>NW_026892671.1:320000-1520000 GCF_033815535.1 Pezoporus flaviventris | reverse complement strand
AGCAAACCACAGAACAACCCAACCTTTCAAATCCACTTTTGGAGCATTTCTGAGGCAGTTACAGGTTCACAAGGGCCATGGTTGACATTATCATGGCAGGGAGATGAGGGGGATCTCGCTAATGGGAGCTGGTACCAGGGTCCATAAGCAATGTCAGGCGCCGCAGGCAATGAACCAGCTTTCCACCCATTTTCAATTCCTTGTACTCAAACCATAGCTCACAAGTTTGGCTGCAAATGAGCCAACAGAAGATCGTGGTGACCTTGCTAACGACGAGGTAAATGCTGTCCTCTACTTCTTGTCCATGCAAACATCAATGCTCACATCACCCAAGGCACTCAGGTTGGTCAGGAATGACTTGGCCTTGGTCCCTCTGTGCTGGCTGCTCATGGTCACCCTCCTGTCCTTCCTCTGCCTGGACAGGGCTTCCTGGGGAACTTGGTTCTTAATCCCATGGGGGACACAGGCACCCCCAGTCCTTGTGCTCTCCTTGATGATGACATTCACCTTCTTCCACCCATCGTGCTGGAAGCAAAAGAGACAAAGGAGAGCCTGAGGGAGCAGTGCCCAAAAGTGAAAGGAAGGAGATGGGGAGGAACAGTGAGGAGTGTGGTAAAGGACTGAAATGGGCAGCACCAGGGGAAAAAGGCCCTTCTGAAGGGTGCTTTAGGGTTGCCCCTGTCGCTGGTGGCTCTGATGGATGCTCCCAAGCCCATCACAGAACCCCAGAGAGGTTTGTGTTGGAAGGGACCTTAAAGCTCCTCCAGCTCCAACCTCTGCCACAGGCAGGGACCCCCTTTGCTAAAGCAGCTTGCTCCAAGCCCCTGTGTCCAACCTGCCCTTGAACACTGCCAGGGATGGGGCAGCCACAGCTTCTCTGGGCACCCTGTGCCAGCGCCTCAGCACCCTCCCAGGGAAGAGCTTCTGCCTAAGAGCTCATCTCAGTCTCCCCTCTGACAGGTTAAAGCCTTCATGGTGGTTATGGGGAACCTCCTTCTACAGCCAAACATGAAAGGAAAGTGTATGTAACACAGATTCCCACCAGAGATCAGCCAGATCCCCTGGCAGTGCACACTGGGAGCAAACCCCCACAATCTGGGCATCCTTTGGGGTTCCAACCCCTTCCAGAGCCACATCCTCCCCTTTCCTTCTCTCTCCAGCAGTAAAACCATTCATAGGAGCTGCAGGATGCGGTGCAATGCTGTGGATGAGCCCCCTCCACCCTCCTCTTATTGTCAACTCTGCCTCTCTCACCTCCTCATCTCCCTGCTCAATACCAGCCCTGCAGCCAGAGCAGGAGATGGATGGGGCAGAGCCTGCTCTGCAGGGCATGGGATATGTGTATGGATGTGATGGACATAAGGGGATGTGCACGGACATGGTCCCTCCTTGCTTTGCATCAGTCCTGGTCCCAAATGCTCTCACTGCTCACATAGCCCTCGTGGGCACCCTGCAGGACATGGAGGGCAGAGGCCCTCCTCTCCCTTATGATGGCCATAGGAAGGATTTAAGCACTGATTGCAAAGAAGTCAAAGCTGAGTCCCAGTTTGGATCCAGCTGCATGCAGAGCAGGGAGGGATTTCAGCCCTTGCCCAGTGCCTCCATCACCAGGGTACCACCAGGGGCAGAAACCATCAGCATCCATATGAGAATGTCCATTGTTTCCTGCAGAGCCCCAGCATCCTTCATCCTGCCCCATGGTGTGCAGTGAGGTGCTGGAGTTTGCAGTTTGAAGGGGACTATGGAGCAGCCCCTTTGCTCTCTGCCCCCTCCAGACTTTATCCCTCTGTCAGTGACCTCCCTGCACACATTCCTGGTCCCCAAGGTGACAGCTTCTCCCCATCCATCTCCTGCTGTCAGGCTGGGATTGAGCATGGAGATGGGAGGTGTGGGACAAGATGGTGAGGTTCCGGGTGGCAGCACAGAGACAGGACCAGCATTTGGAATGGGTGCAAGGGGACAGGGGACCACATTGCACATCTCTCTTCCCTATTCCAGAGCTGCAGAGGCTCTGCACGAGCAGCCACAACACTGTGGATGCTGCTGTGCTTTTTAATATGGCTGAGCTGGTGGTACCCAGAGGGGCTTTGACCAGGAGAGGGAGTCACAGCAACCCCTATTTCCCTTCAATCGGATGTGTGACATCACATCTTCCTTCCTTGTGATGAAACCAAGAGGAGAAGGAACATCAAACTTCATTTCAATTCACAGTTACCAGCTTTGAGGAAGAAATTAGCCACAGTTATCCCAGGCTTCTTTTCCTCACGTAAAACACCAATCAGCTTTATTGAGTTATAGCCTTGGTCACTGATAAATATCTGTTTTTCTTGCAAGATTCTTGACCTTGTCCCTCAGCTCCAATAAAATTCCTCACTCTTACCTGTGAGCTCTTTATTAAAGCTGCTGGGGTGGGAGGGAAGAGGAAGTGTAGTTTTACATTTGCTTGCTGAAAAAGAGTCAAAGAAAAGGTTTCAAAAGATTCATTGCATTCATTTGTGCCTTTCAAAGAGAAGAAGTTGGTGGGAATCAAGGTCTCAAGCTGCACCTTAAAATGTCAAGGGGAATCCCTCCCCAGGCTGCAGCTTCACAGGAGATTTCACTTCATGTAAGGAAGTGTAGAAAATATAATACCTAATGCAGATTGATGAACTGTGCTGAGACTACCCAGTGTTAAGGACAAACTGGGCATATCAAGTGGTCCTCCTATTCATTTTAAGTGGTGTTTTACACTCTTTTTAAGTGCCCTTTACTTAAATGGTGAGAGAAATGGAATTCCAGCTGGAGATAAGCACCCACATCCCATGTCCATGCCCAGCTCACACTAAAGCACACCAGGAAACACCAAGTGGTGGGTTGCACTTATAAATACAGCATGAGGCAAGTTTCCGTTGGTGAAAGACAATCCTGAACCCAGAATCAATGGTAACCGAGAGCTGCCTGGGTCAGAAAGAAGCAAAAAAATACTGGTGTGGGAAAATGTTTTTCCTTTACCTCTTGTGAGGGAGAATTAACTTCTATTTGGGAAGTACATGGGTCATGAACAGTGTCTTTTGTGTGCTCTGGAAAACAGTAGTGAGAGGTCTGTGGAAAAGTGACTTCTATCTGTGGTCAGTGAGGAAGCCAGAATTGATGTAATTACTTGCTGATGAGCTTGGCAGCACAGAGACTTTGATATCAGAGAGCTTCTTGAAAACCTTCACCACACCTTGGTTTTTTGCTTCTTTCTTGCATATTGTAGCTGAGACATGTAGAATATATACAAATAGAATCATAGAGCCACAGAGAACCCAAGTTTCACCTCAAGAGATCATCTGGTCCAAGCTTTAATGGGAAAGGGAGCCTAGATGAGAAGTGTCACGTGTAAGGCTCATCGCTGCTTGATGAATTACCCCACTCTGGTGTTCTTATCCCCTCTTTGGTTTAAGAAAAATTCCAAAGCAGAGACAACTGCAATACATAAAGGTTTACCTAGACTTGGTGCTACATTGCTAAGGGAGGTCTGGATTGCTATAGTCTTGTGTGTGGTGGATCCAACTCAGGGAACTCCCAAGAGGAACCTCAGTCTAAAGTACAGGGGAAGAACAGCTGTCAATTCCAGCAACAAGAAACAGGCTTGGGGTTCTGAAAACACATTTGATGACAAAAGCATCATTGCATGAGTCTGCTTCAATCTTTGCAGAGAAGGGATCTACAAAATTCAGAATCCCCTGGCTGTAGACACAAAATTCTCATATCAGGTAAATAACAGAGGTCCTGCCATAGAAGCCCAATATTATACTTGGTAAAACAGAATTAAATCTCTTAAATAGAGATGGGGGACAAATGGGCAGAGGGTGGGATGAAGCCGCAGCTGAGGCTGCTCAGGGGGATAAAAACCTATTAGTTCACCCTGGGACAATTCATCCCTGCCTAAAAATGCTCATTTCTCACCCTTGAATACAGTGGAAGCCCAGAGGCACCAGCTCAGCTGTTGGACATCTAGGCACTACATGTATATAACCCCACGGGGGCTGAAAAACTGGGCTCTCAGGTGTGCACAGAGAGGGACAGCAGCAAATCCAGAGATGGGGTCATTTGTGCATCAGTTTCCATTTGAGGACCCTCTGCAAGATCTGAAATGTCTCTAAACCCATTCTCATTCTGTTGCCAATGTCAAAGTGAAACCTTTGCATGGTCCACAAATATGTCAGAAGCATCATACAAGCTGCTCATCACTGCTGCCCTGTAGCTGTGCTCAGGGATGGCTCACTCATGCTATGTCTTTCAGATGCTCAAGCACCACAATGCCTTTCAGAGGTGATTTCACACCCTTTGCTTTCCCTTCTCTTTGTTTTCCTCTGGGAAAGCATGAGCACCCCTAGAGTCTTCCTCCCAGGAGAGCACATGCAACTGTATTTACAGCCCCAGCAACACAAGCTGGGCTCTTGGAGTCTGGCAGGAGCTCCCCTCTCTTCACATCAGGTGCTTATCAGAGCTGACGCTGGCGCGTGGATGTTCTCTGCTGTGTTGAGGATAAACCCTTGGCTCCCATCCTTGATGGCACAGGGAAGGCACAAGAGGTAACACTAACACAAAGCAGAGCCTCGCCTGCATTGAGGCAGTGGGCTTGCTTCTGCATGTCCTCAGGTCGTCTTTTTTCTGTCTTGGTCAGAAAACAGCCTTACCAACGTGGGTTTTCTTTATAAGAAGAGGGAGCAATGTCTGATGCAGGTTGTGTTTCTTTTATATAGGCAGCTAAAGCAAGATGCACTGATTTATTCAAGACTTAAATGAGGATGAATCTCATTCTGTTATAAAGAAATGAAACATTTCAGATTGTCAGCAGAATACAGTCACTAAGAAATCAGCCTTTGGAATCAACATGTTGTAATATCAATTCCATTTTAAAGGAAGCAACCTAATGCCTATGGGTTTAGGATGCTTCAGCATGCTGTAGCTCAGGAAGGTAGGTCTCATGAATTTACCAGTGTGAGTGTTATCTATTGTGAATAAGCTCAAATAGTTTGATAAATGTGGTTTGGTGAGTGAATGATAATCAAAAGCCAAGAGCAAATGTCCAGAGGTCATTCATCTGTAAGCTGTGATTTCACTGGGACTGGGACTTTCTCTTGCTCCACGCTTACGTGCGATCCTATGAGGTTCCTCTCAGGTGTCTTCTGACACAAATTTCCTTCAAACTGAAAGTGAATAAAGATCTGATTCTTTACTCAAACCTGAAAACACACGTGCTTGACTAAATGCAGAGTTTAATTTTTCCCAACATAGAAAAACAAAATTGCCATTAACTGCTTCAGGAAACTCCCAGTACTTTTCTGAATGCCTCATCTGAAAAATGTAAAATAGATACATTTTGGTTAGAAAATATATTGGAATATTTTAAAATGACACAGTTGAAATGGTCATTGATTGGAGTTAGATATGGTCCAAAAGCAAATCTCTGGTTTTGATCAATGTGATATTCTCTTGATTTTGCCTCAGCAGTTAACAACTGGTCATGGGAGGAAATCTCACACAGATTAAATTTATCCTTTTGGGAATTACAGACAGCCCATGTGCGCAGACCCCACTTTTTGCCTTGTTTCTTTTGATTTACATTGTGACACTCATAGGGAATGTTGGAATTATCTTGGTTCGGGTGTCTCCCAGCCTCCACAACCCCATGTACTTCTTCCTCACCCATTTTGCGTTTGTTGACATCTGCTGTTCCACAGTCATCTCCCCCAGGATGCTGGCAAACCTGTTATCAGAGGACATAACCATTTCTTTCACTGGCTGCATGATGCAGTTCCTCACCTTCGCTTTTTGCTACTATTGAGTGTCACCTCCTGGCCATGATGGCCTATGATCGGCACGTTGCTATCTGCCAGCCCCTGCTTTCTGTGACCATCATCTCCAGCCACGTTTACAGGCAGCTGGTAGCATCGTCCTACCTATTTGCCTTCCTCAGTGTCATCATCTGCACATGGTGCACGTTTGGAGGTTCCTTCTGTGGTCCCAACAGCATTGACCACTTTTTTTGTGATGTAGTCCCTGTGCTAAAGCTCGTGTGCTCCGACGCCCACAGCAGTGAGATGGCCATCTTTGCCTTTGTCACCATCAATGCGGTGATTGCAAGCGTGATCATTTTGCTCTCTTACAACTCTATTATCCGCACTGTGCTGAGGATGTGCTCAGCACAGAGCAGGGCCAGAGCCTTCCACACTTGTGCCTCCCATTTAATGGCTGTTGCCTTGCTCTTCAGGAGAGCATTCTTCATGTACCTACAACCTCCATCTAGTCACAGGAGCCTGGATAAGGTGGCCTCCATCTTCTACGCCGTGGTCAACCTCATGCTCAACCCATTCATCTACAGCCTGAGGAAGAGGGAGGTGAAGGGGGCTCTGGTGAGGTGCGGGAGAAGGTTCTTAAATGGCTGGCAACATGGAAGAGTTCTGTCATCGAGGACATGAACAATTCACCTCAAATGAGAAAGCCTATGGGGCACTAAAATAATGGCATTTTCCCAATTATTTCCATGATTCGATGCAAGTTCTTCTCCAGTTACTGCACAAAAGTCAATGACAGTATTGCATGAGAAATAGACTCCCCAAATCGCATCATCCTTCCTCTGAAGGAAACCAAGAGTAATGGAACCTCAAACTTGAATTCACTTCTCAGTCACTAGCTTGCATGAAGAAATTACCCTGAATTATCCCAGGCCTCTTTTCCTCACAGGAAACACCAATCAGCTTTATTCAGTTATAACTTTTGTCACTGATAAATATCTATTTTTCTTGCAAGATTCTTGACCTTTTCCCTCAGCTCCAATAAAATTCCTCACTCTTACCTGTGAGCTCTTTATTAAAGCTGCTGGGGTGGGAGGGAAGATGAAGTGTAGTTTTACATTTGCTTGCTGAAAAAGAGTCAGAGAAAAGGTTTCAAAAAATTCATTGCATTCGCTTGTGCCTTTCAAAGAGAAGAAGCTGGTCGGAATCAAGATCTCAAGATCCAGCTTTGAATATCATGGGGAATCCCTCCCCAGGCTGCAGCTTCACGATAGATTTCACTTTAAGGCAGAAACTGTAGACAATATCATTCATAATACAGGATAATGAACGGTGCTGAGGCTACCCAGTGTGAAGGACAATTTGGGCACATTAAGGGGTCATCCCATTCATTTTAAGGGGTGTTTTACATTCTTCTTAAGTGCCGTTTACTTAAATGTTGCTATCCATGGAATTCCAGCACGAGACAAGCACCTACATTCCATGCCCATGTTTAACTCTTGCTAGTGCACACCAGGAAATACCAAATAGTGTATTTCATATAGGAGTTAAGACAGTGGCTCATTTCCATAGATGAAAGACAATCCTGAACACAGAATCGATCCTAACCGAGAGCTGTCTGGGTCTCAGAGAAGCCAAAACACACCGACGGGGGAAAATATCTTTCCTTTACCTGCTGTGAGTGGGAATTAACTGATGTTGTGAACAGAACATGGATGGGGAACAATCTCTTCTGTGTGCTCTGGCAAACAGCAGCAAGAGATGAGATGTTGTCTGTTGTCTGTGGGAAAGTGGCTTCAACCTGTGATCAGTGAAGGAGGCAGAACTGATATAATCAGATGCTAAAAAGCTTGGCAGGACAGAGACCTTTGATACCATAGAATCATAACATCATAGGATAGTTAGGGTTGGAAAGGCCCTTAAGATCATCCATTTCCAGCCCCCCTGTCTTGGGCAACGACACCTCCCACTAAACCATGGCACCCAAGGCTCTGTCCAACCTGGTCTTGAACACCGCCAAGGATGGAGCATTCACAATTTCCCTGGGCAGCCCATTCCAGTGCCTCACCACCCTTACAGGAAAGAGCTTCTTCCTTAGATCCAATCTAAACTTCCCCTGTTAAAGTTTTAACTCATTACCCCTTGTCCTATCACTACAGTCCCCAGTGAATAGTCCCTCTGAGTTTCAAATGATGAAGATACTTGTATTTTGAAACATGTTTCTTACATGTATTAAGCTATCAGTGAAACTTGATTGAAAGACATTTTCCTATGCTGTTGCCATGATTTGTCATCCTTAACTGATACTTACCTGGTAGTCACAGTGGTTCAGTCATTTTATATACTCAGATTTCATTACTTAATTAAATGACTTCATTTCAAAATGCACTAAAGACAAAAAACTGGGGTTGTTTTTCCTGATCTGTATTCCCTTAAATGTTTCAATACATACTTTGCCCTCACAGGAGATTTTTAATTCAGTATTCCTGGTTTATCTCCAAACACTTTTGTTGTGACCACGTGGAAAGGTAACAGTGAAAAGGGGTTTTGGTGAGGGGATGAATGTTTAAAGAAGTAATCATAAATGGAAGTAAGAGGTGGGAAAATGCTTATAGAAGGGAAGTAAAATAAGTCAGCAGCAGGATAAAGCAGATGCAAACAGTCTTCAACCCTGCCCACTTCTTGCTGGCCTGAGTATCGTTGTAGTAGTAGCACTAGTACACTGTGATGTATCACACTGTCTCAATGCCACAAATAGCTCAAGGAATGAGGCAGAAATGACAAAACATTTCTAACAACGTTGAACTGGCCTTTCATGTACCTTTAATTGACTTAAAGGAACATTAAAGTTTGCTGCTGTTGTGTCAATTGATGCACACAAAACTCTCAGTGAGCCTCAAGTAAAATCATGAGTGTGACCACAGAAACCAGGTTTGGTGTTTGTACACTTGGCTTGTGCTGCTTTTCTGCCCCAGCCCTAAACTGAAGAGGACAAGAGCTGCACCACAGCATGCAGTGGCACAGAAATACCTGGGAATGACACACAGGGCACATTCCATGAGGAATCCTTCCAGGTTTTTCCTCTAAGAAGACTAAAAACGCACTGCAAAACCTCAAGCAACCTTCTGAAAGGTTATTCCTCAATGGCAGAAGGTTGGTGCTTTGTCCCAGCCATAGGGTTGGGTGGTCTGTTCTGGATTTCTGGGGATAAGGATGTTGGAGTGTTCTCAGAAGATGTTCATTTAAGGGAAGGTAAAAGCAGCTAGAAATAGAACCTAGAAATCTATATACAACATTTCTGGCTATTTCTGGTATGTTGGAAGCTCATAAATATGTAAAAAGTGCAAAATCTCACAGAGATATAAGTAACAATGTGGGGTTGCACCAGGCAAGTGGAGAGCAGCCACCCCAGTGGGAAGCACTAAACCCAAACCTGAAGTGCTGGGACCATCCAGAGATCATTTATTTGGGCATTTGCCTCCCCACCTCTTTTCCTCCCTCTACCTTGCTCTGGGGAGACCCCCCTGCCCCCTGCAGTCCTGATCCAGCTCTGGGGCAACAGCACAAGAAGGACGTGGAGTTGATGGAGAGAGGCCAGAGGAGGCCATGGAGATGCTGCGAGGGCTGGAGCAGCTCTGCTCTGGAGCCAGGCTGAGAGAGCTGGGCTGGGTCAGCCTGGACAAGAGAAGGCTCCTGAAGGGGAGACCTGAGAGCAGCTCCAGTGCCTGAAGGGGCTCCAGGAAAGCTGGAGAGGGGCTTGGGACAAGGGCCTGTAGGGACAGGCCAAGGGGAATGGCTTTAACCTGCCCGAGGGGAGACTGAGATGAGCTCTTAGGCAGAAGCTCTTCCCTGAGAGGGTGTTGAGATGCTGGCACAGGGTGCCCAGAGAAGCTGTGGCTGCCCCATCCCTGGCAGTGTTCAAGGGCAGGTTGGACACAGGGGCTTGGAGCAAGCTGCTCCAGTGGAAGGTGTTGGGGTTGGAGCTGGAGGAGCTTTAAGCTCCCTTCCAACCCAAACCAGTCTGGGATTCTATGAATCCCCTCAAATACTGCTAACAGCATTCTACTACCTACAGAACATGATGTCCAGTTCATTTCTTAGTCTCAGAGTTGTGAGGAGCAGCCTGCCATGCCTTCCTGACCTTGAGTGGGGAAAACCACGGAAATAATACCTGAGCTGGAGCAGATAACAGAAGTTAAGTGCACTGACTCTCTGTTAGACTCATCTGCCACACTGAGGGGAATATTTCTCTCTGTGCTGGAACCTGACTAGTAGTAGTAGTAGTGATAGGACAAAGGGTAATGGGTTAAAACTTAAACAGGGGAAGTTTAGGTTGGGTATAAGGAAGAAGTTCTTTACTGTGAGGGTGGTGAGGCACTGGAATGGGTTGCCCAGGGAAGTTGTGCATGCTCCATCCCTGGCAGTGTTCAAGGCCAGGTTGGACAGAGCCTTCGGTGACATGATTTAATGTGAGGTGTCCCTGCCCATGGCAGGGGGGTTGGAACTGGATGACCTTAAGGTCCTTTCCAACCCTAACTATTCTATGATTCTACTGACAGCAGTGTGCCAGCTCAGCCTATTTTTGCTGTCTAGGACGGGACTCTCTGCCCCACGCTGCCAGGGAAAGCTCCTGAGTCTCGGGTATCTCACTGAACAATTGTTGTGGGCAGCTGGGGATCCAGCAATGCTGTATCAGAGCTGGGGTGATGGATTCAGGGCTCCTGGGGCATCACACTCAGATGTGTTTAGTCTTTCTCATGGAGCAGTCCCTTTTTCTGCCTCCTTAATGAAATGTGATGACCAGTTTGCAAGTTCTTCACCTCTTCTCCAGTTTTCAAATGGTTCAAGATTGGGTTTGGGATTTTAAAAGAAAAGGTCTGATTTAGCCTCATGATTAAGAGATTTCTGAAGGCCTTTTGGATGTGTTTCTCTGCCTGTGAAGATTCACCAAGAACCACAGTTAGATGTTGCTTCAACTATCAAATCTTTATTGTTCTAATGTCCAACCTAACAGAGTACATGCAAGCCACATGGCATTGCTCTTCCCTATTTCACTCCATCTTTCCTCCTTCCCACAGGGATGCTGCCATGCAATACAGTAACAGGGCTGAAGGCAACCGCACCGCAGTGACCCACTTCATCCTCCTTGGCCTGACAAGCGAGCTTAAGCTCCAGACTCCTCTCTTTGTAATCTTCTTCATGATTTATCTCATCACTCTCACGGGCAACCTTGGGCTGATGGCAGTGATCAATGCACACCCCCATGTACTTCTTTCTCTGCAATCTCTCTATTGTCGATCTTTGATACTCCTCTGTCCTTGCTCCAAAGCTGCACGGTACGTGCTGTGGTTGAGCATTGGGAAGATGCTAAATCTCTGTGTGACCAGAACATCCCAGCATGGAGGCAGCAGAGCTGTGTCTGTCATCCTGCACCTTCCTTCCTACCACTGCAAACATCCAGCTCAGCCAAAGAGGTTTCACAGCACTGTGTGGGTTGGAGGGAGCTTAAAGGCCACCTATTTCTAACCTCCTTGCTGTGGGCTTCATCTCACATCTGGTTTAAGAGAAGTAGCAGCTGAGAGTAGGATTTTCCCCTATTGCCAAGGGTTTTAGTGTGATTGAATGTAATGACTTTAGGGAGAAGTATGTTTTATTTCCTATTTTCTTCTTGTGGCCTGCTGTAAGTGATATTTCCTCCCACCCAACTCTTCCCCAACACAACCTGTTAACTGAGAAGGTACCACTGAGGAATGCTGCAGAACTTCATGCTCTGCAAAGCAGAAATAACCAACTGCAACCTGTTAGAGACCTTTAGCAATAAGCTCTTTATGTAGCAAATAGAGACCTGGATGCATTGCAGGAGAGGGGGGAATCATCTGTTACTTCATGGTACTTTGCACATGGCTGCACCCAAGTTAATCCTGACGTTGTGTTTTTCATAGCTAAAAATAAAAGAGAGACTCCCAGCATCATTTCTGTTAGTTGGACATGGAAAACATGACTAAGCATACCCACTGTATGCTATACCGAGAATTATAACTTCTTTTTTCCCCCTCAGATGTAGGAGTTTGCATTTGGATGCCTGATGTAGAGTGAAACAAAATCTATCTGGAACACCCAGTTGAACAGGGGTCATTTTCCCTAAGAGACAGACACAGACAAGGAGGAGGAAATGTGTATAACACACACTTTCCGTTAGAGCTTGCCTTGTCCCTAGCTTGGACACCAGAGGGTCTTGCCTCTCAATAAGAGTTGTTTGTGCTGTTTGCATGATGCAAGTTGCCTCAAGGGAGCAGCCAGGACCAGTTATTCCCAATGGGAAGGTGAGCTGAGAGCTGAAAGTGGCCACAAAGCAGAGCACAGTCCCCTTGTGCCTGAGCACAGCAGCAGCTTCCACTGATAGCCCAGGGGAAACTAAGAATCAGGTTCATGGTTGTTACAGACCAGGAGCAAACCCAGTTACAGCACAGCCCTGGAAGTGGGCCCAGTGCCAGGACTGAGCTTAAATAGAGCCTGAGCCTATGGCAGAGGGTGTGTGAGAAGGACCCAAGTGACGTTGGCCATGGCGATTACTGTGGCTGCACTCCCTGATGTCTCAAGGAGAGGGGAACTGGGTTTTCCACCACCCAATGTCCTAAACACAGCGGCAGCTCTGCATTCACCCTCCTCTGATGTATTCCTGTGCGCAAAGGATGAAAAATGGAGCAGAAAGGAACAAAGAGCTCCTTTATTGTGTTAATGAGAATCACCCCTCCTCAGTTATGCAAAATCATGGAATCATGGAATGGTTTGGGTTGAAAAGGAGCTTAAAGCTCCTCCAGCTCCGACCCCAACACCTTCCACTAGAGCAGCTTGCTCCAAGCCCCGGTGTCCAACCTGGCCTTGAACACTGCCAGGGATGGGGCAGCCACAGCTTCTTTGGGCACCCTGTGCCAGCGCCTCAGCACCCTCACAGGGAAGAGCTTTTGCCTAAGAGCTCATCTCAATCTCCCCTCTGGCAGGTTAAAGCCATTCCCCTTGGCCTGTCCCTACAGGCCCTGATGAAGAGTCCCTCTCTTATTCTATCTGAATAAGTTGCTTCACATGTTGTGTTCTCTTTTCTTGAGGGAATTGTCCAAATGTCTTATTTTTCATGAAAACTCCATCAGAAACTTTGATTAAAAGCTTATAAAGTGAGCATTTCACTTCACACCAACTTAAATTAGATTTTGACTGGTTGCCATTGCATTCATTCATTATTCATCACAGTTCTTTGCAGAAGACCACGATTTCCAAAGGTGCTTATTTTAAACCACAAATTTATTCAGTTTGTCATTATGCAAGTACATGTTCTTCCAGTAATTGTACAGTTCATTAAACAGAAATGGTGTGTTTGGATTAAATGTTAAAAACCCTCCATCTACTGTTTTATTTAGAGCATCTTCCCCCTCAATAACGTGATGACATACAGAAGGGGAAGTGACATGGTCAAATCCACAAAGCACAGACCTGGTACTGAGCATCCAAAAAGGAAAAGATGTAAAGACCACACATCCCAGGAAGATTTTAGTTGGGACACACTTCTGGCCACATGCTAACCTATGTGTGCCTATCAGAGGTCCTTAGCACTGCTCCAGCTCACTTAGAAGGGATAAATGTATTGGATGCTCATATCAGGTATCACAGAGTCCCAGACTGGTTTATGTTGGAAGGGACCTAAAAGCTCTCAACTTCCAACCCCTGCCATGGGCAGGGACACCTTCCAGTAGAGCAGCTTGCACCAAGCCCCTGTGTCCAACCTGCCCTTGAACACTGCCAGGGATGGGACAGCCACAGCTTCTCTGGGCACCCTGTGGTGGCACCTCGGCACCCTCATAGTGAAGAATTCCTTCCTCACATCCAATCTGGATCCCCCTGTTTCAGTCTGAACTCACCACCCCTTGTCCTATCCCTACAGTCCCTGATGAAGAGTCCCTCTCCTGCATCCTTGTAGCCCCCTTCAGACACTGGAAGCTGCTCTGAGGTCTCCAAGCAGCTTCTCTTCTCCAGGCTCAACAGCCCCAGTGTTCTCAGCCTGGCCTGGCGCCATACGGGAGCTGCTCCAGCCCCTGAGCATCCTCGTGGCCTCCTCTGGACTTCCTCCAGCAGCTCCATGGCCTTCTTATGTTCCCTGCAGAGAAGGACTTGGGGGTGCTGGTCGATGAGAAAATGAACATGAGCCAGCAGTGTGTGCTTGCAGCCCAGAAACCAACTGTATCCTGGGCTGCATCCAATGGAGCGTGACCAGCAGATTGAAGGAGGTGATCCTGCCCATTTACTCTGCTCCTGTGACACTTCACCTGGAGCATTGTGTGCAGTTCTGGTGTCCTCAGCATAAAAAGGACATGGAACTGTTGGAACAAGTCCAGAGAATGGCCACGAGGATGATCAGGGACTGGAGCACCTCCTGTATGAAGACAGGCTGAGGAAGTTGGGGCTGTTCAGCCTGGAGAAGAGAAGGCTGCGTGGAGCCCTCAGAGCAGCTTCCAGTATCTGAAGGGGGCCTATAGGGACGCTGGGGAGGGACTCGTCATTAGGGACTATAACGATAGGACAAAGGATAAAGGGTTAAAACTTAAAGAGGGGAAGTTTAGGTTAGATATAAGGAAGAAATTCTTTCCTGTTAGGGTGGTGAGGCCCTGGAATGGGTTGCCCAGGGAGGTTGTGCATGTTCTATCCCTGGCAGTGTTCAAGACCAGGTTCGACAGAGCCTTGGGTGAGATGGGTTAGTGTGAGGTGTCTCTACGCATGGCAGGGGGGTTGAAACTAGGTGATCTTAAGGTCCTTTCCAACCCTAACTATTCTATGATTCTAGTATTCTATAGACACAAAAACTGTATCAGAACTGCTGGGGATACCAGGGCTGTATTGAACCTTGGTCCTTCGCTCAGATCTTCAAGCTCGCTTGGGATGAACAGTTATCAGCCAGGCAATGGAGAAAGTTGTCACTGCCTTACCTCAAACCTGAGCCTCCTTTTGTGGGAACTACTTTCATTTAGCACAATTTAAAAACAAAACACCATGGTGCTGTCTCAGTCCTGCTATTAAATAACTGATACTTATTTGGATGAATGATTGAAGACTCAGTCCACACTTAAAATCACCTGAAGCCTCATGAGGCTGGATGTAGGTGAGGATCGCGGGTGCGTAGAAGATGGTGATGGCAGCCAAGTGGGAGGCGCAGGTAGAGAAGACCTTCAGTCTCCTCATGGCCAAAGGGATCTGCAGGACAGTGTGGAGGATGTAGGTGTAGGACACCAGGATCATCAGGAGAGAGACCATGGCATTAAACACACTGTTGTAAACCTGCAAGACCTCATTTGTGCTTGTGTCTGAGCAGGAGAGCTGCAGGAGGGTGGGCAGCTCACAGAAGAAGTGGTTGATACTCCTGGCCTGACAGAAGGACAACCTCCCTGCCAGCGTGATGTGCACCAGGGAGGTGAGGAACCCGATGGTGTACACCAGCACCATCATGCCATAGCAACGCACCCTGGTCATGGTAGTGGTGTAGAGCAGGGGCTTGCACACAGCTGTGTATCGGTCGTAAGCCATTACCCCAAGGAGGAAGCACTCACAGACAGCCAGAGCCAAGAAAATATACATCTAGGCAAAGCAACCCCAAAAGGAGATGTGGCTTCTCCCCAGCAGGAAGGTCTCCAGAGCTTTTGGGATGATAGCGGAGGAAAGGCAAACATCCATGCAAGATAAGTGGCTCAGGAAGAAGTACATGGGGATGTGGAGGTGGGGGTCAGTGTTGATCAGCAGGATCATCATCAGGTTTCCCAGCACCGTTAAAACATAGAGGGATAAGAAGACTGTGAAGATGGTGGTTCGTAGCTCTGGGGCATCAGAGAAACCCAAGAGGATGAAGCCGGAGGGAACCGTGAGGTTTCCTGTATCTGTCATTTCAACAAGTTGATGGATTTGGATTGAAATGAAAGGAATCACTGAAATACATCCCTACAAGAGAAATAATGTGGAAGTTTAGTTGGAGTTTAATCCACAAAGTAAATGCAATAGAAAATGGTGTATTTGTCATGGTGTATTTCTTTCTGTAACTCAAGATCTGAAGTCAAAGAGGTGAAGGAGCTCATTACACGACTGGAAATTAAAAGAGAATAATTCTACAATGATTGATATACACATCACTAATGAAAGAGTGAGAAACATCATGTCTATCCAAACGTAATACAATAAAACCAAATAAGTACCTCACAAAATGTGGAAAACAGAAAAGATGTTGTATTTTCTTCACTGATTTCTGGGAATTTTAAAGATTATTTTTCTCCCTTTTTTTTTTTTGTATTTTTCAGAGTGGATCAGTGCTCTTCTGTAGCTTCATTACTTGTGCTGCATCCTTTTCAACACCACACAAAGCCATGTACTTGAAATTTGTTTTACGTTCTAAGTTTATCTGCTTTTGAAGAACCCCCACCCTGCATAATGTTAAGGGAAAGCAGTGGACTTGGCTCCAGCAGAGCTTTGCTGTGGTTGCAGTGAGCTACCTATGACCAACCCAAATATCCACCTAAGGGTTTAAAACACAAAATATGCCCTATATAAACCAAAATTTTAAGGCTTTAGCTTGGATATTCTCATGCTAAAATATTGCTAAATCAGTTGTAGATGGGGTCAGGAATGCTGGTGTTTTTGAAGCAAACCTACCCCATACTAGGACACTTTTATTCACACCATGGGTTATCATAGAATGGTTTGGGTTGAAAGGAAATTAAAGCTCACACAGCTCCAAACCCTGCCATGGGAAGGGACACCTTCCACTAGAGCAGCTTGCTCCAAGCCCCTGTGTCCAACCTGCCCTTGAACACTTCCAGGGATGGGGCAGCCACAGCTTCTCTGGGCACCCTGTGCTAGCGCCTCAGCACCCTCACAGGGAGGTATTTCTTCCTTATCTCCAACCTGAATTTCCCTGTTTCAGTTTAAACCCATCACCCCTTGCCCTATCAATACAGTCCCTGAAGAAGAGTGAAATTCAACATGTCATCAAGCATGGGAGAGGCAGCATGACCAGGGTCAAACTGGACCCACCACCCATCAAACCCTTTTGTACCTACTTGGTTAAAGAGGAAGGTGGTGGTGGATGCAGTGCCTGCAGCTTCTCCTGGAGACCATGCGATGGGTTGAAGGAGAGACGCCTGGGAGCAGGATGCTCCAGGCTGGCTGGTGGAGGGGTTTTATCTCACAGGAGGCATTACCTCAGAGGCTTGTGTTGTGCAAACTGCTCTCCCAAAGGACCCTCCTCCATCGGATAATTAGTTTGACTTGATCAGCAAAACAACCTCTCAATTCCTCTCTCCCCAAACTCCTTCTGGCTGCATCAACACCTCCAAGACCAGTTCTTCTGCAGAGACCTACCCAGGAAGACAGGCCCAGGACAGTTTGCTTTGTATTTCCCCATCTATCACATACCTCTTCCTTTCAGTGTTTCCCTGAGGAAGCCCTTTACATCCACAGAGATCATCTAATATTGCATTGAAGGGAGCTGAAAACAAGCACAACAAAGCATCCTCTGTGTGGATGGTTTGAGGTGCTCATGGGGATTAGTTTCCAAAAGGCAGCTTTATTTCCATATACTTCACTAGTGATTGTACAACACTTTGGTCAAAAGCACTGGCTCAAAACGTGGCTGCTTTGAGGATATATCAGGGTGAAGTCGTATTTCCCAGACTTCATCTGAAGAATCCTGAGTGCCGGTGTGTCCTGAATGCTTCTCCTACATGAAGAGATATTATAAAACCCTTGGTAGAAAAATTAACAGATAACCTTGTCCCAGACATTTAGAAAACACAAAGGATGGGGCAAACAGGGGAGAAAATCGAGCTATGAAAGTGTGGGGAAGGAAGAAGGAGAAGTACACAGGTGGCTTTAAACGTTTTCAATGCAAACCTTGTTTTCTGCTAGAAAGCAACAGACTGACAATCCAGGAGATGGACTGGAGGAGGGTAGAAAAGGATTTCTGAGTGGTTTTGAATGTCTTTCTTCCCCATTGGGTACTGGGCTAAAGCAAAGGCTTGTGAAGTGGGAAAATCAGTATAACAGAGAGAGAAATAACTCTCAATCAAATTCTGGAAAGAAGAAAAATATATAATTCAAAGATTATTTAAAGGAACTACATGAAGGCAAAAAAGGCCACTAAGAATGCCTGGGTGCACTTGTGCAGGGTGAATAATGCAGCTTGAAGTCCAGATGCAGACAGCTGGGTACTGCACTTGCTCCATCAGCTTTGTCAGGGGACCCAGGCCAGCAGAACCTTGGCTTTTCAGGGGGGAGGAGGACCCCAAATCCTCCCTCCTAACAGCACTCAGGTTTTTTACAACCCTACTTAAAATCACAGCAGAGCAGAGGCTCAGATATGACTTGTCCCCATTTCCCACAAGGGCTTTGACTTCAAGAGACTGACAGCTTTATTTCTTAGAATTGCAGCCTGGTTTGTGTTGGAAGGGAACTTAAAGCCCCTCCAGTTCCAACCCCTGCCACGGGCAGGGACACCTTGTACTAGGGAAGCTTGCTCCAAGCCCCTGTGTCCAACCTGGCCTTGAACACTGCCAGCGATGGGGCAGCCACAGCTTCTCTGGGCACCCAGTGCCAGTGCCTCAGCATCCTCCCAGGGAAGAGCTTCTGCCTAAGAGCTCACCTCAATATCCCCTCTGTCATTTCATGTGACCAAACCTTGTGGGCTGGAGTTGAAATACCTGGAAATATCAGTTAATATTTCCTTAAAACCAGAAATAACACCAGAAATCATTTGCTAATATAAGACATAAGCTTAGATACCCGCTGATTTGATGCCAGCAGGGCAAAGCCACCACCTACCTTCTCCCTTTTGCACTCTGAAGCCTGAAATAAAGTTTATTGCTAATTTTAATAACATTTAAATAATAAAATATATTAATTTCAAGTAATATTTAAGTAACAATCACTTTGGACAACAACTTTCTTTCCATTACACAGTCACTGTCAGGTCTCAGGCTGCAGCCAGAGAAAGTCCTGTCCATGCCAGCACAGAATGTAGCCTTGGTTTAAGGAGAAGCGTGTTTTCCGGCTGTCATGCTTCCAAGTATGTTTAGTCCCTTCTTTGTGAAGGTGCTATATCCACCCGTCCTTGAAGGTGCTATATCCAACCAGCCTCTTCAACGTGTAATATCCAGCCATCCCTGAAGGTGCAATACCCAGCCTGCTTGTTCTCACTAGGGCAGGGTAGCCCTCTCCTTTCAGCTGACTAGGAACCATGAATGGACAAAGAGCAGAGGACTTTACTTTTTGCTTTCCTCATGGCATTCTTCATATCTGCATTTCTTAGGCTGTCGATGAGTGGATTCAGTATGGGGACAGCCACAGAGTGCGTCATGGAGACCACCTCGTCATGCTTTGAGGACTGGCTGGAGCTGGGGCACAGGTACATGAAGAGGGAGCTGCCGTAGTACAAAGCAATGGAGATGAAGTGAGAGGCACAGGTGGAGAAAGCTTTGCGTTGACCAACCACAGACCGCATCCGCATGACAGTGGAAAGGACCGACAAGTAGGAGATGAGGATGAAGACCGTGGTGCTCAGTACCTTGAACCCCACCACGGCAGCAGCCATCACCTCGATGGCAGGGGTGTCAGAGGAGGAGAGGGCTAGCAGTGGTGGTCCATCACAGAAGAAGTGATTGATCGTCTTGGACCAACAGAACGGGAGACGAGATATGGAAACCGTGTGTATGGTAGAGCTGATCACGCCAGCTAAGTAGGCACCAGCCAACATCCCAATGCAAAGCCTCTGGGACATGACCATGGAGTACGAGAATGGTACAATGGGTTACAAATGCCCATATAGCGATTGTAAGCTATAGCAGCCAGCACGTAGCACTCGGTGGTGGCACAGGTTGCAAAGCAGAAGAGCTGAGTGGAACACCTAATGAAGGAAATCACCTTCTTCTCCACTAGAACTTGGAGCAAGGCTTGAGGGATGACGGCAGAGGACTAGCAGACATCCAGGAGAGACAAGTGGCTTAGGAAGAAGTATATGGGGGTGTGTAGGCAGGAATCCATTCTGATTAATGCAATTAATTGCAGGTTTCCTATGAAGGTAACCACAGAGATGGCAAGGAATAAGACAAAGCACATCACCCACAGGTCTTCCCTGTTTGTGAAGCCCAGGAGAATAAGCTCAGAGGGGGACGTATAATTATCTTCAACCATAGTGAACCTATAAGCAGTTTGCCTGATTTATGTCTTCAAATTGAAATGCTGAATAGGCCCAAATCCCTCAATAATATTAAGAATGTCAGGTTTTGTCTATCAATCAGTTACACCACTTACATACATACAAGTCAATATAAGGTAAATTCTCTTTGAGAGAGGAAAACACCAAGTTCCCAAGGCCAGTCTTGGCTGAACACCACAACCACCACCAACATACTTGGAAGCAAGTGTGTATTTTACGGCAAAGGAGGGAGGGCAACACCAGAATGAATAAACTGCAGGGTTCCTCCTAGTTCCTCTCAAGCCATTGACACATGGAAGTCCTTGAATTCCCCAGTAACTGCTGGGAAAAGGGAATTATTTCTCATCTTTTGGGTGCTGCCAGTCCAGGGTGAGTACATGAGGAAAAAATAGCTGTTCTCTGTGACCCAGGAGGAGCTCTTTGAGAGCAAATGTGGCTTTCCTTAGGGTAGGATGGTGCAGAACAAGGATTTCTCCACCCCACTTTGCTTTAGACACGATGCCTGACTTGGAGACAAAAGATACATTCAGGCTTGACCAAAGATAAGTTCTCCCTGGGAGAAATCAGCAGCTCCTAATATCACAGCTTACAACAGGTAGAATAAATCTTCATTGATTTATCTTGCCTAACATTAATCATCACTTGACAGAGTTACACCAGAGAGCAAAGCAGGAGTGCGCGTGGCTGGTATCTGACAAGCAGAGCCATGCTTAAGTCATCATTATTTGATGACCTTTTGCTGAAGGGGTGAGCTCCCCCTCCAGAGCCAGACTCCTCATTTCAGATGTCCTGTGAGCAACGCGGGTGGTCTCCTGGTGTTATTAATGGGGATTTAGAGCTGCTTTTCACTGCTCACATAGAGATGCTGGAGGCAAAGCAGCTCCTGAGCCATCACCACGGAGCTGGAAGATGTGAGCCAAGTAATGAAAATCCAACTGTTTGGGTCTGGGGCTCAATCCTCCCCCTGAGGCAGCATCCACCTGCCCAGACACACACATCTCAATTAACAAAGGCTCACCCTCGCTTTTTCTTGCTTGACAAACCAAGTGCTTGTTCTGACGTGATCCAAGGTGCAGATATGAAACCTGGGATGTGTCTAAGGCTGCAGCTTGTGCTATACATGACAACTTCCCCCCAGCAATCACATCTCCCTGCAGCTTGAGCACGCTCACTGGAATGGAGAAAAATTAAACTAAAACCCATACCTTGCTCACTTTGTTTAGATATTATCCATGCAGGTTGTGGGTCCACACTCTGCTGAAGAGTTAACTGAATATTTATCCCTGTATTCCTGGGGAAAGGACCTCCATTTGTGGCTTTCCTACTCCGATTTGGTAAGATCTTGCTTTTTGGCCAAGCTTTCAACAAGCTGCCCTAGGACTCACCAAGCAGACTGTTGCTAGTGTTATCCAAGATGTAACTCTTGACATTATGGATAGGAGAACATCCAGATGCTGTTGAGACTCTACAGCCAAGCAAAACCTTGCATCACAACCTCCTGGTTAGGTAGCAGTTAGCTTGCTCTCATAGAACCATAGAAGCCCAGAGTAGTTTGTGTTGGAAGAGACCTTAAAGCTCCTCCAGATCCAACCCCTGCCACGAGCAGGGACCCCTTCCACTAGAGCAGCTTGCTCCAAGCCCCTGTGTCCAACCTGGCCTTGAACACTGCCAGGGATGGGGCAGCCACAGCTTCTCTGGGCACCCTTTGCCAGCACCTCAGCACCCTCACAGGGAAGAGCTTCTGCCTAAGAGCTCATCTCAATCTCCCTCTGGCAGTCCAGAAGGGACGTTATCCTCAAGATCCCAGTACAGGAACAAGGGGAAGGTGCCAACTCTATAGAGCTATTACACACTGTTTGGCTAGCTGCTCTTTCAAGAGTCCTACAGCACAAACTGTCTAATGAGTGAAGAAAAAGATCATTTAAAATATGAAGCAAAAGAGCCCCATGCTCACAGCACCAGCATCCCTCTGATTCCTGAAGGGGATGGTTTCTGCTGCCCTGAAATAAAGCAGAGGAGGTAAGGTTTGCTACAAGGCCTCTGGATCCTGTGGATGCCACAGGACAAAGCAGTGTTTTCATATCAGGGATTTCTTCCTCTTTGCTCTCAGATCCACTTGAAATGGGTTTTAATACTCCCAGCTTCTCCAGGCTCCAGCTAGAAGGGTAATGCTGCTCTGTCTTCCCCCATGCAGCATCTACCCGTCCAGAGCCTTGTCCTTTGTGGTATTCACAGAGCCAGGGGTGAAACAAGTCAGGGGATTACACATTAACCACCAGGGAGCTGTCAGACCAGGCAAGGGTCAGCCCAAAGGGCTGTGATTTACATCCATCAACAACAAGGAATTAAATCCTTCACCTACATGGGATAAAGGCTGAGATTTTACCTGTTTTGAGATTTGCTTTCATTATAAAATATGGGATGGCTTTGTCAGGAGTAAAGATGTGCAATGGGGACACTTTCTGAGAGGGATCTGTGGATCTAGAGGAAACAACTGATGGAGAAGGGAATCATTTAAACCACTATGAATTAGCACTTCAGATTGTGTATGGATAGCACAGGCTATTTAATGAAAAAAAAACATTTAAAAGGCAGAGTGAATTTGATATCCTCAACAACAGAAGGACATGGATCAAGTGCAGAGGAGGACACAAGGATGATCAGGGACTGGAGCACCTCCTATATGGAGCCAGGCTGAGAACATTGGGGCTGCTGAGCATGGAGAATAGAAGCTGTGTGGAGACCTCAGAGCAGCTTCCAGTGTCTGAAGGGGGCTACAAGGATGCTGGAGAGGGACTCTTCATCAGGGACTGGAGTGACAGGACAAGGAGTGATGGGTTCAAAGTGAAACAGGGGGAGTTCAGGTTACATATAACAAAGAAGCTCTTCCCTGTGAGGGTGCTGAGGCACTGGCACAGGGTGCCCAGAGAAGCTGTGGCTGCCCCATGCCTGGCAATGTTCAAGGCCAGGTTGGACACAGGGGCTTGGATGACATGGTCTAGTGTGCGGTGTCCCTGACCATGGCAGGGGGTTGGAACCAAGCTCCTTTCCAACCCAAACCACTCTATGATTCTACAATAATCTACATTTCATACAACCTGAAGCCTCAGCCAAGAACTGCATTAGGAAAAGTGGGGTTTAAAACATCATTTCTAAATGTGAGAGGACTTTGAAGCTGTTATACCATCTGACATTGCCTTAACAGGGTCAGGAAATAAACTGTCTACATAGGATCAGCCAACTGTAGAGGCAACATGATGGCCTTAGTTTATTTATCTATTATTTCTCAGTTTTCTGAGAACAAGTCTCTTGGCTACCCAAAGCTTCCCAGCACGTAAGAAAAAGGTGGTTTTATCTTAAATGAAAGGAGTGACTATCCCAGCAACGTCCAATAGGTGGTGGTGTTGTATAAGAAATCCTGATCCATGAGTTTCTAGACAGTTATTCAAAACTTCTGCCTTTTGATACCTAAAGGGACTCCTGTGACCATTTTGCACCTCTTGGAGGTGACCACAGAGAGCAATGGTACCAAGAAGGAACAAAAATCACACAGGAAAAGGAATGGATTTTGTTCAGAAGTAGATGAAATGTAGTTTTGAAGGGGAAATGGACATCTAAAGAGCAGGCATATGTGGATACTGTCATATCCTGCTGGCAACAGTAAGAGTCAGCTTCAGGATGGTAACTTTACTAAAGAATAAGAATAAATAAAGAATAAAAGAGAACAGATAAAGAATAAAGTATAAATAAAGAATAAAGTATAAAAAAAGAATATTTATTTCTTAGTGCTGGCCAGGGTCACATCCCTGTTTGGGTTATTTTCCCGTGGATTAAAGAGTGTTTTTCCCACTGGTGATGCCACAGCTCAAGTGACCACAGGTGGAAAATCCCCATCCAGGACTCAGCCAAGCCTTCTCCTTCCTATCAGCCCATCAGCTCCAAATCCATTCCCAGAGGAGCTTGTTAACACAACTGGATCAGGGACATCTCTCACCTTTGAGTGATGAGCTGCTAAAGAAATAGGGAAGTTTTGGGTGTGTGGGGAAACCCTGTGGTGACTGTTTTCCCTGGTGGTGTTGCGACTTTATAGCAACCAAGATATGGGGGAGCTGCAATTTGTGCCAGGAATGACTTCTTGCATAGGAAATAAGGACTTTTGGTTGGGTTTTTTCATTACCTTTGATTTTCCTGCTGTTTCAGGGTCCTGGTGTGTTTCCATGTTTGCTTTGGGTTTCTTTAATCCCCATTGCCTCAAACCAAAGTGCAACTCTCCTGCGGCAAACTCTACTGATAACATTCTTGCCTTTGTTTTTAACAAACCACTGTGGGTATAAATTAGAAAACTCCTTAGAGCTTCTCTTAAAGGCTTTGAGAAAGGCAGAACTTGAGGAGGAAAATGAAAGGGTGAAGTTCTACAGCTGCCTGAAAAGAGGTGGCAAAGCACAATTTGACTGTGATTTAACTCAGGAGGGTGGTTCCAAACACAGACCTGTTGAAGAATTTGCATTTCACTCACTTGGCTCATGCACAATATCCCATTGCTCCATAACTGCATTAAAACATCAGTTCATCCATTTAGATCTTGGGTTTCCATCCTTCCTGGGAAAAGCCCATAGCAGCTGGGCCCTCCCCACCCTATAAATTACTGAGACCCCAACTAAACTGAGGCAAGGAAAATCAGTATCGTGGGTTTTGGTGTTGACGTTTAACACAAGAATATATTGTGTTATATATAAATACAGAGGTTAGGATGCATTTAATATTGTGTTTTGATATATATACAGACATATACATATATGTTTATGTGTATAATTTGCCAGTCATAGGAACAGAGATCTCCTAGATGTCCTTTCTGAGCCATAACTATGTCCTGCTGGTCATAGTCACATCAGTGACTAGTCATGGTCACATCAGGTTGCTCCTGGCCTCATTCAGGCAGCTTCTGAACATGGCCATGGGTGGAGGCTCCACAGCCTCTGGAACAAAGCCTCATGTTACCCACATCCCTGGATCAGGGTTTTCAAAACCTGACTATGATTCTTTCTGCAGCTCTCCTCAGAGCATCCTTCATCTCTTTGTTCCTCAAGCTGTAGATGAGGGGGTTGAGCATGGGGATCACCACCGTGTAGAAAACAGAGACCACTTTGTCAGTGTTCAGGAAGTAACTAGAGCTAGGGCGTAAATACATGAAGATGGTTGTTCCATACAACATGGTCACCACAATCAGGTGGGACATGCAGGTGGAAAAGGCTTTTTTCCTGCCCTCAGCATTACGGACACTCAGGATGGCAAAGAAGATGAAGACGTGGGAGACCAGAATGGCAGAGATGGTGCTGAGCTCAATGACACCAGCCAAGGAGAAGAGGATCATCTCATTGATGTACGTGCTGGCACAGGACAGAGCCAGGAGAGGAGGAACATCACAGAAGAAGTGGTTGATGACATTGGAGCTGCAGAAGGGCAGCCTGATGATGAAGGTCATCTGAATGATGGAGTTCAGGACACCCCCAATATAGCACCCTACCACCAGCCCCACACATAACCTCCGAGTCATGACAGAGGAGTAGAGCAGGGGGTTACAGATGGCCACATACTGGCCATAGGCCATGACAGCCAGCAGGAAAGACTCAGTTGTCACAAAGACGATGTAGAAGAATGCTTGACCCATACAGCCAGCAAAGGAAATGGTCTTTTTCTCCAATAGGAAGTTGACCAAAGTCCTGGGGGCTACCACAGAGGAGAAGCAGATGTGAACAATGGAGAGGCTGCCCAGGAAGAACTACATGGATGTGTGGAGCTGTGGGTGACCTCGGATGGCTACAGTTATCCCTGCGTTGCCCAGAAGGGTGATGGTGTACATGAGCAGCAGCAGCACAAAAAAGGCTGCCTTCATCTCCACTTGGTCACTGAGACCCTTGAGGATGAACTCTGCTACTGAGGTGTGATTCTGCTCTGCCATTCAGGGCTTTTGTATCTGGCAAGGAAGGAAAAAACCCTGGAAAATACAGGACAGTGGAAACCATGCCTTTATTTGAACTGGAATGGGATAACTTGACAATTAGCACCCTGTGCATCAAGGGCATCCCCACTATTCATTTCCAGGGAGCTACAGTGGAATGGACTGCTCTGTGGCCATCTCCTCTAAGCTTGCCCTCTTACACAGCCCAAGGAAAGAGGAGGCCCCTTCTGAAGTGAGAGCATCCCAGCTTCCCCAAACACCTCTGAGCAGATCCATTTATATCACTCAATCCCATTGTGGTACCTACAGTTTGATGAGACCAATGGCTACAGCAGCAGAGAGGGATTGATGTGACACAAACCAAGCCATCAGCTCTGCCCTTGATCCCCTGTGATCAAGTTTCTCTGAAGACAGCACTGATTTTGGAAGCAGCTTCTGGCTATAACTCATATAAGACTAAAAGTACTGTAGCTTTCCTTTGGTGATTTTGGAAAAGTCATTGAGATGAAGGAAAAAAAGCCTTTAATTTGCTGGGAATTAAGGAAGGAGAAGGGAAGGGGTGCTGCATGACCCTAAAACTCATTCAGGACATGAAGAGTTTAATATTACAGTCTTGGAAACCTTGGGGAGGTGATGCCAGGAGACCATGAGCAAAATTTGGGTCTGAAGATGTTATTCCCTTAGTACTATTAAGAGAATATACGATTAGGAGGAATCAACACCATGATGAGACCATTGAGCTCTGCTAAGCCAAACTCACTCAACTCCGGTTGTCTAAGTTAGGCACTAAGTTAAGCTGCTCACCCTCATGAAAAAAAAAGTGTGAATTACAGGTTTCTGTCCCTGATAACATGAAGGTTCAGAATAAAACAACTAAATCTTTACAGGATTAAAGATGAGAATTAAAATCTTACCCCACCAGATGAGTGTCAGGACCGGAAGACTCAGCGAAGATCCATTCTCCGTCAACAGAATATTTCTTTGTAGAAATATTCTTTACATTTTAAAATGAATATCACTATTTCAGGGCCAGTGGTTAGGTTCATCTGTCCTTGTGAGTTTTCTCGTCTCTTATTTTGCAAGGTTCCTTAAACATACCATAAGCACCATGATAAGCACCAGTGGCTAAATGGGCTACAAGAAAGATGGAGAAGGGCTTTGGACAGGGGCCTGTAGGGACAGGCCAAGGAGAATGGCTTGAACCTGAAGGGTGCCCAGAGAAGCTGTGGCTGCCCCATCCCTAGCAGTGTTCAAGGCCAGGTTGGACACAGGGAATTGGAGGAAGCTGCTCTAGTGGAAGGTGTCCCTGCCCGTGGCAGGGGTAGGAGCTGGATGAGCTTTAAACTCCCTTCCAACCCAAAGCAGGCTGGAATTCTCCCATCACTCGGTGGCAGAAGGAAGTCACAGGAGGTAACATCAACACAAAGCAGAGCCTCACCTTCATTGAAGCAGTGGCATTTCTTCTTCATGTCCTCAGGTCCTCTTTGGGAAAGCTGTGTCAGAAAACAGCCTTATCAATGTGGGTTCTTTTTATAATAAGAGGGAGCAATGTCTGCCAGAGGGGAGACTGAGATGAGCTCTTAGGCAGAAGCTCTTCCCTGTGAAGGTGCTGAGGCGCTGGCACAGGGTGCCCAGAGAAGCTGTGGCTGCCCCATCCCTGGCAGTGTTCAAGGGCAGGTTGGGCACAGGGGCTTGGAGCAAGCTGCTCCAGTGGAAGGGGTCCCTGCCCGTGGCAGGGGTTTGAGCTGGATGAGCTTTAAGGTTCTTTCTGACCCAAACCAGTCTGGGATTCTATGAAACAAACTAATACAGCGACATCTCCAGCTCCATAAACTAAAATCTCTTGAAGAAATTAGACAGGGAAGTGTTCCATGAATCCATACACCAAGACCACAGTATGGTGGGTAATACGTGTCACAACACTTGGACCTACTGGACAGATATCAGTCAAAAGAATTTTGTTTAGGTACTACTGCAGTTCTCCTGTTGATTTGAATTCAGGTGGTTGCTGTTTCCTTTCTCTTCTCACCACTGCTCATAGGAAAATGAAACAAAAACCCCAAGGAAATGGTAAAAACTTGGTGTGGGGACAATTACTGTCTTAGTCAAGTCAGCAAAGGCAAAAATCAACATTTGGAATGGGTTTCACAGGAAGATGATAACAAGGGGCAACTGTAAGAGTATGAATGGTTGCAGGAACTCTCTGTGTTGCTGAAATTCTCTTTAAGTAGCATTAGGAAAGCCAGTTGATAAAGTCATGAGAATAATCAGGGGTGAATCATGTAGACATGATTCACTCACTCCCTCTCCTCAATGTGGGAGTAGGAGGAAGACATCTCCTTAAATCCACATATTTACAGCATATTGTTCCTGAGCTTTATTAGTGCACCTGGAGATGAAGAGATTGATGCTCTGGGTGGATTTCGCTTGTTGTCAACCTTCATGGACTGGAACACTTCCAAGGTCTCAGAAATGAGTATAAATACATCTTGAACAATAGAAACTACAGAGGGCACTTGTCTGCCTTTGCAAGATGCAACAGCAAATCACCCTCAGTGCAGCTTCTAAGGAAAGGCTGCTAAAACCCACTCTCAAGATCTGCTTGGAGATGAACGTGGCCTCAGTCATCATCTGGAGGAGCAGCCAAACTCATCCCAGTTGCTGAAGGAGCTGCATGGACCCTCCAGGTTTCTCCATCATCACTGTGCCACCTTAAATTTCCTTTCTTATGGACTGTGTCTGCTGAAAACTTTGTGTTCTTCTCAGCTTTAAAATGCCCACACTTCTGCTCTGCTTCGCTTTGCAAAAGGAAGTGAAAGTCAACAGGAAAAGGATTTCTTCAAGTGGAATTGTTCCATGTGGGTTCATTTTAGAAAACAGCAATTATTTTCCAAATGTACCTGTCATTTCCTAAGGAAAACCCAAAATGCAGTCAATGTCTGTGCTGGTTTGGCCTGGGATAGAGCATATTGTCTTCATAGTAGTTACTATGGGGCTATGGTTTGGATTGGTGCTGAAATGGTGTTAATAAGTCCCGGGTGTTTTAGTTATTGCTGAACTGTGTGGGGCTTAGTTGCCATCTGTGGCTAAACCTCGACCATAGAATAGTTAGGGTTGGAAAGGACCTTAAGATCATCCAGTTCCAACCCAGCTTCCAAGAATTGCCCAGTTATTGACCTTCCTCCTGTATTAAATGTCCCAAGGAAGGCAGAAAGAGGAGAGATGAAATGCTGAGCTAAACCCAGGTGGGTGCTCTCACTGTTGAGCTTGAGGGTTTGGTTTTAAGACCCTCTTGTAGCCACTAGATGGAGGCTTGGCTCGTCCAAGAGCTCAAATCTCTTCCAAGAGCTATCCAGAGTCCAACTGACCCTCTAGCAGGATGGGTTCTGCTTCCCTTTGTTGACACCGAGGAAGCTGAGGGTCCTCTTGAGCTGCCCGCATCATTGTCTGTTTTGCCTATCTCCTGCAGGTTGATGCATTACAGAGGATGACACCCGTCAATCACACTGATGTGCATGAGTTCATTCTTTTGGGGCTGACCACCCACCCAGACCTCCAGGTCCCCCTTTTCATGGCTTTCCTGGCCATGTCCATGCTGACCCTTTTGGGGAACTTTGGGATCATTGTATTGTTCAGGACTGATCTTCACCTTCACACCCCCATGTACTATTTCCTCAGCCATTTGGCTTTTGTCAGCATCTGCTACTCCTCCGTCATCATCCCCAAAATGCTGGTGCAGACTTTGACACTGGAGAAAACCATCAGCTTCTTGGGATGTGCAGCCCAGCTCTGCATCTTTCATAGAATCATAGAATCGTTAGGGTTGGAAAGGACCTTAAGATCATCTAGTTCCAACCCCCCTGCCGTGGGCAGGGACACCTTAGGCTAAATCATATCACCCAAGGCCTCGTCCAACCTGGCCTTTGTCATTTTTGGGGTCATTGAGTGCCTCCTGCTGGCTGTGATGGCCTATGGCAGGTATGTGGCAATCTACAAACCCCTCATGTACCCCACCATCATGTGTGGATGGATGTGCTGGTGGCTTGTGGCTGGTTCCTATGCTGTTGGTGTCTTCCATGCGGTGACCCACACCACTTTCATCTTTACCTTGTCCTTCTGCCACTCCAATGTTATCAACCACTACTTCTGTGACATTGCCCCACTCTTACCTCTCTCCTGCTCCAACACCCACTCCTACGAGGGGGTCATCCTTGCTCTCGTCAGCATGAACTGTCTCAGCACCATGACCATCATCTTTATCTCCTATGCTTACATCCTCCCCTCTGTCCTGAGGATCCACTCAAAGGAGAGCAGGAGAAAAGCCTTCTCCACTTGCACATCCCACCTGATGGTCGTCACCACGTTCTATGGGGCAATCTTGCTCATGTACCTGCGCCCCAGCTCCACCTTTGCCTTGGATGAGAACAAAATGGCCACGGTGTTCTACACCATCATGACCCCCACGTTGAACCCCTTGATCTACAGCCTAAGGAACAGGGAGGTGAAGGCTGCCCTCCTGAGAGCAGTTGGGAGAAGGCAGTGAATGGAGGAAGCTGGTGACCAGGAGGGTGTTTCCTTGTTGCTGTTATTGAGCAGGACTCATTGCAGCACGGAGGTCTCTGTGAAGGTGTATTGAGGTGATTACTCTGTAATTTCTCTCTCATTTATAAGGTATCTGACACTGATTTGGCATGTAACACCTGCCTAGATGAAGGTGGGTGAGATGAAGCCCAACCTCATTCATCACCAATGGTCAATGTGCACAAACAGCTCCTCCGGACACCTTGATTCATCCTGTTCATCACATTGCTCTCTTCAGTCACTACAGAGACAGCATGGACTACCCTGGGCATGGGTTTCCAGGTTGCCAAGGTTCAGAGGTGAACTCAAAAGAAGAGCCAGAAACTCTCTTCTTCTGGAGTGTCTCTGAAACCCAGTGCCTACCAGCCTGGGTGAGAACGGAATAGACCCAAAGGACCACAGGACATCATAGAATCAGTTAATAACTCAATCACACAAGTCTCCACTGTACTTTCTCATGATAAGGCTTGTGGCACTCTTAAATAAAGCTTTCCCACCCAAAACTTGGTTCCTACAAGTGAAATTTCAGGTCAAGCTGAAGGTGTTTGGTCCTTTGAAATCTCACAGTGTTGGTGCTAATTTACCTGGAAGACTTTGGGCAATTTGAGCCTTGTCTTTGCTGTTCTTTTGCAGACGGTGTGCAAATGTAAAGAACTTAATCACAGGTTGGGTCAATATCCATTGTTTCAGCAGTGATTGAATCATCAGTGTTGGATTTCCCAGCTCTTGAAGCTGATTCAGAAGTAGGCCTTTTACATAATTCACCAGTAAGTTAAAGAATGGAGACTGATGTGGATATCCTGAAGGGCTCCCTCTTAAAGAAGCAAACCCAGATAAAAAATACAAGTAAACAACTTTAAAGTTGGGATAAACTATGTTCTTGCTCAAGTAAATCTTTCAACAAGTGGGTATTTCTCCCCACCCATAAGAAACAGGCACCTTTATGTGTAATTCACTCTGTTGTAACTCCAGTCTCTAAAGCAAAGCACATGAATCACAGCCCAGAAATGCCTGTTTGTGTCCCAGCAATGGAAATCTGTGTGCATGTGTGTATTTATATGGATATCTAGGATCACGAGATGAATCCTGGAATTCCAGAGTGGTTTGGGCTGGAAGGGACCTTAAAGCTCATCGAGCTCCAACCCCTGCCACGGGCAGGGACCCCTTCCACTGGAGCAGCTTGCTCCAAGCCCCTGTGTCCAGCCTGGCCTTGAACACTGCCAGGGATGGGGCAGCCACAGCTTCTCTGGGCACCCTGTGCCAGTGCCTCAGCACCCTCACAGGGAAGAGCTTCTGCCTCAGAGCTCATCTCAGTCTCCCCTCGGGCAGGTTAAAGCCTGTCCCCTTGGCCTGTCCCTACAGGCCTTGGTCCAAAGCCCCTCTCCAAGGAGAAGGATCCATGCAGGAAGACCAGCTTTATTTCAATTTGGTTTGGTTTAGTTTAGTTTTCAGTTTAGTTTTTATTTATTTTAATATTTCATATTATTTTATTTCAATTTATTATTCTAGTCTATTCTTTATTTTAGCTAAGTTAATTTATTTTAATATACATTTTTGTTTGCTTTTTATGTTTAATTTTAAAGTTATATTTTATTTGTATTATTTTTAATTCTTAATCATTTTATTTTTTTATTCCATTTTTTAATTTATTTTATATTTTATTTTCATATTCCTCTGTCATCCATCTATGCACCCCCCCCATGCACACACATATATGTATGACAGAGTAATATAATAATAATTGCACTTCTCCCAAAGGAAGTTCTGCAAAACACTTCTCAGCCAAAGCACCTCGGAGGTCTCAGTGGATTAGAGAGAAGGGTTATAAAGCAATTACACCATCAGGGGGGACAGAGAGAGCATATAAGTGTCCTCGTCATCTGTCGTAACTTAATGTGAAGCAAGGAAGAAGAACCAAGCTGTCACTGGTAAGGACAAGGGGACATCCAGATTTGTTTTATTGCTGGAGCTAGGAGGTAGTTTATAATTTTAAGGGGCTATATAGTATCATAGAATCCCAGAATTGTTTGTGTTGGAAGGGTGCTTAAAGCTCATCCAGTTCTAACCCCTGCCAAGAGCAGGGACCCCTTCCACTGGAGCAGCTTGCTCCAAGCCCCTGTGTCCAACCTGGCCCTGAACACTGCCAGGGATGGGGCAGCCACAGCTTCTCTGGGCACCCTGTGCCAGTGTCTCCTTGTGCAATACAATGCATAATTCCTTGCAGGAAGCAGGATAGCAGGAGAATGGTTTCATCCTTTAGAGATGAGGGAGAGGAATTTGATTGTTCTGGTTTGTATCTTTATTAGACAGACCATGAGGAACTGTTTATTTCATGGCAGAGCAAGAGAACACCAGAAGAAGGAAGATCACAGAGCACGTGGATTTTGTGAAGGGTGTTGAACCAGTTATAATGGTTTGGTTATTTTTTAATAGCAGTAGATAGCAGCTAAAATACCAGTTATAATAAATCCTTTATCACTGCAATGCCGGTGATCCCACCCTGATTAATTCTGTCATGCTGCAGGTTGTACATAGAGCTAAACCCCATGTGCTTCTTCCATAGGGATAAATGGTTTATCTGATTTTCCTTTCTGAATATAAGCCAGGCTCTTTGATACCAGTTTTACAGTGACTGCTGATGGGAAAGCTGTGCTCATTGCACTGCAGAGATTTGCTGACAGTGACGCACACCCCATGAGCAGCACAGTGCTTTCCATGATCTTAGGCTAATATTGATCTGCTATTCCCAACAGTTTTCCTGTCTTTTTTCTTGGTCTCTTCCAAGTGTTTATGTTACAGTGGTTCCTTGTGGACCCCTGTGGAGGCTGCTCCATATCCCTCCCTGATTCTGTGATTAAAAGGCAGGATGCCATGGTGTATTTTCATAGAACTCTTAAATATGGATTTTAGAAAGAGGAGGTGTAGGAAAAGTTGATAAAAAGGAAAAGATTTGTTGTGCCATTTTTTGGTTTTACTGGTTTCTTTTCTCCCTCATGATGGCACTTCACCATTTCTATATACCAAATAGAAGAATAACCCTGAAATAGCAAAACAGATGAAAAGTTACTGAAGAATAAATGGGGTTTTCCTGTTTCATCTACAGTGTGCAAGCAAAATCACCTTTAAGGAAAACCTCTATGGGGAAGGCTTCCTAAGATGCCAAACGTTCTATTCTTCTTCAAAGGTTGGATTTGATGATCTGAAAGGTCTTTTCCAACTCAGTTGATTCTATGATTCTAAGTCCTAGAATTACAGAATCACAGACTGGTTTGGGTTGGAAAGCACCTGAAGTTCAGCTAGTTCCAACCTCTCAGGCTTGGGCAGGGACATCTCACACTAGACCATGTCACCTCTAAAAAGACATGGTCTAGTGTGAGATTTTCATTATTGATGTCAGTAATTCTTTACAGGAAGCACTGAACCCCTTCTTTTACACTTTCTTTGTTAGAACTTGGGAGGGTTACCCTGGAGTGTGATATATACCATGAGTATACATCAGGGAGATGTGTTTTAGAATGAATGGAATAGGAAACACTTGGCAGAGTGACTGCTACCAGAATAAAACATTCATTGCTTTGCTAAACTGTTTTTTGATGAATGTTGATGCAAATGAAGCAGATCTCTGATAAGGAGAGGGTTTGCCATCCAAACCCTGGGGATTGATGGGCTTTTTAGGTGCTGAGTGTCTCCATTAACTGTTTATTATGGCTCTATGAATACAGCTTACAGTGCTTTAGGAGAAGATGGCTGAGGAAAACCAAAGCAAGCAAGTGACAGAGCTGACTCTTGTCGGACTGACGGACAACCCGCAACTGCAAGCGCCTTTGTTCATCCTGTTCCTCCTCATTTACTTCATCATGCTGGTGGGGAACCTGGGCGTGGTTGTGCTCATCAGGAGCAGCGCTCAGCTGCAGACCCCCATGTACTTTTTCCTTAGCAACTTATCTCTCCTCGATGCTTGCTACTCATCGGTGGTGGCACCGAGGATGTTAATGAACCTTCTGATGGAGAAGCAAACAATCTCTGTCATTGGCTGCGCAACCCAGCTTTACTTCTTCATAGCCTTTGGCACCACCGAGTGCTTCCTCCTGGCTGCGATGGCGTACGACCGCTACATGGCCATCTGCAAGCCTTTGCTGTACTCGGCCATCATGTCCCACCGGCTCTGCATGCTGCTGGTGGCCAGTTCCTATGTGCTTGGCCTGCTGAACTCCTGGGTGCACACAGAGTTTGCCTTCAGCCTACCTTTATGCCAGCCAGCCAAGGTCAACCACTTCTACTGTGAAATCACGCCTGTTCTGACCCTCTCCTGCTCTGACACACGTGTCAATAGGTGTCTTATATTTGTCCTTGGTGGGCTGGTGGAGATGGTGACCATCTTGGCCGTCCTGGTCTCCTATGCCTTCATCCTCGCTGCTGTCTCGAGGATCAGCTCTGCTCGGGGCCAGTACAAAGCCTTCTCCACGTGCACCTCTCACCTGGCTGGAGTCACCATCTTCCACGGGTCCATCCTCGCCCTGAACTTCCGACCAGGGTCTGGCAGCAGCCTGAGCACGGATAAGGTCTTTGCTGTGTTCTACTCGCTGGTGGTGCCCATGCTGAACCCCCTGATCTACAGCCTCAGGAACAGGGAGGTGAAGAACGCCCTGAGGGACTTTGTCAGCTGGAAGTAGCTTTGGCAGGATGTTTAGCTGCTGGTTTTGTGACAAAGGTCTCCAGAGCTTCAGTTGACACCAAGGACTTTTGTTTCCCCACCCTATTCCTTCACCTTAAAGATCTGGTTTGGAACCATTTCCAAGTCTGGCTTTCTTCCTATGACTGGCTTGTTGTCCTGGGTTCAGCAGTAGCAGTCATGTTTTTTTTTTGGTTTTTTTTTTTTTTTCCTTTGTGCTAGCTGGTGCAGTGCTGTGTTTTGAGGTCCAGCCTGAGAACAGTGTTGGTGAAGTCGATGTTTTCAGTTGTTGCTAAGTGATGTTTACCCTGACCAAGGACTTTGTGAGGCTCATGCTCTGCCAGGGAGGAGGGGAAGCCGGGAGGAAGCAGAGATGGGGCGCCTGACTCGGGCTAGCCAGGGAGGTATTCCATACCACAGCACGTCATGCCCGGGGTGGGGGGTGACTGGGAGTTACCCGGAAGGACACAGGCTTCCGGGTGGAACTCGTCTTCTTGGCCGGTGGTATCGTATTCTCTTCCCTTGTTATTTTCCCTTATCATTGTTGTAGTTGATAGTAGCGGTGGTGATTTGTGTACTTTGGTTGCTGGACTGTTCTTGTCTCAACCCGTGGGAGTTGCACTTTTTTTCGATCCTCCTCCCCGTTCCTCCGGGAGTGGGGGAGAACCCCGGTGGGGGGGAGACGGACACGGACCTCGATTGTTGTCAGCTCGGCACCACTCACTGGGAGTGAGTGAACAAGTTACCTGACTGGGTTTAAACCACGACAGTTCTTTTTTGGCACCCAACGTGGGGCACGAGGGCTTGAGATAAGAACAGATCTGTCTGGATTGATAGTCACTCGTCACAATGCTGATTTATTGGCTCTCAAGGTTGTTCCTCTTGATCTCACAGTTTCAGTATATCATATCTTACGTCCATCCGGTATTTGCTGTATTAGTGTTTTTTAAGTGTGGGGCTTGGGCTATGGTTTTTGTCCCATTGTACTTTATGGTAATGACTTGTAATACAATAGAATCATTGATCATGAAACTGATCTGGTTTATGTTCCCAGTGTGGTCACCACCTTTATACTTTGGGAGGTATATGATGGAGGTGCTTAGCAATTACACATCTTTTTTCTCCTTCTCAGGTGCTCAACCTGTGAAGGAGACATTCTTTTACCCTCCCAGTCGTCCCCCCAGACCATTTACATTTGAGAGTTTTGAATTTTTTGAATGGCATTTTAATGCTGTTGAGACTTGTTTGCTGATGGTGATGGGAATCACCATGCTCACACGCATACAGAGTGTGTTTTGCCCACTACTGATTTCAAGAGTTAAGTAGAGTCAGGTTTGGGTCTTGTCTGGGGTCAAACGACGATGTAGGAGGACCGAGAGATTTTCCCAGAGGCTGGACAGCCATGAGTGGCAGGGTGTGTGGGATAGTATGGGCAAGTATCTAGGTCAGTGGGCCCCTCCAGTACTTTGGAATTTCACTACCGAACAACTGCAAAATCCAGAAGAATTAGTAAAACACTTAAATGAGGTGTGTGGTCATTCTGGCCATACCAGAGATGGACAAATCACGGCAACGTGCTGGGGCTTGGCCTATGCTTACAGGGCCTTGTTCAACACTATCCAGCACCTTCAAAAGGAAAAGAATGTCGGCGGATCTGAGGGCAAAGCGACAGTCGCTACTCAAACTTTGGCTGCAATGAACTGCGCAGCTACCCCAGTGACAAGTACAGCAGCTGCTCAAACTTCAACTGCAACAGACAGCGCGGTTACCCCAGCTCCAAGCACAGCAGCTACACCACCCCCAGCAACAAGTACAGTCGCTACTCAAACCACAGTGATAATCACTGCAGCCAAACCAGAGGACCAATTCGTACCAATATCGGTTGCCCCTGTACGCAAGAGAACAAGCAAAAAGGAGGCAAAAAGGGTGAAGCGAGATGAAGAACCAATGAATTCACCACCTGGTCCAGAATCTGATCAGGAGTCATCATCACATGACGAAGAAGAAGAAGAAGAGGTAACTTCTCAACCTCGGACCTCAACCGAGCTGCGGAATATGCGAAAAGATTTTACCCGTCAACCAGGGGAGCACATCATCACCTGGTTACTCCGATGCTGGGACAATGGGGCTGATGGTCACGAACTAGAAGATACAGAAGCCAAGCAGCTGGGATCACTTGCTAGAGAAGGGGGAATTGACAAAGCAATTGCAAGAGAGAAAAAGTCCCTCAGCCTTTGGAGGCGGCTCTTGGCAGCTGTGAAAGAAAGGTTTCCGTACAAGGACGATGTTATGAGTCATTCGGCCAAGTGGACTACTATAGACAAAGGCATCCAGTCTCTGAGGGAATCGGCCATCGTAGAGATGCTCTATCACATCAAGCCGAATAACGGGGATACACCTATAGATCCAGATGAAGTTGAATGCACACGACCCATGTGGCGAAAACTTACACGGAATGCACCGTCATCATATGCCCATTCATTGGCAACAGTAACCTGGAATGACATAGTACCACTAACAGTGGATGAAATGGTTCATAAACTCCGAGAGTTCGAAGACAATCTCACCCCTTCCATCATCTCAGCTGTGGAAAAACTGTCCCAGGACCTCTAACAATTGAGGGACGATCTATCTGATTTATCCAGCTCCTCACGTGTACCAGCACACGTCTCAACTATTAACAAAAGGCGTTCTATTGTTCATATACAATAGAACCCCGGGAGGTATACGCCACGGGGTACCCTATGGTTTTACCTGCTGGATCACGGAGAAGACATGACAAAGTGGGATGGAAAACCTACTTCAGCTTTGGAGGAACAGGTGAGTGAACTGAAGAGGGGAGCAAGGGCCAAGACTGATCGTCCCATGAGAGCTACGGCTTCAGTCTCTGGTGAGCAGTTTCCCAGATGGAATGGAAGAGCTGATTTTACTCCAGCTCCTGTGATAACGAAGAATAATCCCACTCACCACGACTTAAGTGTCCAACGCTGTGACGACCATTAGAGGGGCCCTGCCTCCAGCCAGGTGGAGGTAGGGGACAATCGGATTTACTGGACTGTGTGGATCAGATGGCCTGGCACATCAGTCCCACACAAGTATAAGGCTCTAGTAGATACCGGTACACAGTGTACCCTGATGCCATCAAGCTGTCAAGGGGTGGAATCCATCTATATTTCTGGAGTCACAGGAGGATCCCAAGAGTTGACTGTGCTGGAGGCTGAAATCAGCCTGACTGGGAGGGAGTGGCAAAAGCACCCTATTGTGACTGGTCCAGAGGCTCCATGCATCCTCGGCATAGACTACCTCAAGAGAGGGTACTTCAAAGACACAAAAGGGTACCGGTGGGCTTTTGGTATTGCTGCTTTGGAGACTGAGGAAATTGAGCAGCTGTCCACCTTGCCTGGTCTCTCAGAAGATCCCTCTGCTGTGGGGTTGCTGAAAGTTGAAGAGCAACAAGTGCCAATTGCGACCACAACAGTGCACCGGCGGCAATATCGCACCAACCGAGACTCCCTGATTCCCATCCATCAGCTGATCCGTAGACTGGAGAGGCAGGGGGTGATCATCAGGACCCGCTCGCCCTTCAATAGCCCCATATGGCCAGTGCAAAAGTCTAATGGAGAATGGAGACTAACAGTAGACTATCGTGGCCTGAATGAAGTCACACCACCATTGAGTGCTGCCGTACCGGACATGCTAGAACTTCAGTATGAACTAGAGTCAAAGGCAGCCAAGTGGTATGCCACGATTGATATTGCCAATGCATTTTTCTCAATTCCTTTGGAAGCAGAGTGCATGCCACAGTTTGCTTTTACTTGGAGGGGTGTCCAGTTCACTTGGAACCGACTGCCCCAGGGGTGGAAACACAGCCCTACCATTTGCCACGGACTGATCCAGACTGCACTGGAACAGGGGCAAGCTCCAGAACACCTGCAATACATTGATGACATTATTGTGTGGGGCGATACAGCGGAAGAAGTCTTTGAGAAAGGGAGGAAAATAATCCAAATCCTGCTGAAAGCCGGTTTTGCCATCAAACGGAGTAAGGTCAAGGGACCTGCACAGGAGATTCAATTTTTGGGAATAAAATGGCAAGATGGACGTAGACAGATCCCCACAGATGTGATCAACAAGATAACAGCAATGTCTGCACCAACTAATAAGAAAGAAACGCAAGCTTTCTTGGGTGCTGTGGGGTTCTGGAGAACGCACATCCCAAATTAGAGTTCGATTGTAAGCCCTCTCTATCATGTGACCCGGAAGAAGAATGATTTTAAATGGGGCCCTGAGCAGCAACAAGCCTTTGAGCAAATTAAACGCGAGATAGTTCATGCAGTAGCCCTTGGACCAGTCCGGACCGGACCAGATGTAAAAAATGTACTGTACACTGCAACTGGGGAGAACGGTCCTACCTGGAGCCTCCGGCAGAAAGCTCCAGGGGAGACTCGAGGTCGACCCCTCGGCTTTTGGAGTCGGGGATATAAAGGATCTGAGGCCAGCTATACCCCAACTGAGAAAGAGATACTGGCAGCCTATGAAGGGGTTCGAGCTGCTTCGGAAGTGATTGGCACTGAAGCACAGCTCCTTCTGGCACCCCGGTTGCCCGTGCTGGGCTGGATGTTCAAAGGCAGGGTCTCCTCTACACATCATGCAACTGATGCTACATGGAGTAAATGGGCTGCACTAATTACACAACGAACTCAAATAGGAAATCTCAGTCGTCCAGGCATTCTAGAAGTCATCATGGACTGGCCAGAGGGCAAAGATTTTGGAATGTCACCAGAGGAGGAGGCGGTGCATGCTGAAGAGGCCCCACCAGATAATGAACTGTCAGAAAGTGAAAAGCAGTATGCCTTGTTTACTGATGGGTTCTGCCGTATTGTGGGAAAGCATCGGAGATGGCAGGCAGCTGTATGGTGTCCTGGACGACAAGTTGCAGAAACTGCTGACGGAGAGGGTGAATCGAGTCAATTTGCCGAGGTGAAAGCCATCCAGCTGGCCCTGGACATTGCTGAACGAGAAAAGTGGCCAGTACTTTATCTCTATACTGACTCATGGATGGTGGCAAATGCCCTGTGGGGGTGGTTGAAGCAATGGAAGCAGAGCAACTGGCAACGCAGAGGTAAACCCATCTGGGCTGCTGCACTGTGGAAAGATATTGCTGCCAGGGTGCAGAACCTGGTGGTGAAGGTACGTCATGTAGATGTCCATGTACCCCAGAGTCGGGCCACTGAGGAACACCAGAACTACCAACAAGTGGATAAAGCGGCTAAGATTGAAGTGGCTCAGATGGACTTAGATTGGCAACATAAAGGTGAATTATTTTTGGCCCGATGGGCCCATGACACTTCAGGCCATCAGGGCAGAGATGCAACATATACATGGGCCCGTGACCGATCGGTGGACTTAACAATGGACACTATTGCCCAGGTTATTCATGAGTGTGAAACATGTGCTGCAATTAAACAAGCCAAGCGGTTAAAGCCTCTTTGGTATGGAGGACGATGGTTGAAGTATAAATATGGGGAGGCCTGGCAGATTGACTATATCACACTGCCGACAACCCGCCAAGGCAAGCGCCATGTGCTTACCATGGTGGAAGCAACCACCGGGTGGCTGGAAACATACGCTGTGCCCCATGCCACTGCCCGGAACACTATCCTGGGCCTTGAGAAACAGATTTTGTGGCGACACGGCTCCCCGGAGAGAATTGAGTCAGACAATGGGACTCATTTCCGGAATAACCTTATAGATATTTGGGCCAAAGAGCATGGCATTGAGTGGGTATATCACATCCCCTACCATGCACCAGCCTCTGGGAAAATCGAACGGTACAATGGGCTGTTAAAAACTACACAGAGAGCAATGGGTGGGGGAACTTTCAAGCATTGGGATACACACTTACCAAAGGCCACCTGGTTGGTCAACACCAGAGGATCTGCCAACAGGGCTGGCCCAGCCCAGTCAGAACTTTTACATCTTGTAGAGGGGGACAAAGGTCCCGTGGTGCATATGAAGAATTTGCTGGGGAAGACAGTCTGGGTAATTCCTGCTTCAGGTAAAGGCAAACCCACTCGTGGGATTGCTTTTGCTCAGGGACCTGGATATACTTGGTGGGTAATGCGGGAAGATGGGGAAGTCAGATGAATACCTCAAGGGGATTTGATTTTAGGGGAAAACAGCCAGTGAACTCAATTGTATGCTGTTGCCTGCTGTGTAATGCTTTTATAGCCCATCAACTAGATGTCTCCAGGTCACCAGCGACTGGCCCTGACTTCCCTCCAGCCATCATCCCAACAGAGAATGAACTTGGAACATCATGGACCGAATATAGGGATTGGTCCATGCACTAAGAAAATGATCTTTTCCTCTTGGTCTGTATGTATATGGATGTATATATATGGGAGAGCGATGGTGTATTGAAAATGTGGGATCTGAGCACGACATGAATGGTATGGAATAAGGGGTGGATAATGTCCTGGGTTCAGCAGTAGCAGTCATGTTTGTTTTTTTCTCCTTTGTGGTAGCTGTGTTTTGAGGTCCAGCCTGAGAACAGTGTTGGTGAAGTCGATGTTTTCAGTTGTTGCTAAGTGATGTTTACCCTGACCAAGGACTTTGTGAGGCTCATGCTCTGCCAGGGAGGAGGGGAAGCTGTGAGGAAGCAGAGACGGGGCGCCTGACTCGGGCTAGCCAGGGAGCTATTCCATACCACAGCACGTCATGGCCGGGGTGGGGGGTGACTGGGAGTTACCCAGAAGGACACGGGCTTCCGGGTGGAACTCGTTTTCTTGGCTGGTGGTATTGTATTCTCTTCCCTTGTTATTTTCCCTTATCATTGTTGTAGTTGATAGTAGCGGTGGTGATTTGTGTACATTGGTTGCTGGACTGTTCTTGTCTCAACCCGTGAGAGTTGCATTTTTTCGATCCTCCTCCCCGTTCCTCCGGGAGTGGGGGAGAACCCCGGTGGGGGGGGACACGGACCTCGATTGTTGTCAGCTCGGCACCACTCACTGGGAGTGAGTGAACAAGTTACCTGACTGGGTTTAAACCACGACACCATTGCATGGGGGGTTGGAACTTGATGATCTTAAGGTCCTTTCCAACTCGAACTATTCTATGATTCTATGACTCCTCTATGACTCCTCTATAAAACCTCTATGACTCCTCTATGCTTCTTTATTGACTGCTCTGACATCTTATTGACTTCTCTACAACTGCTCTATGCCTTCTCTAAGACTCCTCTATGACTCTATGACACTATGACTCCTCTAAGACTTCTCTATGACTCTATGATACTATGACATCTCTATGACTCCTGTATGAGTCCTATATTCCTCCTCTATGACTCCTCTATGACTCCTTCATGACTCCTCTGACTCCTCTATGACTCTGCTATTACTCATCTATGAACACTCTACAACTCCTCTATGACTCCTCTATTACTGTTCTAATACTCTTCTTTGACTCCTCTATGACTCCTCTATGACTCTTCTATGACTCCTCTTGAACCAACCTACGACACCCCTACGATGCCTCTATGACTCCACTGTGACTCCACTGACTCCTCTATGACTCCTCTATGACTCCTTTATTACTCCTCTATGACTCCTCTATGACTCCACTATGACTCTACTATGACTACCCTGTGACTCCTCTATGAATCCTCTATAACACTATGACTCCTCTATGACTTTGCTATAACTCTATGACTACTCTATGACTCCTCTACCACTCCTCTATATCTCTATGACTATGATTTGTCTATGACAGATATTTGAATGCTCTATGACTCCTCTATGACTTGTCTATGACTCGTCTATGACTCGTCTATAACTCCTCTATAACTCTATGACTATGATTTGTCTATGACAGATATTTGAATGTTCTGACTCCTCTATGACTCGTCTATAACTCCTCTATAACTCTATGACTGATTCCTCTATGAAAGATATTTGAATGCTCTATGACTCCTCTATGACTTGTCTATGACTCTTCTATAACTCCTCTTGGACACCTCTATGACAACTCTGTGACGCTTCTATGACGCCTGTATGATGCCTCTATGAAGCTTTTATGACTCCTCTGTGACTCCACTGTGACTAGATTGTGACCGTCGTATGACTCCTCTGTGACTCCACTGTGACTAGATTGTGACCATTGTATGACTCCTCTATGACTCCTCTGTGACTCCTCTATGACTTCTCTATGACTCCTACATGACTCCTCCATTACAAATCTATGAATCCTCTATGACTCCTCTATGACTACTCTATGACTCTTCTTTGACTCCTCTATGACTGCTCTATGACTCCTCTATGACTCCTCTTGAACGCCTATATGATGCCTCTATGACACCTTTATGACGCCTCTATGGCTCCACTGTGTCTGTATTGTGACTCCACTGAGACTCCACTGGGACTCCTCTATGACTCCTCAATGACTCTTATATGACTCCCCTATGACTCTTCTATGAATCCTCTATAAATCTATGACTCCTCTCTGACTCCTCTATGTCTCCTCTATGACCTCTCTATGACTCCACTATGACTCCTCTATGACCCTTGTATGACTCCTCTATGGCTCCTCTATGACTCTGTATGACACTATGACTCCTTTATGACACCTCTACGACTCTTCTATGACTCCTCTTGGACGTCTCTATGACGCTGCTATAATGCCTCTGTGAAGCCTCTATGACTCCACTGTGACTCCTCTGTGTCTCCACTGTGACCCCTGCATGACTCCTCTATGACTCCTCTATGACTCTTCTAAGACTATTCTATGACTCATCTCTGACAATTCCTCCTTGACCCCTCTTTGACTCCTCTATGACTTCTCTATGACACTATGACTCCTCTATGACTCCTCTATGACTCTTCTATGACTCCTCTGTGACGCCGCTGTGATTTCTCCATGAATCCTCCCTGACACTTGAACAACACCTCTATGATTCCACCATGACTCCTCTATGACTCCTCTATGACTCTTCTAAGACTCCTCTAGGACTCCTCTCTGACTCCTCTCTGACCCCTCGTTGAGCTCTCTGTGACCCCTCTATGACACATCTATGACTAATCTATGACGCCTCAATGTCGCCTCAAAGATGCCTCTATGACATCACTATGACGCCTCTATGACTCCACTATGATTCTTGTATGACTCCCCAGTACTCCTTTATGACTCCTCTGTAACTCTATGACTCCTCTGTGACTCCTCTGTGACTCCTCTCTAACTCCTCTTTGACTCCTCTATGACCCATCTAAGACTCCCCTATGACTCCATTATGACTCTTCTAAGACTCATCTAGGACTCCTCTAGGACTCCTCTAGGACTTCTCTATAATACATCCATGATTCTATGACTCCTCTATGACTCGTGAATGACTCGTCTATGATTCCTTTTGGATGCCTCTGATGCATCTATGAAGCCTCTATGACTCCTCTCTGACCCCTCATTGACCTCTCTGACTATTCTATGACACTATGACTCCTCTATGACTTCTCTGTGACTCCTCTGTGACTTCTCTATGATTCCACTATGACTCCTCTTTGAGTCCACTATGACTTCTCTAGGACTCCTCTAGGACTGCTCTATGACTCCTCTATGACTCCTCTATGACTCCTTTATGACGCATCTATGACTCCTCTTGGATGCCTCTATGATGCCTCTATGACGCCTGGATTACTCCTCTATGACTCCTCTATGACAGTATGATTCCTCTATGATGCTACGACTCCTCTATGACTCTAAGACACCTCTATGACTCCTCTATGACTCTAAGACACCTCTATGATTCGTCTATGACTCTTCTATGACTCCACCTTGACTCCACCGGGACTCCACTGTGAGCCCTGTATGACTCCTCTGACTCCTCTATGATTCCTCTATGACTTCTCTATGACTCCTCTATGACTCCTCTATGACACTATGAATCCTCTATGACAATATGACTTCTCTATGACTCCTCTATGACTCTATGAACACTCTATTGATTTATGAGCCTTCTATGACTCTCTGATTCCTCCTTGACTCCATGACTCCTCTATGACAGCTAAATGACACTATGTCATTATGACTCCTCTCTGAATCCTTTATGACTCCACTATGACTCATCTAAGACTCCGCCATGACTCCTCCATGACTCCTCTACAAGTCTTCTATGAGTTCTCTGAGTCCTCTATGACTTCACTATGACTTTTCTGTGACTCCTCTATGACTTTTCTATGAATCTATGACTCCTCTATGACACTATGACTACTCTATGACTCTCTGACTCCTCTCTAACTCGACTCCGACTCCTCTATGACACCTCTATGACTCCTCTATGACCGCTCATTGACGCCTCTATGTCTGATCTATTATTCCTCTAAGGCGTCTCTATGACGCCTCTGTGACGCCCCTATGACTCCACTATGATTCCTTTATGACTCCTCTATGACTCCTCTATAACAATATGACTCCTCAATGACTCATCTACTCCTCTCTGACTCCTCTCTGACGCCTATATTACGCCTCTTTGATGACTCTATGACTTCACTATGATTCATTCATGTCTCTCCTATGACTCCTCTATGACTCCTCTATGACTCTATGACTCCTCTGTGACTCCTCTTTGATTCCTCTATGATTATACAATGTCTCCTCTTTGACTCCACTATGACTCTTCTTTGACTCCTCTAGGACTCCTGTAGGACTTCTCTATAACTCTATGACTCCCCTGTGACTCCTCTGTGACTCCTCTGTGACTCCTGTTTGACTCCACTATGACTCCTCTTTGACTCCTCTAAGACTCCTCTATGACTCCTTCTAAGACTGTTCTGTAACTCTATGATTCCTCTGTGACACCTCTATGACTCCTCTATGACTGAACTGTGATTCTTGTTTGACTCCACTATGACTACACTTTGACTCCAATATGACTCCACTAGGACTCCTCTAGGACTCCTCTTGGACTCCTCTAGGACATCTGTATGACATATCCATGACACTGTGACTCCTCCATGACATCTCTGTGACTACTCTTGGACGCCTCTATGACACCTCTATAACTATAATGTGATTGCACTGTGACTCCACTGTGACCCCTGTATGACAACTCTATGAATCCTCTATGACTCTTCTCTGACTCCTCTCTGATCCCTCATTGACTCCTCTTTCACTCCTCTATGACTTCTCTATGACACTATGACTCCTCAAGGACTCCTCCGTGACTCCTCTGTGACTCCTCTGTTACACTTCTCTGACTCCTTAATGACTCCTCTGTGATTCCACTATGACTCATCTTTGACTCTATGACTCCTCTGTGACTCGTCTATGACTCCCCTAGAACTCCTCTAACACTCCTCTATGAGTCATCTATGATTCCGTTAGGACTATTCTAGGATTCCTCTAGGACTCCCCTATGACACCTCTATGACTCCACTAAAACTCCACTATGACTCTTCTATGACTCCTCTAGGACTCCGCTATGACTCCTCTATGACACTTCTATGACTCCACTATGACTACTCTATGATTCCTCTGTGGCACCTATATGACTGCCCTTAGACTCTTCTATGACTCCTCTAGGACTCCTCTATGACTCCGCTAGGACTCCTCTACGACATCTCTATGACTCCACTATGACTCCTCTATGATTCGGCTATGACTTTGCTATGACTCCCCTATGACTCCTCTGTGACTACTCAATGACTCCTCTGTGACTCCTATACGACACTATGACTCCTCTATGAATCCTCTTTGAGTCCTCTGTCTCCTCTATGATACCCCTATGACTCTATGATACTATGACTACTCTCTGACTCCCCTATGACACCTCCATTACTCCTCTATGACTCCTCTATGACTCCTCCATGACTCCTCCATGACTCCCCTATGACTCCTGTAGGACTCCTTATTGACTGCTCTGACACCTTATTGACTCCTCTGCGACTCCTCTATGACTCCTCTATGACTCCTGTATGAATCCTCTATGACTTCATGGAACAATGACTACTCTATGACTCCTCTATGACATCGCTATGAATGCTCTGTGACACATCTATGAATCTATGACTCCCCTATGACTCCTCTATGACACATCTATGAATGCTCTATGACACATCTATGAATCCATGACTCCCCTATGACTCCTCTATGACTCTTCTACGAGTTCTCTACGATTCCTCTATGACTCTATGACACTATGACTCCTCTATGAATCCTCTATGACTACTCTATGACTCCTCTATGACTCCTCTATGACCCCCCTATGACTCCTCTTTGACTCTATTACTCCTCTATGACTCCACTATGATTGCTCTATGACCATCCTAAGATGCCCCTATGACTCCTCCATGACCCCTCTAAGACTCCTCTATGAATCCTCCATGACTCATCTAAGACTCCTCTATGAACACCCAATAACCCCTCCATGACTCCTCTAGGACTCCTCTAAGACTCCACTAGGACTTTTCTAGGATTCCTCTAGCACTCCTCTAGGACACCTCTCTGATGCCTCTCTGACTCCTCTCTGACTCCTCTAAGACACTATGACTCCTCTATGAATCCTCTTTGAGTCCTCTGTCTCCTCTATGACACCCCTATAACTCTGTGATACTATGTCTACTCTCCAACTCCTCTATGACTCCTCTATGACTCCTCTATGACTCCTCCACGACTCCTCTATGACTCCTGTAGGACTCCTTATTGACTGCTCTGACACCTTATTGACTCTCTGACTCCTCTATGACTTCTCTATGATTCCTCTATGACTTCTCTATGACTCCTCTATGACTCCTCTATCACTCCTGTATGAATCCTCTATGACTTTAGGCAATGACTCCTCTATGACACTTCGATGAATGCTCTACAACACATCTATGAATCTATGACTCCCTTATGACTTCTCTATGAATCCTCTGACACCTCTATGACTAATCTACAATTCCTCTTCCACTCCTCTACTTCTCTGTGAGTAATCTGCGACTCCTCTACGACTCCTCTATGACTCCTCTCTGACTCCAATATGACTCCTCTAAGACTCCTCTAAGAATCCTCTATGACTCCTCTAAGGCACCCCTATGACTTCTCTACGACCTATCTATGACTCCTCTATGACCACAGAATGACCATTCTATGACTCTGCTACGACCCCTCAATGACTCCTGCGTGAAACCTCTATGACTTTATGACACAATGACTCCTCTATGACACATCTATGAATCTATGATGCCTCCAACTCCTCTATGACTCCTCTATGATTCCTCCATGACTCCTCTATGACTCCTCCATGACCCCTCTATGACTCCTCCATGACCCCTCTATGACTCCTCCATGAAAGCTATACGACTCCTCTATTACTCCACTATGACTCCTTCCTGATTCCTCCAAGGCTCCTCTATGACACATCTATGACTCTATGACTCCTCTGTGAATCTCTGACTCTTTTCTGACTCCTCTCTTACTCCTCTCTGACTCCTCTATGATTCCTCTTTGACTATTCTATGACTCCTGTATGAATCCAATATGACTCCTCTATGATTTCATTATGACTCCACCACGACTCATCTATGAATCCTCCTTAACTCCTCCATAACGCCTCTATGACACATCTGTGACTCTGTGACACCTCTATGACTCTCTGACTCCTCTCTGACTCCTCTCTGAATCCTCTATGATTCCTCTATGACTCCACTTTGACCATTCTATGACTCCTCTATGACTCCACTATGACTCCACTATAACTCCACTATAAATCCTCTATGACTCATCTGTGACTATTCAATGAACCCTCTAATAATCCTATATGACTCCTCTAAGATGCCTCTAAGAATCTTCTTTGACTCCTCTAGGACTCCTCTATGAGTCCCCTAGGACTCTTCTATGACTCCAGTATGACTCCTCTATGACTCATCTACAACTCCTCCATGACTCCCCTATGACTCCTCTATGAGTCCCCTATGACACGCCTATGACTCCGCTATGACTTCTCTATGACTCTTCCATGACTCCTCCATGACTATTCCATGACTTCTCTATGACTCCATTATGACTCCAATATAACTCCTCTATGACTCCTCTATGACTCTTCCATGACTCTTATATGACTCCTCTATGACACCTCTATGACTACTCTATGACTCCTCTATGTCTCCACTATGACTTCTCCGACTACTCTATGACTCCTGTGACTCCTCTCTGATTCCTCTATGACACATGTATGAATTTATGACTTCTCTATGACTCCTCCATGACCCCTCTATGACTCCTCTATGACCACTAAATGAAACTTCTATGACTTCTCTGTGACCTGTCTATGACTCCGCTATGCCCTTATGACACAATGGCTCCTCTATAACTCCTCTATGACACCTCCATGATTCCTCCATGACTCTTCTATGACTTCTCTATGACTCTCTATGACTCCCCTGTGAATGCTGTATGACTCCTCTATGACTCCTTTATGACTCCTCTATGACTGATACTTGACTGCTCTATGACTCCTCTATGACTCCTTTATGACTCCTCTATGACTGATATTTGACTGCTCTATGACTCCTCTATGACACCCCTATGACTCTATGACACTATGACACTTCTATGACCCCTCTTTGACTCTAGGACAGTATGACTCCTCTATGACTCCTCTATGACTTCTCTATGACCCCTCTATGAGTCCTCTATGACTCCTCTGACTCCTCTGACTCCTCTATGACTCCTCTATGACTCTTCTATGACTCTTTTATGACTCCCCTATGATTCCTGAATGTCTCCTCTATAACTCTATGAAACCTTTATGACTCCTCTATGACACATCTATGATGCTTCTATGACGCATCTATGACCCCTCTGACTCCACTATGACTATTATGACTCCTCTGAGTCGTCAATGAGCCCCTGACTCTTCTATGACTCCTCTATGACTCCTCTATAACACTATGACTCCTCTATGACTCCTCTACGACTCCTCTATGAGTCCTCTATGACACCTCCATGACTCTATGACTCTATGACTCCTCTCCGAATCCTCTATGAGTCTTGGACAGGATGACTTTTCTATGACACCTCTATGATGCCTCTGTGACGCCTCTATGACCCGTCTATGACTCCTCTATGAAACCTCTATGAAGCCTCTGTGACTCTTCTATGACTCTATGACTTCTCTATGACTGCCCTATGACTCTCTGATTCCTCTGTGACTCCTCTCTGACTTTTCTAGGACACCTCTATGACACCTCTGTGACTCCTCTATGTCACTATGACTCCTCTATGACTCGTCCATGACTCCTCTATGACTACATTGTTACTGCTGTATGACTGCTCTATGACTTCTCGATGACACCTCTGTGACTTTTGACATCAAGACTCCTCTCAGACTCCTGTATGACTCCTTCATGACTCCTCTATGACTCCTCCATGAATCCTCCATGACACCTCTATGACTCCTCTATGACTTCTCCATGACCCCTCTGTGACTCCTCTATGACCACTCAATGACCCATCTATGAGTCCTCTATGACCCCTCCATGACTCCTCTACGACTGCTCTATGACCTCTCTATGACTCATCCAGGACTCCTGTATGACTTCTCTAGGACTCCTCTATGACACCTCTATGACTCCTCTATGACTCCTCTAAGACACCTCTATGACTCCTCTATGATGCCACTATGATGCCTCTATGACCCCTCTATGACCCCCATTGTGACTCTACTATGACTCCTAAGATTGCTCTATGAGCCGTCTGTTAGCCATCTGACTCCTCTATGCCTCCTCTACCACACTATGACTCTTCTACGACTCCCCTACAATATTACTGACCACCTTTACAGCAGTGAAGATAAAGGAACAACCTGCTTGGATACATCATTCAAGAATTAAGAAAGCACCAGAGCCAGAGAAGACATGGCGGATCGAACCTTCAGGACCCTTACGTATGAAATTGCGTCGGTCATAATTTGGACTCATATGATAACTGGAGCACAAGCTTGGGACCAGAACTTACACCTGAAGTTAGTGCAGAATATTACTAATGTTTTTAATCGTACTGACTATTGGGTGTGTGCACAGTTGCCTAAATCAGGAGAAAGCCTGGATCTCCCATTAATTGGAGTTCCAATTCCAAACACTGCCTCATGGACAAATTTGTGGGTGAACAGAACACTAGCAATCTGTATTCGAAGGAAAGGTTAAACTTTGGAATAGTTAATCCTAATCCAGGTAATAAACATTACACCTGTGCACAAAGATGTATTACACCAGGAACCAGGGTAGGAGATCATGCTTGTTTCAATGCCACAGATGTAGGTCACCATTCAAATTGCGATCGTGCTTATTAATATAGATGGTATTGTAGTTCAGTGATGGCCTGTTCCTAAAGGTACTGGTTATGTGGAGAAAATGCTTATAGGACTCTGCCCCCCAGCTGGAAGGAGGCATGCACCTTAGGTGCTGTAATACCCAATTTTACTATTATCAACAGGTATCCTTCTGGGACCTGGATTAGAAGTTTTGCTAAACGGATTAAGAGAGGGTTTAACCCTATTATTGAATGGCACACTGCATTTCATAGTTTTGTAAGAGAGCTAATTCCATCTTTGGGAGTAAGTGAATTAGAGAAGGCAATTGTAAATATCTCAGCAAACATAGAGGAAATGGAAAGTAAAACCATTGATATAATTCAGGCAGAACAACAAGAGATAACCAGCCCGTCTAAAGTGGTATTACAAAACTGAATAGCTCTAGACATGTTATTGGCATGACAAGGAGGGTTTTCTTCCATAATCAATGAAAGTTGTTGTTCCTATACAGACTGAAGTGGCAGAATCGAAACAGATCTGGAGGAAATTTGGAAACAAACTAAGATATTTCATGAAATGGCCATGGATGACACCTCCTGGGGTTTTGAAGAAATATGGAAAAAAATAACTTCATGGTTACCTGAACCTCTCCTGGTTGAGGAATATTGATGTTATTTGTTTTAATATTGATTACTTGTGGTATGATACAATGTTCCCTCTGCTGTTGTAAATGGTCTATGATCAGTTATGACGATTGGCAAAGGAACGAAATTAAGCACCAAGTAGAAATGGGAAATTATTTCAAAAAGTCTTTAGATGGTAATGGTAATATAAAAAATGTTGCAAAAGAATTTGCAAAAGGACAGAAAAAGGGGGAATTTGAGACAAGGGGGGAGGCAAAACATTACAAAATGAAATATATATACCTTTAGAATCAGTTTTAAGTAATGTTGTTTGATGGCTTTGTAACAGTAGCAATGGAAAATTACTGAGGTGCATGATACACAGAAAAAAAACCAGACCGCGGCTAGAGAACAGGCTGAGAATTCTTTCTCATGTAAGATAAACCATTATAGCTGACGTAGTTTTAGGCCCTTATGACCTTAGTACAAAATGAGTGTAAGAAAAACAGGCTAGAAGAACAGGAGACAGGGATAAGGGGTATCTGGGAATGGCAGGTGTCCAGGATGGGCTGCAGTTAAACTAATTGATAAGTAGAAGGACAGGAGGATTGTTATGTCTGTGGTGTAAACAAACCAAAGAAGTTGGTATGAGCATCTACTGTGTGTGCTTCAAAGCTGCCAGAAGTGATGAAGATCGTTGGAGGAAGTAAACGACCCTCAGAGACCACCCCCACAATTCTGTACGCATGCGGGGAACTTTCTGGAAAATGATGTAATCCATACGTAGCCTCATGAATATGTATGCATGCCCAGGGACTATGAAAGGACGGCTTGTGTGGCAACTGGGGGACACACATTAGGAGGAGCTATCCCCCGTGTCTGCCGGCGCCGCAATAAAGAATACCTGCTTGTCAGCTTGAAAACTTTGGTGGTGAGTTTGTTCCTGGAGTTTTCTCTGAGATCACCTTGCACACCCAGAGCCGTGCAGTGCAGCAGCAGCGTCTCTCTGGCCTCCTGCTGCCGCTGCGGTGTTGTCGACCTGGTCTGCCCTCACCTGGGGACCCAGCGCCCAACATTCCTGACTCATGGTGGCACTGCTGGCTCTGCGGGTACTGGGGCAGAAGAAGGGCCCTGGCTGATGCTGCTCCTTGTGGAGTCGTGGTGGCTGTGGAAGTGACAGCCTGGGAGCAGGCACCTGCATCTCCTGGTTCCTGGGATGTCCCTGGTGGCTCCTCAACTGTTGGAGCTGGCTCTGCTGACACAAGTGATTCACCCTCCTCTTTGTCCACCCACCCAGGCTGCAATGGCTTCCCTTGGGTACAGCAGCGTTGAGGGAGATGGTGCCAAGAGCTGTGCTGAAGCTGAGGGAAACCACATCCACTCTTTGCCTCCTCACACACAACTGCAGGCTCTCAGCTTGGCCAGGCAGCAGTTACCCTTCGGATGGCTTTTAGGTGCCCAGAGATGTCCCCCAAGAGGACTCTGATGCTGGCACACGCCTAACCAAAGGCAGCTTGTACAGCCTGGGCTCCCCTGGGTTGCCCTTGGCACCTTTATCAAAGGTAACTGCAACATGGCCTTGTCCTCTCTCCCAAGAGACCTCTGCCAATCCAATGACCTTTCACAAGGGGGATCCCAAAGGAATGCCGATCTTCCCCTGCAACTGCACTGCCACTGTCCTGCCTGTTACACCACGTCCTTCATTCCTCTCATCTTTCATAGATTTTCGTTTCAAATAACCCTTTCAAATAACTTCTATCAGATGCCCTTTGTAATCTTCCTGCACTTGGAAACCTCCCCAGTTCCCTGGAAGACAATCTGGAAGACTTGACAAAAACTACACAGTGAGACATGGCTCATCAGGGTTTAATGAGCCCCACGGTGTATTTGGGGTGAGTCCGTGAACCTCAGGGGCTGAGAGGAGACTGAGGAAACCTCTCAAGAAGTCCAAGTCAGAAACAAAGCCCCAAGTGCCTTCAGCATTAATGGGCCCCACTGAGGGCTGCTGCTGACAAAGCCTCCCCAGGGACTCGTTAAAGCAAGTAACTGCAGGCTGTGATTACAGGGAGACAAAGGCAAAGTGCAGGTGTCTGATGGTGAGAAAACCCTTGGTTTGTTTGATGATGCAGAAAGGCCAAGCCCTGACCACAGGCCATGGAGAAGCAGAGCCTGAAATCCTGAGAATGGAAGTTCTCCTCATAGGCCTTGATGAAAGAGGCAACTGCCATAGCCCAGGGCACAGAGGCCATTTGTTCTTTTGGGCCTTTCAGCCATGCCAGAACCCTGTCATCTCTGCTTCAGGCTGTCCTACACTGGCCCATGCCTGCACTTCTTTCCCTTCATCTGGTGACCCCCATCTTGCTTTCCCACCTAGCTCTCACCTGGCATTTCTGTACCTTCAGTCCCATCTCTGCACCCATCGCTGTCTGTTCCTTGAAACACAAAGCCATGGGCTGAGCCAGACTTCCTCTGGGTGACCTCTTGCACCACAAGTCCACCTTTTGAGAGACATTTCTCTTTCCTAACTTTGAGTCTGAACCTTCCAAGCTGCACTTTGTAGAGGTTTCCTTCTCTTCCTGCTAGCAAGAAAAACTACATCATCTCTGAAGCCACATTTCAAGTAGTTGTAGGCTGCTACTATAGTGTCAATTCAAGAGATGCATTGAACATCCCTCAGCAAGCTGATCTAAAGGGGAGGGCGCATTCAGGCAGCTCTCTTGGGGTCTGGCACTGGAGGTGGCTGCTGGCCATGCTCTGCTGCACGCAGTCCTCTGCTTCTGCCCATGAGAGCTTTGTGACCTGCCCTTTGAAACCGTGCTGCCCTGCTCTCCACACACGACAGATGTTTGTGGGGGTTCTTCAGATCAGTTTATGTGTGAAGGCATCTTACAGGCATTGCAAGTTTGAGCACAGGGGAAATGGAAAGGACTGATGGATGCTGCAGCTCCCCTGGCTCTGCACTAAGCTTCAAAGAGCTGAGAACTTCTCCCTGTTTCAATACTCTTCTGATTTTCTTTCAAAGAAATAATGTTTTGTACCCCCCAAAACAACCTCAGCAATGTTATGCCAGTAAATATATAACAGACAAAATGATTCTAAGGCCATGCTGAGCTTCAGTTGTGCAGCCCACACACATCCAAATCATGAGTACGTGTAGAAAACTTTACAACCACGTTGGATTTCATCTGACATGCGTTGTGCAAAGCAGAGCTGGACTTCACTGCTTCAGAGCAAAGCTGACTCCCATCCAATCCAGTCTTGAACATTGCCAGGGATGGGGCAGCCACAGCTTCTCTGGGCACCCTGTGCCAGTGTCCCACCACCCTTAAAGGGAACAACTTCCTCCTAAAGTCAAGCTAAATATCCCCTTTTTTCAGCTTAAAGCCATTCCCCCTTGTGCAATAACTTGTAATACGGGGAGGCTCCAGCAGCAGCGCAGGACGGACGTGGCCATGGACTTGTACCTGTACCTGTACGCCGCTCTGCCCCGTCGTGGCCCTAGTCCTCACCTCCATCTTCAAGAGGCTGCGGGGAGCCGAGGGGGAGCGGGCGAGGGAGCCAGCAGCTGCCCAACTGGCCCGGGAGAGCAGCCCCGGGACCAAGAGGTGGGGGGAGCGGGGCTGGAGGCCGGCAGGCAGCGGCTACTGGTGGGGGATGTCAGGGCTGTTGAGGGGTAGAAGGAGGTGGCTGCAGAGCAGTGGGAGAAGGTGGTGGAGGAGCCGAGACCCGTGACCGAGCCCAGCCCCACGACGGCCGAGAGCATTCCCTGGAAGCTGCCAGGCGAGCCCCAGGAGGATGCAGGAGACCACGCAGGGTTTCCCAGCAAGGCAGAGGAGGAAGAGCTGGACTCAGGAAAAGGGAAGCTGGTGGTGGGAGTGCCAGCAAGCACAGCAGCTACCCCAGCCCCAGTGACAAGTACAGCAGCATCGTTTGAGAGGTCTGAAGGTTTTGAATGGCCTTTGGGTACCCTTGGGACCTTCCTGCTGATTGTGGTGGGGATCAGCATGCTGGCAGACACACAGACTGTGTTTTACCCACCACCATTTTGTGTGATCTCAAAAGTTAAGCAGAGTCGAGTTTGGGTCTTGTCTATGGTTGATATTGGAGGACCAAGAGATTTTCCTCAAGGCTGTACAGTCATGAGTGGCAGGATGTGTGGGACAGTATGGGCAAGTATCTAGTAAACTAGGCCCCTCCAGTGTTTTGGAAGCATCAGAGATGGAAGGCAGCTGTATGGAGTCCCCAGCAACAAGGGGCAGAAACTGCTGAAGGGGACAGTGAATTATTTTGAGCCTGGTGGGCCCATAGCACTTCAGGCCATCAGGGCAGAGATGCAACATACAGGTGAACTCATGATGAAGGGGTGGAATTAGCAATGGACGCTATTGCCCAGGAGATTCACTTGTGTGAACACTGCACACAGCCTCTCCTGTTCTGAAGGACTGTTATAAGAGATGAAACCCGGTATCATGGACCGAATGGACTCAGCAGCTTTATAGGGATTGGTCCCTGCGCTAAGAAATGATCTCTTTCTCACTGTCCGTGTGTATATATGGATGTATATATGTAAGAGCAATGGCATATTGAAAATGTAGGACCTGGGCATGACTTGAATGGTATGCAATCAGGGCTGGATACTGGTTTAGCAGTAGCAGTCATATTTCACCTTAGTAGCTGGTTCAGCGTTGTGTTTTGACTTTCGCCCTGGGAGCAGAGCTGATAACACCAATGTTTTTAGTTTTTGCAAAGTCATGTTTATTCTGACCAAGGACATTTGTGAGCCTCATGCTCTGCGAGGGACGAGGGGAAGCTGGGAGGAATCTGAGACAGGACACCTGACCCAAACTGACCAAAGAGGTATTCCATACCACCACACGTCATTCCCAGGATGTAACTGAGAGTTACCTGGAAGGGCTAGGACTCCAGGTTAGAGGAGGTATTGGTCGGTGCTTGGTCAGGCTGCGGGGCGAGTTATCTGTCGGCTGGTGCTGAGGTGTTGTATACTCTCCCCTTGTTACTTCCTTTATCATTAGTATTCTTGGTGGTAGCAGTAGTGATTTGTGTTATACCTGAGTTACTAAACTGTTCTTATCGGAACCTGTGGGAGTTGTATTCTTTTCGATTCTCCCCTCTGTCCCTCTGGGAGTAGGGGGAGGGCAGGAAGGGGGGAAGTGAGTGAACGAGCTGCCTGACTAGTTTTAAACCACGACACTTGCCTTGCCTAGCCTTGCCTGACTTGGCCTGGCCTGGCCTTGCCTTGATGCGCCTTCCTTCCATTGCCTTGCCTTGTAATGCCTTGCCTTGTATTGCCTTGCCTTGCATTACCTGGACTTGCCTGGCATTGCCTGGCTTGGCCTTGCCTGGCATTTCCTTGCCTGTCTTTGTCTTGCCTTGCCTGTCCTTCCCTTGCCTTGCCTGGCCTTGCCTTGCATTGCTGGCATTGCCTTGCCTTGTCTGGCCTTGCCTGGCCTTGCCTGGCCTTGCCTTGCCTGGCCTTGCTTTGCTTTGCCTGGCCTGGCCTTCCTTTGCCTTGCCTGCCCTGGCCTTCCTTTGCCTTGCCTTGCATTTCCTTGCCTTGCCTGGCCTGGACTGGCCTAGCCTGGCCTGGACTGGCCTAGCCTGGCCGAGCCTGGCCTTACCTGGCCTTGCCTTACTTTGCCTTGCCTTGCATTTCCTTGCCTTGCCTGGCCTGGCCTGGCCTGGCCTGGCCTAGCCTGGCCTTGCCTGGCCTTGCCTTGATTTGCCTTGCCTTGCATTGCCTGGTCTTGCCTGGCTTGGACTGACCTAGCCTGGCCTTGCCTGGCCTGGCCTGGCCTGGCCTTGCTTTGCTTTGCCTTGCATTGAATTGCCTTTCCGTACCTTCCATTGCCTTGACTGGCCTGGCCTAACCTGGCCTTGCCCTGCTTGATGTGGCCTTTCCTAGCCTTGCAGGGCTTTCTTTGCCTTGGTTTGCCTTGTCCTTCCTGGGCTGGCCTGGCCTTGACTTGCCTTGCTTTGCCTTGCCTTGCCTTGCCTTACCTTGCCTTACCATGCCTGGCCTTGTCTGGCATTGCCTTGCCTTGCCTTGCCTTGCCTTGCCTTGCCTTGCCTTGCCTTACCATGCCTGGCCTTGTTTGGCATTGCCTTGCCTTGCCTTGCCTTGCCTTGCCTTGCCTGGCCTTGTATTGCCTTGCATTGCCTTGCATTGCCTTCCTTTGCATTGCATTGCCCTGCCTTGCATTGCCTTGCCTGGCATTGCCATGCCTTGCCTTGCCTTGCCTTGCATTGTCCTGCCTTGCATTCCCTTGCCTTGCCTTGCCTTGCTTTGCTTTGCCTTGCCTGCCCTTTCTTTGCCTTACCTTGCCTGGCCTTGGCTTGCCTTCCCTTCCCTTGCCTTGCCTTGCCATGCCTGGCCTGGCATTGCCTGTCCTGCTCTGGCCTTGCCTGTCCTTGCCTTGCCTTGCCTGTCCTTGCCTTGCATTGCCTGGCGTTCCCTTGCCTTGCCTCGCATCGCCTTGCATAGCCTCTCTTTGCCTTGCCTGGCCTGGAATGGCCTTGCCTTTCCTTGCCCTGCCTCACTTTCCCTTGCATTTCCTTGCCTTGCATTCCCCTGCCTTGCCCTGCCTTCCCATGCCTTTCTTTCCTTTGCCATGCCTTGCCTTGCCTTGTCCTGTCTTGCCTTGCCCTGTCTTGCCTCGCTTTGCCTTGCGTCTCCTTGCCATTCCTTTTCTTCCCTTGCCATGCCTTGCCTTGCCTTGCCTTTTCTTACCTTCCCTTGAATTGACTTCCCTTGCCTTACCTTCCCTTGTCTTGCCATGCCTTGCTATGATTTTCCTTCCCTTGCCATTCCTTGTCTTGCTTTGCCTTGCCCTGACTTGCCTTCCTTTGCCTTGCCTGGGCTTCACTTGCCTTGCCTTGCTTGGCCTTCCCTTGCCTTGTCTTGCCTGGCCTTCCCTTGCCTTGCCTTCCCTTCTCTGCCATGCCTTTAATTCCCTTGCCATGCCTTACCTAGCCTTGCCTTGCCTTGCCTTTTCTTGCCTGCCCTTGAATTGACTTCCCTTGCCTTACCTTCCCTTGTCTTGCCATGCCTTGCTGTGATTTTCCTTCCCTTGCCATTCCTTGTCTTGCTTTGCCTTGCCCTGACTTGCCTTCCTTCGCCTTGCCTGGGCTTCACTTGCCTTGCCTTGCCTGGCCTTCCCTTGCCTTGCCTTCCCTTCTCTGCCATGCCTTTAATTCCCTTGCCATGCCTTGCCTAGCCATGCCTTGCCTTGACTTGCCTGGCCTTGCCTTGACTTGCCTGGCCTTGCCTTGCCTTGCCTTGCCTTGCCTGGCATGGCCTGGCCTGGCCTTCCCTTGCCTTGCCATGACTTGCCTGGCCTTTCCTGGCCTAGGCAGGCCTGGACATGCCTTGCCTTGCCTAGCATTACCTTCCCTGCCCTTGCATTGCCTTGCCTTTCCTTGCATTTCCTTGCCTGGCCTGGCCTGGCCTGGCCTTGCCTGTCATGGCCTTGCCTGGCCTTGCCTTGCCTTGCCTTACCTTGAGTTGCCTTGCCTTGTCTTGCCTTGCCATTTCTTGCCTTGCCTTGCCTTGCCTTCCCTAGCCTTGCTTTGCCTTCCTTTGTCTTGCATTGCCTTGCCTTGCCTGGCCTTGCTTGACACAGATCTCTTGCTGTGTCATGTGCACTTGCCAATTACTGAGGAAAGTATCCATGGGCTGGGAAAGGAAACAGCGCAGGAGGGAATTTTTAGCTAATTGTAGCTCTTCCTGGTAAAACCTGTAGGGCTCTAGCATCTTGTTCCATAATTTCCGTGGTCACTGGAATGGGTTTCATTATTAAAAAAAGTATTTCATTTTCTACTTCCCTGTGTTCCAGGAGAAACAGCAACAAGGGCCTCCCCTTGTGCCACAGCTTGTGACACTGGGCAAGACGTGACTAGAAAAACAGATGGGCTAGAACTTGTGGAGAAGCCTGTGGCCTGTAGAGCTTCATCAGGGACAAGGACAGGTTTCTGTGTAAGCACTGACTCAGTTCAGCCCAGCTGTGCTGTAGTGAAGAGCAGCACCCCTCGCTGCCCTGTGCGGAGTCGGGGCTGGGGTGCGTGCTCCCCACCCCTTCTCTCCTGCCTCCTTTGTCTGCAGTGAAACAGAAACCATGTTCTCTGAAGAAATTCTTTCCGGGGAGGGTGGTGAGACACTGGAATGGGTTTCCCAGAGAAATCCCGCGTGCTTCTTGTGAAACTCTTTAGGATTGCTGAAAGAATCACTTCCACACATACCAGCAAAAGTGATTTTAATGTGAATTTCTAAAAGCAGGATTCCTCAGGATTTGGTGGCGAGGCCCCACTCCACCATCTACAAAAAGAGATTGTGTCAGACTCGGCAAGGATTTATCCAAGACTGGATTCAAGTGATTTATACGGCATTCAACTGAAATCATGTGTATAGAAACTGCAAACAGAAAGGAATAAGGGAGACCCTCTTGTTGAGTCACGAGGTTCAGATTGGATCTCTTTGCTTTCTAAGATCCCTCTCTGAGAGCAGTCTGCGTGCAGCTGGATTCCATCTTAGTCTCAGGCCTGGTATTCATCTAAAGGATCACAAATGCCAGCTAGCAGCAGTTTGCATTTGTAAACTCAATCACAGGATTTCTAACAGCACTTGATCACTGAAGCTAATATACACGCACCTGCAATTAAATATCCAACCTAACACAACACACTGAGATGGAGCTAGATGGCTGTGCACAGATCTAGATGCATCCCTATGCTGAAGCTGCCCTTGGTGCAGTGAAAAGTAAAAGCAGAGCACAATATTCACAGCAGCTCTGGAAGCACTCCTCAGCGGGCGAAGGGCTGAGTGTCAGTGAGCAGCAGGATCGGCCCAGCCAGATGATCTCCCTATTAGCTAAACTGGAGAGTTTAGGGAGCTCTCAGAGATGCCTCACTATGAGGGAGATGCCGCTCACAGCACACTGCGGTCCAGGAGAGCTCAAAGGATCTCTCTCTTGGCACCACCACTTGTAGGGTCGTCAGATGACGGGCTTTAGTCATCAGTCAGATTTCATCCTGGCCACAACTCTGTGTCAGTTTCAACAGTGCACAACAGCTCTGTTGCAGGCTGTCAGGGAATGCCTGATCAACCTGAAAGAGCTCCTGGTATGAGCAGGGAGTATCCAACTTTCCTGATCTCTGTGTGCTGCTCCCACCTTTGCCAGGCAACCAGAGCTCCTCGTGCAGCCAGGGAGCAGCCAGCATCCAACTCCTTGCATTGTGCAAAGGCTGGGGCCTAACAGGAACTCCTGGGGAAGCAGAGGGCTCCAGGAAATCGGGGGGAAGTGAGTCAGCACATTCCGCCCCGTAACTAAAGTCAGTTCATCTTTCTCAGAGTGGTGTGCTCACCTCTTGCCGCTGTGCCAGTAAACAGAGTAGTGCTGAATTCCAGTTATAAATTGAGGGCAATGTTTGGTTGCTTAGTTGTTAAGAATTTCTTAAATGAGTTTAAGTACAATTATATATATGGACAGGTTTCTGCATCAACATAACTTGTTCAGCTGATTTCTATGCTCTAATGTATAGCAGAATGTTTAACAACAAACAGAATAGGATATAAATTAGTGAAATTAAGGTAGGATGTAAAATTCAACTTTAAAGCCCCAGTTGCTGTTGCTGACCATCCAAGCAGGGTATCCCACCAGAGATGTTCTCATGCTCAGTGTGTGCACTTGCCAGAGATAGGTTAATGGTTGGATTCGATGTTCTCAAAGGGCCATTTTCAAATTAATTGATTGATTGTAAGAAACAAAGATTTTTAGCCTTAAATCTTTGTATCATCAGGCTGTTTCCCATGGTGTTTCCCTGGAGCCCCAGGGAGCCCTGGAAGGAGCCCGGGGGGGCAGAGGCAGAGCCACCTTGGGCTGGGCCTCTGCTGCTAAGCTGGGACCGAGGGGAGACCGGCGAGACACAGGGAGCTTAAAGGCACTTGGCAGTGGAGGATGCTGAGGAGGAGGAGGAGGAACCTTCTGAAGGAGAAACCTTCCCAGCCCTGTTTGTGGTAAGGCACTGGGTGCAGGGCAATGCAGCTGCAGTTTCTCTCTGTAGATAAGGAGGAGGATGTGCTGCAGAGCAGGGCTTCCCCTGCACCATGCAGGGACAGGACAAGGCAGGTCCCTTGTCCCGGGGCTGGCTGCAGGGTGTGAATGTGGGTGTGCAGCCGGGGGTGCCCAGCGCTGCCCTTGCAGCAGGGTCCCTGCAGCCCAAAGGCTGTGTGCAGGGGCAGGGACTCTGCTGTCTGCCAGGGTCAGCACTCGGCCTGCCCGGGAGCTCCCCATGGAGCTCGGGGGGAGCTGAGGGGAAAGGAGAAACCCCTGAGAGGGAAGGGAAGTGCTGGGTGGGTGACGCTGCTCCAATCTGCCATCACTCTGAGCACTTCTTCAGAGGGTCCCTCTGAAAGACACTGAGGCATCATTTACCTGATAGGGAAGGATGCTGAGCTTTGATGTTTTTCCCTCTTGGTGGGCAGGTAGGGCAGTGGGAGCTGGGAATTTTCTTCTCTGCTTTGGGGGAGGCATCAAGAGTCTTGTGAGGGCTTGTGTGAGCTGCTCCTGAGCCCCTGCACAGGCAGGGGTGTGCAGGGCAGAGCTGAGCACACAGCCCATGGCATGGGCTCTGGGAGCACTGAGAGGGAGCAGAGCTGGGCACAGAGCAGCAGCTCCTGGCAGGGACAGCTCCAGGCAGCAGAGATATGGATGGGCAGGGAGTGGGGGCAAAGTGCAGCCCAGCCCTGGGGAGGGTGCGTTCAGGCAGCTCTCTTGGGGTCTGGCACTGGAGGTGGCTGCTGGCCGTGCTCTGCTGCCCACAGCCCTTTGCTTCTCAGCGTGAGAGCTCTGTGGACTGTCCTTTGAAACCGTTCTCCCCTGGTCTCAGCACAGGACAGATGTCTGTGGGGGTTCTTAAGATCAATTTGTGTGTGAAGGCACCTTACAGGCAGTGCAAGTTTGAGCACAGGGCAAGTGGGAGAGGACTGATGGACACTGCAGCTCTCTTGGTTCTGCAAAGAACTGAGACTTTTTGCCTGATGCAATGCTCTTCTGATTGTACCTAGGAAGAAGCCTCAGCAGTGTAATGACATCACTTGCGACGACGCTGAACCTCTCCTCTCCTGCTAAAATGTGCTCAGTTGTGAATGTGTAAACTGAACTTCTCTATCTGACATCCCTCCTGTCCTGACCTGTCACTGCCTTTTTCTCCTCTGACACTGCCCCATGCCCAGAGGCAGCAGATGTCCAACGGCAGCTCCATCACCCAGTTCCTCCTCCTGCCATTCGCACACACGCGGGAGCTGCAGCTCTGCCACTTCTGGCTCTTCCTGGGCATCTCCCTGGCTGCGCTCCTGGGCAACGGCCTCATCATCACCAGCACAGCCTGTGACCAGTGCCTCCACACCCCCATGTACTTCTTCCTCCTCAACCTCTCCCTGCTGGACCTGGGCTGCATCTCCACCACTGTCCCCAAATCCATGGCCAATTCCCTCTGGGACACCAGGGACATCTCCTACACAGGTTGTGCTGCACAGCTCTTTTTTGTTCTCTTTTTTCTCATAGCTGAGTTTTATCTCCTCACTGCCATGTCCTACGACCGCTACGTGGCCATCTGCAAGCCCCTGCACTATGGGACCCTCCTGGGCAGCAGAGCTTGTGTCCACATGGCAGCAGCTGCCTGGGGCAGTGGGTTTCTCAATGCTCTGCTGCACACAGCCAATACATTTTCACTGCCCCTGTGCCGAGGCAATGCTGTGGAGCAGTTCTTCTGTGAAATCCCGCAGATCCTCAAGCTCTCCTGCTCACACTCCTACCTCAGGGAAGTCGGGCTTCTTGTGGTTGGTGCCCTGATTGTTGTTGGCTGTTTTGTTTTCATTGTGGGGTCCTATGTGCAGATCTTCAGGGCCGTGCTGAGGATGCCCTCTGAGCAGGGACGCCACAAAGCCTTTTCCACGTGCCTCCCTCACCTGGCCGTGCTTTCCCTCTTTGTCAACACTGCTGTCTTTGCCTACCTGAAGCCCCCCTCCATCTCCTCCCCATCCCTGGACCTGGTGGTGTCTGTGCTGTACTCGGTGGTGCCTCCAGCAGTGAACCCCCTCATCTACAGCCTGAGGAACCAGGAGCTGAAAGATGCTGTGAGGAAGCTGGTGACCAGATGTGTTTCAGCAGATACACGCTGCTAGCTTTACCCTGGAAAGGGTTTCCAGTGTAGGTCATGACAGGCCGTGCCTGTCTTTGCTGCTTTACATTTGTTTTCCTATTTCAATTTGTGATGATGTTGTGTTCATAGAAATGCCAGTTTTCATGTCCTAATTAATTTGCCACTCGTGTTGTGTGACCCACAGACTTTGTGTCACTCTGGTCTCTGATTGTATTTCAGTAAAATAAATGATCCTGCAGCAACTTCTTCTCTGTGATATGTCCTCACATGGCAGGAATGAAGGGGAATGAAAGCAGCTTTCTGGCTGCTCCAGCTCTGGGATGGCTGCTCTGTGCCTGCAGCAGGAAGAGCTCTGGGGGAGCCCAAGGGCCTGGGGCTGTTGTGCTGGTGTGGGGAGATGGGATGGCATGGGGGGGGGGGTGCAGAGCTCTCAGGGGAAATGTCTGGGTGGCCAGGAGCTGGACAGGAGGCAGCAAGGGAGGACAGCAGCATCGGGGGTCGTATGAGCAGGAGCACGGCAGGAGAACAAGGGAAGGGATGATCTGGAATCCTCCATCCAGGTTTCACATCCCCCCTTCAGGAACGTTATTGGCAAGCAGGAGTGGGTTCAGCAACGGGCCCTCAGGACAGGCAGAGGTAGGAACACGGTGCCTGTGGGGAGAGGCTGGGGAAGCTGGGCTTGTGCATCCTGGAGAAGGGAAGTCTGATGGGGACCTGAGATCTTGGGAAGGGAAGGCTGTTGGGGACTGGCTGCCTGTAGCGGCAAGGAGGACATGGAGAATACAGATCCAGGCTCCTTATCGTGGTGTCTGGTGGGAGGACAAAAGGCAGTGGGGGATAGTGACAGAGGAGAGGTTCAGTCAGGACAGAAGGAAACCTTGTTCCCATCGGCTCAGGCAAGTGCTGCATCAGGTTCCCCCACTCCCTGCCCATGTCTCTGCTGCCTGGAGCTGTCCCTGCCAGGAGCTGCTGCTCTGTGCCCAGCTCTGCTCCTTCTCAGTGCCCCCAGAGCCCATGCCAGGGGCTGTGTGCTGAGCTCTGCCCTGCACACCCCTCCCGGCAGCAGGGCTCTGCCCAGGGGCATCTCTGCCTCTGCAGGAACCTCACACCTGGCACTCAATGGATCCATCAATGGTGAATGGAGAAACATGGTCAGCCCCTGAGGAAAGACTTGAGAGCTTCTTCGCTCTTCAGTTAGTTACTGGTGGCAATGAGCAGTGTGTAGGGAGGTGAGAGAGGGTGGAGGGAAGTCAGCAAGAAGCAAGGTGGTGGTTCAGGGCTTTAACAAATCCTTACAAGCAGGACGGAGCCCAGCAATGGGGAGCAGTTGGTGTCTGTAGGTGGAGAAGGAGTAGGTGTTCCTGGAGTGTGGCTGCAGGCTCTGGACAGACAAGAGGCTGAGAACTTTCCCTCATGGGAACATGCCTCAGTGTGGCACATGGGGAACCCACTGCTGGGGGTGCCTGAACGCTGCTCATCATGCCCCATGAGCCCACCTTCCTGTCTCCCTCTCCTGCACTACCCAAACTTGCCTGGAATGCAGCATCCATCCCTGAGCCTGGGGAATGCAGGAACCTCCTGCAGTGAGGAGTCGCTGCTGCAGGGGAAGTGCAAAGCTTCTGTGAGACACTTGAGAGTGCAGGCAGAGAGTGGGGTGTGTGCAGCAGAGAGGGTGCTACAGGCAGGAAGCTGTCCCAGATGAGGTGCCCTGTCCCCAGAGCATGGGGTACCTTGCACCCAAGGACACCACCTTTTCTTTTGGCTCTTGCCAAGAAGTTCTCAATCCAGACCATTGTGTTTTCCCACTGCTCTCCCATGGTGCTTAGTTCTCTAGACTGATGGCATCACTCATTCCTCTAGAAGCCTCCTTTAGATCAGCTTGCTGAGGGGTATTCACTCCACCTGCTGAATTGACACTATAGTAGCAGCTGACAACTACTTGAAATGTGGCTGCAGAGATGATGGAGGTTTTCTTGCTAGCAGGAAGAGAAGAAAACCTCTACAAAGTTGTCCTGGGTTCAGCAGTAGCAGTCATTTTTTCTCCTTCTTGGTAGCTAGTGTAGTGCAGTGTTTTGACTTTCGGCTCGGGAACAGAGCTGATAGAGATGTTTTGGTTTGGCCAAGGACTTTGTGAGCCTCATGCTCTGCCAGGGAGGAGGGGAAGCCGGGAGGAAGCAGAGACAGGACACCTGACCCAAACTGACCAAAGAGGTATTCCATACCACAGCACGTCATGCCCAGGATGTAACTGGGAGTTAGCCGGAAGGGCTGGGAGACCTGCAGGGTTGGAGGAGGTATCGGTCGGAGCTTGGTTGGGCTTGGGGGGCGAGTTATCAGTTGGCTGGTGCTGAGGTGTTGTATTCTCTTCCCTTGTTATTTCCTTTATCATTATTATCATTGGTGGTAGCAGTAGTGATTTGTGTTATACCTTAGTTACTAAACTGTTCTTATCTCAACCCGTGGGAGTTGCATTCTTTTCGATTCTCCTCTCTGTCCCTCCGGGAGTAGGGGGAGGGAAAGAAGGGGGGGGGGTGAGTGAACGAGTTACCTGACTGGGTTTAAACCACGACAGTTCTTTTTGGCGCCCAGCATGGGGCACGAAGGGTTGAGATAACGACAGATTTGACTGGATTAATAGTCATTCGTCACAATGCTGATTTATTGGGTATCAGAGTTGTTCTTCTTGATCTCACAGCTTCGGACCGTTGTAACTTACTTAGAGCCGGTATTTGCTGTGTTAGTGTTTATCAAGTGTGGGGCCTGGGCTAAGGTTCTTGTCTCACTGTGCTTTATGGCAATGGCTTGTAATACGGGTGGGCTCCAGCAGCAGGGCGGGACGTACGTGGCCGTGGACTTGTACCTGGCCGTCCGGCTGCTCTTCACCGTCCTGGCCCTCACCCTGCTCTCCATCTTCGTGAGGCTGCGGGGAGCCGAGGGGGAGCGGCCCCGGGAGCCGGCGGCTGCCGAAGCGGCCCGGGAGAGCGGCCCCAGGGACCAAGCGGCGGCGGGAACGGGGCCAGAGGCCACGAGGGGACGGCTGCCGGTGGAGGAGATCGGGGCGGTCGCGGAGAGGAAGGAGGCGGCTGCCGAGCAGCGGGAGAAGGCGGTGGAGGAGCCGAGACCCGCCGAGGAGCCCAGCTCCGCGACGGCCGAGAGCATTCCCCGGCAGCCGCCCGCCGAGCCCCAGGAGGATGCAGGAGACCACGCAGCATTTCCCAGCAAGGCAGAGGAGGAAGAGCTGGACTCAGAGAAGCCGGTGGTGGGAGAGCCGGCAAGCACAGCAGCTACACCAGCCCCAGTGACAAGTACAGCAGCATCAACTGAGAGTTCTGAAGGTTTTGAATGGCCTTTGGGTATCCTTGGGACCTGCCTGCTGATTGTGATGGGGATCAGCATGTTGGCACACACACAGGCTGTGTTCTACCCACAACCATTTTGTCTGATCTCAAAAGTTACGCAGAGTCGGGTTTGGGTCTTGTCTGGGGTTAGACAACAATATAGGGGGACCAAGAGATTTTCCCCAAAGCTGGACAGTCATGAGTGGCAGGGTGTGGGGGACAGTATGGGCAAGTATCTAGTCCACTGGGCCCCTCCAGTGCTTTGGAAGCATCGGAGATGGAAGGCAGCTGTATGGAGTCCCCAGCAGCAAGCTGCAGAAACTGCTTAAGGGGACAGTGAATTATTTTAAGTCTGGTGGGCCCATGGCACTTCAGGCCATCAGAGCAGAGATGCAACATAGAGATGGACTCATGATCGAGGGGTGGACTTAGCAATGGACACTATTGCCCAGGTTATTCACGAGTGTGAACACTGCACACAGTCTCTCCTGCTCTGGAAGACTGTTACAAGAGATGAAGCCTGACATCATGGACCAGATGGACGCAGCAGCTTTATAGGGACTGGTCCATGCACTAAGATAAGAGTGATGGTATATTGAAAATGTGGGAACTGAGCATGACGTGAATGGTATGGAATAAGGGGTGGATAATGTCCTGGGTTCAGCAGTAGCAGTCATTTTTTCTCCTTCTTGGTAGCTGGTGCAGTGCAGTGTTTTGACTTTCAGCTCGGGAGCAGAGCTGATAACAAGGATGTTTTGGTTTGGCCAAGGACTTTGTGAGCCTCATGCTCTGCCAGGGAGGAGGGGAAGCCAGGAGGAAGCAGAGACAGGACACCTGACCCAAACTGACCAAAGAGGTATTCCATACCACAGCACGTCATGCCCAGGATGTAACTGGGAGTTAGTCAGAAGGACTGGGAGACTGCAGGGTTGGAGGAGGTATCGGTCGGAGCTTGGTCGGGCTTGGGGGGCGAGTTATCGGTCAGCTGGTGCTGAGGTGTTGTATTCTCTTCCCTTGTTATTTCCTTTATCATTATTATCATTGGTGGTAGCAGTAGTGATTTGTGTTATACCTTAGTTACTAAACTGTTCTTATCTCAACCCGTGGGAGTTGCATTCTTTTGATTCTCCTCTCCGTCCCTCCGAGAGCAGGGGGAGGGCAAGAAAGGGGGGTAAGTGAGCGAACGAATTACCTGACCGGGTTTAAACCATGACAATAGTGAAGAAATACTTCAAATGATTTTGTTTATATACAGAGCAAAGAATTCGACAGTGATGGTTCCTAAATGTGCTGTTGAGTGGAATTGTTTAGTACATATATTCAAACTTAATGTACAGTAAAGCCATGCTGCATTTGTTGCAATAAAACACATTTCTATTTTTATTCTTTTTTTTTTTCTCTAAGCATGTAGTTCTCTGTATCCACAAGACCATTAGTTGTGGGATTTCACTGCCCAAAAATGGAGTTTAATAAGCAGACATTATGTCTGATCTCAGTCTCCCTCCTTAGAAGGAACTCAAATGGCTCAAGTGAATGATGGTGCATAAAGATACAATAAAGATATATAAAGATATCAGCTGCATATAGAACGTATACCATGATTCTGATATATTTAAGTTCAGGACATCTGAATTTCAGGTGGCGGAGGCCCACCCAGCCTATGAGTCATGGCACCTCCTTATGTCAGATTTCATTTCTGTATAACTTCAATGTACTTTTTATTTGAAACTCCCCCTTTCCATTACCACCTTCATTATAAGAGGAAAATTAATAGGCTCAAAACATCCTTAGACACAACAGAGCTGATACAAGATGAGGAATTTAGTGATAAAAACTTCGAAGGTTTATACCTAATAACCTGATGACTGTCTACCTGCTTTCTACAAGTTGTTTTTCCTCCTTGTCATGCTGTTGTAAGAAGCAAAATAAGTTTATTCCAGCAATAACTGGAATATGTGTTTTTAGTCACCTTTTCAGGGAAGGGGAGCGTGTTTTGAGCTGTACCTGAAGGATTGGTGATACAGTGGGAACAAACAGGAATCACTGGTGAAAGTGTTGGCACAGAAACTCCCCAAATATAAACCTTGCTGTTAAAATATTGCCATTTGTAGAAGCTAAACCCAACCAGGGGTCAACACAGCTGTCTGCATTGCTCTTCTCCATCCATATTTGGGTTTGTTGGTGCAGGTTGTTGCTGGTTGTGCTGGTGACATTGATGGTTTCCTCCAGAAGCTCATGGGTTCCAGTGAGTCCTGCAGCATTTCTCAGCCATTCCTTTGGCCAACTGAATGGCACCACTGGAGTTCACAGACTGGAAGATAACCTGGGACACCTATAGCTCATGTGTTGGTCTGTATGTCACGCTGATGTGGAGCAGGGTGAGCCCAAACCCATCTCATTTGTCCATTTCTCAGCCAGTCCTCTAGGCTCTCAGTGATACAAATCAGTAGCCCAGTGACAGTCTCCCCAGGGAAGTGGTGGATTCCCTACAATTGGACACTTAAGCTTCAGCTGGAGAAGGTGCTGGAACATCTAGCTTAGATCAGGCTTTGCCTAGAAAGGTTGGACCAGATGATCCTTGAGGTCCCTTCCACCCTGGTGTTCTCTGGTTCTGATGGAGATCTTAGTCTGTTCATGCAACCATGTGTGGGTCTTCTCTGGACATGGCAAATCCTCCTTTGGGCTACACAGACTCTATTGATCCATCCAATTCCTCCTGAAGTATCATAGGATGTATGGACACAGGTCCGGCAGGCATGGCTTGTGTCCTTTAGGGTAGCCAGAGGGATGTATGGTAGGTCTTTGATAGTCCTGGACTCCCACGTATGAACAGTTGAGCCACCACCTTCATTTCTCCTGACTGCAATGAGACTCTTGGCAGTTAGCTCATATACCAATGCTTAATGCTGTTGGCAACTGATGGATGAATAAATCTCACTTATGGATCAAATCTGATCCAAATATGACTCTGTTCATGCTGTCGGTCTAATCTCAAAGCATGGGCTTCTAGTATTTAAAGGGAAAACTCAGCTATACTGAAAGAAACAGTGTGAATTGTAACACCCAAAAACGTTCCAGGCATTGGAAGAATCTGGTGTCTATTGAGTGTGTTGAGCAGAGGCAAACGACACTGAAGTTACCATGAATATACTATCAATTTGCTGCTACACCCCTCCAAAAATGTTATAGAAAGAACTGGATTAACATCATCCCTTTTCAAAAGAAGTTGTAATGGAATGGGTTTGGTCTTGCAATAGAAGTGGAGCAGTGGAATGACTTGTCTCTGTGCAAAAAGGAGTCAAGAATGGGTAGCTGAAACACTCTGGAAGTACCTGGAGCACAGTAAAAAGGTCTAATGGACCATCAGTCATGTTCTGACAAGTTGGTCCTAGATAGACCCCTGTGTTCCTAACCATCAGTAGCCTTTCAGGCTCATTTAGTGCTTGGAGGCTTGGGTCAGCCTTCATCTTCTATAATCCCAGCTGTCTTCTCCAGGCATCCGTCCAGAGGTAATTACCTAAGCTGCTTGCAGCAGGTGTTTAAGATAATTGACACAGACTGCCCTTTGGCTGCACCTTCTCACCTGCCCCTTGATTCTTCAAAAGGGCTTGTGAAGAACAACTTGTGCTTGCTTGGATCTCTGCTTTTCCTGTCCCTGGAGGCTGCTGAATGTTGTTACAGGTTAGAGATCTTTGTGACAACAATTAGAAGAGATTTTCCACCAGCCTGTGTGGGCAAGCTTGGAGCAAATGGCCACAGAGCAGTCCATTCCACTGTAGCTCCCTGGAAATGAATAGTGGGGATCCCTTGATGCACAGGGTGCTAATTGTCAAGTTACCCCATTCCAGTTCAAATAAAGGCATGGTTAACACTGTCCTTTGTTTTCCAGACTTTTTTCCTTCCTTGCCAGATACAAAAGCCCTGAATGGCAGAGCAGAATCTCACCTCAGCAGCAGAGTTCATTCTCAAGGGTCTCAGTGACCAAGCGGAGGTGAAGGCAGCCCTCTTTGTGCTGTTGCTGCTCATCGACACCGTCACCCTTCTGGGCAACACAGGGATAACTGTAGCCATCCGAGGTCACCCACAGCTCCACACATCCATGTACTTCTTCCTGGGCAGCCTCTCCATTGTTGACATCTGCTTCTCCTCCGTGGTAGCCCCCAGGACTTCGGTCAACTTCCTATTGGAGAAGAAGACCATTTCCTTTGCTGGCTGTATGGCTCAAGCGTTCTTCTACATCGTCTTTGTGAAAACTGAGTTTTTCCTGCTGGCTGTCATGGCCTATGGCCAGTATGTGGCCATCTGTAACCACTTGCTCTACTCCTCTGTTATGACTCGGAGGTTGTGTGTGGGACTGGTGGTAGGGTGCTACACTGGGGGTGTCCTGAACTCCATCATTCAGATGACCTTCATCATCAGGCTGCCCTTCTGCAGCTCCAATGTCATCAATCACTTCTTCTGTGATGTTCCTCCTCTCCTGGCTCTGTCCTGTGCCAGCACGTACATCAGTGAGATGATCCTCTTCTCCTTGGCTGGTGTCATTGAGCTCAGCACCATCTCTGCCATTCTGGTCTCCTACCTCTTCATCTTCTTTGCCATCCTGAGTGTCCGTTCTGCTGAGGGCAGGCAAAAAGCCTCTTCCACCTGCATGTCCCACCTGATTGTGGTGACCCCGTTGTATGGAACAACCATCTTCATGTATTTACGCCCTAGCTATAGTCACTTCCTGAACACTGACAAAGTGGTCTCTGTTTTCTACACGGTGGTGATCCCCATGCTCAACCCCCTCATCTACAGCTTGAGGAACAAAGAGATGAAGGATGCTCTGAGGAGAACTGCAGAAAGAATCACAGTGAGGTTTTGAAAACCCTGATCCAGGGATGTGGGTAACATGAGGCTTTGTTCCAGAGGCTGTGGAGCCTCCACCCATGGCCATGTTCAGAAGCTGCCTGAATGAGGCCAGGAGCAACCTGATGTGACCATGACTAGTCACTGATGTGACTATGACCAGCAGGACATAGTTATTGATCAGAAAGGACATCTAGGAGGTCTCTGTTCCTATGACTGGCAAATTATACACATAAACACATATGTATATGTGTCTATATATACAAAAGCACAATATTAAATACGTCCTAAACTATAGATTTATATATAACACAATATATTCTTATGTTAAATGTCAACACCAACACCCACGATACTGATTTTCCTTGCCTCAGTTTAGTTGGATTCTCAGTGATTTATAGGGTGGGGAGGGTCCATCTGCTGTGGGCTTTTCCCAGGAAGGATGGAAACCCAAGATCTAAATGGATGAACTGATGTTTTAATGCAGTTATGGAGCAATGGGTATTGTGCATGAGCCAAGTGAGTGAAATGCAAATTCTACAACAGGTCTGTGTTTGGAACCAGGCTGCTGAGTTAAATCACAGTCAAATTGGGCTTTGCCACCTCTTTTCAGGCAGCTGTGGAACTTCACCCTTTCAGTTTTCCTCCTCAAGTTCTGCCTTTCTCAAAGCCTTTAAGAGAAGCTCTAAGGAGTTTTCTAATTTATACCCACAGTGGTTTGTTAAAAACAAAGGCAAGAATGTTATCAGTAGAATTTGCCGCAGGAGAGTTGCACCTTGGTTTGAGGCAATAGGGATTAGAGAAATCCAAAGAGAACATGGAAACACACCAGGACCCTGAAACAACGGGAAAATCAAAGGTAATGAAAAAACCCAATCAAAAGTCTTTATTTCCTATGCAAGAAGTCATTCCTGGCACAAATTGCAGCTCCCCCATATCTTGGTTGCTGTAAAATCGCAATGCCACCAGGGAAAACAGTCACCACAGGGTTTCCCCACACACCCAAAACTTCCCTATTTCTTTAGAAGCTCATCACTCAAAGGCGAGAGATGTCCCTGATCCAGTTGTTTAAACAAGCTCCTCTGGGAATGGATTTGGAGCTGATGGGCTGATAGGAAGGAGAAGGCTTGGCTGAGTCCTGGATGGAGATTTTCCACCTGTGGTCACTTGACCTGTGGCTTCCCCAGTGGGAAAAACACTCTTTAATCCAGGGGAAAATAACCCAAACAGGGATGTGACCCTGGCCAGCACTAAGGAATAAATTTTTATTCTTTTTTTATACTTTCTTCCTTATTTATACTTTATCCTTTACATTTTATTTCTTATTATATATATATATTTATTATATATATATAATATATATATTCTTATTCTTTACTCTAATTTACTAAAGTTACCATCCTGAAGCTGACTCTTACTGTTGCCAGCAGGACATGACAGTATCCACATATGCCTGCTCTTTAGATGCCCATTTCCCCTTCAAAGCTACATTTCATCTACTTCTGAAGAAAATTCATTCCTTTTTCTATGCGATTTTTGTTCCTTCTTGGTACCATTGCTCTCTGTGGTCACCTCCAAGAGGTGCAAAATTGTCACAGGAGTCCCTCTAGGTATCAAAAGGCAGAAATTTTCAAATAAGTGGCTAGAAACTCATGGATCGGGATTTCTTATACAACACCACCACCGATTGGACATTGCTGGGAATAGCCACTCCTTTTTCTTTAAGATAAAAACTTTTTCTTACGTGCTGGGAAGCTTTGGGTACCCAAGTGGCTTGTTCTTACTCAAGAAACTGAGAGATAATAGATAAATAAACTAAGACCATCATGTTGCCTCTACAGTTGGCTGATCCTATGTAGACAGTTTATTTCCTGACCCTGTTAAAGCAATGTCAGATAGTTTAACAGCTTCAAAGTCCCCTCGCATTTAGAAATTATGCTTTAAACCCCACTTTTCCTAATGCAGTTCTTGGCTGAGGCTTCAGGTTGTATGAAATGTAGATTATTGTAGAATCATAGAGTGGTTTGGGTTGGAAAGGAGCTTGGTTCCAACCCCCTGCCATGGTCAGGGACACTACACACTAGACCATGTCATCCAAGACCCTGTGTCCAACCTGGCCTTGAGCACTGCCAGGGATGGGGCAGCCACAGCTTCTCTGGGCACCCTGTGCCAGTGCCTCAGCACCCTCACAGGGAAGAGCTTCCTTGTTATCTGTAACCTGAACTCCCCCTGTTTCAGTTCGAACCCATCACCCCTTTTCCTGTCACTACAGTCCCTGATGTAGAGTCCCTCTCCAGCATCCTTGAAGCCCCCTTCAGACACTGGAAGCTGCTCTGAGGTCTCCACACAGCTTCTCTTCTCCATGCTCAGCAACCCCAATGTTCTCAGCCTGGCTCCATACAGGAGCTGCTCCAGCCCCTGAGCGTCCTCGTGGCCTCCTTTGGACTTGATCCATGTCCTCCTGATGTTGAGGATATCAAATTCACTCTGCCTTTTAAATGCTTTTTTCATTAAATAGTCTGGGCTATCCATACACAATTTGAAGTGCTAATTCCTGGTGTTTTAAATGATTCCTTTCTCCATCAGTTGTTTCCTACAGATTCACAGATCCCTCTCAGAAAGTATCCCCATTGCACATCTTTACTCCTGACAAAGCCCTCCCAGATTTTATAATGAAAGCAAACAAAAACACATCAGATCTCAAATCAGGTAAGGTCTCAACCTTTATCCCATGGAGGTGAAGGATTTAATTCCTTGTTGTTGATGGATGTAAATCACACCCATCACCACCTAAATAATCCCTGGGGAGCAGCTGGGCTTATTTAGGTGCTCTCTGATGCTGAATTAAATGGGTGAGGATGCCTATACAGTAACCAAGTTCCTGGGTTACTGGTGGATCCATCCTGGTAACCTGCATGGGGTAGGAAACCCACCTTTTGTTGCAGAGCATTAAGTGCTAGGCAGGAATAGCCAGGGTCATTCCCTACTAGGGCTTTCTGGGAGTAAAGAGGTGATTTCTGTCCTTTCCTGGAAGGCCCTGCAGCCCCCTCTCATCTTTGGGCGCACAGTAATGGAAGCATTTCTGATTGAAATGGAAAGGCAGCTGCAAAGGAAGTTCTGCCTTTATTTTTTCCTTCTAAGTAGCAGCATGAACTGAGATAAAGGAGAGCTGGATTGTAACTACACAGAGGGTTGAACACTTCCAAGAGTGCTTCTCAAGAGGTAATCTTGTTTTTGAACACGGATATGACACACTACATACTGCTATGTACTAAACCACCTCTGGGGATTTTTGAAGGCTGGATAAAACTCTTAAAAGGGCTGATATTGTTCAAATAAGACCTTCTGGTGCCATTAATTTTAAATCCTGTTGGGTGTATCCTGACCTGGCTCTTGGGAGCACTTTGCCTGGTCTGACAGCTCCCTGGCGGTTAATGTGTAATCCCCTGACTTGTTTTACCCCTGGCTCTGTGAATATCACAAAGGACAAGGCTCTGGAAGGACGGGTAGATGCTGCATGGGAGAAGACAGAGCAGCATTACCCTTCTAGCTGGAGCCTGGAGAAGCTGGGAGTATTAAAACCCATTTCAAGTGGATCTGAGAGCAAAGAGGAAGAAATCCCTGATATGAAAACCCTGCTTTGTCCTGTGGCATCCACAGGATCCACAGGCCTTGTAGCAAACCTTACCTCCTCTGCTTTATTTCAGGGCAGCAGAAACCATCCCCTTGAGGAATCAGAGGGATGCTGGTGCTGTGAGCATGGGGCTCTTTTGCTTCATATTTTAAACAATCCTTTTCTTCACTCATTAGACAGTTTGTGCTGTAAGACTCTCGAAAGAGCAGGTAACCAAGCAGTGTGTTATAACTTTATATATCTGGCACCTTCCCCTTGTTCCTGTACTGGGATCTTGAGGATAACATCCACTATGATGGCTTTGGACTGACAGACTGGAAATTGAGATGAGCTCTTAGGCAGAAGCTCTTCCTTGTGAGGGTGCTGAGGCGCTGGCACAGGGTGCCCAGAGAAGCTGTGGCTGCCCCATCCCTGGCAGTGTTCAAGGTCAGGTTCAATGGGGCTTGGAGCAAGCTGCTCCAGTGTAAGGTGTCCCTGCCACGGGAAGGGTTGGAGCTGGAGGAGCTTTAAGGTCTCTTCCAACACAAACCTGTCTGGGATTCTATGGTTCCATGAGAGCAAGGTAACTGCTACCTAACCAGGAGGTTATGCTACAAGGTTTTGCTTGGCTGTAGGATCATAACAGCATCTGGATGTTCTCCTATCCATAATGTCAAGAGTTACATCTTGGATAACCCTAGCAACAGTCTGCTTGGTGAGTCCTAGGGCAGCTTGTTGAAAGCTTGGCCAAAAAACAAGATCTTACCAAATCGGAGTAGGAAAGGCACAAATGGAGGTCCTTTCCCCAGGAATACAGGGATAAATATTCAGTCAACTCTTCAGCAGAGTGTGGACCCACAACCTGCATGGATAATATCTAAACGAGGGCGGCAAGGTATGGGTTTTCAGATTAATTTATCTCCATTCCAGTGAGTGTGCTCAAGCTGCAAGGAGATGTGATTGCTGGGGGAAGCTGTCATGTATAGCACAAGCTGCAGCCTTAGAAACATCCCAGCTTTCATATCTGCCCTTGGATCACTTCAGACCAAGCACTTGGTTTGTCAAGCAAGAAAAAGTGAGGGTGAGCCTTTGTTAATTGTGAGCTTCAGGTCAATTGTCCCCTGGCAGGAGATGTGTGTGTCTGGGCAGGTGGATGCTGCCTCAGGGGGAGGATTGAGCCCCAGACCCAAACAGTTGGATTTTCATTACTTGGGTCACATTTTCCAGCTCCGTGGTGATGGCTCAGGAGCTGCTTTGCCTCCAGCATCTCTATGTGAGCAGTGAAAAGCAGCTCTAAATCCCCATTAATAACACCAGGAGACCACACGCATTGCTCACAGGACATCTGAAATGAGGAGTCTGGCTCTGGAGGTGGACCTCACCCCTTCAGCAAAAGGTCATCAAATAATGATGACTTAAGCATGGCTCTGCTTGTCAGATACCAGCCACGCGCACTCCTGCTTTGCTCTCTGGTGTAACTCTGTCAAGTGATGATTAATGTTAGGCAGGAAAAATCAGTGAAGATTTATTCTGCCTGTTGTAAGCTGTGATTTTTGGAGCTGCTGGTTTCTCCCAGGCAGAATTTATCTTTGATCAAGCCTGAATGTATCTTTTGTCTCCAAGTCAGGCATCGTGTCTAAAGCAAAGTGGGGTGGAGAAATCCTTGTTCTGCACCATCCTACCCTAAGGAAAGCCACATTTGCTCTCAAAGAGCTCCTCCTGGGTCACAGAGAACAGCTATTTTTTCCTCATGTACTCACCCTGGACTGGCAGCACCCAAAAGATGAGAAATAATTCCCTTTCCCCAGTAGTTACTCAGGAGTTCAAGGACTTCCATGTGTCAATGGCTTGAGAGGAACTATGAGGAACCCTGCAGTTTATTCATTCTGGTGTTGCCCTCCCTCCTTGCCTTAAAGTACCTACTAGCTTCCAGCTGTGTTGGTGGTGGTTGTGGTGTTCAGTCAAGACTGGCCTTGGTGTTTTCCTCTCTCAAAAAGAATTTACCTCATATTGACTTATATATATGTATGTGTATGTATATATGTATATATATACACCCTTTACATTGACTTAAAGTGGGGTAGCTGATTGATAGACAAAACCTGACATTCTTAATATTATTGAGGGATTTGGGCCTCTTCAGAATTTTCAGTTGCCTCTCCTGGATGTCTGCTACTCCTCTACCATCATCCCTCAAGCCTTGCTCCATGTTCTAGTGGAGAAGAAAGTGATTTCCTTCATTAGATGTGCCACCCAGCTCTTCTCATTCACAACCTATGCCACCACCGAGTGCTACATGCTGGCTGCTATGGCTTATGATCGCTACATGGCCATTTGTAATCGCCTTCTCTACTCCACAGTCATGTCCCAAAGGCTTTGCATTGGGATGTTGGCTGGTGCCTACTTAGCTGGTGTGATCAGCTCTGCCATACACATGGTTTCCATAGTTCATCTCCCATTCTGTCAGTGCAAGATGATCAGTCACTTCTTCTGTGATGGACCACCACTGCTAGCCCTCTCCTGCTCTGACACCCCTGCCATTGAGGTGATGGTTGCTGCCGTGGTGGGGTTCAAGGTACTGAGCACCACGGTCTTCATCCTCATCTCCTACTTTTTGGTCCTTTCCACTGTCATGTGAGTGTGGTCTGTGGTTGGTCAACGCAAAGCTTTCTCCACCTGTGACTCTCACTTCATCTCCACTGCTTTGTACTATGGCAGCTCCCTTTTCATGTACCTCCTGCCCATCTCCAGCCAGTCCTTGAAGCATGACGAGTTGGTCCCCATGAGAAGAAGCAGGCTGGATATTGCACCTTCAAGGATGGTTCGATATTGCACCTTGAAGAGGATGGCTGGATACAGCACCTTCAAGGACGCGTGGATATAGCACCTGCACAAAGAAGGGACTAAACATACTTGGAAGCCTGAAAACTGGAAAACACGCTTCTCCTTAAACCAAGGCTACATTCTGTGCTGGGATGGACAGGACTTTCTCTGGCTGCAGCCTGAAACCTGACAGTGACTGTGTATTGGAAAGAATGTTGTTGTCCAAAGTGATTGTTACTTAAATATTACTTGAAATTAATATATCTTATTATTTATATGCTATTAAACATAATAATAAACTTTACTTCAGGCTTCAGAGAGCAAAAAGGAGAAGGTGGTGGCTTTGCCCTGCTGACATCAAATCAACTGGTGTCTGAGCTCATGTTTTATATTAGCAAATGATTTCTGGTGTTATTTCTGGTTTTAAGGAAATATTAACTGATATTTCCAGGTATTTCAACTCCAGACCACAAGGTTTGGTCACGTGACATGACAGAGGGGATATTGAGGTGAGCTCTTAGGCAGAAGCTCTTCCCTGTGAGGGTGCTGAGGCACTGGCACAGGGTGCCCAGAAAAGCTGTGGCTGCCCCATCCCTGGCAGTGTTCAAGGCTAGGTTGGCCACAGGGGCTTGGAGCAAGCTGCTCATGTGGAAGGGGTCCCTGCCTGTGGCAGGTGTTGGAGCTGGAGGAGCTTTAATTTCCCTTCCAACACAAACCAGGCTGCATTTCTAAGAAATAAAGCTGTGACAGGCTATTGGTCAACAAAGTCCTTGTGTTAAATGGGGACAAGTCATATCTGAGCCTCTGCTCTGCTGTGAATTTAAGTAGGGGTGTAAAGAGCAGGAATGCTGGTAAAGAGGAAGGATTTGGGGTCTTCCTCTCCCCTGAACACCCAAGGTGCTGCTGGCATGGGTATACTGATGAGCCCGATGGAGCAAGTACAAAACCCAGCTGTCTGCATCTGGGACTTCAAGCTGCATTACTCCCCCTGCACAAGCACACCCAGGTATTCTCAGTGCTTCTTTTTGCCTTCATGTAGTTCTTTTCAATAATCCTTGAATTATATATTTTTCTTCTTTCCAGAATTTGATTGAGGGTTATTTCTCCCTCTGTTATACTGATTTTCCCACTTCACAAGCCTTGGTTTTAGCCCAGTACCCAATGGGGAAGAAAGACATTCAAATCCACTCAGAAATAATTTTCTGCCCTCCTCCAGTGCATCTCCTGGACTGTCAGTCTGGTGCCTTCCAGCAGAAAAACAGGTTGACATTGAAAACATCTAAAGCTATCTACATTCTTCTCTTTCTTGCTTCCCCACATTTTCATACCTCGGTTTTCTCTTCTATCTGCTCCATCCTTTGTCTTTTCTAAATGACTGGGACAAGGTTATCAGTTAATATTTCTACTAAGGGTTTTATCATGCCTCTTCATCTAGGAGAAATATTCGAGACACACCGGCACGCCGAATTCTTCAGAGGAAGACTGGGAAATCTGACTTCATCCTGCTATATCCTCAAAGCAGCCACGTTTTGAGCCAATGCTTTTGACCAAAGTGGTGTACAATCACTAGTCAAGTGCATGGAAGTAAATGCATGTGATGGAAAGGACTCCCCATGACCAGCGCAAACCATCCACACAGAGGATGCTTTGTTTTCAGCTCCCTTCAATGCAATATTAGATGAACCCTGTGGATGTAAAGGGCTTCCTCAGGAAACACAGAAAGGAAGAGGTATGTGGTAGATGGGGAAATACAAAGCAAAGTGTCCTGGGCCTGTCTTCCTGGGTAGGTCTCTGCAGGAGAACTGGTCTTGGAGGTGTTGATGCAGCCAGGAAGACTTTGGGGGAGAGAGGACTTGAGAGGTTGTTTTGCTGATCAAGTCAAACTAATTATCCGATGGAGGAGGGTCCTTTGGGAGAACAGTTTGCACAACACAAGCCTCTGAGGTAATGCTTCCTGTGAGATAAAAACCCCTCCACCAGCCAGCCTGGAGCATCCTGCTCCCAAGCATCTCTCCTTCAACCCATCACATGGTCTCCAGGAGGAGCTGCAGGCACTGCATCCACCACCACCTTCCTCTTTAACCAAGCAGGTAGAAAAGGGTTTGATGGGTGGTGGGTCCAGTTTGACCCTGGTCATGCTAACTCTCCCATGCTTTGATGGCATGTTGAATTTCACTCTTCTTCAGGGACTGTATCGATAGGGCAAGGGGTGATGGGTTTAAACTGAAACAGGGAAAATCAGGTTTGAAATAAGGAAGAAGTTCTTCCCTGTGAGGGTGCTGAGGCGTTGGCACAGGGTGCCCAGAGAAGCTGTGGCTGCCCCATCCCTGGCAGTGTTCAAGGCCAGGTCGGACACAGGGGCTTGGAGCAAGCTGCTCTAGTGGAAGGTGTCCCTTCCCATGGCAGGGTGTGGAGCTGTCTGAGCTTTAATTTCCCTTCAACCCAAACCATTCTATGATAACCCATGGTGTGAATAAAAGTGCCCTAGTATGCCTAGTAGGTTTGCTTCAAAAACACCAACCTTCCTGACCCCATCTACAACTGATTTAGCAATATTTTAGCATGAGAATATCCAAGCGTAAAGCCTTAAAATTTTGGTTTATATATGGTATGTTTTGTATTTTACACCCTTAGGTGCATATTTGGGTTGGTCATAGGCAGCTCACTGCATTCCCAGCAAAGCTCTGCTGGAGCGAAGTCCACTGATTTCCCTTAACATTATGCAGGGTGGGGGTTCTTCAAAAGCAGATAAACTTAGAACGTAAAACAAATTTCAAGTACATGGCTTTGTGTGGTGTTGAAAAGGATGCAGCACAAGTAATGAATCTATGGAAGAGCACTGATCCACTCTGAAAAATACAAAAAAAAAGGGAGAAAATAAATCCTTAACATTCCCAGAAATGAGCGAAGAAAATACAAAATCTTTTCTGTTTTCCACATTTTGTGATGTACTCATTTGGTTTTATTGTATTACGTTTGGATAGACATGATGTTTCTCACTCTTTCATTAGTGATGTATATATCAATCATTCTAGAATTATTCTCTTTTAATTTCCTGTTGTGTAATGAGCTCCTTCACCACTTTGACTTCAGATCTTGAGCTACACACAGAAATACACCATTACAAATACACCATTTTCTATTGCATTTACTTTGTGGATTATACTCCAACTAAACTTCCACATTATTTCTCTTGTAGGGATGTATTTCAGTGATTCCTTTCATTTCAATCCAAATCCATCAACTTATTGAAATGACGGACAGAGGAAACCTCACGGTTCTCTCCAGCTTCATCCTCTTGGGTTTCTCTGATGCCCCAGAGCTACAAACCGCCATCTTCACAATCTTCTTATCCCTCTACGTTTTCATGGTGCTGGGGAACCTGACGATGATCCTGCTGATCAACACTGACCCCCACCTCAACATCCCCATGTACTTCTTCCTGAGCCACTTATCTTGCATGGATGTTTGCCTTTCCTCTGCTATCATCCCAAAAGCTCTGGAGACCTTCCTGCTGGGGAGAAGCCACATCTCCTTTTGGGGTTGCTTTGCCCAGATGTATATTTTCGTGGCTCTGGCTGTCTGTGAGAGCTTCCTGCTTGGGGTAATGGCTTACGACCGATACACGGCTGTGTGCAAGCCCCTGCTCTACACCACTACCATGACCAGGGCACGTTGCCATGGCATGATGGTGCTGGTGTACACCATCGGGTTCCTCACCTCCCTGGTGCACATCACGCTGGCAGGGAGGTTGTCCTTCTGTCAGGCCAGGAGTATCAACCACTTCTTCTGTGAGCTGCCCACCCTCCTGCAGCTCTCCTGCTCAGACACAAGCACAAATGAGGTCTTCCAGGTTTACCACGCTGTGTTAAACACTGTGGGCCCTCTCCTGATGATCCTGGTGTCCTACACCTACATCCTCCACACCGTCCTGCAGATCCCTTTGGCCACGAGGAGGCTGAAGGTCTTCTCTACCTGTGCCTCCCACTTGGTTGCCATCACCATCTTCTACGCACCCGCGATCCTCACCTACGTCCAGCCTCATGAGGCATCCTCATGGGATCAGGCAAAGCTGGTGTCGCTGTGTTACTCCATCCTCACCCCAACCCTTAACCCCCTCATCTACAGCCTGAGGAACAAGGAGGTGAAGGGGGCTCTGAGGAGGCTGTGGGAGCGAAAGCTGCTGCCACATCTATGCAAGGTTTGAAAGCACATTTGGAGCTCTTCAGTACTGTGGAGGTAAGGAAGGAATATGTGGAATATGTGATTATGGAATTGAGCATTACTGGCCATTATTGGTCATTATAGCTCACTACTGGTCATTATTACAGCAAGTGCAGGGTATGGAGAACCAGCACAACGAATGGTTCTCTTCAAACTGCTTCAGGCTGTTTTAAGCAAGGCCTGAGCCTTCAGTAATTCATCCAAATAAGTATCAGGTATTTAATAACAGGCCTGAGACAGCACCATGTGTTTTGTGTCTAAATTGTGCTAAATGAAAGTAGAGCCCACAAAAAGGAGGCTCAGGCTTGAGGTAAGGCACTGACGACTGTCTACATTGCCTGATTTATAAGCATTTCCTCAATGATGAACTGGTGGAAGGTCAAGAGGATTTGATACAGCTCTGGTGTCCCCAACACAAGGAGGACATGGAGCTGCTAGAGCAAGTCCAGAGATGCAACAAGGATTCTCAGGGGCTGGAGCAGCTCCCATATGGGGCCAGGCTGAGAACACTGGGGCTGTGCAGCCTGGAGAAGAGAAGCTGCTTAGAGTCCACAGAGCAGCTTCCAGTGTCTGAATGGGACTATAAGAAACCTGCAGGAGGGCTTTGGCCAAGGGCCTGCAGGGACAGGCCAAGGGGAATGTCTTGAAGCTGCCAGAAGGGAGACTGAGATGAGCTCTTAGGCAGAAGCTCTTCCCTGTGAGGATGCTGAGGCGCTGGCACAGGGTGCCCAGAGGAGCTGTGGGTACCCCATCCCTGGCAGTGTTCAAGGCCAGGTTGGACACAGGGGCTTGAAGCAAGCTGCTCCAGTGGAAGGGGTCCCTGCCTGTGGCAGGGGTTGGAGCTGGAGGAGCTTTAAGGTCCCTTCCAACACAAACCTCTCTGGGATTCTGTGAAATAAAGCTGTGACAGTCTGTTGGTCAACAAAGCCTTTGTGCTAAATGGGGACAAGTCATATCTGAGCCTCTGCTGTGCTGCGAATTTAAGTAGGGGTGTAAAGAGCCTGAGTGCTGCTGGGAGGGAGGATCAGGGGTATTCCTCTCCCCTGAACACCCAAAGCGCTGCTTGCCTGGCTATCTTGACGAAGCTGATGGAGCAAGTGCTGTACTCAGCTGTCTGCATCTGGGACTTCAAGCTGCATTATTCACCCTGCACAAGCACACCCAGGTATTCTTAGTGCCTCTTTCTGGATTCATGTAGCTCTCTTCAATAATCTTTGAATTATATTATTCTTCTTTTCTAAATTAGGTTGAGGGTTATTTCTCCCTCTGTTACACTGATTTTCCCACTTCACAAGCCTTCGGTTTAGCCCAGTACTCAGTGGGGAAGAAAGACATTCAAAACCACACAGAAATCCTTTACTTCCCGTCCTTCAGTGCATCTCCTGGACTGTCAGTCTGATGCCTTCCAGCAGAAAAACAGGTTGACATTGAAAACATCTAAAGCCATCTGCATTCTTCTCTTTCTTCCTTCCCCGCATTTTCATAGCTTGGTGTTCTCTTCTATCTGCCCCATCCTTTGTCATTTTTAAATGTCTGGACAAGGTTATCATTCAATATTTCTACTAAGGGTTTTATAATGTCTCTTCATCTAGGAGAAGCATTCAGGACACACCGGCACTCAGGATTCTTCAGAGGAAGACTGGGAAATATGACTTCATCCTGATATATCCTCAAAGCAGCCACATTTTGAGCCAATGCTTTTGACCAAAGTGTTGTACAATCACTAGTAAAGTGTATGGAAATAAATGCATCTGATGAAAAGGACTCCCCATGACCAGCGCGAACCATCCACACAGAGGATGCTTTGTTGTGTTTGTTTTCGGCTCCCTTCAATGCAATATTAGATGATCTCTGTGGATGTAAAGGGCTTCCTCAGGGAAACACTGAAAGGAAGAGGTATGTGATAGATGGGGAAATACAAAGCAAACGGTCCTGGGCCTTTCTTCCTGGGTAGGTCTCTGCAGGAGAACTGGTCTTGGAGGTGTTGATGCAGCCAGAAGGAGTTTGGGGAATGAATGGTTCCTTCAAACAGGTTCAGGTGATTTTAAGCGTGGACTGAGTCTTGGATAATTCATCCAAATAAGTATCAGTTATTTAATAGCAGGACTGAGACAGCACCATGGTGTTTTGTGTTTAAATTGTGCTAAATGAAAGTAGTTCCCACAAAAAGGAGGCTCAGCCTTAAGGTAAGGCAGTGACCACTGTCTCCAGTGCCTGGTTGATAACTGTTCATCCCAAGCGAGCTTGAAGATCTGAGGGAAGGACCAAAGGTTCAATACAGCTCTGGTATCCCCTGCAGTTCTGATACAGTTTTGGTGTCTATAGAATACTAGAATCATAGAATAGTTAGGGTTGGAAAGTACCTTAACATCACCTAGTTCCAACCCCCCTGCCATGGGCAGGGACACCTCACACTAAACCATGCCACCCAAGTCTCTGTCCAACCTGGTCTTGAACACTGCCAGGGATGGAGCATCCACAGTCTCCCTTGGCAACCCATTCCAGTGCCTCACCACCCTCACAGGAAAGAATTTCCTCCTTATATCAGATCTGAACTTCCCCTGTTTAAGTTTTAACCCATTACCCCTTGTCCTGTCACTACAGTCCCTAATGAAGAGTCCCTCCCCAGCATCCCTATAAGGCCCCCTTCAGATTCTGGAAGGCTGCTCTGAGGTCTCCACGCAGCCTTCTCTTCTCCAGGCTGAAGAGCTCCAACTTCCTCTGCCTGTCTTCATACGGGAGGTGCTCCAGTCCATGAGCATCCTCGTGGCCTCCTCTGGACTTGTTCCAACAGTTCCATGTCCTTTTTATGTTGAGGACACAAGAACTGCACACAATGCTCCAGGTGAAGTCTCACAAGAGCAGAGCAGAGGGGCAGGATCAACTCCTTTTACCGGCTGGCCACTCTCCTTTGGATGCTGCCCAAGATACGGTTCATTTCTTGGCTGCAAGCACACACTGCTGGCTCATGGTCCTTTTCTCATTGACCAACACCCCCAAGTGCTTCTCTGCAGGGAACATAAGAAGGCCATGGAGCTGCTGGAGTAAGTCCAGAGGAGGCCATGAGGGTGCTCAGGGGCTGGAGCAGCTCCCGTATTGCGCCAGGCTGAGAACACTCGGGCTGATCAGACTGGAGAAGAGAAGCTGCTTGGAGACCTCAGAGCAGCTTCCAGCGTCTGAAGGGGGCTACAGGGATGCAGGAGAAGGACTCTTCATCAGGGAGTGTAGGGATAGGACAAGGGGTGGTGGGTTCAAACTGAAGCAGGGGGATCCAGATTGGATTTGAGGAAGGAATTCTTCACTATGAGGGTGCCGAGGTGCTGGCACAGGGTGCCCAGAGAAGCTGTGGCTGCCCCATCCCTGGCAGTGTTCAAGGCCAGGTTGGACACAGGGGCTTGGAGCAAACTGCTCTAGTGGAAATTGTCCCTGCCCATGGCAGGGGTTGGAAGTTGAGAGCTTTTAGGTCCCTTCCAACATAAACCAGTCTGGGATTCTGTGATACCTGATATGAGCATCCAATACATTTATCCCATGTAAGTGAGCTGGAGCAGTGCTAAGGACCTGTGATAGGCACACATAGGTTAGCATGTGGCCAGAAGTATGTCCCAACTAAAATCTTCCTGGGATGTCTGGTCCTCACATCTTTTCCTTTCTGGATGTTCAGTACCAGGTCTGTGCTTTATGGATTTGACCATGTCACATCCCCTTCTGTATGTCATCACATTATTGAGGGGAAAGATGCTCTAAATGAAATAGTAGATGGAGGGGTTTTAACATTTAATCCAAACACACCATTTCTGTTTAATGAACTGTACAACTGCTGGAAGAACATGTACTTGTATAATGACAAACTGAATAAATTTGTGGTTTAAAATAAGCACCTTTGGAAACCGTGGTCTTCTGCAAAGAACTGTGATGAATAATGAATGAATGCAATGGCAACCAGTCAAAATCTAATTTAAATTGGTGTGAAGTGAAATGCTCACTTTATAAGCTTTTAATCAAAGTTTCTGATGGAGTTTTCATGAAAAGTAGAGACATTTGGACAATTCCCTCAAGAAAAGAGAACACAACATGTGAAGCAACGTATTCAGATAGAATAAGAGAGGGACTATTCATCAGGGCCTGTAGGGACAAGCCAAGGGGAATGGCTTTAACCTGCCCGAGGGGAGATTGAGATGAGCTCTTAGGCAGAAGCTCTTCCCTGTGAGGGTGCTGAGGCGCTGGCACAGGGTGCCCAGAGAAGCTGTGGCTGCCCCATCCCTGGCAGTGTCACTTAGCCCAAAGTAAAGTGATGTTTTTCAGATGTACTCCTTGGGTACAAACTGGAACACAAGAGGTTCCACTTAAACTTGAGAAGAAACTTCCTACAGCAGCGTCCTGAGCTCCAGCTCCTCATGATGCTCTGGGCTTCCCAGGGAGCTGCTTGTGCTGTGTCCTCCCCATGCAGCTGCTGAGAAGGCAGGTTTGGAGATCACCCTGGTTGAGAACGCTCTCAGGAGGGAGGGGAAACCACTCTAAACATCTATGTAAGCTTGCATAGGAACAGAGTTTGGACTGGAAGGGACCTTAAAGCTCATGCAGTTCCAACCCCCTGCCATGGGCAGGGACATTTTCCACTAGAGCAGGTTACCCTAAGCCCTGTCCATCCTGCACTTTCCATAGGTCAGGAATTCCTTCCAGTGTCTAGTTAAGAAGCCCCAGCAAAGATGGAAGGAACTGGTGTTTGGCAAATGCCCGCAAGAGCATGAAGGATCAACTCTGCACTGTGAGAGCACTACTTTTCTCTGTGTTCCAGGTTGAGACGAATGATCTCCAAGCCCCAGGCTCAGCACTAATGAAGTTAATGAAGTGCAGCACTAAGGTAAAGCATGGAACCTCCCCACTGCTTTCCACAAGGGTCATTGCTCAACATCCAGGAGTGAGCCAGAGGAGCACAAACTGTGTTGTGCCATGGTGTTGGAAGAGACCTTAAATCTCACCCATTTCCAAGCCCCTGTGATGGCCGGGGACACCTTCCACTAGAGCAGGTTGCCCTGTCCAACCTGCACTTTCCATAGGTCAGGAATTCGTTCGTTACAAAGAATCCAAAGCAGAGAAGGAAGAAGCAGGTGGTTGGCAAATGCCCACAGAAGGATGAAGGATCAGCTCTGCACTGTGAAAGCACCATGTTTCTCTGTGTTCCAGGTTAAGCCGAATGATCTCCAAGCCCCAGGCTCAGCACTAACACAGGCGATGAGGTGTGGTACTAAGGTAAAGCTATTCAGGTATGCAATGTCCCTGCTGCTATCCACAGAGATTGTTGTTCAACATCTAGGAGTGAGCCAGAGGAGCACACACCACGTTGTGCCATGGTATTTAACTGCTTGAGCATCCCTTTGTTCTACCTGTGCTGGCACATGACTCTCACCAAGCTCTTCCTCATTGATCTGTGCCTGAACTCTCCATCCTGCAGGACTGTCTCTGAGCAGCTCCCACCACACAGAGGCTTCTCCACCTGGGACATCCCTGCCTCTTGGAGAGGAAACCCCCAGCCAGGAGCTCACACACAAAGCACCATCCAGCCCATGGCACAAAGCAATTGCACCCAAGTGACCGAGTTCAGCCTGGCGGGCTTCACAGAGGACCCGGTGACTCAGGTCTACTTGTTCCTGCTCTTCCTGCTCACCTACGTTGTCACCATTGTGGGCAACCTGGGCATCATCATCTTAATCAGGGCCAGCCCCCACCTCCACTCCCCCATGTATCATTTCCTGGGCAGCCTGGCCTTTGTGGACCTCTGTTTCTCCACCATCATCACCCCCAGGATGTTGGTTGACTTGATGTCAGAGAAGAAGAGCATTGCTTATGCTGGGTGTGTGGCTCAGGTGTTTCTCTTTGATATCTTTGTGGTATCTGAATGCCTCCTGCTGGCTTCAATGGCCTATGACCGTTACGTGGCCATTTGCCATCCCCTGCTGTACCCCCTTGTCATGTCCCCAAAGTGCTGTTTCCAGCTGGTGACTGTCTCGTACCTTGTGGGGCTGACCAATGGCGTGGGACAGACCATCAGCATGTCCACCCTCTCCTTCTGCAGGTCCAGCGCCATCGACCTCTTCTTTTGTGACATTTTCCCTCTCATCTCGCTCTCCACCTCTGACACCACCCTCAGCCACACCATCCTGACCACTGCAGCATCTCTCTTTGGTGTGTCCAGCAGCCTGGTTATCCTGCTCTCCTACGTGGCCATCATCGCCACCATCCTGAGCATCAATTCAGCTGAGGGCAAGCGCAAAGCCTTCTCCACCTGCACCTCCCACCTCACCACTGTCAGCATCTTCTATGGGGCATCCTTTTTTATGTATTCATTCCCCAGCTCAGACAGCTCAAGAGCAGCAGATAAATGGGCTGTGGTGATCTACACCGTGGTGACTCCCATGCTGAACCCCATGATCTACAGCCTGAGGAATAAGGAGGTGAAGGAGGCTTTGAGGAGACTCTTGAAAATAAAATGATCTTGAATTCTCCCAGTATAGGACCAGATAGAATGGAGATGTAGAGGGTAGATGCTCAGCTTTTGGTTAAGTATGAGTAACATGTTGGGGGTCTTCTGCACCCAGCCTTATGTGATGCACTGGTTGATGTGACTGAGAATACAAATAATTCCATGCTCTAAACTTTGATAAATATATTTAGTAGTTAATTTCACCTTATTGTTTAATTAGTCATTTATTTCACCTAGTCAAGACACAAGTAGACAACTACAAGTGTGCAATTCTCTTCATCTTAGGATAAGGGGGACCTTACTGCCCTCTACGCCTACCTGACAGGAGGATGGAGCCAGGAGGGGACCGTTCTCTGCTCCCAGGGAACAAGGGATGGGACAAGAGGAAACGGCCTCAAGCTGCACCAGGGCAGGTTTAGATGGAGCTGAGGAACAATTCCTGCCCCAGAGGGTGCTCAGGCATTGGAATGGGCTGCCCAGGGCAGGGCTGCAAGCACCGGCCCTGCAAGTGCTCACAAACCCTATAGACAAGGCCCCCAGTGCCATGGGTTAGGGGTGGCCTTGACAGTGCTGGGGAATGGTTGAACTTGATGAGCTTAAAGCTCTTTTCCTTTTTGCTCTCCCTTTTGCTTGGCAAATAAGAATAAACAGAGAGTGAATTCTACCATTGCACTGGATCAAACTCCATTTCTAGACAGTGTTGTTAAATTTATTGAGGGCCTTAAGAAAAGGACAAAAGCACCTTTGGCAAGAGAAATAGAGATGACAGCAAGTAAGTGTGATGCCATGCAGGCAGTATTATTAGGTTTTGATGCACAAACCTCATTCAATGATTTCCAGCACTCATTTCAGACAGCAAAGAATTTCAGTGAAATATGGTACTTGTGTGACCTCTGTTATGAATGAAGGTGCTTTGAAAGTGTTTTAAGATGTGATAGTGATGAATCCACACCAAAGAGCAGAAACTATAAAGGAATCCCCATCCACTGCTCCTCACCTTTGTTTTTGAGCTCCCTGTTGGCAGCAATAGAAGCCATGATCTCCATGGCAGCTTGATCACAACAGAGACCAGGAGCTGTGGTGTTGCTCAGCAGCCTTCAGACCTCCTGTGTGGCAGCCCATGGACGCCTGTACCGATGGCATTGCCTGCCCTGATGTCTCTCCTGTTGCTTTCCTGCACAGAGAGCTGATTGGTGATGGGCAAACATTGCATACATAAACCACCCCAAAATACTCCAATGTGTGCATTACCTCAGTCCATAGACCTGCAGCCTCTGCCAGGACCATGGTGAAACCCAGAGCCATGGCTGAGCTTTAGGGCTATCCTAGACACACATAATAACCTAGGCTGGAGGGAGAAGGTCCATGGCTGGATTCAGTTAAGTCTGGATCAAAGTGGTCTTCTCATATCTTAACAACACACAACTCACAGGCACTCAGGGTCAATCAGCTGAGTCCTGCTTTGTTCCCAAAGCCTCCTGATAATTCCCTGGTTATTATTTAACCCAGATGACAGTTGTTTTCCTGCTGAGCCTTGGGGACAACCAGGGGCAGAGGTTTCACACCCTCCCTGGCCCCTATGTCAGTGTTTGACTGCTCTTACAGTGGGGTTTTCTAACTCCCTCTGTTTCTAACTGGAATTTCCCATGCTGCAAATTCACAATAGGAAATCTCAGATTTACCCTCATCTGCAAGATAAAGCACATGGAGAACTTCCAGATGGCATCAAGTCAAAAAGAATGGGACACCATTAATCCTTGCATTAATCCTTTCTCTGTCCCTGAAATCATCAAATCATGGAACGGGTTGGGATGAAGGGACCTTAAAGCTCCTCCAGCTCCAACCCCTGCCACGGGCAGGGACCCCTTCCACTGGAGCAGCTTGCTCCAAGCCCCTGTGTCCAACCTGGCCTTGAACACTGCCAGGGATGGGGCAGCCACGGCTTCTCTGGGCACCCTGTGCCAGCGCCTCAGCACCCTCACAGGGAAGAGCTTCTGCCTAAGAGCTCATCTCAGTCTCCCCTCGGGCAGGTTAAAGCCATTCCCCTTGGCCTCTCCCTAAAGGCCCTTGTCCAAAGCCCCTCTCCAGATTTCTCATAGCCCCTCTTAAGTTATTGAAAGGCCACAATAAGGTCTCTCTGATGCCTTCTACAAAAATATTCAATGACTTTATGTCCAGCTGCTCTCTCCTTCACCATCACCAAGTGTTTAAATAGGAACATGAGCTCTTAGTGTCTTAAAAACACAAGTCTGTGGCTACAACCCTATCACTCTGCTCATTGTGGCTTCACATTGGAGCTGGTGCTGTCAAACCCCAAAGCTTTTTGCTCCTTGTTGTGTGTGTTTAAGGAAACCAGTGGTTTGCTGTGTCTAAGGACTGCCACTGCCTTCAATGGTGTTATCATCTGACCAGGAGAGCAGAGCAAACACCAAGTGAGGTTCTAGGAAGCAGAAGCAGCAGCCAGCATTGCAATACATCTTCCTGCTGGGTCATGATGAGCAAGCAATGAGGTGCCTGGCTTCTGGCATTCCTGCTGAGGAGCTCCTAATGGCTTTAGCTCCCCACTCGCAGGTGGAGCTGCTTTCACTGTAGTTAAATCTGGTTTAAAGTCAGCTGAGCAAATGCTGGGTAGGAGCTACCTCCCCTTCTTTGGGTACTTAGTGATTGGATTTAGGAATCACCTCAAATGTCCTTAGGCAAGCACTTATCTCCTTACATTTGAATGCACCATGTCACCTCTATGTGTTTACTGTGTCCATCCGCTCCCTTTATTGCTGAGGGAGATTTGGTGGGGTTCATGCCTCTCACTGCAAGGCAGACACCTCCATTGCTCCAGCTGAAGAGATCTGAATGAGCTCTGCTGATTGCATTGGACAGTCTCATCAGCTGTAATGGGACCTTGGCTCATAAATAAATAAGGAGAGACTTTCATGATTGCCTTGTAATGCAAGTCATGTCTAAAAGAGGGTGAGTGCTGTCCTCTTTGGAGATGTCTGGTATGGCTCCATTAGCTGTTGAGGTAAACTTAATCAGGGGAAGTTTAGGTTGGATATAAGAAGGAAATTCTTTCCTGTTAGGGTGGTGAGGCCCTGGAATAGGTTGCCCAGGGGGGTTGTGAATGCTCCATCCCTGGCAGTGTTCAAGGCCAGGTTGGATGAGGCATTGGGTGATATGATTTAGCGTAAGGTGTCCCTGCCCACAGCAGGGAGGTTGGATCTAGATGATCTTAAGGTCCTTTCCAACCCTAATGATTCTATGATTCTATGTAGAAATGAAAAGGTGAAATTCACTTCGGTTTTACTCCCTTTAAAACTGTTGGCCATGTTATCTTTATTTTCTTTTTGAAAAAGAATTGGGAGATATTAGAATGGCTTCTTTTAGACACTGTTGTTACTTGGAGGAACCCTTCTGAGGTCCTGGTGGAAGAAACAAGGAGATTTTCGTCAAGTACTGGTGAGTTCATCTCTGTGTCTGCCTTTACCACTATTGATGGCTTGGAAAGAGATGTTGGTGGCTTGAGATAAGCTCTTGCACATAAGCTCTTCCCTGTGAGGGTGCTGAGGTGCTGGCACAGGGTGCCCAGAGAAGCTGTGGGCCAGTTTTAGGCAGGTGGAATCAGACAGACTTCAAAAAGGGAAAATGCTGAGTCCTGCCTATGAGGAGGGCTTGCTCTAAGCACTAAGACAGGCTGGGGGGCAGCTTATCAGAGAGGGACAAGGCTCTTGTGGTGTCCACTGAGTTGAAATGAGCCATCAATGTGCAATAAATGTCTGAGCACAGGCTGGGGAATGGGGAAGTAAAAGCTGCTTTGGCAAGGGTGGAGGGAGAAGATGAATTGTGCTGAAGAAATGGTCATCTTGTTTGAAAAGGGGCTGATGGAAAGAGGGGAGTGGTAGGGGAAGGAGGAGGAATGCTCATTTCTCATCAGGCAATATAGTTATTTTAAGGTCATCCCCTCATCTTTTTAAGGTCTGCATACTTCAGGTTAACATGAACAGCAGTCATCTCGTGTACATCTATACATACATACATGTACTTTAAATAGAAGTAAGAACAGAGGAAGGAATATATGCAAGAATAATTCAGATGAGAAGGGGTTGGTTTTTTCCTTGAAGCTACAAGTACGTGGAATTGCATTCAGGGATTCTGGTCTCACTTTAGTGGACTCAAACATCACTACAGAGTCAGAAAATCACTCCAATTTGATTTCTTACCTATTTAAAGCAACACTAATACTTGTGGCAGATTAAGGCATGATATTATTGTATTTACTTGTCCTTAAATAAGAACAACTCCCACAGACAGCAAAGAAATCATCCCAAACAAGCCTCCTTCTTAAAAAGAATTTGGATGCTCATGGGAAGATGCTTATGTTTTGCAGGACCAATTCTTTCCATAACAGAGCAGCCACAGCTTTAGGATTTAAGCTTCAAGATTATTTGTTTCCATATAGGAACTGTTGCCTATTATTTTATCAAGGTATTATTTTTCAGTATATTATTTAGGACCTTCAACCATCATGGTTTTCTCTCCCAGGAATTGGGTGCACTCCTAAAGGAAACCCCAAATCCTGCATTAACCTCATGCCCTGTGTGTTCCTGTGAGCTGGGAGAAGTGATTGAACCTCTTCCCATGTTTCTTTGTCTCCTGCTGCCAAGAGAGTGGCTGGAGGAAAGCACTTGAGTGTGACCATGTTTGTCCTCTTGGGCTTCCCCAACGTGTAGAAGCTGCTCTTTGGGACTCTTTTACTCATTTCCATCAGCATGGTGGTGGGGAACCTTATGAAGACCAGCTCTCAGCTTCATGTGCCCATCTCCTTATTTCCTCATAGGCAATGTACTTATTTCCTCCGTAGGATGTAGCTGGCCATTTTGCTCTTCTGGATGGGCCTGCACCGTGGAAAGCTGCAACCATGATGACCTAGAAGCAGAGTGTAACTTCATTCCCTGTGATAAGCAGTCACGCAACTTGGTCCAGGAACAGCCTTTCAAGGCACTGTCTGAGCAGTATTGTCTTTTCCTTGGATGCCATCTGGTGCTGATGACACAGATGCTCCATGCTTCTGGCCATATGTTGTATCCAGACATGTCCAACCTATTTCATGGCTCAAAGACTCTCGGTGTTGTCCGGAGCTACCCTATCATTTCTTCTTCTCCTTATGTCTCTCCATGCAGGCAAAGGTTATTTTCCATCCCAGCTGCAGCTTACTCATGATTTCTCATTCCAGGGTTTGGGGGTTGAGTCACATTGGTCCAAGGAGTCATCTTATCTAACTGTAGGCTTTCACATCTGATTTAGGCACAGAAGGTTCCCCTTATGGAGACAAGGATGCATCTGGAGGCTTTGATTCAGCTTGGCTCTATTTTAAACATGCATATCAGGGATTTCTTCTGGAAAAAGTGGATGGTTCTCTCCACTTGCAGTGATGGGTGATGGGCAGACACAGCTACAATGTGGACTGTGTTCAGAGCAGACAGAGGCCATAGCCTGAAGAGTCAGTTTAAGTCTAATGGGAAACATCAGCTCACTGTGCTGATGTGTTGGGGTCCTTCAGAAACCCCACTCAAAAGTGAGGAGGTGCAAGCAGCTTTTCATACAACCATGGAATGGTTTGGGTTGGAAGGGAGCTTAAAGCTCATCCAGTTCCAGCCCCCTGCCACAGGCAGAAACAACTTCCAGTAGAGCAGGTTGCTGCAATCACCATCCAACCTGTCCTCAATCATTTCTGTTGGTCAATAATGTCTAATGCAGTAGAGCCTCAAAGCTCAGCATGCATAAATCACTTCCTGAACAGAATAGGAAAGCAAAATGGATGTCAGCAGTGTCCTGGCTGTGTGTTTGCTTTCACAAAGGTTGCTAATAGCAGATAGTAACTTCCTGATGAGGGGTTTCTATTCTGCATGGATGGATAGGAAATTATTGCCTAGGAGATACTAGTGTTGTTTTGCTCTTTTTAGAGCTGTAAGACAGGAACTTTTCCCCATAAACTTGTGCCTAAAGGGGTTTCAGGAAACATAGTGGCTTAGGACAGGTGCCTGTAGGAACAGGCCAAGGGGAATGGCTTTAACCTGCCCGAGCGGAGACTGAGATGAGCTCTTAGGCAGAAGCTGTTCCCTGGGAGGGTGCTGAGGCGCTGGTACAGGGTGACCAGAGAAGCTGTGGCTGCCCCATCCTTGGCAGTGTTCAAGGGCAGGTTGGACACAGGGGCTTGGAGCAAGCTGCTCTATTGGAAGGTGTCCCTGCCCGTGGCAGGGGTTGGGGCTGGAGGAGCTTTAAGGTCCCTTTCAACACAAACCAGGCTGGAATTCTATGATCCAGGCCCATGAAATTGTCCTTAATGCACAAACATGCCAACACACTGACCCTCCAACTCCTTGGCTTTGGGCCTGAACCATCTCTGTCAAGCAAGGCAGCTGTAGAAGTGAACTTTGTTGTTAACAAAGAAGAAAGTTTCTTTCTTGTTATCCCCAGCTAATTAATCTCTGATAGCTTGTTATGAAGAATGAGGGAAGTCACATCCAGGTTTTCTGAGAAGCTTTTGTGGTGCTGAGGAAGCTTCCTTGGTAAACCCCAGAAGGTCTTGTTAAAGCTGATGACTCCTGGAAGGGTGCTTGGTCCCCACTTTGGCAAAGTGAGCAGCATCACTTGTGATGGAAATAGCTGTGAGTGCTTGTATTGTGAAAGCCTGGATTTTGGGCCTGCTGGAGGGCTTTCTGTGCTCATGCAAGATTGGTCCTACTCTCTCTGTAAAGACACATCCCTGTCTTCATGACATGCGCAGATCATGTGGTTCTTGCTAATGGGGTGCTTTGTCCCTTCCTGCTTTTGACCCCTAATAAAGGGAGCTGGGGAAGCTCATTGCATTTCTCTTCACTTTTCAGCCTCCTCAAGAATACTTCATACATTGAATTTCTTGTTATTAGTTGCCTTGGGATGGATTTATTTGTGTCTCTCTTTAGTTTTTACCAGTTAAAAATGTTCTTAAACTGTTAAACTGAGGCAAGTTGAAGTCTACTACATCCATCCTCCATTTCTGACTGGCTTTCATAAATGTGATTTTCCTACCATTATGAATTTGGGATTGGAGAATAAGCATGGGTCACCTGACTCAACATCTAAAATTCATTGCCTCGTTATGTGCCAGTCAGGTCCCTTCTAGAATGGATAGAAATAAGAGGATGTTTTATCACATCCTAGGACAGCTGGTGAGGATGGATGTTGTCCAGAGCAGGTCTGAACATCAGAAGGACTTGTACCATGCACCCTCTCTCCATGGTATGTGCATCTCTGAATAGCTTTCTCTGGATTAAATGAATTCCAGTCAGGATGTGAAGGCCTCCTGGAGGACAAACTGCATCAGTTGCCCCCTCAAAACTATTTTCAGTTTGTTTTAATCCAAAAGACAGGACAAGAGGAAATGGCCTCAAGATGCACCAGGGCAGGTTTAGTTGGAGCTGAGGAGCAATTCCTGCCCCAGAGGGTGCTCAGGCATTGGAACAGGCTGCCCAGGGCAGGGCTGCAGGCACCGGCCCTGCAAGTGTTCACAAACCCTATAGACAAGGCCCTCAGTGCCATGGGTTAGTGGTGGCCTTGGCAGTGCTGTTGTAAGGGTTTGACTGGATGAGCTTGAAGGGCTTTTCCAACCTGGTTGATTCAATGAGTCTAAAAGGAGCCCAGTTCATGCAGCCTGACCCCAGCCTCTGATGGGGATGGAAACACAGTGGGGGGAGGACACTCTGTGTGTGTGTCTTCCAACTTGAACTCTTGAAACTGCTCTTTTTATCTGAACAAATACTAGAGATACAAAAACACACTTTCACTGAGCACAGATGGAGACACAAAACTGTGATTTAATGACTCAGCTTTTAATTATCTAAATTCGAAGAAGGTGAAACTACTTCAGATCTCCTAATCCCTCATCCCAACACTCTTAAAAGAGGTATTTTAGTTTTCCTTTCAGTTGGACTAAAACTTCATATAGGGGGAAAACATATAAGATAATTGAAGGACTAAGAAACCACTTTCTTTGCATGTTTTCCTATAAGTGGTGGTGGAAACTATCACTTAAGTTGCAGGGAAGGAGTCAGATGCAATGAAATGCCCCAGGTCAGGTTTGGTCTCCCTTATATAGAAATGTGGTGTCATTTGCTCTGTCCTGAAGTGCCCAGGACCTTGGCAAGCACTTGACATGTACATCCTGCAACCTTCAGAAGGGTTGGGTCATTCTGGAGCAACATCTGAAAGCTCAGAGTGAGCTTCAGGGGCATCTCCAGGGTGTTAATAGTTAATGTTCAGGCAACTGAACTCTGTCTCAGATGCCTTTATGCTTCCTGACATGGTTCATCCAATCTGATCCACCTACCCATGCTCATGTGAATGTTTCACTGGGATAATGGTCTAGGACTATGGAATTATGTCTGTGTGGTGCAGTCATCATCATGAAGAAATAACTGGGACAGCTCAGGAACAGACACACGTTACTTCATGACTTCTGGTTACCCCAAGCAGTGGTAAGTGCTCCATCCCTGGCAGTGTTCAAGGGCAGGTTGGACACAGTTGCTTGGAGCAAGCTGCTCTAGCGAAAGGTGACCCTGCTCGTGGCAGGGGGTTGGGACTGGATGATCTGAAGGGACTATATGGTATCTAAAGATGAGAATTGCTAACTAATTGTTAGGTTAACAAGGCTGTCATATGAATATCATCTTTAATGTTCATGTCAATAGAGGCCAGGTTTTGAATCATCTCCACAAAAAACAAAATCCTTCTCCAAAACATTTAGGCTGATCTAACAGCACCTGAAGCACAGGGCAAAGAGACCCATGTCCAGCTCTTCCTACCAAAAAGGTGCTTGTTATTTGAGGTATCAGAACCATTTATGCAGAGGACCCCCATCATGTATTTGACGTGGGAAGTTTGTGTCTACAGCCAGGGGTGGCTGCATTTTATAGATCCCTTTTCTGCAAAGATTGAAACAGAATTCGTACAATGATGCTCTCAGTATGAAATGTATTTCCAAAACCTCAAGCCTGTTTCTTGTGTTGCTGGAATTCACCATGCTGCCTCCCCGGCATCTTAAACTGAGGTTTCTATTGCCAGCTCACTGAGCAGGTTCCTCCACACAGGACTATGGCAATCCAGTCCTCTATTAGTGAAGTAGCATCCAGTCTGGGTAAATGTTTGAGCATTTCAGTTGTCTCTGCTTTGCAAACTTTCTTAAACCCAAGAGGAAATAAGGACACCAGAGTGGGCTAATTCATCAAGCAGCAATGAGCCCTACACAGGACACTGCACATCTAGACTCCTGTTTCTACAGAAGCTCAGACCAGATGATCGTTTGAGGCCCAGCCTGGGCTTTCTGTGGCTCTATGATTCTATATGTATAGTGTAAGCCAAAATAGCCAACAAAATGGAAGAAAACAAGATATGGTGAAGATTTTGAAGGAAGCCCTCTGATATCAAAGGTGCCAAGCCCTTTAGCATTTAATGATACAGATTCTGGCTCCTTCATTGACTGCAGGTCAAAGCCACGTTGCCCCACCACCGATGACCGTGTATGCTTTCATACTGTTGTTTTTCTGAGCACATAAAAATTCTGTTCACCATCCATATACTTTCCCAATAGAAGTTAATTCTCACTCACAGCAGGTAAGGGAAAGATACTTTCCCCTATCAATGTGTTTTGGATTTATTGAGACCCAGACAGCTCTCACTTACCATCAATTCTTTGTTCTTTCATTTATGGAAGCTTCCGACAAAGTTAATTCTAATGTGAAATAGACAATTTGGTTTTTGCGGTGTGCTTGAGCATGAGTAGGGCGTGGACATGGGATATGGGTGCTTATCTCCAAGTGGAATTTCATTTCTCTCACCATTTAGGTAAAAGGTTATGTCAGATGAATGTAAAACACCACTTAAAATGAATGGGAGGAGATCCTGATGTGCCCGAAATGTCCCTAACACTGGGTGGTCTCAGCACAGTTCATCATCCTCTATTATGAATTATATTGTCTACAACTTTTTCCTTTAAATGAAATCTCCTATGAAGCTGCAGCCTGGGGAGGGATTCCCTTTAACATTCAAAGGCGCAGCTTGAGATCTTGATTCCCACCAGCTTCTGTTCCTTGAAAGGCACAAACAAATGCAATGAATCTTTTGAAACCTTTTCTGTGACTCTTTTTCAACAAGCAAATGTAAAACTACACTTCATCTTCCCTGACACCCCAGCAGCTTTAATAAAGAGATCACAGGTAAGAGTGAGGAATTTTATTGGAGCTGAGGGACAAGGTCAAGAATCTTGCAAGAAAAATAGATATTTATCAGTGACAAAAGTTATAACTGAGCAAAGCTGATTGGTGTTTCCTGTGAGGGAAAGAGGCCTGGGATAATTGAGGGTAATTTCTTCCTACATGCTGCTAACTATGAAGTGAAATGAAGTATGAGGTTCCTCTCCTTTTGGTTTCCTTCCAAGGAAGGAAATTGGGATTTGGGGGATCTATATCTCATTAAAAACTGTAATTGAGTTTTGTGCAGGAAGCATGGAAGGATCTAAATGAAATCATGGGGATTACTGGGAAAAATTCCATTGTTTTAGTGCCCCATAGGCTTTCTCACTTGAGATGAACTCTTCATGTCCTGGATGACAGAAAGCTTCTGTGTTGCCAGCAGCTGAAAATCCTCCTCCCGCATTCACCAGAGACCCCAAAACCACCCTGTTCCTCAGGCTGTAGATGAAGGGGTTGAGCATGGGGATGAGCACAGCATAGAAGATGGAGGCCACCTTATCCAGGCTCCTGTGGCTAGGAGGAGGTTGTAGGTACATGAAGAATCCTGTCCCAAAGTACATGGAAACAGCCACCAAATGGGAGGCACAGGTGTGGAAGGCTCTGGCCCTGCTCTGTGCTGAGCACATCCTCAGCACAGTGCGGATGATAGAGATGTAGGAGAGCAAAATGACCACACTTGCACACACCACATTGATGGTGATGAAGCCAAAGATGACCATCTCACTGCTGTGAGTGTCACAGCACACAAGCTTCAGCACAGGAACTTCGTCGCAGAAGAAGTGGTCAATGCTGTTGGGACCACAGAAGGAACCTCCAAACACGCACCATGTGTAGATGATGGCACTGAGGAAGGCAAATAGGTAGGATGATGCTATCAGTTGCCAGTAAACGTGGCTGGAGATGATGGTCACATAAAGCAGGGGCTGGCAGATAGCAATGTGCCAGTCGTAGGCCATGGCCAGCAGGTGACACTCAATAGCTGCAAAGAAAGCAAAGGTGAGGAACTGTGTCATGCAGCCAGTGGAAGAAATGGTTTTGTCCTCTGATAACAGGTCTGCCAGCATCCTGGGGGAGATGACTGTGGAATAGCAGATGTCAGTGAAGGCAAAATGGGTGAGGAAGAAGTACATGGGGGTGTGGAGGCTGGGAGAAACCCGAACCAAGATGATAATCCCAACATTCCCCACCTGAGTGACAATGTAAATCAATAGAAACAAGACAAAAAGAGGGGTCTGCAGACATGGGCTGTCTGTAATTCCCAAGAGAATGAATTCAATCTGGGTGTGATTTCCTCTCATGACCAGGTGGTCCCTGCTGAGGCAAAAGGAAGAGAAACATCAAACTGATCAAAAATGGAGATTCAGATCTGGACCACATCTATCTCCATTCAATGACCACTATACCTGCCACACATTAGATTATTCTAATATATTTTCTAACCAAAATTATATCATATATTATGTTTTTCAGATGAGGTAATCAGAAAAGAACAGGTAGTTCATTGAAGCTGTAAATGGCATTTTTATTTTTCTATGCTGGGACAATTAACACTGGCTTTAGTCAAGCAGGTGTGTTTTCAGGTTTCAGCAAAGAATCAGATCTTTATTCACTTTCAGTTTGAAGGAAATTTGTGTCAGAAGACACCTCAGAGGATCCTCATAGGATTGCACGTAAACGTGAAGCAAGAGAATTTCTCAGTCTCAGTGAAAGCCCAGCTTACACATGCATGACTTCCAGACACTTTTCTTTGTCTTTTGATTGTCATTCCAGTCACCAAATCACATTTAACAAACTATTTGAGATCATTAACAACAAATAACATTGACTTTGTTAAACTCATGATTTATACCTTCCTGAGCTCCAGCATGATAAAGCATCCTAAACCTATGGGCATTCAGTTTCTTGCTTTAAAAAACAGTTGCTGTTATAACAAGCTGATTCTAAAGGCTGATTTGTTAGTGACTATATTCTGCCGACAGTCTGAACTGTTGCATTTCTGTATAACAGAATAAGATTCATCCTCATTTAACTCTTGAATAAATCAATGTATCTGGCTTAAGCTGCCTTTGTAAAAGAAACACAACCTGCATCAGACGTTGCTCCATATTATTATAAAGAAAACCCACATTGGTAAGGTTGCTTTCTGACACAGCTTTACCACAGATTACACGAGGACATGCAGACACAAGCCCACTGCCTAAGTGCAGGTGAGGCTCTGCTTTGTGTTGGTGTTACCTCCTGTGACTTCCTTCTGCCACCGAGTGATGGGTGCCAAGGATTTATCCCCAACGCAGCAGAGAACTTCTATGTGTCGGCATCAGCTCTGTTGCACCTGATGTGAAGGGAGGTGAGCTCCTGCCAGACTCCAAGAGCCCAGCTCGTGGTGTTGGTGCTGTAAATACAGTTGCATGTGCTCTCCTGGGAGGAAGCCTCCAGGGTGCTCATGCTTTCCCAGAGGAAAAGAAAGAGAAGGAAAAGCAAAGGGTATGAAATCAGCTCTGAAAGGCATTGTGGTGCTTGAGCATCTGAGAGTCATGGAGTGGGTGAGCCATGCCTGAGCACAGCTGCACAGCAGCAGTAATGAGTAGCTCATAGGATGCTTCCAACATACTAGTGGACCATGCAAATGTTTTGGTCTGAACATACTGACACAATGAAAATGGGTTTAGAGACATTCCAGATCTTGCACACGGTCCTCAAATGGGACATGAAGAAGTGACTCCATCTCTGAAGCTGCTGATGTCCCTCTGTGGAGGGACAGTTTTCCAGCCCAAATGGGGTTACCCACATGTAGTGCCTGGATGTCCAACAGCTGAGCTGGTGCCTCTGGACTTCCACTGTATTCAAGGGTGAAAAACAGGCATTTTGAGGCAGGGAAGAATTGTCCCAGGCTGAACTAATAGGCCTTTATCCCCCTGACCAGCCTCAGCTGGGGCTCCATCCCCACTCTCTTCCTGTTGTTTCCCCCATCTCTATTTAAACTCAGAACAGGCAGATTGAGCTTTACTAGAGGAGTTCTGGTTTCCAGTTTAGTAGGAGTTCAGCACACCTATGCAATCTTTTGGTGGTCACCTAGGATTTCTCATATATCTTCCTCGCAATTTTTTCACCTGATCCTGAACAAGGGATTGACTTGACCTGACTTGGCTTGGTCTTGAATCTGCCTCCTCATCACCAGCTTTCCTGATGCTATGGAGCTGTGGTTGAACTTGGCCCAGTTCTCTGTTCCTGCCCTGCTTCTCTTGCTCAGGTACCGTGAGATGGTCCCTGCACACCAGGGTGTTCTCTCTTGGTTCCGTTTAGACAGATAAAGGAGACAAACCCCTGTGGCAGACCCCAGGCTCCTGCAGAGTAGAACCCATCACCCTCTGCACCTGACAGCCCAGCCAGTGCTCACTGCTCTGACAGTCATTTTCCATCCAGAACATGTCCCTACAGGAACAAATTAGGAGGAAGTTTTTCAGTGATGAAAAGTAGAGTAACAAGTTGATCCTTACATTCAAGCATTGTTATCTTTTCCTTAGTGCCTTTTCCTTTACCAAGTATAACATTAGACTTTCAGTCTTCAGCAGATCGGCAACACTTTGGTTTGGAAGTATCTTTCGGGCGATGTTTATCTGCTGGTTTTGTGACAGAGGACACCAGAGCTTCAGTGACACCAGGGACTTTGGTTTCCCCAACCTCTTCCTTAGGCTTGCAGGCTTGGTTTGGAACCATTTCTAGGTCTTGCTTTCTTCCTATGACTGGTTTGTGCAACAAGACCACAGATAATCTGATTTATCTACACTCTTTTATTGCCCTTAGTGGTTATTTTTTTTTCCCTGTGTCCTGGTCTTTTCTGATCTACACTTGACATTAGAACCTGGCTCCTTGCTAGCCCTGTCAAAAATATCTTCCAAAACTGTCAGCATCTCCAGGTGATAGCTTAAAATCTGCATTGTGACACCTTTCAAACTGCAAACTCCAGCACCTCACTGCACACCATGGGGCAGGATGAAGGATGCTGGGGCTCTGCAGGAAACAATGTACATTCTCATATGGATGCTGATGGCTTCTGCCCCTGGTGGTACTCTGGTGATGGAGGCACTGGGCAAGGGCTGAAATCCCTCCCTGCTCTGCATGGAGCTGCCTCCAAACTGGGATTCAGCTTTCACTTCTTTGGGATCAGTGCTTAAATCCTTCTTATGTCCATCATAGCGGAGAGGAGAGCCTCTGCCCTCCATGTGCTGCAGGGTGGCCACAGGGGCTGTGTGAGCAGTGCGAGGATTTGGGACCAGGACTGATGCAAAGCAAGGAGGGACCATCTCCTCACATCTCCCCTGTATCCATCACTACACATTCATACACATACGCCATGCCCTGTGGAGAACTGACTCAGTCCCATTCATCTCCCACTGTCAGCCAGGCTGTGGCTGTGGGGCTGGTATTGAACAGGGAGATGAGGAGGTGAGAGATGCAGAGTTGACAACAGGAGGACGGTGGAGGGGGGTCATCCGCAGCATCGCACCATGTCCTGCAGCTCCTGTGAATGGTTTTACTGCTGGAGAGAGAGAGAAAGGGGAGGATGTGGCTCTGGAAGGGGTTGGAACCCCAAATGATGCCCAGATTGTGCGGGTTTGCTCCCAGTGTGCACTGCCAGGGGATCTGGCCGATCTCTGGTGGGAATCCGTGTGACATGCACTTTCCTTTCATGTTTGGCTGTAGAAGGAGGTTCCCCATAACCCCCATGAAAGCTTTAACCTGTCAGAGGGGAGACTGAGATGAGCTCTTAGGCAGAAGCTCTTCCCTGTGAGGGTGCTGAGGTGCTGGCCAGGGTGCCCAGAGAAGCTGTGGCTGCCCCATCCCTGGCAGTGTTCAAGACCAGGTTGGACACAGGGGCTTGGAGCAAGCTGCTTTAGTAAAGGGTGTCCCTGCCTGTGGCAGAGGTTGGAACTGGAAGAGCTTTAAGGTCCTTTCCAACACAAAACAGCCTGGGATTCTGTGACAGGCTTGAGAGCATCCATCAGAGCCACCACCGACAAGGGCAACCCTAAAGCACCCTTCAGAAGGGCCCTTTTCCCCTGTTGCTGCCCATTTCAGTCCTTTACCACACTCCTCACTGTTCCTCCCCATCTCCTTCCTTTCACTTTTGGGCACCGCTCCCTCAGGCTCTCCTTTCTTTCTTGTGCCTGATGGGTGGAAGAAGGTGAATGTCATCATCAAGGAGAGCACAAGGACTGGGGCTGCCTCAGGCCCACTGTGATGAAGATCCAAATTCCCCAGGAAGCTTTCTCCAGGCAGAGGAAGGACAGGAGGGTGACCATGAGCAGCCAGCACAGAGGTACCAAGGCCAAGTCATTCCTGACCAACCTGAGTGCCTTGGGTGATGTGAGCATTGATGTTTGCATGGACAAGAAGTAGAGGACAGCATTTACCTCGTCGTTAGCAAGGTCACCACGATCTTCTGTTGGCTCCTTTGCAGCCAAACTTCTGAGCTATGGTTTGAGTACAAGGAATTGAAGATGGGTGGAAAGCTGGTTCACTGCGCATGGTGCCTGGCATTGGTGAGGGACCCTGGTACCAGCTCCCACTGGCAAGGTTCCTCTCAGCTCCCTGCCATGATAATGTCAACCATGGCCCTTATGAAGCTGTAACTGTCTCAGAAATGCTCCAAAAGTGGATGTCAAAGGTGGAGTTTTTCTCTGTTTTGCTCTAAGGGAGCCGAAAGCCCTGTTGCTCGCTCAAGCTCAGGTCATCTCCTCTGGGTACATTCTCCTTCTCCAAACTAATCAACACAGAGAAGAGATAATGACCTGCTTTGGGCTTTGTCACCCTCCTGGGGCACAAATAGATTCACAGTCCCACATCCCCACATCACTTGAAATAGGAAGAGGGTTTGCTGATGCTGGCTCATTCCCAGGCTCCCTGCACAGCTCCAGGCACGTTCATCTTCACATCCATCTCCAGGAGCATCAGGAGGGCAGCAGAGACAGAGCTGAGATGTAAGTGAGGGGCAGCATCTTCCAGCCCATCATTCTCCTGTGATTCTCTCTTGCCAACAAGCAGCAGCTCCTGTCTTCATCTCCTGCCCTGCTGCAGGGTCCTGGGCTTCTTGATGATGCTCTGGGCTTCCCAGGGAGCTGCTTGTGCTGTGTGCTCCCCACGTTGCTGCTGAGAAGGCAGGTTTGGAGATCACCCTGGTGGAGAACACCCTCAGGAGGCTTCCTCTCCTCAGTGACCACAGATGTTTCCTGGATGAGCACCAGAAGCTTTCCTGTACAGGACATTCAGGGTGCTCCCCATTGCTGAGATGAGGCAGCTCCAAAAGATTACTTTTTTTCCCCAAAACATGGGTTCAAGAAGAGTTTGCTGAGCTCTGGGGTTTGCCCATTTGTATTGGAGACTCAAGGGAAAGGTTAAAGAACCATGAAAATGTTTTAGATCTGACAGAGTGTGTCAAGGGGGAGGGAAAACTGATACTAACCACTGTGTAAAGTTGCATAGGATCATAGTATGGTTTGTGTTGGAAGAGACCTTAAATCTCACCCAGTTCCAAGCCCCTGTGATGGCCAGGGACACGTTCCACTAGAGCAGGTTGCCCTGTCCAACCTGCACTTTCCATAGGTCAGGAATTCATTCCAGTTAGGAAGAAACTCAAGCAGAGAGGGAAGAAGCGGGTGGTTGGGAAAAGCCCAAAAGAGGATGAGGGATCAGCTCTGCACTGCGAAAGCACCACGTTTCTCTGTGTTCCAGGTTGAGCCGGATGGTCTCCAAGCCCCAGGTTCAGCACTATCACAGGCGAGGAAGTGCAGCACTAAGGTAAAGCTACCTGGGTGTGCAACCTTCCCACTGCTTTCCAGAGTGGTCATTGCTCAACATCTCAAGGTGAGCCACAGGAGCACACACCACGTTGTGCCATGGTGTTCAACTGCTTGAGCACCCCTTTGTTCTACCTGTGCTGGCACACGACTTTCACCAACCTGTTCCCCACTGAGCTGTGCCTGAACTCTCCCTTTCCATCCTGCGGGACTGTCTCTGATCAGCTCCCACCACACAGAGGCTTTTCCACCTGGGACATCCCTGCCTCTTGGAGAAGAAAGCCCCAGCCAGGAGCTCACCCACAGAGCACCATCCAGCCCATGGCACAAAGCAATTGCACCCAAGCAACCGAGTTCAGTCTGGCAGGGTTCACAGAGGACCCGGTGACTCAGGTCTACTTGTTCCTGCTCTTCCTGCTCACCTACGTTGTCACCATTGTGGGCAACCTGGGCATCATCATCTTAATCAGGGCCAGCCACCTCCTCCACTCCCCCATGTATTATTTCCTGGGCAATCTGGCCTCTGTAGACCTCTGTTCTTCCACTGTCATCACCCCCAAGTTGCTGGTTGACTTGATGTCAGAGAAGAAGAGCATTGCTTATGCTGGGTGTGTGGCTCAGGTCTTCCTCTTTCAGCTTCTTGGGATAACTGAATGCTTCCTGCTGGTTTCGATGGCCTATGACCGTTACGTGGCCATTTGCCATCCCCTGCTGTACCCCCTTGTCATGTCCCCAAAGTGCTGTTTCCAGCTGGTGACTGCCTCGTACCTCATGGGGCTGACCAATGGCGTGGGACAGACCATCAGCATGTCCACCCTGTCCTTCTGCAGCTCCAGCACCATCGACCTCTTCTTCTGTGACATTTCCCCCCTCATCTCACTTTCCACCTCTGACACCACCCTCAGCCACACCATCCTGACCACTGCAGCATCTCTCTTTGGTGTGTCCAGCATCCTGGTTATCCTGCTCTCCTACGTGGCCATCATCGCCACCATCCTGAGCATCAATTCAGCCGAGGGCAAGCGCAAATCCTTCTCCACCTGCACCTCCCATTTCACTACTGTCAGCATCTTCTATGGGGCATCCTTTTTTATGTGTTTATTCCCCAGCTCAGACAGCTCTAGAGCAGCAGATAAATGGGCTGTGGTGCTCTACACCGTGGTGACTCCCATGCTGAACCCCTTGATCTACAGCCTGAGGAATAAGGAGGTGAAGGAGGCATTGAGGAAGCTCACAAAAATAAGATGATCTTGAATGGTGCAAGTTTACGGCCAGACAGAATGGAGATGTGGGGTAGATGCTCGGGTATCAGTTAAGTATGGACAACATGTTGGGTGTCTTCTGAAACCAGACTTACATGATGCACTGGTTGATATGATTGAAAATACAAATAATTTCACTCTCTAAACTTTGATAATTATATTTAGTAGTTTATTTCACTTAATTAGTTAATTTGTACTTTATTTCACCTAACGAAGAAACAGGTAGACAACTACAAGCATGCTCTCCTCTTCATCTCAGGAAAAGGGGGGACTTGATGGCTGCCTACACCTGCCTGAAAGGAGGATGGAGCCAGGAGGGGGCTAGGCTCTGCTCCCACGGAACAAGGGATGGGACAACAGGAAATGGCCTCAGGCTGCACCAGGGCAGGTTTAGATGGAGCTGAGGAGCAATTCCTGCCTCAGAGGGTGCTCAGGCATTGGAACAGGCTGCCCAGGGCAGGGCTGCAGGCACCGGCCCTGCAAGTGCTCACAAACCCCTCAGTGCCATGGGTTAGGGGTGGCCTCGACAGGGCAAGGGAACACTTGGAGTGCATGAACTTAAAGATCTTTTCTTTTTTGCTCTCCCTTTTGCTTGGCAAATGAGAATAAACTGTGAATTCTACCGTTCCAGTGGATCAAACTCCATTTCTAGACAGTGTTGTTAAATCATTAAGGGCCTTAAGAAAAGGACAAAAACACCTTTAGCAAGAACACCAGAAATGATAGCAAATAAGTGTGATGCCATGCAGTCAGTATTATTAGGTTTTGATGGACAAAATGATTTCCAGCACCATACACCTCATTTCATTTTAGACAGCAAAGAATTTAAGTGAAATATGGTACTTGTATTATGACTGAACGCGCTTTGAAAGCGTTTTAAGAAGTGATAGTGATGAATCCCCACCAAAGGGCAGAAACTATCAAGGAATCCCCATCCACTGCTCCACACCTTTGCTTTCCATTCCCCTGTTGGCAGCAATAGAAGCTGTTGCAGAATGGCTCTGAGAGCAAGGCCATGAATCCTTGGAGGTCTTCTGCGAGCAAAGCAAAGTGTAGGCCTCACATGTACGTGACTTAAGCTGAAGGACACACTGTCCTTGAGCTCTGGGGAAAGTACCGAGAACTGAATTGCAGCTGATGTAATGAGGAAGATCCTTGAAAACAGAAACCGGATGTGGGAGGAGAATGTAAATGAAACCGTTTAGAACTAACCAATGCTGTTGTGACTAGTAGGCATAATTAACACTATGAGGCTATAAGCGATGTGCGACATGAGTAAAGTAGAAGCTTGCTTATCACTCATATTGGGTTGTCGTGTCTTGCTTCTCCTCACCATCAGCAGAAGCCATGATCTCCATGGCAGCCTGATCACAACAGAGCACAGGAGCTGTGGTGCTGTTCAGCAGCCTTCAGACCTCCTACGTGGCAGCCCCTGGCAGCCTGGAGCGATGGCATTGCCTGGCCTGATGTCTCTCCTGTTGATTTCCTGCTCAGAAAGCTGAATGGTGGTAGGCAAACACAGTATACATAAAACACCACAAAACACATCACTTTGTGCATTACCTCAGCCCATGGAGCTGCAGCCTCTGCCAGGACCGTGGTGAAACCTGGAGCCATGGCTGAGCCTTAGGACTATCCTAAGGACCCACATTAACCTAGGCTGGAGGGAGAAGGTCCATGGCTGGATTCAGTTAAGTCAGGATCTAAGTGGTTTTCTCATTTCTTAACAACACACAACTAACAGGCACCCAGGGTCAATCAGCTGAATCCTGCTTTGTTCCCAGAGCTTCCTGATAATTCCCTGGTTATTATTTAACCCAGCCAACGGTTGTTTTCCTCCTGAGCCTTGGGGACAAGCAGGGGCAGAGGTTTCACACCCTCCCTGGCCCCTATGTCAGTGTTTGACTGCTCTTACAGCGGGGTTTTCTAACTCCCTCTGTTTCTAACTGGAATTTCCCATGCTGCATATTCACAATAGGAAATCTGAGATTTACCCTCATCTGTAAGATAACGCACATGGAGAACTTCCAGATGGCATCAAGTGAAAAAGAATGGGACACCATTAATTCTTGCATTAATCTTTTATCTGTCCCTGAAATCATAGAAGCATGGAATGGTTTGGGTTGGAAGGGACCTTAAAGCTCATCCAGCTCCAACCCCTGCCACGGGCAGGGACCCCTTCCACTGGAGCAGCTTGCTCCAAGCCCCTGTGTCCAACCTGGCCTTGAACACTGCCAGGGATGGGGCAGCCACTGCTTCTCTGGGCATCCTGTGCCAGTGCCTCAGCACCTTCACAGGGAAGAGCTTCTGCCTCAGAGCTCATCTCAGTCTCCCCTCGGGCAGGTTAAAGCCATTCCCCTTGGCCTCTCCCTAAAAGCCCTTTTTCAAAGCCCCTCTCCAGATTTCTTGTAGCCCCTCTTAAGGGATTCAAAGGCCACAATAAGGTCTCTCTAGTGCCTTCTGCAACAATATTCAATGACTTTATGTCCAGCTTCTCTCTCCTTCACCATCACCAAGTGTTTAAATAGGAACATGAGCTCTTAGTGTCTTAAAACACAAGTCTGTGGCTACAACCCTATCACTCTGCTCACTGTGGCTTCACATTGGAGCTGCTGCTATCAAACCCCAAAGATTTTTGCTCCTTGTTGTGTGTGTTTAAGGAAACCAGTGGTTTGCTGTGTCTAAGGGCTGCCACTGCCTTCAATGGTGTTATCATCTGACCAGGAGAGCAGAGCAAACACCAAGTGAGGTTCTAGGAAGCAGAAGCAGCAGCCAGCATTGCAATGCATCTTCCTGCTGGGTCATGATGAGCAGGCAATGAGGTGCCTGGCTTCTGGCATTCCTGCTGAGGAGCTCCTAATGGCTTTAGCTCCCCACTCTCAGGTGGAGCTGCTTTCATTGTAGTTAAATCTGGTTTAAAGGCAGCTGAGCAAATGCTGGGTAGGAGCTACCTCCCCTTCTTTGGGTACTTAGTGATTGGATTTAGGAATCATTTCCTATGTCCTTAGGGAAGCACTTATCCCTTAAATTGGAATGCACCATGTCATCTCTATGTGTTTACTGTGTCCATTAGCCCCCTTTATTGCTGAGGGAGATTTGGTGGGGTTCATTCCTCTCACTGCAAGGCAGACACCAGCATTGCTCCAGCTGAAGAGATCTGAATGAGCTCTGCTGATTGCATTGGCCTGAGTCTCCTTAGCTGTAATGGGACCTTGGCTCATAAACAGATAAGGAGAGACTTTCATGTTTGGCTTGTAATGTAAGTCATGTCTAAAAGAGGGTGAGTGCTGTCCTCTTTGGAGATGTCTGGTATGGCTCCCTTAGCTGTTTAGGTAAAAATGTCATGAAGCAAGGGGAACATTTTTTTTTCCATTTTGATTGGAAAGGATTTCAAGGCTTGGATTTTGAATGTGTGGATTCTACACTGAGGATGTGGTTCCTCTCCAGTGTCTGGTATCTAGATGTATAAGAAGAACCAGGAACACAGAGTACCAAGCTTTTCTCTCCAGGGTAGCTGGAAACTGAGCTAATTCCCTTCATTACAAGGGGTAATGGGTTAAAACTTAAACAGGGGAAGTTTAGGTTAGATATAAGAAGGAAATTCTTTCCTGTTAGGGTGGTGAGGCACTGGAATAGGTTGCCCAGGGAGGTTGTGAATGCTCCATCCCTGGCAGTGTTCAAGGCCAGGTTAGACAAGGCATTGGGTGATACGATTTAGCGTTAGGTGTCCCTGCCCACGGCAGGGGGGTTGGAACTAGATGGTCTTAAGGTCCTTTCCAACCCTAACGATTCTATGATTCTATGTAGAAATGAAAAGGTGAAATTCACTTTGGTTTTACTCCCTTTAAAACTGTTGGCCATGTTATCTTTATTTTCTTTTTGAAAAAGAATTGGGAGATATTAGAATGGCTTCTTTTAGACACTGTTATTACTTGGAGGAACCCTTCTGAGGTCCTGGTGGAAGAAACAAGGAGATTTTCGTCAAGTACTGGTGAGTTCATCTCTGTGTCTGCCTTTACCAGTATTGATGGTTTGATAAAGAGATGTTGGTGGCTTGAGATGAGCTCTTAGGCAGAAGCTCTTCCCTGTGAGGGTGCTGAGGCACTGCCACAGGGTGCCCAGAGAAGCTGTGGGCCAGTTTTAGGTCCAAAATGGGCAGGTGGAATCAGACAGACTTCAAAAAGAGAAAATGCTGAGTCCTGCCTATGAGGAGGACTTGCTCTAAGCACTAAGACAGGCTGGGGGGACCTTATCAGAGAGGGACAAGGCTCTTGTGGTGTCCACTGAGTTGAAACGAGCCATCAATGTGTCCTTGCAGCAAAGGCACCCACCAGCACCCTGAGAAGAGCATTGGTGGTGAGTCAAGGGACTTTGTGCAATGAACATCTGAGCACAGGCTGGGGAATGGGGAAGTAAAAGCTGCTTTGGCAAGGGTGGAGGGAGAAGATGAATTGTGCTGAAGAAATGGTCATCTTGCTTGAAAAGGGGCTGATGGAAAGAGGGGAGTGGGAGGGGAAGGAGCAGGAATGCTCATTTCTCATCAGGCAATATGCTTATTTGAAGGTCATCTCATCTTTTTAAGGTCTGCATATTTCAGGTTAACATGAACAGCAGTCATCTTGTGTACATCTATACATACATACATGTTCTTTAAATAGAAGTAAGAACAGAGGAAGAAATATATGGAAGAATAATTCAGATGAGAAGGGGTTGGTTTTTCCCTTGAAGCTACAAGTACATGGAATTGCATTCAGGGATTCTGGTCTCATTTTAGTTGACTCAAACATCACTACAGAGTCAGAAAATCACTCCAATTTGATTTCTTATCTATTTAATGCAACACTAATTCTTGTGGCAGATTAAGGCATGATATTATTGTATTTACTTGTCCTTAAATAAGAACAACTCCCACAGACAGCAAAGAAATCATCCCAAACAAGCCTCCTTCTTAAAAAGATTTTGGATGCTTATGGGAAGATGCTTATGTTTTGCAGGACCAATTCTTTCCATAACAGGACAGCCACAGCTTTAGGATTTAAGCTCTAAGATTATTTGTTTCCATATAGGAACTATTGCCTATTATTTTATCAAGGTATTATTTTTAATATATTATTTAGGACCTTCAACCATCATGGTTTTATCTCCCAGGAATTGGGTGCAGTCCTAAAGAAAACCCCAAATCCTGCATTAACCTCATGCCCTGTGTGTTCCTGTGAGCTGGGAGAAGTGATTGAACCTCTTCCCATGTTTCTTTGTCTCCTGCTGCCAAGAGAGTGGCTGGAGGAAAGCACTTGAGTGTGACCACGTTTGTCCTCTTGGGCTTCCCCAACGTGTAGAAGCTGCTCTTTGGAACTGTTTTACTCATCTCCAACACCATGGTGGTGGGGAACCTTATGACGACCAGCTCTCAGCTTCATGTGCCCATCTACTTCTTTCCTCATAGGAAACATACTTATTTCCTCCATAGGATTTATCTGGGTGTCTTGCTTTCCTGGATTGGCCTGCTTCATGGAAAGCTGCCACCATGCTGACCTCGAAACAGAGTGTAACTTCATTCCCTGTGATAAGCAGTCACGCAACTTGGTTCGGGAACAACCTTTCAAGGCACTCTCTGAGCAGGGTTGGATTTTCCTTGGATGCCATCTGGTGCTGACGACACAGATGCTCCATGCTTCTGGCCATATGTTGTATGCAGACGTGCCCAACTTGTTTCATGGCTCAAAGATTCTCAGTGTGGTCTGGAACTACCTTATCACTTCTTCATTAACTTATATCTGTCCATCCAGGCCAAGCTTATTTTCCATCCCAGCTGCAGCTTACTCATGATTTCTCATTCCAGGGTTTGGGGGTTGAGTCACATCAGTCCAAGGAGTCATCCTATCTAACTGTAGGCTTTCACATCTGAATTAGAAACAGAAGGTTCCTCTTATAGAGACAAGGATGCATCTGGGGCCTTTGATTCAGCTTGGATCTATTTTAAGCTTCCATATCAGGGAAGCTGGTCATTTTGCTCTTCTGGATTGGCCTGCACCATGGAAAGCTGCCAGCATGCTGACCTAGGAGCACAGCGGAACTTCATCCCCTGTGATAAGCAGTCACCCAACTTGGTGCAGGAACAGCCTTTCAAGGCACTGTCTAAGCAGGGTTGGATTTTCCTTGGATGCCATCTGGTGCTGATGACACAGATGCTCCATGCTTCTGGCCATATGTTGTATCCAGACATGTCCAACTTATTTCATGGCTCAAAGACTCTTAGTGTTGTCCGGAACTACCCTATCACTCCTTCATTTCCTTATGTCTGTCCATCTAGGCCAAGCTTATTTTCCATCCCAGCTGCAGCTTACTCATGATTTCTCATTCCAGGGTTTGATGGTTGAGTCACATTGGTCAAAGGAGCAATAGTATCTAATTGTAGGTTTCCACATCTGAATTAGTCACAGAAGGTTCCCCTTATGGAGACAAGGATGCATCTGGGGGCCTTGATTCAGCTTGGCTCTATTTTAAACATGCATATCAGGGATTTCTTCTGGAAAAAGTGGATGGTGCTCTGCATTTGCAGTGAAGAGTGATGCGCAGACACAGCTACAATGTGGGTTGTGTTCAGAGCAGACAGAGGCCATCGCCTGAAGAGTAAGTTTAAGTCTAATGGGAAACATCAGCTCACTGTGCTGATGTGTTGAGGTCCTTCAGAAACCCCACTCAAAAGTGGGGAGGTGCAAGCAGCTTCTCATACAATAATAGAATGGTTTGGTTTGGAAGGCAGCTTAAAGCTCATGAAATTCCAGCTCCCTGCCACACCTTCCACTAGACCAAGTTGCTGCAATCACCATCCAACCTGTCCTCAATCATTTCTCTTGGTCAATAATGTCTAATGCAGTAGAGCCTCAAAGCTCAGCATGCATAAATCACTTCCTGCACAGAATAGGAAAGAAAAATGGATGTCGGCAGCATTCTGGCTGTGTGTTTGCTTTTATAAAGGTTGCTAATAGCAGATATTAAATTCCTGATGAGGGGTTTCTATTCTGCATGGATGGATAGGAAATTATTGCCTAGAAGATACTAGTGTTGGTTTGCTATTTTTAGAGCCATAAGAAAGGAACTTTTCCCCATAAACCTGTGCCTAAAAGGGGTTTCAGGAAACATGGAGAGGGGCTTAGGACAGGTGCCTGCAGGAAAAGGCCAGGGGGAATGGCTTTAACCTGTCAGAGGGGAGACTGAGATGAGCTCTTAGGCAGAAGCTCTTCCCTGTGAGGGTGCTGAGGTGCTGGCACAGGGTGCCCAGAGAAGCTGTGGCTGCCCCATCCTTGGCAGTGTTCAAGGGCAGGTTGGACACAGGGGCTTGGAGCAAGCTGCTCCAGTGGAAGGTGTCCCTGCCCGTGGCAGGGGTTGGAGCTGGAGGAGCTTTAAGGTCCCTTTCAACACAAACCAGGCTGGGATTCTATGATCCAGGCCCATGAAATTGTCCTTAATACACAAACATGCCTTACGCACTGACCCTCCAACTCACTGGCTTTGGGCATGAGCCATCTCTGTCAAGCAAGGCAGCTGTAGAAGTGAACTTTGCTGTTAACGAAGAAGAAAGTTTCTTTCTTGTTATCCCCAGCTAATTAATCTCTGATGGCTTGTTATGAAGAGTGAGGGAAGTCACATCCAAGTTTTCTGAGAAGCTTTTGTGGTGATGAGGAAACTTCCTTGGTAAACCCCAGAAGGTCTTGTTAAAGCTGATGACACCTGGAAGGGTGCTTGGTCCCCAGGGACCACTTCTTGCTTTGGCAAAGTGAGCAGCATCACTTGTGATGGAAATAGCTGTGAGTGCTTGTATTGTGAAAGCCTGGATTTTGGGCCTGCTGGAGGGCTTTCTGTGCCCATACAAGCTTGGTCCTACTCTCTCTCTAAAGACACATCCCTGTCTTCATGACATGTGCAGATAATGTGGTTCTTGCTAATGGGTTGCTTTGTCCCTTCCTGCTTTTGACCCCTAATAAAGGGAGCTGGGGAAGCTCATTGCATTTCTCTTCACTTTTGGGCCTCCTCAAGGACACTTCATACATTGAATTTCTTGTTACTAGTTGTCTTGGGATGGATTTATTTGTGTCTCTCTTTAGTTCTTTACCTGTTAAAAATGTCCTTAAACTGTTATTCCTACCATTATGAATTTGGGATTGGAGAATAAACATGGGAATGGGGTCACCTGACTCAACATCTAGAATTCCTTGCCTAGTTATGAGATAGTCAGGACCCTTCTAGAACGGATGGGAATAAGAGGATGTTTTATTACATCCTAGGACAGCTGGTGAGGATGGATGTGGTCCAGAGCAGGTCTGAACATCAGAAGGATTTGTACCATGCACCCTCTCTCCATGGTATGTGCATCTCCGAATAGCTTTCTCTAGATTAAATGAATTCCAGTCAGGATGTGAAGGCCTCCTAGAGGTCAAACTGGATCAGCTGCCCCTCTCAAACCTATTTTCAGTTTGTTTTAATCCAAAAGACAGGACAAGAGGAAACAGCCTCAAGCTGCACCAGGGCAGGTTTAGATGGAGCTGAGGAACAATTCCTGCCCCAAAGGGTGCTCAGGCATTGGAACAGGCTGCCCAGGACACGGCTGCAGTCATCATCCCTACAAGTGTTCACACACTGTGTAGATGTGGCCCTCAGTGCCATGGGTCAGTGGTGGCCTTGGCAGTGCTGGGGTAAGGGTTGGACTGGGTGAGCCTGAAGGAATTTTCCAACCTGGTTGATTTAATGAGTCTAAAAGGAGGTACAGAAACACACCTTCACTGAGCACAGGTGGGGACACAAAACTCTGATTTAATGACTCAACTTTTATTTACCTAAATTTGAAGAAGATGAAACTACTCCAGATCTCCTAATCCCTCCTCCCAACAGTCTTGAAAGCTTTGTTTTAGTTTTCCTTTCAGTTGGACTAAAACTTTATAAAAGAAAAGGAAAAGATAATTGAAGAACTAAGAAACCCCTTTTTCTGCATGCTTTCCTGTAAGTGGTGGTGGAAACTACCAGTTAAGTTGCAGGGAAGGATACAGATGCAGTGAAATGCTCCAGGTCAGGTTTGGTTGCCCTCATATAGATATGTGGTGCTATTTGCTCTGTCCTGAAGGGCCCAGGACATTGCCATGCACTTGACATGTGCATCATGCCACTTTCAGAAGGGTTTGGCTGCTTTGGAGCAACATCTGAAAGCTCAGAAGGAGACCGAGGGGCCCCTCCATGGCGTTAATGGTCAATGTTCAGGCAACTGAGGTCAGTCCCAGTTGCCTTTCTGCTTCCTGACATGGGTTCATCTAATCTGACCTGCTCTACCTGTGCTGATGTGTATATTTCATTGGGATAATAGTCTAGGACTATGGAATTGTGTGTCTGTGGTGCTGGCATCATCGTGAAGAAATAACTTGGGCAGCTCAGGAACAGGCACACGTTACTTCATGACTTCTGGTTGCCCAAAGCAGTGGTAAGTGCTCCATTCCTGGCAGCGTTCAAGGGCAGGTTGGACACAGGGGCTTGGAGCAAGCTGCTGTAGTGGAAGGTGTCCCTGCCCGTCACTGGGGGTTGGGACTGGATGATCTTACTGTACTTTTGTGCCCAAAGCTGTCCATGATTCTCTGACACATGTAGCTCTCGCTGAGCTACTTTTTTGGGCATAAGTAATGAATGTTTAATTCAGATAAAGCACAGTGCAAAGGTGATGTGCAACAATCCCAACTGCTGCTAACATCCCATTTTGTAACAGATATATATTGCATATGGGGAGAGGTGGGAAGGAGAGGAGGTCTGTCTGCACAGTGCCATCTCCTGTCCCTCATGATGCACTTCAAGATCAGGAGAGCTTGTGCTCCTACATAGACTGTGATAAGTAACAAAGGAAGGCACAAGCAAGACAAGGTCTGTGCGCTTCTTGCTGTGTGCATCATTAGGGACATAACCCCTGGGTTTCTTCTGTTAGGAAGCTGTCTGTCTCTTCATCAGTGTCTTCAGTGCCTCCTTCACCTCCTGGCTCCTCAGGCTGTAGATGAAGGGGTTCAGCATGGGAGTCACCACCGTGTAAAGCACAGATACCACCTTGTCCCTCTCCAGCACATAGGAGGAACTGGGACGAGTGTAGAGGATGGAGCCATAGTAAAGGGTGATGGTGGTGAAGTGGGTGGCAGAGGTGGAGAAGGCTTTGCACTGCCCCTCAGTTGAGCACATCCTCAGGATAACAACCGAGATGGAGACATAGGACCTGAGGATGAGTGCAGAAGGGAGGATGGTGTTGAAGGTCAGGATGAAGTAGAGGAGGGACTGGTAGCTGTCTGTCACATCACAGGAGAGCTTCACCAGTGGGAGCAGGTCACAAAGAAGTCATCGATGACGTTGGAGTCACAAAAGCTGGGGGTGAACGTGTAGCTGGCAATGAGGGTAGAGTTGGCAAAGCCACTGAGGTAGGAGGTGACCACCAGCCCTATGCAGAGCTTCTTGGTCATGGCTGCAGCATGGAGCAGTGGGTTGGAGATGGCCACGTACCTGTCATAGGCCATGGCTGCCAGCAGGTAGCTCTCGGTGCAGGCCAAGCCACCGGAGACAAAGAACTGAGCAGCACACCCAGCAAATGAGGTGCTCTTGTCCTCAGAGATGCAGTTCAGAAGGATCTTGGGGGTGTAGACACAGGAATACCAGAGGTCCAGGAAGGACAAATTGCCAGTGAAAAAGTCCATTGGGATATGGAGGCGTGAGCTATGGCATATCACCACTATGAGGGTGATGTTGCTCATGAGGGTGTGTCCTGGGTTCAGCAGTAGCAGTCATTTTTCTCCTTCTTGGTAGCTGGTGCAGTGCTGTGTTTTGACTTTTGGCCTGGGAACAGAGCTGATAACAGTGATGTTTTGGTTTGGCCAAGGACTTCGTGAGCCTCATGCTCTGCCAGGGAGGAGGGGAAGCCAGGAGGAAGCAGAGACAGGACACCTGACCCAAGCTAGCCAAAGAGGTATTCCATACCGCAGCACCCCGGTTGCCTGCGCTGGGCTGGATGTTCAAAGGCAGGGTCTCCTCTACACATCATGCAACTGATGCTACATGGAGTAAATGGGCTGCGTTAATTACACAACGAACTCGAATAGGAAATCTCAGTAGTCCAGGCATTCTAGAAGTCATCATGGACTGGCCAGAGGGCAAAGATTTTGGAATGTCACCAAAGGAGGAGGTGGTGCGTGCTGAAGAGGCCCCACCAGATAATGAACTGTCAGCAAGTGAAAAGCAGTATGCCTTGTTTACTGATGGCTCTTGCCGTATTGTGGGAAAGCATCGGAGATGGAAGGCAGCTGTATGGAGTCCTGGATGACAAGTTGCAGAAACTGCTGAAGGAGAGGGTGAATCGAGCCTCGAGTTTGCCGAGGTGAAAGCCATCCAGCTGGCCCTGGACATTGCTGAACGAGAAAAGTGGCCAGTACTTTATCTCTATACTGACTCATGGATGGTGGCAAATGCCCTGTGGGGGTGGTTGAAGCAATGGAAGCAGAGCAACTGGCAACGCAGACGTAAACCCATCTGGGCTGCTGCCCTGTGTCAAGATATTGCTGCCAGGGTGCAGAACCTGGTGGTGAAGGTACGTCATGTAGATGCCCATGTACCCAAGAGTCGGGCCACTGAGGAACACCAGAACAACCAACAAGTGGATAAAGCGGCTAAGATTGAAGTGGCTCAGATGGACTTAGATTGGCAACATAAAGGTGAATTATTTTTGGCCCGGTGGGCCCATGACACTTCAGGCTGTCAGGGCAGAGATGCAACATATAGATGGGCCCGTGATCGAAGGGTGGACTTAACAATGGACACTATTGCCCAGGTTATTCATGAGTGTGAAACATGTGCTGCAATTAAACAAGCCAAGCAGTTAAAGCCTCTTTGGTATGGAGGACGATGGTTGAAGTATAAATATGGGGAGGCCTGGCAGATTGGCTATATCACACTGCCACCAACCCGCCAAGGCAAGCGCCATGTGCTTACCATGGTGGAAGCAACCACCGGGTGGCTGGAAACATACGCTGTGCCCCATGCCACTGCCCGGAACACTATCCTGGGCCTTGAGAAACAGATTTTGTGGAGACACGGCACCCCAGAGAGAATTGAGTCAGACAGTGGGACTCATTTCCAGAATAACCTTATAGATATTTGGGCCAAAGAGCATGGCATTGAGTGGGTATATCACATCCCCTACCATGCACCAGCCTCTGGGAAAATCAAACAGTACAATGGGCTGTTAAAAACTACACTGAGAGCAATGGGTGGGGGTACTTCCAAGCACTGGGATACACACTTACCAAAGGCCACCTGGTTGGTCAACACCAGAGGATCTGCCAACAGGGCTGGCCCAGCCCAGTCAGAACTTTTACATATTGTAGAGGGGGACAAAGTTCCCGTGGTGCATATGAAGAATTTGCTGGGCAAGACAGTCTGAGTTATTCTTGCTTCAGGTAAAGGCAAACCCACACGTGGGATTGCTTTTGCTCAGGGACCTGGATATACTTGGTGGGTAATGCAGGAAGATGGGGAAGTCCGATGTATACCTCAAGGGGATTTGATTTTAGGGGAAAACAGCCAGTGAACTCAATTGTATGCTGTTGCCTGCTGTGTAATACTTTTATAGCCCATCAACTAGATGTTTCCAGGTCACCAGCGACTGGCCCTGACTTCCCTCCAGCCATCATCCCAACAGAGAATGAACTTTGAACATCATGGGCCGAATGGACTCGGCAGCATTATAGGGATTGGCCCATGCACTAAGAAAATGATCTTTTCCTCTTGGTCTGTATGTATATGGATGTATATATGTGGGAGAGCGATGGTGTATTGAAAATGTGGGATCTGAGCACGACGTGAATGGTATGGAATAAGGGGTGGATAATGTCCTGGGTTCAGCAGTAGCAGTCATGTTTTTCCTTTGTGGTAGCTGGTGCAGTGCTGTGTTTTGACTTCCAGAGGAGGTTAGAAATAGGTGGGCTTTAAGCTCCCTCCAACCCACACAGTTCTGAGACCTCTTTGGCTGAGCTGGATGTTTGCAGTGGTAGGAAGGAAGGTGCAGGATGACAGACACAGCTCTGCTGCCTCCAGGCTGGGATGTTCTGGTCACACAGCAATTTAGCATCTTCCCAATGCTCAATCACAGCACCTACCATGCTCATCCTCTGGCAGCTCAGTGGCTCTGCTTCTCCTCCCGTTTCCTTACTTTGCACTGCACATCCTTCTGGGAGCAAATGGGATTTTATGCATTTCCTTGCATTAGCCCAAAGTAAAGTGATGTATTTTGGATGTACCTCCTCAAAACCCTTCATCCCTCCTTGAACTTGCCTCTGGATGAATCACTGCTTGAATCAGTGCAACTTCTAAAGCTAAACTGAAGAGGGAAATTCCTCATGGGCTTATTTTTGCCACCTCCTATGATATCACATCTTTCCCCCCCCAAAAAAAAACAAAACCCAAGAGATGACAAGAGAATATTTATCAGAGACCTATATTGAGGGGATGCTTAACATCACTGAGCCTCTGCAGAGTTTAAAGCATGGTTAGGATGTGCTGTACCTGCTCCTGTAAAGACATTCAGTTCCTTCCTCCTCCAGACAGCTGACACAAAATGAGTTAAAAAGGGAAAGATTAGGAGTTCTATCAACCAACTGGGACCAGGTTGGTCAATGAGCAGCTCGCAATGAGGTTATTTGCTGTTGCTTTTCTAAGGGCATCTTTAACATCCTTGTTCCTCAAGCTGTAGATCAGATGGTTGAGCATAGGGACAAGGAGGGTGTAAAACACAGCGGTGACTTTCTCTGTCTCCAGGGAGTACTTGGAAGCTGATTGCATGTGGCTGAGCCCAGCAGGGACATAGAACAAGGTAACGGTCAGGAGGTGGGAGGCACAAGTAGAGAAGGCTTTGTGCCTTCCTTCAGCAGACCTAATCCTCAGGATGGACAAAAGGATGTATACATAGGAGGTGATGATGAGGACCAGCACAGATATGGAAATGCTCCCATGAAGAATTACAAGCAAAAGCTCGTTGAGGTGGCTGTTGGAGCAAGAGAGCTTCAGAAAAGGGTTAGTGTCACAGAAGTAATGGTTGATGGTGTTTGGACCGCAGAAAGGCAACAGCAGCAAGCAACAGGTTTGGATTAGGGAGTTCAAAATCCCCCCTCCCCCATGTATGATGCAGCCACCAGCTGAACATAGACCCCGTGGGGCATGGAAATCGTGTAGAGCAGTGGGTTGCAGATGGCTACATAGCGGTCATAAGATATCACAGCCAGCAAGAGCACCTCTGTGGTCACAAACATGAGGAAGAAGAAATGCTGCAGGAAGCAGGCAGGGTAAGAGATGGTTTTGTTTTCCACCAAGAAGGCAAGAAGCAGCTTTGGAGCAAAGACAGAGGAGTAGCAAAGATCAACAACAGAGAGATTGCAGAGGAAGAAGTACATGGGGGTGTGCAGCCGGGGGCTTGTCTTGATCACTGCCATCAGCCCAAGGTTGCCCATGAGAGTGATGAGATAAATCATGAAGAAGATTACAGAGAGGAGTCTGCATCTTGGGCTTGCTTGTCAGGTCGAGGAGGATGAAGTGGGTCACTGCAGTGTGGTTGCCTTCAGCCCTGTTACTGTATTGCATGGCAGCATCCCTGCGGGAAGGAGGAAAGATGGAGTGAAATAGGGAAGAGCAATGCCATGTGGCTTGCATGTACTCTGTTAGGCTGGACATTAAAACAATAAAGATTTGATAGTTGAGGCAACATCTAACTGTGGTTCTTGGTGAATCTTCACAGGCAGAGAAACGCATTCAAAAGCCCTTCAGAAATCTCTTAATCATGAGGCTAAATCAGACCTTTTCTTTTAAAAACCCAAACCCAATCTTTGAAAACTGGAGAAGAAGTGAAGAACTTGCAAACTGGTCATCACATTTCATTAGGGAGGCAGAAAAAGGGACTGTGCATTCCATTTGCTCCATGAGAAAGACTAAACACATCTGAGTGTGATGCCCCAGGAGCCCTGAATCCATCACCCCAGCTCTGATACAGCATTGCTGGATCCCCAGCTGCCCACAACAACTCATTGAGTGAGATACTCGAGTCTCAGGAGGTTTCCCTAGCAGACTGGGGCAGAGAGTCCTGTCCTAGACAGCAAAAATAGGCTAAGCTGACACACTGCTGTCAATAGAATCGTAGAACAGTTAAGGTTGGAAAGGACCTTAAGATCATCCAGTTCCAACCCCCCTGCCATGGGCAGAGACACCTCACACTAAACCACCTCACCCAAGGCTCTGTCCAACCTGGCCTTGAACACTGCCAGGGATGGAGCATTCACAACCTCCCTGGGCAACCCATTCCAGTGCCTCACCACCCTTACAGTAAAGAACTTCTTCCTTAGATCCAACCTAAACTTCCCCTATTTAAGTTTTAACCCATTCTCCTTTGTCCTATCACTATTAGCAGTTTTGGTCAGGTTCCAGCACAGAGAGAAATATTCCCCTCAGTGTGGCAGATGAGTCTAACAGAGAGTCAGTGCACTTAACTTCTGTTACCTGCTCCAGCTCAGGTATTAAAAGGCTTTAAACTACATGTGTTGGGGGAGGGGAGCATCATTCCATTCCAACACACCCAGTCAGTTGCCAGCACCTATAATAAATGCCTGGAGCAATGTAGAGATATCCCAGGCACTCCAGCCAATAAGCCGGCTTCAGTTGGAGCTCGGCTCAGATGCCTCTATACAAATGCCCGTAGCATGGGGAACAAACAAGAGGAATTAGAGATGCGGGCACGTCTACAGGGGTATGATATAATAGGCATCACAGAAACATGGTGGGATGGCTCCTATGACTGGAGTGTTGCGATAGAAGGTTACAGGCGCTTTGGGAAGGACAGGCCTGGCAGGCGGGGAGGGGGAGTTGCCCTTTATGTTAGGGATAGGCTAAAGAGTATGGAACTCTGTCTGGGGGCAGGTGAGCAGTCCACAGAGAGTTTGTGGGTCAGGGTTAAAGGGAATATAGCTCTGGGAGGCATTACTGTGGGGATCTGTTACAGACCGCCTGATCAAGGAGAACCTGTGGATGAAGCACTCTATAGACAGATAGGAAAAGCCTCATGCTCGCAGGCCCTTGTTCTTATGGGTGACTTCAACCACCCTGACATCTGTTGGAATGACGGTAAAGCCCACCACAAGCAATCCAGGAGGTTCCTCGATTGTGTAGAAGACAACTTCCTTCTGCAAGTAATAGAGGAGCCGACAAGGAGAGGTGCCATGCTTGACCTCGTGCTCACCAACAGGGAAGGGCTTGTTGGAAATGTGACGCTCCAGGGCAGCCTTGGATGCAGCGATCATGAGATGCTTGAATTTGAGATCCTCAGGACAGTGAGAAGAGTGTGCAGCAAGCTCACTGCCCTGGACTTCAAAAGAGCAGACTTTGGCCTCTTCAGGAACCTGCTTCGGAAGGTTCCATGGGATCCAGCCCTAGAGGGCAGGGGGGCCCAATACTCTTGGTTGATATTCAAGGATCACCTGCTACAAGCTCAGGAGTGTTGCATCCCAACCAGAAGGATGTGCAGCAGGAGGGCCAGGAGACCTCCTTGGATGGATACGGAGCTCCTGAGGAAAATTCAAATGAAAAAAGAGGCTTATAATAGGTGGAAGCAAGGACAGGTGGCATGGGAAGAGTACAGGGATGTTGTCCGGGAAGCTAGGGACTAGGTTAGGAAAGCTAAGGGCCAGTTAGTATTAAACTTGGCTAGGGGTATTAAGGAAAACAGGAAGGGATTCTACAGGTACATAGCAAATAAAAAACAGACAAGGGAGAACGTAGGCTCCCTCAGGAAGCTGTCGGGAAAACTAGCGACACAGGACTTGGAGAAGGCTGAGGTTCTGAATGACTTCTTTGCCTCAGTCTTCACTGGCAAAGGCTCTGACCACACCACCCAAGTCTCGGAAAGCAGATGCAGGGACTGTGAGAATGAAGACCTTGGGCCCAATGTAGGAGAGGAACTGGTTCGAGACCATCTTTAAAATCTGAACGTGCACGTGTCCATGGGTCCTGATGAGATGCATCCACGGGTCCTGAAGGAGCTGGTGAATGAAGTTGCGAAGCTGCTGGCCATCATATTTGAGAAATCATGGAAGTCAGGTGAAGTTCCAATGACTGGAAAAAGGGAAATATAACCCCCATTTTCAAGAAGGGGAAAATGGATGACCCGGGGAATTACAGAGCAGTCAGTCTCACCTCTGTGCCTGGCAAAATCTTGGAGCAGGTTCTCCACGAAGGCATGCTAAGGCACATGAAAATCAACAAGGTGCTTGGTGACAGCCAGCATGGCTTCACTAAGGGGAAATCCTGCCTGAGCAATGTGGTGGCCTTCTATGATGGGGCTACAGAACTGATGGACAGGGGTAGAGCAGTTGATGGCATCTACCTGGACTTGTGCAAAGCGTTCGACACTGTCCCACACGGCATCCTTGTCTCTAAACTGGAGAGACATCAATTTGATGGATGGACCACTCGGTGGATAAAGAACTGGCTGGATGGCCGCACACAAAGAGTTGTGGTCAATGGCTCAATGTCCGGCTGGAGACCAGTAACGAGTGGGGTCCCTCAGGGATCGGTGTTGGGACCAGTCTTGTTCAACATTTCGTTGCTGACATGGACAGTGGGATTGAGTGCGCCCTCAGCAAGTTTGCCGATGACACCGAGCTGTGTGGTTCGGTTGATATGCTGGAGGGAAGGAATGCCATCCAGAGGGACCTTGACACGCTTGTGAGGTGGGCTGATGGCAACCTCATGAGGTTTAACCATGCCAAGTGCAAGGTCCTACACCTGGGTCGGAGCAGTCCCAGGCACAGCTACAGGTTGGGCAGAGAAGAGATTCAGAGCAGCCCTGCAGAGAAGGACTTGGGGGTGTTGGCTGATGAGAAAATGAACATGAGCTGGCTTCAGTGTGTGCTTGCAGCCGAGAAAGCCAACAGTATCCTGGGCTGCATCAGAAGGAGCGTGACCAGCAGGTCGAAGGAGGTGATCCTGCCCCTCTCCTCTGCTCTTGTGAGACCTCACCTGGAGTATTGTGCGCAGTTCTGGTGTCCTCAACATAAAAAGGACATGGAACTGTTGGAACAAGTCCAGAGGAGGGCACGAGGATGATCAGGGGACTGGAGCACCTCCTGTATGAAGACAGGCTGAGGAAGTTGGGGCTGTTCAGCCTGGAGAAGAGAAGCCTGTGTGGAGACCTCAAAGCAGCTTCCAGTATTTGAAGGGGGCCTATAGGGATGCTGTGGAGGGACTCTTCATTAGGGACTGTAATGATAGGACAAGGGCAACAGGTTAAACCTGAAAGAGGGGAAGTTTAGGTTGGATATACGGAAGAAATTCCTTCCTGTGAGGGTGGTGAGGCACTGGAATGGGTTGCCCAGGGAGGTTGTGAATGCTCCATCCCTGGCAGTGTTTAAGGCCAGGTTGGACGAGGCCTTGGGTGATATGGTTTAGTGTGAGGTGTCCCTGTCCATGGCAGGGGCTTCGGAACTTGATGATCTTAAGGTCCTTTCCAACCCTAACGATTCTATGATTCTATGAACTGAGGGTAGGACCAAAGGGTTTGATACATCTCTGGTGTCCCCAACACAGGGAGGACTTGGAGCTGCTGGAGCAAGTCCAGAGGAGGCAACGAGGATGGTCAAGGGCTGGAGCTCCTCCCATATGGAGCCAGACTGAGAACATTGGGTCTGTTCAGACTGGAGAAGAGAAGCTGTGTGGAGACCTCAGAGCATCTTCCAGTGTTTGACAGGGCCTACAGGAAACCTGAAGAAGGTCTTTGGCCAAGGGCCAGTAGGGACTGGCCAAGGGGAATGGCTTTAACCTCCCAGAGGGGAGACTGAGATGAGCTCTTAGGCAGAAGCTCTTCCCTGTGAGGGTGCTGAGGCGCTGGCATAGGGTGCGCAGAGAAGCTGTGGCTGCCCCATCCCTGGCAGTGTTCAAGGCCAGGTTGGACACAGGGGCTTGGAGCAAGCTGCTCTAGTGGAAGGTGTCCATGCCTGTGGCAAGGGTTGGAACTGGATGCCCTTTAAGCTCCCTTCCTACACAAAACAGGCTGTGATTCTAAGAAATAAAGCTCTGACAGTCTGTTGGTCAACAAAGCCCTTGTGCTAAATGGGGAGAAGTCATGTCTGAGCATCTGCTCTGCTGCAAATTTAAGTAGGGGTGTAAAGGGCCTGAGTGCTGTTAGGTGGGGGGATCTGGGGTCCTCCTTCCACCTGAACAGCCAGGGTGCTGATGGCCTGGGTCCCCTGGAAAGGGCTCCCCAAGACCAGCACAAATCATCCACAGAGAGGATGCTTTGTTGTGCTTGTTTTCAGCTCCCTTCAATGCAATATTAGATGATCCCTGTGGATGTAAAGGGCTTCTTCAGGGAAACACTGAAAGGAAGAGGTATGTGATAGATGGGGAAATACAAAGCAAACTGTCCTGGGCCTGTCTTCCTGGGAAGAACTGGTCTTGGAGGTGTTGATGCAGCCAGAAGGAGTTTGGGGAGAGAGGAATTGAGAGGTTGTTTTGCTGATCAAGTCAAACTAATTATCCGATGGAGGAGGGTCCTTTGGGAGAACAGTTTGCACAACACAAGCCTCTGAGGTAATGCCTCCTGTGAGATAAAACCCCTCCACCAGCCAGCCTGGAGCATCCTGCTCGCAGGCATCTCTCCTTCAACCCATCGCATGAGCTCCAGGACGAGCTGCAGGCACTGCATCCACCACCACCTTCCTCTTTAACCAAGCAGGTAGAAAAGGGTTTGATGGGTGGTGGGTCCAGTTTGACCCTGGTCATGCTAACTCTCCCATGCTTTGATGGCATGTTGAATTTCACTCTTCTTCAGGGACTGTATCGATAGGGCAAGGGGTGATGGGTTTAAACTGAAACAGGGAAAATCAGGTTTGAAATAAGGAAGAAGTTCTTCCCTGTGAGGGTGCTGAGGCGTTGGCACAGGGTGCCCAGAGAAGCTGTGGCTGCCCCATCCCTGGCAGTGTTCAAGGCCAGGTCGGACACAGGGGCTTGGAGCAAGCTGCTCTAGTGGAAGGTGTCCCTTCCCATGGCAGGGTGTGGAGCTGTCTGAGCTTTAATTTCCCTTCAACCCAAACCATTCTATGATAACCCATGGCGTGAATAAAAGTGCCCTAGTACGGGGTAAGTTTGCTTCAAAAACACCAATGTTCCTGACCCCATCTACAACTGATTTAGCAATATTTTAGCATGAGAATATCCAAGCTAAAGCCTTAAGATTTAGGTTTATATATGGCATATTTTGTGTTTTACACCCTTAGGTGGATATTTGGGTTGGTCATAGGAAGCTCACTGCAACCACAGCAAAGCTCTGCTGGAGCCAAGTCCACTGCTTTCCCTTAACATTATGCAGGGTGGGGGTTCTTCAAAAGGAGATAAACTTAGAACTTAGAACAAATTTCAAGTACAAGGCTTTGTGTGGTGTTGAAAAGGATGCAGCACAAGTAATGAAGCTACAGAAGAGCACTGATCCACTCTGAAAAAAAAAACCAAAAAAGAGAGAAAAATAAACCTTAAAATTCCCAGAAATCAGTGAAGAAAATACAAAATCTTTTCTGTTTTCCACATTTTGAGATGCACTTCTTTGATTTTATTGTATTACGTTTGGATAGAGTGATGTTTTGCAGTGTTTCATTAGTGATGTGTGTATCAATCATGGTAAAATTATTCTCTTTTAATTTCAGGCTGTGTAATGAGCTCCTTCACCTCTTTGACTTCAGATCTTTGGCTACACACAGAAATACACGATTACAAATACACCATTTTCCATTGCATTGACTTTATGGATTAAACTCCAACTAAACTTCCACATTATTTCTCTTGTAGTGATGTATTTCAGTGATTCCTTTCATTTCAATCCAAATCCATCAACTTGTTGAAATGACAGATACAGGAAACCTCACTGTTCTAAACAGCTTCATCCTCTTGGGTTTCTCTGATGCCCCAGAGCTACAAACCACCATCTTCACAGTCTTCTTATCCCTCTATGTTTTCACGGTATTGGGGAACCTGATGATGATCCTGCTGATCAACACTGACCCCCACCTCCACATTCCCATGTACTTCTTCCTGAGCCACTTATCTTGCATGGATGTTTGCCTTTCCTCCGCTATCATCCCAAAAGCCCTGGAGACCTTCCTGCTGGGGAGAAGCCACATCTCCTTTTGGGGTTGCTTTGCCCAGATGTATATTTTCGTGGCTCTGGCTGTCTGTGAGAGCTTCCTGCTTGGGGTAATGGCTTACGACCGATACACAGCTGTGTGCAAGCCCCTGCTCTACACCACTACCATGACCAGGGCGCGTTGCTATGGCATGATGGTGCTGGTGTACACCATCGGGTTCCTCACCTCCCTGGTGCACATCACGCTGGCAGGGAGGTTGTCCTTCTGTCAGGCCAGGAGCATCAACCACTTCTTCTGTGAGCTGCCCACCCTCCTGCAGCTCTCCTGCTCAGACACCCACAGAAACAAGTTTGTGCTGGTGTCCAGTGTTACGTTTAACGGCATGGTCTCTCTCCTGATGATCCTGGTGTCCTACATCTACATCCTCCACACCGTCTTGCAGATCCCTTTGGCCACGAGGAGGGTGAAGGTCTTCTCTACCTGCGCCTCCCACTTGGCTGCCATCACCATCTTCTACGCACCTGCGATCCTCACCTATGTCCAGCCTCATGAGGCATCCTCATGGGATCAGGCAAAGCTGGTGTCGGTGTGTTACTGCATCCTCACCCCAACCCTCAACCCCCTCATCTACAGCTTGAGGAACAAGGAGGTGAAGGGGGCTCTGAGGAGGCTGTGGGAGCGAAAGCTGCTGCCACATCTATGCAGGGTTTGAAAGCACATTTGGAGCTCTTCAGTACTGTGGAGGTAAGGAAGGAATATGTGGAATATGTGATTACGGAATTGAGCATTACTGGCCATTATTGGTCATTATAGCTCACTACTGGTCATTATTACAGCAAGTGCAGGGTATGGAAGCCAACACAACGAATGGTTCTCTTCAAACAGCTTCAGGTGGTTTTAAGCGAGGCCTGAGCCTTCAGTAATTCATCCAAATAAGTATCAGGTATTTAATAGCAGGCCTGAGACAGCACCATTGTGTCTTGTGTTTAAATTGTGCTAAATGAAATTAGAGCCCACAAAAAGAGGCTCAGACTTCACATAAGGCACTGACCACTGTCTCCATTGCCTGATTTATAAGCATTTCCTCAATGATGAACTGCGGGAAGGGCAAGAGGATTTGATACAGCTCTGGTGTCCCCAACACAAGGTGGACATGAAGCTGCTGGAGCAAGTCCAGAGATGCAACAAGGATGCTCAGGGGCTGGAGCAGCTCCTGTATGGAGCCAAGCTGAGCACATTTGGGCTGTGCAGCCTGGAGAACAGAAGCTGTGTGGAGACGTCAGAGCAGCTCCCAGTGTCCAAAGAGGGCTACAAAAAACCTGCAGGAGGCCAAGGGGAATGGCTTGAACCTGCCAGAGGGGAGACTGAGATGAGCTCTCAGGCACAAGCTCTTCTCTCTGAGGTTGCTGAGACGCTGGCACAGGGTGCCCAGAGAAGCTGTGGCTGCCCCATCCCTGGCAGTGTTCAAGGCCAAGTTGGACACAGGGGCTTGGAGCAAGCTTCCCTAGTACAAGGTGTCCCTGCCCGTGGCAGGGGTTGGAGCTGGATGAGCTTTGAGGTCCCTTCCAACACAAACTAGGATGCGATTCTAAGAAATAAAGCTCTGACAGTCTGTTGGTCAACAAAGCCTTTGTGCTAAATGGGGACAAGTCATATCTGAGCCTCTGCTCAGCTGAGAATTTAAGTAGGGGTGTAAAGAGCCTGAGTGCAGGTGAGCGGGAGGATCAGGGGTCCTCCTCTCCCCTGAACACCCAAGGTGCTGCTTGCCTGGCTATCTTGACGAAGCTGATAGAGCAAGTGCAGTACTCAGCTGTCTGCTTCTGGGATTTCAAGCTGCATTATTCACCCTGCACAAGCACACCCAGGTATTCTCAGTGCCTCTTTCCGGATTCATGTAGTTCTTTTCAATAATCTTTTAATTAAATTATTCTTCTTTTCTAAATTAGGTTGAGGGTTATTTCTCCCTCTGTTACACTGATTTTCCCACTTCACAAGCCTTCGGTTTAGCCCAGTACTCAGTGGGGAAGAAAGACATTCAAAACCACACAGAAATCCTTTTCTACCCTCCTCCAGTGCATCTCCCCGACTGTCAGTCTGGTGCCTTCGAGCAGAAAAACAGGTTGACATTGTAAACATCTAAAGCCATCTACATTCTTCTCTTTCTTCCTTCCCCACACTTTCATAGCTCAATTTTCTCCTCTCATTGCCCCATCCTTTGACTTTTCTAAATGTCTGGGACAAGGTTTTTATTTAATATTTCTCCTAAGGGTTTTATCATGTCTCTTCATCTAGGAGAAGCATTCAGGACACACCGGCACTCGGGATTCTTCAGATGAAGACTGGGAAATATGACTTCATCCTGTTATATCCTCAAAGCAGCCACGTTTTGAGCCAATGCTTTTGACCAAAGTGTTGTACAATCATTAGTAAAGTGTCTGGAAATAAATGAATCTGATGGAAAGGACTCCCCATGACCAGCGCAAACCATCCACACAGAGGATGCTTTGTTGTGTTTGTTTTCAGCTCCCTTCAATGCAATATTAGATGATCCCTGTGGATGTAAAGGGCTTCCTCAGGAAACACTGAAAGGAAGAGGTATGTGATAGATGGGCAAGGACAGAGCAAACTGTCCTGGGCCTGTCTTCCTGGGTAGGTCTCTGCAGGAGAACTGGTCTTGGACGTATTGATGCAGCCAGAAGGAGTTTGGGAAACAAATGGTTTTCTTCAAACAGCTTCAGGTGATTTTAAGCATGGACTGAGTCTTTGATAATTCATCCAAATAAGTATCAGTTATTTAATAGCAGGAGTGAGACAGCACCATGGTGTTTTGTGTCTAAATTGTGCTAAATGAAAGTAGTTCCCACAAAAAGGAGGCTCAGCCTTGAGGTAAGGCAGTGACCACTTTCTCCATTGCCTGGTTGATAACTGTTCATCCCAAGTGAGCTTGAAGATCTGAGGGAAGGACCAAAGGTTCAATACAGCTCTGGTATCCCCTGCAGTTCTGATACAGTTTTGGTGTCTGTAGAATCCTAGAATCATAAAATAGTTAGGGTTGGAAAGGACCTTAAGATCATCCAGTTCCAACCCCCTGATATGGGCAGGGACACCTCACACTAACCCATCTCACCCAAGGCTCTGTCCAACCTGGCCTTGAACACCACCAGGGATGGAGCATTCACAACCTCCCTGGGCAACCCATTCCAGTGCCTCACCCCCCTCACATTAAAGAATTTCTTCCTTATATCCGACCTAAACTTCCCCTGTTTAAGTTTGAACCCGTTACCCTTCTCCTATCACTACAGTCCCTAATGAAGAGTCCCTCCCCAGCATCCCTATAGGCCCCCTTCAGATACTGGAAGACTGCTATGAGGTCTCCACACAGGCTTCTCTTCTCCAGGTGAACAGCCCCAACTTTCTTAGCCTGTCTTCATACGGGAGGTGCTCCAGTCCATGAGCATCCTCGTGGCCTCCTCTGGACTTGTTCCAACAGTTCCATGTCCTTTTTATGTTGAGGACACCAGAACTGCACACAATGCTCCAGGTGAGGTCTTACAAGAGCAGAGCAGAGGGGCAGGATCACCTCCTTTGACCTGCTGGTCACGCTCCTTTGGATGCAGCCCAGCATACGCTTGGCTTTCTGGGCTGCAAGCACACACTGCTGGCTCATGTTCATTTTCTCATCGACCAGCACCCCCAAGTCCTTCTCTGCAGGGAACATAAGAAGGCCATGGAGCTGCTGGAGGAAGTCCAGAGGAGGCCACGAGGATGCTTAGGGGCTGGAGCAGCTCCCGTATGGCGCCAGGCTGAGAACACTGGGGCTGTTGAGCCTGGAGAAGAGAAGCTGCGTGGAGACCTCAGAGCAGCTTCCAGTGTCTGAAGGGGGCTACAAGGATGCAGGAGAGGGACTCTTCATCAGGGTCTGTAGGAAAAGAACAAGGGGTGATGGGTTCAGACTGAAACAGGGGGGATCCAGATTGGATGTAAGGAAGGAATTCTTCACTATGAGGGTGCTGACGTGCTGGCACAGGGTGCCCAGAGAAGCTGTGGCTGCCCCATCCCTGGCAGTGTTCAAGGGCAGGTTGGACACAGGGGCTTGGAGCAAGCTGCTCCAGTGGAAGGTGTTGGGGTCGGAGCTGGATGAGCTTTAAGCTCCCTTCCAACACAAACCATTCCATGATTCCATGATTTTGCATAACTGAGGAGGGATGATTCTCATTAACACAATAAAGGAGCTCTTTGCTTCTTTCTGCTCCATTCTTTCATCCTCTGCGCACAGGAATACATCTGAGGAAGCTTAATGCAGAGCTGCTGCTGTGTTTAGGGCATTGGGTGGTGGAAAACCCAGTTCCCCTCTCCTTGAGACATCAGGGAGTGCAGCCACAGTAATTGCCATGGCCAGCATCACCTGGGTCCTTCTCACACACCCTCTGACATAGGCTCAGGCTCTATTTAAGCTCAGTCCTGGCAGTGGGCCCACTTCCAGGGCTGTGCTGTAACTGGGCTTGCTCCTGGTCTGTAGCAACCATGAACCTGACTCTCAGTTTCCCCTGGGCTATCAGTGGAAGCTGCTGCTGTGCTCAGGCACAAGGGGACAGTGCTCTGCTTTGTGGCCACTTTCAGCTCCCAGCTTGCCTTCCCATTGAGAATAATTGGTCCTGGCTGCTCCCTTGAGGCAACTTGCATCATGCAAACAGCACAAACAACTCTTCATGAGGGGCAAGACCCTCTGGTGTCCAAGCTAGGGACAAGGCAAGCTCTAATGGAAACTAAGTGTTATAAATATCTCCTCCTCCTTGTCTGTGTCTGTCTCTTAGGGAAAATGACCCCTATTCAACTGGGTGCTCCAGATAGATTTTGTTGCACTCTACATCAGGCATCCAAATGCAAACTCCTACATCTGAGGGGGAAAAAACAAGTTACAATTCTAGGTATAGCATACAGTGGGTATGCTTAGTCATATTTTACATGTCCAACTAACAGAAATGGTGCTGGGAGTCTCTCTTTTTATTTTTAGCTATGAAAAACACAACGTCAGGACTAACTTGGGTGCAGCCATGTGCAAAGTACCATGAAGTAACAGATGATCCCCCCTATCCTGCAATGCATCCAGGTCTCTATTTGCTACAGGAAGAGCTTATTGCTGAAGGTCTCTAACAGGTTGCAGTTGGTTATTTCTGCTTTGCAGAGCATGAAGTTCTGCAGCATTCCTCAGTGGTACCTTCTCAGTTAACAGGTTGTGTTGGGGAAGAGTTGAGGGGGAGGAAATATCACTTACAGCAGCCCCACAACAAGAAAATAGGGGAAAAAAACATACTTCTCCCTAAAGTCATTACATTCAATCATACTAAAATCCTTGGCAATAGGGGAAAATCCTACTCTCAGCTGCTACTTCTCCTAAACCAGATATGAGATGAAGCCCACAGCAAGGAGGTTAGAAATGGGGGGCCTTTAAGCTCCCTCCAACGCACACAGTGCTGTGAAACCTCTTTGGCTGAGCTGGATGTTTGCAGTGGTAGGAAGGAAGGTGCAGGATGACAGACACAGCTGTGCTGCCTCCAGTCTGGGATGTTCTGGTCACACAGCAATTTAGCATCTTCCCAATGCTCAATCACAGCAGGTACCATGCTCATCCTCTGGCAGCTCAGTGGCTCTGCTTCTCCTCCCATTTCCTTACTTTGCACTGCACATCCTTCTGGAAGCAAATGGGATTTTATGCATTTCCTTGCATTAGCCCAAAGTAAAGTGATGTTTTTCAGATATACCTCCTCAAAACCCTTCATCCCTCCTTGAACTTACCTCTGGATAAATGACTGCTTGAATCAGTGCAACTTCTAAAGCTAAACTGAAGAGGGAAATTCCTCATGGGCTTATTTTTGCCATCTCCTATGATATCACATCTATTTTCCCCAAAACAAAAACCCAAGAGATGACAAGAGAATATTTATCAGAGACCAATATTGAGGGGATGCTTAACATCACCGAGTCTCTGCAGAGTTTAAAACATGGTTAGAATGTGCTGTACCTGCTCCTGTAAAGACATTCAGTTCCTTCCTCCTCCAGACAGCTGACACCAAATGAGTTAAAAAGGGAAAGATTAGGAGTTCTATCAACCAGCTGGGACTGGGTTGGTCAATGAGCAGCTCACAATGAAGTTACTTGCTTTTGCGTTTCTAAGGGCATCTTTAATATCCTTGTTCCTCAAGGTGTAGATCAGAGGGTTGAACATAGGGACAAGGAGGGTGTAAAACACAGCGGTGACTTTCTCTGTCTCCAGGGAGTACTTGGAAGCTGATTGCATGTGGCTGAGCCCAGCAGGGACGTAGAACAAGGTAAAGGTCAGGAGGTGGGAGGCACAAGTAGAGAAGGCTTTGTGCCTTCCTTCAGCAGACCTAATCCTCAGGATGGACAAGAGGATATATACATAGGAGGTGATGATGAGGACCAGCACAGACACGGAAATGCTCCCATGAAGAATTACAAGCAAAAGCTCATTGAGGTGGCTGTTGGAGCAAGAGAGCTCCAGCAAAGGGTTAGTGTCACAGAAGTAATGGTTGATGGTGTTTGGACTGCAGAAAGGCAACAGCAGCAAGCAACAGGTTTGGATTAGGGAGTTCAAAATCTTCCCCCCCCCCATGTATGATGCAGCCACCAGCTGAACACAGACCCCTGGGGCATGGAAATCGTGTAGAGCAGTGGGTTGCAGATGGCTACATAGCAGTCATAAGCCATCACAGCCAGCAAGAGCACCTCTGTGGTCACAAACATGAGGAGGTAGAAATGCTGCAGGAAGCAGGCAGGGTAAGAGATGGTTTTGTTTTCCACCAAGAAGGCAAGAAGCAGCTTTGGAGCAAAGACAGAGGAGTAGCAAAGATCGAGAACAGAGATTGCAGAGGAAGAAGTACATGGGGGTGTGCAGCCGGGGGCTTGTCTTGATCAGTGCCATCAGCCCAAGGTTGCCCATGAGAGTGATGAGATAAATCATGAAGAAGATTACAAAGAGAGGAGTCTGCAGCTTGGGCTTGCTTGTCAGGTCGAGGAGGATGAAGTGGGTCACTGCAGTGTGGTTGCCTTCAGCCCTGTTACTGTATTGCATGGCAGCATCCCTGTGGGAATGAGGAAAGATGGAGTAAAATAGGGAAGAGCAATGCCATGTGGCTTGCATGTACTCCGTTAGGCTGGACACTAGAACAATAAAGATTTGATAGTTGAGGCAACATCTAACTGTGGTTCTTGGTGAATCTTCACAGGCAGAGAAACGCATTCAAAAGCCCTTCAGAAATCCCTTAATCATGAGGCGAAATCAGACCTTTTCTTTTAAAAACCCAAACCCAATCTTGAACCATTTGAAAACTGGAGAAGAGGTGAAGAACTTGCAAACTGGTCATCACATTTCATTAGGGAGGCAGAAAAAGGGACTGTACATTCCATTTGCTCCATGAGAAAGACTAAACACATCTGAGTGTGATGCCCCAGGAGCCCTGAATCCATCACCCCAGCTCTGATACAGCATTGCTGGATCCCCAGCTGCCCACAGCAACTCAATGAGTGAGATACCCCAGACCCAGGAGGTTTCCCTAGCAGCCTGGGGCAGAAAGTCCTGTCCTAGACAGCAAAAAATAGGCTGAGCTGGCACATTGCTGTCAGTAGAATTGTAGAACAGTTAAGGTTGGAAAGGACCTTAAGATCATCCAGTTCCAACCCCCCTGCCATGGGCAGAGACACCTAATGCTAAATCATATTACCCAAGGCCTCGTCCAACCTGGCCTTGAACACTGCCAGGGATGGAGCATTCACAACCTCCCTGGGCAACCCATTCCAGTGCCTCACCACCTCAACAGGAAAGAATTTCCTTCTTATATCCAACCTAAACTTCCCCTGTTTCAGTTTTAACCCTTTACCCCTTGTCCTGTCACTACAGTCCCTAATGAAGAGTCCCTACCCAGCATCCCTATAGGCCCCCTTCAGATACTGGAAGGCTGCTATGAGGTCTCCACGCAGCCTTCTCTTCTCCAGGCTGAACAGCCCCAACTTTCTCAGCCTGTCTTCATACGGGAGGTGCTCCAGTCCCCTGCTCATCCTCGTGGCCCTTCTCTGGACTTGTTCCAACAGTTCCATGTCCTTTTTATGTTGAGGACACCAGAACTGCACACAATACTCCAGGTGAGGTCTCAGAAGAGCAGAGTACAGGGGCATTATCACCTCCTTCGACCTGTGTTAAATGTGTTAAATGTGTTAATGTGTTAAATGAGGAGGAATCTTACTTTGTTATAAAGAAATAAAAATTTCAGATTGCCAACAGAATATAATCACTAACAAATCAGAATTTGGAATCAGTGCATTTTAAATATCAACTCTGTTTTTAAGGAAGCAAATTAGTGCCCATGGGTTTAGGATGTTTTATTGTCCATTTAACCAATGTTAATGTTATCTGTTGTAAATGATCTGAAATAGTTTGATAAATGCAATTTGGTGACATGAATGATAGTTAAAAGTCAAGGCAATATATTTAGAGGACATTAATGTGTAAGATGGGATTACCCTGGGACTGGGGCTTTCTCTTGCTCCAGGTTTACATTCACTGCTATGAGGTCCCTGTGAGGTGTCTTCCAGCACAAATTGCTGCCAAACCGAAAGTGAATAAAAATCTGATTCTTTCAGCATACCTGAAAACACACGTGTTTGAATAAATCCATAGTTTTAGGTATCCCAGCAACAAGTGCCATTTGTTGCTTCTACGTGCTCCCTGTCCTATTGAAAGTACCGCAAGTGAAAAACATATATATAATGTGGGATAGAAAATACAGTAAACTATATTAATTGCACCAGAGCATCAAAGTTAAACTAGTGACTGACTGTAGTTAGATCCACTCCTGAATATCTCTTTTTAATCAGTGTGATGTTTTAATTCCTTTTATCTCAGCAGGTAACACCTGGTCATGGGAGGAAATCACACACAGACTGAATTCATCCTGTTGGGAATTACAGACAACCCATATGCACAGACCCCACTTTTTGTCTTGTTTCTATTGATTTATATTGTCACTTTGGTGGGGAACTTTGGGATCACCGTCTTGGTTCGGGTTTCTCCCAGCCTCCACACCCCCATGTACTTCTTCCTCACCCATTTTGCCTTCACTGACATCTGCTGTTCCACAGTCATCTCCCCCAGGATGCTGGCAGACCTGTTATCAGAGGACAAAACCATTTCTTTCACTGGCTGCATGATGCAGTTCCTCACCTTTGTTTTCTTTGCTGCTATTGAGTGTCAGCTCCTGGCCGTGATGGCCTACGACCGGCACGTTGCTATCTGTCACCCCCTGCTTTATGTGACCATCATCTCCAGCCCTGTCTGCTGGCAGCTGGTAGCATCATCCTACCTATTTGCCTTCCTCAGTGCCATCATCTGCACATGGTGCCTGTTTGGAGGTTCCTTCTGTGGTCCCAACCGCATTGACCACTTCTTCTGCGAGCTTTTCCCTGTGATAACTCGTGTGCTCTGACACCCACAGCAGTGAGATGCTCATCTTTGCCTTCGTCACCATCAATGCGGTGGGTGCAAGTGTGGTTATTTTTCTCTCCTACATGTCTATCATCCGCACTGTGCTGAGGATGTGCTCAGCACAGAGCAGGGCCAGAGCCTTCCACACCTGTGCCTCCCATTTGATGGCTGTTTCCATGTACTTTGGGACAGGATTCTTCATGTACCTACAACCTCCTTCTAGCCACAGGAGTCTGGATAAGGTGGCCTCCATCTTCTATGCTGTGCTCATCCCCATGCTCAACCCCTTCATCTACAGCCTGAGGAACAGGGAGGTGATGGGGTCTCTGGTGAAATGCGGGAGGAGGATTTTCAGCTGCTGGCAACACAAAAACTTTCTGTCATCCAGGACATGAACAGTTCATCTCAAGTGAGAAAGCCTATGGGGCACTAAAACAATGGAATTTTTCCCAATAATCCCCATGATCCTTCCATGCTTCCTGCACAAAACTCAATTACAGTTTTTAATGAGATATAGATCCCCCAAATCACAATTTCCTTCCTTGGAAGGAAACCAAAAGGAGAGGAACCTCATACTTCATTTCACTTCATAGTTAGCAGCCTGTAGGAAGAAATTACCCTCAATTATCCCAGGCCTCTTTTCCTCACAGAAAACACCAATCAGCTTTATTCAGTTATAGCTTTTGTCACTGATAAATATCTATTTTTCTTGCAAGATTCTTGACCTTGTCCCTCAGCTCCAATAAAATTCCTCCCTCTTACCTGTGAGCTCTTTATTAAAGCTGCTGGGGTGGGAGGGAAGGTGAAGTGTAGTTTTACATTTGCTTGTTGAAAAAGAGTCACAGAAAAGGTTTCAAAAGATTCATTGCATTTGTTTGTGCCTTTCAAGGAACAGAAACTGGTGGGAATCAAGATCTCAAGCTGCGCCTTTGAATGTTAAAGGGAATCCCTCCCCAGGCTGCAGCTTCATAGGAGATTTCATTTAAAGGAAAAAGTTATAGACAATTTAATTCATAATGGAGGATGATGAACTGTGCTGAGACCACCCAGTGTTAGGGACATTTCGGGCACATCAAGACCTCCTCCCATTCATTGTAAGTGGTGTTTTACATTCATCTGAAATAACCTTTTACCTAAATGGTGAGAGAAATGAAATTCCACTTGGAGATAAGCACCCATATCCCATGTCCACGCCCTACTCATGCTCAAGCACACCGTGAAAACCAAATTGTCTATTTCACATTAGAATTAACTTTGTAGGAAGCTTCCATAAATGAAAGAACAAAGAATTGATGGTAAGTGAGAGCTGTCTGGGTCTCAATAAAGCCAAAACACACTGATGGGGGAAAGTATCTTTCCCTTACCTCCTGTGAGTGGCAATTAACTTATATTGGGAAAGTATATGGATGGTGAACAGAATTTTTATGTGCTCAGAAAAACAACAGTATGAAAGCATAAACTGTCATAGGTGTGGGGGCAACGTGGCTTTGACCTGCAGTCAATGAAGGAGCCAGAATCTGTATCATTAAATGCTAAAGGGCTTGGCACCTTGGATATCAGAGGGCTTCCTTCAAAATCTTCACCATATCTTGTTTTCTTCCATTTTGTTGGATATTTTGGCTTACACTATACATATAGAATCATAGAGCCACAGAAAGCCCAGGCTGGGCCTCAAAAGATCATCTGGTCTGAGCTTCTGTGAAAACAGGAGTCTAGATGAGCGGTGTCCTGTGTAGGGCTCATCGCTGCTTGATGAATTAGCCCACTCTGGTGTTCTTATTTCCTCTTGGGTTTAAGAAAGTTTCCATTTCAGAGACAACTGAAATGCTCAAACATTTACCCAGACTGGATGCTACTTCACTAATAGAGCTCTAGATTGCCTAGTCTTGTGTGGAGGAACCTGCTCAGTGAGCTGGCAATAGAAACCTCAGTTTAACATGCCGGGGAGGAAGCATGGTGAATTCCAGCAACACAAGAAACAGGCTTGAGGTTTTGGAAATACATTTCATACTGAGAGCATCATTGTACGAATTCTGTTTCAATCTTTGCAGAGAAGGGATCTATAAAATGCAGCCACCCCTGGCTCTAGAGACAAACTTCCCGCATCAAATACATGACGGGGGTCCTCTCCATGAAAAGTTCTGATACCTCAAATAGCAAGCACCTTTTTGGTAGGAAGAGCTGGACATGGGTCTCTTTGTCCTGTGCTTCAGGTGCTGTTAGATCAGCCTAAATGTTTTGGAGAAGAATATTGTTTTTTGTGGAGATGATTCAAAACCGGGCCTCTATTGACATGAACATTAAAGATGATATTCATATGACAGTCTTGTTAACCTAACAATTAGTTAGCAATTCTCATCTTTAGATACCATATGGTCCCTTCAGATCATCCAGTCCCAACCCCCTGCCACAGGCAGGGTCACCTTTCGCTAGAGCAGCTTGCTCCAAGCCCCTGTGTCCAACCTGCCCTTGAACACTGCCAGGGATGGAGCATTTACCACTCTTTTGGGCAACCAGAAGTCATGAAGTAACGTGTGTCTGTTCCTGAGCTGTCCCAGTTATTTCTTCACTATGATGACTGCACCACACAGACATAATTCCATAGTCCTAGACCATTATCCCAGTGAAACATTCACATGAGCATGGGTAGGTGGATCAGATTGGATGAACCATGTCAGGAAGCATAAAGGCATCTGGGACAGAGTTCAGTTGCCTGAACATTGACTATTAACACCATGGAAATGCCCCTGGGGCTCACTCTGAGCTTTCAGATGTGGCTCCAGAATGACCCAACCCTTCTGAAGGTTGCAGGATGTACATGTCAAGTGCTTGCCAAGGTCCTGGGCACTTCAGGACAGAGGAAATGGCACCACATTTCTATATAAGGGAGACCAAACCTGACCTGGGGCATTTCACTGCATCTGTCTCCTTCCCTTCAACTTAAATGATAGTTTTCCCCACCACTTCTAGGAAAACATGCAAAGAAAGTGGTTTCTTAGTCCTTCAATTATCTTATATGTTTTCCCCCTATATGAAGTTTTAGTCCAACTTAAAGGAAAACTAAAATACCTCTTTTAAGAGTGTTGGGAGGAGGGATTAGGAGATCTGAAGTAGTTTCACCTTCTTCGAATTTAGATAATTAAAAGCTGAGTCATTAAATCACAGTTTTGTGTCTCTATCTGTGCTCAGTGAAGGTGTGTTTCTGTATCTCTAGTATTTGTTCAGATAAAAAAAGCAGTTTCAAGAGTTCAAGTTGGAAGACACACACACAGAGTGTCCTCCACTCACTGTGTTTCCATCCCCATCAGAGGCTGGGGTCAGGCTGCATGAACTGGGCTCCTTTTAGACTCATTGAATGAACCAGGTTGGAAAAGCCCTTCAAGCTCATCCAGTCAAACCCTTACAACAGCACTGCCAAGGCCACCACTAACCCATGGCACTGAGGGCCTTGTCTATAGGGTTTGTGAACACTTGCAGGGCTGGTGCCTGCAGCCCTGCCCTGGGCAGCCTGTTCCAATGCCTGAGCACCTTCTGGGGCAGGAATTGCTCCTTAGCTCCATCTAAGCCTGCCCTGGTGCAGCTTGAGGCCGTTTCCTCTTGTCCTGTCTTTTGGATTAAAACAAACTGAAAATAGTTTTGAGGGGGCAACTGATGCAGTTTGACCTCTAGGAGGCCTTCAGATCCTGACCGGAATTAGTTTAATCCAGAGAAAGCTATTCTGAGATGCATATACATGTCCTTCTGATGTTCAGACCTGCTCTGGACCACATGCATTCGCACCAGCTGTCCTAGGATGTGATAAAACATCCTTTTATTCCCAACCACCCAAGAAGGGACCTGACTATCTCATAACTAGACAATGAATTTCAGATGTTGAGTCAGGTGACCCCATTGCCATGCTTATTCTCCAATCCCAAATTCATAATGGTAGGAAAATCACATTTATGAAAGCCAGTCAGAAATGGAGGATGGATGTAGTGGACTACAACTTGCCTCAGTTTAACAGTTTAAGAACATTTTTAACAGGTAAAGAACTAAAGAGAGACACAAATAAATCCATCCCAAGGCAACTAATAACAAGAAATTCAATGTATGAAGTGTCCTTGAGGAGGCTGAAAAGTGAAGAGAAATGGAATGAGCCTCTCCAGCTCCCTTTATTAGGGGTCAAAAGCAGGAAGGGACAAAGCACCCCATTAGCAAGAACCACATGATCTGCGCATGTCATGAAGACAGGGATGTGTCTTTACAGAGAGAGTAGGACCAATCTTGCATGGGAACAGAAAGCCCTCCAGCAGGCCCAAAATCCAGGCTTTCACAATACAAGCACTCACAGCTATTTCCATCACAAGTGATGCTGCTCACTTTGCCAAAGCAAGAAGTGGTCCCTGGGGACCAAGCACCCTTCCAGGAGTCATCAGCTTTAACAAGACCTTCTGGGGTTTACCAAGGAAGCTTCCTCATCACCACAAAAGCTTCTCAGAAAACTTGGATGTGACTTCCCTCACTCTTCATAACAAGCCATCAGAGATCAATTAGCTGGAGATAACAAGAAAGAAACTTTCTTCTTTGCTAACAACAAAGTTCACTTCTACAGCTGCCTTGCTTGACAGAGATGGTTCATGCCCAGAGCCAGTGAGTTGGAGGGTCAGTGTGTTGGCATGTTTGTGTATTAAGGACAATTTCATGGGCCTGGATCATAGAATCCCAGCCTGCTTTGCGTTGAAAGGGACCTTAAAGCTCCTCCAGCTCCAACCCCAACACCTTCCACTGGAGCAGCTTGCTCCAAGCCCCTGTGTCCAACCTGCCCTTGAACACTGCCAGGGATGGGGCAGCCACAGCTTCTCTGGGCACCCTGTGCCAGCACCTCAGCACCCTCCCAGGGAAGAGCTTCTGCCTAAGAGCTCATCTCAGTCTCCCCTCTGACAGGTTAAAGCCATTCCCCTTAGCCTGTTCCTACAGGCACCTGTCCTAAGCCCCTCTCCATGTTTCCTGAAACCCCTTTAGGCACAGGTTTATGGGGAAAAGTTCCTTTCTTATGGCTCTAAAAAGAGCAAACCAACACTAGTATCTTCTAGGCAATAATTTCGTATCCATCCATGCAGAATTTAAACCCCTCATCAGGAAGTTAATATCTGGTATTAGCAACCTTTATAAAAGCAAACACACAACCAGGACACTGCCTACCTCCATTTTGCTTTCCTATTCTATCCAGGAAGTGATTTATGCATGCTGAGCTTTGAGGCTCTACTGCATTAGACATTATTGACCAAGAGAAATGATTGAGGACAGGTTGGATGGGGCTTGCAGCAACCTGCTCTACTGGAAGGTGTTTCTGCCTGTGGCAGGGGGCTGGAACTGGGTGAGCTTTAAGCTCCCTTCCAACCCAAACCATTCCATGGTTGTATGAAAAGCTGCTTGCACCTCCTCACCTTTGAGTGGGGTTCCTGAAGGACCCCAACACATCAGCACAGTGAGCTGATGTTTCCCATTACTTAAACTGACTCTTCAGGCTATGGCCTGTGTTTGCTCTGAACACAACCCACATTGTAGCTGTGTCTGCCCAGCACCCATCACTGCAAGTGGAGAGAACCATCCACTTTTTCCAGAAGAAATCCCTGATATGGATGTTTAAAATAGATCCAAGCTGAATCAAAGACCCCAGGTGCATCCTTGTCTCCATAAGGGGAACCTTCTGTGACTAATTCAGATGTGGAAACCTACAATTAGATACTACCACTCCTTTGACCAATGTGACTCAACCATCAAACCCTGGAATGAGAAATCATGAGTAAGCTGCAGCTGGGATGGAAAATAAGCTTGGCCTGGATGGACAGATGTAAGTTAATGAAGAAGTGATAGGGTAGTTCTGGACAACACAGAGTCTTTGAGCCATGAAATAGGTTGGACATGTCTGGATACAACATATGGCCAGAAGCATGAAGCATCTGTGTCGTCAGCTCCAGATGATATCCAAGGAAAAGACAAGCCTGCTCAGATAGTACCTTGAAAGGCTGTTCCCGAACCAAGTTGGGTGACTGCTTATCACAGGGGATGAAGTTCCGCTGTGCTCCTAGGTCAGCATGGTGGCAGCTTTCCACGGTGCAGGCCAATCCAGAAGAGCAAAATGCAGGCCAATCCAGAAGAGCAAAATGCCCAGCTACATCCTACGGAGGAAGTAAGTACATTTCCCATGAGGAAATAAGTAGATGGGCACATGAAGCTGAGAGCTGGTCTTCATAATGTTCCCCACCACCATGGGGATGGAGATGAGTAAAACACTCACAAAGAGCAGCTTCTACACGTTGGGGAAACCCAAGAAGACAAACGTGGTCACACTCAAGTGCTTTCCTCCAGCCGCTCTCTTGGCAGCAGGAGACAAAGAAACATGGGAAGAGGTTGAATCACTTCTCCCAGCTCACAGGAACACACAGGGCATGAGGTTAATGCAGGATTTGGGGTTTCCTTTAGGACTGCACCCAATTCCTGGGAGAGAAAACCATGATGGTTGAAGGTCCTAAATAATATACTGAAAAATAATACCTTGATAAAAGAATAGTCAATAGTTCCTATATGGAAAAAAATAATCTTGAAGCTTAAATCCTAAAGCTGTGGCTGCTCTGTTATGGAAAGAATTGGTCCTGCAAAACAAAAGCATCTTCCCATGGGCATCCAAATTCTTTTTAAGAAGGAGGCTTGTTTGGGATAATTTCTTTGCTGTCTGTGGGAGTTGTTCTTATTTAAGGACAAGTAAATAGAATAATATCATGCCTTAATCTGCCACAAGAATTAGTGTTGCATTAAATAGATAAGAAATCAAATTGGAGTGATTTTCTGACTCTGTAGTGATGTTTGAGTCGATTAAAGTGAGACCAGAATCCCTGAATGCAATTCCATGTACTTGTAGCTTCAAGGGAAAAACCAACCCCTTCTCATCTGAATTATTCTTCCATATATTTCTTCCTCTGTTCTTCCTTATATTTAGAGAACATGTGTGTATATATAGATGTACACGAGATGACTGCTGTTCATGTTAACTTGAAATATGGAGGCCTTAAAAAGATGAGATGACCTTCAAATAAACATGTTGCCTGTTGAGAAATGAGCATTCATCCTCCTTCCCCTACCACTCCCTCTTTCCATCAGCCCCTTTTCAAGCAAGATGGCCATTTCTTCAGCACAATTCATCTTCTCCCTCCACCCTTCCCAAAGCAGCTTTTACTTCTCCATTCCCCAGCCCGTGGTCAGATGTTCATTGCACATTGATGGCTCATTTCAACTCAGTGGACACCACAAGAGCCTCGTCCCTCTCTGATAAGGTGCCCCCCAGCCTGTCTTAGTGCTTAGAGCAAGTCCTCCTCATAGGCAGGACTCAGCATTTTCTCTTTTTGAAGTCTGTCTGATTCCACCTGCCCATTTTGGACCCAAAACTGGCCTTTGAAACAACATTTTGCATTATATGCCTCCAAATTTAAATAACCTCAGGGTGGCTTTTTACTGCTTGCAAAAGGAAGAGTGGGACTTGTTCCTTGTAGAAAAAAGCAGCTGACAGGAGCCAGGGCTTTAACACCTTCAAATGGGTTCAGAAGATCCAGCTGAAGTTGTCTACACCCACCTCAGGCAGGAGGAGAAGATAGTTGCTGTTTCCCATTGCTAAGGGCTCACACACTCAATGGCCATCTCCTCATCCTCATTCTCCTCCTTCCCCTTGTGTAGTACTTACATAAGTAAGTTGCAGATACATAAAGAGTAGACATCTCAAACACACACCTTGCATCTAACACCACTGAAACCAGCCATTCTCAATACCACAGCTTGTCTAAACAAAGGGCAAAACATCACCCATCCCACATCAAATACCCACATCTTATCACACACAGAAGCATGCTTTTCTCTGTGGTCTCTGCTTTACACACACATGCTGACACTGCAGGTGGCTAAAGATTGATGACTTACATTAAAAGCCAAACACCAGAGTCTCTCCTTATCTATTTATGATCCGAAGTCCAATTACAGCAGATGAGACTCAGGCCAATGCAATGAGCAGAGCTCATTCAGATCTCTTCAGCTGGAGCAATGGAGGTGTCTGCCTTGCAGTGAGAGGCATGAACCCCACCAAATCTCCCTCAACACTAAAGGGAGCTGATGGACCCAGTAAACACATAGGGGTGACATGGTGCATTCAAATGTAAGGAGATAAGTGCTTGCCCAAGGACATAGGAGATGATTCCCAAATCCAATCACTAAGCACCCAAAAAGGGGAGGTAGCTCCTACCCAGCATTTGCTCAGTTGCTTTTAAACCAGATTTAACTACAATGAAAGCAGCTCCACCTGAGAGTTTGGGAGCTAAAGCCATTAGGAGCTCCTCAGCAGGAATGCCAGAAGCCAGGCACCTCATTGCCTGCTCATCATGACCCAGCAGGAAGACGCATTGCAATGCTGGCTGCTGCTTCTGCTTCCTAGAACCTCACTTGGTGTTTCTTCTGCTCTCATGATCAGATGATAACACCATTGAAGGTAATGGCAGCCCTTAGACACAGCAAACCACTGGTTTCATTAAACATACACAACAAGGAGCAAAAAGCTTTCGGTTTTGAGAGCAGCAGCTCCAATGTGAAGCCACAATGAGCAGAGCGATAGGGTTGTAACCACAGACTTGTGTTTTCAAGCCATTAACTGTTCATGTTCCTATTTAAACACTTGGTGATGATGAAGGAGAGACCAGCTGGACATAAAGCCATTGATTATTCTTGTAGAAGGCACGTATTCTTAGTGCCTCTTTTTGCCTTCATGTTGTTCTTTTCAATAATCTTAAAATTATGTATTTTTCTTCTTTTCTAAATTTGATTGAGAGTTATTTCTCCCTCTGTTATATTGATATTCCCACTTCACAAGCCTTGGTTTTAGCCCAGTACTCAATGGGGAAGAAAGACATTCAAAACCACACAGAAATCCTTTTCTACCCTCCTTCAGTGCATCTCCTGGACTGTCAGTCCTGTGCCTTCCAGCAGAAAAACAGGTTGACATTGAAAACATTTAAAGCCACCTGTGTACTTCTCCTTCTTCCTTTCCCACACTTTCATAGCTTGGTTTTCTCGCCTGATTGCTCCATCCTTTGTCATTTCTAAATGTCTGGGACAAGGTTATCAGTTAATATTTCCCCTAAGGGTTTTATAATGTCTCTTCATCTAGGAGAAGCATTCAGGACACACCAGCACTCAGGATTCTTCAGATGAAGACTGGGAATTATGACTTCATCCTGATATATCCACAAATCAGCAATGTAGAACAATGCTTTTGACCAAACTATTGTACAATCACTAGTCAAGTGTATGGAAATAAATGCATGTGATAGAAAGGACTCCCCATGACCAGTGCAAACCATCCACACAGAGGATACTTTGTTGTGCTTGTTTTCAGCTCCCTTCAATTCAATATTAGATGATCTCTGTGGATGTAAAGGGCTTTCTCAGGAAACACAGAAAGGAAGAGGTATGTGATAGATGGGGAAAGACAGAGCAAACTGTCCTGGGCCTGTCTTCCTGGGTAGGTCTCTGCAGGAGAACTGGTCTTGGAGGTGTTGATGCAGCCAGGAAGACTTTGGGGAGAGAGGACTTGAGAGGTTGTTTTGCTGATCAAGTCAAACTAATTATCCGATGGAGGAGGGTCCTTTGGGAGAACAGTTTGCACAACACAAGCCTCTGAGGTAATGCCTCCTGTGAGATAAAACCCCTCCACCAGCCAGCCTGGAGCATCCTGCTCCCAAGCATCTCTCCTTCAACCCATCGCATGGTCTCCAGGAGGAGCTGCAGGCACTGCATCCACCACCACCTTCTTCTTTAACCAAGCAGGTACAAAAGGGTTTGATGGGTGGTGGGTCCAGTTTGACCCTGGTCATGCTGCCTCTCATATGCTTGATGGCATGTTGAATTTTACTCTTCTTCAGGGACTGTATTGATAGGGCAAGGGGTGATGGGTTTAAACTGAAACAGGGAAATTCAGGTTGGAGATTAGGAAGATGTTCTTCTTTGTGAGGGTGCTGAGGCACTGGCACAGGGTGCCCAGAGAAGCTGTGGCTGCCCCATCCCTGGCAGTGTTCATGGCCATGTTGGATAAAGGGGCTTGGGGGCTTGGGGCAAGCTGCTCTAGTGGAAGGGGTCCCTTCCCATGGCAGTGGGTTGGGGCTGGGTGAGCTTTAATTTCCCTTCAACCCAAAGAGCTCTATGATAGCCCATGGTGTGAATAAAAGTGCCCTAGTACATGGTAGCTTTGCTTCAAACCCAACCCCCCCTCCCCCCCGCCCCCATTCCTGGCCCTATGCACAAGTGATTTAGGGTTATTTTAGTAGCTATGTAGCCATTCATAGATGGATATTCCATCAGATAATTCATATGCAGAGGTATTGAATGGCAGCGATGATAATATCCAAGCTAAAGCCTTAAAATTTTGGTTTATATATCATATATTTAACACCTCCAGGTGGATATTTGGGTTTTTCATAGCACGCTCAATACAATCAAAGCAAAAGCTCTGCTGGAACCAAGACCACTGCTTTCCCTTAACCTTATGCAGGGTGGGGGTTCTTCAGAAGCAAATAAGCTTAGAACTTAAATGAAAGAAAATTTCAAGTACTTGTCTTTGTGTTGTGATGAAAAGGATCCACCCCAACTAATGAAGCTATGGAAGAGCACTCATCCAGTTGGAAATATACAAAAGAGAGAGAAAAGAATTCCTTAAAATTCCCAGAAATAAAGAAAATACAAAAAAAGAGAAAAAAAAATCCTTAAAATTCCCAGAAGTCAGTGAAGAAAATACAACATCTTTTCTGTTTTCCACATTTTGTGATGTATTTATTTGATTTTATTGTATTAACCCAGGACAGATGGACATGATGATTCTCAGTGTATCAGTTGTGCAGTGTATATCAATCATTGTAGAATTATTCTCTTTTAATTTCAGGTTGTGTAATGAGCTCCTTCACCTCTTTGACTTCAGATCTTGAGCTACAGACAGAAATACACCATTACAAATACACCATTTTCCATTGCATTTACTTTATGGATTAAACTCCAACTAAACTTCCACATTATTTCTCTCATAGGTGTGTATTTCACTGATTCCTTTCATTTTAATCCAAATCCATCAACTTGTTGAAATGACAGATACAGGAAACCTCACGGTTCTCTCCAGCTTCATCCTCTTGGGTTTCTCTGATGCCCCAGAGCTACAAAACACCATCTTCACAGTCTTCTTATCCCTCTATGTTTTAATGGTGCTGGGGAACCTGACGATGATCCTGCTGATCAACACTGACCCCCACCTCCACATCCCCATGTACTTCTTCCTGACCCACTTATCTTGCATAGATTTTTGCCTTTCCTCTGCTATCATCCCAAAAGCTCTGGAGACCTTCCTGCTGGGGGGAAGCCACATCTCCTTTTGGGGTTGCTTTGCCCAGATGTATATTTTCCTGGCTCTGCTTGTCTGTGAGAGCTTTCTCTATGGGGTAATGGCTTACGACAGATATACGGCTGTGTGCAAGCCCCTACTCTACACCACTACCATGACCAGGGCGCGTTGCTATGGCATGATGGTGCTGGTGTACGCCATCGGGTTCCTCACCTCCCTGGTGCACATCACACTGGCAGGGAGGTTGTCCTTCTGTCAGGCCAGGAGCATCAACCACTTCTGCTGTGAGCTGCCCACCCTCCTGCAGCTCTCCTGCTCAGACACAAGCACAAATGAGGTCTTGCAGGTATACAACGCTGTGTTTAACGCCATGGTCTCTCTCCTGATGATCCTGGTGTCCTACACCTACATCCTCCACACCGTCTTGCAGATCCCTTTGGCCACAAGGAGGCTGAAGGTCTTCTCTACCTGCATCTCCCACTTGGCTGCCATCACCATCTTCTATGCACCCGGGATCCTCACCTACGTCCAGCCTCATGAGGCATCCTCATGGGATCAGGCAAAGCTGGTGTCGCTGTTTTACTCCATCCTCACCCCAACCCTCAACCCCCTCATCTACAGCCTGAGGAACAAGGAGGTGAAGGGGGCTCTGAGGAGGCTGTGGGAGCGAAAGCTGCTGCCACATCTATGCAGGGTTTGAAAGCACATTTGGAGCTCTTCAGTACTGTGGAGGTAAGGAAGGAATATGTGGAATATGTGATCATGGAACTGATCATTACTGGCCATTATTGGTCATTATAGCTCACTACTGGTCATTATTGCAGCAAGTGCAGGCTATGGAGAACCAGCACAACGAATGGTTCTCTTCAAGTAGCCTCAGGTTGTTTTAAGCGAGGCCTGAGCCTTCAGTAATTCATCCAAATAAGTATCAGGTATTTAATAACAGGCCTGAGACAGCACCATGTGTTTTGTGTCTAAATTGTGCTAAATGAAAGTAGAGCCCAGAAAAAGGAGGCTCAGGCTTGAGGTAAGGCACTGACCACTGTCTCCATTGCCTACTTGATAAGCATTTCCTCAATGATGAACTGGTGGAAGGTCAAGAGGATTTGATACAGCTCTGGTGTCCCCAACACAAGGAGGACATGGAGCTGCTGGAGCAAGTCCAGAGATGCAACAAGGATGCTCAGGGGCTGGAGCACTTCCCGTATGAGGCCAGGCTGAGAACACTGGGGCTGTGCAGCCTGGAGAAGAGAAGCTGCTTAGAGTCCACAGAGCAGCTTCCAGTGTCTGAAGGGGACTACAAGAAACCTGCACGAGGTCTTTGGCCAAGGGCCTGTAGGGACAGGCCAAGGGGAATGGCTTGAACCTGCCCGAGGGGAGACTGAGATGAGCTCTTAGGCTGAAGCTCTTCCCTGTGAGGGTGCTGAGGCGCTGGCACAGGGTGCCCAGAGAAGCTGTGGGTACCCCATCCCTGGCAGTGTTCAAGGGCAGGTTGGACACAGGGGCTTGAAGCAAGCTGCTCCAGTGGAAGGGGTCCCTGCCGGGGCAGGACTTAGGAGCTTGATGACCTTCAAGTTCCTTTCTAACACTAACCATTCCATGAATCTATGTTTCTAGGTTAGCCCTGAGGCTCAGCCATGGATCCAGGTTACCATGGCCCTGGCAGAGGGTGCATCTCTATGGGCTGGGGTAATGCACACATTGGCAGATTTTGGTGGGTTTTCATGCATATATTGGTTTTCCACCACAAATCAACTCTCTGTGCAGGAAGGCAGCAGTAGAGACATCAGGGCAGGCAATGCCATTGATGCAGGCTGCTATGGGCTGCCACATATCAAGTCTGAAGGCTGATGAGCAACACAATAGCTCCTATGATCTTTTCTGGTCAGGATGCCATGGAGATCATTGCTGTGTACAGGGAGATGCAAGCAAAGGTGTGGAGAGTGGACAGTGGTTTCCTTGGTGGGGTTTGCCCTTTTTTGAGTATTCATCACTACATCTTAAAGTTCTTTCAAAGTGTTAGAGAGGGTGAAGTTTTACAATAAAATAATAGTATAAAATAGTAAAATGATTATATTTGAGAAATTTATAAATGAATAGCAAGGCTTTGTATATTAGAAGACGTCGTAACTTTGCCGTTTTGTATCACAGTTACTCTATAACTAAATGTTACAATGGTAGTCTTGGTAGCAAGAGCTAACATAACTGTATATGGTGAGGGGAGTATGGGCGTATGTATTGTAAAACTCTACCCAAGCAGAACCTAAGTTTAAGATAGCCAAAAAACGGCATACCAGAAGCATCCTGGTGAAGGTAAGAGAATGCTAACGTCCACAAGATGACTGGGACCTGGCCAAGTAGAGAAAAGGTGAAGGGGACAACCTGAGGAAGATTTCTTACTTCATCTGAGGAAGACTCCTTACTTCATCAGGGCGACCACCAGAGGGGGCAGCACAAGTGCAGAAGAGGCTGATGTCGTAATAGACTGATTTAGCAATCCTTGATGCATATGTATTGGTTGATGATGTAATCTGTGTTGAATATGTATTAGTTAAGAAATGTTTAGTGTATAAATCGCTAACGTGATGTGACGGGAGTCGGAACCAGATTTGAGTGCGTACCCCTGGTTCCCGGTGCCTCAATAAAGCACCTCATAACCATCCTGGTGTTTATGTGTTTGTCTTGACGCTAACAAAAGTGCCTTCATTCATTCAAGAGGTCACCTGGACTGTATCATATTTAGTACCATATTTAAGTACCATATTTAAATTAAAGTCTTTGCTGTCTGAAATGAAATGAGGTGAATGGTGCTGGTTCAGTGCAGCGTTTTGACTTCCGGCTTGGGAACAGAGCTGATAACAATGATGTTTTGGTTTGGCCAAGGACTTTGTGAGCCTCATGTTCTGCCAGGGAGGAGGGGAAGCCGGGAGGAAGCAGAGACAGGACACCTGACCCAAACTGACCAAAGAGGTATTCCATACCACAGCACGTCATGCCCGGGAGGTGGCTGGGAGTTAGCCGGAAGGGCTGGGAGACTGCGGGGTTGAAGGAGATACCGGTCAGAGCTTGGTCGGGCTGGGGGGCGCGAGTTATTGGTTGGCTGGTGGTGAGGTGTTGTATTCTCTTCCCTTGTTATTTCCTTTATCATTATTACTATTGGTAGTAGCAGTAGTGATCTGTGTTATACCTTAGTTACTAAACTGTTCTTATCTCAACCTGTGGGAGTTGCATTCTTTTCGATTCTCCTCTCCGTCCCTCCGGGAGTAGGGGGAGGGAAAGAAGCGGGGGAGTGAGTGAAGGAGTTACCTGACTGGGTTTAAACCACGACAAATGGGAAGGTTCCACTCATCTCAGTTCTCAGCCTGGGGCTTGGAGACCATCCAGCTCAACCTGGAACACAGAGAAACATGGTGCTTTCACATTGCAGAGTTGATCCCTCATCATCTTGTGGGCATTTCCCAGCCACCCGCTTCTTCCCTCTCTGCTGGGACCTCTTCGCAACTGGAATTCCTGACCTATGGAAAGTGCATTTTTGGATGGGGCTCGCAGCAATGTGCTCCATTGGAAGGTGACCCTGCTCGAGGCAGGGGTTGGAGCTGGATCATTTTCAAGATCCCTTCCAACAAAAACCATTCTGTGATTCCAGTCATCCTTACACAGAGGTTTAGATTGGTTTCCCCTCCCTCCTGACAAACTTTGTTTGCTTTAAAACCTTTTTCTGGGTTCTTTGGCTGTTCCTCAACACATTAACAGAAGGGGGCAATCCCCAGAACTCAGCAATCTCTCCTTGACATTTTGCTTTCTTGGGGAGAAAATAAATTTTTGAACCTGCCTCAACTCAGCAATGGGGAGCACCCTGAATGTCCTGTACAGGAAAGCTTCTGGTGCTCATCCAGGAAACCTTTGCGGTCAGTGAGGAGAGGAAACTTCCTGAGTGTGTTCTCCCCCAGGGTGATCTCCAAATCTGCCTTCTCAGCAGCAGCATGGGGATCACACAGCACAAGCAGCTCCTTGGGAAGCCCAGAGCATCATCAAGAAGCCCACGACCCTGCAGCAGGGCAGGAGATGAAGACAGGAGCTGCTGCTTGTTGGCAAGAGAGAACCACAGGAGAATGATGGGCTGAAAGATGCTGCCCCTCACTTAAATCTCAGCTCTGTCTCTGCTGCCCTCCTGTTGCTCTCGGAGATGGATGTGAAGATGAACGTGCCTGGAGCTGTGCAGGGAGCCTGGGAATGAACCAGCATCAGCAAACCCCCTTCCTATTTCATGTGATGTGGGGATGTGGGACTGTGAATCTCTTTGGGCCAAAGGGGGTGACAAAGCCCAAAGCAGGTAATTATCTCTTCTCTGTGCTGCTTGGTTTGGAGAAGAAATGTACCCAGAGGAGATGACCTCAGCTTGAGCAAGCAACAGGTCCTTGGGCTCCCTTAGAGCAAACCACAGAACAAGCCCACCTTTCACATCCACTTTTGGAGCATTTCTGAGGCAGTTACAGCTTCACAAGGGCCATTGTTTACCTTATCACAGAATTATAGTGTCGTTTGTGTTGGAAAGGACCTTAAGATCATCTAGTTCCACCCCCCCTGCCATGGGCTGGGACACCTCACGCTAAACCATGGCAAGGAGCTGAGGGGAAACTTGCCAAGGGGAGCTGTTACCAGTGTCCATCAGCAATCCCAGCACCACAGGCAATGAACCAGCTTTCCACCCACCTTCATATACACACAGACCAAGAGAAAGGGATCATTTTCTTAGTGCATGGACCAATCCCTATAATGCTGCAGAGTCCATTCGGTCCATGGTGTCAGATTCCATCTCCTGTAACCATCTTTCAGGGCAGGAAAGGCTGTGTGCAGTATTGGATCCTTGCCTGCTGATGCTGGTTGTTCCTTTACTGCGGAACTCATCCGATTCTATCAAAGTTTATTCTCTGTTGGGATGATGGCTGGAGGGAAGTCAGGGCTAGTCGCTGGTGACCTGGAGACATCTAGTTGATGAGCTATAAAAGTATTACACAGCAGGCAACAGCATACAAGTAAGTTCATTGGCTGTTTTCCCCTAAAATCAAATCCCCTTGAGGTATACATCGGACTTCCCCATCTTCCTGCATTACCCCCCAAGTATATCCAGGTCCCTGAGCAAAAGCAATCCCACGAGTGGGTTTGCCTGTACCTGAAGCATGAATTACCCACACTGTCTTCCCCAGCAAATTCTTCATATGCACCAAGGGAACTTTGTCCCCCTCTACAATATGTAAAAGTTCTGACTGGGCTGGGCCAGCCCTGTTGGCAGATCCTCTGGTGTTGACCAACCAGGTGGCCTTTGGTAAGTGTGTATCCCAATGCTTGAAAGTTCCCCCACCCATTGCTCTCAGTGTAGTTTTTAACAGCCCATTGTACCGTTCGATTTTCCCAGAGGCTGGTGCATGGTAGGGGATGTGATATACCCACTCAATGCCATGCTCTTTGGCCCAAATATCTATAAGGTTATTCCAGAAATGAGTCCCATTGTCTGACTCAATTCTCTCTGGGGTGCCGTGTCGCCACAAAATCTGTTTCTCAAGGCCCAGGATGGTGTTCCGGGCAGTGGCATGGGGCACAGCGTATGTTTCCAGCCACCCGGTGGTTGCTTCCACCATGGTAAGCACATGGCGCTTGCCTTGGCGGGTTGGTGGCAGTGTGATATAGTCAATCTGCCAGGCCTCCCCATATTTATACTTCAACCATCGTCCTCCATACCAAAGAGGCTTTAACCGCTTGGCTTGTTTATTTGCAGCACATGTTTCACACTCATGAATAACCTGGGCAATAGTGTCCATTGTTAAGTCCACCCCTCGATCACGAGCCCATCTATATGTTGCATCTCTGCCCTGATGGCCTGAAGTGTCATGGGCCCACCGGGCCAAAAATAATTCACCTTTATGTTGCCAATCTAAGTCCATCTGAGCCACTTCAATCTTAGCCGCTTTATCCACTTGTTGGTTGTTCTGGTGTTCCTCAGTGGCCCGACTCTTGGGTACATGGGCATCTACATGACGTACCTTCACCACCAGGTTCTGCACCCTGGCAGCAATATCTTGACACAGGGCAGCAGCCCAGATGGGTTTACGTCTGCGTTGCCAGTTGCTCTGCTTCCATTGCTTCAACCACCCCCACAGGGCATTTGCCACCATCCATGAGTCAGTATAGAGGTAAAGTACTGGCCACCTTTCTCGTTCAGCAATGTCCAGGGCCAGCTGGATGGCTTTCACCTCAGCAAACTGACTTGATTCACCCTCTCCGTCAGCAGTTTCTGCAACTTGTCGTCCAGGACTCCATACAGCTGCGTTCCATCTCCGATGCTTTCCCACAATACGGCAAGAGCCATCAGTAAACAAGGCATACTGCTTTTCACTTGCTGACAGTTTATTATATGGTGGGGCCTCTTCAGTGCGCACCACGTCCTCCTCTGGTGACATTCCAAAATCTTTGCCCTCTGGCCAGTCCATGATGACTTCTAGAATGCCTGGACGACTGAGATTTCCTATTCGAGTTCGTTGTGTAATTAGTGCAGCCCATTTACTCCATGTAGCATCAGTTGCATGATGTGTAGAGGAGACCCTGCCTTTGAACATCCAGCCCAGCACGGGCAACCGGGGTGCCAGGAGGAGCTGTGCTTCAGTGCCAATCACTTCCGAAGCAGCTCAAACCCCTTCATAGGCTGCCAGTATCTCTTTCTCAGTTGGGGTATAGCTGGCCTCAGATCCTTTATATCCCCGACTCCAAAAGCCGAGGGGTCGACCTCGAGTCTCCCCTGGAGCTTTCTGCCAGAGGCTCCAGGTAGGACCGTTCTCCCCAGCAGCAGTGTACAGTACATTTTTTACATCTGGTCCGGTCCGGACTGGTCCAAGGGCTACTGCATGAACTATCTCGCGTTTAATTTGCTCAAAGGCTTGTTGCTGCTCAAGACCCCATTTAAAATCATTCTTCTTCTGGGTCACACGGTAGAGAGGGCTTACAATCGAACTGTAATTTGGGATGTGCATTCTCCAGAACCCCACAGCACCCAAGAAAGCTTGCATTTTTTTCCTATTAGTTGGTGGAGACATTGCTGTTATCTTGTTGATCACATCTGTGGGGATCTGTCTACGTCCATCTTGCCATTTTATTCCCAAAAATTGAATCTCCTGTGCAGGTCCCTTGACCTTACTCCGTTTGATGGAAAAACCAGCTTTCAGCAGGATTTGGATTATTTTCCTCTCTTTCTCAAAGACTTCTTCCGCTGTATCGCCCCACACAATAATGTCATCAATGTATTGCAGGTGTTCTGGAGCTTGCCCCTGTTCCAGTGCAGTCTGGATCAGCCCGTGGCAAATGGTAGGGCTGTGTTTCCACCCCTGGGGCAGTCGGTTCCAAGTGAACTGGACACCCCTCCAAGTAAAAGCAAACTGTGGCCTGCACTCTGCTGCCAAAGGAATGGAGAAAAATGCATTGGCAATATCAATCGTGGCATACCACTTGGCTGCCTTTGACTCTAGTTCATACTGAAGTTCTAGCATGTCCGGTACGGCAGCACTCAATGGTGGTGTGACTTCATTCAGGCCACTGTTAGTTAGTCTCCATTCTCCATTAGACTTTTGCACTGGCCATATGGGGCTATTAAAGGGTGAGCGGGTCCTGCTGATCACCCCCTGACTCTCCAGTCTACGGATCAGTCGATGGATGGGAATCAGGGAGTCTCGGTTGGTGCGATACTGCCGCCGGTGCACTGTTGTGGTCGCAATTGGCACTTGTTGTTCTTCAACTTTCAGCAGCCCCAAAACAGAAGGATCTTCTGAGAGACCAGGCAAGGTGGACAGCTGCTCAATTTCCTCAGTCTCCAAAGCAGCAATACCAAAAACCCATTGCTACACTTTTGGGTCTTTGAAGTACCCTCTCTTGAGGTAGTCTATGCCGAGGATGCATGGAGCCTCTGGACCAGTCACAATAGGGTGCTTCTGCCATTCCCTCCCAGTCAGGCTGATTTCAGCCTCCAGAGCAGTCAACTCTTGGGATCCTCCTGTTACTCCAGAAATATAGATGGGTTCCCCCCCTTGCCAACTTGATGGCATCAGGGTACACTGTGCGCTGGTATCTACTAGAGTCTTATACTTCTGTGGGACTGATGTGCCAGGCCATCTGATCCACACAGTCCAGTAAATCCAATTGTCCCCTACCTCCACCTGGCTGGAGGCAGGGCCCCTCTAATGGTCATCACAGCATTGGACACTTAAATCGGGGTAAAAGGGATTATTCTTCGTTATCATTGAATTGCTGAGGTGAGTAGACGCCTGAGAGAGGACGCCTTCAACACCGGAGCGGGGGGAGATCAGGGTCCAGGAGCCTCAACTCAGAGCAACAAGAGCCACTGAGGGAGCCTCAAGTCCTCGAGAGGACCTGCCCAGGAGCTGTCAGCTCATCTTACGCGAGCAGCTGACTCACACGGGGCGGAGCCTGAAGCAGTGGCACCAACCCTAACTGGTTAATGACCTGCCCCTGGGAGCGCGAGCAACCAGGAGCCCGGCGAACAGAGCGGGTCGAGGCAGTTTGCGTGGCAGTTCGCACCTCCCGCGTGAAGACAGGCTGAGGAAGTTGGGGCTGTAAACCTGGAGAAGAGAAGGCTGCGGGGAGACCTCAGAGCAGCTTCCAGTATCTGAAGGGGGTCTATAGGGATGCTGGAGAGGGAATCTTCATTAGGGACTGTAGTGACAGGACAAGGGGTAATGGGTTAAAACTTAAACAGGGAAAGTCTAGATTGGATCTAAGAAGGAAATTCTTTCCTGTTAGGGTGGTGAGGCACTGGAATGGGTTGCCCAGGGAGGTTGTGAATGCTCCATTCCTGGCAGCATTCAAGGCCAGGTTGGACGAGGCCTTGGGTGATATGATTTTGTGTGAGGTGTCCCTGTCCATGGCAGGGGGTTTGGAACTTGATGATCTTAAGGTGATTTCCAACCATAACTATTCTATGATTCTATGAGGATTTGTTCCAGAGGCTGTGGAGCCTCCACCCATGGACATGTTCAGAAGCTGCCTGAATGAGGCCAGGAGCAACCGGATGCGGCCATGCCTAGCATGACCATGACTAGTCACTGATGTGACTATGACCAGCAGGACGTAGTTATTGGTCAGAAAGGACATCTAGGAGGTCTCTATTCCTATGATGGGCAAGTTATACACATAAACACATATATATGTGTGTATATATATCAAAACACAATATTAAATGCATTCTAAACTATATATATATAGCACAGTATATTCTTGTGTTAAATGTCAACACCAACACACACAATACTAGTTTTCCTTGCCTCAGTTTAGTTGGGGTCTCAGTGATTTGTAGGGTGGGGAGGGCCCAGCTGCTATGGGCTTTTCCCAGGAAGGATGGAAACCCAAGATCTAAATGAATGAACTGATCTTTTAATGCAGTTATGGAGCAATGGGATATTGTGCGTGAGCCAAGTGAGTGAAATGCAAATTCTTCAACAGGTCTGTGTTTGGAACCAGGCTGCTGAGTTAAATCACAGTCAAATTGGGCTTTGCCACTTCTTTTCAGGCAGCTGTGGAACTTCACCCTTTCAGTTTTCCTCCTCAAGTTCTGCCTTTCTCAAAGCCTTTAAGAGAATCTCTAAGGAGTTTTCTAATTTATACCCACAGTGGTTTGTTAAAAACAAAGGCAAGAATGTTATCAGCAGAATTTGCCGCAGGAGAGTTGCACTTTGGTTTGAGGCAATGGGGATTAGAGAAACAACGGGAAAATTGAAGGTAATGGAAAAACCCAACCAAAAGTCTTTATTTCCTATGCAAGAAGTCATTCCTGGCACAAATTGCAGCTCCCCCATATCTTGGTTGCTATAAAATCACAATGCCACCAGGGGAAACAGTCACCACAGGGTTTCCCCACACACCCAAAACTTCCCTATTTCTTTAACAGCTCATCACTCAAAGGTGAGAGATGTCCCTGATCCAACTGTGTTAACAAGCTCCTCTGGGAATGGATTTGGAGCTGATGGGCTGATAGGAAGGAGAAGGCTTGGCTGAGTCCTGGATGGGGATTTTCCACCTGTGGTCACTTGAGCTGTGGCATCACCAGTGGGAAAAACACTCTTTAATCCAGGGGAAAATAACCCAAACAAGGATGTGACCCTGGCCAGCACTAAGAAATAAATCTTTATTCTTCTTTTATACTTTATAATTTACATTGTATTTGTTATATATATTTAATTTATATATATATATATTATCTATATATTCTTATTCTCTACTCTTATTCTTTGTTCTAACTGTTTACTAAAGTTACCAGCCTGACGCTGACTCGTACTGTTGCCAGCAGGACATGACAGTACCCACATATGCCTGCTCTTTAGATGCCCCTTTCCCCTTCAAAGCTGCATTTCATCTACTTCTGAACAAAATCCACTCCTTTTCCTGTGTGATTTTTGTTCCTTATTGGTACCATTGCTGTCTGTGGTCACCTCCAAGAGGTGCAAAATGGTCACAGGAGTCCCTTTAGGTATCAAAAGGCAGAAGATTTGATATAAGTGGCTAGAAACTCATGGATCAGGATTTCTTATACAACACCACCATCTATTGGACGTTGCTGGAATAGTCACTCCTTTCATTTAAGATAAAACCACCTTTTTCTTACGTGCTGGGAAGCTTTGGGTAGCCAAGTGGCTTGTTCTCAGAAAACTGAGAAATAATAGATAAATAAACTAAGGCCATCATGTTGCCTCTACAGTTGGCTGATCCTATGTAGACAGTTTATTTCCTGACCCTGTTAAGGCAATGTCAGATGGTTTAACAGCTTCAAAGTCCTCTCACATTTAGAAATGATGCTTTAAACCCCACTTTTCCTAGTGCAGTTCTTGGCTGAGGCTTCAGGTTGTATGAAATGTAGATTATTGTAGAATCATAGAGTGGTTTGGGTTGGCAAGGAGCTTGGTTCCAACCCCCTGCCATGGTCAGGGACACCAAACACTAGACCATGTCACCCAAGACTCTGTGTCCAACTTGACCTAGAACATTGCCAGGCATGGGGCAGCCACAGCTTCTCTGGGCACCCTGTGCCAGCGCCTCAGCACCCTCATAGGGAAGAGCTTCTTTGTTATCTGTAACCTGAACTCCCCCTGTTTCACTTTGAACCCATCACCCCTTGTCCTGTCACTACAGTCCCTGATGAAGAGTCCCTCTCCAGCACCCTTGTAGCCCCCTTCAGACACTGGAAGCTGCTGTTAGGTCTCCACACAGCTTCTTTTCTCCATTCTGCACAGCCCCAGTGTTCTCAGCCTGGCTCCATACAGGAGCTGCTCCATCCCCTGATCATCCTCGTGGCCTCCTCTGCACTTGCTCCATGTCCTTCTGTTGTTGAGGATATCAAATTCACTCTGCCTTTTAAATGTTTTTTTTCATTAAATAGCCTGTGCTATCCATACACAATTTGAAGTGCTAATTCCTGGTGTTTTAAATGATTCCTTTCTCCATCTAGATCCTTCCTCTAGATCCACAGATCCCTCTCAGAAAGTATCCCCATTGCACATCTTTACTCCTGACAAAGCCATCCCAGATTTCATAATGAAAGCAAACGAAAACACATCAGATCTCAAACCAGGTAAGGTCTCAACCTTTATCCCATGGAGGTGAAGGATTTAATTCCTTGTTGTTGATGTATGTAAATCACACCCATCACCACCTAAATAATCCCAGGGGAGCAGCTGGGCTCTCTGATGCTGAATTAAATGGGTGAGGATGCCTATAGAGTAACCAAGTTCCTGGGCTACTGGTGGATCCATCCTGGTAACCTGCATGGGGTAGGAAACCCACCTTTTGTTACAGAGCATTAAGTGCTAGGCAGGAATAGCCAGGGTCATTCCCTACTAGGGCTTTTGGGGAGTAAAGAAGTGACTTCTGTCCTTTCCTGGAAGGCCCTGCAGCCCCCTCTCATCTTTGGGAGCACAGTAATGGAAGCATTTCTGATTGAAAAGTAAAGGCAGCTGCATCAAAATGAAAAGGAAGTTGTGCTTTTATATTTTCATTCTAAGTAGCAGCATAAGCTGAGATAAAGGAGAGCTGGATTTCTCGTATGCTGAGGGTTGAACATGTCTAAGAGTGCTTCCCAAGAGGGAATCTTGTTTTTGAATACGGCTATGACACACTACATATTGCTATGTACTAAGAAACTAGATTTGGGGATTTTTGAAGGCTGGATAAAACTCTTAAAGGCAACAATTTTGGGCTGGTATTGTTCAAATAAGACCTTCTGGTGCCATTAATTTTAAAACCTGTTGGGTGTATCCTGACCTGGCTCTTGGGAGCCCTTTGGGCTGACCCTTGCCTGGTCTGACAGCTCCCTGGTGCTTAATGTGTAATCCCCTGACTTGTTTTACCCCTGGCTCTATGAATACCACAAAGGACAAGGCTCTGGAAGGACGGGTAGATGCTGCATGGGAGAAGACAGAGCAGCATTACCCTTCTAGCTGGAGCCTGGAGAAGCTGGGAGTATTAAAACTCATTTCAAGTGGATCTGAGAGCAAAGAGGAAGAAATCCCTGATATGAAAACCCCGCTTTGTCCTGTGGCATCCACAGGATCCAGAGGCCTTGTAGCAAACCTTACCTCCTCTGCTTTATTTCAGGGCAGCAGAAACTATCACCTTGAGGAATCAGAGGGATGTTGGTGCTGTGAGCATGGGGCTCTTTTGCTTCATATTTTGAACGATCCTTTTCTTCACTCATTAGACAGTTTGTGCTGTAAGACTCTCGAAAGAGCAGGTAACCAAGCAGTGTGTTATAACTTCATATATCTGGCACCTTCCCCTTGTTCCTGTACTGAGATCTTGAGGATAACATCCACTATGATGGCTTTAGACTGCCAGACTGGAAATTGAGATGAGCTCTTAGGCAGAAGCTCTTCCCTGTGAGGGTGCTGAGGTGTTGGCACAGGGTGCCCAGAGAAGCTGTGGCTGCCCCATCCCTGGCAGTGTTGAAGGTCCGGTTCGATGGGGCTTGGAGCAAGCTGCTCTAGTTGAAGGGGTCCCTGCCACGGGAAGGGGTGGAGCTGGATGAGCGTTAAGGTCTCTTCCAACACAAATAACTCTGGGATTCTATGGTTCCATGAGAGCAAGCTAACTGCTACCTAACCAGGAGGTTATGCTACAAGGTTTTGCTTGGCTGTAGGATCATAACAGCATCTGGATGTTCTCCTATCCATAATGTCAAGAGTTACATCTTGGATAATACTAGCAGCAGTCTGCTTGGTGAGTCCTAGGGCAGCTTGTTGAAAGCTTGGCCAAAAATCAAGATCTTACCAAATCGGAGTAGGAAAGCCACAAATGGAGGTCCTTTCCCCAGGAATACAGAGATAAATATTCAGTTAACTCTTCAGCAGAGTGTGGACCCACAACCTGCATGGATAATATCTAAACGAGGGCGGCAAGGTATGGGTTTTCAGATTAATTTATCTCCATTCCAGTGAATGTGCTCAAGCTGCAGGGAGTGTGTGTCTGGGCAGGTGGATGCTGCCTCAGGGGGAGGATTGAGCCCCAGGCCCAAACAATTTGATTTTCATTACTTGGGTCACATCTTCCAGCTCCGTGGTGATGGCTCAGGAGCTGCTTTGCCTCCAGCATCTCTATGTGAGCAGTGAAAAGCAGCTCTAAATCCCCATTAATAACACCAGGAGACCGCACGCGTTGCTCACAGGACATCTGAACTGAGGAGTCTGGCTCTGGAGGGGGAGCTCACCCCTTCAGCAAAAGGTCATCAAATAATGATGACTCTTAAGCATGGCTCTGCTTGTCAGATACCAGCCACGCACACTCCTGCTTTGCTCTCTGGTGTAACTCTGTCAAGTGATGATTAATGTTAGGCAGGAAAAATCAATGAGGATTTATTCTACCTGTCGTAAGCTGTGATATTAGGAGCTGCTGATTTCTCCAAGGCAGAATTTATGTTTGATCAAGCCTGAATGTATCTTTTGTCTCCAAGTTAGGCATTGTGTCTAAAGCAAAGTGGGGTGAGAAATCCTGGTTCTGCACCATCCTACCCTAAGGAAAGCCACATTTGCTCTCAAAGAGCTCCTCCTGGGTCACAGAGAACAGCTATTTATTCCTCATGTACTTACACTGGACTGGCAGCACCCAAAAGATGAGAAATAATTCCCTTTTCCCAGCAGTTACTCAGAAATTCAAGGACTTCCATGTGTCAATGGCTTGAGAGGAACTAGGAGGAACCCTGCAGTTTATTCATTCTGGTGTTGCCCTCCCTCCTTTGCCTTAAAATATCTACTTGCTTCTAAGTGTGTTTGTGATGGTTGTGGTGTTTAGCCTTGGGAACTTGGTGTTTTCCTCTCTCAAAGAGAATTTACCTTACATTGACTTGCATGTATGTAAGTGGTGTAACTGATTGATAGACAAAACCTGACATTCTTAGCATTATTGAGGGATTTGGGCCTATTCAGCATTTCAATTTGAAGACATAAATCAGGCAAACTGCTTATAGGTTCAATATGGTTGAAGATAATTATACGTCCCCCTCTGAGCTTATTCTCCTGGGCTTCACAAACAGGGAATACTTGCGGGTGATGTGCTTTGTCTTAATCCTTGCCATCTATGTGGTTACCTTCATAGGAAACCTGCAATTAATTACATTAATCAGAACGGATTCCTGCCTACACACCCCCATGTACTTCTTCCTAAGCCACTTGTCTCTCCTGGATGTCTGCTACTCCTCTACCATCATCCCTCAAGCCTTGCTCCATGTTCTAGTGGAGAAGAAGGTGATTTCTTTCATTAGATGTGCCAATCAGCTCTTCTGCTTTGCAACCTGTACCACCACCGAGTGCTATGTGCTGGCTGCTATGGCTTACGATCGCTACATGGCCATTTGTAACCCCCTTCTCTACTCCATGGTCATGTCCCAAAGGCTTTGCATAGGGATGTTGGCTGGTGCCTACTTAGCCGGCGTGATCAGCTCTACCATACACACGGTTTCCATATCTCGTCTCCCGTTCTGTCGGTCCAAGACAATCAATCACTTCTTCTGTGATGGACCACAACTGCTAGCCCTCTCCTGCTCTGACACCCCTGCCATTGAGGTGATGGTTGCTGCCGTGGTGGGGTTCAAGGTACTGAGCACCACGGTCTTCATCCTCATCTCCTACTTGTCGGTCCTTTCCACTGTCATGCGGATGCAGTCTGTGGTTGGTCAACGCAAAGCTTTCTCCACCTGTGCCTCTCACTTCATCTCCATTGCTTTGTACTACGGCAGCTCCCTCTTCATGTACCTGTGCCCCAGCTCCAGCCAGTCCTCAAAGCATGACGAGGTGGTCTCCATGACGCACTCTGTGGCTGTCCCCATACTGAATCCACTCATCGACAGCCTAAGAAATGCAGATATGAAGAATGCCATGAGGAAAGCAAAAAGTAAAGTCCTCTGCTCTTTGTCCATTCATGGTTCCTAGTCAGCTGAAAGGCGTGGGCTACCCTGCCCTGGTGAGAAGCAGCAGGATGGATATTGCACCTTCAGGGATGGCTGGATATTGGACGTTAAAGAGGATGGCTGGATATAGCACCTTCAAGGACGGGTGGATATTGCACCTTCACAAAGCAGGGACTAAACATACTTGGAAGCATGACAGCTGGAAAACACGCTTCTCCTTAAACCAAGGCTACATTCTGTGCTGGCATGGACAGGACTTTCTCAGGCTGCAGCCTGAAACCTGACAGTGTGTCGTGGTTTAAACCCAGTCAGGTAACTTGTTCACTCACTCCCAGTGAGTGGTGCCGAGCTGACAACAATCAAGGTCCGTGTCCGTCTCCTCCCCCCCCCCCCCACCGGGGCTCTCCCCTTCCCCGCTCCTGGAGGAACGGGGTGGAGGATCGAGAGAGTGCAACTCCTACAGGTTGAGACAAGAACAGTCCAGCAACAAATCACCACCGCTACTATCAGCTAAAACAATGATAAGGGAAAATAACAAGGGAAGAGAATACGATACCACCGGCCAAGAAAGCGAGTTCCACCCGGAAGCCCGTGTCCTTCCGGGTAACTCCCAGTTACCCCCCACCCCGGGCATGACGTGCTGTGGTATGGAATACCTCCCTGGCTAGCCCGGGTCAGGCGCCCCGTCTCTGCTTCCTCACAGCTTCCCCTCCTCCCTGGCAGAGCATGAGCCTCACAGAGTCCTTGGTCAGGGTAAACATCACTTAGCAACAACCGAAAACATCGGCTTCACCAACACTGTTCTCAAACTAGAAGTCAAAACACAGCACTGCACCAGTTAACACAAAGGAAAAAAACATGACTGCTACTGCTGAACCCAGGACAAGGTTGCACAGCACATTGGAGGTTTCTGAGTGCAGGAAGATTGCAAAGAGCAACTGATAAAAGTTCTTGTCAAGTGTTTGTTTTCATATGTTTAAGTTTAGAAATTCCTGTGCCTTCTGGAATGCCCGGCACAGGGATCACAAGAACCTGCCAGGGCCCAGCCGCCTTCCGCAATGCCTGGTGAGCTTCCGTGATCCTTGCCGGAGCCAGGCAGGTCCCCTTGTGCTCAGCTCCCAGAGACAGCACCAGCAGCTGCAGTGCCCAGGGGCTGCTCCTGCCCTGCCACCTTCTCAGCACCTCTGACACCAGCAGCTCCTGCACACAGAAGACTCCGGCTTCCACCCCTGCACCTCTTCAGGCAGAGCTGTGCTCCAAGCACATGAACAAGCCCAGTGCCTCCTCCTCACCCATCCATCCCCTGCTCCTACAGCTGTGATGGCACCAGCACAGCTCCTGACAGCTTCTCCTCCCTTCCCAGCACGCACCCACAATGTGTTTGAGGCCAACACTAAAACAGGATTGCAAAGTCAAAGAACATGGACCTGGATGTGCAGGGCAGCCCCAGGAGATGCAGCCTCCCGAGGGAGGGGTCTCCTCCACACTGGTTACTGTGGGGCTCTGGCAACTTAAAAAGCCCACGCTCACCGTGGGGGCCCCATCACAATGGGCGTCTCCACAGCGACCGCCACAGCTTTGTGATGGCTGGAGAGTATGGAACTGCCTGGGGACAGGTGAGCAGCCAACAGAGAGTTTGTGGGTGAGAGATAAAGGGAGAAAAGCGATGGGGGACATTACTGTGGGGATCTGTTACAGACTGCCTGATCAAGGAGAACCTGCGGATGAAGCACTCTATAGACAGATAGGAACAGCCTCACACTCACAGGCCCTTGTTCTCATGGGTGACTTCAACCACCCTGACATCTGTTGGAAGGAGGGTATGGCCTGGCACAAGCACTCCAGGAGGTTCCTTGATTGTGTAGAAGACAACTTCCTCCTGCAAGTAATAGAGGAGCTGACAAGGAGAGGTGCCATGCTTGACCTCGTGCTCACCAACAGGGAAGGGCTCATTGGAAATGTGACGCTCCAGGGCAGCCTTGGATGCAGCGATCATGAGATGCTCGAATTTGAGATCCTCAGGACAGTGAGGAGAGCGTGCAGCAAGCTCACTGCCCTGGACTTCAAAAGAGCAGACTTTGGCCTCTTCAGGAACCTGCTTCGGAAGGTTCCATGGGATACAGCCCTAGAGGGCAGGGGGGCCCAAGACTCTTGGTTGATATTCAAGGATCACCTGCTACAAGCTCAGGAGTGCTGCATCCCAACTAGAAGGAAGTGCAGCAGGAGGGCCAGGAGGCCTCCTTGGATGGATAAGGAGCTCCTGGGGAAAATTCAAATGAAAAAGGAGGCTTATAATAAGTGGAAGCAAGGACAAGTGGCATGGGAAGAGTACAGGGATGTTGTTTGGGAAGCTAGGGACCAGGTTAGGAAAGCTAAGGCCCAGTTAGAATTAAACCTAGCTAGAGGTATTAAAGATAACAGGAAGGGATTCTACAAGTATGTAGCAAATAAAAAACAGACTAGGGAGAAAGTAGGCCCCCTCAGGAAGCTCTTGGGAGAACTGGCTACACAGGATTTGGAGAAGGCTGAGGTTCTGAATGACTTCTTTGCCTTGGTCTTCACTGGCAAAGGCTCTGACCGCACCACCCAAGTCTTGGAAGGCAGATGCAGGAACTGTGAAAATGAAGAACTTACACCACTGTAGGAGAGGAACTGGTTCGAGACCATCTTAAAAATCTGAATGAGCGTTTGACACTGTCCCACACAACATCCTTGTCTCTAAATTGGAGAGACATCAATTTGATGGATGGACCACTCGGTGGATAAAGAACTGGCTGGATGGCTGCATGCAAAGAGTTGTGGTCAATGGCTCAATGTCCGGCTGGAGACCAGTAACGAGTGGGGTGCCTCAGGGATCGGTATTGGGACTGGTCTTGTTTAACATCTCTTTCGCTGACATGGACAGTGGGATTGAGTGCACCCTCAGCAAGTTTGCCGATGCCACCGAGCTGTGTGGTTCGGTTGATACCCTGGAGGGAAGGAATGCCATCCAGAGGGACCTTGACACGCTTGTGAGGTGGGCTGATGCCAACCTCATGTAGTTTAAGCATGCCAAGTGCACGGTCCTACACCTGGGTGGGAGCAATCCCAGGCACAGCTACAGGTTGGGCAGAGAAGAGATTCAGAGCAGCCCAAAGAGAAGGACTTGAGGGTGTTGGTTGATGGGAAAATGAACATAGGCTGGCAGTGTGCGCTTGCAGCCCAGAAAGCAACCATATCCTGGGCTGCATCAAAAGAAGCATGACCAGCAGGTGAAAGGAGGTGATCCTGCCCCTCTACTCTGCTCTTGTGAGACCTCACCTGGAATATTGTGTGCAGTTCTGGTGTCCTCAACATAAAAAGGACATGGAACTGTTGGAACAAGTCCAGAGGAGGCCACGAGGATGATCAGGGGACTGGAGCACCTCCCGTATGAAGACAGGCTGAGGAAGTTGGGGCTCTTCAGCCTGGAGAAGAGAAGGCTGCGTGGAGACCTCATAGCAGCCTTCCAGTGTCTGAATGGGGCCTATAGGGATGCTGGAGAGGGACTCTTCATTAAGGACTGTAGTAACAGGACAAGGGGTAACGGGTAAAACTTCAACAGGGGAAGTTTAAGTTCGATATAAGAAGGAAATTCTTTCCTGTGAGGGTGGTGAGGCCGTGGAATAGGTTGCCCAGGGAGGTTGTGAATGCTCCATCCCTGGCAGTGTTCAAGACCAGGTTGGACGAGGCCTTGGGTGATATGGTTTAGCATAAGGTGTCCCTGCCCACGGCAGGGGGGTTGGAACTAGATGATCTTAAGGTCCTTTCCAACCCTAATGATTCTATGATTCTATAAAACAAGCCAGGAGGTGAGAAAATCAGTTTTTTCTCAAGATAGAGATCATTCTGTGCAGTACAGTCATGCAGATCCACACATTGAGTCCAAGTCTGTTTGTGTCACATTATGTGTAATACCAGTTTTATACATTTTATTTGTATTCCTGTCACACATACGTATATTTACACACATACACACATAGTACGCATATTGGAGGTGAGGGACAAGGTCAAGAATCTTGCAAGAAAAGTGGATATTTATCAGTGACAAAAGTGAGAATTGAATAAAGCTGATTGGTGTTTCCTGTGAGGAAAAAGAGGCCTGGGATAATTCAAGGTAATCTGTTCCTACACGCTGGTGGCTGAGAAGTGAAATGAAGTTTGAAGTTGCTGCTCCTCTTGGTGTCCTTCCTAGGAATACGCGATGGGGGTTCTATTTCTCATTAAATGCTCTCATTGACTGTTGTGCAGGAACTGTGAAAGAACTTACATAAAGTCATGAGGATTAGTGGAAAATCCCATTAGTTTAGGCGTTCTCACTTGATGTATTCATGTCCTGCATGATACAAGTCTTGCATGTTGCCAGTGGTTGAACAACCTCCTTCTGCACTTCAGCAGAGGGCACTTCACCTCCTTGATCCTCAGGGTGTAGATGAATGGGTTTAGCGTTGGGGTGACCACGGTGTAAAAGACGGACCATCTCAGTGCTGTGCGTGTCAGAGCACACGAGCTTTAGCACAGGAACATCGTCACAGAAGAAGTGGTCAATGTGGTTGGGACCACAGAAAGAACCCCCAACCACGCACCATGTGCAGATGATGGCACTGAGAAAGGCAAATAGGTAGGATGATGCTACCAGCTGCCAGCAGACGCCTCTGGAGATGAAGGTCACATAAAGCAGGGGGTGGCAGATAGCAATGTGCCAGTCGTAGGCCATCATGGCCAGCAGGTGACACTCAATGGCAGCAAAGAATGCAAAGGTGAGGAATTGCATCATGCAGCCGGTGAAAGAAATGGTTTTGTCCTCTGATAACAGGTCTGCCAGCATCCTGGGGCAGATGACTGTAGAACAGCAGATGTCAGTGAAGGCAAAATGGGAGAGGAAGAAGTATATGGGGGTATGGAGGCTGGGAGACACCCGAACCAAGATGATAATGCCAAAGTTCCCCTCCAAAGCGACAATGTAAATCAGGAGAAACAAGACAAAAGGAGGGGTCTGCGCACATGGTCTGTCTGTAATTCCCAAGAAGACAAATTTAGTCTGCGTGTGATTTCCTTCCATGACCAGGTGTTACCTACCAAGGCAAAAGGAAGGAAAACATCAAAATCATTGCAAACAGAAATTCACTTTTGGACCATACTTAACTACAATCGATCACCAGTTTAACAGCCATGCTTTGGCATTTTGGTGTTTTGTATTGTATTTTGTAAACCCAAATTATATGATTTTGTTCTTCATTTGAGGTACTTAGAAAAAAACAGAGAGTGCGATGAAGCAAAAAATGCCATTTTTGTTCTTCTATGCTGAGAAACATAAACTATGGATTTATTCAAGCACCTGATTTTTCAGGTTTGAGTGAAGAATCAGATCTTTATTCACTTTCAGATTGGAGGCAGTTTGTGTCAGAAGACAGCTTAGAGGAAACTCATAGGAGCTCAAGTAAACCTTGAGCAAGAGAAAGTCACATTCCCATTGAAATTGTAGCTTACACATTAATGACCTCCAGATATTTTCCCTTGGCTTTTAATTCTAATGCCAGTCTCAAAATCGCATATATCGAAGTGTTATCTATAATTCAAAAAGGATAAAATTCACATCGCTAAAGTCATGATTTCTACCTTTCTGAGTTCCAGCATGCTGAAGCACCCTCAACCTATGGGCATTATGTTGCTTGCCTTAGAAAAGAGTTGGTGTTATAAGAGGCTGAATCCAAAGGCTGATTTGTTAGTGACCATATTCTGTTGACAACCTGAAATGCTGCATTTCTTTATGACAAAATAAGATTCATCCTCATTTAACTCTTGAGTAATTCAGTTCATCTTGCTTTAGCTGCCTATGTAAAAGAAAACAACCTGCATAAGCCAATGCTCCCTCTTATTATAAAGAAAACCCGCATTGGTAAGGCTGTTTTCCAATGCAGCTTTCCCAAAGGCAACCCGAGGACATGCAGAAGCAAGCCCACTGCCTCAATGCAGGTGAGACTCTGCTTTGTGTTGGTGTTACATCCTGTGACTTCCTTCTGCCACCGAGTAATGGGAGCCACAGGTTAGTCCCCAACGCAGCAGAGAACGCCTACGTGCCGGCATCAGCTCTGTTAAGCACCTGATGTGAAGAGAGGTGAGCTCCTACCAGACTCCAAGAGCCCAGCTTGTGGTGCTGGGGCTGTAAATACAGTTGCATGTGCTCTGCTGGGAGGAAGCCTCCAGGGCTGCTCATGATTTACCAGAGGAAAACAAAACAAAGGGTGTGAAATCACCTCTGAAAGGCATTGTGGTGCTTGGGCATCTGAGAGACATGGCGTGGATGAGCCAAACCGGAGCACAGCTACACAGCAGCAGCAGTGATGAGCAGCTCATAGGATGCTTCTGACATACTTATGGACTATGCCAAACTTTCTGTCTGTCATTGGCAACAGAATGAAAATGGTTTAGAGCCATTTCTGATCTTGCACAGGATCCCCAAATGGGACAGGAAGCACAAGTGACTCCTTCTCTGGAGCTTCTGATGTTCCTCCTTGGACACTGGCGAGCCCAGTTTTCCATCCCCAGTGGGCTTATCCACTTGTAGAGCCTGGATGGCCAACAGCTGAGCTGATGCTTTGGGGCTTCCACTCTATTGAAGGATGAGAAATGGGTATTTGAGGCAAGGATGAATTGTCACAGGGTGAACTAATAGGCCTTTATCCCCCTGAGCAGCCACAGCTGGGGCTCCGTCCCCACCCTCCACCCATTTGCCCACCATCTCTATTTTAACTCAGCCCAGGGAAGTTGGGTTATGTTTGAGGTTTTGTTTTCATTTTAGCAGGAGTTGTGCACATCTATGGAATCCTTTGATGGTGACCAAAGCTTGCTCATGTATCTTCCTAGCAATTGCTGGACCTCACCCTGTTCAGGGGATTGACTTGGCTTGATCTGACATTCTTTGGCTTAGTCCTGGACCTGTGTCTTCCGTATCATCACCAACCTGCCTGATGATTGGAGTCTTGGCTGAACTTGGCCCAGGTCTCTGTTCCTGTCCTACTTCTCTTGCTCAGGTACTGTGGGATGCTCACTGTGCACCACAGTGTTCCTTTTTGGCTCTACTTAAAGAGATTAAAGAAAGACACTCCTGTGGCATTCCTCATGCTCCTGCAGAGCAGAACCCAGCACACTGCTCTCAACAGCTCGGCCAGGGCTCACTGCTCTGGCATTCCCTCTCTCTCTAGATTATGTACTTAAATGGGCAAATTTGGAGCTATTCTTCTGTGTTAGGGAAGTTGAGTAATCAAGTTCATGTATTATTCTCTTGTCCTTGGTGCTTTCTCCTTTACCAAGTGTGATGTGAGACTTTTATGGAGAGGACCACTTTTATGTATGTGGTGTGGGAAGTTTGTGTCCACCCCCGGGAATCTCTGCATTTTGTAGATCATTTCTCTGCAAAGATTGAAGCAGAATCATGCAATGATTGTCTCGGTGTAAAATGTATTTCCAAAACCTCCAGCCTGTTTCTTGTGTTTCTGGAATTCAGAGTTCTGCCTCCCCTGTACATTAGACTTAGGTTCCTATTGCCAGTTCACTGAGTTGGATCCACCACACACAAGACTATGGCAAACCAGAGCTCTCTTAGGAGCATGGCATCAAGTGTCGGTAAACCTTTGAGCATTTCAGTTGTCTCTGCTTTGGAAAATTTGTTAAACCGAACAGGAAATAAGGACACCAGAGTGGGGTAATTCATCAGGCAGTGGTGAGCCCTACACATCACGCTTCTCATCTAGACTCCCTTTCCCACAAAAGCTTGAACCAGATGATCTTTTGAGGTCCAGCTTGGGCTTTCTGTGCCTCTATGATTTTATGTGTACAGTGTAAGCAAAGACATCCAACTAACTAGAAGGAGGAAAAGAAGTTATGGTGAAGGTTTTCAAGGAAGCTCTTTGATATTAAAAGTCTCTGACACCTTAAGTTCTTCAGCATTTAATTGCATTTCTGCTGTCTCCATCAGTGGACACAGGTAGAAACCACTTTTCCCTGAGACCTCAGACAACATCTCCTCTCTTGCTGTGGTTTGGCAGAGCAAACAAAAGAGACTGTTCACCATCCATACACTTATCAAATACAAGTTAATTCCCACTCAACAGGTAAAGGAAAGCTGTTATCCCCCATCTGTGTGTTTTGGCTTTTCTCAGACCCAGACAGTTCTCAGTTACCAGGAATTCTGTGCTCGAGATTGCCTTTCATCTATGGAAACAAGCCGCAGGTTTCATTTGTCAGTAAAATACACCATTTGTGTTCCGTGGTGTACTTTATCATGAGCTGGGCATGGACATGGGATGTGGGTACTTATCTCCAGCTGGAATTCCATTTATCTCACCATTTAAGTATAGGGCACTTAAGATGAATTGAAGGACTCCCTGATGTGCCCAGAATGTCCTTAACACTGGGTGGTCTCAGAACAGTTCACTCTTTATTATATATTATATTAACATTAATGAAACATAGTAATTAATTATATTGACATTAGTTACAATGTATTAATTAAATCTACAATTTCTTCCTTTATAGAATCATAAAATAATTAGGGTTGGAAAGGACCTTAAGATCATCTAGTTCCAACCTCCCTGCCGTGGGCAGGGACACCTTACACTAAATCAGATCACCCAAGACCTCATCTCTTGTGAAGCTGCAGCCTGGGGAGGGATTCCTCTTCATATTCAAAGGTGCAGCTTGAGACCTTGATTCCCACCAGCTTCTTCTCTTTGAAAGGCACAAACAAATGCAATGAATCTTTTGTAACCTTTTCTCTGACTCTTTTTCAGCAAGCAAATGTAAAACTACACTTCCTCTTCCCTCCCACCCCAGCAGCTTTAATAAAGAGCTCACAGGTAAGAGTGAGGAATTTTATTAGAGCTGAAGGACAAGGTCAAAAATCTTGCAAAAAAAAAAAAAAAGATATTATCAGTGACAAAAGTTATAACCAAGTAAAGCTGATTGGTATTTCCTGTGAGAAGAGGCCTGGAATAATTGAGGGTAAATTCTTCCTAGAGGAGGATAACAGCAAAATGTAATGAAGTTTGAGGTTGCTGTTCCTCTTGGGTTCCTTCCAATGCAGATGTGATTTGGGGGAGTCTCTTTCTCATCCAATACTGTCATTGGCTTTTGTGCAGGGACAGTGTAAGAACCTACATAAAGTCATGAGGATTAGTGGGAAATCCCATTGTTTCAGTGCCCCATAAGCTTTCTCACTTGACATGAAATCTTCATGTCCTGGATAATACAACTCTTCTGTGTTGCCAGTGGTTGAAGAACCTTCTCCTGCACTTGATCAGAGCCTCCTTCACCTCCTTATTCCTCAGGCTGTAGATAAATGGGTTAAGCATGGGGTTGACCACAGCATAGAGGATGGAAGCCACCTTATCCAGGCTCCTGTGGCTAGATGGAGGTTGTAGGTACATGAAGAATGCTGACCCATATAACAAGGCAACAGCCATCAAATGGGAGGTGCAGGTATGGAAGGCTCTGGCCCTGCTCTGTGCTGAGCACACCCTCAGCACAGTATCACAGTATCACAGTATCACAGTATGTTAGAGATTGGAAGGGACCTCGAAAGATCATCTAGTCCAATCCCCCTGCCGGAGCAGGAACACCTAGATAATGTTACACAGGAATGCGTCCAGGCGGGTTTTGAATGTCTCCAGGGAAGGAGACTCCACAACCTCCCTGGGCAGCCTGTTCCAGTGTTCCGTCACCCTCACTGAGAAGAAGTTTCTTCTCAAGTTTAAGTGGAACCTCTTGTGTTCCAGTTTGTACCCATTACCCCTTGTCCTATCATTGTTTGCCACCGAGTAGAGCCTGGCTCCGTCCTCGTGACACTCCCCCTTTATATATTTATAGACACTGATAAGGTCACCCCTCAGTCTCCTCTTCTCCAAACTATAGAGACCCAGCTCCCTCAGTCTTTCCTCATAAGGGAGATGTTCCACTCCCTTAATCATCTTTGTTGCCCTGCGCTGGACTCTCTCCAGCAGCTCCCTGTCCTTCTTGAACTGAGGGGCCCAGAACTGGACACAATACTCCAGATGGGGTCTCACCAGGGCAGAGTAGAGGGGAAGGAGGACCTCTCTCGACCTACTAACCACCGCCCTTCTAATACACCCCAGGATGCCATTGGCCTTCTTAGCCACAAGGGCACAGTGTTGGCTCATGGTCATCCTGTTGTCCACTAGTACCCCCAGGTCCCTCTCCCCTACACTGCTCTCTAACAGGTCGTTCCCCAACCTATACTGGAACCTGGGGTTGTTCCTGCCCAGATGCAGGACTCTACACTTTCCCTTGTTATATTTCATCAAGTTACTCCCTGCCCAACTCTCCAGCCTATCCAGGTCTCGCTGGATGGCAGCACAGCCTTCTGGCGTATCAGCCACTCCTCCCAGCTTAGTGTCATCAGCAAACTTGCTGATAGTACACTCAATTCCCTCATCTAAATCATTGATGAATATATTAAATAATACCGGTCCCAGTACTGACCCTTGAGGCACTCCACTAGTTACAGGCCTCCAACTAGACTCAGCCCCATAGACTACAACTCTCTGGCTTCTCTCCTTCAGCCAGTTCGCAGTCCACCTCACTACCTGATCATCCAGTCCACACTTCCTCATTTTAGCCGCGAGGATGCTGTGGGAGACTGTGTCAAATGCTTTGCTGAGGTCAAGGTAGACCACATCCACCGCTCTGCCATCATCCATCCACCGTGTTATTTCCTCATAAAAGGCTAAGAGATTGGTCAAACATGATTTCCCCCTGGTGAAGCCATGTTGACTGCCCCTCATAACCTTCTTATCCTTGATATGCCTGAAGATGGTACCAAGGATAAGGTGTTCCATCACTTTCCCAGGGATGGAGGTGAGGCTGACCGGTCTGTAGTTACCCGGGTCCTCCTTCTTGCCCTTTTTGAAGACTGGAGTGACATTTGCTTTCCTCCAGTCCTCAGGCACCTCTCCCGTTTCCCAAGACTTGGTAAGGATGATGGAGAGTGGTCTAGCAATGACTTCCGCCAGTTCCCTCAGCACCCGCGGGTGCATCCCATCTGGACCCATGGATTTATGGATGTCCAGATTGCTCAACTGGTCTCTAACCCATTCCTCATCGACTAAGGCAAACCGCTCCGTCGACCTGACTTCATCTAAGGTCTCAGGGGTACAGGGCTCTTCAGGACTGCCCGCAGCAGAGTAGACAGAGACAAAGAAGGCATTCAGTAACTCTGCCATCTCTTTATCTTCTGTCACCAGGGCACCCATCCCGTTCATCAGTGGGCCTACATTGCCTCTGGTGTTAGTTTTGTCTGCCATGTATTTAAAAAAGCTCTTTTTGCTGTCCTTGACCCTTCTTGCCAGGTTTAATTCTAAGGATGCCTTAGTCCTCCTAGCTGCCTTCCTACATCCTCTAGCAGCAGCCTTATATTCCTCCCAAGTGGCCAGCCCCTCCTTCCATGACCTGTAAACTCTCCTCTTCCACTTGAGCATACCCAGCAATTCCCTGTTTAGCCACGCAGGTCTCTTGGCCCTCTTCCTTGACTTCCTACGTGTCGGGATGCTCCGATCTTGAGCACGGAAAAAGCAGTCCTTGAATGTCAACCAACTATCTTGGGCCCCTTTACCTTCAAGCAGCCTTGCCCATGGGATTTCCCCTAGCAATTGCTTGAAAAGGCCAAAGTTTGCCCTGCTAAAGTCCAGGGTTGCAATTCTACTTGCTATTCTACTAGTCCTGCCACACAAGATCCTGAACTCCACCATCTCGTGGTCGCTGCAACCAAGGCAGCCCTCAACCCTTACTGCTTCGACCAGATCCTCCTTGTTAGTGAGGATGAGATCCAGCAGCGCTCCTCTCCTGGTCGGCTCATCCACCATTTGCAGGAGGAAGTTATCATCCATACACTGGAGGAACCTCCTGGACTGTGGCTGGGTTGCCGAGTGGTCCTTCCAGCAAACATCAGGGAAGTTAAAATCCCCCACGACGACCACGGCCTGTGACTGTGAGGCCGCTCTCAGCTGCCTGTAGAAGGCCTCGTCAACTTCCTCACCCTGATGCGGTGGTCTGTAACAGACACCTACAACAGTATCCCCCCTGCCAGCCTGCCCCTTAATTCTCACCCACAGACTCTCAACTTGCTCATCATCTGTCCCTGGACAGAACTCGGTGCACTGTAGTTCCTCCCGCACATAAAGTGCAACCCCACCACCCCGCCTGGCTGGCCTGTCTTTCCTGAAAAGGACATAGCCTTCCATGACTATATTCCAGTCATGTGAGCTGTCCCACCACGTCTCTGTAATTGCCACCAGATCATAATCTCCTGACTTAACACAGGTTTCCAACTCCTCCTGCTTATTTCCCATGCTGCGCGCATTGGTGTACAGGCATTTCAGGGAGCGAGCTGAGCACACCGATTTCACCCTAGGATTGTAGGAGGCCTCCCAGTCTTCATTAATTCTGGAGCGCTGCCCCACTGGGGCAAGCCCAGCTACAAGCCCATCCCCCTTCGAATCTAGTTTAAAGCTCTCCAAATGAGCCCTGCTAATTCGTGCCCCAGCATCCTTTTCCCTCTGTGAGACAAACCTTTCTCACTTGTCATTGTCCAGACTGGTGCCCTATAAAACCAGCCGTTATCAAAGAACCCAAAGCCCTGCCTGTAGCACCAGTCTTGAAGCCAATTGTTCATGAACTGAATCTTCCCATTCCTTCCCACATCATCAGTGGAAGATGGAAGGAGTGAGGAGAAGATCACTTGAGCCCCAGACTCTTTCACCATCCGCCCCAAGGCCCTGTAGTCTTTCTTCATCCCCCTCAGACTGCGGGAAGCAGCTTCCTCCCCACCTGTCTGGAAGACCAGCAGCGGGTAATAGTCTGTCGGGTGCACCAGGTTGGGGAGCGCCCTGGTGATATCCCTGATCCGGGCTCCAGGCAGACTACACACTTCCCTATGATGAGGGTCAACTCTGCATATCGGGCCCTCTGTTCCTCTCAGAAGGGAATCCCCTACTACAATGACCCTTCTTTCTTTCTTAACAGAGGCAGTCTTGAGGTGCAAAGTCGACTCCCTTTTCCTATGTGGCCTTGTGGGCTGGCCTTGCCCCACATTCTCACCTACCTCTCCTTCAAGATCCAGGGCCTCGAACCTATTACGGAGGGACACCTGGGGAAGCAGGGCAGGAAGGGGGGAGGGTTTCCCACGACGTCGAACTGGAACTCGCTTCCAACCCTCGCCGTCTTTTTGGTCCCCTACCTCTGCGCAACAGCTACAGGGCAGGGGCTGCCTCGGGCCATCCCCCTCTGTGTGAGAAGGCAGGGGGTCCTTCCCCTTTTGGGGGGTATCTCCCTGGAACCGTTTCGACTGGCCCGCCAGGGAGTTACTCCACCAGTCGATCTCCCTTTCACACTCCCTGATGGTCCTCAGCGTCTCAACCTCCTCCTTAAGTCTTGCCACCAGGCTAAGCAGATCTTCTACCTGCTCACACCTCATGCAGGTGGAATGCTGTCCTCCCTCCTCCGGCAGCAGCAGGCTCTGGCACTCCCTGCACCCAGAGACCTGAACAGCCACGGTCTGGGACGGGGTCTCTGTCTGAGTTGCTGTACTCACCTTACTGCAAGCTCTCTTTCTGGAGGCAACCATATTGGCGCGCAGTCTGGGACACCAGCAACACGACCTGCTTGTTCCTCCCTGTGCCCGGTGGACAGCGACGTGTCGCTGCCCTCTCAAAGGCTTTTTCAAGGCAAGCAGCAGGGGAGTGGTCGCCGTCACCGTGGGAACGCCCCCCGCCACGTCAGCCTCTCTCTCGCAAGGGCTGCTGGGGCTTCGGGGATCGGGAGATGTCGGGAATCGCGATGTCTCTGCGCTATCCCCTCTGATTTTCCTAATCTCCGTTGACCCTCGCGTCGCTGAAGCGTGCCGGCTGTGGCTCTAGCTAGGCTAGCTCCGATCAGCTGACTGAATGCTAGTAGCGAGTTTAGGCCGCTTTTAAATCTCCCGCCGTCACCGTGGAAACGCCCCCCGCCACGTCAGCCTCTCTCTCGCAAGGGCTGCTGGGGCTTCGGGGATCGGGAGATGTCGGGAATCGCGATGTCTCTGCGCTATCCCCTCTGATTTTCCTAATCTCCGTTGACCCTCGCGTCGCTGAAGCGTGCCGGCTGTGGCTCTAGCTAGGCTAGCTCCGATCAGCTGACTGAATGCACGTTGCGGATGATAGAGATGTAGGAGAGCAAAATGATAACGCTCGTACCCACTACGTTGATGGTGACGAAGGCAAAGATGACCATCTCACTGCTGTGTGTGTCAGAGCACACGAGCTTTAGCACAGGAACAACGTCACAGAAGAAGTGGTCAATGCGGTTGGGACCACAGAAGGAACCTCCAAACGTGCACCATGTGCAGATGATGGCACTGAGGAAGGCAAATGCGTAGGATGATGCTACCAGCTGCCAGCAGACGCGTCTGGAGATGATGGTCACGTAAAGCAGGGGCTGGCAGATAGCAACGTGCCGATCGTAGGCCATCGTGGCCAGCAGGTGACACTCAATAACAGCAAAGTGTGTAAAGCTTTGAGACTGCATCATGCAGCCGTTAAAAGAAATGGTTTTGTCCTCTGATAACAGGTCTGCCAGCATCCTGGGGGAGATGACTGTGGAATAGCAGATGTCAGTGAAGGCAAAATGGGAGAGGAAGAAGTACATGGGGGTCTGGAGGCTGGAAGACACCCGAACCAAGATGATAATGCCGAAGTTCCCCACCAAAATGACAATGTAATTCAGCAGAAACAACACGAACAGAGGGATCTGAGCACCCGGGCTGTCTGTAATTCCTGAAAGGATGAATTTAATCTGGGTTTGATTTCCTCCCATGATCTGGTGTTACCTGCTGAGGCAAAAGGAAGAGAAACATTTTTTTAAAAACGGAGATTCATTTTTGGACCATGTTTAACTACAGTCAATCACCACTGTAAGTGCCACATTTTGGTTGAATTCATATACTGTACTATATTTTTAACCCAAAATCGTACGGTTTTTGGTTTTCAGTTAGTGTATTTATAAGAGAACAGGAAGCACACTGAAGTAACAAATGGCATTTTTGGTTTTCTATGCTCTAACACTTAAAACGATGGATTTATTTAGGCACTTTTGGACCATATTTTAATCCAAACAATGACCAGTTTAACTGCCACATTACTGTATATACTACTATATTAACTAACCCAAATTATATATATTTTATGTTATTCAACTGAGGTATCTTGAAAAGAACATGGACTGCATTCAAGGCACAAATGCTATTTTCAGTGCTAGGACTCTTAAAACTATGAATTTATTCAAGCACATGTGTTTTCAGATTAAAGAAAAGAATCAGATCTTTCTTCACTTTCACTTTTCAGTATTCAGAGTTAATTTGGTCAGAAGACACCTGAAAACCTCATAGTAGCGCATGTGATCCAGGGGGAAAGAAAGTCCCAGTCCTAGTGAAATCCATCTTACACATGAATAAACTGCACACATTTTCCCTTGGCTTTTGGTTATCATTCCAGTCACCAAATCACATTTATTAAACTATTTGAGATTATTCGTAACAGATAAAATTCACATGATTTATACCTTTCTGAGCTCCAGCACACTGAAGCATCCTAAACCTATGAGCATTAAGCTGCTTGCATTGAAAAGGAGTTGATGTTACAATGTACTTATTTGTTAGTGACTATATTCTGCTGACAATCTGCAATGTTGCATTTCTTTATAACAAAATAAGATTCATCCTCATTTAACTCTTGAATAAATTGGTGCATGTTTCTTTTGCTGCATATGTGAAAGAAAACAACCTGCATTCACCATTGCTCCCTCTAATTATAAAGAAAAAACACACTGGTAAGGTTGATTTCTGATGTAGCTTTCCCAAAGAGGACATGAGGACATGAAGAAGAAATACCACTGCTTCAATGAAGGTGAGGCTCTGCTTTGTGTTGGCATTACCTCCTGTGACTTCCTTCTGCCACCGAGTGATGGGAGCCACGGGTTAATCCCCAAAGCAGCAGAGAACATCTGTGTGCCAGCATCAGCTCTGTTAAGCACCTGATGTGAGGAGAGGTGAGCTCCTGCCAGACTCCAAGAGCCCAGCTTGTGGTGCTGGGGCTGTAAATACAGTTGCATGTGCTCTCCTGGGAGGAAGCCTCCAGGGCTGCTCATGCTTTACCAGAGGAAAACAAAGAAAAGGAAAAGCAAAGGGTGTGAAATCACATCTGAAAGGCATTGTGGTGCTTGGGCATCTGAGACATGATGTGGATGAGTCATTCCTGAGCGCAGCTACACAGCAGCAGTGATCAGCAGCTCATAGGATGCTTCTGACATACCTGTGGACCATACAAAGTTTTCAGTTTGACCTTGTCAACAGAATGAGAATGGGTTTAGAGACATTTCAGATCTTGCAGAGGGTCCCTAAATGCAACGTGAAGTACAAGTGACTCCATCTATGGAGCTGCTGCTGCCCCTCTGCACACTTGAGTGCCCAATTTTCCATCCTCTGTGGGATTATCCACATGTAGTGCCTGAATGTCCAACACCTGAGCTGGTGCTTTAGGGCTTCCACTGTATTCAAGGGTGAGAAATGGGCATTTGAGGCAGTGATGAATTGTCCCAGGGTGAGCTAATAGGCCTTTATCCCCCTGAGCAGACTCAGCTGGGGCTCCACTCCCACCCTCGGCCCATTTGCCCCCATCTCTGTTTAAGCTCAGCCCAAGGTGGTTGGACTATATTTGAGTTTTTGTTTCCATTTTAGCAGGAGTTGTGCACATCTATGGAATACTTTGAGGGTGATCTGAGGTTTCTTATGGACTTTCCTAGCAATTGCTGGACCTAAACCTGACCAGGGGATTGACTTGACCTGTGTTGGCTTGGTTTTGGACCTGCCTCATAGTCCCTAACTTGCTTGATGCTCTGGAATCTTGGCTGAACTTGGCCTAGGTCTCTGTTCCTGCTCTGTTTCTCTTGCTCAGGTACCGTGGGATGGTCCCTGCACACAGTGGTGTTCTCCTTTGGTTCAATTTTGATAGATTGAAGAGACAAACCCCTATGGCACTCCCCATGTTCCTGCAGAGTAGAACACATTACCCTCTGTCCCCAACAGCCCAGCCGCTGCTCACTGCTCTGGCAGTCCCTCTCCATCCAGACCATATCCCTGCATGGGCACAAGAGGAGATAGTCTATTCAGTGAGGGAATTAGAGTGATCAATTGAACTTTACACTCGAGTGTTATTCTCCAGTCATTAGTATCACCTCCATTTTCCAAATATAATTGTAGAATAATGTTTTTGAGTAGGTGAGTAACACTGTGGTTTGGTAATGGGTTCCCAGTCTTAGTAAAAGCTCATAAAGCTGTCCAGCTTGAGGGTTTCTGTAGTTACAAGGTGCTGAGATGTCATCACTAAGAGATGCTCTTTGTCAATAACCTCACAGCAATTTCTGATTTCAGTGCATTCTGGCTCCCAGAAGACAGCCCATCTCAGGGGTTGAGGCAGTAATAGCTCCAGATGCCTGACTTGTGAAGTCCCTTAGGCAACTTTCCAATTATATTTAAAGGGGGGAGAAAACAAGACTGGTATGGGGTGATGTGCCCAATGGGACTGCTTATGTCAACCATCTAAGCTGGAAAGCAATAAATAGTGAAGACAGGAGCCTCTGGGAGACACAGCCATACATGGACAGGCAACACCATGTAGAACTAAACAGGGAAGGAATGGAGACTTGGAGGATTTCATGGAATGGTGAAGCACAGCATCATAGAATCACAAATTTTCTTCTCTGAAGCTCTGGTATATAAAGCAAGCTGGGAGGTGGAAAAATACTATCAAGACAGAGATGTTTCTGTGTAATAGTCATGCAAATGGGCAAGGAAGATCTGCTTAGAGGCAATGCCGAAGGAATGTAGCAGTGATTGTCACAGGAGCTTAAATTGCCTTTTCTCTTTGCAAACATCTCCTTGCTTAGTGGTAATGGTTATACAGGGACAAATATAAACATGTACATAAGAAATGCCTAATATCTTATGTATTTACCCCCTCTCCTGACACAATCCTTTTTGGGGATGTATTTTATCCTATTTAAGAGATCAGCATAGACAATTTCAATAGGATATGCTCTATTTGTCTGCATTGTGGCCTTTCTAGTTCCCCTAAGCAATGATAAGGTGTAGGTTCTGTCTTTGAATGATTTCCTTGGAGAAAGGAATAAGAGGTAGGCACATACCAGTAGTCAATAGCAGTGACTCCCTGCATGGGCAGGTGGTTGTGGACCACCTAAGCATCCTGCCAAGGTGCCTGGCTGTGTTTCATTAGAGAATGTCTTCATTATCTACAGAGTACAGGATTAAACCCCACTAATAGTTCAGCAAGGGATTAAGCCATCATAACCAAGCCACAGAAACCACCCTGCTGCCTGGGAACTGGGAGCCTCTTGGACACTGATGGCCTGGGAAAACTGGACTACGGTGACAGAGTTTGTTTTCAAGGGGTTCACAGATTGCCTCGACTTCCAGGTTACACTCTTTGTGCTTTTCCTGCTCATTTATGTCACCACCGTGATAGGAAACCTTGGCATCGTTGCTGCAGTCTGGCTCGATTCCCAGCTTCAGAGCCCCATGTCCTTCTTCCTCAGCCACTTGTCCTTCTTGGACCTGTGCTACTCCTCCGTGGTGACACCCAAAATGCTGCTGAACCTCTTGTCTGAAAGGAAGACTATTTCTTTTGCTGGCTGCTTCCTGCAGCTCTATTTTTATGCTGCTTTTGCAATCACAGAGTGCTACCTCCTGGCTGGGATGGCGTATGACAGCTATGTTGCCATCTGCAACCCCTTGCGTTACCCCATCCTCATGTCCAAGAAGGTCTGTGTTTCCCTCTTAGCTGGGTCCTATGCAGTTGGGCTTTTTAATTCAGCCGTCTTCACAGGCTTTGCATTGAGGGTGTCTTTCTGTGGCCCCAATGTCATTGACCACTTCTTCTGCGATGGGCCACCACTCTCAAAGTTGGCTTGCTCTGATACTTCCCTCAACCAAGTGTTGCTGTTTGCTTTTGGGGACTTCAGTGAGGTCACCACAATATCAGTCATCCTCATCTCCTATGGCCACATCCTCTTCGCCGTCATGAGGACAGGCTCTGTGCTGGGCAAAGCTTTTGGTACCTGTGCATCCCACCTACTGGCTGTCACCATCTTCTATGGGACCCTTATCTTCATGTACCTACGGCCCAGCTCCAGCTACAACGTGGGCAGGGACAAAATAGTTTCTGTCTTTTACACCACGGTGACCCCAATGTTGAACCCTTTCATCTACAGTCTGAGGAACAAGGAGACAAAGAGTGCTCTGAAGAGAACAGTGGGGAGAACGATTATTTCCCTGCCAAAGTCGCCATTTGGATGGGAGTGGGGTTGGTGTTTTTGAGTCTTTTTGAGGTTGGAGAGAAGCTGTGATAATACTTCTGTATATTATTGTCCATTTTGTAGACCAGCTTTATCGATGTGGGAGTAATTTGCTATACATTTGCCTCTTGATAGTGTATTTCATAACAGGAGAAACACATACTCACTGAAGAGCCACCAAAGGTTGATTTATGATGAAACATGCTAAAGTGTCCAACTTGTTCCTGAATATTTGAAGGCAAGAATGTGTTGGGTTTTCCTATGTACCTGCCATTGCTTAAGCAACCCCAAATCGCTTCTTTCTTGAAGGGAAATATGATGACAAGGCTCGGTCCTGTTAAAATAACCCATTTATGAGATTTCTGCTGAGGACTTGGACTATTTTCTCAGCTGTCTTTTCAAGAGCCCACTTGTGGTCTCTTACAGCTGGGACATCATTCACCAGTATGGTGGACACTCTACCAAGTGCTGTACCTCTTCCAGCCATGCGATGTGATCTATGGACTTAAGGTGAATTTCAGTGCTTCCAGGTAATCCCCGTGACAGATGGGAGCATGCAGGAGAACACACAGAGCAGACCAAGGAGGCTTGGAGGAGAGAGGAGGAAGAAAAGTTCCCTAAAGCTGCAGGAAACAGGGAAGCTGGAGAGGAGCTTCTCGGAATTTTCTTCCCTGATCAACGACCCATCAAAGAATGTTCAAAGGTATTTGAAGATTTCCCTGCTGCGCTTTAATCCTTCAAAGTGCTTTTTATAGTGAAGAAATACTTCAAATGACTTTGTTAATATGCAGAGCAAAGGATTGTACAGTGATGGTTCCTAAATGTGCTGTTGAGTGGAATTGTTTAGTACATATATTCAAACTTAATGTACATTAAAGCCATGCTGCATTAGTTGCAATAAAACACATTTTTACTGTTATTCTCTTTTTTTTTTTTTCTCTAAGCATGTAGTTCTCTGTATCCACAAGAGCATTAGTTGTGGGATTTAACTGGCCAAAAGTGAAGTTTAATAAGTAGATATTATATCTGATCTCAGTCTCCCTCCTTAGAAGGAACTCAAATGGCTCAAGTGAATGATGGTGCATAAAGATATAATAAAGATATATAAAGGTATCAGCTGCATATAGAATGTATATCATGATTCTGATATATTTAACTTCAGGACATCTGAATTTCAGGTGGATAAGGCCCACCCAGCCTATGGGTCATGGTACTTCCTTAGGTTAGATTTCAGTTCTACGTAACTTCAATGTATTTTTTATTTGAAACTCCCCCTTTCCATTACCACCATCATTATAAGAGGAAAATTATTAGGCTCAAAACATCCTTAGACACAACAGAGCTGATACAAGATGAGGAATTTAGTGATAAACACTTTGAAGGTTTATACCTAATAACCTAAAGACTGTCTATCTGCTTTCTACAAGTTGTTTTTCCTCCTTGTCATGCTGTTGTAAGAAGCAAAATAAGTTTATTCCAGCAATAACTGGAATATGTGTTTTTATTCACCTTTTCAGGGAAGGGGAGGGTGTTTTGAGCTGTACCTGAAGGATTGGTGATACAGTGGGAACAAACAGGAATCACTGGTGAAAGTGTTGGCACAGAAACTCCTCAAATATAAACCTTGCTGTTAAAATATTGCCATTTGTAGAAGCTAAACCCAACCAGGGGTCAACACAGCTGTCTGCATTGCTCTTCTCCATCCATATTTGGGTTTGTTGGTGCAGGTTGTTGCTGGTTGTGCTGGTGACATTGATGGTTTCCTCCAGAAGCTCATGGGTTCCAGTGAGTCCTGCAGCATTTCTCAGCCATTCCTTTGGCCAACTGAATGGCACCACTGGAGTTCACAGACTTGAAGATAACCTGGGACACCTATAGCTCATGTGTTGGTCTGTATGTCACGCTGATGGGGAGCAAGGTGAGCCCAAACCCATCTCATTTGTCCATCTCTCAGCCAGTCCTCTAGGCTCTCAGTGATACAAATCAGTAGCTCAGTGACAGTCTCCCCAGGAAAGTGGTGGATTCCCTAACATTGGACAGTAGCCTTTCAGGCTCATTTAGTGATTGAAGGTTTGGGTCAGCCTTCATCTTCTATAATACCACCTGTCTTCTCCAGGCATCCATTCAGAGGTAATTACCTAAGCTGCTTGCAGCAAGTGTTTAAGATAATTGACATAGACTGCCCTTTGGCTGCACCTTCTCACCTGCCCCTTGATTCTTCAAAAGGACTTGTGAAGAACACTTTGTGCTTGTTTGGATCTCTGCTTTTCCTGTCCCTGGAGGCTGCTGAATGTTGTAACAGGTTAGAAATCTTTGTGACAACAATTAGAAGAGATTTTCCATCAGCCTGTGTGCACAGCTAAGCCTTTATTAGCAGTTTAGGCTGTTGTGACTCATGGGTTCTCATTCAGGGGCCAGCAATATATAACCAAGGTTCACATGTCTTAGAGCCCTGAATTGTAGCCAAAACTGTGACAAATACTTGTTCCCCAAGTGTTTGTGTCTGTTGCCTGCAAAGACCTGCAGGGAGAGATATAAAAGTAACACATTGGTGCAAGTGAAGAACTTCACCTGGTGATGAAAATAGGCTGGAAGGTCTTGGAGGTTCAGGAGAGACATTCTTGTGTGGAAGCTAGGAGGATGCCTTCAAGAGAGAATCCCCTTGATTTGCTGTGCAGATATCCAGTGTCATCTAATGTGGAAGAGAATTTACAGCTGTAAGAGGTGACCCCCTTCCACAGGTATGTGAGACCATACAATGAAAGGTCCATGTTAGCCCTGCTCTGGTAGAAATCACTGCAGCAACTGGGGAGGCTGCTCAGAATTGTGCCAGGTAAAGATTTGCTCCTCTGTGTTGGTTTTAAAGAGATGAAATATTCCTGCTGGGATGTACTTATAGAATCCCAGCCTGCTTTGGGTTGGAAGGGAGTTTAAAGCTCATCCAGCTCCAACCCCTGCCACGGGCAGGGACACCTTCCACTAGAACAGCTTCCTCCAATCCCCTGTGTCCAACCTGACCTTGAACACTGCCAGGGATGGGGCAGCCACAGCTTCTCTGGGCACCCTGTGCCAGTGCCTCAGCACCTTCCCAGGGAAGAGCTTCTGCCTAAGAGCTCATCTCAGTCTCCCCTCTGGCAGGTTCAAGCCATTCTCCTTGGCCTGTCCCTACAGGCCCCTGTCCAAAGCCCTTCTCCATCTTTCTTTTCGCCCATTTAGCCACTGCTGCTTATCATGGTGCTTATGGTATGTTTAAGGAACCTTGCAAAATAGGAGATGAGCAAACTCACAAGGACAGATGAACCTAACCACTGGCCCTGAAACAGTGATACTCACTTTAAAATGTAAAGAATATTTCTACAAAGAAATATTCTGTTGATGGAGAATGGATCTTCGCTGAGTCTTCCGGTCCTGACACTCATCTGGTGGGGTAAGATTTTAATTCTCATCTTTAATCCTGTAAAGATTTAGTTGTTTTATTCTGAACCTTCATGTTATCAGGGACAGAAACCTGTAATTCACACTTTTTTTTCATGAGGGTGAGCAGCTTAACTTAGTGCCTAACTTAGACAACCGGAGTTGAGTGAGTTTGGCTTAGCAGAGCTCAATGGTCTCATCATGGTGTTGATTCCTCCTAATCGTATATTCTCTTAATAGTACTAAGGGAATAACATCTTCAGACCCAAATTTTGCTCATGGTCTCCTGGCATCACCTCCCCAAGGTTTCCAAGACTGTAATATTAAACTCTTCATGTCCTGAATGAGTTTTAGGGTCATGCAGCACCCCTTCCCTTCTCCTTCCTTAATTCCCAGCAAGTTAAAGGCTCTTTTTCCTTCATCTCAATGACTTTTCCAAAACCACCCAAGGAAAGCTACAGTGCTTTTAGTCTTATATGAGTTATAGCCAGAAGCTGCTTCCAAAATCAGTGCTGTCTTCAGAGAAACTTGATCACAGGAGATCAAGGGCAGAGCTGATGGCTTGGTCTGTGTCACATCAATCCCTCTCTGCTGCTGTAGCCATTGGTCTCATCACCTCATTTTGTAGGTACCAAATGGGATTGAGTGATACAAATGAATCTGCTCAGAGGTGTTTGGGGAAGCTGGGATGCTCTCACTTCAGAAGGGGCCTCCTCTTTCCTTGGGCTGTGTAAGAGGGCAAGCTTGGAGCAGATGGCCAGAGCAGTCCATTCCACTGTAGCTCCCTGGAAATGGATAGTGGGGATGCCATTGGTGCACAGGGTGCTAATTGTCAAGTTATCCCATTCCAGTTCAAATAAAGGCATGGTTTCCACTGTCCTGTATTTTCAAGACTTTTTTCCTTCCTTGCCAGATACAAAAGCCCTGAATGGCAGAGCAGAATCACACCTCAGTAGCAGAGTTCATCCTCAAGGGTCTCAGTGACCAAGCAGAGACGAAGGCAGCCCTTTTTGTGCTGTTGCTGCTCATCTACACCATCACCCTTCTGGACAATGCAGGGATAATTGTAGCCATCCGAGGTCACCCACAGCTCCACACATCCATGTAGTTCTTCCTGGGCAGCCTCTCCATTGTTGACATCTGCTTCTCCTCCGTGGTAGCCCCCAGGACTTTGGTCAACTTTCTATTGGGGAAGAAGACCATTTCCTTTGCTGGCTGTATGGGTCAAGCTTTCTTCTACATCGTCTTTGTGACAACTGAGTGTTTCGTGCTGGCTGTCATGGCCTATGACCGGTACATGGCCTTCTGCAACCCCCTGCTCTACTCCTCTGTTATGACTCGGAGGTTATGTGTGGGACTGGTGGTTGGGTGCTATATTGGGGGTGTCCTGAACTCCATCATTCAGATGACCTTCATCATCAGGCTGCCCTTCTGCAGCTCCAATGTCATCAACCACTTCTTCTGTGATGTTCCTCCTCTCCTGGCTCTGTCCTGTGCCAGCACGTACATCAATGAGATGATCCTCTTCTCCTTGGCTGGTGTCATTGAGCTCAGCACCATCTCTGCCATTCTGGTCTCCTACCTCTTCATCTTCTTTGCCATCCTGTGGGTCCGTAATGCTGAGAGCAGGAAAAAAGCCTTTTCCACCTGCATGTCCCACCTGATTGTGGTGACCATGTTGTATGGAACAACCATCTTCATGTATTTACGCCCTAGCTCTAGTTACTCCCTGAACACTGACAAAGTGGTCTCTGTTTTCTACACAGTGGTGATCCCCATGCTCAATCCCCTCATCTAGAGCTTGAGGAACAAAGAGATGAAGGATGCTCTGTGGAGAACTGCAGAAAGAATCACAGTGAGGTTTTGAAAACCCTGATCCAGGGATGTGGGTAACATGAGGCTTTGTTCCAGAGGCTGTGGAGCCTCCACCCATGGACATGTTCAGAAGCTGCCTGAATGAGGCCAGGAGCAACCTGATGTGACCATGACTAGTCACTGATGTGACTATGACCAGCAGGACATAGTTATTGTGCAGAAAGGACATCTAGGAGGTCTCTGTTCCTATGACTTGCAAATTATACACATAAACACGTATGTATGTGTGTATATATATCAAAACACAATATTAAATGCATCCTAACCTATATATTTATATATAACACAATATATTCTTGTGTTAAATGTCAACACCAACACACACGATACTGATTTTTCTTGCCTCAGTTTAGTTGGGGTCTCAGTGATTAATGGGCTGGGTAGGGGAGGCAGCTCCTATGAAAAGCTTTTCCCAGGAAGGATGGAAATCCAAGATCTAAATGGATGAGCTGATGTTTTAATGCAGTTGTGGAGCAATGGGATATCGTGCATGAGTCAAGTGAGTGAAATGCAAATTCTTCATCGGGTTTGTGTTTGGAACCAGGCTGCTGAGTTAAATCACAGTCAAATTGGGCTTTGCCGCCTCTTTTCAGGCAGCTGTAGAACTTCACCCTTTCAGTTTTCCTCAAGTTCCGCCTTTCTCAACGCCTTTAAGACAAGCTCTAAGGAGTTTTCTAATTTATACCCACAGTAGTTTGTTAAAAACAAAGGCAAGAATGTTATCAGTAGAGCTTGCTGCAGGAGAGTTGCGCTTTGGTTTGAGGCAATGGGGATTAAAGAAACCCAAAGCAAACATGGAAACACACCAACACCCTGAAACAACAGGGAAATCAAAGGTAATGAAGAAACCCAACCCAAAGTCCTTATTTCCTATTCAAGAAGTCGTTCCTGGCACAAATTGGAGCCCGCCCCCCCCAAAAAACCTGGTTGCTATAAAATCGCAATGCCACCAGGGAAAACAGTCACCACAGGGTTTCCCCACACACCCAAAACTTCCCTATTTCTTTAGCAGCTCATCACTCAAAGGTGAGAGATGTCCCTGATCCAACTGTGTTAACAAGCTCCTCTGGGAATGGATTTGGAGCTGATGGGTTTTTAGGAAGGAGAAGGCTTGGCTGAGTCCTGGATGGAGATTTTCCACCTGTGGTCACTTGAGCTGAGGCATCTCCAGTGGGAAAAACACTCTTTAATCCAGGGGAAAATAACCCAAACAGGGATGTGACCCTGGCCAGCACTAAGATCTTTATTCTTTTTTTAAACTTTTTTCTTTATTTATACTTTATTCTTTATCCTTTACATTTTATTTCTTATTATATATATATTTATTATATATATTATATATATATTCTTATTCTTTACTCTTATTCTTTGTTCTTACTGTTTACTAAAGTTACCAGCCTGACGCTGACTCTTACTATTGCCAGCAGGACATGACAGTATCCACATATGCCTGCTCTTTAGATGCCCATTTCGCCTTCAAAGCTGTATTCATCTACTTCTGAACAAAATCCATTCCTTTTCCTCTGTGATTTTTGTTACTTCTTGATACCATTACTCTCTGTGGTCACCTCCAAGAGGTGCAAAATGGTCACAGGTGTCCCTCTAGGTATCAGAAGGCCAAAGATTTGAAATAACTGTCTAGAAACTCATGGATCAGGATTTCTTATACAACACCACCATCTATTGGACGTTGCTGGGAATATCCACTCCTTTTTATTTTAGATAAAATCTTTTTTCTTACGTGCTGGGAGTGCTTTTTTCTTACGTGCTTGTCTTACAAGCCAAGTGGCTTGTTCTTGCCCAGGAAACTGAGAAATTATAGATAAATAAACTAAGGCCATCATGTTGCCTCTACAGTTGGCTGATCCTATGTAGACAGTTTATTTCCTGACCCTGTTAAGGCAATGTCAGATAGTTTAACAGCTTCAAAGTCCCCTCACATTTAGAAATGATGCTTTAAACCCCACTTTTCCTAGTGCAGTTCTTGGCTGAGGCTTCAGGTTGTATGAAATGTAGATTATTGTAGAATCATAGAGTGGTTTGGGTTGGAAAGGACCTTGGTTCCAACCCCCTGCCATGGTCAGGGACGCCGCACACTAGACCATGTCATCCAAGACCCTGTGTCCAACCTGACCTAGAACATTGCCAGGCATGGGGCAGCCACAGCTTCTCTGGGCACCCTGTGCCAGCGCCTCAGCACCCTCACAGGGAACAGCTTCTGCTTTACATCCAACCTGAACTCCCCCTGTTTCACTTTGAACCCATCACTCCTTGTCTTGTCACTCCAGTCCCTGATGAAGAGTCCCTCTCCAGCATCCTTGTAGCCCCCTTCAGACACTGGAAGCTGCTCTGAGGTCTCCACACAGCTTCTTTTCTCCATTCTGCACAGCCCCAGTGTTCTCAGCCTGGCTCCATACAGGAGCTGCTTCAGCCCCTGATCATCCTCATGGCCTCCTCTGCACTTTATCCATGTCCTTCTGTTGCTGAGGATATCAAAATCACTCTGCCTTTTAAATGGTTTTTCTCTTAAATATTCTGTGCTATCCATACACAATTTGAAGTGCTAATTCATGGTGTTTTAAATGATTCCTTTCTCCATCAGTTGTTTCCTACAGATTCACAGATCCCTCTCAGAAAGTATCCCCATTGCACATCTTTACTCCTGACAAAGCCATCCCAGATTTTATAATGAAAGCAAACAAAAAAAAACATCAGATCTCAAATCAGGTAAGGTCTCAACCTTTATCCCATGGAGGTGAAGGATTTAATTCCTTGTTGTTGATATACGTAAATCACACCCATCAGCACCTAAATAATCCCTGGGGAGCAGCTGGGCTTATTTAGGTGCTCTCTGGTGCTGAATTGAATGGGTGAGGATGCCTATACAGTAACCAAGTTCCTGGGCTACTGGTAGATCCATCCTGGTAACCTGCATGGGGTAGGAAACCCACCTTTTGTTACAGAACATTAAGTGCTAGGCAGGAATAACCAGGGTCATTCCCTACTAGGGCTTTTGGGGAGTAAAGAGGTGACTTCTGTCCTTTCCTGGAAGGCCCTGCAGCCCCCCCTCTCATCTTTGGGAGCACAGTAATGGAAGCATTTCTGATTGAAAAGTAAAGGCAGCTGCTTCAAAATGAAAAGGAAGTTGTGCTTTTATATTTTCATTCTAAGTAGCAGCATAAACTGAGATAAAGGAGAGCTGTATTTTCCCTACACTGAGGGTTGAACACATCTAAGAGTGCTTCCCAAGAGGTAATCTTGTTTTTGAATACGAATATGAGACAGTACATACTGCTATGTACTAAAAAAACTACCTTTGGGGATGTTTGAAGGCTGGATAAAACTCTTAAAGGCAACGATTTTGGGCTGATATTGTTCAAATAAGACCTTCCGGTGCCATTAATTTTAAAACCTGTTGGGTGTATCCTGACCTGGCTCTTGGGAGCCCTTTGGGCTGACCCTTGCCTGGTCTGACAGCTCCCCCGTGGTTAATGTGTAATCCCCTGACTTGTTTAACCCCTGGCTCTGTGAATACCACAAAGGACAAGGCTCTGGAAGGACGGGTAGATGCTGCATGGGGGAAGACAGAGCAGCATTACCCTTCTAGCTGGAGCCTGGAGAAGCTGGGAGTATTAAAACCCATTTCAAGTGGATCTGAGAGCAAAGAGGAAGAAATCCCTGATATGAAAACCCTGCTTTGTCCTGTGGCCTCCACAGGATCCACAGCCCTTGTAGCAAACCTTACTTCCTCTGCTTTATTTCAGGGCAGCAGAAACCATCCCCTTGAGGAACCAGAGGGATGCTGGTGGTGTGAGCATGGGGCTCTTTTGCTTCCTATTTTAAACGATCCTTTTCTTTACTCATTTGATAGTTTGTGCTGTATGACTCTCGAAAGAGCAGCTAACCAGTGCGTTATAACTTTATATATCTGGCACCTTCCCCTTGTGCCTGTACTGAAATCTTGAGGATGACATCCACCATGATGGCTTTGGACTGCCTGAGGGGACACTGAGATGAGCTCTTAGGCAGAAGCTCTTCCCTGTGAGGGTGCTGAGGTGCTGGCACAGGGTGCCCCGAGAAGCTGTGGCTGCCCCATCCCTGGCAGTGTTCAAGGCCAGGTTGGACACAGGGGCTTGGAGCAAGCTGCTCTAGTGGAAGGGGTCCCTGCCCGTGGCAGGGGCTGGTGCTGGATGAGCCTTAAATTCCCTTCCAAAACAAACCTCTCTGGGATTCTATGGTTCTATGAGAACAAGCTCACTGCTACCTAACCAGGAGGTTGTGCTGCCAGGTTTTTCTTTGCTGTAGGATCTCAACAGCAGTCGGTTGTTCCCTTATCCATGTCAAGAGTTACATCTTGGATAACACTAGCAACAGTCTGCTTGGTGAGTCCTATTGCAGCTTGTTGAAAGCTTGGCCAAAAAGCAAGATCTTACCAAATCGGAGTAGGAAAGCCACAAATGGAACTCCTTTCCCCAGGAATACAGAGATAAATATTCAGTTAACTCTTCAGCAGAGTGTGGACCCACAACCTGCATGAATAATATCTAAATGAAGTGAGCAAGGTATGGGTTTTCAGATTAATTTATCTCCATTCCAGTGAGTGTGCGCAAGCTGCAGGGAGATGTGATTGCTGGGGGAAGCTGTCGTGTATAGCACAAGCTGCAGCCTTAGAAACATCCCAGCTTTCATATCTGCACCTTGGATCACTTCAGACCAAGCACTTGGTTTGTCAAGCAAGAAAAAGCGAGGGTGAGCCTTTGTTAATTGTGAGCTTCAGGTCAATTCTCCACTGGCAGGAGATGTGTGTGTCTGGGCAGGTGGATGCTGCCTCAGGGGGAGGATTGAGCCCCAGACCCAAACAGTTGGATTTTCATTACTTGGGTCACATCTTCCAGCTCCATGGTGATGTTTCAGGAGCTGCTTTGCCTCCGGCATCTCTATGTGAGCAGTGAAAAGCAGCTCTAAATCCCAATTAATAACACCAGGAGACCACCCGCGTTGCTCACAGGACATCTGAAATGAGGAGTCTGGCTCTGGAGGGGGAGCTCACCCCTTCAGCAAAGGGTCATCAAATAATGATGACTTAAGCATGGCTCTGCTTGTCAGATACCAGCCACGCGCACTCCTGCTTTGCTCCCTGGTGTAACTCTGTCAAGTGATGATTAATGTTAGGCCGGAAAAATCAATGGAGATTTATTCTGCCTGTTGTAAGCTGTGATATTTGGAGCTGCTGATTTCTCCCTGGGAGAACTTATCTTTGGTCAAACCCGAATGTATCTTTTGTCTCCAAGTTAGCATAGTGTCTAAAGCAAAGTAGGGTGAGAAATCCTGGTTCTGCACTATCCTACCCTAAGGAAAGCCACATTTGCTCTCAAAGAGCTCCTCCTGGGTCACAGAAAACAGCTATTTATTCCTCATGTACTTACACTGGACTGGCAGCACCCAAAAGATGAGAAATAATTCCCTTTTCCCAGCAGTTACTGGGGAATTCAAGGACTTCCATGTGTCAATGGCTTGATTGGAACTATGAGGAACCCTGCAGTTTATTCATTCTGGTGTTGCCCTCCCTCCTTTGCCTTAAAGTATCTACTTGCTTCTAAGTGTGTTCGTGATGGTTGTGGTGTTTAGCCTTGGGAACTTGGTGTTTTCCTCTCTCAAAGAGAATTTACCTTATATTGACTTGTATGTATGTAAGTGGTGTAACTGATTGATAGACAAAACCTGACATTCTTAACATTATTGAGGGATTTGGGCCTATTCAGCATTTCAATTTGAAGACATAAATCAGGCAAACTGCTTATAGGTTCACTATGGTTGAAGATAATTATACGTCCCCCTCTGAGCTTATTCTCCTGGGCTTCACAAAACAGGGAAGACCTGTGGGTGATGTGCTTTGTCTTATTCCTTGCCATCTATGTGGTTACCTTCATAGGAAACCTGGGAGTAATTGCATTAATCAGAATGGATTCCTGCCTACACACCCCCATGTACTTCTTCCTAAGCCACTTCTCTCTCCTGGATGTCTGCTGCTCCTCTACCATCATCCCTCAAGCCTTGCTCCATGTTCTATGGAGCAGGTGATTTCCTTCATTAGATGTGCCACTCAGCTCTTCTGCTTTGCAACCTGTGCCACCACCGAGTGCTATGTGCTGGCTGCTATGGCTTACGATCACTACGTGGCCATTTGTAACCCCCTTCTCTACTCCATGGTCATGTCCCAAAGGCTTTGCATTGGGATGTTGGCTGGTGCCTACTTAGCTGGCGTGATCAGCTCTACCATACACACGGTTTCCATATCTCGTCTGCTGTTCTGTCGGTCCAAGACGATCAATCACTTCTTCTGTGATGGACCACCACTGCTAGCCCTCTCCTGCTCTGACACCCCTGCCATTGAGGTGATGGCTGCTGCCGTGGTGGGGTTCAAGGTACTGAGCACCACGGTCTTCATCCTCATCTCCTACTTGTCGGTCCTTTCCATTGTCATGCGGATGCAGTCTGTGGTTGGTCAACGCAAAGCTTTCTCCACCTGTGCCTCTCACTTCATCTCCATTGCTTTCTACTACGGCAGCTTCCTCTTCATGTACCTGCACCCCATCTCCAGCAAGTCCTCAAAGCATGATGAGGTGGTCTCCATGACGCACTCTGTGGCTGTCCCCATACTGAATCCACTCATCTACAGCCTAAGAAATGCAGATATGAAGAATGCCATGAGGAAAGCAAAAAGTAGAGTCCTCTGCTCTTTGTCCACTCATGGTTCCTAGTCAGCTGAAAGGAGAGGGCTACCCTGCCCTGGTGAGGAGAACAAGCAGGCTGGATATTGCACCTTCAAGGATGGCTGGATATTACACGTTGAAGAGGATGGTTGGATATAGCACCTTCAAGGATGGGTGGATATAGCACCTTCCCAAAGAAGGAACTAAACATACTTGGAATCATGACAGCTGGAAAACACGCTTCTCCTTAAACCAAGGCTACATTCTGTGCTGGCATGGACAGGACTTTCTCTGGCTGCAGCCTGAGACCTGACAGTGACTGTGTACTGGAAAGAAAGTTGTTGTCCAAAGTCATTGTTACTTAAATATTACTTGAAGTTAATATATTTTATTATTTAAACGTTATTAGACATAGCAATAAACTTTCTTTCAGGGTTCAGATTGCAAAAGGGAGAAGGTAGCTGGCGTCTTTGCCCTGCTGGCATCAAACCAGCAGATATCTAAGCTCATGTTTTATATTAGCAAATGATTTCTGGTGTTATTTCTGGTTTTAAGGAAATATTAACTGATATTTCCAGGTATTTCAACTCCAGCCCACAAGGTTTGGTGACGTGAAATGACAGAGGGGATTTTGAGATGAGCTCTTAGGCAAAAGCTCTTCCCTGGGAGGGTGCTGAGGCACTGGCAAAGGGTGCCCAGAGAAGCTGTGGCTGCCCCATCCCTGGCAGTGTTCAAGGCCAGGTTGGACACAGGGGCTTGGAGCAAGCTTCCCTAGTACAAGGTGTCCCTGCCCGTGGCAGGGGTTGGAACTGGAGGGCCTTTAAGGTCCCTTCCAACACAAACCAGGCTGCAATTCTAAGAAATAAAGCTGTCAGTCTCTTGAAGTCAAAGCCCTTGTGGGAAATGGGGACAAGTCATATCTGAGCCTCTGCTCTGCTGTGATTTTAAGTAGGGTTGTAAAAAACCTGAGTGCTGTTAGGAGGGAGGATTTGGGGTCCTCCTCCCCCCTGAAAAGCCAAGGTTCTGCTGGCCTGGGTCCCCTGACAAAGCTGATGGAGCAAGTGCAGTACCCACCTGTCTGCATATGGGACTTCAAGCTGCATTACTCACCCTGCACAAGTGCACCCAGGCATTCTTAGTGGCCTTTTTTGCCTTCATGTTGTTCCTTTAAATGATCTTTGAATTATATATTTTTCTTCTTTCCAGAAATTGATTGAGAGTTATTTCTCTCTCTGTTATATTGATTTTCCCACTTCATAAGCCTTTGCTTTAGCCCAGTACCCAATGGGGAAGAAAGACATTCAAAACCACTCAGAAATCCTTTTCTGCCTTCCTCCAGTCCATCTCCTGGACTGTCAGTCTGTTGCTTTCTAGCAGAAAACAAGGTTTGCATTGAAAACATTTAAAGCGACCTGTTTGCCCCATCCTTTGTGTTTTCTAAATGTCTGGGACAAGGTTATCAGTTAATTTTTTTACCAAGGGTTTTATAATATCTCTTCATGTAGGAGAAGCATTCAGGACACACCAGCACTCAGGATTCTTCAGATGAAGGCTGGGAAATCTGACTTCATCCTGCTATATCCTCAAAGCAGCCACATTTTGAGCCAATGCTTTTGACCAAAGTGTTGTACAATCACTAGTCAAGTGTATGGAAATAAAGCTGTCTTTTGGAAACTAATCCCCATGAGCACCTCAAACCATCCACACAGAGGATGCTTTGTTGTGTTTTCAGCTCCCTTCAATGCAATATTAGATGATCTCTGTGGAAGTAAAGGGAAACACTGAAAGGAAGAGGTATGTGATAGATGGGGAAAGACAGAGCAAACTGTCCTGGGCCTGCCTTCCTGGGTAGGTCTCTGCAGGAGAACTGGTCTTGGAGGTGTTAATGCAGCCAGAAGGAGTTTGGGGAGAGAGGAATTGAGAGGTTGTTTTGCTGATCAAGTCAAACTAATTATCCGAGGGAGGAGGATCCTTGGGAGAACAGTTTGCACAACACAAGCCTCTGAGGTAATGCCTCCTGTGAGATAAAACCCCTCCACCAGCCAGCCTGGAGCATCCTGCTCCCAAGCATCTCTCCTTCAACCCATCGCATGGTCTCCAGGAGGAGCTGCAGGCACTGCATCCACCACCACCTTTCTCTTTAACCAAGCAGGTACAAAAGGGTTTGATGGGTGGTGGGTCCAGTTTGACCCTGGTCATGCTGCCTCTCCCATGCTTTGATGACATGTTGAATTTCACTCTTCTTCAGGGACTGTAGCGATAGGGCAAGGGGTGATGGGTTTAAACTGAAACAGGAAAAATTAGGTTTGAAATAAGGAAGAAGTGCTTTACTGTGAGGGTGCTGAGATGCTGGCACAGGGTGCCCAGAGAAGCTGAGGCTGCCCCATCCCTGGCAGTGTTCAAGGCCAGGTTGGACACGGGGGCTTGGAGCAAGCTGCTCTAGTGGAAGGGGTCCCTGCCCGTGGGAGGGTTTGGATCTGGGTGAGCTTTAATTTCCCTTCAACCCAAACCATTCCATGATAACCCATGGTGTGAATAAAAGTGTCCTAGTATGCCTAGTAGGTTTGCTTCAAAAACACCAGCACTCCTGACCCCATCTACAACAGATTTAGCGATATTTTAGCATGAGAATATCCAAGCTAAAGCCTTAAAATTTTCCTTTATATTTGGTGTATTTTGTATTTTAAACCCTCTAGGTGGATATTTGGGTTGGTCATAGGAAGCTCACTGCAATCACAGCAGAGCTCTGCTGGAGCCAAGTCCACTGCTTTCCCTTAACCTTATTCAGGGTGAGGGTCCCTCAAAAGCAGATAAACTTAGAACCAAAAGCAAATTTCAAGTACATGGCTTTGTGTTGTGATGAAAACAATGCAGCACAAGTGATGAATCTACAGAAGAGCACTGATCCACTCTGAAAAATACAAAAAGGAGAAAAAAAAATCCTTAAAATTCCCAGAAATCAGTGAAGAAAATACAAAATCTTTTCTGTTTTCCACATTCTGAGATGTATTTATTAGATTTTATTGTATTACACTTTGATAGACATGATGTTTCCCTGTGTATCATTAGTGCAGTGTATATCAATCATGGTAGAATTATTCTCTTTGAATTTCAGGCTCTGTAATGAGCTCCTTCGCTTCTCTGACTTCAGATCTTGGGCTGCACACAGAAATACACCGTTACAAATACACCATTTTCCATTGCATTTACTTTATGGATTATATTCCAACTAAACTTCCACATTATTTCTTTTGTAGTTATGTATTTCACTGATTCCTTTCAATCCAAATCCATCAACTTGTTGAAATGACAGATACAGGAAACCTCACTGTTTTCTCCAGCTTCATCCTCTTGGGTTTCTCTGATGCCCCAGAGCTACAAAACACCATCTTCACAGTCTTCTTCTCCGTCTATGTTTTCATGGTGCTGGGGAACCTGACGATGATCCTGCTGATCAACACTGACCCCCACCTCCACATCCCCATGTACTTCTTCCTGAGCCACTTATCTTGCATGGATGTTTGCCTTTCCTCTGCTATCATCCCAAAAGCTCTGGAGACCTTCCTGCTGGGGAGAAGCCACATCTCCTTTTGGGGTTGCTTTGCTCAGATGTATGTTTTCATGGCTCTGGCTGCCTGTGAGTGCTTCCTGCTTGGGGTAATGGCTTACGACCGATACACGGCTGTGTGCAAGGCCCTGCTCTACACCACTACCATGACCAGGGCGCGTTGCTATGGCATGATGGTGCTGGTGTACACCATCGGGTTCCTCACCTCCCTGGTGCACATCACGCTGGCGGGGAGGTTGTCCTTCTGTCAGGCCAGGAGCATCAACCACTTCTTCTGTGAGCTGCCCACCCTCCTGGGATCAGGCAAAGCTGGTGTCGCTGTGTTACTCCATCCTCACCCCAACCCTTAACCCCCTCATCTACAGCCTGAGGAACAAGGAGGTAAAGGGGGCTCTGAGGAAGCTGTGGGAGCGAAAGCTGCTGCCACATCTATGCAGGGTTTGAAAGCACATTTGGAGCCCTTCAGTACTGTGGAGGTAAGGAAGGAATATGTGGAATATGTGATTATGGAATTGAGCATTACTGGCCATTATTGGTCATTATAGCTCACTACTGGTCATTATTACAGCAAGTTCAGGGTACGGAGAACCAGCACAACGAATGGTTCTCTTCAAACAGCTTCAGATTGTTTTAAGCGAGGCCTGAGCCTTCAGTAATCCGTCCAAATAAGTATCAGGTATTTAATAACAGGCCTGAGAGAGCACCATGTGTTTTGTGTCTAAATTGTGCTAAATGAAAGTAGAGCCCACAAAAAGGAGGCTCAGGCTTGAGGTAAGGTACTGACCACTGTCTCCATTGCCTACTTGATAAGCATTTCCTCAATGATGAACTGGTGGAAGGTCAAGAGGATTTGATACAGCTCTGGTGTCCCCAACACAAGGAGGACATGGAGCTGCTAGAGCAAGTCCAGAGATGCAACAAGGATGCTCAGGAGCTGGAGCACCTCCCATATGGGGCCAAGCTGAGAACATTGGGGCTGTGCAGCCTGGAGAAGAGAATCTGCTTAGAGTCCACAGAGCAGCTTCCAGTGTTTGAAGGCTCAGCCTTGAGGTAAGGCAGTGACCACTGTCTCCATTTCCTGGTTGATAACTGTTCATCCCAAACAAGCTTGAAGTCCTGAGGGAAGGACCAAAGGTTCAATACAGCTCTGGTATCCCCTGCAGTTCTGATACAGTTTTGGTGTCCATAGAATCCTAGAATCATAAAATAGTTAGGGTTGGAATGGACCTTAAGATCATCCAGTTCCAACCCCCTGCCATGGGCAGGGACACCTTACGCTAAATCATATCACCCAAGGCTTTGTCCAACCTGGCCTTGAACACTGCAAGGGATGGAGCATTCACAGCTTCCTTGGGCAACCCATTCCAGTGCCTCACTACCCTCACAGTGAAGAACTTCTTCCTTAGATCCAATCTAAACTTCCCCTGTTACAGTTTTAAAACGTTACCCCTTGTCCTATCACTACAGTCCCCAATGAAGAGTCCCTCCCCAGCATACCTATAGGCCCCCTTCAGATACTGGAAGGCTGCTATGAGGTCTCCACGCAGCCTTCTCTTCTCCAGGTTTAACAGCCACAACTTTCTCAGCCTGTCTTCATACAGGAGGTCCTCCAGCCTCTGAACATCCTCCTGGCCTCATCTGGACTTGTTCCAACAGTTCCATGTCATTTTTATGTTGAGGACACCAGAACTGCACACAATGCTCCAGGTCAAGTCTCACAAGAGCCCATCCCTGGCGGTTTTCCAGGCCAGGATGGACACAGGGGCTTGGAGCAAACTGCTCTAGTGGAAGGGGTCCCTGCCCATGGCAGGGGTTGGAAGTTGAGAGCTGTTAGGTCCTTTCCAACATAAACCAGTCTGGGATTCTGTGATACCTGATATGAGCATCCAATACATTTATCCCATGTAAGTGAGCTGGAGCAGTGCTAAGGACTTGTAAGAAGCACACATAGGTTAGCATGTGGCCAGAAGTATGTCCCAACTAAAATCTTCCTGGGATGTGTGGTCCTTAGATGTTTTCCTTTCTGTATGCTCAGTACCAGGTCTGTGCTTTGTGGATTTGACCATGTCACATCCCCTTCTGTATGTCATCACATTATTGAGGGGGAAGATGCTCTAAATGAAACAGTAGATGGAGGATTTTTAACATTTAATCCAAACACACCATTTCTGTTTAATGAACTGTACAATTGCTGGAAGAACATGTACTTGTATAATGACAAAATGAATAAATTTGTGGTATAAATAAGTACCTTTGGAAACCGTGGTCATCATGCATCATGCAAACAGCACAAACAGCTCTTAATGAGAGGCAAGACCCTCTGGTGTCCAAGCTAGGGACAAGGCAAGCTCTAATGGAAACTAAGTGTTATAAACATCTCCCCCTCCTTGTCTGTGTCTGTCTCCAGGTCTCTATTTGCTACATAAAGAGCTTATTGCTAAAGGTCTCTAACAGGTTGCAGTTGGTTATTTCTGCTTTGCAGAGCATGAAGTTCTGCAGCATTCCTCAGTGGTACCTTCTCAGTTAACAGGTTGTGTTGGGGAAGAGTTGGGGGGGAGGAAATATCACTTACAGCAGCCCCACAACAAGAAAATAGGGGAAAAAAAACATACTTCTCCCTAAAGTCATTACATTCAATCACACTAAAATCCTTGGCAATAGGGGAAAATCCTACTCTCAGCTGCTACTTCTCCTAAACCAGATATGAGATGAAGCCCACAGCGAGGAGGTTAGAAATAGGTGGCCTTTAAGCTCCCTCCAACCCACACAGTTCTGAGACCTCTTTGGCTGAGCTGGATGTTTGCAGTGGTAGGAAGGAAGGTGCAGGATGACAGACACAGCTCTGCTGCCTCCATGCTGGGATGTTCTGGTCACACAGAGATTTCGCATCTTCCCAATGCTCAATCACAGCAGGTACCATGCTCATCCTCTGGCAGCTCAGTGGCTCTGCTTCTCCTCCCGTTTCCTTACTTTGCACTGCACATCCTTCTGGAAGCAAATGGGATTTTATGCATTTCCTTGCATTAGCCCAAAGTAAAGTGATGTATTTTGGATGTACCTCCTCAAAACCCTTCATCCCTCCTTGAACTTACCTCTGGATGAATCACTGCTTGAATCAGTGCAACTTCTAAAGTTAAACTGAAGAGGGAAATTCCTCATGGGCTTATTTTTGCCACCTCCTATGATATCACATCTTTCCCCCCCCAAAAAAAAACAAAACCCAAGAGATGACAAGGGAATATTTATCAGAGACCTATATTGAGGGGATGCTTAACATCACCGAGTCTCTGCAGAGTTTAAAGCATGGTTAGGATGTGCTGTACCTGCTCCTGTAAACACATTCAGTTCCTTCCTCCTCCAGACAGCTGACACAAACAAGTTAAAAAGGGAATGAGGAGGAGTTCTATCAACTGATTGGGACGGGGTTGGTCAATGAGCAGCTCGCAATGAGGTTATTTGCTGTTGCTTTTCTAAGGGCATCTTTAACATCCTTGTTCCTCAAGCTGTAGATCAGAGGGTTGAGCATAGGGACAAGGAGGGTGTAAAACACAGCGGTGACTTTCTCTGTCTCCAGGGAGTACTTGGAAGCTGATTGCATGTGGCTGAGCCCAGCAGGGACATAGAACAAGGTAACGGTCCGGAGGTGGGAGGCACGAGTAGAGAAGGCTTTGTGCCTTCCTTCAGCAGACCTAATCCTCAGGATGGACAAGAGGATGTATACATAGAAGGTGATGATGAGGACCAGCACAGACATGGAAATGCTCCCATGAAGAATTACAAGCAAAAGCTCATTGAGGTGGCTGTTGGAGCAAGAGAGCTTCAGCAAAGGGTTAGTGTCACAGAAGTAATGGTTGATGGTGTTTGGACCGCAGAAAGGCAACAGCAGCAAGCAACAGGTTTGGATTAGGGAGTTCAAAATCCCCCCCCCCCCCCCCATGTATGATGCAGCCACCAGCTGAACACAGACCCCGTGGGGCATGGAAACCGTGTAGAGCAGTGGGTTGCAGATGGCTACATAGCAGTCATAAGCCATCACAGCCAGCAAGAACACCTCTGTGGTCACAAACATGAGGAAGAAGAAATGCTGCAGGAAGCAGGCAGGGTAAGAGATGGTTTTGTTTTCCACCAAGAAGGCAAGAAGCAGCTTTGGAGCAAAGACAGAGGAGTAGCAAAGATCGACAATAGAGAGATTGCAGAGGAAGAAGTACATGGGAGTGTGCAGCCGGGGGCTTGTCTTGATCACTGCCATCAGCCCAAGATTGCCCGTGAGAGTGATGAGATAAATCATGAAGAAGATTACAAAGAGAGGAGTCTGCAGCTTGGGCTCGCTTGTCAGGCCGAGGAGGATGAAGTGGGTCACTGCGGTGTGGTTGCCTTCAGCCCTGTTACTGTATTGCATGGCAGCATCCCTGCGGGAAGGAGGAAAGATGGAGTGAAATAGGGAAGAGCAATGCCATGTGGCTTGCATGTACTCTGTTAGGCTGGACATTAAAACAATAAAGATTTGATAGTTGAGGCAACATCTAACTGTGGTTCTTGGTGAATCTTCACAGGCAGAGAAACACATCCAAAAGCCCTTCAGAAATCTCTTAATCATGAGGCTAAATCAGACCTTTTCTTTTAAAAACCCAAACCCAATCTTTGAAAACTGGAGAAGAGGTGAAGAACTTGCCAACTTGTCATCACATTTCATTAGGGAGGCAGAAAAAGGGACTGTGCATTCCATTTGCTCCATGAGAAAGACTGAAAACATCTGAGTGTGATGCCCCAGGAGCCCTGAATCCATCACCCCAGCTCTGATACAGCATTGCTGGATCCCCAGCTGCCCACAACAACTCATTGAGTGAGATACTCGAGTCTCAGGAGGTTTCCCTGGCAGCGTGGGGCAGAAAGTCCTGTCCTAGACAGCAAAAATAGGCTGAGCTGGCACATTGCTGTCGGTAGAATCGTAGAACAGTTAAGGTTGGAAAGTACCTTAAGATCATCCAGTTCCAACCCCCCTGCCATGGGCAGAGACACCTAATGCTAAATCATATTACCCAAGGCCTCGTCCAACCTGGCCTTGAACACTGCCAGGGATGGAGCATTCACAACCTCCCTGGGCAACCCATTCCAGTGCCTCACCACCCTAACAGTAAAGAACTTCTTCCTTAGATCCAACCTAAACTTCCCCTATTTAAATTTTAACCCATTCCCCTTTGTCCTATCACTACTAGCAGTTTTGGTCAGGTTCCAGCACAGAGAGAACTATTCCCCTCAATGTGGCAGATGAGTCTAACAGAGAGTCAGTGCACTTAACTTCTGTTATCTCCTCCAGCTCAGGTATTAAAAGGCTTTAAACTAGATGTGTTGGGGGAGGGGAGCATCATTCCATTCCAACACACCCAGTCAGTTGCCAGCACCTATAATAAATGCCTGGAGCAATGTAGAGATATCCCAGCCGCTCCAGCCTATGAGCCGGCTTCATTTGGAGCTCGGCTCAGATGCCTCTATACAAACACCCGTAGCATGGGGAACAAACAAGAGGAATTAGAGATGCGGTCACGTCTACAGGGGTATGATATAATAGGCATCACAGAAACATGGTGGGATGGCTCCTATGACTGCAGTGTTGGAATGGAAGGTTACAGGCTCTTTAGGAAGGACAGGCCTGGCAGGCGGGGAGGGGGGGTTGCCCTTTATGTTAGGGATAGGCTGGAGAGTATGGAACTCTGTCTGGGGACAGGTGAGCAGTCCACAGAGAGTTTGTGGGTCAGGGTTAAAGGGAATACAGCTATGGGAGACATTACTGTGGGCATCTGTTACAGACCTCAGGAAGCTCTCGGGAGAACTGGCTACACAGGATTTGGAGAAGGCTGAGGTTCTGAATGACTTCTTTGCCTCGGTCTTCACTGGCAAAGGCTCTGACCACACCACCCAAGTCTTGGAAGGCAGATGCAGGGACTGTGAGAATGAAGACCTTGCGCCCACTGTAGGAGAGGAACTGGTTCGAGACCATCTTAAAAATCTGAACGTGCACAAGTCTATGGGTCCTGATGAGATCCACCCACGGGTCCTGAAGGAGCTGGAGAATGAAGTTGCGAAGCCACTGGCCACCATATTTGAGAAATCATGGCAGTCAGGTGAAGTTCCCATGACTGGAAAAAGGGAAATATAACCCCCATTTTCAAGAAGGGGTAAATGGATGACCCGGGGAATTACAGACCAGTCAGTCTCACCTCTGTGCCTGGCAACATCTTGGAGCAGGTTCTCCTGGAAGGCATGCTAAGGCACATGAAAATCAACAAGGTGCTTGGTGACATCCAGCATGTCTTCGCTGAGGGGAAATCCTGCCTGACCAATGTGGTGGCCTTCTATGATGGGGCTACAGAACTGATGGACAGGAGTAGAGCAGTTGATGGCATCTACCTGGACTTGTGCAAAGCATTCGACACTGTCCCACAGGACATCCTTGTCTCTAAATTGGAGAGACATCAATTTGATGGATGGAGCACTCGGTGGATAAAGAACTGGCTGGATGGCCACATGCAAAGCGTTGTGGTCAATGGCTCAATGTCCGGCTGGAGACCAGTAACGAGTGGGGTCCCTCAGAGATCAGTGTTAGGACTGGTCTTGTTTAACATCTTCGTCGCTGACATGGACAGTGGGATTGAGTGCGCCCTCAGCAAGTTTGCCGATGACACCAAGCTGTGTGGTTCGGTTGATATGCTGGAGGGAAGGAATGCCATCCAGAGGGACCTCGACACGCTTGTGCGGTGGGCTGATGACAACCCCATGAGGTTTAACCATACCAAGTGCAAGGTCTTACACTTGGGTGGGAGCAATCCCAGGCACAGCTACAGGTTGGGCAGAGAAGAGATTCAAAGCAGCCCTGTGGAGAAGGACTTGGGGGTGCTGGTCAATAAGAAAATGAACATGAGCTGGCAGTGTCCCAGAAACCAACCGTATGCTGGCCTGCATTAAAAGGAGCGTGACCAGCAGGTCGAAGGAGGTGATCCTGCCCCTCTACTCTGCTCCTGTGAGACCTCACCTGGAGCATTGTGTGCAGTTCTGCTGTCCTCAACATAAAAAGGACATGGAACTGTTGGAACAAGTCCAGAGAAGGGCCACAAGGATGATCAGGGGCTGGAGCACCTCCCATATGAAGACAGGCTGAGGAAATTGGAGCTGTTCAGCCTGGGGAAGAGAAGGCTGTGTGGAGACCTCATAGCAGCCTTCCAGTATCTGAAGGGGGCCTATAGGTATGCTGGGGAGGGACTCTTCATTAGGGACTGTAGTGACAGGACAAGGGGTAATGGGTTAAAACTGAAACAGGAGAAGTTTAGGTTGGATCTAAGGAGGAAATTCTTTCCTGTGAGGGTGGTGAGGCACTGGAATGGGTTGCCCAGGGAGGTTGTGAATGCTCCATCCCTGGCAGTGGTCAAGGCCAGGTTGGACGAGGCCTTGGGTGATATGATTCAGCATTAGGTGTCCGTGTCCACAGCAGGGGGGTTGGAACTAGATGATCTTAAGGTCCTTTCCAACCCTAACGATTCTATGATTCTATGATTTTACGATTCTATTATTTCCATGGTTTTCCCCAGTCAAGGTCAGGAAGGCATTGGCAGGCTGCTCCTCACAACTCTGAGACTAAGAAATGAACTGGACATCATGTTCTGTAGGTAATAGAATACTTCTGGCTTTATTTGAGGGGATTTCTTAGAATCCCAGACTGGTTTGGCTTGGAAGAGAGCTTAAAGCTCCTCCAGCTCCAGCACCTTCCACTGGAGCAGCTTGCTCCAAGCCCCTGTGTCCAACCTGCCCTTGAACACTGCCAAGGATGGGGCAGCCACAACTTCTCTGGGCACCCTATGCCAGCACCTCAGCACCCTCCCAGGGAAGAGCTTCTGCTTAAGAGCTCATCTCAGTCTCCCCTCTGACAGATTAAAGCCTTCATGGGGATTATGGGGAACCTCCTTCTACAGCCAAACATGAAAGGAAAGTGCATGTCACACGGATTCCCACCAGAGATCATCCGGATCCCCTGGCAGTGCACACTGGGAGCAAACCCCCCCAGTCTGGGCATCATTTTGGCTTCCAATTCTTTCCAGAGCCACATGCTCCCCTTTCCCTCTCTCTCCAGCAGTAAAACCATTCACAGGAGCAGCAGGACATGGTGCGATGTTGCAGATGAGCATCCTCCATCCTCCTCCTGCTGTCAGCTCTGCCACACTCACCTCCTCATCTCCCTGCTCAATACCAGCCCTGCAGCCACAGCAGGAGATGGATGGGGCCGAGCCTGCTCCACAGGGCATGGGATATGTGTATGGATGTGTATGGATGTGTATGGATGTGTATGGATGTGGTGGACATAGGGGGGTGTGCACGGATATGGTCCCTCCTTGCTTTGCATCAGTCCTGGTCCCAAATGCTCTCACTGCTCACACTGCCCTCGTGGCCACCCTGCAGGACATGGGAGGCAGAGGCTCTCCTCTCCGCTATGATGGACATAAGAAGGATTTAAGCACTGATCCCTAAGAAGTTAAAGCTGAGTCCCAGTTTGGATCCAGCTGCATGCAGAGCAGGGACGGATTTCAGCCCTTGTCCTGTGCCTCCATCACCAGGGCACCAGCAGGGGCAGAAGCCATCAGCATCCCTATGAGAATGTCTCCCATTTCCTGCAGAGTGCCAGCATCCTTCATCCTGCCCCATGGTGAGCAGTGAGGTGCTGGAGTTTGCAGTTTGAAAGAATGCAGGTTTTAAGTCTTAATGCAGGTTTTAAACTATCACCTGGAGATGCTGACAGTTTTGGAAGATATTTTTGACAGGCTAGCAAGGAGCCAGGTAATAATGTTAAGTGTAGATCAGAAAAGACCAAGACATAGGGGAAAAAAATAGCCACTAAGGGCAATAAAAGAGTGTAGATAAATCAGATTGTCTGTGGTCTTGTTGCACAAACAAGTCGCAGGAAGAAAGCAAGACTTGGAAATGATTCCAAACCAAGCCTGCAAGCCTAAGGAAGAGGCTGGGGAAACCAAAGTGCTTGGTAAAAGTGAAGCTCTGATGTCCTCTGTCACAAAACCAGCAGATAAACATCATCCCAAAGATACTTCCAAACCAAAGTGTTGCCAGCCTACTGAAGACTGAAAGTCTAATGTTATACTTGGTAAAGGAAAAGGCACTAAGGAAAAGATAACAACACTTGAATGTAAGGATCAATTTGTTACTCTACTTTTCATCACTGAAAAACTACCTCCTAATTTGCTCATGTAGGGACATGTTCTGGATGGAAAATGACTGTCAGAGCAGTGAGCACTGGCTGGGCTGTCAGGTGCAGAGGGTGATGGGTTCTACTGTGCAGGAGCCTGGGGTCTGCCACAGGGGTTTGTCTCCTTTATCTGTCTAAACAGAACCAAAGGAGAACACCCTGGTGTGCAGGGACCATCTCACAGTACCTGAGCAAGAGAAGCAGGGCAGGAACAGAGACATGGACCAAGTTCAACCACAGCTCCAAAGCATCAGGAAAGCTGGTGATGAGGAGGCAGATTCAAGACCAAGCCAAGTCAGGTCGAGTCAATCCCTTGTTCAGGATCAGGTGAAAAAATTGCTAGAAAGATAGATGAGAAATCCTAGGTGACCACCAAAAGATTGCATAGGTGTGCTGAACTCCTACTGAACTGGAAACCAGAACTCCTCTAGTAAAGCTCAGTCTGCCTGTTCTGAGCTTAAATAGAGATGGGGAACAACAGGAAGAGGGTGGGGATGGAGCCCAGCTGAGGCTGGTGAGGGGGATAAAGGCCTATTAGTTCAGCCTGGGACAATTCCTCCCTGCCTCAAAATGCCTGTTTTTCATCTTTGAATACTGTGGAAGTCCAGAGGCACCCGCTCAGCTGTTGGACATCCAGGCACTACATGTGGGTAACCCCATTTGGACTGGAAAACTGGGTTCACCCTCCACAGAAGAGCATCAGCAGCTCCAGAGATGGAGTCGCTTGTTCTTCATGTCCCTTTTGAGAACTGTATGCAAGATCTGGAATGTCTCTAAACCCATTTTCATTGTGTCAGTATGTTCAGACCAAAACATTTGCATGGTCCACAAGTGTGTAGGAAGCATCCTCTGAGCTGCCTGTAACTGCTGCTGTGCAGCTGTGCTCAGGCACGGCTCATACACTCCACATCTCTCAGATTCCCAAGCACCACAATGCATTTCAGAGGTGATTTCACACCCTTTGCTTTTCCTTCTTTTTGTTTTTCTCTGCAAAACATGAGCAACCCTGGAGGCTTCCTCCCAGGAGAGCACATGCAACTGTATTTACAGCCTAAGCACCACAAGCTGGGCTCTTGGTGTCTGGCAGGAGCTCACCTCTCTTCACATCAGGTGCTTAACAGAGCTGATGCTGGCACATAGATGTTCTCTGCTGCGTTGGGGATAAATCCTTGGCTCCCATCACTTGGTGACAGAGGGAAGGCACAGGAGGTAACACCAACAGAAAGCAGAGCCTCGCCTGCACTGAGGAGGTGGGCTTGTGTCTGCATGTTCTTGCATCCTCTTTGGTAAAGCTGTGTCAGAAAACAGCCTTACCAATGTGGGTTTTCTTTATAAGAAGAGGGAGTAATGTCTGATGCAGGTTGTGTTTCCTTTGCATAGGCAGCTAGAGCAGATGCACTAATTTGTTCAAGTGTTAAATGAGGAGGAATCTTACTTTGTTATAAAGAAATAAAATTTTCAGATTGCCAACAGAATATAATCACTAACAAATCAGAATTTGGAATCAGCGCGTTTTAAATATCAACTCTGCTTTTAAGGAAGCAAATTAATGCCCATGGGTTTAGGATGATTTATTGTCCATTTAACCAATGTTAATGTTATCTGTTGTTAATGATCTCAAATAGTTTGATAAATGCGATTTGGTGACATGAATGATAATTAGAAGTCAAGGCAATATACCTAGAGGACATTAATGTGTAAAATGGGATTTCACTGGGACTGGGACTCTCCAGGTTTACATTCACTGCTATGAGGTCCCTGTGAGGTGTCTTCCAGCACAAATTGCTGCCAAACCGAAAGTGAATAAAGATCTGATTCTTTCAGCATACCTGAAAACACACGTGTTTGAATAAATCCATAGTTTTAGGTATCCCAGCAACAAGTGCCATTTGTTGCTTCTACGGGCTCCCTGTCCTATTGAAAGTACCACAAGTGAAAAACATATATATATAATGTGGGATAGAAAATACAGTAAACTATATTAATTCCACCAAAACGTCAAAGTTAAACTAGTGACTGACTGTAGTTAGATCCACTCCTGAATATCTCTGTTTAATCAGTATGATGTTCTAATTCCTTTTGTCTCAGCAGGTAACACCTGGTCATGGGAGGAAATCACACACAGACTGAATTCATCCTGTTGGGAATTACAGACAACCCATATGCACAGACCCCACTTTTTGTCTTGTTTCTATTGATTTACATTGTCACTTTGGTGGGGAACATTGCGATCACCATCTTGGTTCGGGTGTCTCCCAGCCTCCACACCCCCATGTACTTCTTCCTCACCCATTTTGCCTTCACTGACATCTGCTATTCCACAGTCATCTCCCCCAGGATGCTGGCAGACCTGTTATCAGAGGACAAAACCATTTCTTTCACTGGGTGCATGATGCAGTTCCTCACCTTTGCTGTCTTTGCTACTATTGAGAGTCACCTCCTGGCCATGATGGCCTATGATCGGCACGTTGCTATCTGCCAGCCCCTGCTTTATGTGACCATCATCTCCAGCCGCATCTGCTGGCAACTGACAGCATCATCCTACCTATTTGCCTTCCTCAGTGCCATCATCTACACATGGTGCCTGTTTGGAGGTTCCTTCTGCGGTCCTAACCGCATCGACCACTTTTTTTGCGACGTAGTCACTGTGCTAAAGCTCGTGTGCTCTGACACGCACAGCAGTGAGATGGTCATCTTTGCTTTATTCACTGTCAATGCAGTGTTTGCAAGTGTGATCATTTTGCTCTCCTACATGTCTATCATCCGCACCGTGCTGAGGATGTGCTCAGCACAGAGCAGGGCCAGAGCCTTCCACACCTGTGTCTCCCATTTGATGGCTGTTTCCATGTACTTTGGGACAGGATTCTTCATGTACCTACAACCTCCTTCTAGCCACAGGAGCCTGGATAAGGTGGCCTCCATCTTCTATGCTGTGCTCATCCCCATGCTCAACCCCTTCATCTACAGCCTGAGGAACAGGGAGGTGATGGGGTCTCTGGTGAAATGCAGGAGGAGCTTTTTCAGCCACTGGCAACACTGAAGCGTTCTGTCATCCAGGACATGAACAGTTCATCTCAAGTGAGAAAGCCTATAGGGCACTAAAACAAAGGGATTTTTCCCAATAATCCCCATGATTTGATGTAGATTCTTCCATGCTTCCTGCACAAAACTCAATTACAGTTTTTAATGAGATATAGATCCCCAGAATCACATCTTCCTTCCTTGGAAGGAAACTAAAAGGAGAGGAACCTCAAACTTCAATCCATTTCATAGTCAGCAGCCTGTAGGAAGAAATTACCCTCAATTATCCCAGGCCTCTTTCCCTCACAGGAAACACCAATCAGCTTTGCTCAGTTATAACTTTTGTCACTGATAAATATCTATTTTTCTTGCAAGATTCTTGACCTTGTCCCTCAGCTCCAATAAAATTCCTCACTCTTACCTGTGATCTCTTTATTAAAGCTGCTGGGGTGTCAGGGAAGATGAAGTGTAGTTTTACATTTGCTTGTTGAAAAAGAGTCACAGAAAAGGTTTCAAAAGATTCATTGCATTTGTTTGTGCCTTTCAAGGAACAGAAACTGGTGGGAATCAAGATCTCAAGCTGCGCCTTTGAATGTTAAAGGGAATCCCTCCCCAGGCTGCAGCTTCATAGGAGATTTCATTTAAAGGAAAAAGTTATAGACAATATAATTCATAATGGAGGATGATGAACTGTGCTGAGACCACCCAGTGTTAGGGACATTTCGGGCACATCAGGATCTCCTCCCTTTCATTTTAAGTGGTGTTTTACATTCATCTGACATAACCTTTTACCTAAATGGTGAGAGAAATGAAATTCCACTTGGAGATAAGCACCCATATCCCATGTCCATGCCCTACTCATGCTCAAGCACACCGCGAAAACCAAATTGTCTATTTCACATTAGAATTAACTTTGTCGGAAGCTTCCATAAATGAAAGAACAAAGAATTGATGGTAAGTGAGAGCTGTCTGGGTCTCAATAAAGCCAAAACACACTGATGGGGGAAAGTATCTTTCCCTTACCTGCTGTGAGTGAGAATTAACTTCTATTGGGAAAGTATATGGATGGTGAACAGAATTTTTATGTGCTCAGAAAAACAACAGTATGAAAGCATACACGGTCATCGGTGGTGGGGCAACGTGGCTTTGACCTGCAGTCAATGAAGGAGCCAGAATCTGTATCATTAAATGCTAAAGGGCTTGGCACCTTGGATATCAGAGGGCTTCCTTCAAAATCTTCACCATATCTTGTTTTCTTCCATTTTGTTGGCTATTTTGGCTTACACTATACATATAGAATCATAGAGCCACAGAAAGCCCAGGCTGGGCCTCAAAAGATCATCTGGTCTGAGCTTCTGTAGAAACAGGAGTCTAGATGTGCAGTGTCCTGTGTAGGGCTCATTGATGCTTGATGAATTAGCCCACTCTGGTGTCCTTATTTCCTCTTGGGTTTAAGAAAGTTTGCAAAGCAGAGACAAACATTTACCCAGACTGGATGCTACTTCACTCATAGAGGACTGGATTGCCATAGTCCTGTGTGGCGGAACCTGCTCAGTGATCTGGCAATAGAAACCTCAGTTTAAGATGCCAGGGAGGCAGCATGGTGAATTCCAGCAACACAAGAAACAGGCTTGAGGTTTTGGAAATACATTTCATACTGAGAGCATCATTGTATGAATTCTGTTTCAATCTTTGCAGAAAAGGGATCTATAAAATGCAGCCACCCCTGGCTGTAGACACAAACTTCCCACGTCAAATACATGATGGGGGTCCTCTGCATAAATGGTTCTGATACCTCAAATAGCAAGCACCTTTTTGGTAGGAAGAGCTGGACATGGGTCTCTTTGCCCTGTGCTTCAGGTGCTGTTAGATCAGCCTAAATGTTTTGGAGAAGGATTTTGTTTTTTGTGGAGATGATTCAAAACCTGGCCTCTATTGACATGAACATTAAAGATGATATTCATATGACAGCCTTGTTAACCTAACAATTAGTTAGCAATTCTCATCTTTAGATACCATATAGTCCCTTCAGATCATCCAGTCCCAACCCCCTGCCACGAGCAGGGTCACCTTTCGCTAGAGCAGCTTGCTCCAAGCCCCTATGTCCAACCTGCCCTTGAACACTGCCAGGGATGGAGCACTTACCACTGCTTTGGGTAACCAGAAGTCATGAAGTAACGTGTGTCTGTTCCTGAGCTGTCCCAGTTATTTCTTCATGATGATGACTGCACCACACAGACATAATTCCATAGTCCTAGACCATTATCCCAGTGAAACATTCACATGAGCATGGGTAGGTGGATCAGATTGGATGAACCATGTCAGGAAGCATAAAGGCATCTGGGACAGAGTTCAGTTGCCTGAACATTAACTATTAACACCCTGGAGATGCCCCTGAAGCTCACTCTGAGCTTTCAGATGTTGCTCCAGAATGACCCAACCCTTCTGAAAGTTGCAGGATGTACATGTCAAGTGCTTGCCAAGGTCCTGGGCACTTCAGGACAGAGCAAATGACACCACATTTCTATATAAGGGAGACCAAACCTGACCTGGGGCATTTCATTGCATCTGACTCCTTCCCTGCAACTTAAGTGATAGTTTCCACCACCACTTATAGGAAAACATGCAAAGAAAGTGGTTTCTTAGTCCTTCAATTATCTTATATGTTTTCCCCCTATATGAAGTTTTAGTCCAACTGAAAGGAAAACTGAAATACCTCTTTTAAGAGTGTTGGGAGGAGGGATTAGGAGATCTGAAGTAGTTTCACCTTCTTCGAATTTAGATAATTAAAAGCTGAGTCATTAAATCACAGTTTTGTGTCTCCATCTGTGCTCAGTGAAAGTGTGTTTTTGTATCTCTAGTATTTGTTCAGATAAAAAGAGCAGTTTCAAGAGTTCAAGTTGGAAGACACACACACAGAGTGTCCTCCCCCCACTGTGTTTCCATCCCCATCAGAGGCTGGGGTCAGGCTGCATGAACTGGGCTCCTTTTAGACTCATTGAATCAACCAGGTTGGAAAAGCCCTTCAAGCTCATCCAGTCAAACCCTTACAACAGCACTGCCAAGGCCACCACTAACCCATGGCACTGAGGGCCTTGTCTATAGGGTTTGTGAGCACTTGCAGGGCCGGTGCCTGCAGCCCTGCCCTGGGCAGCCTGTTCCAATGCCTGAGCACCCTCTGGGGCAGGAATTGTTCCTCAGCTCCAACTAAACCTGCCCTGGTGCATCTTGAGGCCATTTCCTCTTGTCCTGTCTTTTGGATTAAAACAAACTGAAAATAGTTTTGAGGGGGCAACTGATGCAGTTTGTCTTCCAGGAGGCCTTCACATCCTGACTGGAATTCATTTAATCCGGAGAAAGCTATTCAGAGATGCACATACCATGGAGAGAGGGTGCATGGTACAAGTCCTTCTGATGTTCAGACCTGCTCTGGACAACATCCATCCTCACCAGCTGTCCTAGGATGTGATAAAACATCCTCTTATTTCTATCCATTCTAGAAGGGACCTGACTGGCACATAACGAGGCAATGAATTTTAGATGTTGAGTCAGGTGACCCATGCTTATTCTCCAATCCCAAATTCATAATGGTAGGAAAATCACATTTATGAAAGCCAGTCAGAAATGGAGGATGGATGTAGTAGACTTCAACTTGCATCAGTTTAACAGATTAAGAACATTTTTAACTGGTAAAAACTAAAGAGAGACACAAATAAATTCATCCCAAGGCAACTAATAACAAGAAATTCAATGTATGAAGTATTCTTGAGGAGGCTGAAAAGTGAAGAGAAATGCAATGAGCTTCCCCAGCTCCCTTTATTAGGGGTCAAAAGCAGGAAGGGACAAAGCACCCCATTAGCAAGAACCACATGATCTGCGCATGTCATGAAGACAGGGATGTGTCTTTACAGAGAGAGTAGGAGCAAGCTTGCATGGGCACAGAAAGCCCTCCAGCAGGCTCAAAATCCAGGCTTTCACAATACAAGCACTCACAGCTATTTCCATCACAAGTGATGCTGCTCACTTTGCCAAAGCAAGAAGTGGTCCCTGGGGACCAAGCACCCTTCCAGGAGTCATCAGCTTTAACAAGACCTTCTGGAGTTTACCAAGGAAGTTTCCTCATCACCACAAAAGCTTCTCAGAAAACTTGGATGTGACTTCCCTCATTCTTCATAACAAGCCATCAGAGATTAATTAGCTGGGGATAACAAGAAAGAAACTTTCTTCTTTGTTAACAACAAAGTTAACTTCTACAGCTGCCTTGCTTGACAGAGATGGTTCAGGCCCAAAGCCAAGGAGTTGGAGGGTCAGTGTGTTGGCATGTTTGTGCATTAAGGACAATTTCATGGGCCTGGATCATAGAATTCCAGCCTGGTTTGTGTTGAAAGGGACCTTAAAGCTCCTCCAGCCCCAACCCCTGCCACGGGCAGGGACACCTTCCAATAGAGCAGCTTGCTCCAAGCCCCTGTGTCCAACCTGCCCTTGAACACTGCCAAGGATGGGGCAGCCACAGCTTCTCTGGTCGCCCTGTACCAGCGCCTCAGCACCCTCCCAGGGAACAGCTTCTGCCTAAGAGCTCATCTCAGTCTCCCCTCTGACAGGTTAAAGCCATTCCCCTTGGCCTGTCCCTGCAGGCACCTGTCCTAAGCCCCTCTCCATGTTTCCTGAAACCCCTTTAGGCAGAGGTTTATGGGGAAAAGTTCCTTTCTTATGGCTCTAAAAAGAGCAAAACAACACTAGCATTTTCTAGGCAATAATTTCCTATCCATCCATGCAGAATTTAAACCCCTCATCAGGAATTTAATATCTGCTATTAGCAACCTTTATGAAAGCAAACACACACCCAGGACACTGCCGACATCCATTTTGCTTTCCTATTCTGTTCAGGAAGTGATTTATGCATGCTGAGCTTTGAGGCTCTACTGCATTAGACATTATTGACCAACAGAAATGATTGAGGACAGGTTGGATGGTGATTGCAGCAACCTGCTCTACTGGAAGGTGTTTCTGCCTGTGGCAGGGGGCTGGAACTGGGTGAGCTTTAAGCTCCCTTCCAACCCAAACCATTCCATGGTTGTATGAAAAGCTGCTTGCACCTCCTCACTTTTGAATGGGGTTTCTGAAGGACCCCAACACATCAGCACAGTGAGCTGATGTTTCCCATTACTTAAATTGACTCTTCAGGCTATGGCCTGTGTTTGCTCTGAACACAATCCACATTGTAGCTGTGTCTGCCCAGCACCCTTCACTGCAAGTGGAGAGAACCATGCACTTTTTCCAGAAGAAATCCCTGATATGGATGTTTAAAATAGATCCAAGCTGAATCAAAAACCCCAGATGCATCCTTGTCTCTATAAGACGAACCTTCTGTGTCTAATTCAGATGTGAAAGCCTACAGTTAGATAAGATGACTCCTTGGACTGATGTGACTCAACCCCCAAATCCTGGAATGAGAAATCATGAGTAAGCTGCAGCTGGGATGGAAAATAACCTTTGCCTAAATGGAGAGACATAAGGAAAAGAAGAAATGATAGGGTAGCTCCAGACAACACTGAGAGTCTTTGAGCCATGAAATAGGTTGGACATGTCCGCATACAACATATGGCCAGAAGCATGGAGCATCTGTGTCATCAGCACCAGATGGCATCCAAGGAAAAGCCAACACTGCTCAGGCAGTGCCTTGAAAGGCTGTTCCTGGTCCAAGTTACATGACTACTTATCACAAGGAATGAAGTTACACTCCGCTTCTAGGTCAGCATGGTGGCACCTTTCCACGGTGCAGGCCCATCCAGGAAAGCAAGACACCCAGATACATCCTATGGAGGAAATACGTACATTTCCTATGAGGAAATAAGGAGATGGGCACATGAAGCTGAGAGCTGGTGGTCATAAGGTTCCCCACCACCATGGTGTTGGAGATGAGTAAAACAGTCCCAAAGAGCAGCTTCTACACGTTGGGGAAGCCCAAGAGGACAAACGTGGTCACACTCAAGTGCTTTCCTCCAGCCACTCTCTTGGCAGCAGGAGACAAAGAAACATGGGAAGAGGTTAAATCGCTTCTCCCAGCTCACAGGAACACACAGTGCATGAGGTTAATGCAGAATTTGGGGTTTCCTTTAGGACTGCACCCAATTCCTGGGAGAGAAAACCATGATGGTTGAAGGTCCTAAATAATACACTGAAAAATAATACCTTGATAAAATAATAGGCAATAGTTCCTATATGGAAAAAAATAATCTTAAACCTTAAATCCTAAAGCTGTGGCTGCTCTGTTATGGAAAGAATTGGTCCTGCAAAAGATAAGTGTCTTCTCATGAGCATCCAAAATCTTTTTAACAAGGAGGCTTGTTTGGGATGATTTCTTTGCTGTCTGTGGGAGTTGTTCTTATTTAAGGACAAGTAAATACAATAATATCATGCCTTAATCTGCCACAAGTATTAGTGTTGCTTTAAATAGATAAGAAATCAAATTGGAGTTATTTTCTGACTCTGTAGTGATGTTTGAGTCAATTATAGTGAGACCAGAATCCCTGAATGCAATTCCACGTACTTGTAGCTTAAAGGGAAAAACCAACCCCTTCTCATCTGAATTATTCTTGCATATATTCCGTCCTCTGTTCTTACTTCTATTTAAAGAACATGTATGTATGTATAGATGTACACAAGATGACTGCTGTTCATGTTAACCTGAAGTATGCAGACCTTAAAAAGATGAGGGGATGACCTTAAAATAACTATATTGCCTGATGAGAAATGAGCATTCCTCCTCCTTCCCCTCCCACTCCCCTCTTTCCATCAGCCCCTTTTCAAGCAAGAGGACCATTTCTTCAGCACAATTCATCTTCTCCCTCCACCCTTCCCAAAGCAGCTTTTACTTCTCCATTCCCCAGCCCGTGGTCAGATGTTCATTGCACATTGATGGCTCATTTCAACTCAGTGGACACCACAAGAGCCTTGTCCCTCTCTGATAAGGTGCCCCCCAGCCTGTCTTAGTGCTTAGAGCAAGTCCTCCTCATAGGCAGGACTCAGCATTTTCTCTTTTTGAAGTCTGTCTGATTCCACCTGCCCATTTTGGACCTAAAACTGGCCCACAGCTTTTCTGGGCACCCTGTGCCAGCGCCTCAGCACCCTCCCAGGGAAGAGCTTCTGCCTAAGAGCTCATCTCAAGCCACCAACATCTCTTTCCAAGCCATCAATACTGGTAAAGGCAGACACAGAGATGAACTCACCAGTACTTGAAGAAAATCTCCTTGCTTCTTCCACCAGGACCTCAGAAGGGTTCCTCCAAATAACAACAGTGTCTAAAAGAAACCATTCTAATATCTCCCAATTCTTTTTCAAAAAGAAAATAAAGATAACATGGCCAACAGTTTTAAAGGGAGTAAAACCAAAGTGAATTTCATCTTTCCATTTCTACATAGAATCATAGGATCGTTAGGGTTGGAAAGGACCTTAAGATCATCTAGTTCCAACCCCCCTGCCATGGGCAGGGACACCTTACGCTAAATCATATCACCCAATGCCTCGTCCAACCTGGCCTTGAACACTGCCAGGGATGGAGCATTCACAACCTCCCTGGGCAACCTATTCCAGGGCCTCACCACCCTAACAGGAAAGAATTTCATTCTTATATCCAACCTAAACTTCCCCTGTTTAAGTTTTAAACCATTACCCCTTGTAATGAAAGGAAGTAGCTCAGTTTCCAGCTACCCTGGAGAGAAAAGCTTGGTACTCCGTGTTCCTGGTTCTTCTTAGACATCTAGATACCACACACTGGAGAGGAATCACATCCTCAGTGTAGAACCCACACATTCAAAACCCAAGGCTTGAAATCCTTTCCAATCAATAGGGAAAAAAACATGTTCCCCTTGTTTCATGACATTTTTACCTTACCAGCTAAGGGAGCCATACCAGACATCTCCAAAGAGGACAGCACTCACCCTCTTTTAGACATGACTTACAGTACAAGCCAAACATGAAAATTTCTCCTTATCTATTTATGAGCCAAGGTCCCATTACAGCTGATGAGACTCAGGCCAATGCAATCAGCAGAGCTCATTCAGATCTCTTCAGCTGGAGCAATGGAGGTGTCTGACTTGCAGTGAGAGGCATGAACCCCACCAAATCTCCCTCAGCAATAAAGAGAACTGATGGACCCAGTAAACTCATATAGGTGACATGGTACATTCAAATGTAAGGAGATAAGTGCTTGCCTAAGGACATTTGAGGTGATTCCTAAATCCAATCACTAAGTACCCAAAAAGGGAAGGTAGCTCCTACCCAGCATTTGCTCAGCTGCCTTTAAACCAGATTTAACTACAATGAAAGCAGCTCCACCTGAGAGTGGGGAGCTAAAGCCATTAGGAGCTCATCAGCAGGAATGCCAGAAGCCAGGCACCTCATTGCCTGCTCATCATGACCCAGCAGGAAGATGCATTGCAATGCTGGCTGAGGCTTCTGCTTCCTAGGACATCATGTGGTGTTTGCTCTGGCTCCTGCTCAGATGATAACCCCATTGAAGGCAGTGGCAGCCCTTAGACACAGCAAACCACTGGCTCCTTTAAACACACACAACAAGGAGCAAAAAGCTTTGGGGTTTGATAGCAGCAGCTCCAATGTGAAGCCACAAGAAGCAGAGTGATAGGGTTGTACACGTAGACTTGTGTTTTCAAGGCACTAAGATCTCAGGTTCCTGTTTAAAAACTTGGTGATGGTGAAGGAGAGAGCAGCTGGACATAAAGTCATTGAATATTGTTGTAGAAGGCTCCAGAGAGACCTTATTGTGGCCTTTCAATACCTTAAGAGGGGCTACAAGAAATCTGGAGAGGGGCTTTGAACAAGGGCTTTTAGGGAGAGGCCAAGGGGTATGGCTTTAAGCTGCCAGAGGGGAGATTGAGATGAGCTCTTGGCCAGAAGCTCTTCCCTGTGAGGGTGCTGAGGCGCTGGCACACGGTGCCCAGGGAAGCTGTGGCTGCCCCATCCCTGGCAGTGTTCAAGGCCAGGTTGGACACAGGGGCTTGGAGCAAGCAAGCAACCCTGTGGCAGGGGTTGGAGCTGGAGGAGCTTTAAGGTCCCTTCCAACCCAAACAATTCCATGCTTCTATGATTTCAGGGGCAGAGAAAGGATTCATGCAAGAATTAATGGTGTCCCATTCTTTTCGACTTGATGCCTCCTGCAAGTTCTCCATGTGCTTTATCGTGCAGATGAGGATAAATCTGAGATTTCCTACTGTGAATGTGCAGCATGGGAAATTCCAGTTAGAAACAGAGGGAGTTAGAAAACCCCACTGTAAGAGCAGTCAAACACTGACATAGGGGCCAGGGAGGGTGTGAAACCTCTGCCCCTGCTTGTCCCCAAGGCTCAGCAGGAAAACAACTGTCATCTGGGTTAAATAATAACCAGGGAATTATCAGGAAGCTTTGGGAACAAAGCAGGATTCAGCTGATTGGCCCTGGATACCTGCTAGTTGTGTGTTGTTAAGAAATGAGAAAACCACTTATATCCATACTGAACTGAATCCAGCCATGGACCTTCTCCCTCCAGCCTAGGTTATTATGTGTGTCTAGTATAGCCCTAAGGCTCAGCCATGCCTCCGGGTTTCACCATGGTCCTGGCAGTGGCTGCAGCTCTATGGACTGAGGTAATGCACACAGTGATGTATTTTGGGGTGTTTTATGTATACTGTGTTTGCCCATCACCATTCAGCTCTCTCTGAAGGAAAGCAACAGGAGAGACATCAGGGCAGGCAATGCCATTGCTCCAGGCTGCCAAGGGCTGCCACGTATCAGGTCTGAAGGCTGCTGAACAGCACCACAGCTCCTGTGCTCTGTTGTGATCAGGCTGCCATGGAGATCATGGCTTCTATTGCTGCCAACAGGGGAATGGAAAGCAAAGGTGTGGAGCAGTGGATGGGGATTCCTTGATAGTTTCTGCCCTTTGGTGGGAATTCATCACTATCACTTCTTAAAACGCTTTCAAAACGCCTTCATTCATAACAGAGGTCACACAAGTACCATATTTCACTTAAATTCTTTGCTGTCTAAAATGAAATGAGGTGTATGGTGCTGGAAATCATTTTGTCCATCAAAAGCTAAAAATACTGCCTGCATGGCATCGCACTTATTTGCTATCATCTCTGTTTTTCTTGCTAAAGGTGTTTTTGTCCTTTTCTTAAGGCCTTTAATGAATTTAACAACACCATTAAGAAGTGGAGTTTCATTCAGTGGAAGGGTAGAATTCACAGTTTATTCTCATTTGCCAAGCAAAAGGGAGAACAAAAATGAAAAGAGCTTTAAGTTCATGCAGTCCAAGTGTTCCCTTGCCGTGTGTGGTGGTTTAAACCACGTGTCAAGGCCTCCACTGACCCATTGCACTGAGGCCTTGTCTATAGGGTTTGTGAACTCCTGCAAGGCTGGTGCCTGCAGCCCTGCCCTGGGCATCCTGTTCCAATGCCTGAGCACCCTCTGGGGCAGGAATTGTTCCTCAGCTCCATCTAAACCTGCCCTGGTGCAGCTTGAGGCCATTTCCTCTTGTCCCATCCCTTGTTCCTTGGGAGCAGAGCCCAGCCCCCCCTGGCTCCATCCTCCTGTCAGGCAGGTGTAGAGAGAGATCAGGTCCCCCCTTATCCTAAGATGTGCATGCTTGTAGTTGTCTACCTGTGTCTTCATGACATGAAATAAACTACTAATTAACTAATTAGGTGAAATTAACTACTAAATATAATTATCAAAGTATGGAGAGTGAAATCAGTTGTATTCTCAAACACATCAACCAGTGCATCATGTAAGTCTGGGTGCAGAAGACCCCCAACATGTTGTCCATACTTAACCAAAACCCAAGCATCTACCCCACATCTCCATTCTGTCTGGCCCTAAACTTGCACCATTCAAGATCATTATATTTTTGTGAGCCTCCTCAAAGCCTCCTTCACCTCCTTATTCCTCAGGCTGTAGATCAAGGGGTTCAGCATGGGAGTCACCACGGTGTAGAGCACCACAGCCCATTTATCTGCTGCTCTAGAGCTGTCTGAGCTGGGGAATAAATACATAAAAAAGCATGCCCCATAGAAGATGCTGACAGTGGTGAGGTGGGAGGTGCAGGTGGAGAAGGCTTTGCGCTTGCCCTCGGCTGAATTGATGCTCAGGATGGTGGGGATGATGGCCACGTAGGAGAGCAGGATAACCAGGCTGCTGGACACACCAAAGAGAGATGTTGCAGTGGTCAGGATGATGTGGCTGACTTTGGTGTCAGAGGTGGAGAGTGAGATGAGAGGGTAATGTCACAGAAGAGGTTGATGACACTGGACCTGCAGAAGGACAGGGTGGACATGCAGAAGGACAGGTCTGTCCCACGCCATTGGTCAGCCCCATGAGGTATAAGCCAGTCACCAGCGGGAAACAGCACTTAGGGGACACGACAAGGGGGTACATCAGGGGAGCTGGTACCATTGTCCATCAGCAATGTCAGGTACCATGTACAATGAACCAGGTTTCCACTCATCTTCAATTCCTTGTACTCAAACCATAGCTCACAAGTTTGGCTTCAAAGACCCAACAGAAGATCGTGGTGACCTTGTTAACGGTGAGGTAAATTCTGGCCACTACTTGTCCATCCAAACATCAATGCTCACATTACTCAAAGTACTCAGGTTGGTCAGGCATGACTTGGCCTTGGTACCTCTATACTGGGACAGTTTTTCCACAGCTGAGATGATGGAAGGGGTGAGATTGTCTTCGAACTCTCGGAGTTTATGAACCATTTCATCCACTGTTAGTGGTACTATGTCATTCCAGGTCACTGTTGCCAATGAATGGGCATATGATGACGGTGCATTCCGTGTAAGTTTTTGCCACATGGGTCGTGTACATTCAACTTCATCTGGATCTATAGGTGTATCCCCGTTATTCAGCTTGATGTGATAGATTATCTCTACGATGGCTGATTCCCTCAGAGACTGGATGCCTTTGTCTATAGTAGTCCACTTGGCCGAATGACTCGTAACATCATCCTTGTATGGAAACCTTTCTTTCACAGCTGCCAAGAGCAGCCTCCAAAGGCTGAGGGACTTTTTCTCTCTTGCAATTACTTTGTCAATTCCCCCTTCTCTAGCAAGTGATCCCAGCTGCTTGGCTTCTGTACCTTCTAGGTCGTGACCATCGTAACAGCGCTGTCTGTTGCAGTCGAAGTTTAAGCAGCTGCTGACATGTTTTTCATAGCTAAAAATAAAAGAGAAAGACTCCCAGCACCATTTCTGTTAGTTGGACATGGAAAACATGACTAAGCATACCCACTGTAGGCTATACTTATAATTTTAACTTCTTTTTTCCCCCCCGGATGTAGGAGTTTGCATTTGGATGCCTGATGTACAGTAAACCAAAATCTGTCTGGAGCACCCAGTTGAACAGGGGTCATTTTCCCTAAGAGACATACACAGACAAGGAGGGGGAGATGTTTATAACACACTTTCCGTTAGAGATTGCCTTGTCCCTAGCTTGGACACCAGAGGGTCTTGCCTCTCATTAAGAGTTGTTTGTGCTGTTTGCATGATGCAAGGTGCCTCAAGGGAGCAGCCAGGACAAGTTATTCCCAATGGGAAGGCAAGCTGGGAGCTGAAAGTGGCCACAAAGCAGAGCACAGTCCCCGTGTGCCTGAGCACAGCAGCAGCTTCCACTGATAGCCCAGGGGAAACTAAGAGTCAGGTTCATGGTTGTTACAGATCCGGAGCAAACCCAGTTACAGCACAGCCCTGGAAGTGGGCCCAGTGCCAGGACTGAGCTTAAATAGAGCCTGAGCCTATGGCAGAGGGTGTGTGAGAACGATCCAGGTGATGCTGGTCATGGCAATTACTGTAGCTGCACTCCCTGATGTCTCAAGGAGAGGGGAACTGGGTTTTCCACCACCCAATGCCCTAAACACAGCGGCAGCTCTGCATTCAGCCTCCTCTAATGTATTCCTGTGCGCAGAGGATGAAAGAATGGAGCAGAAAGGAGCAAAGAGCTCTTTTATTGTGTTAATGAGAATAATCTCTCCTCAGTTATGCAAAATCATGGAATCATGGAATGTTTTTTGTTGGAAGGGTGTTTAAAGCTCCTCCAGCTCCAACCCCAACACCTTCCACTGGAGCAGCTTGCTCCAAGCCCCTGTGTCCAACCTGCCTTGAACACTGCCAGGGATGGGGGATATGACATGGTCAAATCCACAAAGCACAGATCTGATACTGAGCATCCAGAAAGGAAAAGTTGTAAGGACCACACATCCCAGGAAGATTTTAGTTGGGACACAGTTCTGCCCACATGCTAACCTATGTGTGCCTATCACAAGTCCTTAGCACTGCTCCAGCTCACTTACCTTGGATAAATGTATTGGATGATCATATCAGGTATCACAGAATACCAGACTGGTTTATGTTGGAAGGGACCTAAAAGCTCTCAACTTCCAACCCCTGCCACGGGCAGGGACACCTTCCACTAGAGCAGCTTGCTCCAACCCCTGTGTCCAACCTGGCCTTGAACACTGCCAGGGATGGGGCAGCCACAGCGTCTCTGGGCACCCTTTGCCAGCGCCTCAGCACCCTTACAGGGAAGAGCTTCTGTCTTAGAGCTCATCTCAGTCTCCCCTCGGGCAGGTTAAAGCCATTCCCCTTGGCCTGTCCCTACAGGCCCTGATGAAGAGTCCCTCTCTTATTCTATCTGAATAAGATGCTTCACATGTTGTGTTCTCTTTTCTTGAGGGAATTGTCCAAATGTCTCGATTTTTCATGAAAACTCCATCAAAAACTTTGATTAAAAGCTTATAAAGTGAGCATTTCACTTCACACCAACTTAAATTAGATTTTGACTGGTTGCCATTGCATTCATTCATTATTCATCACAGTTCTTTGCAGAAGACCACGGTTTCCAAAGGTGCTTATTTTAAACCACAAATTTATTCAGTTTGTCATTATATAAGTACATGTTCCTCCAGCAGTTGTACAGTCCATTAAACAGAAAGAAAAGATGTGAGGACCACACATCCCAGGAAGATTTTAGTTGGGACACACTTCTGGCCACATGCTAACCTATGTGTGCCTATCACAAGTCCTTAGCACTGCTCCAGCTCACTTACACGGGATAAATGTATTGGATGCTCATATCAGGTATCACAGAATCCCAGACTGGTTTATGTTGGAAGGGACCTAAAAGCTCTCAACTTCCAACCCCTGCCATGGGCAGGGACAATTTCCACTAGAGCAGTTTTCTCCTAGCCCCTGTGTCCAACCTGGCCTTGAACACTGCCAGGGATGGGGCAGCCACTTCTCTGGGCACCCTCTTCCGGCACCTTGGCACCCTCATAGTGAAGAATTCCTTCCTTACATCCAATCTGGATCCCCCTGTTTCAGTTTGAACCCATCACCCCTTGTCCTATCCCTACACTCCCTGATGAAGAATTCCTCTCCTGCATCCTTGTAACCCCCTTCAGACACTGGAAGCTGCTCTGAGATCTCCAAGCAGCTTCTCTTCTCCAGGCTCAACAGCCCCAGTGTTCTCAGCCTGGTGCCATACGGGAGCTGCTCCAGCCCCTGAGCATCCTCGTGGCCTTCTCTGGACTTACTCCAGCAGCTCCATGGCCTTCTTATGCTCCCTGCAGAGAAGGACTTGGGGGTGCTGGGCGATGAGAAAATGAACATGAGCCAGCAGTGTGTGCTTGCAGCCCAGAAACCAACAGTATCTTGGGCTGCATCCAAAGGAGAGCGGCCAGGAGGTCGAAGGATGTGATCCTGCCCCTGTGCTCTTCTCTTGTGAGACTTTACCTGGAGCATTGTGTGCAGTTCTGGTTTCCTCAACATAAAAAGGACATGGAACTGTTGGAACAAGTCCAGAGGAGGCCACGAGGATGATCAGGGACTGGAGCACCTCCCGTATGAAGACAGGCTGAGGAAGTTGGGACTGTTCAGCCTGGAGAAGAGAAGGCTGCATGGAGACCTCAGAGCAGCTTCCAGTATCTGAAGGGGGCCTATAGGGATGCTGTGGAGGGACTTTTCATTAGGGACTGTAATGATAGGACAAGGGGTAATGGGTTCATACTTAAAGAGGGGAAGTTTAGGTTAGATATATGGAAGAAATTCCTTCCTGTGAGGGTGGTGAGGCACTGGAATGGGTTGCCCAGGGAGGTTGTGAATGCTCCATCCCTGGCAGTGTTCAAGACCAGGTTGGACAGAGACTTGGGTGAGATGGTTTACTGTGAGGTGTCCCTGCCCATGGCAGGGGGGTTGGAACTATGTGATGTTAAGGTCCTTTCCAATCCTAACTATTCTATGACTCTAGGATTCTATAGACACCAAAACTGTATCAGAACTGCAGGGGATACCAGAGCTGTGTTGAACCTTTGGTCCTTCCCTCAGATCTTCAAGCTCGCTTGGGATGAACAGTTATCAACCAGGCACTGGAGACAGTGGTCACTGCCTTACCTCAAGGCTGAGCCTCCTTTTTGTGGGAACTACTTTCATTTAGCTCAATTTAAACACAAAACACCATGGTGCTATCTCAGTCCTGCTCTTAAATAACTAATACTTATTTGGATGAATTATCCAAGACTCAGTCCACACTTAAAATCACCTGAAGCTGTTTGAAGGAACCATTCATTCCCCAAACTCCTTCTGGCTGCATCAACACCTCCAAGACCAGCTCTCCTGCAGAGACCTACCCAGGAAGACAGGCCCAGGACACTTTGCTTTGTATTTCCTCATCTATCACATACCCCTTTCTTTCAGTGTTTCCTGAGGAAGCCCTTGACATCCACAGGGTTCATCTAATATTGCATTGGAGGGAGCTGAAAACAAGCTCAACAAAGCAACCTCTGTGTGGATGGTTTGCGCTGGTCATGGGGAGTCCTTACCATCACATGCATTTATTTCCATACACTTGACTAGTGATTGAACAGCACTTTGGTCAAAAGCATTGGCTCAAAATGTGGCTGCTTTGATGATATATCAGGATGAAGTCAGATTTCCCAGTCTTCATCTGAAGAATCCTGAGTGCCGCTGTGTCCTGAATGCTTCTCCTACATGAAGAGATATTATGAACCCCTTAGGAGAAATATTAAATGATAACCTTGTCCCAGACATTTAGAAAAGTCAAAGGATGGGGCAATGAGAGGAGAAAACTGGGCTATGAAAGTGTGGGGAAGGAAGAAAGAGAAGACCGTAGATGGCTTTAGATGTTTTCAATGTCAACCGTTTTTTCTGCTGGAAGGCACCAGACTGACAGTCCAGGAGATGCACTGGAGGAGGGTAGAAAAGGATTTCTGTGTGGTTTTGAATGTCTTTCTTCCCCATTGGGTACTGGGCTAAAGCAAAGGCTTGGGGACTGGGAAAATCAATATAACAGAGGGAGGAATAACCCTCAACCTAATTTAGAAAAGAAGAATAATATAATTCAAAGGTTATTGAAAAGAACTACATGAATCCAGAAAGAGGCACTGAGAATACCTGGGTGTGCTTGTGCAGGGTGAATAATGCAGCTTCAAGTCCCAGATGCAGACAGGTGGTGTCGTGGTTTAAACCCAGTCAGGTAATTCGTTCGCTCACTTCCCCCCCTTTCTTGCCCTCCCCCTGCTCTCGGAGGGATGGAGAGGAGAATCAAAAGAATGCAACTCCCACGGGTTGAGATAAGAACAGTTTAGTAACTAAGGTATAACACAAATCACTACTGCTACCACCAATGATAATAATGATAAAGGAAATAACAAGGGAACAGAATACAACACCTCACCACCCGCTGACCGATAACTCGCCCCCCAAGCCCAACCAAGCTCCGACCGATACCTCCTCCAACCTTGCAGTCTCCCAGCCCTTCCGGCTAACTCCCAGTTACATCCTGGGCATGACGTGCTGTGGTATGGAATACCTCTTTGGTCAGTTTGGGTCAGGTGTCCTGTCTCTGCTTCCTCCTGGCTTCCCCTCCTCCCTGGCAGAGCATGAGGCTCACAAAGTCCTTGGCCAAACCAAAACATCTCTATCAGCTCTGCTCCCGAGCCGAAAGTCAAAACACTGCACTGCACCAGCTACCAAGGAGGAGAAACATGACTGCTACTGCTGAACCCAGGACAGGTGGGTACCGTACTTGCTCCATCAGCTTCGTCAAGATAGCCAGGCAAGCAGCACCTTGGGTACTCAGGGAAGAGGAAGACCCCTGATCCTCCCTCTCACCTGCACTCAGGCTCTTTACACCCCTACTTAAATTCGCAGCAGAGCAGAGGCTCAGATATGACTTGTCCCCATTTAGCACAAAGGCTTTGTTGACCAACAGACTGTCAGAGCTTTATTTCACAGAATCCCAGCCTGGTTTGTGTTGGAAGGGACCTTAAAGCTCCTCCAGCTCCAACACTTGCCACAGACAAGGACACCTTCCACTAGAGCAGCTTACATCAAGCCCCTGTGTCCAACCTGCCCTTGAACACTTCCAGGGACTGGGCAGCCACAGCTTCTCTGGGCACCCTGTACCAGCACCTCAGCACCCTCACAGGGAAGAGCTTCTGCCAAAGAGCTCATCTCAGTCTCCCCTCGGGCAGGTTAAAGCCATTCCCCTTGGCCTGTCCCTGCAGGCCCTTGGCCAAAGCCCTCCTGCAGGTTTCTTGTAGTCCCCTTCAGATACTGGAAGCTGCTCTGAGGTCTCCAAGCAGATTCTCTTCTCCAGGCTGCACAGCCCCAATGTTCTCAGCCTGGCCCCATACGGGAGGTGCTCTAGCCCCTGAGCATACCTGTTGCATCTCTGGACTTGCTCCAGCAGCTCCATGTTCTCCTTGTGTTGGGGACACCAGAGCTGTATCAAATCCTCTTGACCTTCCACCAGTTCATCATTGAGGAAATGCTTATCAAGTAGGCAATGGAGACAGTGGTCAGTGCCTTACCTCAAGCCTGAGCCTCCTTTTTGTGGGCTCTAATTTCATTTAGCACAATTTAGACACAAAACACATGGTGCTCTCTCAGGCCTGCTATTAAATACCTGATACCTATTTGGATGAATTACTGAAGGCTCAGGCCTCGTTTAAAACAACCTGAAGCTGTTTGAAGAGAACCATTCGTTGTGTTGGCTTCCATACCCTGCACTTGCTGTAATAATGACCAGTAGTGAGCAAGAATGACCAATAATGGCCAGTAATGCTCAATTCCATAATCACATATTCCACATATTCCTTCCTTACCTCCACAGTACTGAAGGGCTCCAAATGTGCTTTCAAACCCTGCATAGATGTGGCAGCAGCTTTCGCTCCCACAGCCTCCTCAGAGCCCCCTTCACCTCCTTGTTCCTCAGGCTGTAGATGAGGGGGTTGAGGGTTGGGGTGAGGATGCAGTAACACACCGACACCAGCTTTGTCTGATCCCATGAGGATGCCTCATGAGGCTGGACGTAGGTGAGGATCGCGGGTGCGTAGAAGATGGTGATGGCAACCAAGTGGGAGGTGCAGGTAGAGAAGACCTTCAGCCTCCTCGTGGCCAAAGGGATCTGCAGGACGGTGTGGAGGATGTAGGTGTAGGACACCAGGATCATCAGGAGAGAGACCATGGCATTAAACACAGTGTTGTAAACCTGCAAGACCTCATTTGTGCTTGTGTCTGAGCAGGAGAGCTGCAGGAGGGTGGGCAGCTCACAGAAGAAGTGGTTGATGCTCCTGGCCTGACAGAAGGACAACCTCCCTGCCAGCGTGATGTGCACCAGGGAGGTGAGGAACCCGATGGTGTACACCAGCACCATCATGCCATAGCAACGCGCCCTGGTCATGGTAGTGGTGTAGAGCAGGGGCTTGCACACAGCCGTGTATCGGTCGTAAGCCATTACCCCAAGCAGGAAGGTCTCACAGACAAGTAGAGCCACGAAAATATACATCTGGGCAAAGCAACCCCAAAAGGAGATGTGGCTTCCCCCCAGCAGGAAGGTCTCCAGAGCTTTTGGGATGATAGCAGAGGAAAGGCAAACATCCATGCAAGATAAGTGGCTCAGGAAGAAGTACATGGGGATGTGGAGGTGGGGGTCAGTGTTGATCAGCAGGATCATCGTCAGGTTCCCCAGCACCATGAAAACATAGAGGGATAAGAAGACTGTGAAGATGGTGGTTTGTAGCGCTGGGGCATCAGAGAAACCCAGAAGGATGAAGCCGGAGAGAACTGTGAGGTTTCCTGTATCTGTCATTTCAACAAGTTGATGGATTTGGATTGAAATGAAAGGAACCACTGAAATACATCCCTACAAGAGAAATAATTTGGAAGTTTAGTTGGAGTTTAATCCACAAAGTAAATGCAATAGAAAAAGGTATATTTGTAATGGTGTATTTCTGTCTGTAACTCAAAATCTGAAGTCAAAGAGGTGAAGGAGCTCATTACACAGCCTGAAATTAAAAGAGAATAATTCTACAATGATTGATATACACATCACTAATGAAACAGTGAGAAACATCATGTCTATCCAAACGTAATACAATAAAACCAAATAAGTACATCACAAAATGTGGAAAACAGAAAAGATGTATTTTCTTCACTGATTTCTGGAAATTTTAAGGATTATTTTTCTCCCTTTTTTGTATTTTTCAGAGTGGATCAGTGCTCTTCTGTAGATTCATTACTTGTGCTGCATCCTTTTCAACACCACACAAAGCCATGTACTTGAAATTTCTTTTAAGTTCTAAGTTTATCTGCTTTTGAAGAACCCCCACCCTGCATAATGTTAAGGGAAAGCAGTGGACTTGGCTCCAGCAGAGCCTTGCTGTGAATGCAGTGAGCTTCCTATGACCAACCCAAATATCCACCTAAGGGTGTAAAACACAAAACATACCATATATAAACCAAAATTCTAAGGCTTTAGCTTGGATATTCTCATGCTAAAATATCGCTAAATCTGTTGTAGATGGGGTCAGGAATGCTGGTGTTTTTGAAGCAAACCTACTAGGCATATTAGGGCACTTTTATTCACACCATGGGCTATGATAGAATGGTTTGGGTTGAAGGGAAATTAAAGCTCAGACAGCTCCAAATCCTGACACGGGCAGGCACACCTTCCACTAGAGCAGCTTGCTCCAAGCCCCTGTGTCCAGCCTGGCCATGAACACTGCCAGGGATGGGGCAGCCACAGCTTCTCTGGGCACCCTGTGCCAGCGCCTCAGCACCCTCACAGGGAAGAATTCCTTCCTTATTTCCAACCTGAATTTCTCTGTTTCAGTTTAAACCCATCACCCCTTGCCCTATCGATACAGTCCCTGAAGAAGAGTGAATTTCAACATGTCATCAAGCATGTGAGAGGCAGCAAGACCAGGGTCAAACTGGACCCACCACCCATCAAACCCTTTTGTACCTGCTTGGTTAAAGAGGAAGGTGGTGGTGGATGCAGTGCCTGCAGCTCCTCCTGGAGACCATGCGATGGGTTGAAGGAGAGATGCTTGGGAGCAGGATGCTCCAGGCTGGCTGGTGGAGGGGTTTTATCTCACAGGAAGCATTACCTCAGAGGCTTGTGTTGTGCAAACTGTTCTCCCAAAGGACCCTCCTCCATCGGATAATTAGTTTGACTTGATCAGCAAAACAACCTCTCAATTCCTCTCTCCCCAAAGTCTTCCTGGCTGCATCAGCACCTCCAAGACCAGTTCTCCTGCAGAGACCTACCCAGGAAGACAGGCCCAGGACACTTTGCTTTGTATTTCCCCATCTGTCACATACATCTTCCTTTCAGTATTTCCCTGAGGAAGCCCTTTACATTCACAGAGATCATCTAATATTGCATTGAAGGGAGCTGAAAACAAGCACAACAAAGCATCCTCTGTGTAGATGGTTTGTGCTGGTCATGAGGAGTCCTTTCCATCAGGTGCATTTATTTCCATACACTTGACTAGTGATTGTACAACACTTTGGTCAAAAGCATTGGATCCTCCCTCCTAAAAGCACTCAGGCTCTTTACACCCCTACTTAAATTCGCAGCAGAGCAGAGGCTCAGATATGACTTGTCCCCATTTAGCACAAGGGCTTTGTTGACCAACAGACTGTCAAAGCTTTATTTCATACAATCGCATCATAGTTTGTGTTGGAAAGGACCTTAAAGCTCATCCAGCTCCAACCCCTGCCATGGGCTTGGACCCCTTCCACTAGAGCAGCTTGCTCCAAGCCCCTGTGTCCAACCTGGCCTTGAAAACTGGCAAGGATGCGACAGCCTCAGGTTCTCTGGGCACCCTGTGCCAGCGCCTCAGCACCCTCACAGGGAAGAGCTTCTGCCTAAGAGCTCACCTCAATATCCCCTCTGTCATTTCACGTCACCAAACCTTGTGGGCTGGAGTTGAAATACCTGGAAATACCAGTTAATATTTCCTTAAAACCAGAAATAACACCAGAAATCATTTGCTAATATAAAACATGAGCTTAGATATCTGCTGGTTTGATGCCAGCAGGGCAAAGCCGCCACCTACCTTCTCCCTTTTGCACTCTGAAGCCTGAAATAAAGTTTATTGTTATGTTTAATAACATTTAAATAATAAAATATATTAATTTCAAGTAATATTTAAGTGACAATCACTTTGGACAACAACTTTCTTTCCAGTACACAGTCACTGTCAGGTCTCAGGCTGCAGCCAGAGAAAGTCCTGTCCATGCCAGCACAGAATGTAGCCTTGGTTTAAGGAGAAGTGTGTTTTCCAGCTGTCATGCTTCCAAGTATGTTTAGTCCCTTCTTTGTGCAGGTGCTATATCCAAGCATACTTGAAGGTGCTATATCCAACCATCCTCATCAAGATGCAATATCGAACCATCCTTGAAGGTGCAATATCCATCCTGCTGCTTCTCACCAGGGCAGGGTAGTGCTCTCCTTTCAGCTGACTAGGAACCATGAATGGACAAAGAGCAGAAGACTCTACTTTTTGCTGGCCTCATGTCATTCTTCATATCCGCATTTCTTAGGCTGTAAATGAGTGGGTTCATCATGGGGACAGCCACAGAGTACAGCATGGAGACCACCTCATCATGCTTTGAGGACTGCCGGGACCTAGGGCGCAGGTACATGAAGAGGGAGCTGCCGTAGTACAAAGCAATGGAGATGAAGTGAGAGGCACAGGTGAAGAAAGCTTTACATCGACCAGCCACAGACTGAATCCGCATGACAATAGAAAGGACCGACAAGTAGGAGATGCGGATGAAGACCGTGGTGCTCAGTACCTTGAACCCCACCACGGCAGCAGCCATCACCTCAATGGCAGGGGTGTCAGAGCAGGAGAGGGCTAGCAGTGGTGGTCCATCACAGAAGAAGTGATTGATCGTCTTGGACCGACAGAACAGCAGACGAGATATGGAAACCGTGTGCATGGTAGAGCTGATCACGCCAGCTAAGTAGGAACCAGCCAACATCCCAATGCAAAGCCTTTGGGACATGACTATGGAGTAGAGAAGGGGGTTACAAATGGCCATGTAGCGATCATAGCAGCCAGGACGTAGCACTCGGTGGTGGCACAGGTTGAAAAGCAGAAGAGCTGAGTGGCACATCTAATGAAGGAAATCACCTTCTTCTCCACTAGAACATGGAGCAAGGCTTGAGGGATGATGGTAGAGGAGTAGCAGACATCCAGGAGAGACAAGTGGCTTAGGAAGAAGTACATGGGGGTGTGTAGGTAGGAATCCATTCTGATTAATGCAATTACTCCCAGGTTTCCTATGAAGGTAACCACATAGATGGCAAGGAATAAGACAAAGCACATCACCCACAGGTCTTCCCTGTTTGTGAAGCCCAGGAGAATAAGCTCAGAGTGGGACGTATAATTATCTTCAACCATAGTGAACCTACAAGCAGTTTGCCTGATTTATGTCTTCAAATTGAAATGCTAAATAGGCCCAAATCCCTCAATAATGTTAAGAATGTCAGGTTTTGTCTATCAATCAGTTACACCACTTACATACATACAAGTCAATATAAGGTAAATTCTCTTTGAGAGAGGAAAACACCAAGTTCCCAAGGCTAAACACCACAACCATCACAAGCACACTTAGAAGCAAGTAGATACTTTAAGGCAAAGGAGGGAGGGCAACACCAGAATGAATAAACTGCAGGGTTCCTCATAGTTCCAATCAAGCCATTGACACATGGAAGTCCTTGAATTTCTGAGTAACTGCTGGGAAAAGGGAATTATTTCTCATCTTTTGGGTGCTGCCAGTCCAGTGTAAGCACATGAGGAATAAATAGCTGTTCTCTGTGACCCAGGAGGAGCTCTTTGAGAGCAAATGTGGCTTTCCTTAGGGTAGGATGGTGCAGATTTCTCACCCCACTTTGCTTTAGACACAATGCCTAACTTGGAGACAAAAGATACATTCAGGCTTGATCAAACATAAATTCTGCCTGGGAGAAATCAGCAGCTCCTAATATCACAGCTTACGACAGGTAGAATAAATCCTCATTGATTTTTCCTGCCTAACATTAATCATCACTTGACAGAGTTACACCAGAGAGCAAAGCAGGAGTGTGCGTGGCTGGTATCTGACAAGCAGAGCCATGCTTAAGAGTCATCATTATTTGATGACCTTTTGCTGAAGGGGTGAGCTCCCCCTCCAGAGCCAGACTCCTCAGTTCAGATGTCCTGTGAGCAACACGTGTGGTCTCCTGGTGTTATTAATGGGGATTTAGAGCTGCTTTTCACTGCTCACATAGACATGCCGGAGGCAAAGCAGCTCCTGAAACATCACCACGGAGCTGGAAAATGTGACCCAAGTAATGAAAATCCAACTGTTTGGGTCTGGGGCTCAATCCTCCCCCTGAGGCAGCATCCACCTGCCCAGACACACACATCTCCTGCCAGGGGACAATTGACCTGAAGCTCACAATTAACAAAGGCTCACCCTCACTTTTTCTTGCTTGACAAACCAAGTGCTTGGTCTGAAGTGATCCAAGGTGCAGATATGAAAGCTGGGATGTTTCTAAGGCTGCAGCTTGTGCTATACACGACAGCTTCCCCCAGCAATCACATCTCCCTACAGCTTGAGCACGCTCACTGGAATGGAGATAAATTAATCTGAAAATCCATACCTTGCCGCCCTCGTTTAGATATTATCCATGCAGGTTGTGGGTCCACACTCTGCTGAAGAGTTAACTGAATATTTATCCCTGTATTCCTGGGGAAAGGACCTCCATTTGTGGCTTTCCTACTCCGATTTGGTAAGATCTTGCTTTTTGGCCAAGCTTTCAACAAGCTGCCCTAGGACTCAACAAGCAGACTGCTGCTAGTGTTATCCAAGATGTAACTCTTGACATTATGGATAGGAGAACATCCAGATGCTGTTATGATCCTACAGCCAGGCAGAACCTTGTAGCACAACCTCCTCATTAGGTAGCAGTTAGCTGGCTCTCATGGAACCATAGAATCCCAGAGTTATTTGTGTTGGAAGAGACCTTAAAGCTCATCCCGCTCCAACCCTTCCCGTGGCAGGGACACCTTCCACTGGAGCAGCTTGCTCCAAGCCCCATCGAACCTGCCCTTGAGCACTGCCAGGGATGGGGCAGCCACAGCTTCTCTGGGCACCCTGTGCCAGAGCCTCAGCACCCTCACAGAGAAGAGCTTCTGCCTAAGAGCTCATCAATCTCCCTCTGGCAATCTCAATTTCCAGTCTGGCAGTCCAAAGCCATCATGGTGGATGTTACCCTCAAGATCTCAGTACAGGAACAAGGGGAAGGTGCCAGATATATGAAGTTATAACACAATGCTTGGTTACCTGCTCTTTCGAGAGTCTTACAGCACAAACTGTCTAATGAGTGAAGAAAAGGATCGTTTAAAATATGAAGCAAAAGAGCCCCATGCTCACACCACCAGCATCCCTCTGGTTCCTCAAGGGGATGGTTTCTGCTGCCCTGAAATAAAGCAGAGGAGGTAAGGTTTGCTACAAGGCCTGTGGATCCTGTGGATGCCACAGGACAAAGCAGGGTTTTCATATCAGGGATTTCTTCCTCTTTGCTCTCAGATCCACTTGAAATGGGTTTTAATACTCCCAGCTTCTCCAGGCTCCAGCTAGAAGGGTAATGCTGCTCTGTCTTCTCCCATGCAGCATCTACCCGTCCTTCCAGAGCCTTGTCCTTTGTGGTATTCACAGAGCCAGGGGTGAAACAAGTCAGGGGATTACACATTAAGCACCAGGGAGCTGTCAGACCAGGCAAGGGTCAGCCCAAAGGGCTCCCAAGAGCCAGGTCAGGATACACCCAACAGGTTTTAAAATTAATGGCACCGGAAGGTCTTATTTGAACAATATCAGCCCAAAATTGTTGCCTTTAAGAGTTTTATCCATCCTTCAAAAGTCCCCAAAGGTAGTTTTTTAGTACATAGCAGTATGTAGTGTGTCATATCTGTATTCAAAAACAAGACTACCTCTTGGGAAGCACTCTTAGAAGCGTTCAACCCTCAGTGTAGGGGAAATCCAGCTCTCCTTTATCTCAGTTCATGCTGCTACTTAGAATGAAAAGATAAAAGCACAACTTCCTTTTCATTTTGATGAAGCTGCCTTTACTTTTCAATCAGAAATGCTTCCATTACTGTGCTCCCAAAGATGAGAGGGGGCTGCAGGGCCTTCCAGGAAAGGACAGAAGTCACCTCTTTACTCCCAGAAAGCCCTAGTAGGGAATGACCCTGGTTATTCCTGCCTAGCACTTAATGTTCTGTAACAAAAGGTGGGTTTCCTACCCCATGCAGGTTACCAGGATGGATCTACCAGTAGCCAAGGAACTTGGTTACTGTATAGGCATCCTCACCCATTTAATTCAGCATCAGAGAGCACCTAAATAAGCCCAGCTGCTCCCCTGGGATTATTTAGGTGGTGATGGGTGTGATTTACATATATCAACAACAAGGAATTAAATCCTTCACCTACATGGGATAAAGGTTGAGACCTTACCTGTTTTGAGATCTGATGTTTTTTTGTTTGCTTTCATTATAAAATCTTGAATGGCTTTGTCAGGAGTAAAGATGTGCAATGGGTATACTTTCAGAGAGGGATCTGTGAATCTGTAGGAAACAACTGATGGAGAAAGGGATCATTTAAAACACCAGGAATTAGCACTGCAAATTGTGAATGGATAGCCCAGACTATTTAATGAAAAAAAAATATCTAAAAGGCAGAGTGAATTTGATATCCGCAACATCAGAAGGACATGGATCAAGTCCAGAGGAGGCCATGAGGACGCTCAGGGGATGGAGCAGCTCCTGTATGGAGCCAGGCTGAGAACACTGGGGCTGTGCAGCCTGGAGAAAAGAAGCTGTGTGGAGACCTCCGAGCAGCTTCCAGTGTCTGAAGGGGGCTACAAGGATGCTGGAGAGGGACTCTTCATCAGGGACTGGAGTGACAGGACAAGGAGTGACGGGTTCAAACTGAAACAGGGGGAGTTCAGGTTACAGATAACAAGGAAGCTCTTCCCTGTGAGGGTGCCGAGGTGCTGGCACAGGGTGCCCAGAGAAGCTGTGGCTGCCCCATGCCTGGCAATGTTCAAGGCCAGGTTGGAGAGAGTCTTCGGTGACATGGTCTAGTGTGCAGTGTCCCTGACCATGGCAGGAGGTTGGAACAAAGGTGCTTTCCAAACCAAACCACTCTATGATTCTACAATAATCTACATTTCATACAACCTGAAGCCTCAGCCAAAAACTGCACTAGGAAAAGTGGGGTTTAAAGCATCATTTCTAAATGTGAGCGGACTTTGAAGCTGTTAAACCATCTGACATTGCCTTAACAGGGTCAGGAAATAAACTGTCTACATAGGATCAGCCAACTGTAGAGGCAACATGATGGTCTTAGTTTATTTATCTATTATTTCTCAGTTTTCTGAGAACAAGCCACTTGGCTACCCAAAGCTTCCCAGCACGTAAGAAAAAGGTGGTTTTATCTTAAATGAAAGGAGTGACTATTCCAGCAACGTCCATTAGATGGTGGTGTTGTATAAGAAATCCTGATCGATGATTTTCTAGACGGTTATTCAAATCTTCTGCCTTTTGATACCTAAAGGGACTCCTGTGACCATTTTGCACCTCTTGGAGGTGACCACAGAGAGCAATGGTACCAAGAAGGAACAAAAATCACATGGGAAAAGGAGTGGATTTTGTTCAGAAGTAGATGAAATGCAGCTTTGAAGTGGAAATGGGCATCTAAAGAGCAGGCATATGTAGGTACTGTCATGTCCTGCTGGCAACAGTAAGAGCGTCAGGCTGGTAACTTTAGTAAACAGTAGGAACAAAGAATAAGAATAAAGAATAAGAATATTTATATAATATATATAATAAATATATCTATAATAAAAAATAAAATACAAAGGATAAAGAATATAAATAAAGAATAAAGTTTAAAAAAAGAATAAAGACTTATTTCTTAGTGCTGGCCAGGGTCAGATCCCTGTTTGGGTTATTTTCCCCTGGATTAAAGAGTGTTTTTCCCACTGGAGATGCCACAGCTCAGGTGACCACAGGTGGAAAATCCCCATCCAGGACTCAGCCAAGCCTTCTCCTTCCTATCAGCCCATCAGCTCCAAATCCATTCCCAGAGGAGCTTGTTAACACAGTTGGATCAGGGACATCTCACACCTTTGAGTGATGAGCTGCTAAAGAAATAGGGAAGTTTTGGGTGCGTGGGGAAACCCTGTGGTGACTTGTTTTCCCTGGTGGCATTGCGATTTTATATCAACCAAGATATGGGGGAGCTGCAGTTTGTGCCAGGAATGACTTCTTGCATAGGAAATAAAGACTTTTGGTTGGGTTTTTTCATTACCTTCGATTATCCAGTTGTTTCAGGGTCCTGGTGTGTTTCCATGTTTGCTTTGTGTTTCTTTAATCCCCATTGCCTCAAACCAAAATGCAACTCTCCTGCAGCAAGCTCTACTGATAACATTCTTGCCTTTGTTTTTAACAAACCACTGTGGGTATAAATTAGAAAACTCCTTAGAGCTTCTCTTAAAGGCTTTGAGAAAGGCAGAACTTGAGGAGGAAAATGAAAGGGTGAAGCTCTACAGCTGCCTGAATAGAGGTGGCAAAGCCCAGTTTGACTGTGATTTAACTCAGCAGCCTGGTTCCAAACACAGACCTGTTGTAGAATTTGCATTTCACTCACTTGGCTCATGCACAATATCCCATTGCTCCATAACTGCATTAAAACATCAGTTCATCCATTTAGATCTTGGGTTTCCATCCTTCCTGGGAAAAGCCCATAGCAGCTGCGCTCTCCCCACCCTATGAATCACTGAGACCCCAACAAAACTGAGGCAAGCAAAATCAGTATCGTGTGTGTTGGTGTTGACATTTAACACAAGAATATACTGTGCTATATATAAATATATAGTTTAGGATGCATTTAATATTGTGTTTTTATATATATACAGACATATACATATATGTTTATGTGTATAATTTACCAGTCATAGGAACAGAGACCTCCTAGATGTCCTTTGTGACCAATAACTATGGCCTGCTGTTCATAGTCACATCAGTGACTAGTCATGGTCACATCAGGTTGCTCCTGGCCTCATTCAGGCAGCTTCTGAACATGCCCATGGGTGGAGGCTTCACAGCCACTGGGACAAATCCTCATAGAAACACAGAATCATAGAATCGCTAGGGTTGGAAAGGACCTTAAGATCATCTAGTTCCAGCGCCCCTGCCGTGGGCAGGGACACCTCACACTAAACCATATCACGCAAGGCCTCATCCAACCTGGCCTTGAACACTGTCAGGGATGGAGCATTCACAACCTCCCTGGGCAACCCATTCCAGTGCCTCACCACCCTCACAGGAAAGAATTTCCTCCTTATGTCCAATCTAAACTTCCCCTGTAAGTTTGAACCCGTTACCCCTTGTCCTATCACTACACTCCCTAAAGAAGAGTCCCTACCCAGCATCCTTTTAGCCCCCCGTTCAGATACTGGAAGGCTGCTCTGAGGTCTCCACGCAGCCTTCTCTTCTCCAGGCTTAACAGCCCCAACTTTCTCAGCCTAACTTCATACGGAGGTGCTCCAGTCCCCTGACCATCCTCGTGGCCCTTCTCTGGACTTGTTCCAACAGTTCCATGTCCTTTTTATGTCGAGGACAGCAGAACTGAACACAGTACTCCAGGTGAAGTCTCACAAGAGCAGAGGGGCACAAGCATAGAGGGGTAGGATCACCTCCTTCGACCTACTGGTCACGCTCCTTTGGATGCAGCCCAGGATACGGTTGGCTTTCTGGGCTGCAAGCGCACACTGAAGCCACCTCATGTTCATTTTCTCATCAACCAGCACCCCCAAGTCCTTCTCCACAGGGCTGCTCTGAATCTCTTCTCTGCCCAACCTGTAGCTGTGCCTGGAATTGCTCTGACCCAGGTGTAGGACCTCGCACTTGGCATGGTTAAACTCCATGAGGTTGGCATCAGCCCACCTCACAAGCTTGTAAAGGTCTCTCTGGATGGCATTCCTTCCTTCCAGCGTATAACCCGAACCACACAGCTTGGTGTCATCGGCAAACTTGCTGAGGGCGCACTCAATCCCACTGTCCATGTCAGCGATGAAGATGTTGAACAAGACCGGTCCCAACACCGATCCCTGAGAGACAACACTCATTACTGGTCTCCAGCTGGACTTTGAGCCACTGACCACAACCCTTTGTGTGTGTCCATCCAGCCAGTTCTTTATCCACCGAGTGGTCCATCCATCAAATTGATGTCTCTCCAGTTTAGAGACAAGGATGTCATGTGGGACAGTGTCGAACACTTTACACAAGACGACATCAACTGCTCTACCCCTGTCCATCAGTTCTGTAGCCCCATCACAGAAGGCCACCAAATTGGTCAGGCAGGATTTCCCCTCAGCGAAGACATGCTGGATGTCACCAAGCACCTTGTTGATTTTCATGTGTCTTAGCATGCCTTCCAGGAGAATCTGCTCCAAGATTTTGCCAGGCACAGAGGTGAGACTGACTGGTCGGTAATTCCCTAGGTCATTCATTTTCCCCTTCTTGAAAATGGGGGTTATATTTCCCTTTTTCCAGTCATTGGGAACTTCACCTGACTGCCAGGATTTCTCAAATATGATGGCCAGCGGCTTCGCAACTTCATTTGCCAGCTCCTTCAGGACCCACAGATGGATTACATCGGTACCCATGGACATGTGCACATTCAGATTTTTAATATGGTCTCGAAGCAGATCCTCTCCTACAGTGGGTGCAAGGTCTTCATTCTCACAGTCCCTGCATCTGCCTTCCAAGACTTGGGTGGTGCGGTCAGAGCCTTTGCCAGTGAAGACTGAGGCAAAGAAGGCCTTCAGAACCTCAGCCTTCTCCAAGTCCTATGTTGCTAGTTTTCCCAAGAGCTTCCTGAGGGAGCCTACGTTCTCCCTTGTCTGTTTTTTATTTGCTATGTACTCGTAGGATCCCTTCCTGTTTTCCTTAATACCCCTAGCCAAGTTTAATTTTAACTGGGCCTTAGCTTTCCTAACCTGGTCCCTAGCTTCTCGAACAATATCCCTGTACTCTTCCCATGCCACCTGTCCTTGCTTCCACTTATTATAAGCCTCTTTTTTCAATTGAATTTTCCTCAGGAGCTCCTTATTGAAACAAGGAGGTCTCCTGGCCCTCCTGCTGCACTTCCCTCTGGCTGGGATGCAACACTCCTGAGCTTGCAGCAGGTGATCCTTGAATATCAACCAACAGTCTTGGGCCCCCCTGCCCTCTAGGGCTGGATCCCATGGAACCTTCCTAAGCAGGTTCCTGAAGAGGCCAAAGTCTGCTCTTTTGAAGTCCAGAGCAGTGAGCTTGCTGCACGCTCTTCTCACTGTCCTGAAGATCTCAAATTCAAGCATCTCATGATTGCTGCATCCAAGGCTGCCCTGGAGTGTCACATTTCCAATGAGCCCTTCCCTTTTGGTGAGCACGAGGTCAAGCATGGCACCTCTCCTTGTCGGCTCCTCTATTACTTGCAGAAGGAAGTTGTCTTCTACACAATCGAGGAACCTCCTGGATTGCTTGTGCCGGGCCGTACCGTCCTCCCAACAGATGTCAGGGTGGTTGAAGTCACCCATGAGAACAAGGGCCTGTGAGCGTGAGGCTGTTCCTATCTGTCTATGGAGTGCTTCATCCACAGGTTCTCCTTGATCAGGCGGTCTGTAACAGGTCCCCACAGTAATGTCTCCCAGAGCTATATTCCCTTTAACCCTGACCCACAAACTCTCTGTTGGCTGCTCACCTGTCCCCAGGCAGAGTTCCATACTCTCCAGCCATCACAAAGCTGTGGCGGTAGCAGTGGAGACGCCCATTGTGATGGGGCCCCCACGGTGAGCGTGGGCCATTTAAGGAGCCAGAGCCCTACAGTAACCAGACTCTTCCCTCGGGAGGCTGCATCTGCCGTGGCTGCCCTGCGCATCCAGGTCCGTGTTCTTTGACTTTGCAATCCTGTTTTAGTGTTGGTTTGAAACACATTGTGGGTGCGTGCTGGGAAGGGAGGAGAAGCTGTCAGGAGCTGTGCTGGTGCCATCCCAGCTGTAGGAGCAGGGGATGGATGGGTGAGGAGGAGGCACTGGCCTTGTTCATGTGCTTGGAGCTCAGTTCTGCCTGCAGAGGTGCTGGGGGCAAAGCAGGAACCTTCTGTGTGCAGGAGCTGCTGGTGTCAGAGGTGCTGAGAAGGTGTCAGGGCAGGAGCAGCCCCTGGGCACTGCAGCTGCTGGTGCTGTCTCTGGGAGCTGAGCACAAGGGGAACTTCCTGGCTCCGGCAAGGATCGCGGAAGCTCACCAGGCATTGCAGAAGGCGGCAGGGCCCTGGCAGGTTCTTGTGATCCCTGTGCCGGGCATTCCAGAAGGCACAGAAATTTCTAAACTTGAAAGTATGAAAACAAACACTTGACAAGAACTTTTATCAGTTGTTCTTTGCAATCTTCCTGCACTCAGAAACCTCCAATGTGCTGTGCAATCCAAAAGACAAAACCCAAAGGTTCTAATGAGCCCCATGGTGTATTTGGGCTGAGTCCATGAACCTCATGTGCTGAGGAAACCTCTCAGGAAGTCCAACTCAGAAACAAAGCCCCAAGTGCCTTCAGCATTAATGGGCCCCACTGAGGGCTGTTGCTGACAAAGCCTCCCCAGGGACTCGTTAAAGCAAGTAACTGGAGGCTGTGATTACAGGGAGACAAAGGCAAAGTGCAGGTGTTTGATGGTGAGAAGGCCAAGCCCTGACTGCAGCCCTTAGGGAAGAGCCTGAAATCCTGAGAAGGAAAGGTCTCCTTATAGGTCTTGATGAAAGAGGCAAATGCCATAGCCCAGGGCACAGAGGTCTTTTGTTCTTTTGGGCCTTCCAGACATGCCAGAATCCTCAGCCATCTCTGCTGCAGGCTGTCCTTCACTGGCCCATGCCTGCACTTCTTTCCCTTCAGGCTGTTGACCCCCATCTTGCTTTCCCACCTAGCTCTCACCTGGCATTTCTGTACCTTCAGTCCCATCTCTGCACCCATGGCTGTCTGTTCCTTGAAACACAAAGCCATGGGCTGAGACAGACTTCCTCTGGGAGACCTCTTGCCCCACAAGTCCACCTCTTGAGAGATATTTCTCTTTCCTAACTTCAAATCTGAACCTTCCAAGCTGCACTTTGTAGAGGTTTCCTTCGCTTCCTGCCTGCAAGAAAACCTCCATCATCTCTGCACCACATTTCACCTACTTGTAGGCTGCTAGTATAGTGTCAATTCAAGAGATGCATTGAATATCCCTCAGCAAGCTGATCTAAAGGAGGCTTCTAGAGGAATGGGTGATGCCATCGGTATAGAGAACTAAGCACCATGGGAGAGCAGTGGGAAAACACAATGGTCTGGATTGAGAACTTCTTGGCAAGAGCCAAAAGGAAAGGTGGTGTCCTTGGGTGCAAGGTACCCCATGCTCTGGGGACAGGGCACCTCATCTGGGACAGCTTCCTGCCTGTAGCACCCTCTCTGCTGCGCACACCCCACTCTCTGCCCGCACTCACAAGTGTCTCACAGAAGCTTTGCACCTCCCCTGCAGCAGCGACCCCTCACTGCAGGAGGTTCCTGCATTCCCCAGGCTCAGGGATGGATCCTGCATTCCAGGCAAGTTTGGGTAGTGCAGGAGAGGGAGACAGGAAGGTGGGCTCATGGGGCATGATGAGCAGCGTTCAGGCACCCCCAGCAGTGGGCATTCCCCATGTGCCAGGCGGAGGCATGTTCCCATGAGGGAAAGTTCTCAGATAGCCTCTGGTCTGTCCAGGGCCTGCAGCCACACTCCAGGAACACCTACTCCTCCTCCACCTACAGACACCAACTGCTCCCCATTGCTGGGCTCTGTGCTGCTTGTAAGGATTTGTTAAAGCCCTGAACCATCACCTTCCTTCTTGCTGACTTCCCTCCACCCCTCTCTCACCTCTCTACACACTGCTCATTGCCACCAGTAACTAACTGAAGAGTTAAGAAGCTCTCAAGGCTTTCCTCAGGGGCTGACCATGTTTCTCCATTCACCATTGATGGATCCATTGAGTGCCAGGTGTGAGGTTCCTGCAGAGGCAGAGATGCCCTTGGGCAGAGCCCTGCTTCCAGGAGGGGTGTGCAGGGCAGAGCTGAGCACACAGCCCATGGCATGGGCTCTGGGAGCACTGAGAGGGAGCAGAGCTGGGCACAGAGCAGCAGCTCCTGGCAGGGACAGCTCCAGGCAGCAGAGATATGGATGGGCAGGGAGTGGGGGCAAAGTGCAGCCCAGCCCTGGGGAGGGTGCGTTCAGGCAGCTCTCTTGGGGTCTGGCAGCCCTTTGCTTCTCTCCATAAGAGCTCCGTGATCTTCTCTTTGAAACCGTGCTCCCCTGCTTTCAGCACAGGACAGGTGTTTGGGGCGGGTCTTAAGATCAGTTTGTGTGTGAAGGCATCATATACAAGTGTTGTAAGCACAGGGCAAATGGGAAAGGACTGATGGACACTGCAGCCCTCCTTCTCTGCACTAAGCTACAAGGAGCTGAGAACTTCTCCCTGTGTCAATATTGTTCTGACTTTCTGTCATACAAAGAATGTTTTATAGCCAGACCCCCCCAGAAAAAAAAAAACAAAACCCACCTCAGCAGTGCTATGCCAGTAAATAAATAACACAGTCCAAATGACTCAAAGGCCATGCTGAGCCTCTCTTGTGCAGCCCAGACTCACTTGAGTCATGAGTACAAGTAGTGAACCTTACAATGAAGTTGGATTTCATCTGTCATCCCTTGTGAACATCAGAGGTGGACAAAGCATTGCTTCAGAGCAAAGCTGACTCCCATTCAACCTGGCCTTGAACACTGCCAGGGATGGGGCAGACACAGCTTCTCTGGGCACCCTGTGCCAGTGTCGCACCACTCTCAAAGGGAAAAACTTCATCTGAATGTCCAAGCTAAATCTCCCTTTTTTCAGCTTAAAGTCATTCCCCCTTGTCCTGTCACTGCACAGCCTCATAAAAAGCTCCTCTCCAGATTCTTTGTAGGCGCTGCTTAGACACGGGAATGTTGCTAAGATGTCTCCCTGGAACCTTTTCTTCTCCCGGCTGAAGACCAACATCTCTCAGCCTGTTTCCATTGGAGGCGTGCTCCAGCCCTTAGAGCATCTTTGTGACCCTTCATAAGCCCATCATTGTAGGATCAGAAGTGAAAAGGGGTTGGAAGGGACTCCAGGAGGTCTCAAGTCGAACCCACCAGGAACAGGGTCAGAGCAAGTGGTTCAAGGCTTGATTCAGGCTGAGCTGGAAATTCCCAAGGCCAGAGACTGCACAGCCTCTCTGGGTGACCTGATGCAGCACTTGACCGAGCCTATGGACACAAGGTATCCTTCTGTCCTGCCTGAACCTCTCCTCTGTCACTGTCCCCCACTGCCTTTTGTCCTCCCACCAGGCACCACGGTGAAGAGCCTGGCTCTGTATTCTCCATGTCCTCCTTGCCGGTACAGGCAGCCAGTCCCCATCAGCCTTCCCTTCCCAAGATCTCAGGTCCCCATCAGCCTTCCCTTCTCCAGGCTGGAGAAGCCCAGCTCCCCCCGACTCTCCCCACAGGCACCGTGTTCCTATCTCTGCCTGTCCTGAGCACCCACTGATAAACCCACTCCTGAACTGGGGATCTGAAAAACCTGGATGGAGGATTCCAGATCATCCCTTCACTTGTTCTCCTGCCGTGCTCCTGCTCATACAGCCCACGATGCTGCTGTCCTCCCTTGCTGCCTCCTGTCCAGCTCCTGCCCACCCAGACCTTTCCCATGGGCTGTTCTCAGCCAGGCAGCCCCAGCCTGTGCCATCGCAGGGGAGTTCCCTGCAGGGACCCCTGTGTCTCCTGCTCCCCTGCCCAGGACACCCTGAGAGCTCTGCTGCCCCCCCCACCATGCCATCCCATCTTCCCACACCAGCACAACAGCTCCGGCACTTGGGCTCCCCCAGAGCAGCCATCCCAGAGCTGGAGCAGCCAGAAAGCTGCTTTCATTCCCCTTCATTCCTGACATGTGAGGACGTATCACAGAGAAGAAGTTGCTGCAGGATCATTTATTTCCCTTAAATACTATCAGAGACCAGAGTGACACAAAGTCTGTGGGTCACACAACACGAGTGGCAACTTAATTAGGACATGAAAACTGACATTTCTATGAAGACAACATCATCACAAATTGAAATAGGAAAACAAATGTAAAGCAGCAAAGACAGGCACGGCCTGTCATGACCTACACTGGAAACCCTTTCCAGGGTAAAGCAAGCAGCGTGTATCTGCTGAAACACATCTGGTCACCAGCTTCCTCACAGCATCTTTCAGCTCCTGGTTCCTCAGGCTGTAGATGAGGGGGTTCACTGCTGGAGGCACCACCGAGTACAGCACTGACACCACCAGATCCAGGGATGGGGAGGAGACGGAGGGGGGCTTCAAGTAGGCAAAGACAGCAGTGTTGACAAAGAGGGAGAGAACAGCCAGGTGAGGGAGGCACATGGAAAAGGCTTTGTGGCGTCCCTGCTCAGAGGGCATCCTCAGCACGGCCCTGAAGATCTGCACATAGGACCCCACAATGAAAACAAAACAGCCAACAATCAGGGCACCAACCACAAGAAGCCCAACTTCCCTGAGGTAGGAGCGTGTGCAGGAGAGCTTGAGGATCTGCGGGATTTCACAGAAGAACTGCTCCACAGCATTGCCTCGGCACAGGGGCAGTGAAAATGTATTGGCCGTGTGCAGCAGAGCACTGAGAAACCCAGTGCCCCAGGCAGCTGCTGCCATGTGGACACAAGCTCTGCTGCCCAGGAGGGTCCCATAGTGCAGGGGCTTGCAGATGGCCACGTAGCGGTCGTAGGACATGACAGTGAGGAGAGAATACTCTGCTGAGATGAAAAAGGCAACGAAAAAGAGCTGTGCAGCACAACCTGTGTAGGAGATGGCCCTGGTGTCCCAGAGGGAATTGGCCATGGATTTGGGGACAGTGGTGGAGATGCAGCCCAGGTCCAGCAGGGAGAGGTTGAGGAGGAAGAAGTACATGGGGGTGTGGAGGCGCTGGTCGCAGGCTGTGCTGGTGATGATGAGGCCGTTGCCCAGGAGCGCAGCCAGGGAGATGCCCAGGAAGAGCCAGAAGTGGCAGAGCTGCAGCTCCCGCGTGTGTGCGAATGGCAGGAGGAGGAACTGGGTGATGGAGCTGGCGTTGGACATCTGCTGCCTCCGGGCATGGGGCAGTGTTAGAGGAGAAAAAGGCAGTGACAGGTTAGGACAGGAGGGATGTCAGATACAGAAGTTCAGTTTACACATTCACAACTGAGCACATTTTAGCAGGAGAGGAGACGTTCAGCGTCATTGCAAGTGATGTCATTACACTGCTGAGGCTTCTTCCTAGGTACAATCAGAAGAGCATTGCATCAGGCAAAAAGTCTCAGTTCTTTGCAGAACCAAGAGAGCTGCAGTGTCCATCAGTCCTCTCCCACTTGCCCTGTGCTCAAACTTGTACTGCCTGTAAGGTTCCTTCACACACAAATTGATCTTAAGAACACCCACAAACATCTGTCCTGTGCTGAGACCAGGGGAGAATGGTTTCAAAGGACAGTCCACAGAGCTCTCACGCTGAGAAGCAAAGGGCTGTGGGCAGCAGAGCACGGCCAGCAGCCACCTCCAGTGCCAGACCCCAAGAGAGCTGCCTGAACGCACCCTCCCCAGGGCTGGGCTGCACTTTGCCCCCACTCCCTGCCCATCCATATCTCTGCTGCCTGGAGCTGTCCCTGCCAGGAGCTGCTGCTCTGTGCCCAGCTCTGCTCCCTCTCAGTGCTCCCAGAGCCCATGCCATGGGCTGTGTGCTCAGCTCTGCCCTGCACACCCCTGCCTGTGCAGGGGCTCAGGAGCAGCTCACACAAGGCCTTACAAGACTCTTGATGCCTCCCCCAAAGCAGAGAAGAAAATTCCCAGCTCCCACTGCCCAACCTGCCCACCAAGAGGGAAAAACATCAAAGCTCAGCATCCTTCCCTATCAGGTAAATGATGCCTCAGTGTCTTTCAGAGGGACCCTCTGAAGAAGTGCTTAGACTGACGGCAGATTGGAGCAGCGTCACTCACCCAGCACTTCCCTTCCCTCTCAGGGGTTTCTCCTTTCCCCTCAGCTCCCCCCCGAGCTCCATGGGGAGCTCCTGGGCAGGCCGAGTGCTGACCCTGGCAGGCAGCAGAGTCCCTGCCCCTGCACACAGCCTTTGGGCTGCAGGGACCCTGCTGCAAGGGCAGCGCTGGGCACCCCTGGCTGCACACCCACATTCACACCCTGCAGCCAGCCCCAGGACAAGGGACCTGCCTTATCCTGTCCCTGCATGGTGCAGGGGGAAGCTCTGGAGCACATCCTCCTCCTTATCTACACAAAGAGAAACTGCAGCTGCATTGCCCTGCACCCAGTGCCTTACCACAAACAGGGCTGGGAAGGTTTCTCCTTCAGAAGGTTCCTCCTCCTCCTCCTCAGCATCCTCCACTGCCAAGTGCCTTTAAGCTCCCTGTGTCTCACAGGTCTCCCCTCAGTCCCAGCTTAGCAGCAAAGGCCCAGCCCAAGGTGGCTCTGCCTCTGCCCCCTGGGCTCCTTCCAGGGCTCCCTGGGGCTCCAGGGAAACGCCATGGGAAACAGCCTGATGATACAAAGATTTAAGGCTATAAATCTTCGTTTCTTACAATCAATCAATTAATTTGAAAATGGCCCTTTGAGAACATCGAGTCCAACCATTAGCCTATCTCTGGGAAGTCCCACGCACTGAGCATGAGAACATCTCTGGTAGGATGCCCTGTTTGGATGGTCAGCAGCAGCAACTGGGGCTTTAAGGTTGAATTTTACATCCTACCTTAATTTCACTAATTTATATCCTATTCTGTTTGTTGTTAAACATTCTGCTATACATTAGAGCATAGAAATCAGCTGGACAAGTTATGTTGATGCAGAAACCTGTCCATATATATAATTGTAAATTAAACCCATTTAAGAAATTCTTAACAATTGAGTAAAGCAACCAGACATTGCCCTCAATTTATAACTGGAATTCAGCACTACTCTGTTTGTTGGCACAGCGGCAAGAGGTGAGCACAGCACTTTGAGAAAGATGGACTGACTTTAGTTACGGGGTGGAATGTGCTGACTCACTTCCCCCTCATTTCCTGGAGCCCTCTGCTTCCCCAGGAGTTCCTGTTAGTCCCCAGCCTTTGCACAGTGCAAGGAGTTGGATGCTGGCTGCTCCCTGGCTGCACCAGGAGCTCTGGTTGCCTGGCAAAGGTGGGAGCAGCACACAGTGATCAGGAAAGTTGGATACTCCCTGCTCATACCAGGAGCTCTTTCAGGTTGATCAGGCATTCCCTAAATCCTAAACAGTTTCACAAGAGGCATGGGGGACTTCTCTGGGAAACACGTTCCAGTGTTTCACCACCCTCACCAGAAAGAATTTCTTTAGAGAACACAGTTTCTGTTTCACTGCAGACAAAGGAGGCAGGAGAGAAGGGGTGGGGAGCACACACCCCAGCCCCGACTCCGCACAGGGCAGCGAGGGGTGCTGCTCTTCACTACAGCACAGCTGGGCTGAACTGAGTCAGTGCTTACACAGAAACCTGTCCTTGTCCCTGATGAAGCTCTACAGGCCACAGGCTTCTCCACAAGTACCACCCCATCTGTTTTTCTTGTCACGTCTTGCCCAGTGTCACAAACTGTGGCACAAGGGGAGGCCCTTGTTGCTGTTTCTCCTGGAACACAGGGAAGTAGAAAATGAAATACTTTTTTTAATAATGAAACCCATTCCAGTGACCACGGAAAATATGGAACAAGATGCTAGAGCCCTACAGGTTTTACCAGGAAGAGCAACAATTAACTAAAAATTCCCTCCTGTGCTGTTTCCTTTCCCAGCCCATGGATACTTTCCTCAGTAACTGGCAAGTGCACATGACACAGCAAGGGATCTGTGTCAAGCAAGGCCAGGCAAGGCAAGGCAATGCAAGACAAAGGAAGGCAAAGCAAGGGAAGGCAATGCAAGGCTAGGAAAGGCAAGGCAAGGCAAGAAATGGCAAGGCAAGATAAGGCAAGGCAACTCAAGGCAAGGCAAATAAGGCAAGGCAACTCAAGGCAAGGCAAGGCAACTCAAGGCAAGGCAAGGCAAGGCAAGGCAAGGCAAGGCAAGGACAGGCAAGGCCATGACAGGCCAGGCCAGGCCAGGCAAGGAAAGGAAATGCAAGGAAAGGCAAGGCAATGCAAGGCCAGGCAAGGCAAGGTATGTCCAGGCCAGGCTAGGCCAGGAAAGGCAAGAGAAGGATAGGCCAGGCCATGCCAGGCAAGGCAAGGCATGGCAAGGCAAGGCAAGGCTAGGCAAGGCAAGGCAAGGCAAGGCATGGCAAGGGAAGGGAAGGGAAGACATGGCAAGACAAGTCAAGGCAAGGAAAGGCAAGGCATGGCAAAGTAAGGAATAGCATGGCGAGGCGATGCGAGGGAGTGGAAGGCAAGGCATGGCAAGGCAAGGGAAAGAAATTCATGGTGAGTTGAGGTGAGGCGAGGCAAAGGTAGGGTAACAGAAATAAAGACATAGTGAGGGAAGGCAAGGGAAGGCAAGGGAAGGGAAGGCAAGGGAAGGGAAGGCAAGGGAAGGCAAGGCGAGGCAAGGCGAGGCAAGGCGAGGCAAGGCGAGGGAAGGAAAGGAAAGGAAAGGAAAGGAAAGGAAAGGAAAGGAAAGGAAAGGAAAGGAAAGGAAAGGAAAGGAAAGGAAAGGGAAGAAAAGGAAAGGCAATGCAAGGGAAGGGAAGGGAAGGGAAGGGAAGGGAAGGGAAGGGAAGGGAAGGGAAGGGAAGGGAAGGGAAGGGAAGGGAAGGGAAGGGAAGGGAAGGGAAGGGAAGGGAAGGGAAGGGAAGGGAAGGGAAGGGAAGGGAAGGGAAGACATGATGAGGCAAGGGGAGGCAAGGCAATGCAAGGCAAGGCAAGGGAAGGCAAGGCAAGGCCATTAAAGGTCAGGAAAGGTGGGAAGAGGTAAGGTGAGGTGAGGCAAGGCAAGGGAAGGAAAGAAAAGGCAAGGCTAGGCATGGCAATGGAAGGCAAGGCAAGGGAAGGAAGGCAGGGCAAGGCAAGGCAAGGTAAGGCAGTGCAAGGCAAGGCAAGGCAAGGCAATGCCAGGCAAGGCCAGGCATGGTAAGGCAAGGGAAGGCAAGGCAAGGCAAGGCAAAGCAAGGCAAGTCAAGGCCAGGCCAGCCCAGGAAGGGCAAGGCAAGGCAAGAAAAGCCCTGCAAGGCCAGGACAGACCACATCAAGCAGGGCAAGGTCAGGCTAGGCCAGGACAGTCAAGCAACGGAAGGTATGGCAAGGCAATTCAATGCAAGGCAAAGAAAGGCCAGGCCAAGCCATGCCAGGAAAGGCTAGGCAAGTTAGGCCAATGCAAGGCAAGACCAGGCAAGGCCAGGCTAGGCCAGTCCAGGCCAGGCAACACATGTTGGCACCCACACAGAGTGTGTTTTACCCACCACCATTTTGTCTGATCTCAAAAGTTAAGCAGAGTCAGGTTTGGGTCTTTGCCTTTTCTTTCCTTCCCTTCCCTTGCCTCTCTTTGCCTCACCTCTCCTCGCCTTTCCTGGCCTTTAATGGCCTTGCCTTGCCTTACCTTGCCTTGCCTTGCATTGCCTTGCCTCACCTCGCCTTGCCTTGCCTTGCCTCCCCTCGCCTCACCATGCCTTCCCTTTCCTTGCCTCGCCTTTCCTTTCCTTGCCTTGCCTTGCCTTGCCTTGCCTTGCCTCGCCTCACTCTGTCTTTATTTCTGTTGCCCTGCCTTGTCTTGCCTCACCTCGCCTCACCATGAATTTCCTTCCCTTGCCTTGCCATGCATTGCCTTGCATTGCCTCGCTTCACCTCACTGTCTTTATTTCTGTTGCCCTTCCTTGCCTCACCTCACCTCGCCTCACCATGAATTTCCTTCCCTTGCCTTGCCATGCATTGCCTTGCATTGCCTCGCTTCACCTCACTCTGTCTTTATTTCTGTTGTCCTGCCTTGCCTCGCCTCACCTCACCTCGACTCACCATGAATTTCTTTCCCTTGCCTTGCCATGCCTTGCCTTGCCATGCCTCGCCTTGTGTAGCCTCGCCTCTCCTCACCTCTCCATGACTTTCCTTCCCTTGCCGTGTTTTGCCTTGCCTTGCCTTCCATTGCCTCGCATCGCCTTGCCATGCCATTCCTTCCTTTGCCATGCCTTGCCTTTCTTTGCCTTGATTTGTCTTGCCGTGTCTTCCCTTCCCTTGCCATGCCTTGCCTTGCCTTGCCTAGCCTAGCCTTGCCTTGCCTTGCCTGGCATGGCCTGGCCTGTCCTACCTTGCCTTGCCTTGACTTGCCTGGCCTTTCCTGGCCTAGCCTGGCCTGGACATGCCTTGCCTTGCCTAGCATTGCCTTGCCTGGCCTTGAATTGCATTGCCTTGCCTTGTATTCCTTGTCTTGCCTGGCCTGGACATGCTTTGCCTTGCCTAGCATTGCCTTGCCTGGCCTTCCATTGCCTTGCCTTTCCTTGCATTTCCTTGCCTTGCCTGGCCTGGACATGCCTTGCCTTGCCTCGCCTTGCCTTGCCTCGCCTTGCCTTGCCTCGACTTGCCTTGCCTTTCCTTCCCTTTCCTTTCCTTCCCTTGCCTTGCCTCGCCTCACTATGTCTTTATTTCTGTTGCCCTGCCTTTGCCTCGCCTCTCCTCACCTCGCCATGACTTTCCTTCTCTTGCCATGTTTTGCCTTGCCTTGCCTTCCATTGCCTCGCATCGCCTCACCATGCTATTCCTTCCTTTGCCATGCCTTGCTTTTCCTTGCCTTGACTTGTCTTGCTGTGTCTTCCATTCCCTTGCTATGCCTTGCCTTGCTTTGCCTAGCCTTGCCTTGCCTTGCCTGGCCTTGCCTTGCCTTGCCTGGCATGGCCTGGCCTGTCCTTCCCTTGTCTTGCCTTAGCTTGCCTGGCCTTTCCTGGCCTAGCCTGGCCTGGACATGCCTGTCCTTGCCTAGCATTGCCTTGCCTGGCCTTGCATTGCCTTGCCTTTCCTTGCATTTCCTTGCCTTGCCTGGCCTGGCCTGGCCTGTCATGGCCTTGCCTTGCCTTGCCTTGCCTTGCCTTACCTTGAGTCACCTTGCTTTGCCATGAGTTGCCTTGCCTTGTCTTGCCTTGCCATTTCTTGCCTTGCCTTGCCTTGCCTTCCCTAGCCTTGCATTGCCTTCCCTTGCTGATGGAGCAGGAAGAGCTCTTGGGGACCCCAGGGGCCGGGGCTGTTGTGCTGGTGTGGGGAGATGGGAAGGCATGGAGGGCTGCAGAGCTCTCAGGGTGTCCTGGGCAGGGGAGCAGGGGACACAGGGGTCCCTGCAGGGGACTGCCCTGCAATGGCACAGGCTGGGGCTGCCTGGCTGAGAGCAGCCCATGGGAAAGTTTTGGGTGGGCAGGAGCTGGACAGGAGGCAGCGTGTGCCCTGGCAGCAAGGGAGGACAGCAGCATCGTGGGCTGTATGAGCAGGAGCACAGCAGGAGAACAACGGAAGGGATGATCTGGAATCCTCCATCCAGGCTTCACATCCCCACTTCAGGAGTGGGTTTAGTAATGAGCTCTCAGGTCAGGAGATACTGGAGCATGGTGCCTGTGGGGAGAGTCTGGGGTGCTGGGCTTCTCCAGCCTGGAGAAGGGAAGGCTGATGGAGACCTGAGATCTTGAGAAGGGAAAGCTGTTGGGGACTGGCTGCCTGTACCGGCAAGGAGGACATGGAGAATACAGAGCCAGGCTCCTCACCATGGTGCCTGGTGGGAGGACAAAAGGCAGTGGGGGACAGTGACAGAGGAGAGGTTCAGTCAGGACAGAAGGAAATCTTGTTCCCATAGGCTCAGGCAAGGGCTGCATCAGGTCACCCAGAGAGGCTGTGCAGTCTCTGGCCTTGAGGATTTCAGCTTACACTGAATCAAGCCTTGAACCACTTGCTCTGACTCTGGTCCTGACAGCTTAGACTTGAGACCTCCTGGAGTCCCTTCCAACCTCTCTTCTCTTACGATCCTTCAATGATGGGCTTATGAATTATCACAAAGATGCCCTGAGGGCTGGAGCATGTCTCCCATGATGACAGGCTTAGAGATATTGGTCTTCAGCCTGGAGAAGAGAAGGTTCCAGGGAGACATCTTAGCAATCTTCCCGTGTCTAAGCAGGGCCTACAAAGAATCTGGAGAGGGGCTTTTTATGAGACTGTGCAGTGACAGGACAAGGGGAATTGGCTTTAAGCTGAAAAAAAAAAAAAGGGAGATTTAGCTTGACATTAGGAGGAAGTTGTTCCCTTTGAGAGTGGTGGGACACTGGCACAGGGTGCCCAGAGAAGCTGTGGCTGCCCCATGGCTGGCAGTGTTCAAGGCTGGATTGGATGGGAGTCAGCTTTACTCTGAAGCAGTGATTTCTCCAGCTCTGATTTTCACAAGGGATGTCAGATGAAACCCAACTTGGTTGTAGAGTTTTCTACATGTACCCATGATTCGGATGTGTGTGGGCTGCACAACTGAAGCTCAGCATGGCCTTAGAATCATTTTGCCTTTGTTATTTATTTACAAGCATAACATTGCTGAGGTTGTTTTGGGGGGTATAAAACATTATTTCTTTGAAAGAAAATCAGAAGAGTATTGAAACAGGGAGAAGTTCTCAGCTCTTTGAAGCATAGTGCAGAGCCAGGGGAGCTGCAGCATCCATCAGTCCTTTCCCATTTCCCCTGTGCTCAGACTTGCACTGCCTGTAAGATGCCTTCACACACAAACTGATCTTAAGAACCCCCACAAACACGTGTCCTGTGTGGAGAGCAGGGCAGCACGGTTTCAAAGGGCAGGTCACAGAGCTCTCATGGGGAGAAGCAGAGGACTCCGTACAGCAGAGCATGGCCAGCAGCCACCTCCAGTGCCAGACCCCAAGAGAGCTGCCTGAACGCACCATTCCCCGAACTGGGCTGCACTTTCTCCCCACTCCCTGCCCAGGCTATCTGAGAACTTTCCCTCATGGGAACATGCCTCCGCCTGGCACATGGGGAATGCCCACTGCTGAGGGTGCCTGAACGCTGCTCATCATGCCCCATGAGCCCACCTTCCTGTCTCCCTCTCCTGCACTACCCAAACTTGCCTGGAATGCAGGATCCATCCCTGAGCCTGGGGAATGCAGGAACCTCCTGCAGTGAGGTGTCGCTGCTGCAGGGGAAGTGCAAAGCTTCTGTGAGACACTTGAGAGTGCGGGCAGAGAGCGGGGTGTGTGCAGCAGAGAGGGTGCGATGGCCAGGAAGCTGTCCCAGATGAGGTGCCCTGTCCCCAGAGCATGGGGTACCTTGCACCCAAGGACACCACCTTTCCTTTTGGCTCTTGCCAAGAAGTTCTCAATCCAGGCCATTACCTTTTCCCACTGCTCTCTCATGGTGCTTTTTTCTCTATACTGATGGCATCACCCATTCCTCTAGAAGCCTCCTTTAGATCAGCTTGCTGAGGGATGTTCAATGCATCTCTTGAATTGACACTATAGTAGCAGCTACAACTAGGTGAAATGTGGCTGCAGAGATGATGTAGTTTTTCTTGCTAGCAGGAAGAGAAGGAAACCTCTGCAAAGTGCAGCTTGGAAGGTTCAGACTCAAAGTTAGGAAAGAGAAATGTCTCTCAAGAGGTGGACTTGTGGTGACTTGTGGTCACCCAGAGGGAGTCTGGCTCAGCCCATGGCTTTGTGTTTCAAGGAACAGACAACCATGGGTGCAGAGATGGGACTGAAGGTACAGAAATGCCAGGTGAGAGCTAGGTGGGAAAGCAAGGTGGGGGTCAACAGCCTGAAGGGAAAGAGGTGCAGGCATGGGCCAGTGTAGGACAGCCTGCAGCAGAGATGACAGGGTTCTGGCATTGCTAAAAGGCCCAAAAGAGCAAAAGGCCTCTCTGCCCTGGGCTATGGCAGTTGCCTCTTTCATCAAGGCCTATGAGGAGAACCTTCATTCTCAGGATTTCAGGCTCTTCCCTAAGGGCTGCAGTCAGGGCTTGGCCTTCTCACCATCAGACACCTGCACTTTGCCTTTGTCTCCCTGTAATCACAGCCTGCAGTTACTTGCTTTACGAGTCCCTGGGGAGGCTTTGTCAGCAACAGCCCTCAGTGGGGCCCATTAATGCTGAAGGCACTTGGGGCTTTGTTTCTGAGTTGGACTTCCTGAGAGGTTTCCTCAGCACATGAGGTTCATGGACTCAGCCCAAATACACCATGGGGCTCATTAGAACCTTTGCGTTTTGTCAAGTCTTTCAGGTTGCACAGCACATTGGAGGTTTCTGAGTGCAGGAAGATTGCAAAGAACAACTGATAAAAGTTCTTGTCAAGTGTTTGTTTTCATATGTTTAAGTTTAGAAATTTCTGTGCCCTCTGGAATGCCCGGCACAGGGATCACAAGAACCTGCCAGGGCCCTGCCGCCTTCCGCAATGCCTGGTGAGCTTCCGCGATCCTTGCCGGAGCCAGGAAGGTCCCCTTGTGCTCAGCTCCCAGAGACAGCACCAGCAGCTGCAGTGCCCAGGGGCTGCTCCTGCCCTGACACCTTCTCAGCACCTCTGACACCAGCAGCTCCTGCACACAGAAGGCTCCTGCTTCGCCCCCAGCACCTCTGCAAGCAGAGCTGAGCTCCAAGCACATGAACAAACTCAGTGCCTCCTCCTCACTCCTCCCCTGCTCCTACAGCTGTGATGGCACCAGCACAGCTCCTGACAGCTTCTCCTCCCTTCACAGCACGCACCCACAATGTGTTTGAGGCCAACACTAAAACAGGATTGCAAAGTCAAAGAACACGGACCTGGATTCGCAGGGCAGCCCCGGGAGATGCAGCCTCCCGAGGGAGGGGAGGGCTCTCCTCTGCACCGGTTACTGCAGGGCTCTCCCTCCTCAAAGAGCCCACACTCACCGTGGGGGCCCCGTCACAATGGGCAAATCCACAGCGACCGCCACGGCTTTGGGATGGCGGCAGCATCGTGCCCATGGCCACTGGGCACCCAGGGGTGCTCCGGGAGTCGCTGCAGGGGGATAAGCCTCTGCCCAGCCGGCTCGGGGAGGTCCCTCACGGGCTGCTCTTCCTCAGTGCCTTTGGTCCGGAGGTGGAGCATGCGAGGGGTCACAGCTCAACGTGGGCCATGGAACAGGGCGTCACGGCCACCTACGAGAAGTGGAGAGGGACCGACATTGGCACAGCAGAGAATCATGGAATCCCAGACTGGGCTGGGCTGGGCTGGAAGGGACCTTAAAGCTCACCCAGCTGCAACCCCCAAAGCCACGAGCAAGGACACCTTCCACTAGAGCAGCTTGCTCCACGGCCCTGTGTCTCTGTGCACTCCCAGGGCATCCTGGGGATACCCCTAGAGAATCCCAGAGAATGCCTGCAGCAGCTCCAGGGCACCCCATGGACCCAGTCAGAGCTCCTGCATCACAATGACCTTGGGGACATGGAGACCACAGGGGTGGCTGATTCTGGAACTCCCCGTGTTCAGGTGTGTGAGGTCACAGAACCCCACAGAACCCTCCAGCAGAGGCACCGGGAGACGACAGCTGCCCCACGGAACACAAGTTACCGGTGGAGGAGGCAAGAGCAGCTCCTCTGGTGGTTCCCGTCTTGGTGTCTCGGAGCCGGTGCCGCCTGTGGACAGAGGAGCGTGGAAGGAGGTGGGTGGCGATGGCGATCTTGGGGTGCTGTAGGAGTTGCCAGAGCACCTCAAGAGACTTCCCCAGAGTGGCTGCTTTGGACTCGGTGTGTGAGTTGGGCTGGCTGAGCCGGCAGCGGAGCGCTGCGGCTGCCGAGGGATGATCCTGGGATCTGCCCTCATTTCTTGTGGGGAGAGCAAGGGCCTGTGGGGATGGGCCAAGGGGGAACGATTTTAACGTGACAGAGAGGGGAGATTGAGATGAGATCTTAGAAGTTGTTCCCTGTGAGGGTGGTGGGGCAGTGGCACAGGGTGCCCAGAGAAGTTGTGGCTGCCCCATGGCTGGCAGTGTTCAAGGCCAGGTTGAATGGAGCTTGGAGCAAGCTGCTCCAGTGGAAGTTGTCTCTGCCAGTGGCAGGGTTTGGAGCTGGAGGAGCTTTAAGGACCCTCCGAATCCAAACCATTGTGTGCTTCCGTGATATCCTCAAGTCCCCTGGGGGGAAGTGAGTGAACAAGCTGTCTGTCTGCGTTTAAACCAGGACAGCAAGGCAAGGCAAGGCAAGGCAACGCCAGGCGAGACCAGGCCAGGAGATGCAAGACAAGGGAAGGCAAGGCCCATGAAGGGAAGGCCAGGCCAGGTCAGGAAAGGAAAGGCAAGGCCAGTTAAGGCAAGGTAAGGCTAGGCAAGGCAAGGCTAGTCCAGGTCTAGACAGGCCATGTAAGGCCAGGCAAGGCCAGGTAAGGAAAGGCCAGGCAAGGCCAAGCAGGTCAGGGAAAGGCCAGGCCAGGCCAGGCTAATAAAGGCAATGCAAGGCCAGGAAATCACAGGGAAGGCAAAGCCAGGCCAGGCCAGAAAAGGCCAGGCCACACAAGGCCAGGCCAGGCAAGGCCAGGGAAGGCAAGGCCAGGCGAGGCCACTCCAGGCCAGGCAATGCTAGGCCAGGTAAGGCAGGGTAAAGCAATGCAAGGCACGGCCAGTCGAGGGCAGGCAACCCAAGGCCAGGTTAGGCCAGGTAAGTCAAGGCAAGGAAAGGCCAGGCAAGGCAAGGCAAGACAAGGCAAGGCAAGCGAAGGCAAAGCCAGGCCAGGGCAGGCAAGGCAAGGCAAGGGAAGACAAGACAAGGCAAGGCCAGGCCAGGCCAAGCCGTGCAAGAGAAGACCAGACCAGGCCAGGCAAGGCAAGGCCAAGCAAGGCAAGGCTAGTCCAGGACTGGCCAGTCCATGCAAGGCCAGGGAAAGGCCAGGTAAGCCAAAGTAAAGCAAGGCAAGGCCCATACAGTAGTAGCAGTGCAGGACAGGGAAGGGCAGGTAAGGCAAGGCCAGGACAGGTAAGGCCAGGCAAGGGCAGGTAAGGTCAGCCCAATCAAGGCCAGACAGGGCAAGGCCAGGCCAGGTTAGGCCATGCAAGGCAAGGCTAGGCAAGGAAAGGCAAGGCCAGGCCATGCCAGTCTTGGTCAGGCTATACCAAGCACGGCCAGGCAAGGCCAGTTCAGGCAAGGCCAAGCAGGTCAAGGCCAGGCCAGGCCAGGCCAGGAAAGGCCAGGATAGGCCAATCATGGCAATGCAAGGCCAGAAAAGGACAAGGAAGGCAAGGCCAGGCCAGTCCAGGCCATGACGGGCCAGGCCAGGCAAGGGAATTCAAAGCAAGGCAAGGCACGGCCAGGCCAAGTCAAGCCATGCAAGGAAAGTCAAGACCAGGCCAGGCAAGGCAAGGCAACCAAAGGCAAGGCAAGGCAAGGCAAGGCAAGGCAAGGCTAGGCCAAGGCATGCAAGGCAAGTGCAGACCAGGCCAGGCAAGACAAGGCAATGCAAGACAAGGCAAGGCAAGGCAAGGGAAGACCACTCCAGGAAACGCAATGCCATGCCAGGTAAGGCTATGCAAGGCAATGCCAGGCAAGGCAAGGAAAGGCAAGGCAAGGCAAGGCAATGCTAGGGAAGGCAAGGCAAGGCAAGGCAATGCCAGGGAAGGCAAGGCAAGATGAGGCAAGGCCCAGCAAGGCAATGACAGTCCAGGACGGGCAATGCAAGGCCAGCTAAGGCCAGGCAAGGCAAGTTAAAACAAGGCAAAGCAAGGCCAGGAGAGTCCATGCAAGGTCAGGCCAGGCCAGGCCAGGCCTGGCAAGGCCAGGCAAGATAAGGCAAGTCAAGGGAAGGCAAGGCCAGGCAAGATAAGGCAAGTCAAGGGAAGGCAAGGCTAGGCAAGGCAAGGCAAGGCAAGGCACGGCCAGTCCAGGACAGGCAATGCAAGGCCTGGTAAAGCCAGGGAAGGCCAGGCCAGGCAAGGTCAGGCCAGGTTAGTCAAGGCCTGGGAAGGCAAGGCCAGGACAGGTCATGACAGGCCAGGCCAAGCAAGGCAATTCAACTCAAGGAAAGTCAAGACAAGTCAAGGAAAGGCTAGGCAAGGAACGGGAAAGCAAGGCAAGTCCAGGATAGGCGATGCAAGGCCAGGTAAGGCCAGGCAAGGAAACACAAGGGAAGGCAAGGCAAGGCAAGGCAATGTCAGGCATGGCAAGGCCAGGCCAGGCAAGTCATGGCAAGGCTAGGTCCAGGCAAGGCAAGACAAGACAAGGCAAGGCAAGGCCAGGCCAGGCCAGGCCAGGCCAAGCCATGCAAGGGAAGACCAGACCAAGCCAGGCAAGGCAAGGCCAAGCAAGGCAAGGCTAGTCCAGGACTGGCCAGTCCATGCAAGGACAGGGAAAGGCCAGGTAAGGCAAGGTAAGGCAAGGCCCATACAATAGTAGCAGTGCAGGACAGGTAAGGCAAGGTAAGGCAAGGCAAGGCCCATACAGTAGTAGCAGTGCAGGACAGGTAAGGCAAGGTAAGGCAAGGTAAGACAAGGCATGGCCCATACAGTAGTAGAAATGCAGGACAGGTAAGGCCAGGTAAGAAAGGCCGGGCGAGCCCCGTCCAGGCAAGGGCAGGCAAGGTCAGGCCAATCAAGGCCAGCCAGGGCAAGGCCAGGGCAGGCCAGACAAGACAAGGCAAGGCAAGGTAAGGCTAGGCAAGGCATGGTAAGGTAAGGCTAGGCAAGGCAAGGCAAGCCCAAGCCAGGCAAGGCAAGGCTAGGCTAGGGAAGGCAAACTTAGGCCAGGCCAGGCCAGGCAACGCAATGGCAGGTAATATAAGGCCAGGCAAGGCAACGCAAGGCAATGCAAAGCAATGCAAGGCCAGGCCAGGAAATGCAATGCCAGGTAATATAAGGCCAGGACAGGCAAGGGAAGGCTTGGGAAGGCCAGGCCAGGCAAGGCCAGTCAAGGCCATTAAAGACAAGGCAAGGCAGAGCAAGGCAAAGCAAGGCCAAGCATGGCCAGGCCATGCCAGGCCAAGCTAGGCCAGAGAAGGAAAGCAAAGGCAGGGCAAGTCAGTGCAAGGCAAGGCAAGGCGTGGCTAGGCAAGGCAAGGCCAGGCCAAGCCATGCAAGGCAAATCCAGACCAGGACAAGCAAGGCAAGACAATGCAAGGCAAGGCCAGGCCAGGCCAGGATAGGAGATGCAAGGCCAGGTAAGGCAAAGCAAGGCAAGGCACAGCAAGGCCAGGCCAGGGCAGGCCAGTCCAGGCAAGGGCTGGCCAGGCAAGGCACGGGAAGGCCAGGCCTGGGCACGCCAGGCAAAGCAATTCAGTGCAATGCAAGTCAAGGGAAGGGAAGGCAAGGCCGGGCCAGGTGAGGCCATGACAGGCAATGCAAGGCCAGGCAAGGCAAGGCCAAACCACGCCAGGCCTGGCAAGGCCAGGTAAGGCAATGCAAGGGAAGACAAGGTAAGGCAAGTCCACGACAGGCAATGGAAGGCCTGGTAATGCAAGGCAGGGCCAGGCCAGGAAAGGCCGGGCCAGGAAAGGCCGGGCCAGGTCATACAAAACCAGGGCACGCCATTCAAGGCCAGGCAAGGCAAGGCAAGGCAAGGGAAGTAAGGCAAGGGAAGGGAAGGTAATGCAAGGCAATGCAAAGCAAGACTAGGCCAGGCAAGGCCAGTCAAGGCAAGGCAAGCAAAGACAAGGTAAGGCCAGGCCAGGCAAGGCAAGGCAAGGCAAGGCAAGGCAAGGCTACACAAGGCGAGGAAAGGCAAGGTAAGGCATGTCCAGGACAGGCAATGGAAGGCCTGATAAGGCAAGACAAGGCCAGCCCAGGAAAGGCCAGGCCAGGCCAGGTCATACAAAAGGAGGGCAGGCCAGGCAAGGCCAGGCAAGGCAAGACAAGGCCAGTCCAAGACAGGCAATGCAAGATCATGTAAGGCCAGCTAAGTCAAGGCCAGGCCAGGCCATAAAGGCAAGGCAAGGCCTGGCCATGCAAGACAAGGCAAGGCCAGGCCATGCCAGGCCAGGCTAGGCCAGAGAAGGCAAGGACAGGCAGGGCAAGTGAGTGCAATGCAAGGTAAGGTAAGGCCAGGCCAAGCCATGCAAGGCAAATCCAGACCAGGACAAGCAAGGCAAGACAATGCAAGGCCAGGCCAGGCCAGGCCCGACCAGGAGATGCAAGGCCAGGCAAGGAAAGGTAAGGCAAGGCAAGGCCAGGCTAGGCCAGGCCAGGCCAATAAAGGCAAGGCAAGGAAAGGTGAGGAAAATGAAGGCCAGGCCTGGCAAGTCAAGGCCAGGCCAGGTAAGGACAAACAAGGCAAGGAAAGGAAAGGCAAGGTGAAGGCCAGGCCAGGCCAGGCAAGTCAAGGCCAGGCCAGGCAAGGACAATCAAGGCAAGGCAAGGCAAGGGAAGGCAAGGCAAGGCAAGGCAAGGGAAGGCAAGGCAAAGCAAGGCAAGGAAAGCCAGGCCAGGCCTGGCAAGGCAAGGCAAGTCATGGCAAGGCCAGGCAAGGCAAGACAAGGCAATGAAAGGCAAGACCAAGACAGGCAATGCAAGGCCAGGTAATTCCAGGTAATTCAAGGACGGGTGAGTCCAGGCCAGGCAATCCAATTCAGAGCAATGCAAGGGAAGGGAAGGGAATGCAAGGCCAGGGCATGCCAAGGAAAGACCAGGCTATGACATGCCAGGAAAAACCAGGCCAGACAAGGTCAGACAAGAGCAGGGAAGGCCAGGACAGACCAGGCAATAAAAGGCCAGGTAAGAAAAGGCCAGGCCAGACGAGGCCAGAGAAGGTCAGGAAAGACAAGGCCAGGCCAGGTCAGGCACGGCAGGACAGGCAATCTCAGGCCAGGCCAGGCCAGGGATTGCCAGGCAAGATAAGGTCAGGCCCGGCCAATGTAGGCAAGGCCTGGCCAGCAAGGCACGGCAAGGCCAGGCCAGGGCAGGCCAGTCCAGGCAAGGGCTGGCCAGGCAAGGCATGGCAAGGCCAGGCCTAGGCAGGACAGGCCAGGCCAGGCAATTCAGTGTAATGCAAGTCAAGGGAAGAGAAGGCAAGGCTGGGCCAGATGAGGCCATGACAGGCAATGCAAGGCCAGGCAAGGCAAGACCAAACCAGGCCAGGCCTGGCAAGGCCAGGTAAGGCAATGCAAGGGAAGACAAGGTAAGGCAAGTCCACGACAGGCAATGGAAGGGCGGGTAACGCAAAGCAAGGCCAGGCTAGGAAAGGCCAGGCCAGGAAAGGCCAGGCCAGGGCAGGCCAGGCCAGGTCATACAAAACCAGGGCATGCCAGGCAAGGCCAGCCGAGGCGAGGCAAGGCAAGGCAAAGCGAGGCAAGGCAAGCGAAGACAAGGTAAGTCCAGGCAAGGCAAGGCAAGGCAAGGGAAGGTAATGCATGGCAATGCAAGGCAAGACTAGGACAGGCCAGGCCAGTCAAGACAAGGCAAGCGAAGGCAAGGTAAGGCCAGGCAAGGCAAGGCAAGGCAAGGGAAGGTAAGGCTAGGGAAGGACAGGCCAGGCAATGAAGGCAAGGCAAGGCAAGGCGAGGCAAGGCTAGACAAGGCAAGGCTGTTAGCGGTGAGGAGAAGCAAGACACGCCAACCCAATATGGGTGATAAGCAAGCTTCTACTTTATTCATGGCGCACATCCCTTATATCCACGTGGTGTTAGCGACGCCTACTAGTCACAGCGGTATTGGTTAGTTCTACATGGCTTCCTTTACATTCTCTTCCCATGTCTGGTTTCTGGTTACCTGTGAGGCCTACACTTTGCTTTGCTCGCACAAGGCCTCTAAGGATCCATGGCCTTGCTCTTGGCGCCATTCTGCAACACCTGACCTGGCCTTACCTGGCCTTGCCTGGCATTACCTATCCTTACCTGGCCTTGCATGGACTGGCCAGTCCTGGACTGGTCTTGCCTTGCCTAGCCTTACCTTGCCTTGTCTGGCTATTTCTTGTCTAGTCTTACATTGCCTAGCCTGCCCTTTCCTTCCCTTACCTTGCCTGGCCTGGCCTTTCCTTCCCTTACCTTGCCTGGCCTGACCTTGCCTTGCCTGGTGTGGACTGGCAGCACCTGGCTTGCCTGGCCTTTCATTTTCTTGCCTTGCTTTTTCTGGCCTGGCCTTGCCTTGCCTTGCCTTCCCCTGCCCTGCCATGCCCTGCCCTGCCATGCCCTGCCTTTCCCTGCCTTGCCTTTCCTGGCCTTGCCTTGCCTCTCATTTCCTTGCCTTGCCTTGCCTGGCTTTGCCTTGCCTTGAATTTCCTTTACTGGCCTGGCCTGGCCTGGCGTTGGCTGGCCTTGTCTGTCCTGATATTACCTATCCTTACCTGGCCTTACCTGGTCTTATCTGGCATTGCAATGCCTGTCCTGGTATGTCCCAGAGTGGCCTTGCACTGCCTTGCATTGCTGTGCTTTGCCTTGCCTTGCTTTGATTTGCCTAGACTCACCTGTCCTTACCTGGCCTGGCCTGGCCTGCCCTTAACTGGACTGTCCTAGCTTGTCTGGCCTGGCCTTGCCTTGACTGTCCTTGCCTTGCCTGGCCAGTCCTGGACAGACCTTGCCTTGCTATCCTTACCTTGCCTTGCCTGGCCTTGCCTTGCTTTGCCTGGCTTGGCCTAGACTTGCCTTCATAACCTGGCCTGGCCTTGGCTTACCTGGCCTTACCAGGCCTTGCATTGCCTGTCCTGGACTGGCCTTGCTTTGCCTAGCCTTACCTTGCCTTGCCTTGCCTGGACTTGAATGGCCTGGCATGGCCTTTCCTTGCCTGCCCATGTCTTGCCTCGCCTGGCCTTGTCTTGACTTGCCTTGCCTTGTATTACCTTGCCTTGCCTGGACTTGCCTGGCCTGCCCTGGTTTTGTATGACCTGGACTGGCTTGGCTTGGCCTTGCCTGGCCTTACCAAGCTTTCCATTGCCTGTCCTGGAGCTGCCTAAACTTGCCTTTCCTTGCGGTGTGTAGCCTTGCCTTGTCTAGGCTTGCCTTGCTTTGCATTGATTGTCTGGCCTGTCCTTCCCTTGCCTTGCCTTGCCTTGCCTTGCCTTGTCTTGACTTGCCTTGACTTGCATGGCCTTGCCTGGCCTGGACTGGCCTGGACTTGCCTTGCCGTGCCTTGCATTGCTTTGCTTTGCCTGGCCTTGTATTCACGGACTGGCCTGTCCTGGCCTTGGTTTACCTGGCTTTACCTGGCCTTGCATTGCCTGTCCTGGACTGGCCTCGCCTTGCCTTGCTTTGCTTTGCCTTGCTTTTCCTGGCCTTGCCTGGCCTGGTCTGTCCTGGTTTGTCCTGGCCTTGCCTTGCCTGGCCATGCCTGGCCTGGCCTTCTCTTACCTTGCCTTGCCTTGTATTGCCTTGCCTTGCCTGGCCTTGCATTGCCCTGATTTTGTATGATCTGGCCCGGCCTGGCCTTACCAGGCCATCCATTGCCTGTCTTGGACTTGCTTTACCTTGTGTTGCCTTGCCTTTCCTAGCCTGGCCTTGCTTTGCGTAACCAGGCCTTCCATTGCCTGTCGTGGACTTGCCTTACCTTGTCTTGCCTTGCATTTCCTTACCTGGCCTTGCCAGGCCTGGCCTGGTTTGGTCTTGCCTTGCCTGGCCTTGCATTGCCTGTCATGGCCTCATCTGGCCCGGCCTTGCCTTCCCTTCCCTTGACTTGCATTTCACTGAATTGCCTGGCCTGTCCTGCCTAGGCCTGGCCTTGCCGTGCCTTGCTGGCCAGGCCTTGCCTGACCTGGCCTGCCCTGGCCTTGCCTGTCCAGGCCTTGCCTGGACTGGCCTGTCCTGGTCTGGCCTGGCCTGACCTCTTCTTGACTGGCAATCCCTGGCCTGCCCTTACATCTCCCTGCCTGCCCTGGCCTGGCCTGCCCTGAGATTGCCTGTCCTGCCGTGCCTGACCTGGCCTGGCCTTGTCTTTCCTGACCTTCTCTGGTCTCGTCTGGCCTGGCCTTTTCTTACCTGGCCTTTTCTTGCCTGGTCTGGCCTGGCCTTCCCTGCTCTTGTCTAGCCTTGCCTGTCCTGGCTTTTCCTGGCGTGTCATAGCCTGGCCGTTCCTTACCTGGCCTTGCATTGCCTGGCATGCCTTGGCATGCCCTGGCCTTGCATTCCCTTCCCTTCCCTTGCATTGCTCTGAATTGGATTGCCTGGCCTGGACTCACCTGTCCTTGAATTACCTGGAATTACCTGGCCTTGCATTGCCTGTCTTGGTCTTGCCTTTCATTGCCTTGCCTGGATTTGCCTGGTCTGCCCTGGTTTTGTATGACCTGGACTGGCCTGGACTGGACTTTTCCTGGACTTTCCAAGCCTACCCTTGCTGGTCCTGGACTTGCCTAAACTTGCCTTGCCTTGCCTTGTGTAGTCTTGCCTTGTCAATCCTTGCCTTGCCTTGACTTGCCTGGCCTGGCCTGCCCTTGCCTTGTCTTGCATTGCCTTGCTTCGCCTTGTCTTGCTTTGGTTGTCTGTCCTTCCCTTCCCTTCCCTTCCCTTCCCTTCCCTTCCCTTCCCTTCCCTTCCCTTCCCTTCCCTTCCCTTCCCTTCCCTTCCCTTCCCTTCCCTTCCCTTCCCTAGCCTTACCTTGCTTTGCCTTGCCTTGCCTTGCCTGGCCCTGCCTTCATGGCCTGGCCTGGCCTTGTCTTACCTGGCCTTACCAGGCCTTGCATTTCCTGTCCTGGACAGGCCTTGCCTTGTCTAGCCTTACCTTGCCTTGCCTGGCCTTGCCTGGCCTGGCCTGGCCTTGCCTTCCCTGGCCTAGCCTGGCCTTTCCTTCCCTGGCCTTACCTGGCCTTGCATTGCCTGTCCTGGGACTTGCCTTGGACTGACTTGCCTTGACTGGCCTGCCCTGGCCTGGCCTTTCCTTGCCTTGCCTTATCTGGCCTTCCGTTGCCTGTCCTGGACTGGCCTCGCCTTGCCTTGCAGTGCATTACCTGGCCTAGCATTGCCTGTCCTGGAGAGGCCTTGCATTGCATTGCCTTGCCTTGCATTGCCTTGCCTTGCCTTACTTACCAGGCCCTACCTGGCCTTGCATTACCTGTCCTAGACTGTCCTTGCCTTGCCTTGCTTTGCAAAGCCTTACCTGGCCTTACCTGGCATAGCATTGCCTTTCCTGGAGTGGCCTTGCCTTCCTTGCCTTGCATTGCCTTGCCTTGCTTGGCCTGGTCTGCACTTGTCTTGCATGGCTTGGCGTGGCCTGACCTTACCAGGCCTTGCATTCCTTGTCCTGGACCTGCCTTGCCGTGCCTTGCCTTGCCTTGCCTCGCCTTGCCTCGCCTGGCCTTACCTGGCCTTCCATTTCCTGGCCTGGCCTGGCATTGCATTCCCATCCCTTGCCTTACATTGCACTGAATTGCCTTGCCTGGCCTTACCTGGCCTGCCCTTGTATTACCTTTCCTTACCTGGCCTTGCAGTGCCTGGCCTTGCCTGGAATGGCCTGGCGTTGCCTTGCCTTGCCTTCCTTCACTTTCCCTGCCTTGCCTTGACTTGCTTGACTTGCCCTGCCTTGCCTTGCCTGGCCTTGCCTTGCCTGGCTTTGATTGGCCTGTCCTTGACTGTCCTTTCCTAGCCTTCCATAACCTATCCTTGAATTGCCTTGCCCTGCCTAGATTGTCCTCACCTGGCCTAGCCTGGCCTGGTCTGGCCTGGCCTGGCCTTGCCTTGCCTTGCCTTGCCTTGCCTTGCCTTGCATGGACTGTCCTGTCCTGTCCTTGCCTTGCCTTGCTTTGCCTTGCCTTACCTTGCCTTGCCTCGCCTCGCCTCGTCTTGCCTTGCCATGCCTGCCTGGACTGTCTTTCCCTTGCCTTGCCTTGCCTTACCTTGCCTTGTATGGCCTTGCCTTGCCTGGCCTTACCTGGCCTTACCTGGCCTTGCATTGCCTGTCCTGGCCTGTCCTGGACTTGCGTTGCCTTGCCTTGCGTTGCCTTGCCTTGCCTAACCTTGCCTTACTTACCAGGCCTTACCTGACCTTGCATTGGACTTGGACTTTGCCTGTCCTGGACTTGCCTTGCCTTGTCTGGCCTTGCCTGGACTAGCCTGCCTTGCCTTGCCTTGCCTTGCCTTGCCTGGCCTTTCCTGTCCCTTCCTGGCCTGGCCTGGTCTAGCCTTGCCTTGCCTGGCATTGCCTGGCCTGGCTTTGCCTTGCCTTGCCTGGTCCTGCCTTGCCTTGTCTGGCATTGCCTGGCCTGGCCTTGCCTTGGCTCTCCTTTCTTGGCATTGCCTGACCTGGCCTTGCCTTGCCTTGCCATGCCTTGCCTTGCCTAGCCTTGCCATGCATTGCCTTGCCTTATTTTGCCTTACCAGGCCTTAACTGGCCTTCCATTACCTGTTCTAGACTGTCCTTGCTTTCCTTGCCTTTCCTTGCCTTGTATTGCCTTTCCTTGCCTGGCCTGGCCTGATTTTGTATGACCTGGCCTAGCCTGGCCTGGCCTGGCCTTGACTGGCCTTACCTGGACTTGCATTGCACGTTCTGCACTTGACTTGCCTTGCCTTGCTTTCCCTCGCCTTGCTTTCCCTCGCCTTTCCTTGACTTGACTTGCCTCTCCTTGCTTTCACTGCCTTGCCTTGCCTTGCCTTGTATTACCTTGCCTGGCCTGGCATGGCCTGGTTTTGTATGAGCTGGCCTAGCCTGGCCTGGCCTTGCCTTTCCTATCCTGGACTTGCCTTGCCTTGATTGCCTTTGCGTTGCCTGGCCTGGCCTGGCCTGTCTGTACCTGGCCTGGCCTTTCCTGGCCTGGCCTGGCCTTTCCTGGCCTAGCCTGGCCTGGCCTGGCCTGGCCTGGCTGTACCTGGCCTGGCCTTTCCTGGCCTAGCCTGGCCTGGCCTGGCCTGGCCTGGCTGTACCTGGCCTGGCCTTTCCTCGCCTAGCCTGGCCTGGCTTGGCCTGGCCTGGCTGTACCTATCCTGCACTTCTCTGGTGTTGCCTGGCCTGGATTTGCCTGTCCTTCCCTTTCCTGTCCTTGCCTTGCTTTGTCTTGCTTTGCCTTGCCTGCCTTTCCTTGCCTGCCTTGCCTTGCCTTGCCTTGCCTTGCCTGCTTTGCCTTGCCTTGCCTTGCCTGGCCTTGCCTTGCCTTGCCTTGCCTTGCCTGCTTTGCCTTGCCTTGCCTTGCCTGGCCTTGCCTTGCCTTATCTTCCCTTGCCTTGCTTTGCCTTGCCTGGCTTTGCATTGCCTGTCCTGGACTGGCCTTGCCTGGCTTTACCTGACCTTGCATTGCCTGTCCTGGACTGGCCTTGCCTTGCTTTGCTTTGCTTTGCCTTGCTTTTCCTGGCCTTGCCTGGCCTGGTCTGGGCTGGTTTGTCCTGCCCTTGTCTTGCCTTGCCTTGCCTGGCCTTCATTGCCCTGATTTTGTATGTCCTGGCTCGGCCTGGCCTTACCAGGCCTTCCATTGCCTGTCCTGGACTTGCTTTACCTTGTGTTGCCTTGCCTTGTCTAGCCTCGCCTTGCCTTGCCTTGGTTGCCTGGCCTGTCCTTCCCTAGCCTTACCTTGCATTGCCTTGCCTGGCCTGGCCTTGCCTTCATGGCCTGGCCTAGCCTGGGCTTGCCTTGCCTTGTGTGGCCTTGCCGGGCCTTGCCTTCCCCTGTATTGCCTTGCCTTGTTTTGCCTTTCGTTGCCCTGCCTTGCTTGGCCTTGCCTGCCTGGCCAGGCCTAGCCTGGCCTTGCCTTGCCTTGCCTGGCATTGCTTCTCCTGGCCATGCCTTGCCTTGTCTGGCCTGGCCTGGCCAAGCCTTGCCTTGCCTTCCCTTGTATTGCATTGCCTTGCCTGTCCTTGCCTGTCCTGTCCTGGTTTTATATGAACTGGGCAGGCCTGGTTGGTCTGGCCTTGCCTGGCCTTACCTGGCATTGCATTGACTGTCCTGGACTTGCCTTGTATTACCTTGCCTTGCCTTGCCTTGCCTAGCCTTGCCTTGCCCTGCTGGCCTTCTCTGGCCTTGCCTGACCTGGCCTTACCTGGTCTGGCCTGGCCTTACCTGGCCTTGCATATACTGTCCAGTCCTGGACTGGCCTTGCCTTGCCTTGCTGGCCTTTCCTTTGCTTGCCTGACCTGGCCTTACATGGCCTTACCTGCCTTGCTTGGCCTTCCCTGACCTTGCATGCACTGGCCAGTCCTGGACTGGCCTTGCCTGGCCTAGCCTTACCTTTCCTTGCATGGTATTGCCTTGCCTGGCCTGGCCTTGCCTTCATGGGCAGGCCTGGCTTGGGCTTACCTTGCCTTACCTGGCCTTGCCTTAACCTGTATTGCCTTGCCTTTTTTGCCTTGCTTTGCCCTGCCTTGCCTAGCCTTGCCTGGCGTGGCCTTGCCTGGCCTGGCCTTGCCTTGCCTTGCCTTGCCTGCCCTTGCCAAGCCTGGCCAGGTTTGTCCTGGCCTGGTCTTGCCTTCCGTGTCCTTTCCTGGCCTTGCCTTGTGTTGATTGGCCCAGTCTGGCCTTGCCTTCCCTTTCCTTGCCTTAGCTTGCCTTTCCTTGCCTGGCCTTTCCTTGCCTGGCCTTTCCTTGCCTTGCCTTACCAGGCCTTGCATTGCCTGTCCTGGACTTGTATTGCCTTGCATTAACTTACCTGGCCTTACCTGGCCTAGCATTGCCTGTCCTGGACTTGCCTTGCCTTGCATTGCCTTGCCTTGCCTAGCCTTGCCTTGCTTTGAATTGCCTTGCCTGGCCTAGCCTGCCCTTGACTTGCTTGGCCTTGCCTGGACTGGCCTTGCCTGGCCTTCTGTTGCTTTGCCTTGCCTTGCCTTGCCTTTCTGTGCCTAGCCTTTCCTTGCATGGCCTAGCCTGGACTGGCCTTGCCCTGGCTGGCCTTGATTGGCCTGAGCTTGCCTGCCCTTGCCTGGCCTAGCCTTCCTTGTCTTGCCTTGCCTGGCCTTTCCTGTCCCTTCCGGGCCTTGCCTGGTCTACCCTTGCCTTTCCTGGCATTGCCTGGCCTGGCCTTGCCTTGCCTTGCCTTGCCTAGCCTTGCCATGCCTTGCCTTGCCTTATATTGCCTTTCCAGGCCTTAACTGGCCTTCCATTACCTGTCCTAGACTGTCCTTGCCTTCCCTTCCCTTGCCTTGTCTGGTCTTGCCTCTCCTGGACTGGACTGGCCTTGCCTTGCCTGGCATGGCCTTGCCTGGCCTTGACTGGCCTAACCTGGCCTTGCCTGGACTGTCCTGGATTTGCACTGCTAGTCCTGGACTTGCCTTGCCTTGCCTTGCCTGTCATTTCCTTGCCTTGCCTGGCATTGCCTGGCCTTGACTTTACTTTACTTCACTGGCCTGGCCTGGCTTGGCCTTGCCTGGCCTTGCCTTGCCTGGCCTTGACTGGCCGTGCCTGTCCTTGCCTTGCCTGGCCAGTCCTGGCCAGGCCTTCCCTTGCCTAGCCTTACCTTGGCTTGCCTGGCCTTGCCTTGCCTTGCCTGGCCAGGCCTGGCCTTGCCTTTATGGCCTGGCCTGGACTTGGCTCAGCTGGCCTTACATGGTCTTGCATTGCCTGTCTTGGACTGGCCTTGCCTTGCCTTGCCTTTCCTGGCCTTGCCTGGCCTGGCCTTGCCTGGCCTGCCCTCCTTTTGTATGATCTGGCCTGGCCTGGCCTGGCCTGGCCTTTCCTGGGCTGGCCTTGTCTTGCCTTACCAGTCTTCCGTTGCCTGTCCTGGACATGCCTTACCTTGCCTTTCCTCGCCTCATGTAGCATTGCCTTGCCTTGCCTTGCCTGGCCTTGCCTGGCCTTTACTGGCTTTGCCTGGCCTTACCTTGTCTTCGCTTGCCTTGCCTTGACTGGCCTTGCCTGGCCTAGTCTTGCTTTTCATTGCCTTGCATTACCTTCCCTTGCCTTGCCTTGCTTGGCCTTGCCTTGACTTGGCTGGCCTTCCCTGGCGTGCGCTGGTTTTGTATGACCTGGCCTGGCCTGACCTGGCCTGGCCTTTCCTGGCCTGGCCTTGCCTTGCATTACCAGGCCTTCCATTGCCTGTCGTGGACTTGCCTTGCATTGCCTTCCCTGGACTGGCCTGGCCTGACCTTGCCTTGCCTGGCAATCCCTGGCCTGTCCTTACATCTCCCTGCCTGCCCTGAGATTGCCTGTCCTGCCATGGCCTGACCTGGCCTGGCCTGCCCTGAGATTGCCTGTCCTGCCGTGGCCTGACCTGGCCTGGCCTTGTTTTTCCTGACCTTCTCTGGCCTCATCTGGCCTGGCCTTTTCTTGCCTGGTCTGTCCTGGCCTGCCCTGCTCTTGTCTGGCCTTGCCTGTCCTGGCCTTTCCTGGCATGTCATAGCCTGGCCTTTCCTTACCTGGCCTTTTATTGCCTGGCACGGCCTGGCCTTGCATTCCCTTCCCTTCCCTTGCATTGCTCTGAATTGGATTGCCTGGCCTGGCCTCAGCTATCCTTGAATTACCTGGTCTTGTTCTTGCCTTTCATTGCGTATCCTAGTCTTGCCTTGCCTGGCCTTGCCATGACTTTCCTTGCCTTGCGTTGCCTTGCCTTCCCTTGCCTTGACTTGCACTGACTTACCTTGCCTGGCCTGGCCTGGTCTGGCCTGGCTTTGCCTTGTCTTGCCTTGCCTTGCCTGGCCTTGCATTGCCTGGCCTTGCCTAGCATTGATTGGCCTGGCCTTGCCTGGCCTTCCCTAACCTATCCTTTCCTTGCCTTGCCTTGCCTCGTCTTACCTTGCCTTGCCTAGCCTTCCCTGGCCTTGGCTTGCCTTGCCTGGCCTGACCTTGCCTGGCCTGGACTTGCCTTGATTTGCCTTGCCTTGCCTTGATTGTCCCTGCCTGGCCTGGCGTTGATTTGCCTTGCCTGGCCTGGCCTTCATTTGCCTTGCCTTTCCTTGCCTTGCCTTGATTGTCCTTGCCTGGCCTGTCCGTGACTTGCCAGGCCTGGCCTTCATTTGCCTTGCCTTTCCTTGCCTTGCCTCTATTGGCCTGGCCTGGCCTGGCCTTGCCTTGCCAGCCCATCTCTGGCTTTGCCTGGCCTGGCCTTGCCTTGCCTTGCCTTGACTTGCCTGCCCTTGCATCTCCTGGCCTGGCCTGGCCTTGCCTTGCATTGTCTTTCCTTGCTTGTCCTGGTCTGGATTTGCCTTGCATGGCCTGGCCTGGCTTTGCCTTGCCTAGCCACGCCTTGCCTTGCCTTGCACTGACTTGCCCTGCCTGTCCTTGCCTTCTCTGGCCTATCCTGGCTTGGCATGGCCTTGCCATGCTTGGCCTTGTTTTGCCTTGCTTTGCCTTGCTTTGCCTTGCCTTGCCTTGTCTTTAATGGCCTAGACTGGCCTTGCCTGGCCTGGCCTTACCAAGCGTTCCCTTGCCTTTCCTGGCCTTATATTACCTGGCATTATATTACCAGGGCATTGCCTGGCCTGGACTGGCCTAAGTTTACCTTGCCTTGCCTAGCCTTGCCTTGCCTGCCTTAGCCTGGCCTGGCCTGGCCTTGCCTAGCCTAGCCTTACCTTGCCTTGCCTTGCCTGGCCTTACCTTTCCTTGCCTGGCCTTGCCTGGCCTGGCCTGGCCTGGCCCTGCCTTCATGGCCTGGCCTGGCCTTGGCTTACCTGGCCTTACCAGGCCTTGCATTTCCTGTCCTGGCCTTACCTTGCCTTGCCTGGCCTTACCTTGACTTGCCTAGCCTTACCTTGCCTTTCCTTGCCGTGCCTGGCCTTGCTTGGCCTGGCCTTTCCTTGCCTGGTGTCCTGGGTTCAGCAGTAGCAGTCATGTTTTTCCTTTGTGTTAACTGGTGCAGTTCTGTGTTTTGACTTCTAGTTTGAGAACAGTGTTGGTGAAGCCGATGTTTTCGGTTGTTGCTAAGTGATGTTTACCCTGACCAAGGACTTTGTGAGGCTCATGCTCTGCCAGGGAGGAGGGGAAGCTGTGAGGAAGCAGAGACGGGGCGCCTGACCCGGGCTAGCCAGGGAGGTATTCCATACCACAGCACGTCATGCCCGGGGTGGGGGGTAACTGGGAGTTACCCGGAAGGAGAGGGGCTTCCGGGTGGAACTCGCTTTCTTGGCCGGTGGTATCGTATTCTCTTCCCTTGTTATTTTCCCTTATCATTGTTTTAGCTGATAGTAGCAGTGGTGATTTGTTGCAGGACTGTTCTAGTCTCAACTCGTAGGAGTTGCACTCTCTCGATCCTCCTCCCCATTCCTCCGGGAGCGGGGAAGGGGAGAGCCCCGGTGCAGGGGGGGGGGGGGGAGACGGACACAGACCTCGATTGTTGTCAGCTCGGCACCACTCACTGGAAGTGAGCGAACGAGTTACCTGACTGGGTTTAAACCACGACAGTTCTTTTTGGCGCCCAACGTGGGGCACGAGGGGTTGAGATAAGAACAGATCTGACTGGATTGATAGTCACTCGTCACAATGCTGATTTATTGGCTCTCAAGGTTTTTCCTCTTGATCTCACAGTTTCAGTATATCATATCTTACGTAGAGCCGGTATTCGCTGTGTTAGTGTTTATTAAGTGTGGAGCTTGGGCTAAGGTTTTTATCCCATTGTACTTTATGGTAATGACTTGTAATACAATAGAATCATTGATCATGAAACTGATCTGGCTTATGTTCCCAGTGTGGTCACCACCTTTATACTTTGGGAGGTATATGATGGAGGTGCTTAGCAATTACACATCTTTTTTCTCCTTCTCAGGTGCTCAACCTGTGAAGGAGACATCCTTTTACCCTCCTAGTCGTCCCCCCAGACCATTTACATTTGAGAGTTTTGAATTTTTTGAATGGCCTTTTAATGCTGTTGAGACTTGTTTGCTGATGGTGATGGGAATCACCATGCTAACACGCATACAGAGTGTGTTTTGCCCACTACTGATTTCAAGAGTTAAGCAGATTCAGGTTTGGGTCTTGTCTGGGGTCAAACGACGATGTAGGAGGACCGAGAGATTTTCCCTGAGGCTGGACAGCCATGAGTGGCAGGGTGTGTGGGATAGTATGGGCAAGTATCTAGGTCAGTGGGCCCCTCCAGTACTTTGGAATTTCACTACCGAACAACTGCAAAATCCAGAAGAATTAGTAAAACACTTAAATGAGGTGTGTGGTCATTCTGGCCATACCAGAGATGGACAAATCACGGCAACATGCTGGGGCTTGGCCTATGCTTACAGGGCCTTGTTCAACACTATCCAGCACCTTCAAAAGGAAAAGAATGTCGGCGGATTTGAGGGCAAAGCGACAGTCGCTACTCAAACTTTGGCTGCAATGAACTGCGCAGCTACCCCAGCGGCAAGTACAGCAGCTGCTCAAACTTCAACTGCAACAGACAACGCGGTTACCCCAGCTCCAAGCATGGTAGCTACACCACCCCCAGCAACAAGTACAGTCGCTACTCAAACCACAGTGATAATCACTGCAGCCAAACCAGAGGACCAATTCGTACCAATATCGGTTGCCCCTGTACGCAAGAGAACAAGCAAAAAGGAGGCAAAAAGGGTGAAGCGAGATGAAGAACTAATGAATTCACCACCCGGTCCAGAATCTGATCAGGAGTCATCATCACATGACGAAGAAGAAGAAGAAGAGGTAACTTCTCGACCTCGGACCTCAACCGAGCTGCGGAATATGCGAAAAGATTTTACCCGTCAACCAGGGGAGCACATCATCACCTGATTACTCCGATGCTGGGACAATGGGGCCGATGGTCACGAACTAGAAGGTACAGAAGCCAAGCAGCTGGGATCACTTGCTAGAGAAGGGGGAATTGACAAAGCAATTGCAAGAGAGAAAAAGTCCCTCAGCCTTTGGAGGAGGCTCTTGGCAGCTGTGAAAGAAAGGTTTCCGTACAAGGACGATGTTACGAGTCGTTCGGCCAAGTGGACTACTATAGACAAAGGCATCCAGTCTCTGAGGGAATCGGCCATCGTAGAGATGATCTATCACATCAAGCCGAATAACGGGGATACACCTATAGATCCAGATGAAGTTGAATGTACACGACCCATGTGGCAAAAACTTACACGGAATGCACCGTCATCATATGCCCATTCATTGGCAACAGTGACCTGGAATGACATAGTACCACTAACAGTGGATGAAATGGTTCATAAACTCCGAGAGTTCGAAGACAATCTCACCCCTTCCATCATCTCAGCTGTGAAAAAACTGTCCCAGGACCTCGACAAATTGAGGGACGATGTATCTGATTTATCCAGCTCCTCACGTGTACCAACACACGTCTCAGCTATTAACAAAAGACGTCCTATTGTTCGAGAGAGGAGATACAGAAGGTATACGCTACGGGGTACCCTATGGTTTTACCTGCTGGATCACGGAGAAGACATGACAAAGTGGGATGGAAAACCTACTTCAGCTTTGGAGGAACGGGTGAGTGAACTGAAGAGGGGAATAAGGGCCAAGACTGATCGTCCCATGAGAGCTACGGCTTCAGTCTCTGGTGAGCAGTTTCCCAGATGGAGTGGAAGAGCTGATTTTACTCCAGCTCCTGTGATAATGAAGAATAATCCCTTTCAACACGACTTAAGTGTCCAATGCTGTGACGACCATTAGAGGGGCCCTGCCTCCAGCCAGGTGGAGGTAGGGGACAATCGGATTTACTGGACTGTGTGGATCAGATGGCCTGGCACATCAGTCCCACACAAGTATAAGGCTCTAGTAGATACCGGTGCACAGTGTACCCTGATGCCATCAAGCTGTCAAGGGGTGGAACCCATCTATATTTCTGGAGTAACAGGAGGATCCCAAGAGTTGACTGTGCTGGAGGCTGAAATCAGCCTGACTGGGAGGGAGTGGCAAAAGCACCCTATTGTGACTGGTCCAGAGGCTCCATGCATCCTCGGCATAGACTACCTCAAGAGAGGGTACTTCAAAGACCCAAAAGGGTACCGGTGGGCTTTTGGTATTGCTGCTTTGGAGACTGAGGAAATTGAGCAGCTGTCCACCTTGCCTGGTCTCTCAGAAGATCCCTCTGCTGTGGGGTTGCTGAAAGTTGAAGAACAACAAGTGCCAATTGCGACCACAACAGTGCACCGGCGGCAATATCGCACCAACCGAGACTCCCTGATTCCCATCCATCAGCTGATCCGTAGACTGGAGAGTCAGGGGGTGATCAGCAGGACCCGCTCACCCTTCAATAGCCCCATATGGCCAGTGCGAAAGTCTAATGGAGAATGGAGACTAACAGTAGACTATCGTGGCCTGAATGAAGTCACACCACCATTGAGTGCTGCCGTACCGGACATGCTAGAACTTCAGTATGAACTAGAGTCAAAGGCAGCCAAGTGGTATGCCACGATTGATATTGCCAATGCATTTTTCTCCATTCCTTTGGCAGCAGAGTGCAGGCCACAGTTTGCTTTTACTTGGAGGGGTGTCCAGTTCACTTGGAACCGACTGCCCCAGGGGTGGAAACACAGCCCTACCATTTGCTACGGACTGATCCAGACTGCACTGGAACAGGGGCAAGCTCCAGAACACCTGCAATACATTGATGACATTATTGTGTGGGGCGATACAGCGGAAGAAGTCTTTGAGAAAGGGAGGAAAATAATCCAAATCCTGCTGAAAGCCGGTTTTGCCATAAAACAGAGTAAGGTCAAGGGACCTGCACAGGAGATTCAATTTTTGGGAATAAAATGGCAAGATGGACATAGACAGATCCCCACAGATGTGATCAACAAGATAACAGCAATGTCTCCACCAACTAATAAGAAAGAAACGCAAGCTTTCTTGGGTGCAGTGGGGTTCCGGAGAATGCACATCCCAAATTACAGTTCGATTGTAAGCCCTCTCTATCATGTGACCCGGAAGAAGAATGATTTTAAATGGGGCCCTGAGCAGCAACAAGCCTTTGAGCAAATTAAACGTGAGATAGTTCATGCAGTAGCCCTTGGACCAGTCCGGACCGGACCAGATGTAAAAAATGTACTGTACACTGCAACTGGGGAGAACGGTCCTACCTGGAGCCTCTGGCAGAAAGCTCCAGGGGAGACTCGAGGTCGACCCCTCGGCTTTTGGAGTCAGGGATATAAAGGATCTGAGGCCAGCTATACCCCAACTGAGAAAGAGATACTGGCAGCCTATGAAGGGGTTCGAGCTGCTTTGGAAGTGATTGGCACTGAAGCACAGCTCCTCCTGGCACCCCGGCTGCCCGTGCTGGGCTGGATGTTCAAAGGCAGGGTCTCCTCTACACATCATGCAACTGATGCTACATGGAGTAAATGGGCTGCACTAATTACACAACGAACTCGAATAGGAAATCTCAGTCGTCCAGGCATTCTAGAAGTCATCGTGGACTGGCCAGAGGGCAAAGATTTCGGAATGTCACCAGAGGAGGAGGTGGTGCGCGCTGAGGAGGCCCCACCATATAATAAACTGTCAGAAAGTGAAAAGCAGTATGCCTTGTTTACTGATGGCTCTTGCCGTATTGTGGGAAAGCATCGGAGATGGAAGGCAGCTGTATGGAGTCCTGGACGACAAGTTGCAGAAACTGCTGACGGAGAGGGTGAATCAAGTCAGTTTGCCGAGGTGAAAGCCATCCAGCTGGCCCTGGACATTGCTGAATGAGAAAAGTGGCCAGTACTTTACCTCTATACTGACTCATGGAGGGTGGCAAATGCCCTGTGGGGGTGGTTGAAGCAATGGAAGCAGAGCAACTGGCAACGCAGAGGTAAACCCATCTGGGCTGCTGCACTGTGGAAAGATATTGCTGCCCGGGTGCAGAACCTGGTGGTGAAGGTACGTCATGTAGATGCCCATGTACCCAAGAGTCGGGCCACTGAGGAACACCAGAACAACCAACAAGTGGATAAAGCGGCTAAGATTGAAGTGGCTCAGATGGACTTAGATTGGCAACATAAAGGTGAATTATTTTTGGCCCGATGGGCCCATGACACTTCAGGCCATCAGGGCAGAGATGCAACATATAGATGGGCCCGTGACCGAGGGGTGGACTTAACAATGGACACTATTGCCCAGGTTATTCATGAGTGTGAAACATGTGCTGCAAATAAACAAGCCAAGCGGTTAAAGCCTCTTTGGTATGGAGGACGATGGTTGAAGTATAAATATGGGGAGGCCTGGCAGATTGACTATATCACACTGCCACCAACCCGCCAAGGCAAGCGCCATGTGCTTACCATGGTGGAAGCAACCACCGGGTGGCTGGAAACATACGCTGTGCCCCATGCCACTGCCCGGAACACTATCCTGGGCCTTGAGAAACAGATTTTGTGGCGACACGGCACCCCAGAGAGAATTGAGTCAGACAATGGGACTCATTTCCAGAATAACCTTATAGATATTTGGGCCAAAGAGCATGGCATTGAGTGGGTATATCACATCCCCTACCATGCACCAGGCTCTGGGAAAATCGAACGGTACAATGGGCTGTTAAAAACTACACTGAGAGCAATGGGTGGGGGAACTTTCAAGCATTGGGATACACACTTACCAAAGGCCACCTGGTTGGTTAACACCAGAGGATCTGCCAACAGGGCTGGCCCAGCCCAGTCAGAACTTTTACATATTGTAGAGGGGGACAAAGTTCCCGTGGTGCATATGAAGAATTTGCTGGGGAAGACAGTCTGGGTAATTCCTGCTTCAGGTAAAGGCAAACCCACACGTGGGATTGCTTTTGCTCAGGGACCTGGATATACTTGGTGGGTAATGCGGGAAGATGGGGAAGTCCGAGGTATACCTCAAGGGGATTTGATTTTAGTGGAAAACAGCCAATGAACTCAATTGTATGCTGTTGCCTGCTGTGTAATGCTTTTATAGCCCATCAACTAGATGTCTCCAGGTCACCAGCGACTGGCCCTGACTTCCCTCCAGCCATCATCCCAACAGAGAATGAACTTTGAACATCATGGACCGAATATAGGGATTGGTCCATGCACTAAGAAAATTATCTTTTCCTCTTGGTCTGTATGTATATGGATGTATATATATGGGAGAGCGATGGTGTATTGAAAATGAGGGGTCTGAGCACGACATGAATGGTATGGAATAAGGGGTGGATAATGTCCTGGGTTCAGCAGTAGCAGTCATGTTTGGTTTTTTTCTCCTTTGTGGTAGCTGGTACAGTGCTGTGTTTTGACTTCCAGCCTGAGAACAGTGTTGGTGAAGTCGATGTTTTCAGTTGTTGCTAAGTGATGTTTACCCTGACCAAGGACTTTGTGAGGCTCATGCTCTGCCAGGGAGGAGGGGAAGCTGTGAGGAAGCAGAGACGGGGCGCCTGACCCGGGCTAGCCAGGGAGGTATTCCATACCACAGCACGTCATGCCCGGGGTGGGGGGTGACTGGGAGTTACCTGGAAGGACACGGGCTTCCGGGTGGAACTCGTTTTCTTGGCCGGTGGTATCGTATTCTCTTCCCTTGTTATTTTCCCTTATCATTGTTGTAGTTGATAGTAGCGGTGGTGATTTGTGTTGTACATTGGTTGCTGGACTGTTCTTGTCTCAACCCGTGGGAGTTGCATTTTTTCGATCCTCCTCCCCGTTCCTCCGGGAGTGGGGGAGAACCCCGGTGGGGGGGGGACAAGGACCTCGATTGTTGTCAGCTCGGCACCACTCACTGGGAGTGAGTGAACAAGTTACCTGACTGGGTTTAAACCACGACACCATTGCAGGGGGGGTTGGAACTTGATGATCTTAAGGTCCTTTCCAACTCGAACTATTCTATGATTCTATGATTCTATGACTCCTCTATGACTCCTCTATAAAACCTCTATGACTCCTCTATGCTTCTTTATTGACTGCTCTGACATCTTATTGACTTCTCTACGACTGCTCTACGCCTTCTCTAAGACTCCTCTATGACTCTATGACACTATGACTCCTCTAAGACTTCTCTATGACTCTATGATACTATGACATCTCTATGACTCCTGTATGAGTCCTATATTCCTCCTCTATGACTCCTCTATGACTCCTTCATGACTCCTCTGACTCCTCTATGACTCTGCTATTACTCATCTATGAACACTCTACAACTCCTCTATGACTCCTCTATTACTGCTCTATGACTCTTCTTTGACTCCTCTATGACTCCTCTATGACTCTTCTATGACTCCTCTTGAACCAACCTACGACACCCCTACGATGCCTCTATGACTCCACTGTGACTCCACTGACTCCTCTATGACTCCTCTATGACTCCTTTATTACTCCTCTATGACTCCTCTATGACTCCACTATGACTCTACTATGACTACCCTGTGACTCCTCTATGAATCCTCTATAACACTATGGCTCCTCTATGACTTTGCTATAACTCTATGACTACTCTATGACTCCTCTACCACTCCTCTATATCTCTATGACTATGATTTGTCTATGACAGATATTTGAATGCTCTATGACTCCTCTATGACTTGTCTATGACTCGTCTATGACTCGTCTATAACTCCTCTATAACTCTATGACTATGATTCGTCTATGACAGATATTTGAATGTTCTATGACTCCTCTATGACTCGTCTATAACTCCTCTATAACTCTATGACTGATTCCTCTATGAAAGATATTTGAATGCTCTATGACTCCTCTATGACTTGTCTATGACTCTTCTATAACTCCTCTATAACTCTATGACTATGATTCCTCTATGACAGATATTTGAATGCTCTATGACTCCTCTATGACTTGTCTATGACTCGTCTATAACTCCTCTTGGACACCTCTATGACAACTCTATGACGCTTCTATGACGCCTGTATGATGCCTCTATGAAGCTTTTATGACTCCTCTGTGACTCCACTGTGACTAGATTGTGACCGTCGTATGACTCCTCTGTGACTCCACTGTGACTAGATTGTGACCATTGTATGACTCCTCTATGACTCCTCTGTGACTCCTCTATGACTTCTCTATGACTCCTACATGACTCTTCCATTACAAATCTATGAATCCTCTATGACTCCTCTATGACTCCTCTATGACTCTTCTTTGACTCCTCTATGACTGCTCTATGACTCCTCTATGACTCCTCTTGAACGCCTATATGATGCCTCTATGACACCTTTATGACGCCTCTATGACTCCACTGTGTCTGTATTGTGACTCCACTGAGACTCCACTGGGACTCCTCTATGACTCCTCAATGACTCTTATATGACTCCCCTATGACTCTTCTATGAATCCTCTATAAATCTATGACTCCTCTCTGACTCCTCTATGTCTCCTCTATGACCTCTCTATGACTCCACTATGACTCCTCTATGACCATTGTATGACTCCTCTATGGCTCCTCTATGACTCTGTATGACACTATGACTCCTTTATGACACCTCTACGACTCTTCTATGACTCCTCTTGGATGTCTCTATGACGCTGCTATAATGCCTCTATGAAGCCTCTATGACTCCACTGTGACTCCTCTGTGTCTCCATTGTGACCCCTGCATGACTCCTCTATGACTCCTCTATGACTCTTCTAAGACTATTCTATGACTCATCTCTGACAATTCCTCATTGACCCCTCTTTGACTCCTCTATGACTTCTCTATGACACTATGACTTCTCTATGACTCCTCTATGACTCCTCTATGACTCCTCTATGACTCCTCTGTGACGCCGCTGTGATTTCTCCATGAATCCTCTCTGATACTTGAACAACACCTCTATGATTCCAGCATGACTCCTCTATGACTCCTCTATGACTCTTCTAAGACTCCTCTAGGACTCCTCTCTGACTCCTCTCTGACCCCTCGTTGAGCTCTCTGTGACCCCTCTATGACACATCTATGACTAATCTATGACGCCTCAATGTCGCCTCAAAGATGCCTCTATGACATCACTATGACGCCTCTATGACTCCACTATGATTCTTGTATGACTCCCCAGTACTCCTTTATGACTCCTCTGTAACTCTATGACTCCTCTGTGACTCCTCTCTAGCTCCTCTTTGACTCCTCTATGACCCATCTAAGACTCCCCTATGACTCCATTATGACTCTTCTAAGAATCATCTAGGACTCCTCTAGGACTCCTCTAGGACTTCTCTATAATACATCCATGATTCTATGACTCCTCTATGACTCGTGAATGACTCGTCTATGATTCCTTTTGGATGCCTCTGATGCATCTATGAAGCCTCTATGACTCCTCTCTGACCCCTCATTGACCTCTCTGACTATTCTATGATACTATGACTCCTCTATGACTTCTCTGTGACTCCTCTGTGACTTCTCTATGATTCCACTATGACTCCTCTTTGAGTCCACTATGACTCCTCTATGACTCCTCTATGACTCCTTTATGACGCGTCTATGACTCCTCTTGAATGCCTCTATGATGTCTCTATGACGCCTGGATTACTCCTCTATGACAGTATGATTCCTCTATGATGCTACGACTCCTCTATGACTCTAAGACACCTCTATGACTCCTCTATGACTCTAAGACACCTCTATGATTCGTCTATGACTCTTCTATGACTCCACCTTGACTCCACCGGGACTCCACTGTGAGCCCTGTATGACTCCTCTGACTCCTCTATGATTCCTCTATGACTCCTCTATGACTCCTCTATGACTCCTCTATGACACTATGAATCCTCTATGACAATATGACTTCTCTATGACTCCTCTATGACTCTATGAACACTCTATTGATTTATGAGCCCTCTATGACTCTCTGATTCCTCCTTGACTCCATGACTCCTCTATGACAGCTAAATGACACTATGTCATTATGACTCCGCTCCGAATCCTTTATGACTCCACTATGACTCATCTAAGACTCCGCCATGACTCCTCTACAAGTCTTCTATGAGTTCTCTGAGTCCTCTATGACTTCACTATGACTTTTCTGTGACTCCTCTATGACTTTTCTATGAATCTATGACTCCTCTATGACACTATGACTACTCTATGACTCTCTGACTCCTCTCTAACTCGACTCTGAGTCCTCTATGACACCTCTATGACTCCTCTATGACCGCTCATTGACGCCTCTATGTCTGATCTATTATTCCTCTAAGGCATCTCTATGACGCCTCTGTGACGCCCCTATGACTCCACTATGATTCCTTTATGACTCCTCTATGACTCCTCTATAACAATATGACTCCTCAATGACTCATCTACTCCTCTCTGACTCCTCTCTGACGCCTATATTATGCCTCTTTGATGACTCTATGACTTCACTATGATTCATTCATGTCTCTCCTATGACTCCTCTATGACTCCTCTGTGACTCCTCTTTGATTCCTCTATGATTATACAATGTCTCCTCTTTGACTCCACTATGACTCTTCTTTGACTCCTCTAGGACTCCTGTAGGACTTCTCTATAACTCTATGACTCCCCTGTGACTCCTCTGTGACTCCTCTGTGACTCCTGTTTGACTCCACTATGACTCCTCTTTGACTCCTCTAAGACTCCTCTATGACTCCTTCTAAGACTGTTCTGTAACTCTATGATTCCTCTGTGACACCTCTATGACTCCTCTATGACTGAACTGTGATTCTTGTTTGACTCCACTATGACTACACTTTGACTCCAATATGACTCCACTATGACTCCTCTAGGACTCCTCTTGGACTCCTCTAGGACATCTGTATGACATATCCATGACACTGTGACTCCTCCATGACATCTCTGTGACTACTCTTGGACGCCTCTATGACACCTCTATAACTATAATGTGATTGCACTGTGACTCCACTGTGACCCCTGTATGACAACTCTATGAATCCTCTATGACTCTTCTCTGACTCCTCTCTGATCCCTCATTGACTCCTCTTTCACTCCTCTATGACTTCGCTATGACACTATGACTCCTCAAGGACTCCTCCGTGACTCCTCTGTGACTCCTCTGTGACACTTCTCTGACTCCTTAATGACTCCTCTATGATTCCACTATGACTCATCTTTGACTCTAGGACTCCTCTGTGACTCGTCTATGACTCCCCTAGAACTCCTCTAACACTCCTCTATGAGTCATCTATGATTTCGTTAGGACTATTCTAGGATTCCTCTAGGACTCTAGGACTCCCCTATGACACCTCTATGACTCCACTAAAACTCCACTATGACTCTTCTATGACTCCTCTAGGACTTCGCTATGACTCCTCTATGACACTTCTATGACTCCACTATGACTCCTCTATGATTCGGCTATGACTTTGCTATGACTCCCCTATGACTCCTCTGTGACTACTCAATGACTCCTCTGTGACTCCTATACGACACTATGACTCCTCTATGAATCCTCTTTGAGTCCTCTGTCTCCTCTATGATACCCCTATGACTCTATGATACTATGACTACTCTCTGACTCCCCTATGACACCTCCATTACTCCTCTATGACTCCTCTATGACTCCTCCATGACTCCTCCATGACTCCCCTATGACTCCTGTAGGACTCCTTATTGACTGCTCTGACACCTTATTGACTCCTCTGCGACTCCTCTATGACTCCTCTATGACTCCTGTATGAATCCTCTATGACTTCATGGAACAATGACTACTCTATGACTCCTCTATGACATCGCTATGAATGCTCTATGACACATCTATGAATCCATGACTCCCCTATGACTCCTCTATGACTCTTCTACGAGTTCTCTACGATTCCTCTATGACTATGACACTATGACTCCTCTATGAATCCTCTATGACTACTCTATGACTCCTCTATGACTCCTCTATGACCCCCCTATGACTCCTCTTTGACTCTATTACTCCTCTATGACTCCACTATGATTGCTCTATGACCATCCTAAGATGCCCCTATGACTCCTCCATGACCCCTCTAAGACTCCTCTATGAATCCTCCATGACTCGTCTAAGACTCCTCTATGAACACCCAATAACCCCTCCATGACTCCTCTAGGACTCCTCTAAGACTCCACTAGGACTTTTCTAGGATTCCTCTAGCACTCCTCTAGGACACCTCTCTGATGCCTCTCTGACTCCTCTCTGACTCCTCTAAGACACTATGACTCCTCTATGAATCCTCTTTGATTCCTCTGTCTCCTCTATGACACCCCTATAACTCTGTGATACTATGTCTACTCTCCAACTCCTCTATGACTCCTCTATGACTCCTCCACGACTCCTCCACGACTCCTCTATGACTCCTGTAGGACTCCTGTCCTGGGTTCAGCAGTAGCAGTCATGTTTCTCCTCCTTGGTAGCTGGTGCAGAGCAGTGTTTTGACTTTCGGCTCGGGAACAGAGCTGATAGAGATGTTTTGGTTTGGCCAAGGACTTTGTGAGCCTCATGCTCTGCCAGGGAGGAGGGGAAGCCGGGAGGAAGCAGACACAGGACACCTGACCCAAACTGACCAAAGAGGTAATCAATACCACAGCACGTCATGCCCAGGATGTAACTGGGGGTTAGCCGGAAGGGCTGGGAGACTGCAGGGTTGGAGGAGGTATCGGTCGGAGCTTGGTCGGGCTTGGGGGGCGAGTTATCGGTCAGCGGGTGGTGAGGTGTTGTATTCTCTTCCCTTGTTATTTCCTTTATCATTATTATCATTGGTGGTAGCAGTAGTGATTTGTGTTATACCTTAGTTACTAAACTGTTCTTATCTCAACCCGTGGGAGTTGCATTCTTTTGATTCTCCTCTCCGTCCCTCCGAGAGCAGGGGGAGGGCAAGAAAGGGGGGGAAGTGAGCGAACGAATTACCTGACTGGGTTTAAACCACGACAGACTCCTTATTGACTGCTCTGACACCTTATTGACTCTCTGACTCCTCTGTGACTTCTCTATGATTCCTCTATGACTTCTCTATGACTCCTCTATGACTCCTCTATCACTCCTGTATGAATCCTCTATGACTTTAGGCAATGACTCCTCTATGACACTTCTATGAATGCTCTACAACACATCTATGAATCTATGACTCCCTTATGACTTCTCTATGAATCCTCTGACACCTCTATGACTAATCTACTATTCCTCTTCCACTCCTCTACTTCTCTGTGAGTAATCTGCGACTCCTCTACGACTCCTCTATGACTCCTCTCTGACTCCATTATGACTCCTCTAAGACTCCTCTAAGAATCCTCTATGACTCCTCTAAGACACCCCTATGACTTCTCTACGACCTATCTATGACTCCTCTATGACCACAGAATGACCATTCAATGACTCTGCTACGACCCCTCAATGACTCCTGCATGAAACCTCTATGACTTTATGACACAATGACTCCTCTATGACACATCTATGAATCTATGATACCTCCAACTCCTCCATGACTCCTCTATGACTCCTCCATGACCCCTCTATGACTCCTCCATGACCCCTCTATGACTCCTCCATGAAAGCTATGCGACTCCTCTATTACTCCACTATGACTCCTTCCTGATTCCTCCAAGGCTCCTCTATGACACATCTATGACTCTATGACTCCTCTGTGAATCTCTGACTCTTTTCTGACTCCTCTCTTACTCCTCTCTGACTCCTCTATGATTCCTCTTTGACTATTCTATGACTCCTGTATGAATCCAATATGACTCCTCTATGATTTCATTATGACTCCACCACGACTCATCTATGAATCCTCCTTAGCTCCTCCATAACGCCTCTATGACACATCTGTGACTCTGTGACACCTCTATGACTCTCTGACTCCTCTCTGACTCCTCTCTGAATCCTCTATGATTCCTCTATGACTCCACTTTGACCATTCTATGACTCCTCTATGACTCCACTATGACTCCACTATAACTCCACTATAAATCCTCTATGACTCACCTGTGACTATTCAATGAACCCTCTAATAATCCTATATGACTCCTCTAAGATGCCTCTAAGAATCTTCTTTGACTCCTCTAGGACTCCTCTATGAGTCCCCTAGGACTCTTCTATGATTCCAGTATGACTCCTCTATGACTCATCTACAACTCCTCCATGACTCCCCTATGACTCCTCTATGAGTCCCCTATGACACGCCTATGACTCCGCTATGACTTCTCTATGACTCTTCCATGACTCCTCTATGACTCTTCCATGACTTCTCTATGACTCCATTATGATTCCAATATAACTCCTCTATGACTCCTCTATGTCTCCACTATGACTTCTCCGACTACTCTATGACTCCTGTGACTCCTCTCTGATTCCTCTATGACACATGTATGAATTTATGACTTCTCTATGACTCCTCCATGACCCCTCTATGACTCCTCTAGGACCACTAAATGAAACTTCTATGACTTCTCTACGACCTGTCTATGACTCCGCTATGCCCTTATGACACAATGGCTCCTCTATAACTCCTCTATGACACCTCCATGATTCCTCCATGACTCTTCTATGACTTCTCTATGACTCTCTATGACTCCCCTGTGAATGCTGTATGACTCCTCTATGACTCCTTTATGACTCCTCTATGGCTGATATTTGACTGCTCTATGACTCCTCTATGACTCCTTTATGACTCCTCTATGACTGATATTTGACTGCTCTATGACTCCTCTATGACACCCCTATGACTCTATGACACTATGACTCTTCTATGACCCCTCTTTGACTCTAGGACAGTATGACTCCTCTATGACTCCTCTATGACTTCTCTATGACCCCTCTATGAGTCCTCTATGACTCCTCTGACTCCTCTGACTCCTCTATGACTCCTCTATGACTCTTCTATGACTCTTTTATGACTCCCCTATGATTCCTGAATGTCTCCTCTATAACTCTATGAAACCTTTATGACTCCTCTATGACACATCTATGATGCTTCTATGACGCATCTATGACCCCTCTGACTCCACTATGACTACTATGACTCCTCTGAGTCGTCAATGAGCCCCCGACTCTTCTATGACTCCTCTATGACTCCTCTATAACACTATGACTCCTCTATGACTCCTCTACGACTCCTCTATGAGTCCTCTATGACACCTCCATGACTCTATGACTCTATGACTCCTCTCCGAATCCTCTATGAGTCTTGGACAGGATGACTTTTCTATGACACCTCTATGATGCCTCTGTGACGCCTCTATGACCCGTCTATGACCCGTCTATGACTCCTCCATGACTCCTCTATGAAACCTCTATGAAACCTCTGTGACTCCTCTATGACTCTATGACTTCTCTATGACTGCCCTATGACTCTCTGATTCCTCTGTGACTCCTCTCTGACTTTTCTAGGACACCTCTATGACACCTCTGTGACTCCTCTATGTCACTATGACTCCTCTATGACTCGTCCATGACTCCTCTATGACTACATTGTTACTGCTGTATGACTGCTCTATAACTTCTCGATGACACCTCTGTGACTTTTGACATCAAGACTCCTCTCAGACTCCTGTATGACTCCTTCATGACTCCTCTATGACTCCTCCATGAATCCTCCATGACACCTCTATGACTCCGCTATGACTTCTCCATGACCCCTCTGTGACTCCTCTATGACCACTCAATGACCCATCTATGAGTCCTCTATGACCCCTCCATGACTCCTCTACGACTGCTCTATGACCTCTCTATGACTCATCCAGGACTCCTGTATGACTTCTCTAGGACTCCTCTATGACACCTCTATGACTCCTCTATGACTCCTCTATGACTCCCCTAAGACACCTCTATGACTCCTCTATGACACCTCTATGATGCCACTATGATGCCTCTATGACCCCTCTATGACCCCCATTGTGACTCTACTATGACTCCTAAGATTGCTCTATGAGCCGTCTGTTAGCCATCTGACTCCTCTATGCCTCCTCTACAACACTATGACTCTTCTACAACTCCCCTACAATATTACTGACCACCTTTACAGCAGTGAAGATAAAGGAACAACCTGCTTGGATACATCATTCAAGAATTAAGAAAGCACCAGAGCTACAGAAGACATGGCGGATCGAACCTTCAGGACCCTTACGTATGAAATTGCGTCGGTCATAATTTGGACTCATATGATAACTGGAGCACAAGCTTGGGACCAGAACTTACACCTGAAGTTAGTGCAGAATATTACTAATGTTTTTAATCGTACTGACTATTGGGTGTGTGCACAGTTGCCTAAATCAGGAGAAAGCCTGGATCTCCCATTAATTGGAGTTCCAATTACAAACACTGCCTCATGGACAAATTTGTGGGTGAACAGAACACTAGCAATCTGTATTCGAAGGAAAGGTTAAACTTTGGAATAGTTAATCCTAATCCAGGTAATAAACATTACACCTGTGCACAAAGATGTATTACACCAGGAACCAGGGTAGGAGATCATGCTTGTTTCAATGCCACAGATGTAGGTCACCATTCAAATTGCGATCGTGCTATTAATATAGATGGTATTGTAGTTCAGTGATGGCCTGTTCCTAAAGGTACTGGTTATGTGGAGAAAATGCTTATAAGACTCTGCCCCCCAGCTGGAAGGAGGCATGCACCTTAGGTGCTGTAATACCCAATTTTACTATTATCAGCAGGTATCCTTCTGGGACCTGGATTAGAAGTTTTGCTAAACGGATTAAGAGAGGGTTTAACCCTATTATTGAATGGCACACTGCATTTCATAGTTTTGTAAGAGGGCTAATTCCATCTTTGGGAGTAAGTGAATTAGAGAAGGCAATTGTAAATATCTCAGCAAACATAGAGGAAATGGAAAGTAAAACCATTGATATAATTCAGGCAGAACAACAAGAGATAACCAGCCCCTCTAAAGTGGTATTACAAAACTGAATAGCTCTAGACATGTTATTGGCATGACAAGGAGGGTTTTCTTCCATAATCAATGAAAGTTGTTGTTCCTATACAGACTGAAGTGGCAGAATCGAAACAGATCTGGAGGAAATTTGGAAACAAACTAAGATATTTCATGAAATGGCCATGGATGACACCTCCTGGGGTTTTGAAGAAATATGGAAAAAAATAACTTCATGGTTACCTGAACCTCTCCTGGTTGAGGAATATTGATGTTATTTGTTTTAATATTGATTACTTGTGGTATGATACAATGTTCCCTCTGCTGTTGTAAATGGTCTATGATCAGTTATGACGATTGGCAAAGGAACGAAATTAAGCACCAAGTAGAAATGGGAAATTATTTCAAAAAGTCTTTAGATGGTAATGGTAATATAAAAAATGTTGCAAAAGAATTTGCAAAAGGACAGAAAAAGGGGGAATTTGAGACAAGGGGGGAGGCAAAACATTACAAAATGAAATATATATACCTTTAGAATCAGTTTTAAGTAATGTTGTTTGATGGCTTTGTAACAGTAGCAATGGAAAATTACGGAGGTGCATGATACACAGAAAAAAAAGCAGCGCGGCTAGAGAACAGGCTGAGAATTCTTTCTCATGCAAGATAAACCATTATAGCTGACGTAGTTTTAGGCCCTTATGACCTTAGTACAAAATGAGTGTAAGAAAAACAGGCTAGAAGAACAGGACACAGGGATAAGGGGTATCTGGGAATGGCAGGTGTCCAGGATGGGCTGCAGTTAAACTAACTGATAAGTAGGAGGATAGCAGGATTATTATGTCTCTGGTGCTAACGAACCAATTAAGCTGGTATGAGCATCTACTGCGCATGCTTCAAAGGCTGCCAGAAGTGATGGAGATTGTTGGAGGAAGTAAACGACCCTCAGAGACCACCCCCACAATTCTGTACGCATGCAGGGAACTTTCTGGAAAATGATGTAATCCATACGTAGCCTCATGAATATGTATGCATGCCCAGGGACTATGAAAGGATGGCTTGTGTGGCAACTGGGGGACACACATTACGAGGAGCTATCCCCCGTATCTCCCGGCGCCGCAATAAAGAATACCTGCTTGTCAGCTGGAAAACTTTGGTGGTGAGTTTGTTCCTGGAGTTTTCTCTGAGATCACCTTGCACACGCAGAGCCGTGCACTGCAGCAGCAGCGTCTCTCTGGCCTCCTGCTGCCGCTGCGCTGTTGTCGACCTGGTCTGCCTTCACCTGGGGACCCAGTGCCCAACATTCCTGACTCATGGCGGCACTGCTGGCTCTGCGGGTACTGGGGCAGAAGAAGGGCCCTGGCTGATGCTGCTCCTTGTGGTGTCGTGGTGGCTGTGGAAGTGACAGCCTGGGAGCAGGCACCTGCATCTCCTGGTTCCTGGGATGTCCCTGGTGGCTCCTCAACTGTTGGAGCTGGCTCTGCTGACACAAGTGATTCACCCTCCTCTTTGTCCACCCACCCAGGCTGCAATGGCTTCCCTTGGGTACAGCAGCGTTGAGGGAGATGGTGCCAAGAGCTGTGCTGAAGCTGAGGGAAACCACATCCACTCTTTGCCTCCTCACACACAACTGCAGGCTCTCAGCTTGGCCAGGCAGCAGTTACCCTTCGGATGGCTTTTAGGTGCCCAGAGATGTCCCCCAAGAGGACTCTGATGCTGGCACACGCCTAACCAAAGGCAGCTTGTACAGCCTGGGCTCCCCTGGGTTGCCCTTGGCACCTTTATCAAAGGTAAGCACAACGTGTCCTTATCCTCTGTCCCAAGAGACCTCTGCCAATCCAATGACCTTTCACAAGGGGGATCCCAAAGGAATGCCGATCTTCCCCTGTAACTACACTGCCACTGTCCTTCCTGTTACACCACGTCCTTCATTCCTCTCATCTTTCATAGATTTTCCTTTCAAATAACCCTTTCAAATAACTTCTTTCAGATGCCCTTTGTAATTTTCCTGCACTCGGAAACCTCCCCAGTTCCCTGGAAGACAATCTGGAAGACTTGACAAAAACTACAGGGTGAGACATGGCTCATCAGGGTTTAATGAGTCCCACGGTGTATTTGGGCTGAGTCTGTGAACCTCAGGGGCTGAGAGGAGACTGAGGAAACCTCTCAAGAAGTCCAACTCAGAAACAAAGCCCCAAGTGCCTTCAGCATTGATGGGCCCCACTGAGGGCTGCTGCTGACAAAGCCTCCCCAGGGACTCGTTAAAGCAAGTAACTGCAGGCTGTGATTACAGGGAGAGAAAGGCAAAGTGCAGGTGTCTGATGGTGAGAAAACCCTTGGTTTGTTTGATGATGGAGAAAGGCCAAGCACTGACCACAGCCCTTGGAGAAGCAGAGCCTGAAATCCTGAGGATGAAAGTTCTCCTCATAGGCCTTGATGAAAGAGGCAACTGCCATAGCCGAGGGCACAGAGGCCTTTTGTTCTTTTGGGCCTTTCAGCCATGCCACAACCCTCAGCCATCTCTGCTGCAGGCTGTCCTACACTGGCCCATGCCTGCACCTCTTTCCCTTCAGGCTGTTGACCCCCATCTTGCTTTCCCATCTAGCTCTCACCTGGCATTTCTGTACCTTCAGTCCCATCTCTGCACCCATGGCTGTCTGTTCCTTGAAACACAAAGCCATGGGCTGAGCCAGACTCCCTCTGGGTGACCCCTTGCACCACAAGTCCACCTTTTGAGAGACATTTCTCTTTCCTAACTTTGAGTCTGAACCTTCCAAGCTGCACTTTGTAGAGGTTTCCTTCTCTTCCTGCTAGCAAGAAAACCTCCATCATCTCTGCAGCCACATTTCAAGTAGTTGTAGGCTGCTACTATAGTGTCAATTCAGGAGGTGAAGTGATTATCCCTCAGCAAGCTGATCTAAAGGGGACTTACAGAAGAACGGGTGATGCCATCAGTCTAGGGAACTAAGCACCATGGGAGAGCAGTGGGAAAAGCCAATGGCCTGGGTTGAGAACTTCTTGGCAAGAATGTGGTGTCCTTGGGTGCAAGGTACCCCATGCTCTGGGGACAGGGCACCTCATCTGGGACAGCTTCCTGCCTGTAGCACCCTCTCTGCTGCGCACACCCCACTCTCTGCCCGCACTCACAAGTGTCTCACAGAAGCTTTGCACCTCCCCTGCAGCAGCGACTCCTCACTGCAGGAGGTTCCTGCATTCCCCAGGCTCAGGGATGGATCCTGCATTCCAGGCAAGTTTAGGTAGTGCAAGAGAGGGAGACAGGAAGGTGGGCTCATGGGGCATGATGAGCAGCGTTCAGGCACCCCCAGCAGTGGGCATTCCCCATGTGCCACGCTGAGGCATGTTCCCATGAGGGAAAGTTCTCAGATAGCCTCTGGTTTGTCCAGGGCCTGCAGCCACACTCCAGGAACACCTACTCCTCCTCCACCTACAGACACCAACTGCTCTCCATTGCTGGGCTCTGTCGTGCTTGTAAGGATTTGTTAAAACCCTGAACCATCACTTTGCTTCTTGCTGACTTCCCTCCACCCTCTCTCACCTCCCTACACACTGCTCATTGCCACCAGTAACTAACTGAAGACCTAAGAAGCTCTCAAGGCTTTCCTCAGGGGCTGACCATGTTTCTCCATTCACCACTGATGGATCCATTGAGTGCCAGGTGTGAGGTTCCTGCAGAGGCAGAGATGCCCCTGGGCAGAGCCCTGCTGCTGGGAGCAGTGTGCAGGGCAGAGCTGAGCACACAGCCTATGGCATGGGCTCTGGGAGCACTGAGAGGGAGCAGAGCTGGGCACAGAGCAGCAGCTCCTGGCAGGGACAGCTCCAGGCAGCAGAGATATGGATGGGCAGGGAGTGGGGGCAAAGTGCAGCCCAGCCCTGGGGAGGGTGCGTTCAGGCAGCTCTCTTGGGGTCTGGCACTGGAGGTGGCTGCTGGCCGTGCTCTGCTGCCCACAGCCCTTTGCTTCTCTCCATGAGAGCTCCGTGATCTTCTCTTTGAAACCGTGCTCCCCTGCTTTCAGCACAGGACAGGTGTTTGTGGGGGTTCTTAAGATCAGTTTGTGTGTGATGGCATCATATACAAGTGTTGTAAGCACAGGGCAAATGGGAAAGGACTGATGGACACTGCAGCCCTCCTTGCTCTGCACTAATCTATAAGGAGCTGAGAACTTCTCCCTGTGTCAATATTGTTCTGACTTTCTGTCATACAAAGAATGTTTTATAGCCAGGCCCCCCCCCAGAAAAAAAAAACAAAAACCACCTCAGCAGGGCTATGCCAGTAAGTAAATAACACAGTCCAAATGACTCAAAGGCCATGCTGAGCCTCTCTTGTGCAGCCCAGACTCACTTGAGTCATGAGTACAAGTAGTGAACTTTACAATGAAGTTGGATTTCATCTGTCATCCCTTGTGAACATCAGAGGTGGACAAAGCATTGCTTCAGAGCAAAGCTGACTCCCATTCAACCTGGCCTTGAACACTGCCAGGGATGGGGCAGACACAGCTTCTCTGGGCACCCTGTGCCAGTGTCCCACCACTCTCAAAGGGAACAACTTCATCTGAATGTCCAAGCTGAATCTTCCTTTTTTCAGCATAAAACCATTCCCCCTTGTCCTGTCACTGCACAGCCTCATAAAAAGCTCCTCTCCAGATTCTTTGTAGGCCCTGCTTAGACACGGGAAGGTTGCTAAGATGTCTCCCTGGAACCTTTTCTTCTCCCGGCTGAAGACCAACATCTCTCAGCCTGTTTCCATTGGAGGCGTGCTCCAGCCGTTAGAGCATCTTTGTGACTCTTCATAAGCCCATCATTGTAGGATCAGAAGTGAACAGGGGTTGGAAGGGACTCCAGGATATCTCAAGTCGAACCCACCAGGAGCAGGGTCAGAGCAAGTGGTTCAAGGCTTGATTCAGGCTGAGCTGGAAATTCCCAAGGCCAGAAACTGCACAGCCTCTCTGGGTGACCTGATGCAGCCCTTGCCTGAGCCGATGGGAACAAGGTTTCCTTCCGTCCTGCCTGAACCTCTCCTCTGTCAGTATCCCTCACTGCCTTTTGTCCTCCCACCAGGCACCACGGTGAGGAGCCTGGCTCTGTATTCTCCATGTTCTCCTTGCCGGTACAGGCAGCCAGTCCCCAACAGCCTTCCCTTCCCAAGATCTCAGGTGCCCATCAGCTTTCCCTTCTCCAGGATGGACAAGCCCAGCTTCCCCAGCCTCTCCCCACAGGCACCGTGCTCCAGTATCTCCTGACCTGAGGGCTCATTACTAAATGCACTCCTGCTTGCCAATAGCGTTCCTGAGTTGGGAATGTGAAACCTGGATGGAGGATTCCAGAGCATCCCTTCCCTTGTTCTCCTGCCGTGCTCCTGCTCATACAGCCCACGATGCTGCTGTCCTCCCTTGCTGCCTCCTGTCCAGCTCCGGCCCACCCAGACCTTTCCCATGGGCTGTTCTCAGCCAGGCAGCCCCAGCCTGTGCCATTGCAGGGGAGTTCCCTGCAGGGACCCCTGTGTCCCCTGCTACCCCGCCCAGGACACCCTGAGAGCTCTGAACCCCCCCCCCCCCCATGCCATCCCATCTCCCCACACCAGCACAACAGCCCCGGCCCTTGGGCTCCCCAAGAGCTCTTCCTGCTCCATCAGCAAGGGAAAGCAATGCAAGGCTAGGGAAGGCAAGGCAAGGCAATGCAAGGCAAGAAATGGCAAGGCAAGACAAGGCAAGGCAACTCATGGCAAGGCAAGGCGACTCAAGGTAAGGCAAGGCAAGGCAAGGCAAGGCAAGGCCATGACAGGCCAGGCCAGGCCAGGCAAGGCAAGGAAATGCAAGGAAAGGCAAGGCAATGCAAGGCCAGGCAAGGCATGTCCAGGCCAGGCTAGGCCAGGAAAGGCCAGGCAAGTCAAGGCAAGGCAAGGGAAGGACAGGCCAGGCCATGCCAGGCAAGGCAAGGCAAGGCTAGGCTAGGCAAGGCAAGGCAAGGCATGGCAAGGGAAGGGAAGACACGGCAAGACAAATCAAGGCAAGGAAAGGCAAGGTGTGGCAAAGGAAGGAATGGCATGGCAAGGTGATGCGAGGCAATGGAAGGCAAGGCAAGGCAAAACATGGCAAGGGAAGGAAAGTCATGGCGAGGTGAGGAGAGGCGAGGCTACACAAGGCGGGGCAATGCAAGGCAAGGCATGGCAAGGCAAGGGAAGGAAATTCATGGTGAGGCGAGGTGAGGCAAGACAAGGCAGGGCAACAGAAATAAAGACAGAGTGAGGCGAGGCAAGGCGAGGCAAGGCAAGGCAAGGAAAGGCAAGGAAAGGAAAGGCGAGGCAAGGAAAGGGAAGGCATGGTGAGGCGAGGGGAGGCAAGGCAAGGCAAGGCGAGGTGAGGCAAGGCAATGCAAGGCAAGGCAAGGTAAGGCAAGGCAAGGCCATTAAAGGCCAGGAAAGGCGAGGAGAGGTGAGGCAAGGAGAGGCAAGGGAAGGGAAGGGAAGGAAAGAAAAGGCAAAGCAAGACCCAAACCTGACTCTGCTTAACTTTTGAGATCAGACAAAACGGTGGTGGGTAAAACACACTCTGCGTGTGTGCCAACATGTGTTGCCTGGCCTGGACTGGCCTAGCCTGGCCTTGCCTGGTCTTGCCTTGCATTGGCCTAACTTGCCTAGCCTTTCCTGGCATGGCTTGGCCTGGCCTTTCTTTGCCTTGCATTGAATTGCCTTGCCATACCTTCCGTTGCTTGACTGTCCTGGCCTAGCCTGACCTTGCCCTGCTTGATGTGGTCTGTCCTGGCCTTGCAGGGCTTTTCTTGCCTTGCCTTGCCCTTCCTGGGCTGGCCTGGCCTTGACTTGCCTTGCTTTGCCTTGCCTTGCCTTGCCTTCCCCTGCCTTACCATGCCTGGCCTTGCCTGGCATTGCCTTGCCTTGCACTGCCTTACCTTGCCTTGCCTTGCCTTGCCTTCCCTTCCCTTGCCTTGCCTTCCATTGCCATGCCTAGCCTTGCCTTTTCTTTCCTTCCCTTGCCTTGCCTCACCTCACCTTACCTCTTCTCGCCTTTCCTGACCTTTAATGGCCTTGCCTTGCCTTGCCTTGCATTGCCTTGCCTCCCCTTGCCTCATCATGTCTTCCCTTCCCTTCCCTTTCATTGCCTTGCCTTCCCTTTCCTTGCCTTGCATTGCCTTTCCTTTTCTTCCCTTTCCTTGCCTTTCCTTGCCTTTCCTTGCCTTGCCTTGCCTCGCCTTGCCTCGCCTCGCCTCGCCTCCCCTCGCCTTCCCTCGCCTTCCCTCGCCTTCCCTCGCCTTCCCTCGCCTTGCCTCGCCTTGCCTCGCCTTGTCTTCCCTTGCCTTCCCTTGCCTTCCCTTGCCTTCCCTCACTATGTCTTTATTTCTGTTACCCTACCTTTGCCTCGCCTCACCTCAACTCACCATGAATTTCTTTCCCTTGCCTTGCCATGCCTTGCCTTCCACTCCCTTGCATTGCCTCGCCATGCTATTCCTTCCTTTGCCATGCCTTGCCTTTCCTTGCCTTGACTTGTCTTGCCATGTCTTCCCTTCCCTTCCCTTGCCATGCCTTGCCTTGCCTTGCCTAGCCTTGCCTTGCCTTGCCTTGCCTGGCCTTGCCTTGCCTTGCCTGGCATGGCCTGGCCTATCCTTCTCTTGCCTTGCCTTGACTTGCCTGGCCTTTCCTGGCCTAGCCTGGCCTGGACATGCCTTGCCTTGCCTGGCCTTGCATTGCCTTGCCTTTCCTTGCATTTCCTTTCCTTGCCTGGCCTGGCCTGTCTTGGCCTTGCCTGGCCTTCCCTAGCCTTGCATTGCCTTCCCTTGCTTTGCCTTCCTTTGTCTTGCATTGCCTTGCCTTGCCTGGCCTTGCTTGACACAGATCTCTTGCTGTGTCATGTGCACTTGCCAGTTACTGAGGAAAGTATCCATGGGCTGGGAAAGGAAACAGCACAGGAGGGAAGTTTTAGTTAATTGTTGCTCTTCCTGGTAAATCCTGTAGGGCTCTAGCATCTTGTTCCATATTTTCCGTGGTCACTGGAATGGGTTTCATTATTAAAAAAAAGTATTTCATTTTCTACTTCCCTGTGTTCCAGGAGAAACAGCAGCAAGGGCCTCCCCTTGTGCCACAGCTTGTGACACTGAGCAAGACGTGACAAGAAAAACAGATGGGCTGGTACCTGTGGAGAAGCCTGTGGGCTGTAGAGCTTCATCAGGGACAAGGACAGGTTTCTGTGTAAGCACTGACTCAGTTCAGCCCAGCTGTGCTGTAGTGAAGAGCAGCACCCCTCGCTGCCCTGTGTGGAGTCGGGGCTGGGGTGCGTGCTCCCCACCCCTTCTCTCCTGCCTCCTTTCTCTGCAGTGAAACAGAAACTGTGTTCTCTGAAGAAATTCTTTCCTGTGAGGGTGGTGAGACACTGGAATGGGTTTCCCAGAGAAATCCCGCGTGCTTCTTGTGAAACTGTTTAGGATTGCTGAAAGAATCACTTCCACATATACCAGCAAAAGTGATTTTAATGTGAATTTCTAAAAGCAGGATTCCTCAGGATTTGGTGGCGAGGCCCCACTCCACCATCTACAAAAAGAGATTGTGTCAGACTCGGCAAGGATTTATCCAAGACTGGATTCAAGTGATTTATACAGCACTGAACTGAAATCATGTGTATAGAAACTGCAAACAGAAAGGAATAAGGGAGACCCTCTTGTTGAGTCACGAGGTTCAGATTGGATCTCTTTGCTTTCTAGGATCCCTCTCTGAGAGCAGTCTACGTGCAGCTGGATTCCATCATAGTCTCAGGCCTGGTATTCATCTAAAGGATCACAAATGCCAGCTAGCAGCGGTTTGCATTTGTAAACTCAATCACAGGATTTCTAACAGCACTTGATCACTGAAGCTAATATACATGCACTTGCAATTAAATATCCAACCTAACACAACCCGCTGAGATGGAGCTAGATGGCTGTGCACAGATCTAGATGCATCCCTATGCTAAAGCTGCCCTTGGTGCAGTGAAAAGTAAAAGCAGAGCACAATACTCCCAGCAGCTCTGGAAGCACTCCTCAGCGGGCGAAGGGCTGAGTGTCAGTGAGCAGCAGGATCGGCCCAGCCAGATGAGTGGAGAGTTTAGGGGGCTCTCAGAGGTGCCTCACTATGAGGGAGATGCCGCTCACAGCACACTGCGGCCCAGGAGAGGGTTAGGGTTAGGGTTAGGGGTTAGAGCTCAAAGGATCTCTCTCTTGGGACAACCAGTTCTAGGGTCGTCAGAGTGCTGTGCTCACCTCTTGCCGCTGTGCCAACAAACAGAGTAGTGCTGAATTCCAGTTATAAATTGAGGGCAATGTTTGGTTGCTTTACTCAGTTGTTAAGAATTTTTTAAATGGGTTTAAGTACAATTATATACATGGACAGGTTTCTGCCTCAACATAACTTGTCCAGCTGATTTCTATGCTCTAATGTATGGCAGAATGTTTAACAACAAACAGAATAGGATATAAATTAGTGAAATTAAGGTAGGATGTAAAATTCAACTTTAAAGCCCCAGTTGCTGTTGCTGACCATCCAACCAGTGTATCCTACCAGAAATGTTCTCATGCTCAGTGTGTGGACTTCCCAGGGATAGATTTGGTTGGATTTGATGTTCTCAAAGGGCCATTTTCAAATTAATTGATTGATTGTAAGAAACAAAGATTTTTATCCTTAAATCTTTGTATCATCAGAGAAATGGCACTGCAGGAAAGCAGTGTGCCTTCCAGCGGAGGGAGGGAAGATCAGTGCTTGCTTCAGGCTGTTTCCCATGGTGTTTCCCTGGAGCCCCAGGGAGCCCTGGAAGGAGCCCAGTGGGGCAGAGGCAGAGCCACCTTGGGCTGGGCCTCTGCTGCTGAGCTGGGACTGAGGGGAGACCTGCGAGACACAGGGAGCTTAAAGGCACTTGGCAGTGGAGGATGCTGAGGAGGAGGAGGAGGAACCTTCTGAAGGAGAAACCTTCCCAGCCCTGTTTGTGGTAAGGCACTGGGTGCAGGGCAATGCAGCTGCAGTTTCTCTCTGTAGATAAGGAGGAGGATGTGCTGCAGAGCAGGGCTTCCCCCTGCACCATGCAGGGACAGGAGAAGGCAGGTCCCTTGTGCCAGCCCTTGCAGCAGGGTCCCAAAGGCTGCGTGCAGGGGCAGGGACTCTGCTGCCTGCCAGGGTCAGCACTCAGCCTGCCCGGGAGCTCTCCATGGAGCTCAGGGCGGGGAGCTGAGGGGAAAGCAGAAACCCCTGTCAGGGAAGGGAAGTGCTGGGTGGGTGACGCTGCTCCAATCTGCCATCACTCTGAGCACTTCTTCAGAGGGCCCTTCTGAAAGACACTGAGGCATCATTTACCTGATAGGGAAGGATGCTGAGCTTTGATGTTTTTCCCTCTTGGTGGGCAGGTTGGGCACTGGAATCTGGGAATTTACTTCTCTGCTTTGGGGGGGGGGGGCACCGAGAGTCTTGTGAGGGCTTGTGTGAGCTGCTCCTGAGCCCCTGCACAGGCAGGGGTGTGCAGGGCAGAGCTGAGCACACAGCCCATGGCATGGGCTCTGGGAGCACTGAGAGGGAGCAGAGCTGGGCACAGAGCAGCAGCTCCTGGCAGGGACAGCTCCAGGCAGCAGAGATATGGATGGGCAGGGAGTGGGAGGAAAGTGCACCCCAGCCCTGGGGAGGGTGCGTTCAGGCAGCTCTCTTGGGGTCTGGCACTGGAGGTGGCTGCTGGCCGTGCTCTGCTGCCCACAGCCCTTTGCTTCTCAGCGTGAGAGCTCTGTGGACTGTCCTTTGAAACTGTTCTCCCCTGGTCTCAGCACAGGACAGATGTTTGTGGGGGTTCTTAAAATCAATTTGTGTGAAGGCACCTTACAGGCAGTACAAGTTTGAGCACAGGGCAAGTGGGAGAGGACTGATGGACACTGCAGCTCTCTTGGTTCTGCAAAGAACTGAGACTTTTTGCCTGATGCAATGCTCTTCTGATTGTACCTAGGAAGAAGCCTCAGCAGTGTAATGACATGACTGGTGATGACGCTGAACCTCTCCTCTCCTGCTAAAATGTGCTCAGTTGTGAATGTGTAAACTGAACTTCTCTATCTGACATCCCTCCTGTCCTGACCTGTCACCGCCTTTTTCTCCTCGGACACTGCCCCATGCCCAGAGGCAGCAGATGTCCAACGCCAGCTCCATCACCCAGTTCCTCCTCCTGCCATTCGCACACACGCGGGAGCTGCAGCTCTGCCACTTCTGGCTCTTCCTGGGCATCTCCCTGGCTGCGCTCCTGGGCAACGGCCTCATCATCACCAGCACAGCCTGCGACCAGCGCCTCCACACCCCCATGTACTTCTTCCTCCTCAACCTCTCCCTGCTGGACCTGGGCTGCATCTCCACCACTGTCCCCAAATCCATGGCCAATTCCCTCTGGGGCACCAGGGCCATCTCCTACACAGGTTGTGCTGCACAGCTCTTTTTCGTTGCCTTTTTCATCTCAGCAGAGTATTCTCTCCTCACTGCCATGTCCTACGACCGCTACGTGGCCATCTGCAAGCCCCTGCACTATGGGACCCTCCTGGGCAGCAGAGCTTGTGTCCACCTGGCAGCAGCTGCCTGGGGCACTGGCTTTCTCACTGCTCTGCTGCACACGGCCAATACATTTTCACTGCCCCTCTGCCGAGGCAATGCTGTGGAGCAGTTCTTCTGTGAAATCCCCCAGATCCTCAAGCTCTCCTGCTCACGCTCCTACCTCAGGGAAGTTGGGCTTCTTGTGGTTGGTGTGTGTTTATCATGTGGGTGTTTTCTTTTCATTGTGGGGTCCTATGTGCAGATCTTCAGGGCCGTGCTGAGGATGCCCTCCGAGCAGGGACGCCACAAAGCCTTTTCCACGTGCCTCCCTCACCTGGCCGTGCTTTCCCTCTTTGTCAACACTGCTGTCTTTGCCTACTTGAAGCCCCCCTCCATCTCCTCCCCATCCCTGGATCTGGTGGTGTCAGTGCTGTACTCGGTGGTGCCTCCAGCAGTGAACCCCCTCATCTACAGCCTGAGGAACCAGGAGCTGAAGGATGCTGTGAGGAAGCTGGTGAATGGATGGGTTTCAGCAACCATATACTGCTTCCTTTACCCTGCAAAGGGCTTCCATTGTAGGATATGAGAGGCCATGTCTTTCCTGCTTCAATTTGTGGTGATGTCTTCACGTAAATGTCAGTTTTCATCTCCTCCTGCTTAAGTAGCCACTCTTGTTGTCTGACACACAGGCTTTGTGTCAGTGGGGGTCTCTCATTGTATTTAAGGGAAATAAACCATCCTGCAGCAACTTCTCTGTGATATGTCCTCACATGGCAGGAATGAAGGGGAATGAAAGCAGCTTTCTGGCTGCTCCAGCTCTGGGATGGCTGCTCTGTGCCTGCAGCAGGAAGAGCTCTTGGGGAGCCCAAGACCCAGGGCTGTTGTGCTGGTGTGGGGAGATGGGAAGGCATGGGGGGGGGGGGGGTGCAGAGCTCTCAGGGTGTCCTGGGCAGGGGAGCAGGGGACACAGGGGTCCCTGCAGGGAACTCCCCTGCAATGGCACAGGCTGGGGCTGCCTGGCAGGGTGCAGCCCATGGGAAAGGTCTGCGTGGGCAGGAGCTGGACAGGAGGCAGCGGGTGCCCTGGCAGCAAGGGAGGACAGCAGCATCGTGGGCTGTATGAGCAGGAGCACAGCAATAGAACAAGGGAAGGGATGAATTGGAATCCTCCATCCAGGCTTCAGATCCCCAACTCAGGAACGCTATTGGCAAGCAGGAGTGTGTTTAGCCACGGGCCCTCAGGACAGGCAGGGATAGGAACACGGTGCCTGTGGGGAGAGGCTGGGGAAGCTGGGCTTGTCCATCCTGGAGAAGGGAAAGCTGATGGGCACCTGAGATCTTGGGAAGGGAAGGCTGTTGGGGACTGGCTGCCTGTACCGGCAAGGAGGACATGGAGAATACAGAGCCAGGCTCCTTACCGTGGTGTCTGGTGGGAGGACAAAAGGCAGTGGGGGATAGTGATAGAGGAGAGGTTCAGCCAGGACAGAAGGAAGCCTTGTTCCCATGGGATCCAGCCCCAGAGGGCAGAGGGGCCCAAGACTCTTGGTTGATATTCAAGGATCACCTGCTACAAGCTCAGGAGTGTTGCATCCCAACCAGAAGGAAGTGCAGCAGGAGGGCCAGGAGACCTCCTTGGATGGATAAGGAGCTCCTGAGGAAAATTCAAATGGAAAAAAAAGGCTTATAAAAGGTCAAACAAGGACAGGTGGCATGGGAAGAATACAGGGATGTTGTCCGGGGATCTGGGACCAGGTTAGGAAAGCTATGGTCCAGTTAGAATTCAACTTAGCTAGAGGTATTAAAGATAACAGGAAGGGATTCTACAAGTGCATAGCAAATAAAAAACAGACTAGGGAGAATATAGGCCGCCTCAGGAAGCTCTCAGGAGAACTGGCTACACGGGATTTGGAGAAGGCTGAGGTTCTGGAAGACTTCTTTGCCTTGGTCTTCACTGGCAAAGGCTCTCACCAAACCACCCAAGTCTTGGAAGGCAGATGCAGGGACTGTGAGAATGAAGACCTTGCACCCACTGTAGGAGAGGAACTGGTTCGAGACCATCGTAAAAATCTGAATGTGCACAAGTCCATGGGTCCTGATGAGATCCATCCGCGGGTCTTGAAGGAGTTGGCAAATGAAGTTACGAAGCCGCTGGCCATCATATTTGAGAAATCATGGCAGTCAGGTGAAGTTCCCGATGACTGGAAAAAGGGAAATATAACCCCTATTTTCAAGAAAGGGAAAATGGATGACCCGGGGAATTACAGAGCAGTCAGTCTCACCTCTGTGCCTGGCAAAATCTTGGAGCAGATTCTCCTGGAAGGCATGTGTCCTGGGTTCAGCAGTAGCAGTCATGTTTTTCCTTTGTGTTAACTGGTGCAGTGCTGTGTTTTGACTTCTAGCTTGAGAACAGTGTTGGTGAATGTTGCAGAATGACTCTAAGAGCAGAACCATAGAGTTCTGGAGGACTGTGCAAGCAAGGCAGGGGGTGGCCCCCACAGGTTGCCAGAGACCGGACCTGGGAGGAGAATGTGGAGGAAGCCCTGGGGGCTAACCAATACTGTTATGCCAAGAAGGAGTGGCTGAATACCACTCCTATATATGTGTGAACTGCGTCACAAATAAAGTAGAAGTTGCTTATCACCCATATTGGGTTGGCCTGTCTGCTTCTCCTCGCCGCTTACAAATGGCGCCCGAACAGGGACACGGACTACAGGGCCCCGGTCACTGGGGACCCAGATTACAGGGCCCCGACTAGCGGGGACCCAGATACAGGGCCCCGGCCGACGGGGACCCGGAATACAGGGCCCCGGTTTAACGGGGACCCGGATACAGGGCCCCAGTCGATGGGGACCCGGGATACAGGGCCCCGGTCGACGGGGACCCGGATACAGGGCCCCGACTAGCGGGGACCCGGGATACAGGGCCCCGGTCGACGGGGACCCAGAACGGCGAGTGAGCGGCGCCGGTGGCAGCGGCCGGGAAGCGCGGGCAATGCTGCTGCGGTGGCGTGACGGACCCGGGTGCTTCGACTAACCGAAAGAATCCGCCGCTGGGGCGAACCAGACACTGCTGCGTCGGGAGGCCGACCCGGAGACCGAGGTTACAGGACGACCCAGAAGAAGACGATCCGGAAAAGGCTGGCCATGAAAATGGACCGAGAGGTAGCCCTGGACTTATTACAGTGCTTTTTAAAAAAGAGGGGAACTGAGCCCTGAACTTTTTACAGTGCTTTTTATAAAAGCAGGGAATTGAGCCTGAGACTCTAAAGCAGCTAGCAGGTCTAGTGGCTAGGGAAGGCTAAGAGATTTTTGCAGATCCTAATACAATATTTGAGGAGAGTGAGTGGCGAAAGTTTGGTAATGAACTATTTGACTCAGTGCTTAATGATTATAAAAAGGCAAAGAAACTCGGTAAACCACGGAGGGAAGTAATGAACTGTATAAAAAGATACAAGGCAGAAAAGAAAACTGCCGCGGTAGCAACGGAGAAACTAGGAACAGACGTCCCCGGTCGGTTGAAACCGGGGGAAGATTACAACTCGTTCCCCCCCCCCCAACTCGCGGGAGCACAGGGTTTCGCACCCCCCCCACCCCGCACCCCCCCCCCCTTTTCTCCCCCTCCATCAGAAGGTGCCGCGGAGGAGGTGTAACCCCCTGCTCCCCCACCACCCCAGTTCCGAAAGTAGGGACTTTGAAAAGGACAGAGAAAGTATATTAGAAGGGATACGCATGATAAATGTCGAGAAATCCGAAAGAAAAAAGGCGGTGCCTCGGCGCCGGATCGATTGCGGCGCCACTGTGAAGCACGCAGTAGAAAATAGGGATCATGCGCGAGCGGGAGATTTAAAGGAACCGCGAGCCTCTCCAACCCACTACTCTCTAGAGTGAAAAAATTTTTAACTCAGTCACGGAGGAGCCAGGTCTGCAGATGGCCACATACCGAACGAGAGACATCTGATAAGAAAGACACAGCTGCGAGCAACGGTGACCCCGAGTTCGGCACAGGATCAGCCCCCGAATCCCCTGAATCCGAGCCAGATTTATATCCTCTGCTTCCAGACCCTGACTCTTTGTCTCCCGGGTCGGTCTGCTCAGACTTACTGGCCCTGGAGACGCTCAGCTGTAACAATGGTTAACCAAAGATGCGATCATTACTGGGGAATTTTCTGCATTGGGCATCTTTGCATATCCTGTGTTTACTACACAGCAGGGGGCTAAAGAGTGGGAAGCTCTTGATCTCAAAATAGTTAAGGAGGCCTGACAAACAGTGACCGCGTATGCGTTAAAATCCTCTTATACTCAAGCTGTATATGTTACGATTTTTTCTTGCAATTGACAGGGGGAGCCCATACAGTTTCTCTGTGATATTCATGTATTAGAAGTTGGTAAATATAAGTATGTCCAGGTTTCTATCAACCCTTGGAGACCTCTGTAGATACTGCTGGACACTTCTTCCAGCACAGTCTGGCCACCTGTGTTGGAATGAGTGTGCATTTTGGTCAGTATAAAAGCCCAAGCCTCATGCGATGTGGGGGAGACAGAGCCTCTGTGGGGACACCCGCTAAGGTTGAGCCTGCCACCTCGCACCGCAATGATGCTTCTCGGAGCTGGTTTGCTGTTAGTCTCCACAGGGTCCTTGTGCCACATTCTGTACGTGGGACTGCAGTGGGAGTAATGACGGCTTTTGCAGCGACTAAAAAAAAAAAAAATAAAAGGGGGGGGGAGAGAGAGTAATGATGCTGCACTTAACCTGTCTACTTCTGAAGAACTGAAGAACTGATAACCTGAGGGAGGGGGTATATTTGTGTCCTCCTGCCTACTGGTCCATGACGACTGCCTGCAAAGTTTGTCAAGCCTTCCCATGAGCTGGACAGATGAATGGATAAACCTGATGCCTCAGCTACAGGAGCTGACCGTGATTACCCCAAGCAGAATGAGATAGAGGAAGAGAAAAACGAATGACTGCAAAACATCACTTGGGGGCAAATGAAAAGTAACATCCTGACTATGTGTGCTTGTAAAGTAGCTATTATTAGAGGTTGTGATTTTGTGTATAAAACCACCTGTATTTACTAGCTAGTTGCTAATAAGAAACTGCACCTTGTATTGTATAGATTTGTCACTTGTAAAAGAGATGTTAGAGTATGGAAATTTGCAGTAGCTGCTAGAAAATGCTAAGGCAAAAGCTAGAAAAATTTTAATACAATGGTAGTGTTATAAAGCAGGTGATGGAACAAATTAAGAGGGGGGGAGAATTCCACTGGTAAGAAATTTCTTTGGCTAGTCCTTCACTGCCATCAGCATCTTCAACATGCTGCTGCACCCTGTAATAGTTACTCTGCTAATGTAAATTTGTGTGTGTCTTGCTGTAGTAGCGACTTGTTACTGGATAAAACAAAAGGGGGGAGATGTGGAGACAGTGTTCTCACAGGAGAATGCATAATTGGTACAAAAACTTTGAATAGTCCTGAAAGATACAGCAAGGCCATGAGAGGCCTGAAGAAGCTTAAGCAAGCAAGATAAGAGGCTGGAATTCACCAAGTTAATGAGAACTGTGGACTGTTGGCAAGCTTTCAAGGTTGAGTTCTCACACCTGTGTTTAACCAATTATATGTTAGTCACTAAGGGTCTTCAAAACATGTATCCAATCATAATATGCCAAATCACTGTAAGTGCTTCAGCCGGGGCCTTGGCTCAACTAAGCAGACTGGGTTGCTGAGTTGCTAAGCAGACAATTCTACATCGAAGGCAATTTCTGATTTGTTTTAATGTTGACTCTGTGAGACATGCAACACTGCAGAACCTTTTGTTGTTGGAACAGGGACATGGATGTGAAGAGTTTGATGGAATGCGTTGCATGAGTCTCTCTGATTATGCTAATTCGATGCACGAACAGCTGAGAACCCTGGCTCAGCTTACCCAGCAATAGTAACTGAGCAATATCCTAAGAATAACTAGATGGTTGTCTTCACGAGGCATTACAGGTTGAGTCAAACACTGTTGTTTGAAGTATTGCACTTATGTATCATTGTTAGGCTAATCATCGTAGCTATTAGACTTGTTTATAGTTGTGTGATAAAACAGGTGAACAGAATAACCCATAATGCCTTGCTTGCACAAAGAAAAAGGGGGGAATTGTTGCAGAATGACTCTAAGAGCAGAACCATAGAGTTCTGGAGGACTGTGCAAGCAAGGCAGGGGGTGGCCCCCACAGGTGGCCAGAGACCGGACCTGGGAGGAGAATGTGGAGGAAGCCCTGGGGGCTAACCAATACTGTTATGCCAAGAAGGAGTGGCTGAATACCACTCCTATATATGTGTGAACTGCGTCACAAATAAAGTAGAAGTTGCTTATCACCCATATTGGGTTGGCCTGTCTGCTTCTCCTCGCCGCTTACACATATCCATCCTGACTGTTCTTTGCCTTGCCTTGCCTTGACTTGACTTGCGTTGGCTTGCCTTGACTTGTCCTGCCTTGCCTTGATCTGCCTTGACCTGCCCTTCCCTTCTCTGCCCTGCCTTGCATTTCCTTGCCTTGTGTTGACTTGACTTGTATTGTCTTGCCTTGCCTTCATTTTCCTGGCCTTGCCTTGCCTGGCCTGGCCTGACCTGGCCTGGCATGGTCTTGTCTTGCCTTCCCTGGGCTGGCCGTGCCTGGCCTGGCCTGGCCTTGCATTGCCTAGCTTTGTCTTGCCTTGCCTAGCTTTGCCTTGCCTTGCCTTGCCTTGTCTTTCGTGGCCTTGCCTTGCCTTGCCTTGCCTTGCCTTGCCTTACCTTGCCTTGCATTGCCTTGCCTTGCCTTGCCTTGCATTGCCTAGCCTACCTGGATTGCTTTGGGCTTGGATTGCCTGGACTGGGCTAGCCTGGCCAGGCCTGCCCTGACTTGTCTAGCCTTTCTTGGCCTTGTCTGTCCTGCCCTTGTTTTGCCTTGCCTTTCCTTGCTTTCCCTTGCAATGATTTGCCATAACTTGCCTGGCCTGGCCTTGCTTTGCCTTGTCTTCCCTGGCCTGGCCTTTTCTTGCCTTGCCTGGCCTGGCCTGGTTTTGCCTTGTCTTCCCTTCCCTTGCCTTGACTTGCCTTGTCTTGCTTTGCCTTTGTCCTGGGTTCAGCAGTAGCAGTCATGTTTTCCCTTTGTGTTAACTGGTGCAGTGCTGTGTTTTGGCTTCCAGCTTGAGAACAGTGTTGGTGAAGCCGATGTTTTCGGTTGTTGCTAAGTGATGTTTACCCTGACCAAGGACTCTGTGAGGCTCATGCTCTGCCAGGGAGGAGGGGAAGCTGTGAGGAAGCAGAGACGGGGCGCCTGACCCGGGCTACCCAGGGAGGTATTCCACACCACAGCACGTCATGCCCGGGGTGGGGGCTAACTGGGAGTTACCCGGAAGGACAGGGGCTTCCGGGTGGAACTCGCTTTCTTGGCCGGTGGTATCGTATTCTCTTCCCTTGTTATTTTCCCTTATCATTGTTTTAGCTGATAGTAGCGGTGGTGATTTGTTGCTGGACTGTTCTTGTCTCAACCCGTAGGAGTTGCACTCTCTCGATCCTCCTCCCCGTTCCTCCGGGAGCGGGGAAGGGGAGAGCCCCGGTGTGGGGGGGGGTGGGGGAGACGGATACGGACCTCGATTGTTGTCAGCTCGACACCACTCACTGGGAGTGAGTGAACAAGTTACCTGACTGGGTTTAAACAACGACAGCCTTGTCTTTCTTGTCTTTGTCTGACCTGGCTTTGCCTGGACTGGCCTGGTTTTGCCTTGTCTTCCCTTCTCTTGGCTTGCCTTGCCTGGCCTTGCCTTGCCTTGCATTGCCTAGCCTTGCCTGGCCTGGCCTTGACTTGCCTTGCATTGCATTGTCTTGCCTTGCCTTGCCCGGATTGCCCTGGGCTTGCCTTGCATGGCATGGGCTGGCCTTGCTAGGCCTGCACTGGTCTAGCCTGGCCTTGCTTGGAATTGCCTGGCCTGGCTTTGCTTGACCTCGCCTTGCCTGGCCTGGCCTTGTCTTACCTGGCCTTGTCTTCCCTGGCCTTGCCTGGCCTTACCTGCCCTGGCCTTGTTTTGCCTTTAATGGCCTGTCCTGACCTTGTCATAACTTTCCTTGCCTGGACTGGCCTGGACTGCTCTGGCCTGCCCTGGCCAGGCCTTGACCTGACATGACCTGACATGCCCTATCCGTCCTGACCGTGCCTTGCCTTCTCTAGCCTTGCCTTGCCTTGCCTTGCCCTGCCTTGCCTTGCCGACTTGACTTGCATTGACTTGCCTTGGCTTCTCCGGCCTTGCCTTTACCTTTCCCTGACCTGCCCTGACCTGCCCTGCTCTGCTCTACCCTGCCTTACCTTGCCATGCCTTGCCATACCTTGCCTTGCATTGATTTGACTTGCCTTATCTTGCCTTTCCTTCATTTTCCTGGCCTTGCCTGGATTGGCCTGCCCTGGCATGGCATGGCCTTGTCTTGCGTTCCCTGGCCTGGCAATTCCTTGGCTTGCCTGGCCTTACCTGGCCTGGCCTGGCCTGGCCTTTCCTGGCCTTGTCTTGCCTAGCTTTGCCTTGCCTTGCCTTGCCTTGCCTTACCTTGCCTTGCATTGCTTTGCCTTGCTTTGCCTTGCCTTGCCTTGCTTGGATTGCCCTGTACTTGCATTGCATTTCCTTGCTGTCCTAGCCTTGTTTTTCCTTGACCTTCCGTGCCTTGCCTTGCCTTGCCTGGCCTAGCCTTTTCTGGCCTTGCCTTGCCTGTCCTTTCCTTGCATGGCCTGGCATGGCCTGCCCTGCCCTGGACTGGCCTGGCCTTTCTTGGCCTGACCTTTCCTGCCCTGGCCTTGGTTTGCTTTACATTGCCTTGCTTTTTTTCTCATGGCCTTGGCATGCCTGTCATGGCCTGGCTTTTCCTTGCCTTTCCTTGCCTGGAATGGCCTTGCCTTGCCTTGCCTTGCCTGGCCTGGCCTGGATTGCCTGGTATTTGCCTTGCCTGGCCTGTGCTGGCTTGGCCGTGTTTTGCCTTGACCTGCCTTGCTTTGCCTTTCCTTGCCTTGCCTTGCCTGGCCTTTCCTTGCATGGCCTGACATGGCTTGCCCTGGCCTGGACTTACCTGGCCTTGCCTGGCCTGGCCTGCCTTTGCCTTAAATTGCCTTGCCTTGGTTTGCCTGGTCTTGCCTTTTCTGGCTTGCCTGGCTTTGCCTTGCCTTGCCTTGCCTTGCCTTACCTTACCTTGCGTTACCTTCGATTTCACAGCCTTGCCCTGCCTGGCGTGGCCTGGCCTGGCCTTTCCTGGGCTTGCATTTCTTGTTTTGGCCTGCCCTCCGTTGGCCTTGCCTTGCATTGCCATGCCTTTCATTGCCTGGCCTGGCCTTGCCTTTCCCGGCCTTGTATTTCTTGCCTGGCCTGCCCTCCCCTGGCCTTGCCTTGCATTACATTGCCTTGCCTAGTCTGGCCTGGCCTGGCCTGGCCTTACCTTGCCTTGATTTTCAAGGCCTTGCCTTGCCTGGCCTTGCCTGGCCTGGTCTAGCCTAGCCTGGCCTGGACTTGCATTGCCTGACCTTGCCATTTCTTGCCTTGCCTTGCCTGGCCTGGTCTGGCCTGGTTTTGCATGAACTGGGCTGGCCTAGTCTGCCTGGCCTTGCCTGGCCTTGCCTGATCTTGCCTGGCCTTACCTGGCCTTGCATTGCCTGTCCTGGACTTACCTTGCATTGCCTTACCTTGCCTTGCCTTGACTGGCCTTGCCTCGCGTGGCCTGGCTTCACCTGGCCAGGCCTTGCCTTGCCTGGCGTTGACTGGCCAGGCCTTCCCTTGCTTGCCTTGCCTGGCCCTGACTGGCCTGGCCTTGCCTTGCCTTGCCTAGCCTTGCATTTGCTTGCCTTGCCTTGCCTTACTTTGCCATGCCTTGCCTGCCCTGCCATGGCCTGGCCTCACCTGGGCCTTCCTTGCCTGGCCTACCTGGCATTGCCTTGCCTGGCCTGCCCTGGCCTGGCCTTGCCCTGCCTGCCTTTGCCTGCCCTGGCCTTGCCTGGACTTGCATGTCCTCACCTGGCCTTGCCTGCCCTTACCTCTCTTGCCTGGCCTGGGCTTGCATTTCCTATCATGGCGTGGCTTGGCGTTTCGTGGGCTGTCCTGGCCTTGACTTGCCTTCCCAACCTGGCCTTACCTGTCTTTGACTGGACTTGCCTTGCATTGCCTTGTCTTGCCTGGCCTGGCCTGGCCTGGCCTGGCCTGGCGTTGTGTGACGTGGCCTGGCCTGGCCTGGCCTGGCCTTGTGTGACGTGGCCTGGACTGGACTAGACTGGCCTTGCCTGGCCTGGCCTTGCCTGGCCTGGTTTTGCCTGGCTTTACTAGGCCTTGCATTGCCTGTCCTGGACTTCCCTTCCCTTGCCTTGCTTTGAGAACCTTGCCTTTGCTTGCCTTGCTTTTGCTTGCCTTGCCTTGTCTTGCCTTCCCTGCCCTGGCCTGGTCTGGACTAGCTTGGCCTGGCCTGGCCTGGCCTGGGCATGCCTTGCCTGGCCTACCTGGCCATTCCTTGCCTGGCCTGTGCTGACTTGGCCTTGCATTATCTGGCCTTGTTTTGGCAGTCCTGGTGTTGCCTGCCCTGGCCTGGCCTGGCCTGGCCTGGCCTTGCTTGCCCTTGCCGGGCCTGGCCTTGTTTTGCCTTGCCTTGCCTTGCTTCCCTTGCCTTGCCTGTCCTTCACTGGCCTAGACTTGCCTTGCTTTGAATTGTCTTGCCTTGCCTGTCCTTGCCTGTCCTGCCCTTGCCTTGCCTGGACTAGTTTTGCGTTGCCTTGCCTTGCCTTCTATTTCCTTGCCTTGCCTTTCTTTTCCTAGCCTTGCCTGGAATGGCTTTGACTTGCCTGGAATGGCCTTGCCTTGCCTTGCCTGCATTGCTCTTGCCTTGCCTTGCCTTGCCTTGCCTGTCCTTGCCTTCCCTGGCATTGCCTTGCCTGGCCTTTCCTTGCATAGCTAGCATGGCCTGCACTGTTCTGGACTGGCCTGGCCTTGCCTGGCCTGGCCTTGGTTTGCCTTACATTGCCTTGCCTTGGTTTGACTGGCCTTGCCCTGTCTGGCCTGGTTTTGCCTTGCCTTGCCTTGTCTTTCGTTACCTTGCCTTGCCTACATTGCATTGCCTTGCCCTGCCTGGCCTGGCCTGGCCTTGCCTTTCCCGGCCTTGCATTTTTTGGCCTGGCCTGCACTTCGTTGGCCTTGCCTTTCATTTCTTTGCCTTGCCTGGCATTTCCTGGCCTGCCCTGGCCGTGCATTGATTGCCTTTGCCTGGTCTGGCCTTGCCATGTCTGGCCTGTCCTGGCCTTGCCTTTTTTTGTATGAACTGGCCTGGCATTGTCTGCCTGGCCTTGTCTGGCCTTAGTTGTCCTTGCATTGCCTGTCCTGGACTTGCCTTGCTTTGCCTTCCCTTGCCTTGCTTTGACTGGCCTTGCCTTGTGTTGCCTGCCCTGGCCTGGCCTGGCTTGGCCTGGCCTTGCCTTCTCTTGCCTTGCCTGGCCTGGCCTGGCCTTTCCTTGCCTTGCTTTGCTTTTCCTTGCCTGGCCTGGCCTGGCTTGCCTGGCTTTGCGTTTGCTTGCCTTGCCTTGCCTTGCCTTAGCTTGCCTTACCTTGCCTGACCTGCCTTGCCTTGCCTGGCGTGGCTTATCCTGGCCTGGGCTGGCCTGGACTTCCCTGGCCTTGCCTGCCCTGCCTGCCCTAGCCTCACCTGGCCTTGCCTGGACTTGCATGTCCTCGCCTGGCTTTACCTGGCCTTACCTGCCTATGCCTGGCCTGGGCTTGCCTTGCCTTGCCTTATCTGACCTAACCTTGCCTGCATTGCCTGTCCTGGATGGGCCTTGCCTTGCCCTGCCCTGCCTTGTCTTGACTTGCCTTGCTTTGCCCTTCCTTGCCTTTCCTTGCCTTACCCTGCCTTACCCTGCCCTGCCCTGTCCTTCCCTGCCCATCCTGGCCTTGCCTTGCTTTGCCCGTCCTGACCTTGCCTGGCCTTGTCCTACCTTGACTTGCTTTGCCTTGCCTTCCCTTGCCTTGCCCTGCCTTTCCCTGCACTGCACTGCCCTGCCTTTCATTTCCTTGCCTTGCCCTGCCTTGCCCTGCCCTGCCTTGTTTTGCCTTGCCTTGCTTTGCCCTGCTTTTCCTTGCCTTGCCTTGCCTTGCCCTGCAGGCAGGATGTGCTTTTCAGAAACAGACCAAAGGATTTAAATATCTGTAACCCTCAGGAGTTTCCCTGAATTGGGATGACAAGGAAGTAACAGAGTGGAAAGTTACTACTGAGCACTTAGTAGGCTATAAAAGGGATACCAGATCCAAAATAAATGTCTTCAGATTTCACCAGAACTGGAGTCTGTCTTTGATACACCACAGCACAGGGTGCCCAGAGAAGCTGTGTCTGCCCCATGGCTGGCAGTGTTCAAAGCCAGGTTGCACACAGGGGCTTGCAGCAAGCTGCTCTGGTGGAAGGTGTCCCTGCTCAGGGCAGGGGTTGGTGTGGATGAGCTCTAAGGTCCTTCTCAACCCAAACCAGGTGGCAGCCCATGATGCTGTGGGCTTGCTGGCAGGTGAGCGCTGGGCCTGGCTCTTGCCCTGGATTTTTGGCCACTGCAGTTTGTGCTGCATGTGAGGAGCGATGTGGGAAGAGGCTCTGTGCTGGCTGAGGTGACATGGTCATGCTGGGTCCTGGGCTTCCAACCCAGGAACCCTGTGGGCAGGGGCTGGGGCTTTGTCACTGCTGTCATTGCAAGCAGGGCGTCCCCTATCCAAAGAGGTTCTGTTGTTCCTTGCTCCCTTCCCGCTTCTGCCTAGGTCACCTCGTATCTGCAGACCAGCACCACTGCCTGTAGCGCCCTCAAAGTGAACCTCACCCCACCATCACCACAGGCCATGCCAAATGAAACTGGGGACCCAAAAGCCTGGACTGTTGCCACCCCTGCCCCCAACTGGAGATGCCCCAAAAGAGCTGCTCCCCCCCCCCCCCAAAGACACCAGCCCCAAAATGCTCCTTGTAGCCCCCAAACCACACACCATGGGGCATGCCTATACCCCACCCATTGTGGTATCAGGGAACTGAGGTGGGGGGGAAACCCCAGAGTAGGGGTGCCTAATTTGGGGTGTCCCCCCTAAAAGAGCCCCAGGCATGAGGTCTGGTGGGGGATGAGATGGAGCACCTGCAGCAGGCACTGGGAGCACTGGGATGCTGAAACCCCAGCAGTATCTGGGGCCATAGTGGCCTATATTGGTCTGTACTGGTGCAAACTGGTCCGTACTGCTCCATGCTGGGATGTGTAAATTTGCGGCCAATACCAAGTTGGGTGTGAGCGTTGATCTGCTGGTTTCTGCTTGGTTTCTGACATTGCTCAGGTGGAACTTTCACATCATGCAGTGTTTCCCACACTGCTGGTGCTGCTTCCCCTACCTCTATGAAGGAATCTCCTCTGATGAAGACATCATGTATATTATGGCACATTTTCACCTTGTGAGGAAGTGAGACCTTGTGTGGGTTTGTGATGTTCATGGAAGGGAGCTGAGTCCCCTTCCAGCCCCAGGGCTACAATCCCAGGAGGAGATGCCTCAACCGACCAGGCTGAATCCCTTTCTTCAGCAGGGGTAAAGGACATCCCAGCCTCTCCTGGCCTAGCTGTCCTGTCTGATGATGGGACAAGAAAGAGGCTGCCCAAAGAAGTGGTTGTGTCACCATCCCTGAAAGTATATAAAAGACATGTTCTAAGGGACACGGTTAATGTGTTGTCTTGCCAGTGTTCGCTTAATGGTGGACACAATGTTCTTAAGGGTCTTTTCCAACCTAAATGATTCCAAGATTCTACAAAATCTTGTTGTTCAGACCAAACTCTGTCTCTCATCAGAGAAATGGCACTGCAGGAAGGCAGTGTGTCTGCAACTGAGGGAGGGAAGATCAGTGCTTGCTTCAGGCTGTTTCCCCATGTGTTTCCCTGGAGCCCCAGGGAGCCCTGGAAGGAGCCCGGGGGGGCAGAGGCAGAGCCACCTTGGGCTGGGACTCTGCTGTTGAGCTGGGACCGAGGGGAGACCTGTGAGACACAGGGAGCTTAAAGGCACTTGGCAGTGGAGGATGCTGAGGAGGAGGAGGAGGAACCTTCTGAAGGAGAAACCTTCCCAGCCCTGTTTGTGGTAAGGCACTGGGTGCAGGGCAATGCAGCTGTAGTTTCTCTCTGTGTAGATAAGGAGGAGGATGTGCTGCAGAGCAGGGCTTCCCCCTGCACCATGCAGGGACAGGACAAGGCAGGTCCCTTGTCCCGGGGCTGGCTGCAGGGTGTGAATGTGGGTGTGCAGCCAGGGGTGCCAAGTGCTGCCCTTGCAGCAGGGTCCCTGCACCCCAAAGGCTGTGTGCAGGGGCAGGGACTCTGCTGCCTGCCAGGGTCAGCACTCGGCCTGCCCGGGAGCTCCCCATGGAGCCTGGGGGAAGCTGAGGGGAAAGGAGAAACACCTGAGAGGGAAGGGAAGTGCTGGATGGGTGACGCTGCTCCAATCTGCCGTCACTCTGAGCACTTCTTCAGAGGGTCCCTCTGAAAGACACTGAGGCATCATTTACCTGATAGGGAAGGATGCTGAGCTTTGATGGTTTTCCCTCTTGGTGGGCAGGTTGGGCAGTGGGAGCTGGGAATTTACTTCTCTGCTTAGAGGGAGGCACCGAGAGTCTTGTGAGGGCTTGTGTGAGCTGCTCCCGAGCCCCTGCACAGGCAGGGGTGTGCAGGGCAGAGCTGAGCACACAGCCCATGGCATGGGCTCTGGGAGCACTGAGAGGGAGCAGAGCTGGGCACAGAGCAGCAGCTCCTGGCAGGGACAGCTCCAGGCAGCAGAGATATGGATGGGCAGGGAGTGGGGGGAAAGTGCAGCCCAGCCCTGGGGAGGGTGCGTTCAGGCAGCTCACTTGGGGTCTGGCACTGGAGGTGGCTGCTGGCCGTGCTCTGCTGCCCACAGCCCTTTGCTTCTCAGCGTGAGAGCTCTGTAGTCTGCCCTTTGAAATTGGGCACCCCTGGTCTCAGCACAGGACAGATGTTTGTGGGTGTTCTTAAGATCAATTTGTGTGAAGGCACCTTACAGGCAGTGCAAGTTTGAGCACAGGGCAAGTGGGAGAGGACTGATGGACACTGCAGCTCTCTTGGTTCTGCAAAGAACTGAGACTTTTTGCCTGATGCAATGCTCTTCTGATTGTACCTAGGAAGAAGCCTCAGCAGTGTAATGACATGACTGGTGATGACGCTGAACCTCTCCTCTCCTGCTAAAATGTGCTCAGTTGTGAATGTGTAAACTGAACTTCTGTATCTGACATCCCTCCTGTCCTAACCTGTCACTGCCTTTTTCTCCTCTGACACTGCCCCATGCCCAGAGGCAGCAGATGTCCAACGCCAGCTCCATCACCCAGTTCCTCCTCCTGCCATTCGCACACACGCGGGAGCTGCAGCTCTGCCACTTCTGGCTCTTCCTGGGCATCTCCCTGGCTGCGCTCCTGGGCAATGGCCTCATCATCACCACCACAGCCTGTGACCAGCGCCTCCATACCCCCATGTACTTCTTCCTCCTCAACCTCTCCCTGCTGGACCTGGGCTGCATCTCCACCACTGTCCCCAAATCCATGGCCAATTCCCTCTGGGACACCAGGGTCATCTCCTACACAGGTTGTGTTGCACAGCTCTTTTTCGTTGTCTTTTTCATCTCAGCAGAGTATTTTCTCCTCACTGCCATGTCCTACGACCGCTACGTGGCCATCTGCAAGCCCCTGCACTATGGGACCCTCCTGGGCAGCAGAGCTTGTGTCCACATGGCAGCAGCTGCCTGGGGCACTGGGTTTCTCAATGCTCTGCTGCACATGGCCAATACATTTTCACTGCCCCTCTGCCGAGGCAATGCTGTGGAGCAGTTCTTCTGTGAAATACCACAGATCCTCAAGCTCTCCTGCTCACACTCCTACCTCAGGGAAGTCGGGCTTCTTGTGGTTGGTGTCCTGATTACTGTTGGCTGTTTTGTTTTTATTGTGGGGTCCTATGTGCAGATCTTCAGGGCCGTGCTGAGGATGCCCTCTGAGCAGGGACGCCACAAAGCCTTTTCCACGTGCCTTCCTCACCTGGCCGTGCTTTCCCTGCCTCTCAGCACTGGCACATTTGCCTACCTGAAGCCCCTCTCCATCTCCTCCCCATCCCTGGATCTGGTGGTGTCAGTGCTGTACTCGGTGGTGCCTCCAGCAGTGAACCCCCTCATCTACAGCCTGAGAAACCAGGAGCTGAAGGATGCTGTGAGGAAGCTGGTGACCAGATGTGTTTCAGCAGCCATACACTGCCTGTTTTGCTCTGCAAAAGACTCCCAGTGAAGGTCACGACAGGTCACGTCTGTCTTTCCTGCTTTACATTTGTTTTCCTGTTTTGATTTGCGGTGATGTCTTCACGTAAATGTCAGTTTTCATCTCCTCCTGCTTAAGTAGCCACTCCTGTTGTCTGACCCATAGACTTTGTGTCAATGGAGGTGTCTCACTTTATTTAAGGGAAATAAATGTTCCTGCAGCAACTTCTTCTCTGTGATATGTCCTCACATGGCAGGAAAGAAGGGGAATGAAAGCAGCTTTTTGGCTGCTCCAGGTCTGGGATGGCTGCTCTGTGCCTGCAGCAGGAAGAGCTCTTGGGGAGCCCAATGAATGGGGCTGTTGTGCTGGTGTGGGGAGATGGGATGGCATGGGGGGGGGGGGGTGCAGAGCTCTCAGGGTGTCCTGGGCAGGGGAGCAGGGGACACAGGGGTCCCTGCAGGGGACTGCCCTGCGATGGCACAGGCTGGGGCTGCCTGGCAGGGTGCAGCCCATGGGAAAGGTCTGCGTGGGCAGGAGCTGGACAGGAGGCAGCAAGGGAGGACAGCAGCATCGTGGGCTGTAGGAGCAGGGGCACGGCAGGAGAACAAGGGAAGGGATGCTCTGGAACCCTCCATCCAGGTTTCACATTCCCAACTCAGGAACGCTATTGGCAAGCAGGAGTGGGTTTAGTAATGAGCCCTCAGGTCAGGAGATACTGGAGCACGGTGCCTGTAGGGAGAGGCTGGGGAAGCTGGACTCCAATGGAAATAGGCTGAGAGATGTGGGTGTTCAGCCTGGAGAAGAGAAGGTTCCAGGGAGATATCTTAGCAATCTCTCCATATCTAAGCAGGGCCTACAAGAAATGTGGAGAGGGGTTTTTGCAAGGGCCTGCAGTGGCAGAACAAGATGGAATGGCTTTAAGCTGAAAAAAGGGAGATTTAGCTTGGACATTCAGATGAAGTTGTTCCCTTTGAGAGCGGTGGGACACTGGCACAGGGTGCCCAGAGAAGCTGTGGCTGCCCCATCCCTGGAAGTGTTCAAGGCCAGATTGGATGGGAGTCAGCTTTGCTCTGAAGGAATGTTTTGTCCACCTCTGATGCTCACAAGGGATGACAGATGAAATCCAACTTCATTGTAAAGTTCACTACTTGTACTCATGACTCAAGTGAGTCTGGGCTGCACAAGAGAGGCTCAGCATGGCCTTTGAGTCATTTGGACTGTGTTATTTATTTACTGGCATAACACTTTTGGTGGCGGGGAACGGGACTATAAAACATTCTTTGTATGACATAAAATCAGAACAATATTGAAACAGGGAGAAGTTCTCAGCTCCTTATAGCTTAGTGCAGAGCAAGGAGGGCTACAGTGTCCATCAGTCCTTTCCCATTTGCCCTGTGCTTACAACACTTGTATATGATGCCTTCACACACAAATTGATCTTAAGAACCCCCACAAACACCTGTCCTGTGCTGAAAGCAGGGTAGCATGGTTTCAAAGAGAAGATCACGGACCTCTCGTGGAGAGAAGCAAAGGGCTGTGGGCAGCAGAGCACAGCCAGCAGCCACCTCCAGTGCCAGACCCCAAGAGAGCTGCCTGAACGCACCCTCCCCAGGGCTGGGCTGCACTTTGCCCCCACTCCCTGCCCATCCATATCTCTGCTGCCTGGAGCTGTCCCTGCCAGGAGCTGCTGCTCTGTGCCCAGCTCTGCTCCCTCTCAGTGCTCCCAGAGCCCATGCCATGGGCTGTGTGCTCAGCTCTGCCCTGCACACCCCTCCCGGCAGCAGGGCTCTGCCCAGGGCCAACTCTGCCTCTGCAGGAACCTCACACCTGGCACTCAATGGATCCATCAGTGGTGAATGGAGAAACATGGTCAGCCCCTGAGGAAAGCCTTGAGAGCTTCTTAGGTCTTCAGTTAGTTACTGGTGGCAATGAGCAGTGTGTAGGGAGGTGAGAGAGGGTGGAGGGAAGTCAGCAAGAAGCAAGGTGATGGTTCAGGGCTTTAACAAATCCTTACAAGCACGACAGAGCCCAGCAATGGGGAGCAGTTCGTGCCTGTAGGTGGAGGAGGAGTAGGTGTTCCTGGAGTGTGGCTGCAGGCCCTGGACAAACCAGAGGCTATCTGAGAAGTTTCCCTCATGGGAACATGCCTCAGCGTGGCACATGGGGAATGCCCACTGCTGGGGGTGCCTGAACGCTGCTCATCATGCCCCATGAGCCCACCTTCCTGTCTCCCTCTCCTGTACTACCCAAACTTGCCTGGAATGCAGGATCCATCCCTGAGCCTGGGGAATGCAGGAATGCTCCAGGAGTCCCTGCAGGGGGACCAGCCTCTGCCCAGCTGGCTCGGGGAGGTCCCTCACAGGCTGCTCTTCCTCAGTGCCTTTGGTCCGGAGGTGGAGCATGCGAGGGGTCACAGCTCAACGTGGGCCATGGAACAGGGCGCCACGGCCACCTACGAGGAGTGGAGAGGGACCGACATTGGCACAGCAGAGTATCATGGAATCCCAGAGTGGGTTAGGGTGGAAGGGATCTTAAAGCTCATTGAAAGCGCTACGACAGGTAGGGACATCTTCCACTAGAACAGGTTACTCATGTGGTCACTCCCGGAGCACCCCTGGGTGCACAGTGCCACCCCAATAACAGCACAACCCCCCCCAAACCACCTTGTCCTGCTTCTCCTATGGGATACAGGGTCAGAGCCTCAAAACAGACCCAAAACAGGACAAAAACACCCCAAAAAACCAGCCAAAACCCATCTTCTCCTGCTTCTCCTATGAAACTCAGGGTCAGAACCAAAAAACAGCCACACAAACAGGACAAAACCACCCCAAAACCACCCAAAACAAGACCGAAACACCTCCAAACCACCCCAAAACTATCCCAAAACCACCTTATCCTGCTTCCCCTGTGGGATACAAGGTCAGAGCCCCAAAAATGGACAAAAAAAGCCCCAAAGCACACCCAAAACCAGCCCAAAAATGCCTTCTCCTCCTTCTCCTACGGGATATAGGGTCAGAGCCCCAAAACAGCCGTAAAACAGCCCAAAAACAGGGGAAAAACAGACCAAAACATGCAAAGAAAACCACAAAAAAGGCCAAAATCACCCCAAAATCACCTTGTCCTGCTTCTTCTTTGGAATACAGGGTCAGACCCCCAAAAAGACCCAAACAGGACTAAACAGCCCAAAACAACTCCCAAAACAGCCCCAAAACACCCAAAAAAACACCCTAAAACCACTTTATCCTGCTTCTCCTATGGGATACAGGGTCAGACCCCCAAAACAGACCCAAAACAGGACAAAACTAACCAAAAACACCCACAAAACACCACCAAACAACACCAAAACCACCTTGTCCTGCTTCTCCTGTGGAATACAAAGTCAGAGCCCCTAAACAAACCCAATAGAGGCAAAAACCAGGCCAAAACCAACCCAAAACCCAGAAAACAGCCAAAACCACCCCAAAACCACCTTGTCCTGCTTCTCCTATGGGATACCGGGTCAGACCTCAAAAACAGGACAAAAACAGCCCACACCCACACCAAAACCAACTTCTCCTGCTTCTCCTGTAGGATATAGGGCCAGAGCCCCAAAAGAGAGGCATAAAACAGGAGAAAACCCAAAACCACCGAAAAAAACAAAACAAACCCAAACCACACCAAAAACACTTTGTCCTGCTTCTCCTAGGGGATACAGGGCCAGAGCCTCAAAACAGCCAAAACCACCCACAAAACAGGAGAAAACCAGCCCCAAACCACCTTGTCCTGCTTCTCCTGTGGGGTACAGGGTCAGAGCCCCAAAACAGCCCCAAAAGAGAACAAAACCACCAAAAACATACCAAAAACCATGCCAAAACCACCTTCTCCTTCATCTCCTGTGGGATACAGGGTCAGAGCCCCAAAACAGACCCAAAACAGGCCAAAACCAGACCAAAACCAAAACAAAACAGCCAAAACAGCCCTTCAGAAAACCACAACCACCCCAAAAACACCTTATCCTGCTTCTCCTGTGGGATACAGGATCCATCCCTGAGCCTGGGGAATGCAGGAACCTCCTGCAGTGGAGGTGCAAAGCTTCTGTGAGACACTTGTGAGTGCGGGCAGAGAGTGGGGTGTGCGCAGCAGAGAGGGTGCTACAGGCAGGAAGCTGTCCCAGATGAAGCGCCCTGTCCCCAGAGCATGGGGTACCTTGCACCCAAGGACACCACCTTTCCTTTTGGCTTTTGCCAACAAGTTCTCAATCCAGACCATTGTGTTTTCCCACTGCTCTCTCATGGTGCTTTTTTCTCTATACTGATGGCATCACCCATTCCTCTAGAAGCCTCCTTTAGATCAGCTTGCTGAGGGGTATTCACTCCACCTGCTGAATTGACACTGTAGTAGCAGCCTACAACTAGGTGAAATGTGGCTGCAGAGATGATGGAGGTTTTCTTGCAGGCAGGAAGAGAAGGAAACCTCTGCAAAGTGCAGCTTGGAAGGTTCAGATTCGAAGTTAGGAAAGAGAAATGTCTCTCAAAAGGTGGACTTGTGGTGCAAGAGGTCACCCAGAGGGAGTCTGGCTCAGCCCATGGCTTTGTGTCTCAAGGAACAGACAGCGATGGGTGCAGAGATGGGACTGAAGGTACAGAAATGCCAGGTGAGAGCTAGGTGGGAAAGCAAGATGGGTGTCAACAGCCTGAAGGGAAAGAGGTGCAGGCATGGGCCAGTGTAGGACAGCCTGCAGCAGAGATGACAGGGATGTGGCATGGCTGAAAGGCCCAAAAGAACAAAAGGCCTCTGTGCCCTGGGCTATGGCAGTTGCCTCTTTCATCAAGGCCTATGAGGAGAACTTTCATCCTCAGGATTTCAGGCTCTGCTTCTCCAAGGGCTGTGGTCAGGGCTTGGCCTTTCTGCATCATCAAACAAACCAAGGGTTTTCTCACCATCAGACACCTGCACTTTGCCTTTGTCTCCCTGTAATCACAGCTTCCAGTTACTTGCTTTAACGAGTCCCTGGGGAGACTTTGTCAGCAACAGCCCTGAGTGGGGCCCATTAATGCTGAAGGCACTTGGGGCTTTGTTTCTGACTTGGACTTCTTGAGAGGTTTCCTCAGTCTCCTCTCAGCACCTGAGGTTCACGGACTCAGCCCAAATACACCATGGGACTCATTAAACCCTGATGAGCCATGTCTCACCGTGTAGTTTTTATCAAGTCTTCCAGATTGTCTTCCAGGGAACTGGGGAGGTTTCCGAGTGCAGGAAGATTACAAAGAGCATCTGATAGAAGTTATTTGAAAGGGTTATTTGAAAGGAAAATCTACGAAAGATGAGAGGAATGAAGGATGCAGTGTAACAGGCAGGAGAGTGGCAGTGCAGTTACAGGGGAAGATCGGCATTCCTTTGGGATCCCCCTTGTGAAAGGCCATTGGATTGGCAGAGGTCTCTTGGGAGGGAGGACAAGGCCATGTTGCAGTTACCTTTGATAAAGGTGCCAAGGGCAACCCAGGGGAGCCCAGGCTGTACAAGCTGCCTTTGGTGAGGCGTGTGCCAGCATCAAAGTCCTCTTGGGTGACATCTCTGGGCATCCAAATGCCATCCGAAGGGTAACTGCTGCCTGGCCAAGCTGAGAGCCTGCAGTTGTGCGTGAGGAGGCAAAGAGTGGATGTGGTTTCCCTCAGCTTCAGCACAGCTCTTGGCACGGTCTCCCTCAAGGCTGCTGTACCCAAGGGGTACACCACAGACATAACAATCCTCCTGTCCTTCTACTTATCAATTAGTTTAACTGCAGCCCATCCTGGACACCTGCCATTCCCAGATACCCCTTATCCCTGTGTCCTGTTCTTCTAGCCTGTTTTTCTTAACTCATTTTGTACTAAGGTCATAAGGGCCTAAAACTATGTCAGCTATAATGGTTTATCTTACATGAGAAAGAATTCTCAGCCTGTTCTCTAGCCGTGCTCTGTTTTTTTTCTGTGTATCATGCACCTCAGTAATTTTCCATTGCTACTGTTACAAAGCCATCAAACAACATTACTTAAAACTGATTCTAAAGGTATATATATTTCATTTTGTAATGTTTTGCCTCCCCCCTTGTCTCAAATTCCCCCTTTTTCTGTCCTTTTGCAAATTCTTTTGCAACATTTTTTATATTACCATTACCATCTAAAGACTTTTTGAAATAATTTCCCGTTTCTACTTGGTGCTTAATTTCGTTCCTTTGCCAATCGTCATAATTGATCATAGACCATTTACAACAGCAGAGGGAACATCGTATCATACCACAAGTAATCAATAGTAAAACAAATAACATCAATATTCCTGCAACCGGTTGCCTCAACCAGGAGAGGTTCAGGTAACCATGAAGTTATTTTTTTCCATATTTCTTCAAAACCCCAGGAGGTGTCATCCATGGCCATTTCATGAAATATCTTAGTTTGTTTCCAAATTTCCTCCAGATCTGTTTCGATTCTGCCACTTCAGTCTGTATAGGAACAACAACTTTCATTGATTATGGAAGAAACCCCTCCTTGTCAGGCCAATAACATGTCTAGAGCTATTCAGTTTTGTAATACCACTTTAGACAGGCTGGTTATCTCTTGTTGTTCTGCCTGAATTATATCAATGTTTTTACTTTCCATTTCCTCTATGTTTGCTGAGATATTTACAATTGCCTTCTCTAATTCACTTACTCCCAAAGATGGAATTAGCCCTCTTACAAAACTATGAAATGCAGTGTGCCATTCAATAATAGGGTTAAACCCTCTCTTAATCCGTTTAGCAAAACTTCTAATCCAGGTCCCAGAAGGATACCTGCTGATAATAGTAAAATTGGGTATTACAGCACCTAAGGTGCATGCCTCCTTCCAGCTGGGGGGCAGAGTCTTATAAGCATTTTCTCCACATAACCAGTACCTTTAGGAACAGGCCATCACTGAACTACAATACCATCTATATTAATAGCACGATCGCAATTTGAATGGTGACCTACATCTGTGGCATTGAAACAAGCATGATCTCCTACCCTGGTTCCTGGTGTAATACATCTTTGTGCACAGGTGTAATGTTTATTACCTGGATTAGGATTAACTATTCCAAAGTTTAACCTTTCCTTCGAATACAGATTGCTAGTGTTCACCCACAAATTTGTCCATGAGGCAGTGTTTGGAATTGGAACTCCAATTAATGGGAGATCCAGGCTTTCTCCTGATTTAGGCAACTGTGCACACACCAAATAGTCAGTACGATTAAAAACATTAGTAATATTCTGCACTAACTTCAGGTGTAATTTCTGGTCCCAAGCTTGTGCGCCAGTTATCATATGAGTCCAAATTATGACCGACGCAATTTCATACGTAAGGGTCCTGAAGGTTCGATCCGCCATGTCTTCTCTGACTCTGGTGCTTTCTTAATTCTTGAATGATGTATCCGAGCAGGCTGTTCCTTTATCTTCACTGCTGTAAAGGTGGTCAGTAATATCGTAGGGGAGTTGTAGAAGAGTCATAGTGTTATAGAGGAGGCATAGAGGAGTCAGATGGCTAACAGACGGCTCATAGAGGAATCTTAGGAGTCATAGTAGAGTCATAATGGGGGTCATAGAGGGGTCATAGAGGCATCATAGTGGCATCATAGAGGTGTCATAGAGGAGTCATAGAGGAGTCCTAGGGGAGTCATATAGGAGACATAGAGGAGTCCTAGAGGAGTCCTAGGGGAGTCATATAGGAGACATAGAGGAGTCATAGAGGAGTCATACAGGATTCCTGGATGAGTCATAGAGGGGTCATAGAGCAGTTGTAGAGGAGTCATAGAGGGGTCATGGAGAAGTCATAGAGGAGTCATGGAGGAGTCGTAGAGTAGTCATAGTATCATAGAGTCATAGCGGTGTCATAGAGGAGACGGAGGAGTCATAGAGGAGTCATAGAGAAGGCATAGAATCATAGAATCATAGAATCATTAGGGTTGGAAAGGACCTTAAGATCATCTAGTTCCAGAGGAGTCATAGAGGCATCCAAGAGGAATCATAGACGAGTCATTCACAAGTCATAGAGGAGTCATAGAATCATGGATGTATTATAGAGATGCCCTAGAGGAGTCCTAGACGAGTCTTAGAGGAGTCCTAGTGGAGTCATAGGGGAGTCTTAGACGGGTCATAGAGGAGTCAAAGAGTAGTCACAGAGGAGTCACAGAGGAGTCATAGAGTTATAAAGGAATCATAGTGGAGTCATAGAGGCCTCATAGAGGCGTCATAGTGGTGTCATAGAGGTGTCTTTGAGGCGACATAGAGGCGTGATAGATTAGTCATAGATGCGTCATAGAGGGGTCATAGAGGGGTCAATGAGGGGTCATAGAGGAGTCAGAGATGAGTCAGGAGTCAGAGAGGAATCCTAGAAGAGTCATAGATGAGTCATATAGGAGTCGTAGAGGAGTCTTAGAGCAGTCAAGAGGAGTCATAGAGGAGTCATAGTGAAGTCACAGTGGAGGCATAGAGGAGTAATAGAGGAGTCAAAGAGGAGTCATGGTGGAATCATAGAGGTGTTGTTGAAGTGTCAGAGAGGACTCATGAAGAAATCACAGAGGAGTCATAGAAGAGTCATAGAGGAGTCATAGAGGTGTCATAGAGGAGTCATAGTGTCATAGAGAAGTCATAGAGGAGTCAAAGAGGGGTCAATGAGGGGTCAGAGACGAGTCGTAGAATAGTCTTAGAGGAGTCATAGAGGAGTCACAGTAGAGTCACAGTGGAGTCCCAGTGGAGTCATAGAAGCATCATAGAGGCATCATAGGGGTGTCATAGATCCATTCAAGAGGAGTCACAGAGGAGTCATAGAGAAGTCATAGAGGAGTCAAAGAAGAGTCACAGAGTAGTCATAGAGAAGTCATAGAGGAGTTGTAGAATGTTCATAGATGAGTAATAGTGGAGTCATAGAGGAGTCACAGAGGAGGCATACAGGACTCATACAGGAGTCATAGAGGTGTCATAGTGTCATAGACTCAGAGGAGTCTTAGAGGAGTCATAGTGTCATAGAGTCATACAGGAGTCTTAGAGGAGACATAGAGCAGTCATAGAGAAGTCAATAAGGTGTCAGAGCAGTCAATAAAGAGGCATAGAGGAGTCATAGAGGTTTTATAGAGGAGTCATAAAGGATTCATAGAATCATAGAATAGTTACGGTTGGAAAGGACCTTAAGATCATCCAGTTCCAACCCCCCTCCCATGGGCAGGGACACCATATGCTACATCATATCACCCAAGGCCTTGTCCAACCTGGTCTTGAACACTGCCAGGGATGGAGCATTCTCAACCTCCCTGGGCAACCCATTCCAGTGCCTCACCACCCTCACAGGAAAGAATTTCCTCCTTAGATCCAATCCAAACTTCCCCTGTTTAAATTTTAACCCATTACCCCTTGTCACTACAGTCCCTAATGAAGAGTCCCTCTCCAGCATCCCTATAGGCCCCCTTCAGATACTGGAAGGCTGCTCTGAGGTCTCCACGCAGCCTTCTCTTCTCCAGGCTGAACAGCCCCAACTTCCTCACCCTGTCTTCATACAGGAGGTGCTCCAGTCCCCTGATCATCCTCGTGGCCTCCTCTGGACTTGTTCCAACAGTTCCATGTCCTTTTTATGTTGAGGACAAAAGAACTGCACACAGTGCTCCAGGTGAGGTCTCACAAGAGCAGAGTAGAGGGGCAGGATCACCTCCTTTGACCTGCTGGTCACGCTCCTTTTGATGCAGCCCAGGGTACGGTTGCTTTCTGGGATGCAAACTCACACTGCTGGCCCATGTTCATTTTCTCATCAAGTAATAGTAATGGAGCTCTATAAGGTATAATGGTGCTCTATGAGGCAATAATGGGGCTCTATGAGGCAATAATAGGGCTCTATGGGGCTATAATGGAATCTATGAGGCTGTAATGGGGTCTATGAGGCTATAATGGGGCTGTATTCGGTATAATGGAGCTCTATGAGGCTATAATGAGTTTTTTTTGGGCAGTAATGGAACTCTGAGGCTATAATGGGGTCTATGAGGTAATAATGGGGTTCTCTGAGGCTAGAATGGAATTATAATGGGGCTCTATGAGGCAATAATGGGGTTCTATGGGGCTAAAATGGGGCTATAATGGGGCACTATAAGGGAATAATGGGGCTCTATCAGGCAATAATGGGGCTCTATGGGGCTATAAAAGTATCTAAGAGGCTGTAAGGGGTCTATGAGGCTATAATGGAGCTCTGTGGAGCAATAATGGGACTCCGTGAGGCTATAATCGGCCTCTATGGGGCAATAATGAGGCTCTCTGAGGCTATGCTGGGGTCTATGAGGCAATAATGAAGCTCTCTGAGGCTATAATGGGGCTCTATGAGGCAATAATGGGGTTATATGGGGCTATAACGAGCTGTATGATGCAATAATGGGGTTCTATGGGGCTATAATGGGGCTCTATGGGGATACAATGCAGCGGTATGACGCAATAATGGTGCTCTATGAGGCTATACTGGAGTCTATGAGGCAATAATGGGGCTCTATGACGCTATAATGAGGCTTTATGAGGCAATAATGGGGCTCTATGATGCAATAATGGGGCTCTATGAGGCAATAATGGGGCTCTATGGGGTTATAATGGGGCTCTATGGAGCAATAATAGGGATCTAGGAGGCAATAATGAGACTCTATGAGGCTGTAATAGGGTCTATGAGGCAATAATGGGGCTCTATGGGGCTATAATGGGGCTCTATGAGGCAATAATGGGGCTCTATGGGGCTATGCTGGGGCTCTATGGGGCAATAATGGGGTCTATGAGGCAATAATGGGGCTCTATGAGGTAATAATGAAGCTCTATGACGCAATAATGGGGTTGTATGGCGGTTGTACGGGGCTCTGTGGGGTAATAATTGGGTCTATGAGGCAATAATCGGGCTCTCTGAAGCAATAATGGGGCTCTAAGTGGCAGTAATAGGGTTCTATGAGACAATAATGGGGCTGTAAAGGGGTTCTATCGGGCTTTAATGGGGCTCTATGAGGCAATAGCAAGGTTCTGTGGGGCTATAATGGGCTGTATGATGCAATAATGGGGTTCTATGAAGCTATAATGGGGCTCTATGAGGCAATATAGGGCTCTCAATATAGGGCTCTATAGGGCTGTAATGGGGTCTATGAGGCAATAATGGGGCTCTATGTGGTTATAAAGGGGCTCTATGAGGCATTAATGGGGCTCTATACAGCCTAATTACTGCCTCATAGAGCCCCATTATAACCCCATAGAGGCCCGTTATAGCCTCATAGACCCCATTATTGCCTCATAGAGCCCCATTATTGCATCATAGAGCCCCATTATTGCCTCATAAACCCTATTATAGCCTAACACATCCCCCTTATAACCTCATAGAGGCCCATTATTGCCTCATAGAGCCCTATATTGCCTCGTAATGCCCCACTATTGCTTCATAGACCCCCATTATTGCATCATAGAGCCCCATTATTACCACATAGAGCCCCATTATTGCCTCATACACCCCATTATTGCCTCATAGAGCCCCATTATTGTGTCATAGAGCCCCATTATTGCCTCATAGAGCCCCATTATTACCTCATAGAGCCCCATTATTGCATCCAAGAGCCCGATTATTACCTCACAGAGCCCGATTATTGCCTCATGGAGCCCCGTTATTGCCTCATAGAGCCTCATTATTGACTCATACAGCCCCATTATTGTGGTAGAGCCCCATTATTGCATCATAGAGCCCCATTATTTCCTCATAGAGCTTCATTATTGCGTCATAGAGCCCCTTTATAACCACATAGAGCCCCATTATTGCCTCATAGACGCCATTATAGACTCACAGAGCCCCATTTTTGCCTCATGGAGCCCCATTATTACCTCATAGAGCATTATTACTGCTTCATAGAGCCCCATTATTTCCTTATAGAGCCCTATTATTACCTCATAGAGACCCATTTTTGCCCCATAGAGCCCCATTATTGCTTCTATAGACCCCGATTATTACCTCACAGAGGCTCATTATTGCCTCATTGAGCCCCATTATTGCCTCATAGAGCCTCATTATTGCCTCATAGAGCCCCATTATTGCATCATAGAGCCCCTTTTAACCACATAGATCCCATTATTGTGTCAGAGGCGCCCCATTATTGCGTCATAGAGCCCCATTGTTACGTCATAGAGCCCCATTATTGCGTCATAGAGCCCCATTGTTGCCTCATAGAGCCCCATTATTTCTCCATAGATCCCCATTATTACATCATAGAGCCCCCTTATTACATCATAGAGCCCCATTATTGCCTCATAGAGCCCCATTATTGCATTACAGAGCCCCATTATAACTCCATAGAGCCCCATTATTGCCTCATAGAGCCCCATTATTGCATTACAGAGCCCCATTATAACTCCATAGAGCCCCATTATTGCTTCATAGATCCTTATTATTGCGTCATAGAGCCCCATTATTGCATCATAGAGCCCCTTTATAACCACATAGATCCCCATTATTGCCTCATAGAGCCCGATTATTGCCTCATAGAGCCCCATTATTGCGTCATAATGCCCCATTATAACCCCATAGAGCCCCATTATTACCTTATACAGCCCCATTATTGCTTCATAGAGCCCCATTATTACCTTGTAGAGCCCCATTATTGCATCATAGAGCCTGAGTATTGCCTCATAGAGCCTCATTATTGCGTTATAGATCCCCATTATAACTCCATAGAGCCCCATCATAGCCCCACAGAACCCCATTATTATTATTTGATGAGAAAATGAACATGGGCCGGCAGTGTGCGCTTGCAGCCCAGAATGCCAACCGTATCCTGGGCTGCATCAAAAGGAGCGTGACCAGCAGGACAAAGGAGGTGATCCTGCCCCTCTGCTCTGCTCTGGTGAGACCTCACCTGGAGCATTGTGTGCAGTTCTGGTGTCCTCAACATAAAAAGGACATGGAACTGTTGGAACAAGTCCAGAGGAGGCCACGAGGATGATCAGGGGACTGGAGCACCTCCTGTATGAAGACAGGGTGAGAACGTTGGGGCTGTTCAGCCTGGAGAAGAGAAGGCTGCGTGGAGACCTCATAGCAGCCTTCCAGTATCTGAAGGGGGCCTATGGGGATGCTGGGGAGGGACTCTTCGTTAGGGACTGTAGTGACAGGACAAGGGGTAATGGGTTAAAACTTAAACAGGGGAAGTTCAGATTTGATATAAGGAGGAAATTCTTTCCTGTGAGGGTGGTGAGGCACTGGAATGGGTTGCCCAGGGAGGTTGTGAATGCTCCATCCCTGGCAGTGTTCAAGACCAGGTTGGATGAGGCCTTGGATGATACGGTTTAGTGTGAGGTATTCCTGCCCATGGCAGGGGTTTGGAACTGGATGAGCTTCAGGTCCTTTCCAACCCTAACTATTCTATGATTCTATGATTCTATGATTGACTGAATGATGGGGTTGATTGAAGGATGTGGTTGATTGAAGAATGGGGTTGATTGAAGATTGGGGTTAACTGAAGGATGGGGTTGATTAGGGGATGGGGTTGATTAAAGGTGGAGTTGATTGAAGGATGGGTTTTATTGAAGGATGGGGTTGATTGAAGGATGGGGTTGATTTGTGACTGGGGTTGATTGATGTATGGGGTTGTAAATGATTAACTTCAAGGACGTTAGGCTTTGTTAGCAACTATTATGATGATGATGGCTTGACTTGATTTGGGAGGGGCTTTACCCACGCTTACTACAAGGGTGCTGATGACTAAAAAGGCCAAGGAGCAGTGGGTTTTTTAGGTGAGGCACAGCATGCGCAGAACTGGCCCCGTCCTTTACACCTTATGTTTGTCTGCCAGGGCCTAGCGAGCTTGGACGGTGACAGCAAAGTCCTCCGGTCGCAGTTTGGTTAGAGTGTCCTTTTCTGAGATGGATGGCCTTACAGGGCCCAACGAGCTCCGTCTGCCCGGTTTGAAGTTAGAGCTGTCCTTCTCCTAGGATGGTTGCCCAAGGCTGGTGAGCCCATCCTGCCCATGGACACACTTTGTCTGCCCCTTCAGCTGAGACCGGTCTGGAATGGGAGACCCTACGGGAGGCATGAGCCACCACTGGCGTAGCTCCCAACCTCACTGGGGCATGCAGGCTCTTTCCCCACGACAAGGGGGTGTCCGTGAAAGAGATAACCCCAGTATACCCCATTATAATCCATTATAACCACATCATAACCCCATTATACCCCAATATACCCTATTATACCCCATCGTAACCACATTATAACCCCATTATAACCCATTATACCATATTGTAACCCCTTTATACCCCATTATAACACATTATACCCAATTATAACCTTATTGCAACCCATTATAATCTATTATTCTTTATTATACCGCCATTATATCCCATTATACCCTATTATAACCCCATTATATCCCATTGTAACCCCATTTATAACACATTATACCCCATTATAACCCCATTACAAGCCATTATACCTTATTATACCCCATTATACCCCAGTAAATGACCCTAAAAGTGCTGTTTTCAGCCCAAAATGATGTCGACAGCAAAGGAGCCTTTAATGGTGGCGGGGTGGGCTCTCAGCCCCAGCGCCCGCAGCAGCCTCAGGGTGCCGGGTCAGGGCAGCAGCAGCGGAGTTGGAGTGGGTCGGGATGGAGCCGGATTGGGGCTGGATGGAGCCGGGATGGGTCTGGATGGAACCGGATTGGATCCGGATAGAGCCGCATTGGGTCTAAATGGAGCCAGATCGGACCCGGATGGGGCCGGGATGGGTCCAGATGGAGCCGTGTTGAGCCCCAATGGAGCTGGATTGGGTCTGGTTGGAGGCGGACCGAATGGGATCGGATGGAGCTGAATTGGGTTGGGATAGGGATGAATCATACTGGGATGGAGACGAATGGGATTGGAATGGGACTGCACTGGGTCCAAATGGAGCCAAGTGGGATCAGGATAGGAATGAATGGGATCAGGATGGGACCAAATTGGATCTGAATGAAGACGAATGGGATTGGGATGTGGCTGAACTGGGTCCAAAAGGAGCGGAACTGAATCGGGATGGGACCGAATGGGATCGGGATGGAGCTGAATAGGATTGGGATGGGACTGAACTGGGTCAAAATGGAGGGGAACTGAATTGGGATGCAGCCGAACTGGGTCTGAATGGAGCCGAATGGGATTGGGATGGGACTTAACCAGATCAGGATGGAGCCGAATTGGGTCTGAATGGAGCTGAATGGGATTGGGATGGAGCCGAATTGGGTCCAAATGGAGCCGAACGGGATCAGAATGGACTGAATTGGATCAGAATGGAGCCGAGTGGGATTGGGATGGGACCGAACTGGGTCATTCCGGAGCTGTGGATCATGCCAGAACACTGGATGCTGTTGGAACACAAACGGATCCTGATGGAGCCGAACCGGATCATTCTGGGATATTGGATCATTCTGGAGCATTGCATCACGATGGAGCCAAACTGGATCATCCTGGATTCCCGGATCATTCTGGAGCCATGGATCATTCCAGAGCTCTGGATCATTCTGGATCCCTGCATCATCTTGGATCCCTGGATCATTCTGGAACCTTGGATCATTCCAGATCCTTGAATCATCCCGGATCCCTGGATCATCACAGATCCCCGGATCATGCCGGAGCTGCACCAGGCTCTCTGGGAGCATGGAATCATCCCGAAGCACCGGCTCATGCTGCAGCTCCCCCTCATTCCAGAGCCCTGGATCATCTGGGAGCACTGGATCCCATTGGTATCACAGCTCCTGGTGCCTGGGAGCAGATCCTATGGGATCTGGATCCAGATGCTCCACACATGGACACGGATCCAAGTCTGGATCCAGTTGTAGGGGGGAGCGCGGACACGAAATTCCATGGGGCTGGAAGAGCAGAACTGGGCTCGAGGAGGGGGGGCTCTGGGGTGGAGGGGAGAGACACCATTGCCCCTCATTGTCTCCATTGACCCTATTGGACCCCATTACCCCCTTTGCCCTCCCCATTACCCCCATTGCCCATTACCCCCAATGCCCATTACCCCCATTGCCCCCCATTGCCCCTGTTACCCCATTACCACCCCATTGCCACCCGTTACCCCCATTCCCAACTCACTTCCCACTGCTCCGCACTGGATCCAAAGATGGGGCTGGGGATGCCCCGGTCCCGCCGCACATCCGGTTGCGGCTCCCATTGAGGCTCCAGGGACCCCGGGTTCGAGCCCCGAGCTCCCGGGTTCGGGTCCCGAGCTCCCGGGTTCGAGCCCCGGTGCCCCCGGAGCAGCGGCGACAGCCGGGGGGGAAGCCCCGGTGCCCCCCCCCACGGAGCAGCGCCCCCAGCACCGAGCGGGACCGCTCCCGTAGCAGCACCGGGGCCCGGTGCAACAGCGCCCCCAAGCGGGCGGCCAGGACCCGCGCTATGGGGTGTTGGGGGGCGGGCACTGGGACCCCCAAGTTATGGGGCGCCCCCTTTGTTGCCCCCAAGTCATGGGGCGGGGTCTGGGGGTCCCCGTTTGTGCCCTCCCCCAAGTTATGGGGCGCCCCCTTTGTGCCCCCCAAGTCATGGGGCGGGGTCTGGGGGTCCCTGTTTGTGCCCTCCCCCAAGTTATGGGGCACCCCCTAACGTATGGGGCAGGCTCTGGAAGTCCCCTATGGAGCCGCCCAAGTTATGGGGTGCCCCCTTTGTCCCCCCCAGGTTATGAAGCGGGGTCTGGGTCCCCACTATGGAGCCCCCCTTTGTGCCCCCAAGTTATGGGGTGGGGTCTGAGGGTCCCCCTTTGTGCCCTTCCCCAAGTTATGGGGCTCCCCACCTGTGGAGCCCCCCAAGTTATGGGCGGGGTCTGGGTCCCCCCTATGGAGCCGCCCAAGTTATGGGGCACCCCCTCTGTGCCCCCCTCAAAGTTATGGGGCACCCCTATAGGGCGGGGGGTGCCGAGGCCCCGCCCCACGTGACACGAGGTGACCTGGAGGGCGAAGAGCCCGCGGGGGTGGGGCAGGAGGCGGTGCTGGGTGATGACCACGTGACGCGGGGGGGGGGGGGAGGGGGCTGCGGGGGGCGCGCGCAGGGGCCAGGATCGGGCCCGGGCCCCGCCCCCTCCCCCCCCCCCGCCCGCCCCAGTTTGGTCCCGTCCAGTTCCCGCCAATTTCGCCCATCATGGCGGAGCTGGAGCTCCCCTCCGATCCCGACCTGCGCAGGTTGGAGCCCGCGGGACCCCCCAGTGGGGGCTTTTGGGGTCCTGGGGGGGTTGGGGTGCTCCTGACCCCCTCTCTTTGTCTCCCCCCCACCTCCAGGCTGTGCACGGGGCCCTGTGCCCCCATCCGGGAGTACATCATGGGCCACGTGCGGCCCCCGCGGTGAGGGGGGCACCCCAACATCTGGGGGGGAGGAACTGCAACATCTGGAGGGACCCCAAACCTCGGATCGGTCCCTAAAATACATGGCGGGGGGGGTTGTTCCTATAGGAATGTGAAGAAGATCAAAGGGAACCTGCTGTGGTATCCGCTGCACACCAAAGTGGGGGGGGGACACCCAAGCTCATTGGGGAGACTCCAAAACCCCTCAGGACCCCCCAAAATTCCATTGGGATCCCAACAACCCCCCAGCACCCCTCAGTTCCCCCTTGTGACCCCCCAACCCCTTTTCTTCTCCCAGATCCATGCAGAGGAGCCCAAATTCCTTTAGGACCCCTCCAAATCCCATTGGGATCCCCAGGAACCCCCAGTTCCCTCCCAGGATCCTCCCCGACCCCCCCCAACCCCTCCTGTAACCCCCCCCCCCCCCCAGGTTTCCTCCTTAACTCGGGGCTCAGGTACCAGCACCTCAAGGAGATTCAGGTTTGGGGGGCGGGGTGGGGAGCGGTAGAGGGTTTTGGGGGGGCTCTATGGGGTTTTGGGGTGTCCCACAGGGACCAAAACACCCCCTTGCACCCCAAAACCACCTCCCTGCACCCCAAAACCATGCCCCCTGCATCCGAAAACACCCCCTCTGCACTCCAAAACCATCCACCCTGCACCTCAAAACAACCCCCACACCCCAAAACCAAGCCCCCTGCACCCCAAAACACAACCCCTGCACCCTAAAACCACCCCCATGCATCCCAGAAGCCCCACAACACCCCAAAACTGCCCCCCCGCACCCCAAAACACACCTCTGCACCCCAAATCTACCCCCACTGCACCCCAAAAGCATCCACTGTGCACCCCAAAACCACCGTATGGATTCCCGCATGCACCCAAAGACCCCCCCAAATACATCCTGCAGCCCGGTTTCCCCCCCTGCACCCCAAAACTGCCCCTGGGCCCTCCACCATGATCTTTTCCTCCCCACTCCTGAACCCCAGAACCCTTTAGGGACCCCTCTATACTTTAAACCCCCCTGGGTTTCCTTCTGAAGTGGGTGCTGGGCTCATAGGGGTCCTTAAAGCCCCCCCTCCCTAAACCCAGTGCTGAGACCTTTCGGGGTGCCCCCCCCCCAACCTCCATGGTCCCTGCAGCCCTTTTGGGGTCCCCAAAATGGGATCTGGACCCCTTTGGGCCCCCCAAACTCCCCTCAACGTTTGGCTTTGGGGCCCCCCTTGCCACCAGGTTGATGCTGGAGGCCACGGGGCTCTCAGGGGCTCGGGGGGCCCAGATCCAGCAGGGCCCAGAGCTACGGGGCAGCCCCATGGACTCCCCAGAAGCTGCCCTGGGGCCACTGAGGAGGCAGCTGCAGGAGGGGAAGCAGCGGCTGGTGGGTGCCAACGGGGGAATGTGGGATTTGGGGGGGTCCTGATGGCTTGGGGGGGTCTGGGAAGTGGAATTTGATGGTTATGGGGAGGGGTTGGGGTCCCTAAAGGGTCCCAGCGCTGCTTTTTGGGAGGGATGAGGGATATTTGGGGGTCCTGGAGGGGGATTTGGGTCTATAGGGGATGACATGGGGGAGTTTGGGGCTTTAGGGGGAATTTTGGGGGTTCAGCGGTGCTGGGAGGGGGATCTGGGGGTTATGATGGGTTTGGTGTTAAGGGAGAGGCTTGTGGGGAAATATGGGGCGATATTTAAGGTGTTTGGGGGTCTTGGGGGGTATTTGGGTCCCTCCCATGGCTTTGGGTCCCTCATTTCCTTGTGTCCCCCCCTCCCATCCCTTCCAGTCCCGTCGCTGGATCCAGCTCCGGGCTCTGGGCGCATCCAATGGGAAGCTCCAGGCGCAGCTGCGCCCCCCGCAGGCCCAGGTGAGCAAAGAGGGGGCGGGGCTTAAGGGAGAGAGGGCGGAAAATGGGTATGCGGTGGGGGAGGGGAAGAGGGGCCAAATGTTGGGGGGGAGGGGTGAGGAAAGGCCCCATATTCAGCCCCATGGGGGGCAGCCGGGACGGGGTTAAACGGGGACACGAGTTGGGGAGAGCTCAGAGCTGATTGGCCGTTGCCTGGGCAACGGTCGCCAGAACGAGGCCGGGCGGGGGGGGGGGGACTGGCCTGGCAACGCGCGGGAAGCGGTACGGGGGAGACCCCGTTGCTAGGCAACGGCGGCAACAAACCCGGAAGTGCGGAGAGCATCGCGGAACGGGGATGGGGAAAGGCCGAAACACGGGGGGGGGGGGGGGGGGGGGGGGAGAGGGGGCCTCGATTTCCTGTGAAATCTTTATTTATTGGTTAAGTTTCCTTTTTATACATTCTGAAGGTGAATCCTCCCCCCCCCCCCCCCCCCCCATTTACATCGGTGTCAATAAGACTTCGGATAGACACCCCCCCCATCCCCCCCTTTATCCTCCCCTCTCCCATCCCGGGTACAAAGAGGGGGGGAGGTGCCACCCCCCGACACCCCCGGGTGGGGGATGGGAGGTTGTGTCCCTTGGGGACCCTCCCCCACATCCACGCCCCCCGTTTTGGGGTGCTGGGGGGGAGGTGAGGCCCATCCCCCCCTTCCCCACAGACAGTTCATTAACAGGCACTTAATGACCCCCCCCCCCTTACCTTCCCCGCCCACCCCACCCCCGTTTTTGGTTACATGAAGCCGTTTCTACAGGGAACCCCCCAAACCCCACGCACGCACCCACAATGTGTTTGAGGCCAACACTAAAACAGGATTGCAAAGTCAAAGAACACGGACCTGGATGCGCAGGGCAGCCCCGGGAGATGCAGCCTCCCGAGGGAGGGGAGGGCTCTCCTCTGCACTGGTTACTGCAGGGCTCTCCCTCCTTAAAGAGCCCACGCTCACTGTGGGGGCCCCGTCACAATGGGCAAATCCACAGCGACCGCCACGGCTTTGGGATGGCGGCAGCATCGTGCCCATGGCCACTGGGCACCCAGGGGTGCTCCGGGAGTCGCCGCGGGGGGACCAGCCTCTGCCCAGCCGGCTCGGGGAGGTCCCTCACGGGCTGCTCTTCCTCAGTGCCTTTGGTCCGGAGGTGGAGCATGCGAGGGGTCACAGCTCAACGTGGGCCATGGAACAGGGCGTCACGGCCACCTACGAGGAGTGGAGAGGGACCGACATTGGCACAGCAGAGAATCGTGGAATCCCAGAGTGGGTTAGGGTGGAAGGGATCTTAAAGCTCACCCACCTCCAACCCCCAAAGGCACGGGCAGGGACACCTTCCACTAGAGCAGCTTGCTCCACGGCCCTGTGTCTCTGTGCACTCCCAGGGCATCCTGGGGATACCCCTAGAGAATCCCAGAGAATGCCTGCAGCAGCTCCAGGGCACCCCATGGACCCAGTCAGAGCTCATGCATCACAATGACCTTGGGGACATGGAGACCACAGGGGTGGCTGATTCTGGAACTCCCCGTGTTCAGGTGTGTGAGGTCACAGAACCCCACAGAACCCTCCAGCAGAGGCACCGGGAGACGACAGCTGCCCCACGGAACACAAGCTACCGGTGGAGGAGGCAAGAGCAGCTCCTCTGGTGGTTCCCATCTTGGTGTCTCGGAGCCGGTGCCGCCTGTGGACGCAGGAGCGTGGAACGAGGTGGGTGGCGATGGCGATCTTGGGGTGCTGTAGGAGTTGCCAGAGCACCTCAAGAGACTTCCCCAGAGTGGCTGCTTTGGACTCGGTGTGTGAGTTGGGCTGGCTGAGCCGGCAGCGGAGCGCTGCGGCTGCCGAGGGATGATCCTGGGATCTGCCCTCATTTCTTGTGGGGAGAGCAAGGGCCTGTGGGGATGGGCCAAGGGGGAACGATTTTAACGTGACAGAGAGGGGAGATTGAGATGAGATCTTAGAAGTTGTTCCCTGTGAGGGTGGTGGGGCAGTGGCACAGGGTGCCCAGAGAAGTTGTGGCTGCCCCATGGCTGGCAGTGTTCAAGGCCAGGTTGAATGGAGCTTGGAGCAAGCTGCTCCAGTGGAAGTTGTCTCTGCCAGTGGCAGGGTTTGGAGCTGGAGGAGCTTTAAGGACCCTCCGAATCCAAACCATTGTGTGCTTCCGTGATATCCTCAAGTCCCCTGGGGGGAAGTGAGTGAACAAGCTGTCTGTCTGCGTTTAAACCAGGACAGCAAGGCAAGGCAAGGCAAGGCAACGCCAGGCGAGACCAGGCCAGGAGATGCAAGACAAGGGAAGGCAAGGCCCATGAAGGGAAGGCCAGGCCAGGTCAGGAAAGGAAAGGCAAGGCCAGTTAAGGCAAGGTAAGGCTAGGCAAGGCAAGGCTAGTCCAGGTCTAGACAGGCCATGTAAGGCCAGGCAAGGCCAGGTAAGGAAAGGCCAGGCAAGGCCAAGCAGGTCAGGGAAAGGCCAGGCCAGGCCAGGCTAATAAAGGCAATGCAAGGCCAGGAAATCACAGGGAAGGCAAAGCCAGGCCAGGCCAGAAAAGGCCAGGCCACACAAGGCCAGGCCAGGCAAGGCCACTCCAGGCCAGGCAATGCTAGGCCAGGTAAGGCAGGGTAAAGCAATGCAAGGCACGGCCAGTCGAGGGCAGGCAACCCAAGGCCAGGTTAGGCCAGGTAAGTCAAGGCAAGGAAAGGCCAGGCAAGGCAAGGCAAGACAAGGCAAGGCAAGCGAAGGCAAGGCCAGGCCAGGGCAGGCAAGGCAAGGCAAGGGAAGACAAGACAAGGCAAGGCCAGGCCAGGCCAAGCCGTGCAAGAGAAGACCAGACCAGGCCAGGCAAGGCAAGGCCAAGCAAGGCAAGGCTAGTCCAGGACTGGCCAGTCCATGCAAGGCCAGGGAAAGGCCAGGTAAGGCAAGGTAAAGCAAGGCAAGGCTCATACAGTAGTAGCAGTGCAGGACAGGTAAGGGCAGGTAACGTAAGGCCAGGCAAGGGCAGGTAAGGTCAGCCCAATCAAGGCCAGACAGGGCAAGGCCAGGCCAGGTTAGGCCATGCAAGGCAAGGCTAGGCAAGGAAAGGCAAGGCCAGGCCATGCCAGTCTTGGTCAGGCTATACCAAGCACGGCCAGGCAAGGCCAGTTCAGGCAAGGGCAAGCAGGTCAAGGCCAGGCCAGGCCAGGCCAGGCCAGGAAAGGCCAGGATAGGCCAATCATGGCAATGCAAGGCCAGAAAAGGACAAGGAAGGCAAGGCCAGGCCATGACGGGCCAGGCCAGGCAAGGGAATTCAAAGCAAGGCAAGGCACGGCCAGGCCATGTCAAGCCATGCAAGGAAAGTCAAGACCAGGCCAGGCAAGGCAAGGCAACCAAAGGCAAGGCAAGGCAAGGCAAGGCCAGGCTAGGCCAAGGCATGAAAGGCAAGTGCAGACCAGGCCAGGCAAGACAAGGCAATGCAAGACAAGGCAAGGCAAGGCAAGGGAAGACCACTCCAGGAAACGCAATGCCATGCCAGGTAAGGCTATGCAAGGCAATGCCAGGCAAGGCAAGGAAAGGCAAGGCAAGGCAAGGCAATGCCAGGGAAGGCAAGGAAAGGCAAGGCAAGGCAATGCTAGGGAAGGCAAGGCAAGGCAATGCCAGGGAAGGCAAGGCAAGACGAGGCAAGGCCCAGCAAGGCAATGCCAGTACAGGACGGGCAATGCAAGGCCAGCTAAGGCCAGGCAAGGCAAGTTAAAACAAGGCAAAGCAAGGCCAGGAGAGTCCATGCAAGGTCAGGCCAGGCCAGGCCAGGCCTGGCAAGGCCAGGCAAGATAAGGCAAGTCAAGGGAAGGCAAGGCTAGGCAAGGCAAGGCAAGGCACGGCCAGTCCAGGACAGGCAATGCAAGGCCTGGTAAAGCCAGGGAAGGCCAGGCCAGGCAAGGCAAGGCCAAGCAAGGCAAGGCTAGTCCAGGACTGGCCAGTCCATGCAAGGACAGGGAAAGGCCAGGTAAGGCAAGGTAAGGCGAGGCCCATACAGTCGTAGCAGTGCAGGACAGGTAAGGCAAGGTAAGACAAGGCATGGCCCATACAGTAGTAGAAATGCAGGACAGGTAAGGCCAGGTAAGAAAGGCCGGGCGAGCCCCGTCCAGGCAAGGGCAGGCAAGGTCAGGCCAATCAAGGCCAGCCAGGGCAAGGCCAGGGCAGGCCAGGCAAGACAAGGCAAGGGAAGGTAAGGCTAGGCAAGGCATGGTAAGGTAAGGCTAGGCAAGGCATGGTAAGGTAAGGCTAGGCAAGGCAAGGCAAGCCCAAGCCAGGCAAGGCAAGGCTAGGCTAGGGAAGGCAAACTTAGGCCAGGACAGGCCAGGCAATGCAATGCCAGGTAATATAAGGCCAGGCAAGGCAACGCAAGTCAATGCAAAGCAATGCAAGGCCAGGCCAGGAAATGCAATGCCAGGTAATATAAGGCCAGGACAGGCAAGGGAAGGCTTGGGAAGGCCAGGCCAGGCAAGGCCAGTCAAGGCCATTAAAGACAAGGCAAGGCAGAGCAAGGCAAAGCAAGGCCAAGCATGGCCAGGCCATGGCAGGCCAGGCTAGGCCAGAGAAGGAAAGCAAAGGCAGGGCAAGTCAGTGCAAGGCAAGGCAAGGCGTGGCTAGGCAAGGCAAGGCCAGGCCAAGCCATGCAAGGCAAATCCAGACCAGGACAAGCAAGGCAAGACAATGCAAGGCAAGGCCAGGCCAGGCCAGGATAGGAGATGCAAGGCCAGGTAAGGCAAAGCAAGGCAAGGCACAACAAGGCCAGGACAGGGCAGGCCAGTCCAGGCAAGGGCTGGCCAGGCAAGGCACGGGAAGGCCAGGCCTGGGCACGCCAGGCAAAGCAATTCAGTGCAATGCAAGTCAAGGGAAGGGAAGGCAAGGCCGGGCCAGGTGAGGCCATGACAGGCAATGCAAGGCCAGGCAAGGCAAGGCCAAACCACGCCAGGCCTGGCAAGGCCAGGTAAGGCAATGCAAGGGAAGACAAGGTAAGGCAAGTCCACGACAGGCAATGGAAGGCCTGGTAATGCAAGGCAGGGCCAGGCCAGGAAAGGCCGGGCCAGGAAAGGCCGGGCCAGGTCATACAAAACCAGGGCACGCCATTCAAGGCCAGGCAAGGCAAGGCAAGGCAAGGGAAGGGAAGGTAATGCAAGGCAATGCAAAGCAAGACTAGGCCAGGCAAGGCCAGTCAAGGCAAGGCAAGCAAAGACAAGGTAAGGCCAGGCCAGGCAAGGCAAGGCAAGGCAAGGCAAGGCAAGGCAAGGCAAGGCTACACAAGGCGAGGAAAGGCAAGGTAAGGCATGTCCAGGACAGGCAATGGAAGGCCTGATAAGGCAAGACAAGGCCAGCCCAGGAAAGGACAGGCCAGGCCAGGTCATACAAAAGGAGGGCAGGCCAGGCAAGGCCAGGCAAGGAAAGGCAAGGCAAGACAAGGCCAGTCCAAGACAAGCAATGCAAGATCATGTAAGGCCAGCTAAGTCAAGGCCAGGCCAGGCCATAAAGGCAAGGCAAGGCCTGGCCATGCAAGGCAAGGCAAGGCCAGGCCAGGCAAGGCAAGGCTAGGCAAGGGAAAGCCTGTCCACGACTGGCCAGGCAAGGCAAGGCCAGGACAGGCAGTGCAAATCCAGGACAGGCCAGGCAAGGCCAGGTAAGGCAAGGCCAGGAGAAGCCATGCCAGGCAAGGCAAGGCCAGGCCAGGCCAGGAGAGGCAAGGCCAGGCAAGGCAAGGCAAGGAGAAGCAAGGCAAGGCAAGGCCAGTGTAGGACAGGTAATGGAAGGCCAGTTAAGGCCTGGTAAGGCAATGTAAGGCAAGGCAAGGCATGGCAAGGCTAGGCAAGGCAAGGCAAGGCAAGGCAAGGACTGTCTAGGACAGGTAATGCAAGGCCAGGTAATGCCTGGTAAGTAAGGCAAGGCAATGCAAGGCAAGGCAAGGCAATGCAAAGCCACTCCAGGACAGTGACTGCTAGGCCAGGTAGGGCCAGGTAAGGCAATGCAAGGCAAGGCCAGTCCAGGACAGGCAACACAAGGCCAGATAAGGCCAGGTAGGGCAAGGCAAGAAAAAAGCCAGGCAAGGCAAGGCAAGGCAAGGCAAGACAAGTCAATGTAAGGCAAGGCCAGACCAGGCCAGGCCAGGCCACGAAGGCAAGGCCCGGCCAGGCCAGGCAAGGCAAGTTAAGGCCAGGCATGGCAAGGAAAGTCTGGGCAGGGCAGGGCAAGGCCAGTCCAGGACTGGCCAGTCCATGCAAGGCCAGGTAAAGGCCATGTAAGGCAAGGTAAGGCAAGGCAAGGCCCATACAGTAGTTGCAGTTCAGGCCAAGTAAGGCCAGGTAAGGCAAGCCCAGGACAGGTAAGGCCAAGTAAGGCAAGGCCTGGCCAGCCAAGGCCAGGCAAGGGCAGGCAAGCTCAGGCCAATCAAGGCCAGCCAGGGCAAGGCCAGTCCAGGCTAGGCCAGGCAAGGAAAGGCTAGGCAGGGAAAAGCAAGGCAAGGCAAGGCAACAGAAGGCCAGGCAAGGCCAGTCCAGGCAAGGCCAAGCAGGTCAAGGCAAGGCCAGGCCAGGCAAGGCAATTCAAAGCAAGGCAAGGCTAGGCAAGGCAAGGCAATGCAAGGCAAGGCAAGTCCACGACAGGCAATGCTAGGCCAGGTAAGGCCAGGTAAGTTAATGAAAGGCAATACAAGCCCAGGACAGGCAATGCAAGGCCTGGTAAGGCCAGGTAAGGCAAGGCAAGACAAGGCAAGGAAAGGGAAGGCCAGGCCAGGCCAGGCAATGCAATGCCAAGTAATATAAGGGCAGGACAGGCAAGGGAAGGCTTGGTAAGGGCAGGCCAGGCAAAGCCAGTCAAGGCCATTAAAGACAAGGCAAGGCAAGGCAAGGCAAAGCAAGGCAAAGCAAGGCCAAGCAAGGCCAGGCCATGCCAGGCCAGGCTAGGCCAGAGAAGGCAAGGACAGGCAGGGCAAGTGAGTGCAATGCAAGGTAAGGCAAGGCCAGGCCAAGCCATGCAAGGCAAATCCAGACCAGGACAAGCAAGGCAAGACAATGCAAGGCAAGGCCAGGCCAGGCCCGACCAGGAGATGCAAGGCCAGGCAAGGAAAGGTAAGGCAAGGCAAGGCCAGGCTAGGCCAGGCCAGGCCAATAAAGGCAAGGCAAGGAAAGGTGAGGAAAATGAAGGCCAGGCCTGGCAAGTCAAGGCCAGGCCAGGTAAGGACAATCAAGGCAAGGAAAGGAAAGGCAAGGTGAAGGCCAGGCCAGGCCAGGCAAGTCAAGGCCAGGCCAGGCAAGGACAATCAAGGCAAGGCAAGGCAAGGGAAGGCAAGGCAAAGCAAGGCAAGGAAAGCCAGGCCAGGCCTGGCAAGGCAAGGCAAGTCATGGCAAGGCCAGGCAAGGCAAGACAAGGCAATGAAAGGCAAGACCAAGACAGGCAATGCAAGGCCAGGTAATTCCAGGTAATTCAAGGACGGGTGAGTCCAGGCCAGGCAATCCAATTCAGAGCAATGCAAGGGAAGGGAAGGGAATGCAAGGCCAGGCCATGCCAAGGAAAGGCCAGGCTATGACATGCCAGGAAAAACCAGGCCAGACAAGGTCAGACAAGAGCAGGGAAGGCCAGGACAGACCAGGCAATAAAAGGCCAGGTAAGAAAAGGCCAGGCCAGACGAGGCCAGAGAAGGTCAGGAAAGACAAGGCCAGGCCAGGTCAGGCCATGGCAGGACAGGCAATCTCAGGCCAGGCCAGGCCAGGGATTGCCAGGCAAGACAAGGTCAGGCCCGGCCAATGTAGGCAAGGCCTGGCCAGCAAGGCACGGCAAGGCCAGGCCAGGGCAGGCCAGTCCAGGCAAGGGCTGGCCAGGCAAGGCATGGCAAGGCCAGGCCTAGGCAGGCCAGGCCAGGCAATTCAGTGCAATGCAAGTCAAGGGAAGAGAAGGCAAGGCTGGGCCAGATGAGGCCATGACAGGCAATGCAAGGCCAGGCAAGGCAAGACCAAACCAGGCCAGGCCTGGCAAGGCCAGGTAAGGCAATGCAAGGCAAGACAAGGTAAGGCAAGTCCACGACAGGCAATGGAAGGGCGGGTAACACAAAGCAAGGCCAGGCTAGGAAAGGCCAGGCCAGGAAAGGCCAGGCCAGGGCAGGCCAGGCCAGGTCATACAAAACCAGGGCATGCCAGGCAAGGCCAGCCGAGGCGAGGCAAGGCAAGGCAAAGTGAGGCAAGGCAAGTGAAGACAAGGTAAGTCCAGGCAAGGCAAGGCAAGGCAAGGGAAGGTAATGCATGGCAATGCAAGGCAAGACTAGGACAGGCCAGGCCAGTCAAGACAAGGCAAGCGAAGGCAAGGTAAGGCCAGGCAAGGCAAGGCAAGGCAAGGGAAGGTAAGGCTAGGGAAGGACAGGCCAGGCAACGAAGGCAAGGCAAGGCAAGGCGAGGCAAGGCTAGACAAGGCAAGGCTGTTAGCGGTGAGAAGAAGCAAGACACGCCAACCCAATATGGGTGATAAGCAAGCTTCTACTTTATTCGTGGCGCACATCCCTTATATCCATGTGGTGTTAGCCACGCCTACTAGTCACAGCGGTATTGGTTAGTTCTACATGGCTTCCTTTACATTCTCTTCCCATGTCTGGTTTCTGGTTACCTGTGAGGCCTACACTTTGCTTTGCTCGCACAAGGCCTCTAAGGATGCATGGCCTTGCTCTTGGCGCCATTCTGCAACACCTGACCTGGCCTTACCTGGCCTTGCCTGGCCTTACCTATCCTTACCTGGCCTTGCGTGGACTGGCCAGTCCTGGACTGGTCTTGCCTTGCCTAGCCTTACCTTGCCTTGTCTGGCTATTTCTTGTCTAGTCTTACATTGCCTGGCCTGCACTTTCCTTCCCTTACCTTGCCTGGCCTGGCCTTTCCTTCCCTTACCTTGCCTGGCCTGACCTTGCCTTGCCTGGTGTGGACTGGCAGCACCTGGCTTGCCTGGCCTTTCATTTTCTTGCCTTGCTTTTTCTGGCCTGGCCTTGCCTTGCCTTGCCTTGCCTTGCCTTCCCCTGCCCTGCCCTGCCCTGCCATGCCCTGCCTTTCCCTGCCTTGCCTTTCCTGGCCTTGCCTTGCCTCTCATTTCCTTGCCTTGCCTTGCCTGGCTTTGCCTTGACTTGAATTTCCTTTACTGGCCTGGCCTGGCCTGGCGTTGGCTGGCCTTGTCTGTCCTGATATTACCTATAATTACCTGGCCTTACCTGGTCTTATCTGGCATTGCAATGCCTGTCCTGGCATGTCCTGGAGTGGCCTTGCACTGCCTTGCATTGCTGTGCTTTGCCTTGCCTTGCTTTGATTTGCCTAGACTCACCTGTCCTTACGTGGCCTGGCCTGGCCTGCCTTAACTGGACTGTCCTAGCTTGCCTGGCCTGGCCTTGCCTTGACTGTCCTTGCCTTGCGTGGCCAGTCCTGGACAGGCCTTGCCTTGCTAGCCTTACCTTGCCTTGCCTGGCCTTGCCTTGCTTTGCCTGGCTTGACCTAGACTTGCCTTCATAACCTGGCCTGGCCTTGGCTTACCTGGCCTTACCAGGCCTTGCATTGCCTGTCCTGGGCTGGCCTTGCTTTGCCTAGCCTTACCTTGCCTTGCCTTGCCTGGACTTGAATGTCCTGACATGGCCTGGCATGGCCTTTCCTTGCCTGCCCATGTCTTGCCTCGCCTGGCCTTGTCTTGACTTGCCTTGCCTTGTATTACCTTGCCTTGCCTGGACTTGCCTGGCCTGCCCTGGTTTTGCATGACCTGGACTGGCTTGGCTTGGCCTTGCCTGGCCTTACCAAGCTTTCCATTGCCTGTCCTGGAGCTGCCTAAACTTGCCTTTCCTTGCGTTGTGTAGCCTTGCCTTGACTAGGCTTGCCTTGCCTAGGCTTGCCTTGCCTTGCCTTGATTGTCTGGACTGTCCTTCCCTTGCCTTGCCTTGCCTTCCCGTCCCTTGCCTTGCCTTGCCTTGCCTTGAATGGCCTTGCCTTGCCTGGCCTGGCCTGGCCTTGACCTGCTTGGCCTTGCCTGGCCTGGCCTTGCCTAGCCTAGCCTTATGTTGCCTTTCCTTGCCTTGCCTGGCCTGGCCTGGCCTTGCCTTCCCTTTCTTTGCCTTGTCTCGTATTTTCTTGCCTTGACTTACCTGGCCTTACCTCGCCTTGCGTTGCCTGTCCTGGCCTTGCCTTGCCTTGCATTACCTTGCCTGGCCTTACCTGGCCTAGCATTGCCTTCTCCTGCCTTGCCTTGCCTTCCTTGCCTTGCCTTGCCTGCCCTGGCCTGGCCTCGCCTGGCTTGCCTGGTGTTGCCTTGCCTTCCCTTGCCCTGCCTTGCCTTGCCTTGCCTTTTCTTGGCTTCCCTTACCTGCCGTTGCCTTGTCTTGCTTTGCAAAGCCTTACCTGGCCTTACCTGGCATAGCATTGCCTTTCCTGGAGTGGCCTTGCCTTCCTTGCCTTGCATTGCATTGCCTTGCCTTGCTTGGCCTGGTCTGCACTTGTCTTGCATGGCTTGGCGTGGCCTGACCTTACCAGGCCTTGCATTCCTTGTCCTGGACCTGCCTTGCCATGCCTTGCCTTGCCTTGCCTCGCCTTGCCTCGCCTGGCCTTACCTGGCCTTCCATTTCCTGGCCTGGCCTGGCATTGCATTCCCATCCCTTGCCTTACATTGCACTGAATTGTCTTGTCTGGCCTTACCTGGCCTGCCCTTGTATTACCTTTCCTTACCTGGCCTTGCAGTGCCTGGCCTTGCCTGGAATGGCCTGGCGTTGCCTTGCCTTGCCTTGCCTTCCTTCAGTTTCCCTGCCTTGCCTTGACTTGCTTGACTTGCCCTGCCTTGCCTTGCCTGGCCTTGCCTTGCCTGGCTTTGATTGGCCTGTCCTTGACTGTCCTTTCCTAGCCTTCCATAACCTATCCTTGAATTGCCTTGCCCTGCCTAGATTGTCCTCACCTGGCCTAGCCTGGCCTGGTCTGGCCTGGCCTGGCCTTGCCTTGCCTTGCCTTGCCTTGCCTTGCATGGACTGTCCTGTCCTGTCCTTGCCTTGCCTTGCTTTGCCTTGCCTTACCTTGCCTTGCCTCGCCTCGCCTCGTCTTGCCTTGCCATGCCTGCCTGGACTGTCTTTCCCTTGCCTTGCCTTGCCTTACCTTGCCTTGTATGGCCTTGCCTTGCCTGGCCTTGCCTGGCCTTACCTGGTCTTACCTGGCCTTACCTGGCCTTGCATTGCCTGTCCTGGCCTGTCCTGGACTTGCGTTGCCTTGCCTTGCATTGCGTTGCCTTGCCTTGCCTAACCTTGCCTTACTTACCAGGCCTTACCTGGCCTTGCATTGGACTTGGACTTTGCCTGTCCTGGACTTGCCTTGCCTTGTCTGGCCTTGCCTGGACTAGCCTGCCTTGCCTTGCCTTGCCTTGCCTGGCCTTTCCTGTCCCTTCCTGGCCTGGCCTGGTCTAGCCTTGCCTTGCCTGGCATTGCCTGGCCTGGCTTTGCCTTGCCTTGCCTGGTCCTGCCTTGCCTTGTCTGGCATTGCCTGGCCTGGCCTTGCCTTGGCTCTCCTTTCTTGGCATTGCCTGACCTGGCCTTGCCTTGCCTTGCCATGCCTTGCCTTGCCTAGCCTTGCCATGCATTGCCTTGCCTTATTTTGCCTTACCAGGCCTTAACTGGCCTTCCATTACCTGTTCTAGACTGTCCTTGCTTTCCTTGCCTTTCCTTGCCTTGTATTGCCTTTCCTTGCCTGGCCTGGCCTGGCCTGGCCTGGTTTTGTATGACCTGGCCTAGCCTGGCCTGGCCTGGCCTTGACTGGCCTTACCTGGACTTGCATTGCACGTTCTGCACTTGCCTTGCCTTGCCTTGCCTTGCTTTCCCTCGCCTTGCTTTCCCTCGCCTTTCCTTGACTTGACTTGCCTCTCCTTGCTTTCACTGCCTTGCCTTGCCTTGCCTTGTATTACCTTGCCTGGCCTGGCATGGCCTGGTTTTGTATGAGCTGGTCTAGCCTGGCCTGGCCTTGCCTTTCCTGTCCTGGACTTGCCTTGCCTTGATTGCCTTTGTGTTGCCTGGCCTGGCCTGGCCTGTCTGTACCTGGCCTGGCCTTTCCTGGCCTAGCCTGGCCTGGCCTGGCCTGGCCTGGCTGTACCTGGCCTGGCCTTTCCTCGCCTAGCCTGGCCTGGCTTGGCCTGGCCTGGCATTACCTATCCTGCACTTCTCTGGCGTTGCCTGGCCTGGATTTGCCTGTCCTTCCCTTTCCTGTCCTTGCCTTGCTTTGTCTTGCTTTGCCTTGCCTGCCTTTCCTTGCCTGCCTTGCCTTGCCTTGCCTTACCTTGCCTTGCCTGCTTTGCCTTGCCTTATCTTCCCTTGCCTTGCTTTGCCTTGCCTGGCTTTGCATTGCCTGTCCTGGACTGGCCTTGCCTGGCTTTACCTGACCTTGCATTGCCTGTCCTGGACTGGCCTTGCCTTGCTTTGCTTTGCTTTGCCTTGCTTTTCCTGGCCTTGCCTGGCCTGGTCTGGGCTGGTTTGTCCTGCCCTTGTCTTGCCTTGCCTTGCCTGGCCTTGCATTGCCCTGATTTTGTATGTCCTGGCTCGGCCTGGCCTTACCAGGCCTTCCATTGCCTGTCCTGGACTTGCTTTACCTTGTGTTGCCTTGCCTTGTCTAGCCTCGCCTTGCCTTGCCTTGGTTGCCTGGCCTGTCCTTCCCTAGCCTTACCTTGCATTGCCTTGCCTGGCCTGGCCTTGCCTTCATGGCCTGGCCTAGCCTGGGCTTGCCTTGCCTTGTGTGGCCTTGCCGGGCCTTGCCTTCCCCTGTATTGCCTTGCCTTGTTTTGCCTTTCGTTGCCCTGCCTTGCTTGGCCTTGCCTGCCTGGCCAGGCCTAGCCTGGCCTTGCCTTGCCTTGCCTGGCATTGCTTCTCCTGGCCATGCCTTGCCTTGTCTGGCCTGGCCTGGCCAAGCCTTGCCTTGCCTTCCCTTGTATTGCATTGCCTTGCCTGTCCTTGCCTGTCCTGTCCTGGTTTTATATGAACTGGGCAGGCCTGGTTGGTCTGGCCTTGCCTGGCCTTACCTGGCATTGCACTGACTGTCCTGGACTTGCCTTGTATTACCTTGCCTTGCCTAGCCTTGCCTTGCATTGACATGACTTGCCTTGCCTTGCCTAGCCTTGCCTTGCCCTGCTGGCCTTCCCTGGCCTTGCCTGACCTGGCCTTACCTGGTCTGGCCTGGCCTTACCTGGCCTTGCATATACTGTCCAGTCCTGGACTGGCCTTGCCTTGCCTTGCTGGCCTTTCCTTTGCTTGCCTGACCTGGCCTTACATGGCCTTACCTGCCTTGCTTGGCCTTCCCTGACCTTGCATGCACTGGCCAGTCCTGGACTGGCCTTGCCTGGCCTAGCCTTACCTTTCCTTGCATGGTATTGCCTTGCCTTCATGGGCAGGCCTGGCTTGGGCTTACCTTGCCTTACCTGGCCTTGCCTGGCCTTGCCTTAACCTGTATTGCCTTGCCTTTTTTGCCTTGCTTTGCCCTGCCTTGCCTAGCCTTGCCTGGCGTGGCCTTGCCTGGCCTGGCCTTGCCTTGCCTTGCCTTGCCTGGCCTTGCCAAGCCTGGCCAGGTTTGTCCTGGCCTGGTCTTGCCTTCCGTGTCCTTTCCTGGCCTTGCCTTGTGTTGATTGGCCCAGTCTGGCCTTGCCTTCCCTTTCCTTGCCTTAGCTTGCCTTTCCTTGCCTGGCCTTTCCTTGCCTGGCCTTTCCTTGCCTTGCCTTACCAGGCCTTGCATTGCCTGTCCTGGACTTGTATTGCCTTGCATTAACTTACCTGGCCTTACCTGGCCTAGCATTGCCTGTCCTGGACTTGCCTTGCCTTGCATTGCCTTGCCTTGCCTTGCTTTGAATTGCCTTGCCTGGCCTAGCCTGCCCTTGACTTGCTTGGCCTTGCCTGGACTGGCCTTGCCTGGCCTTCTGTTGCTTTGCCTTGCCTTGCCTTTCTGTGCCTAGCCTTTCCTTGCATGGCCTAGCCTGGGCTGGCCTTGCCCTGGCTGGCCTTGATTGGCCTGAGCTTGCCTGCCCTTGCCTGGCCTAGCCTTCCTTGTCTTGCCTTGCCTGGCCTTTCCTGTCCCTTCCGGGCCTTGCCTGGTCTACCCTTGCCTTTCCTGGCATTGCCTGGCCTGGCCTTGCCTTGCCTTGCCTTGCCTAGCCTTGCCATGCCTTGCCTTGCCTTATATTGCCTTTCCAGGCCTTAACTGGCCTTCCATTACCTGTCCTAGACTGTCCTTGCCTTCCCTTCCCTTGCCTTGTCTGGCCTTGCCTCTCCTGGACTGGACTGGCCTTGCCTTGCCTGGCATGGCCTCTCCTGGCCTTGCCTTGCCTGGCCTTGACTGGCCTAACCTGGCCTTGCCTGGACTGTCCTGGATTTGCACTGCTAGTCCTGGACTTGCCTTGCCTTGCCTTGCCTGTCATTTCCTTGCCTTGCCTGGCATTGCCTGGCCTTGACTTTACTTGACTTCACTGGCCTGGCCTGGCTTGGCCTTGCCTTGCCTGGCCTTGCCTGGCCGTGCCTGTCCTTGCCTTGCCTGGCAGGTCCTGGCCAGGCCTTCCCTTGCCTAGCCTTACCTTGGCTTGCCTGGCCTTGCCTTGCCTTGCCTGGCCAGGCCTGGCCTTGCCTTTATGGCCTGGCCTGGACTTGGCTCAGCTGGCCTTACATGGTCTTGCATTGCCTGTCTTGGACTGGCCTTGCCTTGCCTTGCCTTGCCTTTCCTGGCCTTGCCTGGCCTGGCCTTGCCTGGCCTGCCCTCCTTTTGTATGATCTGGCCTGGCCTGGCCTGGCCTGGCCTTTCCTGGGCTGGCCTTGTCTTGCCTTACCAGTCTTCCGTTGCCTGTCCTGGACATGCCTTACCTTGCCTTTCCTCGCCTCATGTAGCATTGCCTTGCCTTGCCTTGCCTGGCCTTGCCTGGCCTTTACTGGCCTTGCCTGGCCTTACCTTGTCTTCGCTTGCCTTGCCTTGACTGGCCTTGCCTGGCCTAGTCTTGCTTTTCATTGCCTTGCATTACCTTCCCTTGCCTTGCCTTGCTTGGCCTTGCCTTGACTTGGCTGGCCTTGCCTGGCGTGCGCTGGTTTTGTATGACCTGGCCTGGCCTGACCTGGCCTGGCCTTTCCTGGCCTGGCCTTGCCTCGCATTACCAGGCCTTCCATTGCCTGTCATGGACTTGCCTTGCATTGCCTTCCCTGGACTGGCCTGGCCTGGCCTGACCTTGCCTTGCATTACCAGGCCTTCCATTGCCTGTCGTGGACTTGCCTTGCATTGCCTTCCCTGGACTGGCCTGGCCTGGCCTGGCCTGGCCTGACCTTGCCTTGCCTGGCAATCCCTGGCCTGTCCTTAACATCTCCCTGCCTGCCCTGGCCTGGCCTGCCCTGAGATTGCCTGTCCTGCCATGGCCTGACCTGGCCTGGCCTTGTTTTTCCTGACCTTCTCTGGCCTCATCTGGCCTGGCCTTTTCTTGCCTGGTCTGTCCTGGCCTGCCCTGCTCTTGTCTGGCCTTGCCTGTCCTGGCCTTTCCTGGCATGTCATAGCCTGGCCTTTCCTTACCTGGCCTTTTATTGCCTGGCACGGCCTGGCCTTGCATTCCCTTCCCTTCCCTTGCATTGCTCTGAATTGGATTGCCTGGCCTGGCATCAGCTATCCTTGAATTACCTGGTCTTGATCTTGCCTTTCATTGCGTATCCTAGTCTTGCCTTGCCTGGCCTTGCCATGACTTTCCTTGCCTTGCGTTGCCTTGCCTTCCCTTGCCTTGACTTGCACTGACTTACCTTGCCTGGCCTGGCCTGGTCTGGCCTGGCTTTGCCTTGTCTTGCCTTGCCTTGCCTGGCCTTGCATTGCCTGGCCTTGCCTAGCATTGATTGGCCTGGCCTTGCCTGGCCTTCCCTAACCTATCCTTTCCTTGCCTTGCCTTGCCTCGTCTTACCTTGCCTTGCCTAGCCTTCCCTGGCCTTGGCTTGCCTTGCCTGGCCTGACCTTGCCTGGCCTGGACTTGCCTTGATTTGCCTTGCCTTGCCTTGATTGTCCCTGCCTGGCCTGGCGTTGATTTGCCTTGCCTGGCCTGGCCTTCATTTGCCTTGCCTTTCCTTGCCTTGCCTTGATTGTCCTTGCCTGGCCTGTCCGTGACTTGCCAGGCCTGGCCTTCATTTGCCTTGCCTTTCCTTGCCTTGCCTCTATTGGCCTGGCCTGGCCTGGCCTTGCCTTGCCAGCCCATCTCTGGCTTTGCCTTGCCTTGCCTTGCCTTGCCTTGCCTTGCCTGCCCTTGCATCTCCTGGCCTGGCCTGGCCTTGCCTTGCATTGTCTTTCCTTGCTTGTCCTGGTCTGGATTTGCCTTGCATGGCCTGGCCTGGCCTTGCCTTGCCTAGCCACGCCTTGCCTTGCACTGACTGGCCCTGCCTGTCCTTGCCTTCTCTGGCCTAGCCTGGCCTAGCATGGCCTGGCCATGCTTGGCCTTGTTTTGCCTTGCTTGGCCTTGTTTTGCCTTGCTTTGCCTTGCTTTGCCTTGCCTTGCCTTGTCTTTAATGGCCTTGACTGGCCTTGCCTGGCCTGGCCTTACCAAGCGTTCCCTTGCCTTTCCTGGCCTTATATTACCTGGCATTGCATTGCCTGGCCTGGACTGGCCTAAGTTTACCTTGCCTTGCCTAGCCTTGCCTTGCCTGCCTTAGCCTGGCCTGGCCTGGCCTTGCCTAGCCTAGCCTTACCTTGCCTTGCCTTGCCTGGCCTTACCTTTCCTTGCCTGGCCTTGCCTGGCCTGGCCTGGCCTGGCCCTGCCTTCATGGCCTGGCCTGGCCTTGGCTTACCTGGCCTTACCAGGCCTTGCATTTCCTGTCCTGGCCTTACCTTGCCTTGCCTAGCCTTACCTTGCCTTGCCTAGCCTTACGTTGCCTTGCCTTGCCGTGCCTGGCCTTGCTTGGCCTGGCCTTTCCTTCCCTGGTGTCCAGGGTTCAGCAGTAGCAGTCATGTTTTTCCTTTGTGTTAACTGGTGCAGTGCTGTGTTTTGACTTCTAGTTTGAGAACAGTGTTGGTGAAGCCGATGTTTTCGGTTGTTGCTGGGTGGTGTTTACCCTGACCAAGGACTCTGTGAGGCTCATGCTCTGCCAGGGAGGGGGGGAGGCTGTGAGGGAGCGGAGATGGGGCGCCTGACCCGGGCTGGCCGGGGAGGTATTCCATACCACAGCACGTCATGCCCGGGGTGGGGGGGTAACTGGGAGTTACCCGGAAGGAGAGGGGCTTCCGGGTGGAACTCGCTTTCTTGGCCGGTGATATCGTATTCTCTTCCCTTGTTATTTTCCCTTATCATTGTTTTAGCTGATAGTAGCGGTGGTGATTTGTTGCTGGACTGTTCTTGTCTCAACCCGTAGGAGTTGCACTCTCTCGATCCTCCTCCCCGTTCCTCCGGGAGCGGGGAAGGGGAGAGCCCCGGTGCGGGGGGGGGGGGGGGGGGGGGAGAAGACGGACACGGACCTCGATTGTTGTCAGCTCGGCACCACTCACTGGGAGTGAGTGAACAAGTTACCTGACTGGGTTTAAACCACGACAGTTCTTTTTGGCGCCCAACGTGGGGCACGAGGGGTTGAGATAAGAACAGATCTGACTGGATTGATAGTCACTCGTCACAATGCTGATTTATTTGGTCTCAAGGTTGTTCGTCTTGATCTCACAGTTTCAGTATATCATATCTTACATCCATCCGGTATTTGCTGTATTAGTGTTTTTCAAATGTGGGGCTTGGGCTAAGGTTTTTGTCCCATTGTACTTTATGGTAATGACTTGTAATACAATAGAATCATTGATCATGAAACTGATCTGGCTTATGTTCCCAGTGTGGTCACCACCTTTATACTTTGGGAGGTATATGATGGAGGTGTTTAGCAATTACACATCTTTTTTCTCCTTCTCAGGTGCTCAACCTGTGAAGGAGACATCCTTTTACCCTCCCATTCGTCCCCCCAGACCATTTACATTTGAGAGTTTTGAATTTTTTGAATGGCCTTTTAATGCTGTTGAGACTTGTTTGCTGATGGTGATGGGAATCACCATGCTAACACGCATACAGAGTGTGTTTTGCCCACTACTGATTTCAAGAGTTAAGCAGATTCAGGTTTGGGTCTTGTCTGGGGTCAAAAGACGATGTAGGAGGACCGAGAGATTTTCCCAGAGGCTGGACAGCCATGAGTGGCAGGGTGTGTGGGATAGTATGGGCAAGTATCTAGGTCAGTGGGCCCCTCCAGTATTTTGGAATTTCACTACCGAACAACTGCAAAATCCAGAAGAATTAGTAAAACACTTAAATGAGGTGTGTGGTCATTCTGGCCATACCAGAGATGGACAAATCACGGCAACGTGCTGGGGCTTGGCCTATGCTTACAGGGCCTTGTTCAACACTATCCAGCACCTTCAAAAGGAAAAGAATATCGGCGGATTTGAGGGCAAAGCGACAGTCGCTACTCAAACTTTGGCTGCAATGAACTGCGCAGCTACCCCAGTGGCAAGTACAGCAGCTGCTCAAACTTCAACTGCAACAGACAGCGCGGTTACCCCAGCTCCAAGCACGGTAGCTACACCACCCCCAGCAACAAGTACAGTCGCTACTCAAACCACAGTGATAATCACTGCAGCCAAAACAGAGGACCAATTCGTACCAGTATCAGTTGCCCCTGTACGCAAGAGAACAAGCAAAAAGGAGGCAAAAAGGGTGAAGCGAGATGAAGAACCAATGAATTCACCACCTGGTCCAGAATCTGATCAGGAGTCATCATCACATGACGAAGAAGAAGAAGAAGAGGTAACTTCTCGACCTCGGACCTCAACCGAGCTGCGGAATATGCGAAAAGATTTTACCCGTCAACCAGGGGAGCACACCTGGTTACTCCGATGCTGGGACAATGGGGCGGATGGTCACGAACTAGAAGGTACAGAAGCCAAGCAGCTGGGATCACTTGCTAGAGAAGGGGGAATTGACAAAGCAATTGCAAGAGAGAAAAAGTCCCTCAGCCTTTGGAGGAGGCTCTTGGCAGCTGTGAAAGAAAGGTTTCCGTACAAGGACGATGTTACGAGTCGTTCGGCCAAGTGGACTACTATAGACAAAGGCATCCAGTCTCTGAGGGAATCGGCCATCGTAGAGATGATCTATCACATCAAGCCGAATAACGGGGATACACCTATAGATCCAGATGAAGTTGAATGTACACGACCCACGTGGCGAAAACTTACACGGAATGCACCGTCATCATATGCCCATTCATTGGCAACAGTGACCTGGAATGACATAGTACCACTAACAGTGGATGAAATGGTTCATAAACTCCGAGAGTTCGAAGACAATCTCACTCCTTCCATCATCTCAGCTGTGAAAAAACTGTCCCAGGACCTCGACAAATTGAGGGACGATGTATCTGATTTATCCAGCTCCTCACGTGTACCAACACACGTCTCAGCTATTAACAAAAGACGTCCTATTATTCAAGAGAGGAGATACAGAAGGTATACGCCACGGGGTACCCTATGGTTTTACCTGCTGGATCACGGAGAAGACATGACAAAGTGGGATGGAAAACCTGCTTCAGCTTTGGAGGAACGGGTGAGTGAACTGAAGAGGGGAGCAAGGGCCAAGACTGATCGTCCCATGAGAGCTACGGCTTCAGTCTCTGGTGAGCAGTTTCCCAGATGGAGTGGAAGAGCTGATTTTACTCCAGCTCCTGTGATAACGAAGAATAATCCCTTTCAACACGACTTAAGTGTCCAATGCTGTGACGACCATTAGAGGGGCCCTGCCTCCAGCCAGGTGAAGGTAGGGGACAATCGGATTTACTGGACTGTGTGGATCAGATGGCCTGGCACATCAGTCCCACAGAAGTATAAGGCTCTAGTAGATACCGGTGCACAGTGTACCCTGATGCCATCAAGCTGTCAAGGGGTGGAACCCATCTCTATTTCTGGAGTAACAGGAGGATCCCAAGAGTTGACTGTGCTGGAGGCTGAAATCAGCCTGACTGGGAGGGAGTGGCAAAAGCACCCTATTGTGACTGGTCCAGAGGCTCCATGCATCCTCGGCATAGACTACCTCAAGAGAGGGTACTTCAAAGACCCAAAAGGGTACTGGTGGGCTTTTGGTATTGCTGCTTTGGAGACTGAGGAAATTGAGCAGCTGTCCACCTTGCCTGGTCTCTCAGAAGATCCCTCTGCTGTGGGGTTGCTGAAAGTTGAAGAACAACAAGTGCCAATTGCGACCACAACAGTGCACCGGCGGCAATATCGCACCAACCGAGACTCCCTGATTCCCATCCATCAGTTGATCCGTAGACTGGAGAGTCAGGGGGTGATCAGCAGGACCCGCTCACCCTTCAATAGCCCCATATGGCCAGTGCGAAAGTCTAATGGAGAATGGAGACTAACAGTAGACTATTGTGGCCTGAATGAAGTCACACCACCATTGGGTGCTGCCGTACCGGACATGCTAGAACTTCAGTATGAACTAGAGTCAAAGGCAGCCAAGTGGTATGCCACGATTGATATTGCCAATGCATTTTTCTCCATTCCTTTGGCAGCAGAGTGCAGGCCACAGTTTGCTTTTACTTGGAGGGGTGTGCAGTTCACTTGGAACCGACTGCCCCAGGGGTGGAAACACAGCCCTACCATTTGCCATGGACTGATCCAGACTGCACTGGAACAGGGGCAAGCTCCAGAACACCTGCAATACACTGATGACATTATTGTGTGGGGCGATACAGCGGAAGAAGTCTTTGAGAAAGGGAGGAAAATAATCCAAATCCTGCTGAAAGCCGGTTTTGCCATAAAACGGAGTAAGGTCAAGGGACCTGCACAGGAGATTCAATTTTGGGGAATAAAATGGCAAGATGGACGTAGACAGATCCCCACAGATGTGATCAACAAGATAACAGCAATGTCTCCACCAACTAATAAGAAAGAAACGCAAGCTTTCTTGGGTGCAGTGGGGTTCTGGAGAATGCACATCCCGAATTACAGTTTGATTGTAAGCCCTCTCTATCATGTGACTCGGAAGAAGAATGATTTTAAATGGGGCCCTGAGCAACAACAAGCCTTTGAGCAAATTAAACGCGAGATAGTTCACGCAGTAGCCCTTGGACCAGTCTGGACCGGGCCAGATGTAAAAAATGTACTGTACACTGCAGCTGGGGAGAACGGTCCTACCTGGAGCCTCTGGCAGAAAGCTCCAGGGGAGACTCGAGGTCGACCCCTCGGCTTTTGGAGTCGGGAATATAAAGGATCTGAGGCCAGCTATACCCCAACTGAGAAGAGATACTGGCAGCCTATGAAGGGGTTCGAGCTGCTTCGGAAGTGATTGGCACTGAAGCACAGCTCCTTCTGGCACCCCGGTTGCCCATGCTGGGCTGGATGTTCAAAGGCAGGGTCTCCTCTACACATCATGCAACTGATGCTACATGGAGTAAATGGGCTGCACTAATTACACAACGAACTCGAATAGGAAATCTCAGTCGTCCAGGCATTCTAGAAGTCATCGTGGACTGGCCAGAGGGCAAAGATTTTGGAATGTCACCAGAGGAGGAGGTGGTGCGTGCTGAAGAAGCCCCACCATATAATAAACTGTCAGAAAGTGAAAAGCAGCATGCCTTGTTTACTGATGGCTCTTGCCGTATTGTGGGCAAGCATCGGAGATGGAAGGCAGCTGTATGGAGTCCTGGACGACAAGTTGCAGAAACTGCTGAAGGAGAGGGTGAATCGAGTCAGTTTGCCGAGGTGAAAGCCATCCAGCTGGCCCTGGACATTGCTGAACGAGAAAAGTGGCCAGTACTTTATCTCTATACTGACTCATGGATGGTGGCAAATGCCCTGTGGGGGTGGTTGAAGCAATGGAAGCAGAGCAACTGGCAACGCAGAGGTAAACCCATCTGGGCTACTGCACTGTGGAAAGATATTGCTACCAGGGTGCAGAACCTGGTGGTGAAGGTACGTCATGTAGATGCCCATGTACCCAAGAGTCGGGCCACTGAGGAACACCAGAACAACCAACAAGTGGATAAAGCGGCTAAGATTGAAGTGGCTCAGATGGACTTAGATTGGCAACATAAAGGTGAATTATTTTTGGCCCGGTGGGCCCATGACACTTCAGGCCATCAGGGCAGAGATGCAACATATAGATGGGCCCGTGACCGAGGGGTGGACTTAACAATGGACACTATTGCCCAGGTTATTCATGAGTGTGAAACATGTGCTGCAATTAAACAAGCCAAGCGGTTAAAGCCTCCTTGGTATGGAGGACGATGGTTGAAGTATAAATATGGGGAGGCCTGGCAGATTGACTATATCACACTGCCACCAACCCGCCAAGGCAAGCGCCATGTGCTTACCATGGCGGAAGCAACCACCGGGTGGCTGGAAACATACGCTGTGCCCCATGCCACTGCCCGGAACACTATCGTGGGCCTTGAGAAACAGATTTTGTGGCGACACGGCACCCCAGAGAGAATTGAGTCAGACAATGGGACTCATTTCCGGAATAACCTTATAGATATTTGGGCCAAAGAGCATGGCATTGAGTGGGTATATCACATCCCCTACCATGCACCAGCCTGTGGGAAAATCGAACGGTACAATGGGCTGTTAAAAACTACACTGAGAGCGATGGGTGGGGGAACTTTCAAGCATTGGGATACACATTTACCAAAGGCCACCTGGTTGGTCAACACCAGAGGATCTGCCAACAGGGCCGGCCCAGCCCAGTCAGAACTTTTACATATTGTAGAGGGGGACAGAGTTCCCGTGGTGCATATGAAGAATTTGCTGGGGAAGACAGTCTGGGTTATTCCTGCTTCAGGTAAAGGCAAACCCACTCGTGGGATTGCTTTTGCTCAGGGACCTGGATATACTTGGTGGGTAATGCGGGAAGATGGGGAAGTCTTATGTATACCTCAAGGGGATTTGATTTTAGGGGAAAACAGCCAGTGAACTCAATTGTATGCTGTTGCCTGCTGTGTAATGCTTTTATAGCCCATCAACTAGATATCTCCAGGTCACCAGCGACTGGCCCTGACTTCCCTCCAGCCATCATCCCAACAGAGAATGAACTTGGAACATCATGGACCGAATGGACTCGGCAGCATTATAGGGATTGGTCCATGCACTAAGAAAATGATCTTTTCCTCTTGGTCTGTATGTATATGGATGTATATATGTGGGAGAGCGGTGGTGTATTGAAAATGTGGGATCTGAGCACGACGTGAATGGTATGGAATAAGGGGTGGATAATGTCCTGGGTTCAGCAGTAGCAGTCATGTTTGCTTTTTTTTTCCTTTGTGCTAGCTGGTGCAGTGCTGTGTTTTGACTTCCAGCCTGAGAACAGTGTTGGTGAAGTCGATGTTTTCGGTTGTTGCTAAGTGATGTTTACCCTGACCAAGGACTTTGTGAGGCTCATGCTCTGCCAGGGAGGAGGGGAAGCTGTGAGGAAGCAGAGACGGGGCGCCTGACCCGGGCTAGCCAGGGAGGTATTCCATACCACAGCACGTCATGTCCGGGGTGGGGGGTGACTGGGAGTTACCCGGAAGGACACGGGCTTCCGGGTGGAACTCGTCTTCCCTGCCGGTGGTATCGTATTGTCTTCCCTTATTATTTTCCCTTATCATTGTTGTAGTTGATAGTAGCGGTGGTGATTTGTGTACATTGGTTGCTGGACTGTTCTTGTCTCAACCCGTGGGAGTTGCACTCTTTCGATCCTCCCCCCCATTCCTCCGGGAGTGGAGGAGAATCCCGGTGGGTTGGGGACACGGACCTCGATTGTTGTCAGCTCGGCACCACTCACTGGGAGTGAGTGAACAAGGTACCTGAGTGGGTTTAAACCACGACACTTGGGGGTCTCAGTGCCCGCCCCCCAACACCCCATAGCGCGGGTCCTGGCCGCCCGCTTGGGGGCGCTGTTGCACCGGGCCCCGGTGCTGCTACGGGAGCGGCGCCGCTCGGTGCTGGGGGCGCTGCTCCGTGGGGGGAGGGCACCGGGGCTTCCCCCCCTGGCTCTCGCCGCTGCTCCGGGGGCACCGGGGCTCGAACCCGGGAGCTCGGGACCCGAACCGGCGGGCCCCTGGAGCCTCAATGGGAGCCGCAACCGGATGCGCGGTGGGACCGGGGCATCCCCAGCCCCATCTTTGGATCCAGTGCGGAGCAGTGGGAAGTGAGTTGGGAATGGGGGTAACGGGTGGCAATGGGGGTAATAGGCAATTGGGGGGGTAATGGGGTAACAGGGGCAATGGGGGGCAGTGGGGGCAATGGGGGTAATGGGCAATGGGGCTAATGGGGAGGGCAAAGGGGGTAATGGGGGCCAATAGGGTCAATGGAGACAATGAGGGGCAATGGTGGGCAATAGTGTCTCGCCCCCCCCACCCCAGAGCTCCCCCTCCTGGAGCCCAGTTCCGCTCTTCCAGCCCCATGGAATTCCATGTCCACGCTCCCCACCTACAACCGGATCCAGACCTGGATCCGTGTCCATGTGTGGAGCATCCGGATCCTGATCCCATAGGATCTGCTCCCAAGCACTAGGAGCTGCAATGCCAATGGGATCCAGTGCTCCCAGATGATCCAGGGCTCTGGAATGAGGGGGAGCTGCAGCACAAGCCGGTGCTTCGGGATGATTCCATGCTCCCAGAGGGCCTGGTGCGGCTCTGGCACGATCCAGTGTTCCGGGATGATCCAGGGATCCGGGATGATCCAATGCTCCGGAATGATCTAGGGATCCAGAATGATCCAGGGATCCGGGATGATTCAAGGATCCGGAATGATCCAAGGTTCCAGAATGACCCAGGGATCCAGGATGATGCAGGGATGCGGAATGATCCAGAGTTCTGGGATGATCCATGGCTCCAGAATGACCCAATGATCCAGGATGATGCAGGGATGTGGAATGATCCAGAGCTCTGGAATGATCCATGGCTCCAGAATGATCCAGGAATCCCGGATGATCCAGTTTGGCTCCATCGTGATGCAATGCTCCAGAATGATCCAATATCCCGGCATGATCCAGTTCTGCTCCATCAGGATCCGTTCGTATTCCAACAGCATCCAGTGTTCTGTCAATATCCACAGCTCCGGAATGACCCAGTTCAGTCCCATCCCAATCCCACTCAGCTCCATTCTGATCCAATTCAGTCCATTCCGATCCCGTTCGGCTCCATTTGGACCCAATTCGGCTCCATCCCAATCCCATTCAGCTCCATTCAGACCCAGTTCGGCTCCATCCTGATCTGGTTCAGTCCCATCCCAATCCCATTCGGCTCCATTCAGACCCAGTTCGGCTCCAACCCAATTCAGTTCCACTCCATTTGGACCCAGTTCAGTCCCATCCCAATCCTATTCAGCTGCATCCCGATCCCATTCGGTCCCATCCCCATTCAGTTCCGGTCCTTTTGGACCCAGTTCAGCCACATCCCAATCCCATTCGTCTTCATTCAGATCCAATTCGGTCCCATCCCAATCCCATTCATCCCTATCCTGACCCCATTCAGCTCCATTTGGACCCAATGCAGCCCGATTCCAGTCCCATTCGTCTCCATCCCAATATGATTCATCCCTATTCCAACCCAATTCAGCTCCATCCCGATCCCATTTGGCCCCATTCGGGTCCGGTCCGCCTCCAACCAGACCCAATCCAGCTCCATCGGGGCTCAAAACGGCTCCAACCGGCCCCATCCCGGCCCCATCCGGATCCGATCTGGCTCCATTCAGACCCAATCCGGCTCCATCCGGCTGCAATCCGGTTCCATCCGGACCCATCCCGGCTCCATCCAGCCCCAATCCGGCTCCATCCCGACCCACTCCAACTCCGCTGCTGCTGCCCTGACCCGGCACCCTGGGGCTGCTGCGGGCGCTGGGGCTGAGAGCCCACCCCGCCACCATTAAAGGCTCCTTTGCTGTCAACATCATTTTGGGCTGAAAACAGCACTTTTAGGGTCATTTACTGGGGTATAATGGGGTATAATAAGGTATAATGGCTTGTAATGGGGTTATAATGGGGTATAATGTGTTATAATGGGGTTACAATGGGATATAACGGGGTTATAATAGGGTATAATGGGATATAATGGCGGTATAATAAAGAATAATAGATTATAATGGGTTGCAATAAGGTTATAATTGGGTATAATGTGTTATAATGGGGTATAAAGGGGTTACAATATGGTATAATGGGTTATAATGGGGTTATAATGTGGTTACGATGGGGTATAATAGGGTATATTGGGGTATAATGGGGTTATGATGTGGTTATAATGGATTATAATGGGGTGTACTGGGGTTATCTCTTTCACGGACACCCCCTTGTCGTGGGGAAAGAGCCTGCATGCCCCAGTGAGGTTGGGAGCTACGCCAGTGGTGGCTCATGCCTCCCGTAGGGTCTCCCCTTCCAGACTGGTCTCAACTGAAGGGGCAGACCAAGTGTGTCCATGGGCAGGATGGGCTCACCAGCCTTGGGGCAACCATCCTAGGAGAAGGACAGCTCTAACTTCAAACCGGGCAGACGGAGCTCGTTGGGCCCTGTAAGGCCATCCATCTCAGAAAAGGACACTCTAACCAAGCCTGCGACCGGAGGACTTTGCTGTCACCGTCCAAGCTCGCTAGGCCCTGGCAGGCAAACATCAGGTGTAAAGGACGGGGCCAGTTCTGCGCATGCTGTGCCTCACCTAAAAAACCCACTGCTCCTTGGCCTTTTTAGTCATCAGCGCGTTTGTAGTAAGTGTGGGTAAAGCCCCTCCCAAATCAAGTCAAGCCATCATCATCATAATAGTTGCTAACAAAGCCTAACGTCCTTGAAGTTAATCATTTACAACCCCATACATCAATCAACCCCAGTCACAAATCAACCCCATCCTTCAATCAACCCCATCCTTCAATCAACTCCACCTTTAATCAACCCCATCCCCTAATCAACCCCATCCTTCAGTTAACCCCAATCTTCAATCAACCCCATTCTTCAATCAACCACATCCTTCAATCAACCACATCCTTCAATCAACCCCATCATTCAATCAATCATAGAATCATAGAATCATAGAATAGTTAGGGTTGGAAAGGACCTGAAGCTCATCCAGTTCCAAACCCCTGCCATGGGCAGGAATACCTCACACTAAACCGTATCATCCAAGGCCTCATCCAACCTGGTCTTGAACACTGCCAGGGATGGAGCATTCACAACCTCCCTGGGCAACCCATTCCAGTGTCTCACCACCCTCACAGGAAAGAATTTCCTCCTTATATCAAATCTGAACTTCCCCTGTTTAAGTTTTAACCCATTACCCCTTGTCCTGTCACTACAGTCCCTAATGAAGAGTCCCTCTCCAGCATCCCTATAGGCCCCCTTCAGATACTGGAAGGCTGCTCTGAGGTCTCCACGCAGCTTCTCTTCTCCAGGCTGAACAGCCCCAACTTTCTCAGCCTGTCTTCATACAGGAGGTGCTCCAGTCCCTGATCATCCTCATGGCCTCCTCTGGACTTGTTCCAACAGTTCCATGTCCTTTTTATGTTGAGGACACCAGAACTGCACACAATGCTCCAGGTGAGCTCTGACGAGAGCAGGGTAGAGGGGCAGGATCACCTCCTTTGTCCTGCTGGTCACGCTCCTTTTGGTGCAGCCCAGGATACGGTTGGCATTCTGGGCTGCAAGCGCACACTGCCGGCCCATGTTCATTTTCTCATCAAATAATAATAATGGGGTTCTATGGGGCTATGATGGGGCTCTATGGAGTTATAATGGGGATCTATAATGCAATAATGAGGCTCTATGAGGCAATACTCAGGCTCTATGACGCAATAATGGGGCTCTACAAGGTAATAATGGGGCTCTATGAAGCAATAATGGGGCTGTATAAGGTAATAATGGGGCTCTATGGGGTTATAATGGGGCATTATGATGCAATAATGGGGCTCTATGAGGCAATAATCGGGCTCTATGAGGCAATAATGGGGATCTATGGTTATAAAGGGGCTCTATGATGCAATAATGGGGCTCTATGACGCAATAATAAGGATCTATGAAGCAATAATGGGGCTCTATGGAGTTATAATGGGGGTCTGTAATGCAATAATGGGGCTCTATGAGGCAATAATGGGGCTCTATGATGTAATAATGGGGCTCTATGGGGCAATAATGGGGCTCTATGAAGCAATAATGGGGCTCTATGAGGCAACAATGGGGCTCTATGACGCAATAATGGGGCTCTATGACGTAACAATGGGGCTCTATGACGCAATAATGGGGCTCTATGACACAATAATGGGATCTATGTGGTTAAAAGGGGCTCTATGATGCAATAATGGGGCTCTATGAGGCAATAATGAGGCTCTATGAGGCAATAATGGGGCTCAATGAGGCAATAATGGGGCTCTGTGAGGTAATAATCGGGGTCTATAGAAGCAATAATGGGGCTCTGTGGGGCAAAAATGGGGCTCTATGAGGTAATAATAGGGCTCTATGAGGAAATAATGGGGCTCTATGAAGCAGTAATAATGCTCTATGAGGTAATAATGGGGCTCCATGAGGCAAAAATGGGGCTCTGTGAGTCTATAATGGCGTCTATGAGGCAATAATGGGGCTCTATGTGGTTATAAAGGGGCTCTATGACGCAATAATGAAGCTCTATGAGGAAATAATGGGGCTCTATGATGCAATAATGGGGCTCTACCACAATAATGGGGCTGTATGAGTCAATAATGAGGCTCTATGAGGCAATAACGGGGCTCCATGAGGCAATAATCGGGCTCTGTGAGGTAATAATCGGGCTCTTGGATGCAATAATGGGGCGCTATGAGGTAATAATGGGGCTCTATGAGGCAATAATGGGGCTCTATGACACAATAATGGGGCTCTATGAGGCAATAATGGGGTGTATGAGGCAATAATGGGGCTCTATGTGGTAATAATGGGGCTCTATGATGCAATAATGGGGGTCTATGAAGCAATAGTGGGGCATTACGAGGCAATATAGGGCTCTATGAGGCAATAATGGGCCTCTATGAGGTTATAAGGGGGATGTGTTAGGCTATAATAGGGTTTATGAGGCAATAATGGGGCTCTATGATGCAATAATGGGGCTCTATGAGGCAATAATGGGGTCTATGAGGCTATAACGGGCCTCTATGGGGTTATAATGGGGCTCTATGAGGCAGTAATTAGGCTGTATAGAGCCCCATTAATGCCTCATAGAGCCCCTTTATAACCACATAGAGCCCCATTATTGCCTCATAGACCCCATTACAGCCCTGTAGAGCCCTATATTGCCTCATAGAGCCCCATTATAGCTTCATAGAACCCCATTATTGCATCATACAGCCCATTATAGCCCCACAGAACCTTGCTATTGCCTCATTAAAGCCCGATAGAACCCCTTTACGGCCCCATTATTGTCTCATAGAACCCTATTACTGCCACTTAGAGCCCGATTATTGCTTCAGAGAGCCCGATTATTGCCTCATAGACCCAATTATTACCCCACAGAGCCCCATACAACCCCCATACAACCCCATTATTGCATCATAGAGCTTCATTATTACCTCATAGAGCCCCATTATTGCCTCATAGACCCCATTATTGCCCCATAGAGCCCCATCATAGCCCCATAGAGCCCCATTATTGGCTCATACAGCCCCATTATAGCCCCATAGAGCCCCATTATTGCCTCATAGACCCTATTACAGCCTCACAGAGTCTCATTATTGCCTCCTAGAGCCCTATTATTGCTCCATAGAGCCCCATTATAACCCCATAGAGCCCCATTATTGCCTCATAGAGCCCCACTATTGCATCATAGAGCCCCTTTAAAACCACATAGAGCCCCATTATTGCCTCATAAAGCCTCATTATAGCGTCATAGAGCCCCATTACTGCCTCATAGACTCCAGTATAGCCACATAGAACCCCATTATTGCGTCATAGTGCTGCATTGTATCCCCATAGAGCCCCATTATAGCCCCATAGAACCCCATTATTGCATCCTACAGCTCGTTATAGCCCCATATAACCCCATTATTGCCTCATAGAGCCCCATTATAGCCTCAGAGAGCTTCATTATTGCCTCATAGACCCCAGCATAGCCTCAGAGAGCCTCATTATTGCCCCATAGAGGCCAATTATAGCCTCACGGAGTCCCATTATTGCTCCACAGAGCTCCATTATAGCCTCATAGACCCCTTACAGCCTCTTAGATACTTTTATAGCCCCATAGAGCCCCATTATTGCCTGATAGAGCCCCATTATTCCCTTATAGTGCCCCATTATAGCCCCATTATAGCCCCATAGAACCCCATTATTGCCTCATAGAGCCCCATTATAATTCCATTCTAGCCTCAGAGAACCCCATTATTACCTCATAGACCCCATTATAGCCTCAGAGTTCCATTACTGCCCAAAAAAACTCATTATAGCCTCATAGAGCCCCATTATACCGAATACAGCCCCATTATAGCCTCATAGACCCCATTACAGCCTCATAGATTCCATTATAGCCCCATAGAGACCTATTATTGCCTCATAGAGCCCCATTATTGCCTCATAGAGCGCCATTATACCTTATAGAGCCCCATTATTATTACTTGATGAGAAAATGAACATGGGCCAGCAGTGTGAGTTTGCATCCCAGAAAGCAACCATATCCTGGGCTGCATCAAAAGGAGCGTTACCAGCAGGTCAAAGGAGGTGATCCTGCCCCTCTACCCTGCTCTCGTCAGAGCTCACCTGGAGCACTGTGTGCAGTTCTGGTGTCCTCAACATAAAAAGGACATGGAACTGTTGGAACAAGTCCAGAGGAAGCCACGAGGATGATCAGGGACTGGAGCACCTCCTGTATGAAGACAGGGTGAGGAAGTTGGGGCTGTTCAGCCTGGAGAAGAGAAGGCTGCGTGGAGACCTCATAGCAGCCTTCCAGTATCTGAAGGGGGCCTATAGGGGTGCTGGGGAGGGACTCTTCATTAGGGACTGTAGTGATAGGACAAGGGGTAACAGGTTAAAATTTAAACAGGGGAAGTTTGGATTGGATCTAAGGAGGAAATTCTTTCCTGTTAGGGTGGTGAGGCACTGGAATGGGTTGCCCAGGGAGGTTGAGAATGCTCCATCCCTGGCAGTGTTCAAGACCAGGCTGGACAAGGCCTTGGGTGATATGATGTAGCATATGGTGTCCCTGCCCATGGGAGGGGGGTTGGAACTGGATGATCTTAAGGTCCTTTCCAACCCTAACTATTCTATGATTCTATGACTCCATTATGACTCCTCTATAAAACCTCTATGACTCCTCTATGCCTCTTTATTGACTGCTCTGACACCTTATTGACTTCTCTATGACTGCTCTATGTCTCCTCTAAGACTCCTGTATGACTCTATGACACTATGACTCCTCTAAGACTCCTCTGAGTCTATGTCACTATGACACCTCTATGACTCCTGTATGAGTCCTGTATGCCTCCTCTGTGACTCCTCTATGACTCCACTATTACTCATCTATGAACATTCTACAACTCCTCTATGACTTCTCTATGACTACTCTGTGACTCTTCTTTGACTCCTCTATGACTTCTCTATGACTCCTCTATGACTCCTCTTGAATGGATCTATGACACCCCTATGATGCCTCTATGATGCTTCTATGACTCCACTGGGACTCCACTGTGACTCTACTGTGACTCCTCTATGACTCCTCTAAGACTATTCTATGACTCGTCTCTGACCCCTCATTGACCCCTCTTTGACTCCTCTATGACTTCTCTATGACACTATGACTTCTCTATGACTCCTCTATGACACCTCTATGACTCCTCTATGACTCTTCTATGACTCCTCTGTGATGCCGCTGTGATTTCTTCATGAGTCCTCTCTGACATTTCAACAACACCTCTATGATTCCACCATGACTCCTCTTTGACTCCTCTATTACTCCTCTATGCCTCCACTGCGACTTCACTATGACTCCTCTATGACTCCTCTTGACTGCTCTAAGACTCCTCTACGACTCCTATATGACTCATCTATGACTCTTCTAGGACTCCTCTCTGACTCCTGACTCATCTCTGACTCCTGACTCATCTCTGACTCCTCTATGACCCCTCATTGACCCCTCTATGACCCCTCTATGACGCATCTATGACTAATCTATCACGCCTCTATGTCGCCTCAAAGACACCTCTATGACACCACTATGACGCCTCTATGAGGCCTCTATGACTCCACTATGATTCCTTTATAACTCTATGACTCCTCTGTGACTCCTCTGTGACTCCTCTTTGACTCCTCTATGACCCATCTAAGACTCCCCTATGACTCCACTAGGACTCCTCTAAGACTCGTCTAGGACTCCTCTAGGGCATCTCTATAATACATCCATGATTCTATGACTCCTCTATGACTTGTGAATGACTCGTCTATGATTCCTCTTGGATGCCTCTATGACTCCTCTGGAACTAGATGATCTTAAGGTCCTTTCCAACCCTAATGATTCTATGATTCTATGATTCTATGCCTTCTCTATGACTCCTCTATGACTCCCCCTGTCTCCTCTATGACACCGCTATGACTCTATGATACTATGACTACTCTACGACTCCTCCATGACTCCTCTATGACTTCTCCATGACCCCTCTATGACTCCTCTACAACTGCTCTATGACCCCTCTATGACTCATCCAGGACTCCTGTATGACTCCTCTATGACTCCTCTATGTCTCCTATATGACTCCCCTAGGACTCCTCTAGGACTCCTCTATGACACCTCTATGATGCCACTATGATGCCTCTATGACCCCTCTATGACCCCCATTATGGCTCTACTATGACTCCTAAGATTCCTCTATGAGCCGTCTATTAGCCATCTGTCTCCTCTATGCCTCCTCTACAACACTATGACTCTTCTACGACTCCCCTACGATATTACTGACCACCTTTACAGCAGTGAAGATAAAGGAACAACCTGCTCGGATACATCATTCAAGAATTAAGAAAGCACCAGAGCCAGAGAAGACATGGCAGATCGAACCTTCAGGACCCTTACGTATGAAATTGCGTCGGTCATAATTTGGACTCATATGATAACTGGCGCACGAGCTTGGGACCAGAATTTACACCTGAAGTTAGTGCAGAATATTACTAATGTTTTTAATCGTACTGACTATTGGGTGTGTGCACAGTTGCCTAAATCAGGAGAAAGCCTGGATCTCCCATTAATTGGAGTTCCAATTCCAAACACTGCCTCATGGACAAATTTGTGGGTGAACACTAGCAATCTGTATTCGAAGGAAAGGTTAAACTTTGGAATAGTTAATCCTAATCCAGGTAATAAACATTACACCTGTGCACAAAGATGTATTACACCAGGAACCAGGGTAGGAGATCATGCTTGTTTCAATGCCACAGATGTAGGTCACCATTCAAATTGCAATCGTGCTATTAATATAGATGGTATTGTAGTTCAGTGATGGCCTGTTCCTAAAGGTACTGGTTATGTGGAGAAAATGCTTATGAGACTCTGCCCCCAGCTGGAAGGAGGCATGCGCCTTAGGTGCTGTAATACCCAATTATACTATTATCAACAGGTATCCTTCTGGGACCTGGATTAGAAGTTTTGCTAAACGGATTAAGAGAGGGTTTAACCCTATTATTGAATGGCACACTGCATTTCATAGTTTTGTAAGAGGGCTAATTCCATCTTTGGGAGTAAGTGAATTAGAGAAGGCAATTGTAAATATCTCAGCAACCATAGAGGAAATGGAAAGCAAAAACATTGATATAATTCAGGCAGAACAGCAAGAGATAACCAGCCCGTCTAAAGTGGTATTACAAAACTGAATAGCTCTAGACATGTTATTGGCATGACAAGGAGGGGTTTCTTCCATAATCAATGAAAGTTGTTGTTCCTATACAGACTGAAGTGACAGAATCGAAACAGATCTGGAGGAAATTTGGAAACAAACTAAGATATTTCATGAAATGGCCATGGATGACACCTCCTGGGGTTTTGAAGAAATATGGAAAAAAATAACTTCATGGTTACCTGAACCTCTCCTGGTTGAGGCAACCTGTTGCAGGAATATTGATGTTATTTGTTTTAATATTGATTACTTGTGGTATGATACAATGCTCCCTCTGCTGTTGTAAATGGTCTATGATCAATTATGACGATTGGCAAAGGAACGAAATTAAGCACCAAGTAGAAACGGGAAATTATTTCAAAAAGTCTTTAGATGGTAATGGTAATATAAAAAATGTTGCAAAAGAATTTGCAAAAGGACATAAAAAGGGGGAATTTGAGACAAGGGGGGAGGCAAAACATTACAAAATGAAATATATATACCTTTAGAATCAGTTTTAAGTAATGTTGTTTGATGGCTTTGTAACAGTAGCAATGGAAAATTATGGAGGTGCATGATACACAGAAAAAAAAAACAGCATGGCTAGAGAACAGGCTGAGAATTCTTTCTCATGTAAGATAAACCATTATAGCTGACATAGTTTTAGGCCCTTATGACCTTAGTACAAAATGAGTTAAGAAAAACAGGCTAGAAGAACAGGACACAGAGATAAGGGGTATCTGGGAATGGCAGGTGTCCAGGATGGGCTGCAGTTAAACTAATTGATAAGTAGAAGGACAGGAGGATTGTTATGTCTGTGGTGTACCCCTTGGGTACAGCAGCCTTGAGGGAGACCGTGCCAAGAGCTGTGCTGGAGCTGAGGGAAACCACATCCACTCTTTGCCTCCTCACGCACAACTGCAGGCTCTCAGCTTGGCCAGGCAGCAGTTACCCTTCGGACGGCTTTTAGGTGCCCAGAGATGTCAGCCAAGAGGACTCTGATGCTGGCACACGCCTCACCAAAGGCAGCTTGTACAGCCTGGGTTCCCCTGGGTTGCCCTTGGCACCTTTATCAAAGGTAACTGCAACATGGCCTTGTCCTCTCTCCCAAGAGACCTCTACCAATCCAATAACCTTTCACAAGGGGGATCCCAAAGGAATGCCGATCTTCCCCTGTAACTGCACTGCCACTGTCCTGCCTGTTACACTGCATCCTTCATTCCTCTCATCTTTCGTAGATTTTCCTTTCAAATAACCCTTTCAAATAACTTCTATCAGATGCCCTTTGTAATCTTCCTGCATTCGGAAACCTCCCCAGTTCCCTGGAAGACAATCTGGAAGACTTGATAAAAACTACACAGTGAGACATGGCTCATCAGGGTTTAATGAGTCCCACGGTGTATTCGGGCTGAGTCCGTGAACCTCAGGTGCTGAGAGGAGACTGAGGAAACCTCTCAAGAAGTCCAAGTCAGAAACAAAGCCCCAAATGCCTTCAGCATTAATGGGCCCCACTCAGGGCTGTTGCTGACAAAGTCTCCCCAGGGACTCGTTAAAGCAAGTAACTGGAAGCTGTGATTACAGGGAGACAAAGGCAAAGTGCAGGTGTCTGATGGTGAGAAAACCCTTGGTTTGTTTGATGATGCAGAAAGGCCAAGCCCTGACCACAGCCCTTGGAGAAGCAGAGCCTGAAATCCTGAGAATGAAAGTTCTCCTCATAGGCCTTGATGAAAGAGGCAACTGCCATAGCCCAGGGCACAGAGGCCTTTTGTTCTTTTGGGCCTTTCAGCAATGCCAGAACCCTGTCATCTCTGCTGCAGGCTGTCCTACACTGGCCCATGCCTGCACCTCTTTCCCTTCAGGCTGTTGACCCCCACCTTGCTTTACCACCTAGCTCTCACCTGGCATTTCTGTACCTTCAGTCCCATGTCTGCACCCATCCCTGTCTGTTCCTTGAAACACAAAGCCATGGGCTGAGCCAGACTTCCTCTGGGTGACCTCTTGCACCACAAGTCCACCTTTTGAGAGACATTTCTCTTTCCTAACTTTGAGTCTGAACCTTCCAAGCTGCACTTTGCAGAGGTTTCCTTCTCTTCCTGCCTGCAAGAAAACCTCCATCATCTCTGCAGCCACATTTCAAGTAGCTGTAGGCTGCTACTATAGTGTCAATTCAAGAGATGCATTGAACATCTCTCAGCAAGCTGATCTAAAGGGGAGGGCGCATTCAGGCAGCTCTCTTGGGGTCTGGCACTGGAGGTGGCTGCTGGCCATGCTCTGCTGCACGCAGTCCTCTGCTTCTGCCCATGAGAGCTCTGTGACCTGCCCTTTGAAACCGTGCTGCCCTGCTCTCCGCACAGGACAGATGTTTGTGGGGGTTCTTAAGATCAGTTTGTGTGTGAAGGCATCTTACAGGCCGTGCAAGTTTGAGCACAGGGGAAATGGCAAAGGACTGATGGATGCTGCAGCTCCCCTGACTCTGTGCTAAGCTTCAAAGAGCTGAGAACTTCTCCCTGATTCAATACTCTTCTGATTTTTTTTGAAAGAAATAATGTTTTATACCCCCCAAAACAACCTCAGCAATGTTATGCCAGTAAATAAATAACACAGACAAAATGATTCTAAGGCCATGCTGAGCTTCAGTTGTGCAGCCCACACGCATCCGAATCATGAGTACATGTAGAAAACCTTACAGCCAAGTTGGATTTCATCTGACATGCGTTGTGAAAAGCAGAGCTGGACAAATCACTTCTTCAGAGCAAAGCTGAGTCCCATCCAATCCAGCCTTGAACACTGCCAGGGATGGGGCAGCCACAGCTTCTCTGGGCACCCTGTGCCAGTGTCCCACCACCCTCAAAGGGAACAACTTCCTCCTAAAGTCAAGCTAAATCTCCCCTTTTTTCAGCTTAAAGCCATTCCCCCTTGTCCTGTCATGGCAATAACTTGTAATATGGGGAGGCTCCAGCAGCAGGGCGGGACAGACGTGGCTGTGGACTTGTACCTGTACCTGTATGCTGCCCTTCCCCGTCCTGGCCCTAGTCCTCGCCTCCATCTTCAAGAGGCTGCGGGGAGCCAAGGGGGAGCGGCCCCGGGAGCCAGCAGCTGCCGAACTGGCCCGGGAGAGCGGCCCCAGGGACCAAGCGGTGGGGGGAGCGGGGCTGGAGGCCGGCAGGCAGCGGCTGCTGGTGGGGGATGTCAGGGCTGTCGAGGGGCAGAAGGAGGTGGCTGCAGAGTAGTGGGATAAGGCAGTGGAGTAGCCGACACGTGTGACCGAGCCCAGCCCCATGACGGCCGAGAGCATTCCCTGGAAGCTGCCAGCTGAGCCCCAGGAGGATGCAGGAGACCACGCAGCATTTCCCAGCAAGGCAGAGGAGGAAGAGCTGGACTCAGGAAAAGGGAAGATGGTGGTGGGAGTGCCAGCAAGCACAGCAGCTACCCCAGTCCCAGTGACAAGTACAGCAGCATCGTTTGAGAGGTCTGAAGGTTTTGAATGGCCTTTGGGTACCCTTGGGACCTGCCTGCTGATTGTGGTGGGGATCAGCATGTTGGCACACACAGAGACTGTGTTTTACCCACCACCATTTTGTCTCATCTCAAAAGTTAAGCAGAGTTGAGTTTGGGTCTTGTCTGCGGTTAGACGATGATATAGGAGGACCAAGAGATTTTCCCCAAGGCTGTACAGTCATGAGTGGCAGGGTGTGTGGGACAGTATGGGGAAGTATCTAGTAAACTGGCCCCCTCCAGTGCTTTGGAAGCGTCGGAGATGGAAGGCAGCTGTATGGAGTCCCCAGCAACAAGGTGCAGAAACTGCTGAAGGGGACTGAATTATTTTGAGCCTGGTGGGCCCATGGCACTTCAGGCCATCAGGGCAGAGATGCAACATAGAGATGGACTCATGATGGAGGGGTGGACTTAGCAATGGACGCTATTGACTAGTTGATTCACGTCTGTGAACACTGCACACAGCCTCTCCTGTTCTGAAAGACTGTTATAAGAGATGAAACCCGGTATCATGGACCAAATGGACTCAGCAGCTTTATAGGGATTGGTCCATGCACTAAGAAATGATCCCTTTCTCACTGTCTGTGTGTATATATGGATGTATATATGTAAGAGCAATGGCATATTGAAAATGTAGGATCTGAGCATGATGTGAACGGTATGCAATAAGGGCTGGATACTGGTTTAGCAGTAGCAGTCATATTTCTCCTTCTTAGTAGCTGGTTCAGCGTTGTGTTTTGACTTTCGGCCTGGGAACAGAGCTGGTAACACCAATGTTTTTAGTTCTTGCAAAGTCATGTTTCCTCTGACCAAGGGCTTTGTGAGCCTCATGCTCTGCCAGGGAGGAGGGGAAGCCTGTAGGAGGCAGAGACAGGACACCTGACCCAAACTGACCAAAGAGGTATTCCATACCACCACACGTCATTCCCAGGATGTAACTGAGAGTTACCTGGAAGGGCTAGGACTCCAGGTTAGAGGAGGTATTGGTCGCTGCTTGGTCAGGCTGCGGGGCGAGTTATCAGTCTGCTGGTGCTGAGGTGCTATATTCTCTTCCCTTGTTACTTCCTTTATCATTATTATTCTTGGTGGTATCAGTAGTGATTTGTGTTATACCTTAGTTACTAAACTGTTCTTATCTCAACTCGTGGGGTTTGCATAATTTTCGATTCTCCTCTCCGTCCCTCCGGGAGTAGGGGGAGGGCAAGAATTGGGGGAGTGAGTGAACGAGCTGCCTGACTAGTTTTAAACCACGACACTTGACTTGCCTAGCCTTGCCTGACTTGGCCTGGCCTGGCCTTGCTTTGACGTGCCTTCGTTCTATTGCCTTGCCTTGTAATGCCTTGCCTTGTATTGCCTTGCTGTGCATTGCCTGGACTTGCCTGGTCTTGCCTGGCTTGGCCTTGCCTGGCATTTCCTTGCCTGGCCTTGTCTTGCCTTGCCTGGCCTTGCCTGGCCTTGCCTTGCCTTGCCTGGCCTTGCCTTGCCTTGCTTTTCCTTGCCTTACATTTCCTTGCCTTACCAGGCCTAGCCTGGCCTAGCTTGGCCTTGCCTGGACTTACCTCTCCTTGCCTTGTCTTTCCTTGCCTTGCGTTGGCTGGTCTTGCCTTGCATTGACTTATCTTGTCTGGCCTTTCCTGGCATGCCTTGGCCTGGCCTTGCTTTGCCTTGCATTGAATTGCCTTTCCTTACCTTGCATTGCCTTGACTGTCCTGGCCTAGCCTGGTCTTGCCCTGCTTGACATGGCCTGTCAGGCCTTGCAGGGCTTGCCTTGCCTTCCCTTGCCTTGCCCTTCCGGGGCTGACCTAGCCTTGCCTTCCCTTCCCTTCCCTTGCCTTGCCTTGCCTTTCCTGGGCTGGCCTAGCCTTGCCTTCTCTTGCCTTCCCTTGCCTTACCATGCCTTGCCTTGCCTGGCATTGCCTTGCCTTGCCTTGCCGGGCATTCCCTTGCCTTGCCTTGCCCTGCCTTGCCTTGCCTTGTCTTGATCTACCTTGAACTTCCTTGCCCTGCCTTACCCTGGCTTGCCGTGCCTTGACTTGACTTGCCTTTCATTGCCTTGCCTTGCCTTTCCTGGCATTGCCTTGACTTACCTTGCCTTGCCTTGATCTGCCTTGAACTTCCTTGCCCTTCCTTGCCCTATCTCTCCGTGCCCTGCCTTACCTGCCTTACCCGGCCCTGCCCTGCCCTTCCTGGCCTTGCCTTACCTTGCCTTTCCTTTCCATAGCTTGTTTTGCCCTGCCTTGCCTTGCCTTGCCTCGCCTCGCCTTGCCCTGCCTTGCCTTGCGCATCCTGGCCCTGACTTGCCTTGCCTTTGCAGGGCACTGCAGGTACAGCTGAAAATTCCCTGACTCTTCCTTGGTCCATTGTTGAGTTGCTTTGGAAATAAATCTGACTCTACAGCTCTAACACCAAAAGGAACTGTTCACCTTCATGTGCAGCAGACACACAGATCTCTTGCTGTGTCATGTGCACTTGCCAGTTACTGAGGAAAGTATCCATGGGCTGGGAAAGAAACAGCACAGGAGGAAATTTTTAGTTAATTGTTGCTCTTCCCGGTAAATCCTGTAGGGCTCTAGCATCTTGTTCCGTATTTTCTGTGGTCACTGGAATGGGTTTCATTATTAAAAAAAGTATTTCACTTTCTACTTCCCTGTGTTCCAGGAGAAACAGCAACAAGGGCCTCCCCTTGTGCCACAGCTTGTGACACTGGGCAAGAAAAACAGATGGGGTGGTACTTGTGGAGAAACCTGTGGCCTGTAGAGCTTCATCAGGGACAAGGACAGGTTTCTGTGTAAGCACTGACTCAGTTCAGCCCAGCTGTGCTGTAGTGAAGAGCAGCACCCATCGCTGCCCTGTGCGGAGTCGGGGCTGGGGTACGTGCTCCCCACCCCTTCTCTCCTGCCTCCTTTGTCTGCAGTGAAACAGAAACCATGTTCTCTGAAGAAATTCTTTCCCGTGAGGGTGGTGAGACACTGGAACGTGTTTCCCAGAGAAGCCCCCCATGCCTCTTGTGAAACTGTTTAGGATTTAGGGAATGATTGATCAACCTGAAAGAGCTCCTGGTATGAGCAGGGAGTATCCAACTTTCCTGATCTCTGTGTGCTGCTCCCACCTTTGCCAGGCAACCAGAGCTCCTGGTGCAGCCAGGGAGCAGCCAGCATCCAACTCCTTGCACTGTGCAAAGGCTGGGGCCTAACAGGAACTCCTGGGGAAGCAGAGGGCTCCAGGAAATGGGGGGGAAGTGAGTCAGCACATTCCACCCCGTAACTAAAGTCAGTTCATCTTTCTCAGAGTGCTGTGCTCACCTCTTGCCGCTGTGCCAACAAACAGAGTAGTGCTGAATTCCAGTTATAAATTGAGGGCAATGTTTGGTTGCTTTACTCAATTGTTAAGAATTTCTTAAATGGGTTTAATTACAATTATATATATGGACAGGTTTCTGCATCAACATAACTTGTCCAGCTGATTTCTATGCTCTAATGTATAGCAGAATGTTTAACAACAAACAGAATAGGATATAAATCAGTGAAATTAAGGTAGGATGTAAAATTCAACTTTAAAGCCCCAGTTGCTGTTGCTGACCATCCAACCAGTGCATCCTACCAGAGATGTTCTCATGCTCAGTGTGTGGACTTCCCAGGGATAGGTTTGGTTGGACTCGATGTTCTCAAAGGGCCATTTTCAAATTAATTGATTGATTGTAATAAACGAAGATTTTTAGCGTTTGCTGCTAAGCTGGGACCGAGGGGAGACCTGCGAGACACAGGGAGCTTAAAGGCACTTGGCAGTGGAGGATGCTGAGGAGGAGGAGGAGGAACCTTCTGAAGGAGAAACCTTCCCAGCCCTGTTTGTGGTAAGGCACTGGGTGCAGGGCAATGCAGCTGCAGTTTCTCTCTGTGTAGATAAGGAGGAGGATGTGCTGCAGAGCAGGGCTTCCCCTGCACCATGCAGGGACAGGACAAGGCAGGTCCCTTGTCCCGGGGCTGGCTGCAGGGTGTGAATGTGGGTGTGCAGGCAGGGGTGCCCAGCACTGCCCTTGCACCAGGGTCCCTGCAGCCCAAAGGCTGTGTGCAGGGGCAGGGACTCTGCTGCCTGCCAGGGTCAGCACTCAGCCTGCCCGGGAGCTCCCCATGGAGCTCAGGGGGAGCTGTGGGGAAAGGAGAAACCCCTGACAGGGAAGGGAAGTGCTGGGTGAGTGACGCTGCTCCAATCTGCCGTCACTCTGAGCACTTCTTCAGAGGGTCCTTCTGAAAGACACTGAGGCATCATTTACCTGATAGGGAAGGATGCTGAGCTTTGATGGTTTTCCCTCTTGGTGGGCAGGTTGGGCAGTGGGAGCTGGGAATTTACTTCTCTGCTTTGAGGGAGGCACCGAGAGTCTTGCGAGGGTTTGTATGAGCTGCTCCTGAGCCCCTGCACAGGCAGGGGTGTGCAGGGCAGAGCTGAGCACACAGCCCATGGCATGGGCTCTGGGAGCACTGAGAGGGAGCAGAGCTGGGCACAGAGCAGCAGCTCCTGGCAGGGACAGCTCCAGACAGCAGAGACATGGGCAGGGAGTGGGTTGAAAGTGCAGCCCAGCCCTGGGGAGGGTGCGTTCAGGCAGCTCTCTTGGGGTCTGCCACTGGAGGTGGCTGCTGGCCGTGCTCTGCTGCCCACAGCCCTTTGCTTCTCAGCGTGAGAGCTCTGTGGACTGTCCTTTGAAACCATTCTCCCCTGGTCTCAGCACAGGACAGATGTTTGTGGGAGTTCTTAAGATCAATTTGTGTGTGAAGGAACCTTACAGGCAGTGCAAGTTTGAGCACAGGGCAACTGGGAGAGGACTGATGGACACTGCAGCTCTCTTGGTTCTGCAAAGAACTGAGACTTTTGGGCTGATGCAATGCTCTTCTGATTGTACCTAGGAAGAAGCCTCAGCAGTGTAATGACATCACTGCCGATGACACTGAACCTCTCCTCTCCTGCTAAAATGTGCTCAGTTGTGAATGTGTAAACTGAACTTCTGTATCTGACACCCCTCCTGTCCTGACCTGTCACTGCCTTTTTCTCCTCTGACGGTGCCCCATGCCCAGAGGCAGCAGATGTCCAACGGCAGCTCCATCACCCACTTCCTCCTCCTGCCATTCGCACACACGCGGGAGCTGCAGCTCTGCCACTTCTGACTCTTCCTGGGCATCTCCCTGGCTGCGCTCCTGGGCAACGGCCTCATCATCACCAGCACAGCCTGTGACCAGCGCCTCCACACCCCCATGTACTTCTTCCTCCTCAACCTCTCCCTGCTGGACCTGGGCTGCATCTCCACCACTGTCCCCAAATCCATGGCCAATTCCCTCTGGGACACCAGGGCCATCTCCTACACAGGCTGTGCTGCACAGCTCTTTTTCTTTCTCTTCTTCATTTCAGCAGAGTATTTTCTCCTCACTGCCATGTCCTACGACCGCTACGTGGCCATCTGCAAGCCCCTGCACTATGGGACCCTCCTGGGTACAGAGCTTGTGTCCACATGGCAGCAGCTGCCTGGGGCAGTGGCTTTCTCACTGCTCTGCTGCACATGGCCAATACATTTTCACTGCCCCTCTGCCGAGGCAATGCTGTGGAGCAGTTCTTCTGTGAAATCCCCCAGATCCTCAAGCTCTCCTGCTCACACTCCTACCTCAGGGAAGTTGGGCTTCTTGTGGTTGCTGTCCTGATTGCTATTGGCTGTTTTGTTTTCATTGTGGGGTCCTATGTGCAGATCTTCAGGGCCGTGCTGAGGATGCCCTCTGAGCAGGGACGCCACAAAGCCTTTTCCACGTGCCTCCCTCACCTGGCCGTTCTCTCCCTCCTTGTCAACACTGCTGTCTTTGCCTACCTGAAGCCCCCCTCCATCTCCTCCCCATCCCTGGACCTGGTGGTGTCAGTGCTGTACTCGGTGGTGCCTCCAGCAGTGAACCCCCTCATCTACAGCCTGAGGAACCAGGAGCTGAAGGATGCTGTGAGGAAGCTGGTGAATGGATGGGTTTCAGCAACCATATACTGCTTCCTTTACACTGCAAAGGGCTTCCATTGTAGGATATGAGAGGCCATGTCTTTCCTGCTTCAATTTGTGGTGATGTCTTCACGTAAATGTCAGTTTTCATCTCCTCCTGCTTAAGTAGCCACTCTTGTTGTCTGACACACAGGCTTTGTGTCAGTGGGGGTCTCTCATTGTATTTAAGGGAAATAAACCATCCTACAGCAACTTCTTCTCTGTGATACGTCCTCACATGTCAGGAATGAAGGGGAATGAAAGCAGCTTTCTGTCTGCTCCAGCTCTGGGATGGCTGCTCTGTGCCTGCAGCAGGAAGAGCTCTTGGGGAGCCCAAGACCCAGGGCTGTTGTGCTGGTGTGGGGAGATGGGATGGCATGGGTGGGGGTGCAGAGCTCTCAGGGTGTCCTGGGCAGGGGAGCAGGGGACACAGGGGTCCCTGCAGGGAACTCCCCTGCGATGGCACAGGCTGGGGCTGCCTGGCAGGGTGCAGCCCATGGGAAAGGTCTGCGTGGGCAGGAGCTGGACAGGAGGCAGCGTGTGCCCTGGCAGCAAGGGAGGACAGCAGCATCGTGGGCTGTATGAGCAGGAGCACGGCAGGAGAACAAGGGAAGGGATGATCTGGAATCCTCCATCCAGGTTTCACATTCCCAACTCAGGAACGCTATTGGCAAACAGGAGTGGGTTTAGTAATGAGCCCTCAGGTCAGGAGATACTGGAGCACGGTGCCTGTGGGGAGAGGCTGGGGAAGCTGGGCTTGTCTATCCTGGAGAAGGGAAAGCTGATGGGGACCTGAGATCTTGGGAAGGGAAGGCTGTTGGGGACTGGCTGCCTGTACTGGCAAGGAGGACATGGAGAATACAGAGCCAGGCTCCTCACCATGGTGCCTGGTGGGAGGACAAAAGGCAGTGGGTGACAGTGACAGAGGAGAGGTTCAGGCAGGACAGAAGGAAACCTTGTTCCCATCGGCTCAGGCAAGTGCTGCATCAGGTCACCCAGAGAGGCTGTGCAGTCTCTGGCCTTGGGAATTTCCAGCTCAGCCTGAACCAAGCCTTGAACCACTTGCTCTGACCCTGCTCCTGGTGGGTTTGACTTGAGACATCCTGGGGTCCCTTCCAACACCTGTTCACTTCTGATCCTACAATGATGGCCTTATGAAGGGTCACAAAGATGCTCTAAGGGCTGGAACACGTCTCCAATGGAAATAGGCTGAGAGATGTGGGTGCTCAGCCTGGAGAAGAGAAGGTTCCAGGGAGATATCTTAGCAATCTCTCCATATCTAAGCAGGGCCTACAAGAAATGTGGAGAGGGGTTTTTGCAAGGGCCTGCAGTGACAGAACAAGGGGGAATGGCTCTAAGCTGAAAAAAGGGAGATGTAGCTTGGACATTCAGATGAAGTTGTTCCCTTTGAGAGTGGTGCGACACTGGCACAGGGTGCCCAGAGAAGCTGTGTCTGCCCCATCCCTGGCAGTGCTCAAGGCCAGGTTGGATGGGAGTCAGCTTTGTTCTGAAGCAGTGCTTTGTCCACCTCTGATGTTCACAAGGGATGACAGATGAAATCCAACTTCATTGTAAAGTTCACTACTTGTACTCATGACTCAAGTGAGTCTGGGCTGCACAAGAGAGGCTCAGCATGGCCTTAGAGTCATTTGGACTGTGCTATTTATTTACTGGCATAACACTTCTGAGGTGGTTTTTGATTTTTTTTTTTGGGGGGGTGTGCTATAAAACATTCTTTGTATGACATAAAATCAGAACAATATTGACACAAGGAGAAGTTCTCAGCTCCTTGTAGCTTAGTGCAGAGCAAGGAGGGCTGCAGTGTCCATCAGTCCTTTCCCATTTGCCCTGTGCTTACAACACTTGTGTATGCTGCCTTCACACACAAACTGATCTTAAGAACTCCCACAAACACCTGTCCTGTGCTGAAAGCAGGGGAGCACGGTTTCAAAGGGCTGATCAGGGAGCTCTCATGGGGAGAAGCAAAGGACTGTGCCCAGCAGATCACGGCCAGCAGCCACCTCCAGTGCCAGACCCCAAGAGAGCTGCCTGAACGCACCCTCCCCAGGGCTAGGCTGCACTTTCCCCCCACTCCCTGCCCATCCATATCTCTGCTGCCTGGAGCTGTCCCTGCCAGGAGCTGCTGCTCTGTGCCCAGCTCTGCTCCCTCTCAGTGCTCCCAGAGCCCATGCCATGGGCTGTGTGCTCAGCTCTGCCCTGCACACTGCTCCCAGCAGCAGGGCTCTGCCCAGGGGCATCTCTGCCTCTGCAGGAACCTCACACCTGGCACTCAATGGATCCATCAGTGGTGAATGGAGAAACATGGTCAGCCCCTGAGGAAAGCCTCGAGAGCTTCTTAGGTCTTCAGTTAGTTACTGGTGGCAATGAGCAGTGTGTAGGGAGGTGAGAGAGGGTGGAGGGAAGTCAGCAAGAAGCAAGGTGATGGTTCAGGGCATTAACAAATCCTTACAAGCACGACAGAGCCCAGCAATGGAGAGCAGTTGGTGTCGGTAGGTGGAGGAGGAGTAGGTGTTCCTGGAGTGTGGCTGCAGGCCCTGGACAGACCAGAGGCTATCTGAGAACTTTCCCTCATGGGAACATGCCTCAGCGTGGCACATGGGGAATGCCCACTGCTGGGGGTGCCTGAACGCTGCTCATATTGCCCCATGAGCCCACCTTCCTGTCTCCCTCTCTTGCACTACCCAAACTTGCCTGGAATGCAGGATCCATCCCTGAGCCTGGGGAATGCAGGAATGCTCCAGGAGTCCCTGCAGGGGGATCAGCCTCTGCCCAGCTGGCTCGGGGAGGTCCCTCACAGGCTGCTCTTCCTCAGTGCCTTTGGTCCGGAGGTGGAGCATACGAGGGGTCACAGCTCAACCTGGGCAATGGAACAGGGCGCCACGGCCACATACGAGGAGTGGAGAGGGACTGACATTGGCACAGCAGAGAATCATGGAATCCCAGAGTGGGTTAGGGTGGAAGGGATCTTAAAGCTCATTGAAAGCACTACGACAGGTAGGGACATCTTCCACTAGAACAGGTTACTCATGTGGTCACTCCCGGAGCACCCCTGGGTGCACAGTGCCACCCCAATAACAGCACAACCCCGCCCAAACCACCTTGTCCTGCTTCTCCTATGGGATACAGGGTCAGAGCCTCAAAACAGACCCAAAACAGGACAAAAACACCCCAAAAAAAACAGCCCAAAACCATCTTCTCCTGCTTCTCCTATGAAACTCAGGGTCAGAACCAAAAAACAGCCACACAAACAGGACAAAACCACCCCAAAACCACCCAAAACAAGACCGAAACACCCCCAAACCGCCCCAAAACTATCCCAAAACCACCTTATCCTGCTTCCCCTGTGGGATACAAGGTCAGAGCCCCAAAAATGGACAAAAAAAGCCCCAAAGCACACCCAGAACCAGCCCAAAAATGCCTTCTCCGCCTTCTCCTACGGGATATAGGGTCAGAGCCCCAAAACAGCCGTAAAACAGCCCAAAACCAGGGGAAAACCAGACCAAAACATGCAAAGAAAACCACAAAAAAGGCCAAAATCACCCCAAAATCACCTTGTCCTGCTTCTTCTTTGGAATACAGGGTCAGACCCCCAAAAAGACCCAAACAGGACTAAACAGCCCAAAACCACTCCCAAAACAACCCCAAAACACCCAAAAAAACACCCTAAAACCACTTTATCCTGCTTCTCCTATGGGATACAGGGTCAGACCCCCAAAACAGACCCAAAACAGGACAAAACTAACCAAAAACACCCACAAAACACCACCAAACAACACCAAAACCACCTTGTCCTGCTTCTCCTGTGGAATACAAAGTCAGAGCCCCAAAACAAACCCAATAGAGGCAAAAACCAGGCCAAAACCAACCCAAAACCCAGAAAACAGCCAAAACCACCCCAAAACCACCTTGTCCTGCTTCTCCTATGGGATACCGGGTCAGACCTCAAAAACAGGACAAAAACAGCCCACACCCACACCAAAACCAACTTCTCCTGCTTCTCCTGTAGGATATAGGGTCAGAGCCCCAAAAGAGAGGCATAAAACAGGAGAAAACCCAAAACCACCGAAAAAACCAAAACAAACCCAAACCACACCAAAAACACTTTGTCCTGCTTCTCCTAGGGGATACAGGGCCAGAGCCTCAAAACAGCCAAAAGCACCCACAAAACAGGAGAAAACCAGCCCCAAACCACCTTGTCCTGCTTCTCCTGTGGGGTACAGGGTCAGAGCCCCAAAACAGCCCCAAAAGAGAACAAAACCACCCCAAAACATACCAAAAACCATGCCAAAACCACCTTCTCCTTCATCTCCTGTGGGATACAGGGTCAGAGCCCCAAAACAGACCCAAAACAGACCAAAACCAAAACAAAACAGCCAAAACAGCCCTTCAGAAAACCACAACCACCCCCAAAAACACCTTATCCTGCTTCTCCTGTGGGATACAGGATCCATCCCTGAGCCTGGGGAATGCAGGAACCTCCTGCAGTGGAGGTGCAAAGCTTCTGTGAGACACTTGTGAGTGCGGGCAGAGAGCGGGGTGTGTGCAGCAGAGAGGGTGCTACAGGCAGGAAGCTGTCCCAGATGAAGCGCCCTGTCCCCAGAGCATGGGGTACCTTGCAAGCAAGGACACCACCTTTCCTTTTGGCTCTTGCCAAGAAGTTCTCAATCCAGACCATTGGCTTTTCCCACTGCTCTCTCATGGTGCTTTTTTCTCTACACTGATTGCATCACCCATTCCTCTAGAAGCCTCCTTTAGATCAGCTTGCTGAGGGGTATTCACTCCACCTGCTGAATTGACACTGTAGTAGCAGCCTACAACTATGTGAAATGTGGCTGCAGAGATGATGGAGGTTTTCTTGCTAGCAGCAAGAGAAGGAAACCTCTGCAAAGTGCAGCTTGGAAGGTTCAGATTCGAAGTTAGGAAAGAGAAATGTCTCTCAAAAGGTGGACTTGTGGTGACTTGTGGTCACCCAGAGGGAGTCTGGCTCAGCCCATGGCTTTGTGTTTCAAGGAACAGACAGCGATGAGTGCAGAGATGGGACTGAAGGTACAGAAATGCCAGGTGAGAGCTAGGTGGGAAAGCAAGATGGGTGTCAACAGCCTGAAGGGAAAGAGGTGCAGGCATGGGCCAGTGAAGGACAGCCTGCAGCAGAGATGGCTGAGGATTCTGGCATGGCTGGAAGGCCCAAAGAACAAAAGGCCTCTGTGCCCTGGGCTATGGTATTTGCCTCTTTCATCAAGACCTATAAAGAGACCTTTCCTTCTCAGGATTTCAGGCTCTTCCCTAAGGGCTGCAGTCAGGGCTTGGCTTTCTCACCATCAGACACCTGCATTTTGCCTTTGTCTCCCTGTAATCACAGCCTCCAGTTACTTGCTTTAACGAGTCCCTGGGGATGCTTTGCCAGTAACAGCCCTCAGTGGGGCCCATTAATGCTGAAGGCACTTAGGGCTTTGTTTCTGACTTGGACTTCCTGAGAGGTTTCCTCAGCACATGAGGTTCATGGACTCAGCCCAAATACACCATGGGGCTCATTAAAACCTTTGCGTTTTGTCAAGTCTTTCAGGTTGCACAGCACATTGGAGGTTTCTGAGTGCAGGAAGATTGCAAAGAGCAACTGATAAAAGTTCTTGTCAAGTGTTTGTTTTCATATGTTTAAGTTTAGAAATTTCTGTGCCTTCTGGAATGGCCGGCACAGGGATCACAAGAACCTGCCAGGGCCCGGCCGCCTTCCGCAATGCCTGGTGAGCTTCTGTGATCCTTGCCAGAGCCAGGCAGGTCCCCTTGTGCTCAGCTCCCAGTGACAGCACCAGCAGCTGCAGTGCCCAGGGGCTGCTCCTGCCCTGCCACCTTCTCAGCACCTCTGACACCAGCAGCTCCTGCACGCAGAAGACTCCGGCTTCCACCCCAGCACCTCTGCAGGCAGAGCTGTGCTCCAAGCACATGAACAAGCCCAGTGCCTCCTCCTCACCCATCCCCTGCTCCTACAGCTGTGATGGCACCAGCACAGCTCCTGACAGCTTCTCCTCCCTTCCCAGCACGCACCCACAATGTGTTTGAGGCCAACACTAAAACAGGATTGCAAAGTCAAAGAACACGGACCTGGATGCGCAGGGCAGCCACGGGAGATGCAGCCTCCCGAGGGAGGGGTCTCCTCCACACTGGTTACTGCAGGGCTCTGGCAACTTAAAAAGCCCACGCTCACTGTGGGGGCCCCATCACAATGGGTGTCTCCACAGCTACCGCCACAGCTTTGTGATGGCTGGAGAGTATGGAACTGTCTGGGGACAGGTGAGCAGCCAACAGAGAGTTTGTGGGTGAGAGATAAAGGGAGAAAAGTGATGGGGGACATTACTGTGGGGATCTGTTACAGACCGCCTGATCAAGGAGAACCTGTGGATGAAGCACTCTATAGACAGATAGGAACAGCCTCACGCTCACAGGCCCTTGTCCTCATGGGTGACTTCAACCACCCTGACATCTGTTGGAAGGAGGGTATGGCCTGGCACAAGCACTCCAGGAGGTTCCTCGATTGTGTAGAAGACAACTTCCTTCTCCAAGAAATAGAGGAACCGACAAGGAGAGGTGCCGTGCTTGACCGTGTGCTCACCAACAGGGAAGGGCTCGTTGGAAATGTGATGCTCCAGGGCAGCCTTGGATGCAGCGATGACGAGATGGTAAAATTTGAGATCCTCAGGACTGTGAGGAGACCGTGCAGCAAGCTCACTGCCCTGGACTTCAAAAGAGCAGACTTTGGCCTCTTCAGGAACCTGCTTAGGAAGGTTCCATGGGATCCAGCCCTAGAGGGCAGAGGGGCCCAAGACTGTTGGTTGATATTCAAGGATCACCTGCTGCAAGCTCAGGAGTGTTGCATCCCAACTAGAAGGAAGTGCAGCAGGAGGGCCAGGAGACCTCCTTGGATGGATAAGGAGGTGCTGAGGAAAATTCAAATGAAAAAAGAGGCTTCTAAAAAGTGGAAGCAAAGACAGGCATCCTGGGAACAATACAGGGATGTTGACCGGGGATCTAGGGACCAGGTTAGGAAAGCTAAGGCCCAGTTAGAATTCAACTTGGCTAAGGATGTTAAGGATAACAGGAAGGGATTCTACAGGTACATAGCAAATAAAAAACAGACTAGGGTAAAAGTAGGTCCCCTCAGGAAGCTCTCAGGAGAACTGGCTACACAGGATTTGGAGAAGGCTGAGGTTCTGAATGACTTCTTTGCCTCACTCTTCACTGGCAAAGGGTCTGACCACACCACCCAAGTCTTGGAAGGCAGATGCAGGGACTGTGAGAATGAAGACCTTGCGCCCACTGTAGGAGAGGAACTGGTTCGAGACCATCTTAAAAATCTGAACATGCACAAGTCCATGGGTCCTGATGAGATCCATCCGCGGGTCCTGAAGGAGCTGGTGAATGAAGTTGCGAAGCCACTGGCCATCATATTTGAGAAATCATGGAAGTCAGGTGAAGTTCCCAATGACTGGAAAAAGGGGAATATAACCCCCATTTTCAAGAAGGGGAAAATGGATGACCCGGAGAATTACAGAGCAGTCAGTCTCACCTCTGTGCCTGGCAAAATCTTGGAGCAGATTCTCCTGGAAAGCATGCTAAGGGACATGAAAATCAACAAGGTGCTTGGTGACAGCCAGCAGGGCTTCACTGAGGGGAAATCCTGCCTGACCAGTGTGGTGGCCTTCTATGATGGGGCTACAGAACTGATGGACAGGGGTAGAGCAGTTGATGGCATCTACCTGGACTTGTGTAAAGAGTTCGACACTGTCCCACACCACATCCTTGTCTCTAAATTGGAGAGACATCAATTTGATGGATGGACCACTCGGTGGATAAAGAACTGGCTTTATGGCCGCATGCAAAGCGTTCTGGTCAATGGCTCAATGTCCGGCTGGAGACCAGTAACGAGTAATGTCCCTCAGGGATCGGTGTTGGGACCGGTCTTGTTCAACATCTTTGTTGCTGACATGGACAGTGGGATTGAGTGCGCCCTCAGCAAGTGTGCCCATGACACCAAGCTGCGTGGTTCGGTTGATACCCTGGAGGGAAGGAATGCCATCCAGAGGGACCTCGACACGCTTGCGAGGTGGGCTGATGGCAACCTCATGAAGTTTAACCATGCCAAGTGCAAGGTCCTACAGCTGGGTCGGAGCAATCCCAGGCACAGCTACAGGTTGGGCAGAGAAGAGATTCAGAGCAGCCCTGCAGAGAAGGACTTGGGGGTGTTGGTAGATGAGAAAATGAACATGAGCCGGCTTCAGTGTGTGCTCACAGACCAGAAACCAACCGTATCCTGGGCTGCATTAAAAGGAGCGTGACCAGCAGGTCGAAGGAGGTGATCCTGCCCCTCTACTCTGCTCTTGTGAGACCTCACCTGGAGCATTGTGTGCAGTTCTGGTGTCCTCAACATAAAAAGGACATGGAACTGTTGGAACAAGTCCAGAGGAGGCCACAAGGATGATCAGGGACTGGAGCACCTCCTGTATGAAGATAGGCTGAGGAAGTTGGGGCTGTTCATCCTGGAGAAGAGAAGGCTGCTTGGAGACCGCATAGCAGCCTTCCAGTATCTGAAGGGGGCCTATAGGGATGCTGGGGAGGGACTCTTCATTAGGGACTGTATTGATAGGACAAGGGGTAACGGGGTAAAACTTAAACAGGGGAAGTTTAGATTGGATATAAGGAAGAAATTCTTTCCTGTTAGGGTGGTGAGGCCCTGGAATGGGTTGCCCAGGGAGGTTGTGAATGCTCCATCCCTGGCAGTGTTCAAGGCCAGTATGAATGAAGCCTTAGGGGATACGGTGTAGTGTGAGGTGTCCCTGTCCATGGCAGGGGGGTTGGAACTAGATGATCTTAAAGTCCTTTCCAACCATAACTATTCTATGATTCTATGGTTCTATGAACTTGCCTGATGATTTGGAGTCTTGGCTGAACTTGGCCCAGGTCTCCGTTCCCGCCTTACTGCTCTTGCTCAGGTACTGTGGGATGGTCCCTGCACACCATGATGTTCCCCTCTGGCTCTGTTTAAAGAGATTAAAGAGATAAACCTCTGTAGTACTGGCCAGGTTTCTGCAAATTAGAACCTTTCTCTGGCTGCACCCAACAGCCCTGCCAGTGCTCACTGCTCTGGCAGTCACTCTCCATTCAGACCTTGTCCCTGCATGGGCAAATTAAGAGATAGTCTTCTCAGTGAGGCAAATGAGTAAGCAACTGAACATTCTATTCAATGTTATTCTCTGGTCATTAGTATCTCCTCCATTTCAAAATATATTAGAATTATGGTCTTTAGTAGATGAGCAGCACTTTTGTTTGGAAATGGGTTTCAAGTCTTAGTAAAGACTCTTTAATCTTTCCAGCTTCAATGTTTCTTTGCTTTGAAGATGATGAGGTGCCATCTCTAAGAAATGCTTTTTCTCAGTAACTTCAGAGCAGTTTCTGATCTTGTTCTAGTCTGTCTCCCAGAAGACAAGCCATCTCAAAGGTTGAGGAATTAACAGCTCCAGATGTTTAACTTGTGAAATCACTAAAGAAATTCTTCAGTTACATCTGAAGGGGAGAGAAAACAAGATTGCCATGGGTGATGTGCCCAGTGAGGCTGCTGGCATCGTATCCCAACCATCTAAGATAGAAAGTAATAACCGCTAAAGACAGGAGTCTCTGGTTGATGCAGCCAAACATTGACACCCAACACCCTGTAGAGCAGAACAGGGAGAGGTGGAGAATTTACTTCTCTGAAGCTCTGATTTATAAAGCAAGCCAGGAGGTGAGAAAATCATTTTTTTCTCAAGATAGAGATGATTCTGTGCAGTACAGTCATGCAGATCCATACACTGAGTCCAAGTCTGTGTGTGTCACTTGTAATACCAGTTTTACACATTTTATTTGTATTCCTCTGCCACACATATATATATATTTACACACATACACATATTACGTGTTGGAGAATGGCTTAGAAAGAAAGGGCACAGTGGGTCTAGTGACCCTCTGTATCGAGAAAGTCAGTTTTGATGATTGCGGCCTAGTCTGGTTCAGCGGCCTTGACATCTCTACTGCTACGAGACTGACGTGGCAGTGGAAAAGTACCGACCGCTAATAACCCTAGGTCAAGTTCGGTTGAGGACAAGTATGATAAACAACTTTGAGGAAGTGCCCTCTCAGGAATGAGGATGTTAGCCTGCCGTTAAACCGCAAGTAAACCGCAAGTAGGAGAAGTATATTAATGTAACCTTTAGGCTTGCAGCCTATCAGCAACTGACTAGTAGGCATAAATCATTGTAAGAGTATAAAAGATGGCAAGTTGAATCAATAAACGAAGTCTGCTTATCACTCATATTGAGTCTGATTGCATTCTTCCTCCGCCGATGAAAGATGACACTGCTTGCGGGTCTGGGACTCTGACTCAATAACCACCTGACATTTGGCGCCCGAACAGGGACCCGAAGTCAGTGTCACCACGACGGATCGGCGGACAGGAGCACGGCACCGGGAGCAGCCACCGGTGGGCAAGAGCGACTCAACACTGTTGCGGTGTGTCGACTCCGAGGTCCGGTCCGACTGAAGACCGCCGCTGCCAGGGCTACAGGCTGAGGGGCTGCAGGAACGGGACGCTAGGGTAAGACAGCGCGCTTTATAAGAGATAAGAGGTTATGGATCTAGAAGTAGCCCTAGAAATGTTAGAAGGCTTTTTAGAAAAGCAGGGGGTTGATAAAAGTTGCGTTAAAGCACTAGCGGGACTAGTGGCAACAGGGCGTACACAGGGGTGTTTTAGGAGCTCAGAGGATATATTTGAAGAGGAGGAGTGGCGTAAGCTAGGAGATTATTTGTGGGACAGGGTGATAGATGATGACAAAACAGCAAGGAAACTGATGAAACCTTGGCGTGAAATCATTAACAATATAAAACGTTATAAGATTGAAAAAGGTCTTGCGGCAGTCGCCTCGGCAAAACTGGAGCAGGGGGGGCCTTCCCCATCCTCCACAGCCGACTGTGGCCTCTCTACATTCTCTAGTAGCGCCACGCAGGCTCCGACAGGAGGAGGGGTGATGTTTAGTGGTACACGGATACCTCCAGAGCCATGCTGGCAAAAGGTGCCTGTGAGTAAACACTCAAAGGAGCCAAGACAAGAGACAGATAGTGATACGGAGGATAAAACGGAACCGGTCACGGAATCAGATTCTATTAGGAGGCGAGTGACAGGGACGAATTGGCAGAAGGCTATGGAAGATGCGGTAACTGAGGAAGGAACAGGGATACTGTCAAGTTTAGCCTTCCCAGTAATGTTCAATATTAACGAACATGGGGATGTGCACGGGGAGCATAATCCAATTAGTTGGAAAATGTTATCACAATTAAGGCAGACAGTAAATGACGCTGGGCTGCATGGGGAGCCAACGAAGCAGTTCATGAATTATATATGGGGAAGCACGCTATTGTGTCCCGAAGACATTAAGGTAATAATGAGAATGATAATGACGCAGTCGCAGATTTTATTGTGGCAAGCACATTGGCAGCGACTCTGTGAAGCCTCAGTGCAGCAGCCCAGAGGAGATAATGATCCACTGAGGGGGGTCACTGTTGAACAGTTGATGGGGTCAGGACCCTTTATTACGGTTAGAGCACAGCTGGAGATGGGACCGGAGAGGTGCCTAGAAGCAATGAGAACGGCTAGGGCAGCCATAGAGTTAGTTAAAACCACACCCCCGTCCCCATCATATATGAATATTAAACAGGGAAGACAGGAGCCTTTCTCTGCATTCGTAGACAGATTGACCAGTGCCATAGAACAATCAGATGTTCCCGACTGGATGCATGGGGCACTACTCAGGCAGTGTGTTTTACAGAATGCAAATTCATCAACAAGGAGTGTGCTAGTGACGTTGCCGGTTGATGCGACTATCGAGATGATGTTAGAAAGAATGAGCAGGGTGCCGGTAGGTGCGCAAGCGATGTTAGTAGAGGCGGTGAAAAATCTAGGGAAAGATTTCCTGCAAGCCCAACAGCAAGCCCTCGTAGCACAGCAGCAAGCGACACAACAAGTTTTTGCTGCGTTAGCACTGCTGAGGCCTCCAGATAAAGGCGAGCAACGAAAGGGCTCTTCTGGCAGACGACACAATAAATGTTTTCGCTGTGGCCGTGACGGGCATATTCGGCGAGACTGTCGCGCAGGTCAAGTGTGGTGTGAAAACTGCAAGTCGAGCAACCATAATACCGCAGCCTGTTATCGCTCGGGAAACGGCCAGCAGAGCGCGTCGAGCCGCCGCGCCCAGACAACAGTAGCTGCTCCAGCGCTTCAAACTCCCGTGATGCAGCAACAAGGGCCACCGGACCCGCAAGGCCCTCCTGCCAGCTACAACCAGCTACCAGAGGGAGCCTCGGGCTGGACCTGGCAACAGCAGTAGATATTACCTTGATTGACAGCAAACCACAACGCGTCGCATCGCCAGTTTATGGTCCGCTCATCATCAACGGGCAAGCAGTTGGAGCACTATTGTTAGGGCGATCATCTACCGGACTCAAAGGATTAATGATTTTGCCGGGAGTCATCGATGCCGATTACCAGGGACGAATTGACATTGTGATGTACACCTTATTTCCGCCGCTCCATATCCCGGCGGGGAGCCGCGTTGCACAGCTAGTCCCAATAGCACAAGTCACAAAGGGCATGACGTCTCTTAGTAACCAAGAAAGAAATGATCAGGGGTTTGGATCTACAGGGGTAGCGGCTATGCTCACCCTCTCTATGAAAAAGAGGCCAATTGTGACTGCGCAACTATGTGCTCGGAATGAGACTGTGACCCTTGCATTACTTCTCGATACGGGTGCGGACTTGACTATCATAGACAGCAGCTATTGGCCCCAGCGCTGGCCCCTCCGATCTTCCACCAGAGGAGTGGAAGGGGTTGGAGGCCATTCATCAGTTCAACAAAGTGTCGATAGAGTCCAGATATACATAGGTGGATGTCAAGCTAACACCTTTGTTACTGTAATGAAATTACCTGAGGGAGTGCAAGGACTCGTTGGTAGAGATGTGCCCGATCAGATGGGAGCAATTCTAACTACCGACCAAGGTCCAAATTTCGGCTGTCGGCCACTGCACAATGGGCTTTCCCGATCCCGCTAAAATGGACTACCGATAACCCAGTATGGATCGAACAGTGGCCGTTAAAATTGGAAAGCCTGCAAGCTGCACATCACTTAGTGCAAGAACAGTTCAGTCAGGGACACCTAAAACTTTCTACGAGCCCTTGGAATACTCCAATTTTTGTGATCAGGAAAAAATCTGGGAAGTACCGTCTGTTACACGACCTCCGAGCTGTTAACGACCAGATGCAAGCCATGGGGGCGCTACAGCCTGGTCTACCTAATCCTGCAATGCTGCCGGAATCTTGGCACCTTTTGGTGATTGATCTCAAGGACTGCTTCTTTACCATCAGTTTACATCCACAAGATACCCAGCGTTTTGCTTTTACCTTGCCAGCAATTAATAGGGAAGCGCCTGCTCAGCGCTTTGAATGGACCGTGCTGCCTCAAGGGATGAAGAACAGTCCCACCTTATGTCAGTTGTTTGTTGACAACGCTTTACAACCCATCAGGCAACTATGGAAGGGCGTCTTTATATATCATTATATGGATGATATTTTGTTTGCACAACGGCAGCCATTTGACCAACACCAATTACAGACCTTGCGACAACAGTTAAACTCCAAAGGCCTGGTCGTAGCAGAAGAAAAAAATCCAACAGAAAGCGCCGTGGCTTTATCTTGGCTGGAAGATTACGGACTCTCAAATACGTCCTCAAAAGATACAACTTAGGACGGAAATAAAAACCCTCAACGATGCGCAGAAATTGTTAGGAGATATCCAGTGGATTCGCCCGGTAGTTGGCATTCCCACCCATCAGCTTGAGGTTCTTCGTCCGCTACTCAAAGGCACGGATCCTGCTGCCAAGGTGGACGTTACAATGGAACAAGCTACTGTAATTCAGACACTTGCTGAACAGATCACAGAACATTTTGTTTCAAGACGCAGTCTTGCTCTCCCCATCGATCTTACTATTTGGCATACTCACCATCAGTTATTAGGCGCCTTGACGCAATTTAAAAAGAAAAAGGGGGAGAAAAGCGAGCTTAAGATCTTGGAGTGGGTATTTACAAGTTTGCAGCCAAAAAAGTCGATTCAGCCCAAAGTAGAAAACTTAGCAGAGTTAATTAAGAAGGGCCGAACCAGAATTTTACAAATAACAGGAAAAGAACCACATTCTATACAGTTGCCGATATCCAAGGAGGACATTGACTGGTACCTGCAACACAGCCCAGGGCTACGAGACAGCCTGCTGTCAGAATATTCTCCAATTATCATAGAGCCGGTAAAATCACCCATAGTGCAGTGGATCAGTCGCAATGAGTGGATACGGCGGCCACTAAGGAGTGAGACTCCAGTAAAGGATGCGCTCACGGTCTTTACAGATGCAGGCAAGAGGTCTATGCGAGCAGCAATTACCTGGATGGCTGACGGTGAATGGCACCACCATTTGCTGAATGCTGTCCCCGGGGACTCGCTGCAGACGCTGGAACTTGCCGCAGTAACGTGGGCCGTAGAGTACTGGATTACCGTACCACTCAACGTCGTGACAGATTCACTTTATGTAGCTGGGGTGATGGAAAGGATAGAGGATGCTCGAGTAAAAGAAGTTGCCACTCCCAGACTTAATGAACTTTTTAGACAATTGCAGACTGCACTGAGCCTTCGGTCGGTCCCTTATTCGGTCATCCATATAAGGAGCCATATGTGGACAGTGGGGCTAGGGGAAGGAAATGACAAGGCGGATCAATTAGTCATGCATGCAGTACCTTTAAATGACTTTGTAAGGGCCAGGGAAGCGCATAACATATTCCATCAGAATGCACGAGGGTTAAGGTCTCAGTTCAATATCACCATAGAAGAGGCAAAGGGAATTGTGAAAACTTGTCCGCAATGTAGTCATCATGGGCCTGGCCTGGGGGTTGGAGTCAATCCTCGGGGGTTGAGGTCCTGTGAGATATGGCAGATGGATGTTACGCATGTATCTGAATTTGGAAGGCTAAAATATGTGCACGTTACCATTGATACTTACAGTCATTTTGTATGGGCCACCGCACAGGCGGGAGAAAAGGCTATTCATGTGATACGGCACCTAACGAGCTGTTTTGCAGTCATGGGGGTGCCAAAAGAAATTAAAACAGATAATGGTCCAGCCTATACCTCTGAGAAAATGAGAAAATTCTGTCAACAGTGGGGAGTCCGACATGTGACAGGAATCCCACATTCTCCCACAGGGCAGGCCATAGTAGAAAGGATGAACCAAACGCTGAAGCGTTATTTTGATAAGTTTGTAGATGTAAAGGATGTCCATGAACGGGTCTCAAAAACATTGTTTGTATTGAATTATTTATGTATCTTTGGCCCTGAGGAAGAGCCACCAGTCAGAATACATGCCGGGGTGCAGGAACGACGACAGGTTCAGATGAAAGTGTTATACAAGGATCCAGAAACTGGACAATGGCAAGGGCCTGTTGAGGTACAATATGTAGGCAGGGGTTATATGTGCGTGCTTACACCAACAGGACCCAAGTGGATTCTGGCCAAGTGGACCCGCGCGGTTCACCTGAATGAACAGCCCGGAAGCGAGGCGACGTCGTCGTCTGCAGAGTGTACTACGACCGCTGTTGGAACCGATTGAGAGACACTTTGGGGTCTGGTTATCATATAGAACGGAAGAAGAAGCAGAAACATGCCTAAGTTGGGAACTCAACTCCCTTTGTGATAAGTTTGCTCTGCCGCGATATTGTTTTGCTTGCTTGAAAGAAACGCATCTTGCCTGGGTAAAAATCAACTGTGGGAAGTGTCATAAAAGGTGGTGGGTCTCTCAACATCAGTTGAGGCTACTTAATTGTTGCATAGATTGTAGTTGGGAATTGCAGCACAGTAACGATAACACTCCCCTTAGAGCATTTTTTGTGGAAACTGGAGCTCTCTTTTTATCGGCCTACCCAATAATTGAGAACAGAGAGGATCTAAATTTACGATACCTGAAGTGGCGGGTACAACAACAGCTTAATTGTCTTCAGGCCGCAGCTGCCACCACAATCTTAGATTCAAAGTGTGGAAAAAATGTGGGCATCCCCACCATGTGGCAAATTAGGCCTAGTGATTGGGATCGCACTTGTCGCCGCTTCCGTCCCGGTTGTGGAAGCCCAGGGGACGGAAGCTGGCCCGGAGCATCTCCACAGGCCTAACATGTGGGTAACTTGGCCAAAAGAAACCAACACTTCTAGTTTTTGTATGTCCTTAACAGCTGTGTCCGACCCATTTCGCACTTGTCTAATTGGTATACCCTTTTTAGAGCCTGAAAAATTTGTGGGGTATGTAAGCAACGTCTCCTTAACCAATCTAACTATATTAAGACAGGAAGGAAAAAGGGCTAATGACGCTGATGACTGGTGTCACGGAAATCAGACAGCCTGCCGACAGCCCGGGGCTAATCGACAGGTCTGGTGTGGAGGCTGCACCCTTGGTAATATTGCAAATCGAACCTTGGCTTGGATGTCTGTCCGGCTAATCGAACATCTAAATAAGCCCTTACCATGGGACCCACAAGAATTGCATTTAGCAGGATCTGTAAACAAAACCAGAGATGGCTTGTGCTTTGGCTTTAGTGCTAAGATAACCGACACCCCAATAGGTAAAGTTAGATGTAACTCTACCACGACGGGCACAATATGTGAGCCATTTAAGGCATGGACAGATGTGTCTGGATCAGGTGTCTATGGGACACAAAATGCCTCTGACGCCCAAGCATGGTGTGGAGGGGCTGTGGGATTAGAAGAAAGTTACCGATATGAACTTTTCCCAGACAGGTCATTAGCCCTGCCTAAAGGAATCTTTTTGATCTGTGGTGATCGCGCTTGGCAAGGCATCCCGCGATTCCCACTTGGAGGGCCATGTTATTTGGGAAGGCTTGGCCTCTTAGCGCCTTCAATGGAACAAATCAAGGCAAAAAATAGCACTCGAAGCAAGCGCAGTGTGAACGCTCTGTCAGACACCTGTCAGGATTCAGTAACCTTGATAGGGAAGACAGAAAATTTGTTTGCCAGTATGTTTTGTCCTGGCTGCTCAGCAGCAATTGCTAATGCTAACCTACAAAAATTGGCATGCTGGGCTGCCAAGCAAGCTAACCTCACTTCTGAAATTTTAACCGATTTGATGAAGGATGTTAGTAGCAATCGCAAGGCTATATTACAGAATCGCGCCGCTATAGATTTTTTATTGTTAGCACATGGACATGGGTGTGAGGATTTTGATGGAATGTGTTGTTTTAATCTATCTGACCATTCGGAGTCTTATCCACGCGAGGATCCGAACCTTGCAACAACGAGTACAATTGCTACAGGAAGATAATGGATTTTTTGGAATCAACCTTGGCAATGGGGGTATAACGGGGTGGCTGAAAGGATTATTAATCGAAGGCATACGCTTTTTAATCATAATTAGCTTAATAGGAATTTGTATTTGTATAGCTTTTAAGTGTATCAAAAGGGGGCTCATGAAGGCATCTGATCAGATTTTGATAGCCCAAAAAGAAAAAGGGGGAATTGTTGGAGAATGGCTTAGAAAGAAAGGGCACAGTGGGTCTAGTGACCCTCTGTATCGAGAAAGTCAGTTTTGATGATTGTGGCCTAGTCTGGTTCAGCGGCCTTGACATCTCTACTGCTACGAGACTGACGTGGCAGTGGAAAAGTACCGACCGCTAATAACCCTAGGTCAAGTTCGGTTGAGGACAAGTATGATAAACAACTTTGAGGAAGTGCCCTCTCAGGAATGAGGATGTTAGCCTGCCGTTAAACCGCAAGTAAACCGCAAGTAGGAGAAGTATATTAATGTAACCTTTAGGCTTGCAGCCTATCAGCAACTGACTAGTAGGCGTAAATCATTGTAAGAGTATAAAAGATGGCAAGTTGAATCAATAAACGAAGTCTGCTTATCACTCATATTGAGTCTGATTGCATTCTTCCTCCGCTGATGAAAGATGACACTGCTTGCGGGTCTGGGACTCTGACTCAATAACCACCCGACACTTACTGCTTTACCATTACTGTAAAAGGTCAGGCCATAAAACAAAAGACCCCAAAACCTAGAAGATACACTGAACTCCTCCTGAAATGTTGGATCCAATTGTATTTTCTCAATTGCAAAAGAAGAAATTTATATCAAATTCCATATTTAAGATCAAGAAAAATATTTTGAGATGCTTCTCAAAGGGATACTATAAGAGACGTGACAAACTACATCCATAAAGGTGGCAAAAATAAAGTAGTAATCTTTCCTTGTTTCTTTTTCCCTTCTCCCTTGGAGAACACATGCCTAAATCTCCTATTTCCTGAGAAAATCAAACCCTAATTATCTGGTTCTGGTGTACAGCTCCACCTCTTGCATATTCTGGTACCTACTCAAATAAATGTTTATTTTGATCAAGTAGAAGAAGGTCCCATGTCTCCAGCCCAAGGCAACACCTTGGAGGTAAAAAGTGCAGGTTCAAATCCACCTAAACAAAAGCAATCTGAATTTTCAAGAGGATGCAGGTACACGCTAACTGATAAGATATAAGCATTATGTCAGAATCATTTTGGATCACCAAATCTGTTTTTCAGTTACTGCAACATTCAACAAAGTTCCAGCAGCTCTGTCACTAAGCCAGTTGAACTCTGCATCTCTCAAAAAGGCTGCATACCACTCCTGTTTTAGTGTTGCAATATTTGTGGTAAAAAGGAATTTAAATCATTAACCATCTAAAATAAATGCTGAATAATTTTATCAAAGATAACAGCAGCTTGTTTTCAACACAGCCACAAATCTGACCTGCTGACATATACCAAAAAGCTATTTTGTGTTTTCTGCACTGAAAAGAAATCCGCTGTGTTCATACTGTGTCACACTACAAAAGTAAGTCAGCCACGGATTAACTTCCATATGTTCTTTTAATTGATTTAACAAATATAGATAAGATAAAGATACTTATGTGGCATTGTAAAGAGCACAGACTAAGACCTGGTCACCTTCTGTGCCTTTCCAATACAAACTTTTGTTGGCATTTCTTCTGAAAGCAACAGACTTTACAGCAGCTATGCAGGAATTTAAAGAGGAGGATACACAAAGAAGGGGGGTTCAATTTAAAGTTTTTGATAAAATTAATACCACTATCATGCACCTTTCAAAATGCTTTTATAGTTGCTTTCTTCACAGTTTACAACACTACTAGTGGTATGCTCCCAAGCTTAATTGCTATGATTTTACAATTTCTATGTGGATTTAAAATCCATTTTAATCCCTCACAGAACATATCTTTAAAGCTAAAATCAGCTCTCTAGACACTCCTGAGAACTAGAAGCCTTTAAAAGAATATTTTTCTGTCCCTTTGAAGACATGATCACTCCCAGACTGACTAGGTTTCAGTTTTAATCTCGGAACGGATACAGGCATTTGCTTCTTTTTGGTCATACCACGTTACATGCTGAGACGGTGACGATCTGTGGGAATTCAGTAACCCGTTCAGAATTCTACATTTTAAAAGAGAGAAAATGTCATATGTGGTCAGCTTCCTACCCTTTTATGGCTGAGTTTTATTATTCACCCCTGCCTCTTACTGCCTACACCTCCAGAGCGAATGTTCAAAATTCTATTCAAATTGCAGAAGCTAACTTCCTCTGCAAAGGATAATACAGATGCAAAGGAGGACAAGTGCTGTTTATTAGCAATTATCATGAAAGTCCTTCCTGTAATTAACCTCACTTCAGGGACACTGCTATTTGCACTTCAGATATCTCATAAACAGGGGCTACATTTTCCTTATTGCTAGGGAAGATGAGTCATTGCTGAAGAATGCTTATCTCAAGTCAGTTTTAACTAGCTTTTGTCTGCATGAAATATTAGTCATTGGTACCTACAAGATTACACGAAAGTCTGGATTTGGGCTTCTTTTATAAATTTTTCTTCTAAAGTTTTCTTCTTCCTTTTCATATATTCAGGATACATCACTAACAGCATCAGGGCTAAGTAATATATAAAATTCTCTTTTCAGTTAAACGTGCGTTTGCCTGTATGATCACTGACTCATAACCAAGAAGAATTCCAGATTCTGCCCAACTAATGGGAGGTCTAAAACACTGAAAAGCCCAACATTTCCTCTGTAGGCCATAAAGAGACAATGGTGAGGGATTTGTTTTAACATTTTTCAAGGTTTCAGAGAGCTGAGCTACAAATCAGTGCAGTGATGTACGCATTTTGCCTGACAAATAAACCCTCACTTTACTCACAAAACACATTCCTAGACTTTTGTTTTGTTTTGTGCTTTCCTTTTCACTTATAATTGAACAGTCTGGACATTAGGAGATGGTAGTGAAAACATTGTGCACAGAACCTAAACGTATATCTCAGTTACTTGAAACTAAAAAAGCTAAAAAATCCAATTGACCCTCACGATCTGCAAAAATACATGCAGGCAGAATTTCCATGTTCCATCACTGATTTTAATGGGAGACAATCTGCATGGAACTATCTGCAGCCACAAGACTAGGGCCTTCTGAAGGGTATTCAAGAACTTCACATGTTTTGAAGAGATGGAATGAGTAAAGAGTAAAGTTAAAGCTTTACTAGTAATAAAATATTAAACAGCATAGTTGTGATTCTTGCTGTCTGACTGCATCCTGAATTAAAATCTGATTCAAGGGGTATAGCGTTTACCTTCTTTGCCAATTTAGTAATCAGGATATGAAGCAGAACCCCCAGGAAAATAAAAACACTGATTAAGACTAATTGGGACTTGAAATTCTTCCCATATTCACTATCTCGAGTAATTTCATTTCACACTCCCAAGTGCTAACTTACATCAAAGCCTGTAGAAATTTATATAAACTGTAAGCTCAGAGATGAAAATGTTGCTTTACATTTGGTGCAAGTTTATTGGGCATTTGTCATTTTACTGTTATTTTTCTCTTGTGGGAGATGCTAGGTAACAGCAAGACAGAAGAACAGAACTGGATATTACATGCAGTCTACATTTGTACATCCACTTCACTGCAATGGTAAGTTTCAGAAAAAAAAACCTTCTTTTCCTTTAAGTATTTTTGAATGCTGTTGGTACAGATTACTTTTGACCAAAATGAGGCTGAATGCCATTATCTTGACAAGATTTTTTTCAGCATATACAGTGAACCAACTGCAGACATAAATTGTGTACAAGCTTGGTTTTTCTTTCCCAGTGGGAGTGGCAACTGAAATCTGGACCTTTGCCACACTGGATGTGCAATTCAGATCACAGTATTTACAGAGACGAGATGGTCAGCTCACCAGCATACTAATGCATCTGATACTAGGCTATTGTTAGTATTTTATAAATTAAAGCAAAATCTTAGTTTCATGTCAGAAAAGACCATTCCACATAATTTTATGTTTGAAGCATAATGTCCAGCCTTGCCACCTAAGTGACAGCTTTGTAAACTCACTCTTAAAGTTTTCAGCTGCTCTAACAATGGCATTGGAAAGAAGACAAACATTTCCTACATTATTTTCCTTTTTTTTTTCTTTTTTTTTTTCTTTTTCTGTAGCCTATGAGTATACAACTCCATGGCTTTCAGTTGTGCATGAGAATTACCTAATAGTTTGCTACAGTCAGCTTCAGGTTAAGACAAAAGAGAAATTAACAATGCAGTAACATGAACCCCAGCTTGAATAAATCATTGTTGCACTTATATGATGTCTCCGAAACATCAAACATGACTTTTTTTAATCAGTTCTCTTCTCTCAGCAGTTACACACTGACATATTAAACAATTTGAACAACAACAAATATATCACAATTGGAATATAGCACATTATTTCCCAGTATCAGACCAAAAATTAACAAACCCACTATATTCAATTTTATTTACAGTTTAAAAAGAATTTCATATTTGTAAATCTTTTAGCATAAAAATTATTTTTAATGAAGAAAAGGGGAGAAAGTCACAAGACAAGGTATTCTCATTTGGAGAAACTGCTGTGATGGCCTCTAGAATTTCAGAGAGACAAGAATAATTTTTAAAAGATAAGTTACTAGTTTTGGAAATAATTTCTCTTTTTGCATGTGCATCAGGAGCAGGAATAACTTTTTCAGCTTTAAGTACTGACAGGGATATCAAATAAGCTCTGTTGGCTTTCCCTTCTGCCTAGCTTGTAAAGTACACTTAATTATAACAAAAGGGTACTTTGCTCTGTCAACAAGTTGTGAAGTCACTTGCTCAACCTTTTTCCTCTCATTCCCTCTGCTATTCCTTTTTTTCTGATTAATTTTTTGCATTTCCTGATTTTTATCTTGGGAAAACAAAAGGCAGCTGCACTAACTTACATGAACCAGCAAAGTGACTCTGCTAGTTAGTGATCTGCAGGTTCTAAACAGTGAGTTGTGTGAAATGAAAAGGGGAGTGTTGTGTTGCAAAAACTCTTTTCTCTCCCTTGTCTACAGCTGTATTTCTAATCAGCAGAAGATACATCTTGCTTGGAGTCAACCCCCTTTCTCTCTGCACATTCTTAACCTTCTATCTTACGCACGGATCACTGGTTAGCTTAGAAATGCACAGACAGAAAAGGGAGAGCTGACATGTGAGGTTTGATGGCAATAATGGCTGTTTATAAGCCTAATCCATTACATTTAGTGGACACCTCCATTTTTGTCTCCCTGAAAAGGTATAAATAATAAAATGGTATAGCTTCAGCTCAGAGGTGCGTTGGTAAATATTTTAACTATTTACAAGACCACATCAATAACAAAAGAAGCATCTGTATGAGCCATACAGAGGCCTCTGAATCATTAGAATAGTACCCAGATGGTTTTTACAATTCATCAACAATAAAACGTCATCATGATAGAGCTTTTGTGACATCATTGATATTTTTATATGGCATTGTTCACTACTCCAAACTCATTCTTTTCCCCAAGAATGTCTTAGTGAATATTCCTTTTTTCCCAAGAGGAAAAGAAAAAAAACCAAACCAGGAAACAAAACCCAAAGAAAGCCAAAAGAAAAACTTATACTAAGGATCTGCACATAAGGTAGGTCCAGCTGCAGTCATTCTCTCCAAATAATCAAGGATCCAGATCACTAACACATCTCTGAGACACATATTAGTTGGAGTACATCAAGGTTAGCTCTGTGTCAAATCCCTTGACACACCCAGGCTACTTGGGCAGTAGCTGTTGATAGTTTTTGTTTGATTTTAACTTTGTTTCTATCACTATCACATCCAGCAGGTCATACACAGTGACAAAACAGGAAAGAAAATTCAGTTGTCACAAAATGAGCCTGATGGGTTTCCTATTTAAGACCTGACAAAGCAGGTCTAGGGATAAAGAGAAGTTTATTCTCTTTCCTCATAAAGCAAAATACTTGGAAGTGACAACACACAGCTATATAGACAGCATTAGAGATCTGGGCTTTACGTAACTAGAGGCTCTGGGTGCCTGGTTTTTAGGTGCCAGTTCAAAACAAACAGGAATAAGCCATGAAATTTTAGAAAAGTGCTGAATCCCCACTTGTTAAAAACACAATGTTTCACACTGAGTTGTTAGTCTAATTGAGTAATCTTATATGAAACCAGTAATAATTTTTAATAAGATCAGACTCCAGTTTTTGGCTGCTTTTATTCTTATTCATGCATATTATAAGCCAGGCTGGGCTTTAAATAGTCTTGTCTAAAGAATTTACTCAATTCCATAATATTCCTTCAACCACTGAAGTTTCAGTTACTAAATGAAAAAAAAAAACACTTTCTAAAATGTTATTTCAGATAGCTTGAATAGTTATTTTATAATGTCTCTACATGAGTACTAAATATTTTCTCTCTAACTGATCAAAATCTTGATAAAAAAATTAAATTCCACCAGTGTAAAATGTACAAAAGTGCAAACATATGTAAGAAAATGAACATTGGTTCTAAGGAATATGATTACATCCATTCTTTATATCCCTACACACACACACACTCTCTGAGAAAGATGGGAAAACGTGATACAGACAAAAGCTAAGGAATAGCAACAATAAAACTACGTATTTTTCAAAATAGCAATACTGTAATATAAAGCTTGAACCCTTTTCCCTCCCAAAGATAAGCAAAACTTTTAGAAGTAAAGCAATTCGGAAGCATTCCTGAATATCAATGCTACCGCAATTCCAAAATTTGGTCAATAAAATTAACAGCCATCCTTTGAATGGAATATCACACCTCTAAATGAGTTCAAGCTGGTGGTGGTATTGTCCAGAAGAATGCGAGATTTACATTTCACAGCTCCTTACCAAAGTAATGAATGAATCTGTTCTCATAAACAAACAACCCCAGTTTCATGTTATTTCAATGGCTCTCCAACAGTGTGTGCCTCCACAAAGAAAAATATTTATCATGTTTGTGCTCAGCTCCAATTCTAAATGGGACCATAATAAAAGGACACCATAAAACCCATTTTCACAGCTGAGTTTGCAATTTAATGAACAGATGCAAACAACACTCTTTGGAGATCAACAGTTGAAAAATAAATTAAATAGAAGACTCCCTACATTACAATGGGAACAATTGGAATGGCCTCCAGCAATATGTAGTAGAGTCACAAGGCTCGTGTCCTTGGACTGTTCACAGGCATCAACCTTTGGTTCGGACTGGTCCAAGGGCTACTGCATGAACTATCTCGCGTTTAATTTGCTCAAAGGCTTGTTGCTGCTCAGGGCCCCATTTAAAATCATTCTTCTTCCGGGTCACATGATAGAGAGGGCTTACAATCGAACTGTAATTTGGGATGTGCATTCTCCAGAACCCCACTGCACCCAAGAAAGCTTGCGTTTCTTTCTTATTAGTTGGTGGAGACATTGCTGTTATCTTGTTGATCACATCTGTGGGGATCTGTCTACGTCCATCTTGCCATTTTATTCCCAAAAATTGAATCTCCTGTGCAGGTCCCTTGACCTTACTCCGTTTTATGGCAAAACCGGCTTTCAGCAGGATTTGGATTATTTTCCTCCCTTTCTCAAAGACTTCTTCCGCTGTATCGCCCCACACAATAATGTCATCAATGTATTGCAGGTGTTCTGGAGCTTGCCCCTGTTCCAGTGCAGTCTGGATCAGTCCATGGCAAATGGTAGGGCTGTGTTTCCACCCCTGGGGCAGTCGGTTCCAAGTGAACTGGACACCCCTCCAAGTAAAAGCAAACTGTGGCCTGCACTCTGCTGCCAAAGGAATGGAGAAAAATGCATTGGCAATATCAATCGTGGCATACCACTTGGCTGCTTTTGACTCTAGCTCATACTGAAGTTCTAGCATGTCCGGTACGGCAGCACTCAATGGTGGTGTGACTTCATTCAGGCCACGATAGTCTACTGTTAGTCTCCATTCTCCATTAGACTTTCACACTGGCCATATGGGGCTATTGAAGGGTGAGCGGGTCCTGCTGATCACCCCCTGACTCTCCAGTCTACGGATCAGCTGATGGATGGGAATTAGGGAGTCTCGGTTGGTGCGATATTGCCGCCGGTGCACTGTTGTGGTCGCAATTGGCACTTGTTGTTCTTCAACTTTCAGCAACCCCACAGCAGAGGGATCTTCTGAGAGACCAGGCAAAGTGGACAGCTGCTCAATTTCCTCAGTCTCCAAAGCAGCAATACCAAAAGCCCACCGGTACCCTTTTGGGTCTTTGAAGTACCCTCTCTTGAGGTAGTCTATGCCGAGGATGCATGGAGCCTCTGGACCAGTCACAATAGGGTGCTTTTGCCACTCCCTCCCAGTCAGGCTGATTTCAGCCTCCAGCACAGTCAACTCTTGGGATCCTCCTGTTACTCCAGAAATATAGATGGGTTCCACCCCTTGACAGCTTGATGGCATCAGGGTACACTGTGCACCGGTATCTACTAGAGCCTTATACTTCTGTGGGACTGATGTGCCAGGCCATCTGATCCACACAGTCCAGTAAATCCGATTGTCCCCTACCTCCACCTGGCTGGAGGCAGGGCCCCTCTAATGGTCGTCACAGCATTGGACACTTAAGTCGTGTTGAAAGGGATTATTCTTCGTTATCACAGGAGCTGGAGTAAAATCAGCTCTTCCACTCCATCTGGGAAACTGCTCACCAGAAACTGAAGCCGTAGCTCTCATGGGACGATCAGTCTTGGCCCTTGCTCCCCTCTTCAGTTCACTCACCCGTTCCTCCAAAGCTGAAGTAGGTTTTCCATCCCACTTTGTCATGTCTTCTCCGTGATCCAGCAGGTAAAACCATAGGGTACCCCGTGGCGTATACCTTCTGTATCTCCTCTCTTGAACAATAGGACGTCTTTTGTTAATAGCTGAGACGCGTGTTGGTACACGTGAGGAGCTGGATAAATCAGATACATCGTCCCTCAATTTGTCGAGGTCCTGGGACAGTTTTTTCACAGCTGAGATGATGGAAGGAGTGAGATTGTCTTCGAACTCTCGGAGTTTATGAACCATTTCATCCACTGTTAGTGGTACTATGTCATTCCAGGTCACTGTTGCCAATGAATGGGCATATGATGACGGTGCATTCCGTGTAAGTTTTCGCCACATGGGTCGTGTACATTCAACTTCATCTGGATCTATAGGTGTATCCCCGTTATTCGGCTTGATGTGATAGATCATCTCTACGATGGCCGATTCCCTCAGAGACTGGATGCCTTTGTCTATAGTAGTCCACTTGGCCGAACGACTCGTAACATCGTCCTTGTACGGAAACCTTTCTTTCACAGCTGCCAAGAGCCTCCTCCAAAGGCTGAGGGACTTTTTCTCTCTTGCAATTGCTTTGTCAATTCCCCCTTCTCTAGCAAGTGATCCCAGCTGCTTGGCTTCTGTACCTTCTAGTTCGTGACCATCGGCCCCATTGTCCCAGCATCGGAGTAACCAGGTGATGATGTGCTCCCCTGGTTGACGGGTAAAATCTTTTCGCATATTCCGCAGCTCGGTTGAGGTCCGAGGTCGAGAAGTTACCTCTTCTTCTTCTTCTTCGTCATGTGAGGATGACTCCTGATCAGATTCTGGACCGGGTGGTGAATTCATTGGTTCTTCATCTCGCTTCACCCTTCAATAGCCCCATATGGCCAGTGCGAAAGTCTAATGGAGAATGGAGACTAACAGTAGACTATCGTGGCCTGAATGAAGTCACACCACCATTGAGTGCTGCCGTACCGGACATGCTAGAACTTCAGTATGAGCTAGAGTCAAAAGCAGCCAAGTGGTATGCCACGATTGATATTGCCAATGCATTTTTCTCCATTCCTTTGGCAGCAGAGTGCAGGCCACAGTTTGCTTTTACTTGGAGGGGTGTCCAGTTCACTTGGAACCGACTGCCCCAGGGGTGGAAACACAGCCCTACCATTTGCCATGGACTGATCCAGACTGCACTGGAACAGGGGCAAGCTCCAGAACACCTGCAATACATTGATGACATTATTGTGTGGGGCGATACAGCGGAAGAAGTCTTTGAGAAAGGGAGGAAAATAATCCAAATCCTGCTGAAAGCCGGTTTTGCCATAAAACGGAGTAAGGTCAAGGGACCTGCACAGGAGATTCAATTTTTGGGAATAAAATGGCAAGATGGACGTAGACAGATCCCCACAGATGTGATCAACAAGATAACAGCAATGTCTCCACCAACTAATAAGAAAGAAACGCAAGCTTTCTTGGGTGCAGTGGGGTTCTGGAGAATGCACATCCCAAATTACAGTTCGATTGTAAGCCCTCTCTATCATGTGACCCGGAAGAAGAATGATTTTAAATGGGGCCCTGAGCAGCAACAAGCCTTTGAGCAAATTAAACGCGAGATAGTTCATGCAGTAGCCCTTGGACCAGTCCGAACCGGACCAGATGTAAAAAATGTGCTGTACACTGCAGCTGGGGAGAACGGTCCTACCTGGAGCCTCTGGCAGAAAGCTCCAGGGGAGACTCGAGGTCGACCCCTCGGCTTTTGGAGTCGGGGATACAAAGGATCTGAGGCCAGCTATACCCCAACTGAGAAAGAGATACTGGCAGCCTATGAAGGGGTTCGAGCTGCTTCGGAAGTGATTGGCACTGAAGCACAGCTCCTCCTGGCACCCCGGCTGCCCGTGCTGGGCTGGATGTTCAAAGGCAGGGTCTCCTCTACACATCATGCAACTGATGCTACATGGAGTAAATGGGCTGCACTAATTACACAACGAACTCGAATAGGAAATCCCAGTCGTCCAGGCATTCTAGAAGTCATCATGGACTGGCCAGAGGGCAAAGATTTCGGAATGTCACCAGAGGAGGAGGTGGTGCGTGCTGAAGAGGCCCCACCATATAATAAACTGTCAGAAAGTGAAAAGCAGTATGCCTTGTTTACTGATGGCTCTTGCCGTATTGTGGGAAAGCATCGGAGATGGAAGGCAGCTGTATGGAGTCCTGGACGACAAGTTGCAGAAACTGCTGAAGGAGAGGGTGAATCGAGTCAATTTGCCGAGGTGAAAGCCATCCAGCTGGCCCTGGACATTGCTGAACGAGAAAAGTGGCCAGTACTTTATCTCTATACTGACTCATGGATGGTGGCAAATGCCCTGTGGGGGTGGTTGAAGCAATGGAAGCAGAGCAACTGGCAACGCAGAGGTAAACCCATCTGGGCTGCTGCACTGTGGAAAGATATTACTGCCCGGGTGCAGAACCTGGTGGTGAAGGTACGTCATGTAGATGCCCATGTACCCAAGAGTCGGGCCACTGAGGAACACCAGAACAACCAACAAGTGGATAAAGCGGCTAAGATTGAAGTGGCTCAGATGGACTTAGATTGGCAACATAAAGGTGAATTATTTTTGGCCCGGTGGGCCCATGACACTTCAGGCCATCAAGGCAGAGATGCAACATATAGATGGGCCCGTGACCGAGGGGTGGACTTAACAATGGACACTATTGCCCAGGTTATTCATGAGTGTGAAACATGTGCTGCAATTAAACAAGCCAAGCGGTTAAAGCCTCTTTGGTATGGAGGACGATGGTTGAAGTATAAATATGGGGAGGCCTGGCAGATTGACTATATCACACTGCCACCAACCCGCCAAGGCAAGCGCCATGTGCTTACCATGGTGGAAGCAACCACCGGGTGGCTGGAAACATACGCTGTGCCCCATGCCACTGCCCGGAACACCATCCTGGGCCTTGAGAAACAGATTTTGTGGCGACACGGCACCCCAGAGAGAATTGAGTCAGACAATGGGACTCATTTCCGGAATAACCTTATAGATATTTGGGCCAAAGAGCATGGCATTGAGTGGGTATATCACATCCCCTACCATGCACCAGCCTCTGGGAAAATCGAACGGTACAATGGGCTGTTAAAAACTACACTGAGAGCGATGGGTGGGGGAACTTTCAAGCATTGGGATACACATTTACCAAAGGCCACCTGGTTGGTCAACACCAGAGGATCTGCCAACAGGGCCGGCCCAGCCCAGTCAGAACTTTTACATATTGTAGAGGGGGACAAAGTTCCCGTGGTGCATATGAAGAATTTGCTGGGGAAGACAGTCTGGGTTATTCCTGCTTCAGGTAAAGGCAAACCCACTCGTGGGATTGCTTTTGCTCAGGGACCTGGATATACTTGGTGGGTAATGCGGGAAGATGGGGAAGTCCGATGTATACCTCAAGGGGATTTGATTTTAGGGGAAAACAGCCAGTGAACTCAATTGTATGCTGTTGCCTGCTGTGTAATGCTTTTATAGCCCATCAACTAGATGTCTCCAGGTCATCAGCGACTGGCCCTGACTTCCCTCCAGCCATCATCCCAACAGAGAATGAACTTGGAACATCATGGACCGAATGGACTCGGCAGCATTATAGGGATTGGTCCATGCACTAAGAAAATGATTTTTTTCCTCTTGGTCTGTATGTATATGGATGTATATATGTGGGAGAGCGATGGTGTATTGAAAATGTGGGATCTGAGCACGACGTGAATGGTATGGAATAAGGGGTGGATAATGTCCTGGGTTCAGCAGTAGCAGTCATGTTTTTTCCTTTGTGTTAGCTGGTGCAGTGCTGTGTTTTGACTTCTAGTTTTGAGAACAGCGTTGGTGAAGCCGATGTTTTCGGTTGTTGCTAAGTGATGTTTACCCTGACCAAGGACTCTGTGAGGCTCATGCTCTGCCAGGGAGGAGGGGAAGCTGTGAGGAAGCAGAGACGGGGCGCCTGACCCGGGCTAGCCGGGGAGGTATTCCATACCACAGCACGTCATGCCCGGGGTGGGGGGTAACTGGGAGTTACCCGGAAGGACAGGAGCTTCCGGGTGGAACTCGTTTTCTTGGCCGGTGGTATCGTATTCTCTTCCCTTGTTATTTTCCCTTATCATTGTTTTAGCTGATAGTAGCGGTGGTGATTTGTTGCTGGACTGTTCTTGTCTCAACCCGTAGGAGTTGCACTCTCTCGATCCTCCTCCCCGTTCCTCCGGGAGCGGGGAAGGGGAGAGCCCCGGTGCAGGGAGGGGGGGGGGGGAGACGAACACGGACCTTGATTGTTGTCAGCTCGGCACCACTCACTGGGAGTGAGTGAACAAGTTACCTGACTGGGTTTAAACCACGACAAATATGTAGTAGAGTCACAAGGCTCGTGTCCTTGGACTGTTCACAGGCATCAACCTTTGAAGTATGTTATCATGACATCAATGCAAATCAGTCAGATGATTTCAAGGAAAAAGCTAGTTTCTTTCTTTACATTACCCTAAATATTAAATAATTACTCTGCAAACACCAAATATTTTCAAACATATTATACTTGCACTGAGTTGTCATTATATATTTCCTAAGCCATTTGTCGTGGTTTAAACCCAGTCAGGTAATTTGTTCACTCACTTCCCCCCCTTTCTTGCCCTCCCCCTGCTCCCGGAGGGACGGAGAGGAGAATCGAAAAGAATGCAACTCCCACGGGTTGAGATAAGAACAGTTTAGTAACTAAGGTATAACACAAATCACTACTGCTACCACCAATGATAATAATGATAAAGGAAATAACAAGGGAAGAGAATACAACACCTCAGCACCAGCTGACCGATAACTTGCCCCCCCCAGCCCGACCAAGCACCGACCGATACCTCCTCCAACCCTGCAGACTCCCAGCCCTTCCGGCTAACTCCCAGTTACATCCTGGGCATGACGTGCTGTGGTATGGAATACCTCTTTGGTCAGTTTGGGTCAGGTGTCCTGTCTCTGCTTCCTCCCGGCTTCCCCTCCTCCCTGGCAGAGCATGAGGCTCACAAAGTCCTTGGCCAAACCAAAACATCCTTGTTATCAGCTCTGTTCCCGAGCTGAAAGTCAAAACACTGCACTACACTAGCTACCAAGAAGGAGAAAAAATGACTGCTACTGCTGAACCCAGGACACCATTGCATTCCTTACTCTCCTTTACTTTCCAAAAAATGTCATCACATTCTTTTTTCAATGCAAATATTATAATTCAATTTAAAAACTTCAGATCTTAGAAATAACAATTTGACACTGTTGTTTCATACAGAGTTTTCCAAAGTGTACACTGGTAGTTTTTGGGGGTTTCAGTGAAGTCAGTGAGAAATTTCCCCTCAACATAATTTAGAATAGTTAATCTGAGTTCTTAAGAGTCAACCTTTTAAACAGTATGCTAAACCAAAGGGTGATTTTGCATATTACATGGTTGCAATTGTATTTTAATTTGAGTCTTAGATGACATGCATTAGGTTATTGTCAGTAGCCAGAGATTTCACAAGAACACAGTAATTCACCAATTATACCTACTTTTCTCAGCAAATTTGTGTCTTGGTATTACTCAGAGTACAACAATACTACATTAGATCAATAGCAAGAGTGGAAGAGAGAGGGCAGAATTTAGATTTGCAAGGAAATTTTAACATGCTTTTTCTGGATCACAATTAGACTACATGATTGTTGATCTTTGAATATGCTTATAGATCATTAATTCTGTGAAGTGGTAACTGGTAAGAATCAGTTATGTGCTCAGGAATATTACCTCTTGAGGTGACCAAAGGTAATAGACTAACACAATTGAATTTCTATAGTAAAACAACTAAAGCCCACACTATTAAAGCTATCAGAAATCTATGCCATGGCCTGAAGAGCTTAAATTGCAATATTGGGGTCAGGTAAAAAAAAACAAACAACAAAACAATTTGGTCTTCACTCTTCTATGGCTGGCACAGCCTTCCCCATTGCTACTAGCCCAAAATGAGATTAATTTTTTAGATTTTAATATTGCTTAGGCAAAGTTCTTAAATCTTAGAAGTCTTCTCATTTTGTAGGATCTGGCTTAATAGTTATTTCAGTATCTAGTATGCTAGTACAAAAAAAGTTATTAACACCCCTCTCACACTCCCCCTACTCTCTCACTCCCATAAAATAAGCTCCCCAGTAAAAGCAAATTTTAATGAAAAAAGACTGTACTTCAAAACTCTGACCTGGCCAGTTGCCCAAGCAAGGACTCTGCCTAACAACAGACTAAATATAGTATCAAGAAAGAAGAAACTATCCGGGGTTAAAATACATTGTTTGTCCTTGCAGATTCTTTGGATTAATTAAGAATTCATTTGGCCTTTTCATCTGTCATGAGAATCCTCTGATCACATGTATGATTATATTTTGATGGAAGTAGTATAATAACTAAACTGAGCAATGATAAAAGCTTCGAGGGAAGTATCTTCACCAGTATCTTCACCTGGAAAACATCAGAGGGTTTGAGGGGACTCCTGCTCTCTAGGATAGAACATACTGAGAATCCCAGCATAATTTGTCACAATAAGCTTTACAGAACGACTAGAAAGGCAGAAAACACAGTGATATGTGAAACATTTTCAAACTGCCTACGTCACAAGCTTTATCTGTGCGTTTTTGATCTGGATAAATGAGTTGAACTTTGAAAGTGAAATGGTGAAATACCTTTCCCATAGTAGACTCCCCCACTCATCTAGATGGTACTGCTTTGATTTCAAACCAGTTGTTAATAAAATTAATTTTTAGTCTTGAGATTCTACATGTGCATTTTCAGGTCCACTTTTAATTTCTATTCTTAAAGGGACCTTAGAAACACAGTTTTCTTAGAGTATAGTAAAATTCTGCATGTTATGTGAACATACACATTGTTTATGAAATATGTGCTACTTCATGAGTGTATGAAGATGTAAAGGTGTCACAGAAAATGAGCTAATTGGTGCTCCTCTGAAGTGCTAGTTAGAGTAATTTTTATCAAGATACTCTAATGTATAAAGTGCAATTTTAAAAAGTGATTTAAGAATGTGTATTTTAATGCCTCAGTAATCAAGAATCAGCTCAGAAAATAATGATCACTTTTATGGTAGCACACTTCATAGAGCTCTAATCCCATCAGATGGTATTTTAAACACTGAAAGTAATGTCAATTTCTCCCCAAAGTTATTTCACATTGCTTTTTAATTAAAATACGACTTAAAATAATGGGCCCTGAACAGAAAGCTTTAATGCTGGTAAGCATCCCTTCTGTGAAGTCAGGTGGTCAGCTGAGCACACCACACACTGCATTTTTAACAGTCTTCTCAGAATACAAAGTTAGGTAGCAAATTGCTTCTCAGGTGATTATGCAGGCTCTGCTCCAAAGTCCACTTACATGAATAGGAGCATTTCCATTTATTTTAACAGGCTTTGGCTCAGGTTCCAAGAAATGCGTTGTTTCACTTACATTCCAAGTTTGCACAATTCCACTTAATTATTAAACATTGGAGACCTAACTGGACATTTCTATATAATAAAGTTTCCAGTTCTTGGCAAGAAAACATTGATACCTTTTTTTTTTTTTTTCCCCAAGTGGAATTAGTGCTCATAGCAGATGTGATATCAACAGTTTGAAAGTCTGTATTTTGATGCTGGAATCTTGCACTCAGGCTTGCTGGAGTTGATGGTTGATTTTCTCATCAATAACAGCATGAGGAAGGATACTTAACCATACCTGAGTTCTTGAGATTTTTCATTTGTTTTCATTGTGCAAGTCTATTATTGTCAAAATGTGAGGTTTTATCAGACAAATTCAACCTACCGTTTGATGCATGTTGTATGTCAAATCCACAAATTACATGACTCTGATACAAGCTGAGTCCCTACTGAGATATATACGGGCATTTACAGATCTTAGAGCTACCACTTCAGTCACAAGCAGAGCAATCAATATCTGTATCAGGCATACTACAAAGGGAAACCATGGCCAAATGTTTGAGGTTTCATATGATTTTTTTTAGCTATGATTTTTTTTAAGGTGTTCACTTTAACAATCATACATCTTAGTATTTCCAACAGTTGTTTGTAAAACATTTCACACATGAAGAATAAACATGATTTTGATGCAAAATTACTCTTATTCTAAATCTAATTTGGCCTTCACAAGCTTTTGCAGATTCTTCATATACTAAAACTGAAGCGGAAAGCAAGATTTAATAAAGATGTCATCAACTACCCCATCACTTCCTTAGTTTTGAGGTCACTTTATGCAGGACTAATATGTAGCAGAAAAAAGAACCTAATCTGAATGTGGAATACTAGCTGATAATGATTCTGGAAGACTGACATCCTGCCCCCTTCCCTTCCTCCTTCCTGTGTGTTCAATCTATTTTGATGACAAATTGAAGACACCTTTTTACTCCTGAATTTTCTTCAAGTTATGGAGTTTCCTTCTGTCTCAGGTTTGTTATATCAACTTTCTATGAAGGGTTTGCCAGAAAACAAACAGGAAAAAAAAAACAGTATCACATTCAAAGAACTTGCCCTAAATATTTAGCAGTTTTTAGCTGTTAGCTGAAGCCTTTTTCATGCAAGAGATTGTTGTTGGAGACAGACTGTAAAATGGACAAACTTGTTATTCTGAGACAGCAGCAATTCCCCAAATATTTCCTAACCCAAGATGAACAGACGAGCTATTTATAGCTTTTCACACATGCACAAAACCTAATTCTCATCTCAGTGGGTATGAAAAGTCTAATGCTTTTAGTGACAGAGAATTTGATCATTCATGAGTTGCAAACACAGTGTTAATTGTAGAAACGGTTGGGCTGATTCAAAGGAAGTTCACAGTATCAATATCAGTATAAAACTGAGGTCATAATTTGACTCCTTCACTGTAATAAGGATGGTAAACCCTTTACCAAAAAACCTTATTAAAGTAAACCTTAGAATTGAGAAATATTCATAGCAATAAAATGTAATAATGCAACTGCTTTAAGGATTGTATGCTTTATGCTCAACAATAATAACCCCACTTCCCATCATTTGCATTGGTCATTAAACATAAAGCTAAAAGCAAAAGGCAAAAATCAAATTCCTTAGGATTCATTTTCTTTCTCTACTGCAGGATTCATCAAGTAATCATTTGTCCTGGGTTCAGCAGTAGCAGTCATTTTTCTCCTTCTTGGTAGCTGGTGCAGTGCAGTGTTTTGACTTTCGGCCTGGGAACAGAGCTGATAGTGATGTTTTGGTTTGGCCAAGGACTTTGTGAGCCTCATGCTCTGCCAGGGAGGAGGGGAAGCCGGGAGGAAGCAGACACAGGACACCTGACCCAAACTGACCAAAGAGGTATTCCATACCACAGCACGTCATGCCCAGGATGTAACTGGGAGTTAGCCGGAAGGGCCGGGAGGCTGCAGGGTTGGAAGAGGGTCGGTGCTTGGTCGGGCTTGGTGGGCGAGTTATCGGTTGGCTGGTGGTGAGGTGTTGTATTCTCTTCCCTTGTTATTTCCTTTATCATTATTGGTGGTAGCAGTAGTGATTTGTGTTATACCTTAGTTACTAAACTGTTCTTATCTCAACCTGTGGGAGTTGCATTCTTTTCGATTCTCCTCTCCGTCCCTCCGGGAGCAGGGGGAGGGAAAGAAGGGGGGGGAGTGAGTGAACGAGTTACCTGACTGGGTTTAAACCACGACAGTTCTTTTTGGTGCCCAACGTTGGGCTCGAAGGGTTGAGATAACGACAGATCTGACTGGATTAATAGTCACTAGTCACAATGCTGATTTATTGGCTCTCAGAGTTGTTCTTGTTGATCTCACAGCTTCAGAATGTTGTAACTTACGTAGAGCCGGTATTTGCTGTGTTAGTGTTTATCAAGTGTGGGGCCTGGGCTAAGGTTCTCGTCTCACTGTGCTTTATGGCAATGGCTTGTAATACGGGCGGGCTCCAGCAGCAGGGCGGGACGGACGTGGCAGTGGACTTGTACCTGGCCGTCCAGCTGCTCTTCACCGTCCTGGCCCTCACCCTACTCTCCATCTTTGTGAGGCTGCGGGGAGCCGAGGGGGAGCGGCCCCGGGAGCTGGTGGCAGCCGAAGCGGCCCGGGAGAGCGGCCCCGGGGACCAAGCGGCGGCGGGACCGGGGCCAGAGGCCGCGAGGGGACGGCTGCCGGTGGAGGAGGTCGGGGCGGTCGAGGAGAGGAAGGAGGCGGCTGCCGAGCAGCGGGAGAAGGTGGCGAAGGAGCCGAGCCTCGCGGAGGAGCCGAGCCCCGCAGCCGAGCCGAGCCCCGCGACGGCCGAGAGCATTCCCGGCAGCCGCCCGTCGAGCCCCAGGAGGACGCAGGAGACCACGCAGCATTTCCCAGCAAGGCAGAGGAGGAAGAGCTGGACTCAGGAAAAGAGAAGCTGGCGGTAGGAGAGCCGGCAAGCACAGCGGCTACACCAGCCCCAGTGACAAGTACAGCAGCATCAACTGAGAGTTCTGAAGGCTCTGAATGGCCTTTGGGTATCCTTGGGACCTGCCTGCTGATTGTGGTGGGGATCAGCATGTTGGCACACACACAGGCTGTGTTCTACCCACCACCATTTTGTCTGATCTCAAAAGTTAAGCAGAGTCAGGTTTGGGTCTTGTCTGGGGTTAGACAACAATATAGGGAGACCAAGAGATTTTCCCCAAGGCTGGAGAGTCATGAGTGGCAGGGTGTGTGGGACAGTATGGGCAAGTGTCTAGTCCACTGGGCCCCTCCAGTGCTTTGGAAGCGTCGGAGATGGAAGGCAGCTGTATGGAGTCCCCAGCAACAAGCTGCAGAAACTGCTTAAGGGGACAGTGAATTATTTTGAGCCTGGTGGGCCCTAGCACTTCAGGCCATCAGAGCAGAGATGCAACATAGAGATGGACTCATGATGGAGGGGTGGACTTAGCAATGGACACTATTGCTCAGGTTATTCACAAGTGTGAACACTGCACACAGTCTCTCCTGCTCTGGAAGACTGTTACAAGAGATGGAGCCTGAGATCATGGACCAGATGGACACAGCAGCTTTATAGGGACTGGTCCGTGCACTAAGATAAGAGTGCACTGAGATAAGAGTGATGGTATATTGAAAATGTGGGATCTGAGCATGACATGAATGGTATGGAATAAGGGGTGGATAATGTCCTGGGTTCAGCAGTAGCAGTCATGTTTCTCCTTCTTGGTAGCTGGTGCAGTGCAGTGTTTTGACTTTCAGCCTGGGAACAGAGCTGATAGCGATGTTTTGGTTTGGCCAAGGACTTTGTGAGCCTCATGCTCTGCCAGGGGGGAGGGGAAGCCGGGAGGAAGCAGACACAGGACACCTGACCCAAACTGACCAAAGAGGTATTCCATACCACAGCACGTCATGCCCAGGATGTAACTGGGAGTTAGCCGGAAGGGCTGGGAGACTGCAGGGTTGGAGGAGGTATCGGTCAGAGCTTGGTCGGGCTTGGGGGGCGAGTTATCGGTCGGCTGGTGCTGAGGTGTTGTATTCTCTTCCCTTGTTATTTCCTTTATCATTATTATTACTGGTGGTAGCAGTAGTGATTTGTGTTATACCTTAGTTACTAAACTGTTCTTATCTCAACCCGTGGGAGTTGCATTCTTTTCGATTCTCCTCTCCGTCCCTCTGGGAGCAGGGGGAGGGAAAGAAGGGGGGGGAGTGAGTGAACGAGTTACCTGACTGGGTTTAAACCACGACACATCTGAGCAGGGATGCCACAAAGCCTTTTCCACGTGCCTCCCTCACCTGGCCGTGCTTTCCCTCTTTGTCATCACTGCTGTCTTTGCCTACTTGAAACCCCCCTCCATCTCCTCCCCATCCCTGGATCTGGTGGTGTCAGTGCTGTACTCGGTGGTGCCTCCAGCAGTGAACCCCCTCATCTACAGCCTGAGGAACCAGGAGCTGAAAGATGCTGTGAGGAAGCTGGTGACCAGATGTGTTTCAGCAGATACACGCTGCTTGCTTTACCCTGGAAAGGGTTTCCAGTGTAGGTCATGACAGGCCGTGCCTGTCTTTGCTGCTTTACATTTGTTTTCCTATTTCAATTTGTGATGATGTTGTCTTCATAGAAATGTCAGTTTTCATGTCCTAATTAAGTTGCCACTCGTGTTGTGTGACCCACAGACTTTGTGTCACTCTGGTCTCTGATAGTATTTAAGGGAAATAAATGATCCTGCAGCAACTTCTTCTCTGTGATACGTCCTCACATGTCAGGAATGAAGGGGAATGAAAGCAGCTTTCTGGCTGCTCCAGCTCTGGGATGGCTGCTCTGTGCCTGCAGCAGGAAGAGCTCTGGGGGAGCCCAAGTGCCGGAGCTGTTGTGCTGGTGTGGGAAGATGGGATGGCATGGGGGGAGGGCAGCAGAGCTCTCAGGGTGTCCTGGGCAGGGGAGCAGGAGACACAGGGGTCCCTGCAGGGAACTCCCCTGCGATGGCACAGGCTGGGGCTGCCTGGCTGAGAACAGCCCATGGGAAAGGTCTGGGTGGGCAGGAGCTGGACAGGAGGCAGCAAGGGAGGACAGCAGCATCGTGGGCTGTATGAGCAGGAGCACGGCAGGAGAACAAGGGAAGGGATGATCTGGAATCCTCCATCCAGGTTTTCAGATCCCCAGTTCAGGAGTGGGTTTATCAGTGGGCGCTCAGGACAGGCAGAGATAGGAACACGGTGCCTGTGGGGAGAGTCTGGGGGAGCTGGGCTTCTCCAGCCTGGAGAAGGGAAGGCTGATGGGGACCTGAGATCTTGTGAAGGGAAGGCTGATGGGGACTGGCTGCCTGTACCGGCAAGGAGGACATGGAGAATACAGAGCCAGGCTCTTCACCGTGGTGCCTGGTGGGAGGACAAAAGGCAGTGGGGGATAGTGACAGAGGAGAGGTTCAGGCAGGACAGAAGGAAACCTTGTTCCCATCGGCTTGGTCAAGTGCTGCATCAGGTCACCCAGAGAGGCTGTACAGTCTCTGGCCTTGGGAATTTCCAGCTCAGCCTGAATCAAGCCTTGAACCACTTGCTCTGACCCTGTTCCTGACAGGTTCGACTTGAGACCTCCTGGAGTCCCTTCCAACCCCTTTTCACTTCTGATCCTACAATGATGGGCTTATGAAGAGTCACAAAGATGCTCTAAGGGCTGGAGCACGCCTCCAATGGAAACAGGCTGAGAGATGTTGGTCTTCAGCCTGGAGAAGAAAAGGTTCCAGGGAGACATCTTAGCAACCTTCCCGTGTCTAAGCAGCGCCTACAAAGAATCTGGAGAGGAGCTTTTTATGAGGCTGTGCAGTGACAGGAGAAGGGGGAATGACTTTAAGCTGAAAAAAGGGAGATTTAGCTTGGACATTCAGATGAAGTTCTTCCCTTTGAGAGTGGTGGAACACTGGCACAGGGTGCCCAGAGAAGCTGTGTCTGCCCCATCGGTGGCAGTGCTCAAGGCCAGGTTGGATGGAAGTCAGCTTTGCTCTGAAGCAATGCTTTGTCCACCTCTGATGTTCACAAGGGATGGCAGATGAAATCCAACTTCATTGTAAAGTTCACTACTTGTACTCATGACTCAAGTGAGTCTGGGCTGCACAAGAGAGGCTCAGCATGGCCTTTGAGTCATTTGGACTGTGTTATTTACTTACTGGCATAGCCCTGCTGAGGTGGTTTTTGTTTTTTTTTTCTGGGGGGGGGGCCTGGCTATAAAACATTCTTTGTATGACAGAAAGTCAGAACAATATTGACACAGGGAGGAGTTCTCAGCTCCTTATAGATTAGTGCAGAGCAAGGAGGGCTGCAGTGTCCATCAGTCCTTTCCCATTTGCCCTGTGCTTACAACACTTGTATATGATGCCATCACACACAAACTGATCTTAAGAACCCCCACAAACACCTGTCCTGTGCTGAAAGCAGGGGAGCACGGTTTCAAAGAGAAGATCACGGAGCTCTCATGGAGAGAAGCAAAGGGCTGTGGGCAGCAGAGCACGGCCAGCAGCCACCTCCAGTGCCAGACCCCAAGAGAGCTGCCTGAACGCACCCTCCCCAGGGCTGGGCTGCACTTTGCCCCCACTCCCTGCCCATCCATATCTCTGCTGCCTGGAGCTGTCCCTGCCAGGAGCTGCTGCTCTGTGCCCAGCTCTGCTCCCTCTCAGTGCTCCCAGAGCCCATGCCATAGGCTGTGTGCTCAGCTCTGCCCTGCACACTGCTCCCAGCAGCAGGGCTCTGCCCAGGGGCATCTCTGCCTCTGCAGGAACCTCACACCTGGCACTCAATGGATCCATCAGTGGTGAATGGAGAAACATGGTCAGCCCCTGAGGAAAGCCTTGAGAGCTTCTTAGGTCTTCAGTTAGTTACTGGTGGCAATGAGCAGTGTGTAGGGAGGTGAGAGAGGGTGGAGGGAAGTCAGCAAGAAGCAAAGTGATGGTTCAGGGTTTTAACAAATCCTTACAAGCACGACAGAGCCCAGCAATGGAGAGCAGTTGGTGTCTGTAGGTGGAGGAGGAGTAGGTGTTCCTGGAGTGTGGCTGCAGGCCCTGGACAAACCAGAGGCTATCTGAGAACTTTCCCTCATGGGAACATGCCTCAGCGTGGCACATGGGGAATGCCCACTGCTGGGGGTGCCTGAACGCTGCTCATCATGCCCCATGAGCCCACCTTCCTGTCTCCCTCTCTTGCACTACCCAAACTTGCCTGGAATGCAGGATCCATCCCTGAGCCTGGGGAATGCAGGAATGTTCCAGGAGTCCCTGCAGGGGGACCAGCCTCTGCCCAGCTGGCTCGGGGAGGTCCCTCACAGGCTGCTCTTCCTCAGTGCCTTTGGTCCGGAGGTGGAGCATGCGAGGGGTCACAGCTTAACGTGGGCCATGGAACAGGGCGCCACGGCCACATACGAGGAGTGGAGAGGGACCGACATTGGCACAGCAGAGTATCATGGAATCCCAGAGTGGGCTAGGGTGGAAGGGATCTTAAAGCTCATTGAAAGCGCTACGACAGGTAGGGACATCTTCCACTAGAACAGGTTACTCATGTGGTCACTCCCAGAGCACCCCTGGGTGCACAGTGCCACCCCAATAACAGCACAACCCCCCAAACCACTGCTTCTCCTATGGGATACAGGGTCAGAGCCTCAAAACAGACCCAAAACAGGACAAAAACACCCCAAAAAAACAGCCCAAACCCATCTTCTCCTGCTTCTCCTATGAAACACAGGGTCAGAACCAAAAAACAGCCACACAAACAGGACAAAACCACCCCAAAACCACCCAAAACAAGACCAAAACACCCCCAAACCACCCCAAAACTATCCCAAAACCACCTTATCCTGCTTCCCCTGTGGGATACAAGGTCAGAGCCCCAAAAATGGACAAAAAAAAGCCCCAAAGCACACCCAAAACCAGCCCAAAAATGCCTTCTCCTCCTTCTCCTACGGGATATAGGGTCAGAGCCCCAAAACAGCCGTAAAACAGCCCAAAAACAGGGGAAAACCAGACCAAAACATGCAAAGAAAACCACAAAAAAGGCCAAAATCACCCCAAAATCACCTTGTCCTGCTTCTTCTTTGGAATACAGGGTCAGACCCCCAAAAAGACCCAAACAGGACTAAACAGCCCAAAACAACTCCCAAAAAAACCCCAAAACACCCAAAAAAAACCCTAAAACCACTTTATCCTGCTTCTCCTATGGGATACAGGGTCAAACCCCCAAAACAGACCCAAAACAGGACAAAACTAACCAAAAACACCCACAAAACACCACCAAACACCACCAAAAACACCTTGTCCTGCTTCTCCTGTGGAATACAAAGTCAGAGCCCCAAAACAAACCCAATAGAGGCAAAACCCAGGCCAAAACCAACCCAAAACCCAGAAAACAGCCAAAACCACCTTGTCCTGCTTCTCCTATGGGATACCGGGTCAGACCTCAAAAACAGGACAAAAACAGCCCACACCCACACCAAAACCAACTTCTCCTGCTTCTCCTGTAGGATATAGGGTCAGAGCCCCAAAAGAGAGGCATAAAACAGGAGAAAACCCAAAACCACCGAAAAAACCAAAACAAACCCAAACCACACCAAAAACACTTTGTCCTGCTTCTCCTAGGGGATACAGGGCCAGAGCCTCAAAACAGCCCAAAACACCCACAAAACAGGAGAAAACCAGCCCCAAATCACCTTGTCCTGCTTCTCCTGTGGGGTACAGGGTCAGAGCCCCAAAACAGCCCCAAAAGAGAACAAAACCACCCCAAAACATACCAAAAACCATGCCAAAACCACCTTCTCCTTCATCTCCTGTGGGATACAGGGTCAGAGCCCCAAAACAGACCCAAAACAGGCCAAAACCAGACCAAAACCAAAACAAAACAGCCAAAACAGCCCTTCAGAAAACCACAACCACCCCAAAAACACCTTATCCTGCTTCTCCTGTGGGATACAGGATCCATCCCTGAGCCTGGGGAATGCAGGAACCTCCTGCAGTGGAGGTGCAAAGCTTCTGTGAGACACTTGTGAGTGCGGGCAGAGAGCGGGGTGTGCGCAGCAGAGAGGGTGCTACAGGCAGGAAGCTGTCCCAGATGGAGCGCCCTGTCCCCAGAGCATGGGGTACCTTGCACCCAAGGACACCACCTTTCCTTTTGGCTCTTGCCAAGAAGTTCTCAATCCAGACCATTGTGTTTTCCCACTGCTCTCTCATGGTGCTTTTTTCTCTATACTGATGGCATCACCCATTCCTCTAGAAGCCTCCTTTAGATCAGCTTGCTGAGGGGTATTCACTCCACCTGCTGAATTGACACTGTAGTAGCAGCCTACAACTATGTGAAATGTGGCTGCAGAGATGATGGAGGTTTTCTTGCTAGCAGCAAGAGAAGGAAACCTCTGCAAAGTGCAGCTTGGAAGGTTCAGATTCGAAGTTAGGAAAGAGAAATGTCTCTCAAAAGGTGGACTTGTGGTGACTTGTGGTCACCCAGAGGGAGTCTGGCTCAGCCCATGGCTTTGTGTTTCAAGGAACAGACAGCGATGAGTGCAGAGATGGGACTGAAGGTGAAGAAATGCCAGGTGAGAGCTAGGTGGGAAAGCAAGATGGGTGTCAACAGCCTGAAGGGAAAGAGGTGCAGGCATGGGCCAGTGAAGGACAGCCTGCAGCAGAGATGGCTGAGGATTCTGGCATGGCTGGAAGGCCCAAAGAACAAAAGGCCTCTGTGCCCTGGGCTATGGTATTTGCCTCTTTCATCAAGACTTATAAAGAGACCTTTCCTTCTCAGGATTTCAGGCTCTTCCCTAAGGGCTGCAGTCAGGGCTTGGCTTTCTCACCATCAGACACCTGCATTTTGCCTTTGTCTCCCTGTAATCACAGCCTCCAGTTACTTGCTTTAACGAGTCCCTGGGGAGGCTTTGCCAGTAACAGCCCTCAGTGGGGCCCATTAATGCTGAAGGCACTTGGGGCTTTGTTTCTGAGTTGGACTTCCTGAGAGGTTTCCTCAGCACATGAGGTTCATGGACTCAGCCCAAATACACCATGGGGCTCATTAAAACCTTTGCGTTTTGTCAAGTCTTTCAGGTTGCACAGCACATTGGAGGTTTCTGAGTGCAGGAAGATTGCAAAGAGGCACTGATAAAAGTTATTGTCAAGTGTTTGTTTTCATATGTTTAAGTTTAGAAATTTCTGTGCCTTCTGGAATGCCCGGCACAGGAATCACAAGAACCTGCCAGGTCCCTGCCGCCTTCTGCAGTGCCTGGTGAGCTTCCGCGATCCTTGCCGGAGCCAGGAAGGTCCCCTTGTGCTCAGCTCCCAGTGACAACACCAGCAGCTGCAGTGCCCAGGGGCTGCTCCTGCCCTGACACCTTGTCAGCACCTCTGACACCAGCAGCTCCTGCACACAGAAGGTTCCTGCTTTGCCCCCAGCACCTCTGCAGGCAGAACTGAGCTCCAAGCACATGAACAAGGCCAGTGCCTCCTCCTCACCCATCCATCCCCTGCTCCTACAGCTGGGATGGCACCAGCACAGCTCCTGACAGCTTCTCCTCCCTTCCCAGCACGCACCCACAATGTGTTTCAAACCAACACTAAAACAGGATTGCAAAGTCAAAGAACACGGACCTGGATGTGCAGGGCAGCCACGGCAGATGCAGCCTCCCGAGGGAGGAGTCTGGTTACTGTAGGGCTCTGGCTCCTTAAATGGCCCCATTGTGATGGGGGCCCCATCACAATGGGCGTCTCCACAGCTACCGCCACAGCTTTGTGATGGCTGGAGAGTATGGAACTCTGCCTGGGGACAGGTGAGCAGCCAACAGAGAGTTTGTGGGTCAGGGTTAAAGGGAATATAGCTCTGGGAGACATTACTGTGGGGATCTCTTACAGACCGCCTGATCAAGGAGAACCTGTGGATGAAGCACTCTATAGACAGATAGGAAAAGCCTCCCGCTCACAGGCCCTTGTTCTCATGGGTGACTTCAACCACCCTGACATCTGTTGGAAGGAGGGTATGGCCTGGCACAAGCAATCCAGGAGGTTCCTCGATTGTGTAGAAGACAACTTCCTTCTGCAAGAAATAGAAGAACCGACAAGGAGAGCTGCCGTGCTTGACCTTGTACTCACCAACAGGGAAGGGCTTGTAGGAAATGTGATGCTCCAGGGCAGCCTTTGATGCAGCGATCACGAGATGCTCGAATTTGAGATCCTCAGGACTGTGAGGAGAGTGTGCAGCAAGCTCACTGCCCTGGACTTCAAAAGAGCAGACTTTGGCCTCTTCAGGAACCTGCTTAGGAAGGTTCCATGGGATCCAGCCCTACAGGGCAGAGGGGCCCAAGACTGTTGGTTGATATGCAAGGATCACCTGCTACAAGCTCAGGAGTGTTGCATCCCAACCAGAAGGAAGTGCAGCAGGAGGGCCAGGAGACCTCCTTGTTTCAATAAGGAGTTCCTGAGGAAAATTCAAATGAAAAAAAGAGGCTTCTAAAAGGTGGAAGCAAAGACAGGCATCCTGGGAACAATACAGGGATGTTGACCGGGGATCTAGGGACCAGGTTAGGAAAGCTAAGGCCCAGTTAGAATTCAACTTGGCTAAGGATGTTAAGGATAACAGGAAGGGATTCTACAGGTACATACCAAATAAAAAACAGACAAGGGAGAACGTAGGCTCCCTCAGGAAGCTCTCAGGAGAACTGGCTCCACAGGATTTGAAGAAGGCTGAGGTTCCCAATGACTTCTTTGCCTCGGTCTTCACTGGCAAAGGCTCTGACTGCACCACCCAAGTCTCAGAAGGCAGATGCAGGGACTGTGAGAATGAAGACCTTGCACCCACTGTAGGAGAGGAACTGGTTCGAGACCATCTTAAAAATCTGAATGTGCACAAGTCCATGGGTACTGATGTAATCCATCCGCGGGTCCTGAAGGAGCTGGGGAATGAAGTTGCGAAGCTGCTGGCCATCATATTTGAGAAATCATGGCAGTCAGGTGAAGTTCCCATGACTGGAAAAAGGGAAATATAACCCCCATTTTCAAGAAGGGGAAAATGGATGACCGGGGAATTACCGACCAGTCAGTCTCACCTCTGAACCTGGCAAAAGCTTGGAGCAGATTCTCCTGGAAGGCATGCTAAGGCACATGAAAATCAACAAGGTGCTTGATGACAACCAGCAGGGCTTCACTGAGGGGAAATCCTGCCTGACCAATGTGGTGGCCTTCTATGATGGGGCTACAGAACTGATGGTCAGGGGTAGAGCAGTTGATGGCATCTACCTGGACTTGTGCAAAGCATTCGACACTGTCCCACACAACATCCTTGTCTCTAAATTGGAGAGACATCAATTGGATGGATGGGCCACTGGGTGGATAAAGAACTGCCTGGATGGCCGCACGCAAAGAGTTGTGGTCAATGGCTCAATGTCCGGCTGGAGACCAGTAACGAGTGGGGTCCCTCAGAGATCGGTGTTGGGACCGGTCTTGTTTAACATCTTCGTCGCTGACACGGACGGTGGGATTGAGTGTGCCCTCAGCAAGTTTGCCGATGACACCAAGCTGTGTGGTTCGGTTGATACCCTGGAGGGAAGGAATGCCATCCAGAGGGACCTTGACACGCTTGTGAGGTGGGCTGATGCCAATCTCATGAGGTTTAACCATGCCAAGTGCAAGGTCCTACACCTGGGTGGGAGCAATTCCAGGCACAGCTACAGGTTGGGCAGAGAAGAGATTCAGAGCAGCCCTGGGGAGAAGGACCTTGGGGTGTTGGTAGATGAGAAAATGAACATGAGCTGGCAGTGTCCCAGAAACCAACCGTATCCTGGGCTGCATTAAAAGGAGCGTGACCAGCAGGTCGAAGGAGGTGATCCTGCCCCTCTACTCTGCTCTTGTGAGACGTCACCTGGAGTATTGTGTGCAGTTCTGGTTTCCTCAACATAAAAAGGACATGGAACTGTTGGAACAAGTCCAGAGAAGGGCCACGAGGATGATCAGGGACTGGAGCACCTCCCATATGAAGACAGGCTGAGGAAGCTGGAGCTGTTCAGCCTGGGGAAGAGAAGGCTGCGTGGAGACCTCATAGCAGCCTTCCAGTATCTGAAGGGGGCCTATAGGTATGCTGGAGAGGGACTCTTCATTAGGGACTGTAGTGACAGGACAAGGGGTAATGGGTTAAAACTGAAACAGGAGAAGTTTAGGTTGGATCTAAGGAGGAAATTCTTTCCTGTTAGGGTGGTGAGGCACTGGAATGGGTTGCCAGGGAGGTTGTGAATGCTCCATCCCTGGCAGTGTTCAAGGCCAGGTTGGACGAGTCCTTGGGTGATATGATTTAGCATTAGGTGTCCCTACCCATGGCAGGGGGGTTGGAACTAGATGATCTTAAGGTCCTTTCCAACCCTAACGATTCTATGATTCTATGATTTTATGATTCTATTATTTCCATGGTTTTCCCCACTCAAGGTCAGGAAGGCATTGGCAGGCTGCTCCTCACAACTCTGAGACTAAGAAATGAACTGGACATCATGTTCTGTAGGTAATGGAATGCTTTTGGATGTATTTGAGGGGATTCATAGAATCCCAGACTGGTTTGGCTTGGAAGAGAGCTTAAAGCTCCTCCAGCTCCAATCCCAACACCTTCCACTGGAGCAGCTTGCTCCAAGCCCCTGTGTCCAACCTGGCCTTGAACACTGCCAGGGATGGGGCAGCCACAGCTTCTCTGGGCACCCTATGCCAGCACCTCAGCACCCTCCCAGGGAAGAGCTTCTGCCTAAGAGCTCATCTCAGTCTCCCCTCTGACAGGTTAAAGCCTTCATGGGGATTATGGGGAACCTCCTTCTACAGCCAAACATGAAAGGAAAGTGCATGTCACACGGATTCCCACCAGAGATCATCCGGATCCCCTGGCAGTGCACGCTGGGAACAAACCCCCACAGTCTGGGCACCATTTTGGGTTCCAATTCTTTCCAGAGCCACATGCTCCCCTTTCCCTCTCTCTCCAGCAGTAAAACCATTCACAGGAGCCGCAGGACACCGTGCAATGCTGCAGATGAGCATCCTCCATTCTCCTCCTGCTGTCAGCTCTGCCACTCTCACCTCCTCATCTCCCTGCTAAATACCAGTGCTGCAGCCACAGCAGGAGATGGATGGGGCAGAGCTTGCTCCGCAGGGCATGGGATATGTGTATGGATGTGTATGGATGTGGTGGACATAGGGGGGTGTGCACGGATATGGTCCCTCCTTGCTTTGCATCAGTCCTGGTCCCAAATGCTCTCACTGCTCACACTGCCCTCGTGGCCACCCTGCAGGACATGGGAGGCAGAGGCTCTCCTCTCCGCTATAATGGACATAAGAAGGATTTAAGCACTGATCCCAAAGAATTGAAAGCTGAGTCCTCTCTGCCTCAAAATGCCTGTTTTTCACCCTTGAATACAGTGGAAGTCCAGAGGCACCAGCTCAGCTGTTGGACATCCAGGCACTACATGTGAGTAACCCCATTTGGGCTGGAAAACTGTCCCTCCACAGAGGGACATCAGCAGTTTCAGAGGTGGAGTCACTTCTTCATGTCCCATTTGAGGACCGTGTGCAGGATCTGGAATGTCTCTAAACCCATTTTCATTGTGTCAGTATGTTCAGACCAAAATATTTGCATGGTCCACAAGTATGCAGGAAGCATCCTATGAGCTACTCATTACTGCTGCTGTGCAGCTGTGCTCAGGCATGGCTCACCCACTCCATGACTCTCAGATGCTCAAGCACCACAATGCCTTTCAGAGCTGATTTCATACCCTTTGCTTTTCCTTCTCTTTCTTTTCCTCTGGGAAAGCATGAGCACCCTGGAGGCTTCCTCCCAGGAGAGCACATGCAACTGTATTTACAGCCCCAGCACCACAAGCTGGGCTCTTGGAGTCTGGCAGGAGCTCACCTCTCTTCACATCAGGTGCAACAGAGCTGATGCTGGCACATAGATGTTCTCTGCTGCGTTGGGGATAAATCCTTGGCACCCATCACTCGGTGGCAGAAGGAAGTCACAGGAGGTAACACCAACACAAAGCAGAGCCTCACCTGCACTTAGGCAGTGGGCTTGTGTCTGCATGTCCTTGTGTAATCTGTGGTAAAGCTGTGTCAGAAAGCAACCTTACCAATGTGGGTTTTCTTTATAATAATATGGAGCAACGTCTGATGCAGGTTGTGTTTCTTTTGCAAAGGCAGCTTAAGCCAGATACATTGATTTATTCAAGAGTTAAATGAGGATGAATCTTACTCTGTTATACAGAAATGCACAGTTCAGACTGTCAGCAGAATATAGTCACTAACAAATCAGCCTTTAGAATCAGCTTGTTATAACAGCAACTGTTTTTTAAAGCAAGAAACTGAATGCCCATTGGTTTAGGATGCTTTATCATGCTGGAGCTCAGGAAGGTATAAATCATGAGTTTAACAAAGTCAATGTTATTTGTTGTTAGTGATCTCAAATAGTTTGTTAAATGTGATTTGGTGACTGGAATGACAATCAAAAGCCAAAGAAAAGTGTCTGGAAGTCATGCATGTGTAAGCTGGGCTTTCACTGAGACTGAGAAATCCTCTTGCTTCACGTTTACGTGCAATCCTATGAGGATCCTCTGAGGTGTCTTCTGACACAAATTTCCTTCAAACTGAAAGTGAATAAAGATCTGATTCTTTGCTGAAACCTGAAAACACACCTGCTTGTCTAAAGCCAGTGTTAATTGTACCAGCATAGAAAAATAAAAATGCCATTTACTGCTTCAATGAACTACCTGTTCTTTTCTGATTACCTCATCTGAAAAACATAATATATGCATATAATTTTGGTTAGAAAATATAGTAGAATAATCTAATGTGTGGCAGGTATAGTGGTCATTGATTGGAGATAGATGTGGTCCAGATTTGAATCTCCATTTCTGATCAGTTTGATGTTTCTCTTCCTTTTGCCTCAGCAGGGACCACCTGGTCATGGGAGGAAATCACACAGACTGAATTCATTCTCTTGGGAATTACAGACAGCCCATGTCTGCAGACCCCTCTTTTTGTCTTGTTTCTATTGATTTACATTGTCACTTTGGTGGGGAATGTTGGGATTATCATCTTGGTTTGGGTGTCTCCCAGCCTCCACACCCCCATGTACTTCTTCCTCTCCCATTTTGCCTTCACTGACATCTGCTATTCCACAGTCATCTCCCCCAGGATGCTGGCAGACCTGTTATCAGAGGACAAAACCATTTCTTTCACTGGCTGCATGATGCAGTTCCTCACCTTTGCTTTTTTTAGTACTATTGAGTGTCACCTCCTGGCCATGATGGCCTACGACCGGCACATTGCTATCTGCCAGCCCCTGCTTTATGTGACCATCATCTCCAGACGCATCTGCTGGCAACTGATAGCATCATCCTACCTATTCGCCTTCCTCAGTGCCATCATCTACACATGGTGCCTGTTTGGAGGTTCCTTCTGTGGTCCCAACCACATTGACCACTTCTTCTGCGACGAAGTTCCTGTGCTGAAGCTCGTGTGCTCTGACACCCACAGCAGTGAGATGGTCATCTTTGGCTTCATCACCATCAATGCGGTGTGTGCAAGTGTGGTCATTTTTCTCTCCTACATCTCTATCATCCGCACTGTGCTGAGGATGTGCTCAGCACAGAGCAGGGCCAGAGCCTTCCACACCTGTGCCTGCCATTTGGTGGCTGTTTCTATGTACTTTGGGACAGGATTCTTCATGTACCTACAACCTCCTTCTAGCCACAGGAGCCTGGATAAGGTGGCCTCCATCATCTATACCATCATCACCCCCATGCTTAACCCATTCATCTACAGCCTGAGGAACAGGAGGTGAAGGGGGCTCTGGTGAAGTGCAGGAGCAGGCTCTTCAACCACTGGCAACATAAGAAAGTTCTATCATCTAGCACAGGCACAGTTCATGTCAACTGAGAAAGCCTATGGTACACTAAAACATTTTTTTCCAATACTCCCCATGATTTGATGTAGATTCTTCCACAGTTCCTGCACAAAAGTCAATGACAGTATTGAATGAGAAACAGACCCCCAAAATCACACCGTTCTTGGAAGAAAATCAAGAGGAGACTAAGCCTCAAATTTCAGTTCACTTCTCAGTCACCAGCCTGTGGGAAGAAATCACCCTCAGTTATCCCAGTCCTCTTTTCCTCACAGGAAACACCAATCAGCTTTACCCAGTTATAGCTTTTGTCACTGATAAAGATGTCTTTTTCTTGCAAGATTCTTGCCCTTGTCCCTCAGCTCCCATAAAATTCCTCACTCTTACCTCTGAGCTCTTTATTAAAGCTGCTGGGGAGGGAGGGAAGAAGAAGTGTAGTTTCACATTTGCTTGCTGAAAAAAGTAAGGGAAAAGGCCTAAAAAGATTCATTGCATTTGTTTCTGCCTTTCAAAGAGAAGAAGCAGGTAAGGATCAAGGTCTCAAGCTGCACCTTTGAATGTCAAGGGGAATCCCTCTCCTGTTTGCAGCTTCACAAGCAATTTCACTTAAAGGAAGACAATGTAGATAACATAATTTGTAATACAGGATGATGAACTGTGCTGAGACCACCCAGTGTTAAGGACAATTTGGGCACATCAAGGGCTCCTCCCATTCATTTTAAATGGTGTTTTACATTCATCTGAAGTGCCATTTACTTAGATGGTGATATAAATGGAATTCCAGCTGGTGATAATCACCCACATCCCATGTCCATGCCAAGACCATGCTTAAGCACAACAGGAAACCAAACTGTGGATTTCTTATAAAAGTTAGGAATGTGGCTAGTTTCCCTAGATGAAAGAGTAAACTGAACACAGAATCAATGGTAACTGAGAGCTGCCTGCCTCTCAAAGAAGCCAAAACACACCGGTGTGGGAAAATCTCTTTCTCTTACCTGTTTTGAGTGGAAATCAACTTATATTTATCAAGTATGTGGGTGGTGAACAGTGTGTGCTCTGTCAAACAACATCTAGATGGGAGATGCTGTCTTAGGTCTGGGGAAAGTGGCTTCAATATTTGTGAATGAGTGAGCCAGAATCGATGCCATTAATTGCTAAAGAGCTTGGTAGCACAGAGACCTTTGCTATTAGGTATGTGGCCCGTATAGACCTGAGCATTTAAGACTGTCTTCTTACATATATAGAACCTATATATCCATAAAATATATAGACTCTTTGGATAAGTTATCTTGCTTTATCAGTTAGATAAGAGAAATTACAGAAATTACAAAGCAGGGCCTAACATCAATGAGAGAAATGCATCTTTCATCTTAAAATAATCTACTTCATTAAATAATACCATTACAATTCCTGTACTTCACTAGAAAAAAGAAGAAGCCCCTGAAAATAAGATGAGGTCATAATGTAGGTTTGAAGCTATCACCTGGAGATGCTGACAGCTTTGGAAGATATTTTTGACAGGGCTAGCAAGGAGCCTGGTGGAAATGTCAAGTGTAGATGGGAAAAGACCTACACACAGGAGAAAAAGAAACAACCCAGTAAGGTCAATAAAAGAGTGTAGACAAATCAGATTGTCTGTGGTCTTGTTGCACAAACCAGTCACAGGGAGAAAGCAAGACTTAGAAATGGTTCCAAAGCAAGCCTGGAAGCCTAAGAAAGAGGCTGGGGAAGCCAAAGTCCTCGGTATCACTGAAACTCTGGTGTTCTCTGTCACAAAACCAGCAGATGAACATCATGCCAAAGCTACATCCAAACCAAAGTGTTGCCAATCTGCTGAAGAATGAAAGTCTAATGCTGTACTTGGTAAACGAGAAAGCACTGAGGAAAAGATAATAACAATTGAAAATAAGCTTCAATTTATTACTCTACTCACCTCACTGAAAAGACTGTCTCCTAATTTCCCATGTAGGGACATGCTCTGGATGGAGAGGGACTGCCAGAGCAGTGAGCACTGGCTGGGCTGTTGGGGTGCAGAGGGTGATGGGTTCTGCTCTGCAGGAGCCTGGGGACTGCCACAGGGGTTTGACTTTTGAATCTCTATCAACAGAGCCAAAGAAGAGCACCACAGTGTGCAGGGACCATCCCACAGTACCTGAGCAAGAGAAGTAGGGCAGGAAAAGAAGACTTGGGTTAAGTTCAGCCAAGATTAGAGTGCATCAGGCAAGCAGGTGATTATAAGGCAGATCCAGGACCAAGCCAAGGGTCAAGTCAATCCCTTGTTCAGGAACAGGTCCAAAAAATGCTAGGAAGATAAATGAGAAAGCCAAAATCACCATCAAAGAATTGCAAAGGTGTGCAGAACTCCTGCTAAAGTTCAAAACAAAACTCATCTAAAAAACCTCAGTCTTCCTGAGCTTTGATAGAGATGGGGGACAAATAGGCAAAGGGTGGGGATGGAACCCCAGCTGAGGCTGCTCAGGGGGATAAAAGCCTATTAGTTAAAGCTGGGACAATTCATCACTGTGTGAAAATACCCATTTCTCACCCTTGAATACAGTGGAAGCCCAGAGGCACCAGCTCAGCTGTTCGACATCCAGGCACTGCATGTGGATAACTCCACTGGGAATGGAAAACTGGGCTCTCAAGTGTCTACAGATGGACATCAGCAGCTCCAGAGATGGAGTCACTTGTGCTTTATGTCCCATTTGGGGACACTCTACAAGATCTGAAATGTCTCTAAACCCATTTTTTATTCCATTGCCAATGTCAAAACAAAACCTTTGAATGATCCACAAGTACATCAAAAGCATCCTATGAGCTGCTCATCACTGCTGCTGTGTAGCTATGATCAGGGATAACTCATCCACACCATGTCATTCAAATGCCCAAGCACCACAATGCCTTTCAGAGCTGATTTCACACCCTTTGCTTTCCCTTCTTTTTGTTTTCCTCTGGTAAAGCATGGGCAGCCCTGGACGCTTCCTCCCAGGAGAGCACACGCAACTGTATTTACAGCCCCAGCACCCCAAGCTGGGCTCTTGGAGTCTGGCAGGAGTTCACCTCTCTTCACATCAGGTGCTTAACAGAGGTGATGCTGGCACGTAGATGTTTTCTGCTGCACTGGGGATAAACCCTTGGCTCCCATCACTCGGTGACAGAGGGAAGGCGCAGGAGGTAACACCAACACAAAGCAGAGCCTCACCTGCATTGAGGCAGTGAGCTTGCTTCTTTGTGTTCTAGTGTCCTCTTTGGGAAAGCTGTGTCAGAAAACAGCCTTGCCAACGTGGGTTCTTTTTATAAGAAGAGGGAGCAATGCCTGATGCAGGTTGTGTTTATTTTACACAGGCTACTAAAGCAAGATGCACTGATTTATTCAAGAGTTAAATGAGGATGAATCTTATTCTGTTATAAAGAAATGCAACATTTCAGATTGTCAGCAGTATAGCGTCACTAACAAATGAGCCTTGGGAATTGGCCTGTTATAAGATCAACTCCTTTTTAAAGCAAGGAACTTAATGCCCATGGGTTTAGGATCTTTCAACGTGCTGCAGCTCAGAAAGTCATAAATCTTGTATTTATCCATGTGAATGTTACTGTTGCAACTGATCTCAAATGATTTCATAGATGTGATTTGTTCACTAGAATGATAACTATAAGCCAGGGGAAAATGTCTGGAGGTCATGCATGCGTAAGCTGGGATTTCACTGGGAATGTGACTTTCTCTTGCTTCAGGTTTACATTCACGCTTATGAGCTTCCTCTGAGGTGTCCTCTGACACAAATTGCCTCTGAACTTAAAGTGATTGCATATCTGATTCTTTCCTAAAATCTGAAAAACCCACATCCATGAATAAACCCACAGTTTTGAGTGTCCCGGCATAGAAAACTGAAAAATGGCATTTGTTGCTTCAATGTGCTCTTTGTTCTTTTTGAAATATCTCAACTAAAAACCATAAAGCATATAAAATTTGGGTGAAAAAAATGTAGTAGAATATACTAAAATGTAATGATTTAAATGGTCACTGATTAGAATTAGTATGGTCCCAATCTGAATCTCTATTTTTCATTAGTTTCCTTCCTTTTGCCTCAACAGGTAACACTTGGTCATGGGACGAAATCGCACCCAGATTGACTTCATCCTGTTGGGAATTACAGACAGCCCATGTCTGCAGACCCCACTTTTTGTCTTATTTCTGTTGATTTACATTGTCACTATTTTGGGGAACGTTGGCATTATCATCATGGTTCGGGTGTTTCCCAGCCTCCACACCCCCATGTACTTCTTCCTCTCCCATTTTGCCTTCACTGACATCTGCTGTTCCACAGTCATCTCCCCCAGGATGCTGGCAGACCTGTTATCAGAGGACAAAACCATTTCTTTCACTGGCTGCATGATGCAGCTCCTCACCTTTGCTTTCTTTGCTACTATTGTCACCTCCTGGCCGTAATGGCCTATGACCGGCACGTCGCTATCTGCCAGCCCCTGCTTTATGTGACCATCATCTCCAGCCGTGTCTGCTGGCAACTGGTAGCATCATCCTACCTATTCGCCTTCCTCACTGCCATCACCTACACATGGTGCACGTTTGGAGGTTCCTTCTGTGGTCCCAACCACATTGACCACTTCTTCTGCGAGCTTTTCCCTGTGCTAAAGCTCATGTGCTCTGACATCCACAGCAGTGAGATGCTCATCTTTGCCTTCGTCACCATCAATGCGGTGGGTGCAATCGTGGTTATTTTTCTCTCCTACATCTCTATCATCTGCACCGTGCTGAGGATGTGCTCAGCACAGAGCAGGGCCAGAGCCTTCCACACCTGCGCCTCCCATTTGATGGCTGTTTCCATGTACTTTGGGACAGGATTCTTCATGTACCTACAACCTTCTTCTAGCCACAGGAGTCTCGATAAGGTGGCCTCCATCTTCTATGCTGTGCTTATCCCCATGCTCAACCCCTTCATCTACAGCCTGAGGAACAGGGAGGTGATGGCGTCTCTGGTGAAATGTGGGAGGAGGATTTTCAGCTGCTGGCAAAACAGAAGCTTTCTGTCATCCAGGACATGAAGAGTTCATCTCAAGTGAGAAAGCCTATGGGGCACTAAAACAATGGAATTTTTCCCAATACTCCCCATGATTTGATGTAGATCCTTCCATGCTTCCTGCACAAAACTCAATTACAGTTTTTAATGAGATATAGATCCCCCAAATCCCAATTTCCTTCCTTGGAAGGAAACCAAAAGGAGAGGAACCTCATACTTCATTTCACTTCATAGTTAGCAGCCTGTAGGAAGAAATTACCCTCAATTATCCCAGGCCTCTTTTCCTCACAGAAAACACCAATCAGCTTTATTCAGTTATAACTTTTGTCACTGATAAATATCTATTTTTCTTGCAAGGTTCTTGACCTTGTCCCTCAGCTCCAATAAAATTCCTCACTCTTACCTGTGAGCTCTTTATTAAAGCTGTTGGGGTGGGAGGGAAGATGAAGTGTAGTTTTACATTTGCTTGTTGAAAAAGAGTCAGAGAAAAGGTTTCAAAAGATTCATTGCATTTGTTTGTGCCTTTCAAGGAGCAGAAGCTGGTGGGAATAAAGATTCAAGCTGCGTCTATGAATATCAAGCGGAATCCCTCCCCAGGCTGCAGCTTCATAGGAGATTTCATTTAAAGGAAAAACTTGTAGACGATATCATTCATAATGGAGGATCATGGACTGTGCTGAGACCACCCAGTGTTAGGGACATTTTGGGCACATCAGGATCTCCTCCCATTCATTGTAAGTGGTGTTTTATATTCATCTGAAATAACCTTTTACCTAAATGGTGAGAGAAACGGAATTCCACTTGGAGATAAGCACCCATATCCCATGTCCATGCCCTGCTCATGCTCAAGCACACCACGAAAACCAAATTGTCTATTTCACATTAGAATTAACTTTGTAGGAAGCTTCCATAAATGAACGAACAAAGAATTGATGGTGACTGAGAGCTGTCTGGGTCTCAATAAAGCCAAAACACACTGATGGGGGAAACTATCTTTCCCTTACCTCCTGTGAGTGGCAATTAACTTATATTGGGAAAGTATATGGATGGTGAACAGAATTTTTATGTGCTCAGAAAAACAGCAGTATGAAAGCATAAACTGTCATAGGTGTGGGGGCAACGTGGCTTCGACCTGCAGTCAATGAAGGAGCCAGAATTTGTATCATTAAACGCTAAAGGGCTTGGCACCTTTGATATCAGAGGGCTTCCTTCAAAATCTTCACCATATCTTGTCTTCTTCCATTTTGTTGGATATTTTGGCTTACACTATACATATAGAATCATAGAGCCACAGAAAGCCCAGGCTGGGCCTCAAAAGATCCTCTGGTCTGAGCTTCTGTAGAAACAGGAGTCTAGATGTGCAGTGTCCTGTGTAGGGCTCATCGCTGCTTGATGAATTAGCCCACTCTGGTGTCCTTATTTCCTCTTGGGTTTAAGAAAGTTTCCATTTCAGAGACAACTGAAATGCTCAAACATTTACCCAGACTGGATGATACTTCACTCATAGAGGACTGGATTGCCATAGTCCTGTGTGGAGGAAACTGCTCAGTGAGCTGGCAATAGAAACCTCAGTTTAAGATGCCGGGGAGGCAGCATGGTGAATTCCAGCAACACAAGAAACAGGCTTGAGGTTTTGGAAATACATTTCATACTGAGAGCATCATTGTATGAATTTTGTTTCAATCTTGGCAGAGAAGGGATCTATAAAATGCAGCCACCCCTGGCTGTAGATCCAAAGTTCCCACATCAAATACATGATAGGGGTCCTCTGCATAAATGGTTCTGATACCTCAAATAGCAAGCACCTTTTTGGTAGGAAGAGCTGGACATGGGTCTCTTTGCCCTGTGCTTCAGGTGCTGTTAGATCAGCCTAAATGTTTTGGAGAAGGATATTGTTTTTTGTGGAGATGATTCAAAACCGGGCCTCTATTGACATGAACATTAAAGATGATATTCATATGACAGCCTTGTTAACCTAACAATTAGTTAGCAATTCTCATCTTTAGATACCATATAGTCCCTTCAGATCATCCAGTCCCAACCCCCTGCCACAGGCAGGGTCACCTTTCGTTAGAGCGGCTTGCTCCAAGCCCCTGTGTCCAACCTGGCCTTGAACACTGCCAGGGATGGAGCACTTACCACTGCTTTGGGTAACCAGAAGTCATGAAGTAACGTGTGTCTGGTCCTGAGCTGTCCCAGTAATTTCTTCACTATGAAGACTGCACCACACAGACATAATTCCATAGTCCTAGACCATTATCCCAGTGAAACATTCACATGAGCATGGGTAGGTGGATCAGATTGGATGAACCATGTCAGGAATCATAAAGGCATCTGGGACAGAGTTCAGTTGCCTGAACATTGACTATTAACACCATGGAAATGCCCCTGGGGCTCCCTCTGAGCTTTCAGATGTGGCTCCAGAATGACCCAACCCTTCTGAAGGTTGCAGGATGTACATGTCAAGTGCTTGCCAAGGTCCTGGGCACTTCAGGACAGAGGAAATGGCACCACATTTCTATATAAGGGAGACCAAACCTGACCTGGGGCATTTCACTGCATCTGTCTCCTTCCCTTCAACTTAAATGATAGCTTTCCCCACCACTTCTAGGAAAACATGCAAAGAAAGTGGTTTCTTAGTCCTTCAATTATCTTATACGTTTTCCCCCTATATGAAGTTTTAGTCCAACTGAAAGGAAAACTAAAATACCTCTTTTAAGAGTGTTGGGAGGAGGGATTAGGAGATCTGAAGTAGTTTCACCTTCTTCGAATTTAGAAAATTAAAAGCTGAGTCATTAAATCACAGTTTTGTGTCTCTATCTGTGCTCAGTGAAGGTGTGTTTCTGTATCTCTAGTATTTGTTCAGATAAAAAGAGCAGTTTCAAGAGTTCAAGTCGGAAGACACACACACAGAGTGTCCTCCCCTCACTGTGTTTCCATCCCCATCAGAGGCTGGGGTCAGGCTGCATGAACTGGGCTCCTTTTAGACTCATTGAATCAACCAGGTTGGAAAAGCCCTTCAAGCTCATCCAGTCAAACCCTTACAACAGCACTGCCAAGGCCACCACTAACCCATGGCACTGAGGGCCTTGTCTATAGGGTTTGTGAACACTTGCAGGGCCGGTGCCTGCAGCCCTGCCCTGGGCAGCCTTTCCAATGCCTGAGCACCTTCTGGGGCAGGAATTGTTCCTCAGCTCCATCTAAACCTGCCCTGGTGCATCTTGAGGCCATTTCCTCTTGTCCTGTCTTTTGGATTAAAACAAACTGAAAATAGTTTTGAGGGGGCAACTGATGCAGTTTGACCTCTAGGAGGCCTTCAGATCCTGATAAGAAAGAAACTTTCTTCTTTGTTAACAGCAAAGTTCACTTCAACAGCTGCCTTGCTTGACAGAGATGGCTCATGGCCAAAGCCAGTGAGCTGGAGGGTCAGTGTGTTAGGCATGTTTGTGTATTAAGGACAATTTCATGGGCCAGGATCATAGAATCCAGCCTGGTTTGTGTTGAAAGGGAGCTTAAAGCTCCTCCAGCTCCAACCCCTGCCACGGGCAGGGACACCTTTCACTAGAGCAGCTTGCTCCAAGGCCCTGTGTCCAACCTGGCCTTGAACACTGCCAGGGATGGGGCAGCCACAGCTTCTCTGGGCACCCTGTGCCAGCGCCTCAGCACCCTCACAGGGAAGAGCTTCTGCCTAGAGAGCTCAGCTCACGTCTTCCCTTGGCCAGGTTAAAGCCATTCCCCTTGGCCTTTTACTGCAGGCACCTGTCCTAAGCCCCTCTCCATGTTTCCTGAAACCACTTTAGGCACAGGTTTATGGGGAAATGTTCCTTTCTTATGGCTCTAAAAGGAGCAAACCAATACTAGTATCTTCTAGGCAATAATTTCCTATCCATCCATGCAGAATTTAAACCCCTCATCAGGAATTTAATATCTGCTATTAGCGACCTTTATAAAAGCAAACACACAGCCAGGACACTGCCGACATCCAGTTTGCTTTCCTATTCTGTCCAGGAAGTGATTTATGCATGCTGAGCTTTGAGGCTCTACTGCATTAGACATTATTGACCAAGAGAAATGATTGAGGACAGGTTGGATGGTGATTGCAGCAACCTGCTCTACTGGAAGTTGTTTCTGCCTGTGGCAGGGGGCTGGAACTGGGCGAGCTTTAAGCTCCCTTCCAACCCAAACCATTTCATGGTTGTATGAAAAGTTGCTTTCACCTCCTCACTTTTGAATGGGGTTTCTGAAGGACCCCAACACATCAGCACAGTGAGCTGATGTTTCCCATTACTTCAACTGACTCTTCAGGCTATGGCCTGTGTTTGCTCTGAACACAATCCACATTGTAGCTGTGTCTGCCCAGCACCCTTCACTGCAAAGGCAGCAGAACCATCCACTTTTTCCAGAAGAAATCCCTGATATGGATGTTTAAAATAGAGCCAAGCTGAATCAAAGCCCCCAGATGCATCCTTGTCTCCATAAGGGGAGCCCTCTGTGACTAATTCAGATGTGGAAACCTACAATTAGATACTATCGCTCCTTTGACCAATGTGATTCAACCATCAAACCCTGGCATGAGAAATCATGAGTAAGCTGCAGCTGGGATGGAAAATAAGCTTGGCCTGGATGGACAGATGTAAGGAAATGAAGTGATAGGGTAGTTCCAGACAACACTGAGAGTCTTTGAGCCATGAAATAGGTTGGACATGTCTGCATACAACATATGGCCAGAAGCATGGAGCATCTGTGTCGTCAGCACCAGAGGGTGTCCAAGGAAAATCCAGCACTGCTCAAACAGTGCCTTGAAAGGCTGTTCCTGCACCAAGTTGGGTGACTGCTTATCACAGGGAATGAAGTTACACTCTGTTTCGAGGTCAGCATGGTGGCAGCTTTCCATGGAGCAGGCCAATCCAGGAAAGCAAGACACCCAGATACATCCTATGGAGGAAATAAGTACACTACCTATGAGGAAATAAGGAGATGGGCACATGAAGCTGAGAGCTGGTCTTCGTAAGGTTCCCCACCACCATGCTGATGGAGATGAGTAAAAGAGTTCCAAAGAGCAGCTTCTACACGTTGGGGAAGCCCAAGAGCACAAACGTGGTCACACTCAAGTGCTTTCCTCCAGCCACTCTCTTGGCAGCAGGAGACAAAGAAACATGGGAAGAGGTTGAATCACTTCTCTCAGATCATAGGAACACACAGTGCATGAGGTTAATGCAGGATTTGGGGTTTCCTTTAGGACTGCACCCAATTCCTGGGAGAGAAAACCATGATGGTTGAAGGTCCTAAATAATATATTAAAAAAAATACCTTGATAAAATAATAGGCAATAGTTCCTATATGGAAAAAATATTCTTACAGCTTAAATCCTAAAGCTGTGGCTGGCCTGTTATGGAAAGAATTGGTCCTGCAAAAGATAAGCATCTTCTCATGAGCATCCAAATTCTTTTTAAGGAGGAGTCTTGTTTGGGATGATTTCTTTGCTGTCTGTGGGGGTTGTTCTTATTTAAGGACAAGTAAATACAATAATATCATGCCTTAATCTGCCACAAGAATTAGTGTTGCATTAAATAGGTAAGAAATCAAATTGGAGTAATTTTCTGACTCTGTAGTGATGTTTGAGTCGATTAAGGTGAGACCAGAATCCCTGAATGCAATTCCATGTAATTGTAGCTTCAAGGGAAAAAACAACCCCTTCTCATTTGAATTATTCTTGCATATATTTCTTCCTCTGTTCTTACTTATATTTAAAGAACATGTGTGTATATATGAGTGTACATGAGACGACCTTAAAATACGCATATTGCCTGTTGAGATATAAGCATTCCTCCTCCTTCCCCTCTTTCCATCAGCCCCTTTTCAAGCAAGATGTTCATTTCTTCAGCACAATTCATCTTCTCCCTCCACCCTTCCCAAAGCAGCTTTTACTTCCCCATTCCCCAGCCTGTGCTCAGATGTTCATGGCACAAAGTCCCTTGACTCACCACCAATGCTCTTCTCATGTTACTGGTGGGTGCCTTTGCTGCAAGGACACATTGATAGCTCATATCAACACAGTGGACACCAAAACTACCTTGTCCCTCTCTGATAAGCTGCCCCCTAGCCTGTCATGGTGCTTAGAGCAACTCTTCCCCACGGGCAGGACTCGGCATTTTCCCTTTTTGAAGTCTGTCTGATTCCATCTGCCCATTTTGGACCCAAATTTTGCCTTGGAAATGCTATTTTACATTATATGCCTCAAGCTTTAAATATCCTCAGGATGGCTCTTTGATGCTTGCAAAGGAAGAAACAAAACCAAGAGTGGGACTTGTTCCTTGTAGAGAAAAGCAGCTGACAGCAGAGAGGGCTTTGCTAAAGCTTTAACACCTTCAAAGGGGTTCAGAAGATCCAGCTGAAGTTGTGTACAGCCACCTCAGGCAGGGAGATGAAGGCAACTGCTGTTTCCCATTGCTAATGGCTCACACACTCAATGGCCATCTCACCATCCTCATTCTTGCTCCTTCACCTCGTTTAGTACTTATGTAACAAAGTTAGAGCTACATAAACAATAGACATCTCAAACACACACCTTGCATCTAACACCACTGAAACCAGCAATTCTCAATGCCACAGCTTGTCTAAACAGCACAAAACATCACCCATCCCACATCAAATACCCACATCTTATCACACACAGAAGCACTCTTTTCTCTGTGGTCCCTGCTTTAGACACACAACTGCAAGACCAGTACTGCCAATGGGTCTGCCTGTCCTTGCTCAACCCAACCTTCCCTTTCACTCTTTCACCCTTTCTCAAGATCTGGGATATGCAAATTGCTCTTTCTTGAGTTCAAACTATCATAAATCAGAATCATAGAACGGTTTGGGTTGAAGGGACCTTAAAGCTCATCCAGCTCCACCCCCAACACCTTCTGCTAGAGCAGGCTGCTCCAAGCCCCTGTGTCCAACCTGGCCTTGAACACTGCCAGGGATGGGGCAGCCACAGCTTCTCTGGGCACCCTGTGCCAGTGCCTCAGCACCCTCCCAGGGAAGAGCTTCTGCCTAAGAGCTCATCTCAATCCACCCCCATGTCTTTCCAAGCCATGAACAGTGATAAAGGCAGACACAGAAATGAACTCACCAGTGTTTGAAGAAGATATCCTTGCTTCTTCCACCACAACCTCACAAGGTTGCTTCCCTTCATGGTAGAAATGGTGACTAAAAGAAACCATTCTAAACTCTCTCGATTCTCATTAAAAACAAACAAACAAACAAGCAAACAAACAAAAATAAGAGAAATATCCTAGTAACCAAATTCAAAAGGAGTAAGACCAAACCAAGACAGCTCTATTTCCAGTTAACCTGGAGACAAGAAAACAACACTCAATGTTCCTGGTTCTTCCCATACATGAACTTACACAACAGGGAGCATCACAACCTCAGTGCAGGATCTACTCATTTGAAGCCCTAATCTTCAAAACCTTTTCAACCAAAGGGAAAACCCGTCATTAGCTCGATTCTGGGTCTTTTTTTAACCTATAAGAATATTTGTTTCACCCAGTTCAAGACACAGCTAATACTAACAGCCAAAAATGAGTGTATCTCCTTACCTATTTATGAGCCAAGGTCCCATTACAGCTAAGGAGACTCAGGCCAATGCAATCAGCAGAGCTCATTCAGATCTCTTCAGCTGGAGCAATGGAGGTGTCTGCCTTGCAGTGAGAGGCATGAATCCCACCAAATCTCCCTCAACACTAAAGGGAGCTGATGGACCCAGTAAACTCATAGGGGTGACATGGTGCATTCAAATGTAAGGAGACAAGTGCTTCCCTAAGGACATTTGAGGTGATTCCTAAATCCAATCACTAAGTACCCAAAAAGGGGAGGTAGCTCTTACCCAGCATTTGCTCAGCTGCCTTTAAACCAGACTTAACTACAATGAAAGCAACTCCACCTGAGAATGGGGAGCTAAAGCCATTAGGAGCTCATCAGCAGGAATGCCAGAAGCCAGGCACCTCATTGCCTGCTCATCATGACCCACCAGGAAGATGCATTGCAATGCTGGCTGCTGCTTCTGCTTCCTAGAACCTCATGTGGTGTTTGCTCTGCTCTCCTGGTCAGATGATAACCCCATTGAAGGTAGTGGCAGCCCTTAGACACAGCAAACCACTGGTTTCCTTAAACACACACAACAAGGAGCAAAAAGCTTTCCCTTCTGAGAGCAGCACCTCTGAAGTGAAGCCACAATGAGCAGAGCGACAGGGTTGTAGCTCTTCTTTGTGTGGGTGCTGAGGCACTGGCACAGGGTGCCCAGAGAAACTGTGGCTGCCCCATCCCTGGCAGTGTTCAAGGCCAGGTTGGACACAGGGGCTTGGAGCAAGCTGCTCCAGTGGCAGGTGTTGGGGTTGGAACTGGGTGAGCTTTAAGCTCCATTCATGCCAAATAATTCCATGATTCTGTGATTTTAGAAACAGAGAAAGGATGCATGAAAGAATTAATGGTGTCCCATTCTTTTTGACTTGATGCCTCCTGCAAGTTCTCCATGTTCTTTATCTTGCAGATGAGGGTAAATCTGAGATTTCCTTTTGTGAATTTACAGCATGGGAAATTCCAGTTAGAAACAGAGGGAGGGGGAAAATCCCACTGTAAGAGCAGTCAAACACTGACATAGGGGCCAGGAAGGGTGTGAAACATCTGCCCCTGCTTCTCCCCAAGGCTCAGGAGGAAAACAACTGTCATCTGGGTTAAATAATAACCAGGGAATTATCAGGAAGCTTTGGGAACAAAGCAGGATTCAACTGATTGACCCTGGGTGCCTGTTAGTTGTGTGTTGTTAAGAAATGAGAAGACGACTTTGATCCCGACTTAACTGGGTGCAGAACACCCCCAACATGTTATCCATACTTAACCAAAAGCTGAGCATCTACCCTCTACATCTCCATTCTATCTGCTTCTATATTGGGAGTATTCAAGATCATTTTATTTGCAAGAGTCTCCTCAAAGCCTCCTTCACCTCCTTATTCCTCAGGCTGTAGATCAAGGGGTTCAGCATGGGAGTCACCACGGTGTAGATCACCACAACCCATTTATCTGCTGCTCTTGAGCTGTCTGAGCTGGGGAATAAATACATAAAAAAGCATGCCCCATAGAAGATGCTGACAGTGGTGAGGTGGGAGGTGCAGGTGGAGAAGGCTTTGCGCTTGCCCTCGGCTGAATTGATGCTCAGGATGGTGGCGATGATGGCCACATAGGAGAGCAGGATAACCAGGCTGCTGGACACACCAAAGAGAGATGCTGCAGTGGTCAGGATGATGTGGCTGAGGGTGTTGTCAGAGGTGGAGAGCGAGATGAGAGGGGAAATGTCACAAAAGAAGAGGTCGATGGCGCTGGACCTGCAGAAGGACAGGGTGGACATGCTGATGGTCTGTCCCACACCATTGGTCAGCCCCATGAGGTACGAGGCAGTCACCAGCTGGAAACAGCACTTTGGGGACATGACAAGGGGGTACAGCAGGGGATGGCAAATGGCCACATAACGGTCATAGGCCATCGAAACCAGCAGGAAGCATTCAGTTATCCCAAGAAGCTGAAAGAGGAAGACCTGAGCCACACACCCAGCATAAGCAATGTTCTTCTTCTCTGACATCAAGTCAACCAACATCTTGGGGGTGATGATGGTGGAAGAACAGAGGTCTACAAAGGCCAGATTGTCCAGGAAATAATACATGGGGGAGTGGAGGTGGGGGCTGGCCCTGATTAAGATGGTGATGCCCAGGTTGCCCACAATGGTGACAACGTAGGTGAGCAGGAAGAGCAGGAACAAGTAGACCTGAGTCACCAGGTCCTGTGTGAACCCTGCCAGGCTGAACTCGTTCACTTGGGTGCAATTGCTTTGTGCCATGGGCTGGATGGTGCTTTGTGTGTGAGCTCCTGGCTGGGGGTTTCTTCTCCAAGAGGCGTGGATGTCCCAGGTGGAAAAGCCTCTGTGTGGTGGGAGCTGCTCAGAGACAGTCCTGCAGGATGGAAAGGGAGAGTTCAGGCACAGATCAATGAGGGACAGGTTGGTGAAAGTCGTGTGCCAGCACAGGTAGAACAAAGGGGTGCTCAAGCAGTTAAACACCATGGCACAATGTGGTGTGTGCTCCTCTGGCTCCCCTTAAGATGGTGATCAATGACCCCTGTGGAAAGCAGTGGGGAGGTAGCACACCCAAGTATCTTTACCTTAGTGCTGCACTTCCTTGACTACATTCCTGCTGAGCCTGGGGCTTGGAGTCCATCCGGCTCAACCTGGAACACAGAGAAACGTGGTGCTTTCACAGTGCAGAGCTCATCCTTCATCCTCTCATGGACATTGGCCAACCACCCGCTCTTTCCCTCTTTGTTCGGGCTTCTTCCGAACTGGAAACTGGAATGAGTTCCTGACCTATGGAAAGTGCAGGTTGCCTGGGGTTTGGAGCAGCCTGCTCTAGTGAAAAGTGATCCTGTCCATGGCAAGGGGCTCCAGATGCATCACCTCTGATTTGCCATCAACCAGAACCATACTATTAACCTGTGCATTCTTATACAGAGGTTGAGATTGGTTTCCCCTCCCTCCTGACACACTCTGTCAGATCTAAAACCTTTTCATGGTTCTTTAACCTGTTCCTTGAGTCTTCAGTAGAAATAGGGTTCAAGAAATCTTTTCTTGAACACATGCTTTGGGGGAAAAAAAATCATCTTTTGGAGCTGCCTCATCTCAGCAATGGGGAGCACCCTGAATGTCCTGTACAGGAAAGCTTCTGGTGCTCATCCAGGAAACCTTTGTGCTCAGAGATGAGGAAACCTCCTGAGGGTGCTCTCCACCAGGGTGATCTCCAAATCTGCCTTCTCAGCAGCAGCATGGGGAGCACACAGCACAGACAGCTCCCTGGGAAGCCCAGAGCATCATCAAGAAGCCCAGGACCCTGCAGTAGGACAGGAAATGGAGACAGGAGCTGCTGCTTGTTGGCAAGAGAGAACCACAGGAGAATGATGGGCTGAAAGATGCTGCCCCTCACTTACATCTCAGCTCTGTCTCTGCTGCCCTCCTGTTGCTCTCGGAGATGGATGTGAAGATGAATGTGCCTGGAGCTGTGCAGGGTGCCTGGGAATGAACCAGCATCAGCAAACCCCCTTCCTATTTCAAGTGATGTGGGGATGTGGGGACTGTGAATCTCTTTGTGCCCCAGGAGGTGACAAAGCCCAAAGCAGGTCATTATCTCTTCTCTGTGTTGATTAGTTTGGAGAAGAAATGTACCCAGAGGAGATGACCTCAGCTTGAGCAAGCAACAGGGCTTTGGGCTCCCTTAGAGCAAAACAGAGAACAACCCCACCTTTCACATCCACCTTTGGAGCATTTTTGAAGCAGTTACAGCTTCACAAGGGCCATGGTTTACATTATCATGGCAGGGAGATGAGGGGAACCTCACCAACGGGAGCTGGTACCAGGGTCCCTCACCAATGCCAGGCACCATGTGCAGTGAACCAGCTTTCCACCCATCTTCAATTCCTTGTACTCAAACCATAGCTCACAAGTTTGGCTGCAAAGGAGCCAACAGAAGATCGTGGTGACCTTGCTAACGGTGAGGTAAATGCTGTCCTCTACCTCTTGTCCATGCAAACATCAATGCTCACATCACCCAAGGCACTCAGGTTGGTCAGGCGTGACTTGGCCTTGGTACCTCTGTGCTGGCTGCTCATGGTCACCCTCCTGTCTTTCCTCTGCCTGGACAGGGCTTCCTGGGGAATTTGGATCTTCACCTCAGTGGGGCCTGAGGCAGCCCCAGTCCTTGTGCTCTCCTTGATGACGACATTCACCTTCTTCCACGCATTTTGCTGGAAGCACAAGAGACAAAGGAGAGCCTGAGGGAGCGGTGCCCAAAAGTGGAAGGAAGGAGATGGGGAGGAACAGATGAGGAATGTGGTAAAGGACTGAAATGGGCAGCAACAGGGGAAAAAGGCCCTTCTGAAGGGTGCTTTAGGGTTGCCCCTGTCGCTGGTGGCTCTGATGGATGCTCCCAAGCCCATCACAGAATCCCAGCCTGGTTTGTATTGGAAAGGAACTTAAAGTTCCTCCAGCTCCAACCCCTGCCACAGGCAGGGACACCTTCCACTAAAGCAGCTTGCTCCAAGCCCCTGTGTCCAACCTGGCCTTGAACACTGCCAGGGATGGGGCAGCCACAGCTTCCCTGGGCACCATGTGCCAGTGATTCAGCACCCTTACAGGGAAGAGCTTCTGCCCAAGAGCTCATCTCAGTCTCCCCTCAGGCAGGTTAAAGCCATTCCCCTTGGCCTCTCCCTACAGTCCCTTGCTCAAAGCCCCTCTCCAGATTTCTTGTAGCCCCTCTTAAGTTATTGAAAGGCCACAATAAGGTCTCTCTGGTGCCTTGTACAACAATATTCAATGACTTTATGTCCAGCTGCTCTCTCCTTCAACATCACCAAGTGTTTAAATAGGAACATGAGCTCTTAGTGTCTTAAAAACACAAGTCTGTGGCTACAACCCTATTACTCTGCTCATTGTGGCTTCACATTGGAGCTGCTGCTATCAAACCCCAAAGCTTTTTGCTCCTTGTTGTGTGTGTTTAAGGAAGCCAGTGGTTTGCTGTGTCTAAGGGCTGCCACTGCCTTCAATGGGGTTATCATCTCACCAGGAGAACAGAGAAAACACCACATGATTTCCTAGGAAGCAGAAGCAGCAGCCAGCATTGCAATGCATCTTCCTGCTGGGTCATGATGAGCAGGCAATGAGGAGGCTGGCTTCTGGCATGCTTGTGTGTGTGATAAGATGTGGGTATTTGATGTGGGATGGGTGATGTTTTGGCCTTTGTTTAGACAAGCTGTGGTATTGAGAATGGCTGGTTTCAGTGGTATTAGATGCAAGGTGTGTGTTTGAGATGTCTACTCTTTATGTATCTGCAACTTACTTATGTAAGTACTACACAAGGGGAAGAAGGAGAATGAGGATGAGTGTTGTGGTTTAAACCCAGTCAGGCAACTCGTTCACTCACTTCCCCCCACTTCTTTCCCTCCCCCTGCTCCCGGAGGGACGGAAAGGAGAGTCAAAAAGAATGCAACTCCCATGGGTTGAGATAAGAACAGTTTAGTAACTGAGGTATAACACAGATCACTACTGCTACCACCAATGATAATAATGATAAAGGAAATAACAAGGGAAGAGAATACAACACCTCAGCACCAGCCAACCGATAACTCACCCCCCAGGCCCGACCAAGCTCTGACCAATACCTCCTCCAACCCTGCAGTCTCCCAGCCCTTCCGGCTAACTCCGGTTACATCCTGGGCATGACGTGCTGTGGTATGGAATACCTCTTTGGTCAGTTTGGGTCAGGTGTCCTGTCTCTGCTTCCTCCTGGCTTCCCCTCCTCCCTGGCAGAGCATGAGGCTCACAAAGTCCTTGGCCAAACCAAAACATTACTATCAGCTCTGTTCCCAGGCCGAAAGTCAAAACACTGCACTGCACCAGCTACCAAGAAGGAGAAAAATGACTGCTACTGCTGAACCCAGGACAATGTGGAACTGGCCATTGAGTGTGTGAGCCCTTAGCAATGGGAAACAGCAACTGTCTTCATCCTCCTGCCTGAGGTGGGTGTAGACAACTTCAGCTGGATCTTCTGAACCCATTTAAAGGTGTTAAAGCCCTGTCTGCTGTCAGCTGCTTTTTTCTACAAGGAACAAGTCCCAGTCTCGGTGTCATTTCCTCCTTTTGCAAGCAGTAAAAAGCCACCCTGAGGTTATTTAAATTTGGAGGCATATAATGCAAAACGTTGTTTCAAAGGCCAGTTTTGGGTCCAAAATGGGCAGATGGAATCAGACAGACTTCAAAAAGAGAAAATGCCGGGTCCTGCCTATGAGGAGGACTTGCTCTAAGCACTAAGACAGGCTGGGGGGCACCTTATCATAGAGGGAGAAGGCTCTTGTGGTGTCCACCGAGGTGAAATGAGCCATCAATGTGTCCTTGCAGCAAAGGCACCCACCAGCAACATGCGAAGAGCACTGGTGGTGAGTCAAGGGACTTTCTGCAATGAATATCTGAGCACAGGCTGGGGAATGGGGAGGTAAAAGCTGCTTTGGGAAGGGTGGAGGGAGAAGATGAATTGTGCTGAAGAAATGGTCATCTTGCTTGAAAAGGGGCTGATGGAAAGAGGGGAGTGGGAGGGGAAGGAGGAGGAATGCTCATTTCTCAACAGGCAACATGTTTATTTGAAGGTTATCTCCTCATCTTTTTAAGGCCTGCATATTTCAGGTTAACATGAACAGCAGTCATCTCGTGTACATCTATATCTACACACATGTTCTTTAAATATAAGTAAGAACAGAGGAAGAAATATATGCAAGAATAATTCAGATGAGAAGGGGTGGTTTTTCCCTTGAAGCTACAAGTACATGGAATTGCATTCAGGGATTCTGGTCTCACCTTAATCGACTCAAACATCACTACAGAGTCAGAAAATCACTCCAATTTGATTTCTTACCTATTTAATGCAACACTAATACTTGTGGCAGATTAAGGCATGATATTATTGTATTTACTTGTCCTTAAATAAGAACAACTCCCACGGACAGCAAAGAAATCATCCCAAACAAGCCTCCTTGTTAAAAAGAATTTGGATGCTCATGGGAAGATGCTTATGTTTTGCAGGACCAATTCTTTCCGTAACAGAGCAGCCACAGCTTTAGGATTTAAGCTCTAAGATTATTTGTTTCCATATAGGAACTGTTGCCTATTATTTTATCAAGGTATTATTTTCAGTATATTATTTAGGACCTTCAACCATCATGGTTTTATCTCCCAGGAATTGGGTGCAGTCCTAAAGGAAACCCCAAATCCTGCATTAACCTCATGCACTGTGTGTTCCTATGAGCTGGGAGAAGTGATTCAACCTCTTCCCATGTTTCTTTGTCTCCTGCTGCCAAGAGAGCGGCTGGAGGAAACCACTTGAGTGTGACCACGTTTGTGCTCTTGGGCTTCCCCAACGTGTAGAAGCTGCTCTTTGGGACTGTTTTACTCATCTCCATCAGCATGGTGGTGGGGAACATTATCAAGACCAGCTCTCAGCTTCATGTGCCCATCTCCTTATTTCTTCATAGGAAATGTACTTATTTCCTCCGTAGGATGTAGCTGGCCATTTTGCTCTTCTGGATGGGCCTGCACCGTGGAAAGCTGCCACCATGATGACCTAGGAGCACAGCGGAACTTCATCCCCTGTGATAAGCAGTCACCCAACTTGGTGCAGGAACAGCCTTTCAAGGCACTGCCTGAGCAGTGTTGGCATTTCCTTCAATGTCACTTGGTGCTGACGACACAGATGCTCCATGCTTCTGGCCATATGTTGTATGCAGATGTGCCCAACGTGTTTTATGGCTCAAAGACTCTCAGTGTTGTCCGGAACTACCCTATCACTTCTTCATTTCCTTATGTCTGCCTATCCAGGCCAAACTTATTTTCCATCCCAGCTGCAGCTTACTCATGATTTCTCATGCCAGGGTTTGATGGTTGAGTCACATTGGTCAAAGGAGCAATAGTATCTAATTGTAGGTTTCCACATCTGAATTAGTCACAGAAGGTTCCCCTTATGGAGACAAGGATGCATCTGGGGGCTTTGATTCAGCTTGGATCTATTTTAAACATCCATATTGGAGGTTTCTTCTGGAAAAAGTGGATGGTTCTGCTGCCTTTGCAGTGAAGGGTGCTGGGCAGACACAGCTACAATGTGGATTGTGTTCAGAGCAAACACAGGCCATAGCCTGAAGAGTCAGTTTAAGTCTAATGGGAAACATCAGCTCACTGTGCTGATGTGTTGGGGTCCTTCAGAAACCCCACTCAAAAGTGAGGAGGTGCAAGCAGCTTTTCATACAACCATGGAATGGTTTGGGTTGGAAGGGAGCTTAAAACTCACCCAGTTCCAGCCCCCTGCCACAGGCAGAAACAACTTCCAGTAGAGCATGTTGCTGCAATCACCATCCAACCTGTCCTCAATCATTTCTGTTGGTCAATAATGTCTAATGCAGTAGAGCCTCAAAGCTCAGCATGCATAAATCACTTCCTGGACAGAATAGGAAAGCAAAATGGATGTCGGCAGTGTCTTGGCTGTGTGTTTGCTTTTATAAAGGTTGCTAGTAGCAGATAGTAACTTCCTGATGAGGGGTTTCTATTCTGCATGGATGGATAGGAAATTATTGCCTAGAAGATACTAGTGTTGGTTTGCTCTGTTTAGAGCCATAAGAAAGGAACTTTTCCCCATAAACCTGTGCCTAAAGGGGTTTCAGGAAACATGGAGAGGGGCTTAGGACAGGTGCCTGCATGAAAAGGCCAAGGGGAATGGCTTTAACCTGTCAGAGGGGAGACTGAGGTGAGCTCTTAGGCAGAAGCTCTTCCCTGTGAGGGTCCTGAGGCGCTGGCACAGGGTGCCCAGAGAAGCTGTGGCTGCCCCATCCCTGGCAGTGTTCAAGGCCAGGTTGGACACAGGGGCTTGGAGCAAGCTGCTCCAGTGGAAGGTGTTGGGGTTGGAGCTGGAGGAGCTTTAAGGTCCGTTTCAACACAAACCAGGCTGGGATTCTATGATCCAGGCCCATGAAATTGTCCTTAATACACAAATATGCCAACAAACTGACCCTCCAACTCACTGGCTTTGGATATGAGCCATCTCTGTCAAGCAAGGCAGCTGTAGAAGTGAACTTTGTTGGTAACAAAGAAGAAAGTTTCTTTCTTGTTATCCCCAGCTAATTAATCTCTGATGGCTTGTTATGAAGAATGAGGGAAGTCACATCCAAGTTTTCTGAGAAGCTTTTGTGGTGATGAGGAAGCTTCCTTGGTAAACCCCAGAAGGTCTTGTTAAAGCTGATGACTCCTGGAAGGGTGCTTGGTCCCCAAGGACCACTTCTTGCTTCGGCAAAGTGAGCAGCATCACTTGTGATGGAAATAGCTGTGAGTGCTTGTATTGTGAAAGCCTGGATTTTGGGCCTGCTGGAGGGCTTTCTGTGCCCATGCAAGCTTGGTCCTACTCTCTCTTTAAAGACACATCCCTGTCTTCATGACATGTGCAGATCATGTGGTTCTTGCTAATGGGGTGCTTTGTCCCTTCCTGCTTTTGACCCCTAATAAAGGGAGCTGGGGAAGCTCATTGCATTTCTCTTCACTTTTGGGCCTCCTCAAAGACACCTCATACTTTAAACTTCTTGTCATTATTTGCCTTGGGATAGATTTGCTTGCGCCTCTTAAGCTGTGAGGCAAGTTGAAGTCCACTACATCCATCCTCCATGCCTGACTGGCCTTCATAAATGTGGTTTTCCTACCATTATGAATTTGGGATTGGAGAATAAGCATGGGAATGGGGTCACCTGACTCAACATCTAAAATTCATTGCCTCGTTATGTGCCAGTCAGGTCCCTTCTAGAATGGATAGAAATAAGAGGATGTTTTATTACATCCTAGGACAGCTGGTGAGGATGGATGTTGTCCAGAGCAGGTCTGAACATCAGAAGGACTTGTACTGTGCACCCTCTCTCCATGGTATATGCATCTCAGAATAGCTTTCTCTGGATTAATCTAATTCCAGTCAGGATGTGAAGGCCTCCTGGAGGTCAAACTGGATCAGCTGCCCCCCTCAAACTTATTTTCAGTTAGTTTTAATCCACAAGACAGCACATAGAGGAAATGGCCTCAAGCTGCACCAGGGCAGGTTAGATGCAGCTGGGGAACAATTCCTGCCCCAAAGGGTGCTCAGGCATTGGAACAGGCTGCCCAGGGCAGGGCTGCAGGCACCTGCCCTGCAAGTGTTCACACACTGTGGAGACAAGGCCTCAGTGCCATGGGTTATTGGTGGCCTTGGCTGTGCTGGGGAATGGTTGGACTGGATGCGCTTGAAGGGCTTTTCCAACCTGGTTGATCCAATGAGTCTAAAAGGAGCCCAGTTCATGCAGCCTGACCCTAACCTCTGATGGGGATGGAAGCACAGCGAGAGGAGAGAGCTCTTTGTGTGTTTGTGTTTTCAAACTTGAACTCTTGAAACTGCTCTCTTATCAACAAATACTAAAGATACAGAAACACACCTTCACTAAGCATAGATGGAGACACAAAGTTCTGATTTAATTACTCAACTTTTACTTATCTGAATTTGAAGAAGATGCAATTCCTTCAGATCTCCTAATCCCTCCTCCTGACAGTCTTAAAATATTTTAGTTTTCCTTTCAGTTGCACTAAAACCTCATAGAGGGGGAAAAAATGTAAGATAATTGAAGGACTAAGAAACCGCTTTCTTTGCATGTTTTCCTATGAGTGGTGGCGAAAACTATCATTTTAGTTGCAGGGAAGGAGACGGATGCAGTGAAATGCCCCAGGTCTGGTTCAGTTGCCCTCATATAGAAATGTGGTGCCATTTGCTCTGTCCTGAAGGGCCCAGGTCACTGACTTGCACTTGACATGTACAACATGCAACCTTCGAAGGGTTGGGTCGTTCTGGAGCAACATCTGAAAGCTCAGAGGGAGACCCAGGGTCATCTCCAGGGTGTTAATAGTCAATGTTCAGGCAACTGAACACAAACCCAGATGCCTGTGTGCTTCTTGACATTGGTTTATCCAGTCTGATCTGCTCTACCCATGCTCATGTATATGTTTCATTGGGATAATAGTCTAGGACTATGGAATTACATCTGTGTGGTTCAATACAGCATCATGAAGATATAACTGGGACAGCCCAGGAACAGGCACACGTTACTTCATGACTTCTGGTTGCCCAAGTACGTGGTAAATGCTCCACCCCTGGTAGTGTACATGGCCAGGTTGGACACAGGGACTTGGAGCAAGCTGCTCTAGTGGAAGGTGTCCCTGCCCATGGCAGGGGGGTGGAACTGGATGATCTTAAGGTACTTTCGAACCCAAAGCACTCTATCGTTCTCTGACACATGGAGCTTTAGCTGAGCTACTGATTTGGCATAAGTAATGAATGTTTAATTCAGATAAAGCCCAGTGTGAAGGTGATGTTCAACCGACTCAGCTACTGCTATAATCTCATTTTATAGCAAATATCAGTTGTATATGGGGAGAGGTGGGAAGCAGAGGAAGTCTGTCAGCACAGTGACACCTCATGTCCACCATGAAGCACTTCAGGATCAGGAGAGCTTATGCTCCTTCCTGGACTGTGAAAAGTGACAAAGGAAGGCACAGGCAAGACAAGGTCTGTGCGCTTCTTGCTGTGTGCATCATTAGGGACATAACCCCTGGGTTTCTTCTGTTAGGAAGCTGTCTGTCTCTTCATCAGTGTCTTCAGTGCCTCCTTCACCTCCTGGTTCCTCAGGCTGTAGATGAAGGGGTTCAGCATGGGAGTCACTACTGTGTAAAGCACAGAGACCACCTTGTCCCTCTCCAGCACATAGGAGGGGCTTGGCCGAGTGTAAATCAAGAGGATGGAAGCATAATAAAGGGTGATGGTGGTGAGGTGGGTGGCAGAGGTGGAGAAAGCTTTGCCCTGCCCCTCGCTTGAGCACATCCTCAGGATAACAGCCGGGATGGAGATGTAGGACCTGAGGATGAGTGCAGAAGGGAGGATGGTGTTGAAGGTCAGGATGAAGTAGAGGACAGACTGGTAGCTGTCTGTCACATCACAGGAGAGCTTCACCAGTGGAGCAGGTCGCAGAAGTCATTGACGTTGGAGTCACAAAAGATGGGGGTGAACATGTAGCTGGCAATGAGGGTAGAGTTGGCAAAGCCACTGAGGTAGGAGGTGGCCACCAGTCCTATGCAGAGCTTCTTGGTCATGGCTGCAGCATGGAGCAGTGGGTTGGAGATGGCCACGTACCTGTCATAGGCCATGGCTGCCAGCAGGTAGCTCTCGGTGCAGGCCAAGCCACCGGAGACAAAGAACTGAGCAGCACACCCAGCAAATGAGGTGCTCTTGTCCTCAGAGATGCAGTTCAGAAGCATCTTGGGGGTGTAGACAGAGGAATACCAGAGGTCCAGGAAGAACAAATTGCCAGTGAAAAAGTACATTGGGGTATGAAGACGTGAGCTATGGCATATCACTGCTATGAGGGTGATGTTGCTCATGAGGGTGGTGATGTAGGCTAAGGTGAACACGATGAACAAGAGAAGCCGCAGCTTTGGGTCAGTGGTGAGCCCCAGGAGGATGAAGCTGGTGACTGAACTGTGGTTCCTCTCTTCCATGGTGAAGCAACTGGAGACATGGATCCCAGTGGCTATTTCATAGCTGCAGTGTGGGGTCTTGATCATGGGTTAAGAGAAGGGCTTCCATGGTGCTGGCATTGCTCTCTGTATCATAGCACAGCTGTACACACGAAAGAGAAAAGCAGAGTAAATTTTACATTGAGAGTGATAGGGGGCCTGAATTAATAACCCAACGTTAAACCTATGTTATTCTTCTGATAATCTTCAATCTCTTCAGTTAGCAATAAGCATTTGTCTAAAAGTGCAGCTGGTGTTTAATGTAAACTTGTGTAAGAAAGGAAAGAACTTCAGGTAAGGGGAACTGGTGGTCAAAGTTTCTGCTTGCAACACCATACACGTGGTGAAGATCTGGCTGAGACTGGAACTACAGTTTGAACCTAAGCCAAGGGACTAGTAAGCATGTGTACAAAACGAAGGTGAAAAGCTCAAGAGTGGGGAAGACTCGTTTACTTTATCTCGAGACCCCTGCCCACGACCACCAGGAGGCGCTGCGCAGGGGTGAAGGAAGCTTTAGCTCATTATAATATGAAGCGGGAAAAGGATATGAATATGTATAGGCGTATCATGTAACCTACTGCATATGTAACACTATAGAGAATAAATGTAGAGGGAAAATGATGCTGGGGTGCGCATGCCTTTGGAGGAACTATCCCCCATGCGCCTCAGCTGAATAAAGCATACCTACTTCACAACTTTAACGAGTTGTGGAGTCAATCCACACATCAAGAGAATCTGCACTGCTATGGTTTGGTCGTGCTATTTTATCAGAGAATGATGGAATTGTTTGGAAAGGACCCTAAAGCTCATCCAGTTCCAACCCCCTGTCCAAGGCAGGGCACCTTCTATTAGAGCATGTTGCTCCAAACCCCATCCAAGCTGGCCTTGAAGGCATTCTTGCATTCCCTGACTTCTATGAATATGAGATCTCAATCTGGGTGTCACATTAAAATGCTCATACATTAAGACTCTTTAAATTGAATTTCACATGGAGAAACTGGAGATAGAGGCTGATTACAAAAGCTCATCCAGTTCCTACCCCCTGCCCAAGAGAGGGACACCTACTAGAGCAGATTGCTCCAAGTCCCATCCAAGTCAGCCTTGAACACTTCCTTGCATTCCCTAACTTCTATGAATGGGAAATCTCAATCTCAGTGTCACACTTAATTGTTTGTACATTAAGACTCTTTAATTTGTCTTTCATGTGGTGGAACTGGAGGTAGAGGCTGAAGACAAACGCATGTAGGGTCACTATCTGCTACAGCCCAACACAGTTTGATTAGATTCATTGTCATCAGTCCTACCACTAAAAGCATTGTCTCATTGAGTTTTCTCTTTTGCATGAGCAAACACTGAAGGGTTGGAGGTGCACCTAAAAGCCTTAATTACAAGTGTATGTATGTTTGGACCTCTGGTTTTAGGCACATTATTGAAAGCAGCAGTTATTCAGTGCTAGTGTGTGTTTGCACAGCTGAGTACAGGCACAGAAGCTGGAATTCATCTCACCCAACATTGCCAGCCTAAAAATGAATGACTTCAGCTCTTCCGTAGCCAATGGAAGTGATAGACTCTTTCACAGGAAGACCAGAAAATGAGCTGCGGCTTGCTGCTTCTTTGTAACTTCATCTATGCTCCAGGCTTGAAGGATCCTCTCTCAATTGCCTCTTGTGCTGGCTGCTCCTCAATGGGCTTGATGATTTTCTTATCTGGCCTCATATGTTGATTCTAATGTTTGTCATCAGGTACCACAAGGGGTGGGCAGAGAGATGAGGAGACAAAGAAAAGAAAGATGACTCCCCTTGAAGATGATTTTCTTGGCTACTGTGATGCTGTATCCCTTGTTGACCCTTTTTATCTGAGAATACTCACTCATGGTCTTGTCCAGCAAGATCCCGTGTGTCTCATGGAGCCTTTGGCTAGAAGATATCACCACCATGAGGGTCCAACCTGGAATCACAAGTTTAGAGACCACAAGAACAAAATCACGCTTCAGATCTCTGTGTGACAGCCGCACACCAGCTCATCTCCCAGGGCAAAGCAAGCAGGTGTGTCCTCTCCTGTCCCAGCATTGCCTGTGGTGTGTGGTTGGGGATATTTATCCGTTGCTTCATTCTGTATTTCCTTAGGTAGCAGGTCCCTGAAGCAGACACTCAGTGTGGCCTTTGTCCCCAATGAAGTGTTGCTGCACAGCCGTGCGTGCCCCAGAGATGGCCTCAGTTACTCCCTGCACCAAGAAAGACAATTTCAGAGCTTTCATAGCTCTCCATGTTACGGGCTCACTGTTTCCATCTTGGTAGCTCCAGAGCAAAAGCGCAATCTCAAAAACATCCATGTTCTTTACATTGAGCTGATTATAACTTTTTATCAGTCTGAATGTGGGAGGAAACAAGAACTCTTCCTGGGGGCTTCCCCAGAGCATCCTTCAGCTCTGTGCTCCTGCAGATGTGGATCTGGGCTCTCAGCATGGGGATTATCAAGGTGAAGTCAACAGGCACCAGGCTGGACAGAGTCTTGGGCAACTTGGTGTAGTGTGAGGCATCCCTGCCCATGGCAGGGGGTTGGGCTTTCAGGTCTTTTTCCAACCCAAACCATTCCATGATTCTATAGCACCCCTTTCTCCTGGTTCAGGGAATAACTTGAGCTCTGCAGTCAACAGTGAGAAGTGGGAATTTCTGGGTAGTACTCAGTTCAGCTATTCAGGGTGGTTGTTTTGGAGTAAGGTGAATTGCTTCTTAGAGGACCTGGCAACAATAGGGTGAGAATGGTCAGATGAAGGACCAAGCCTGTAGATGACAACATTCAGCTAAATCATGCTCAGATTTAGCTGGTACACTCAGTATAAGCACTGAGTTAGTTATAAATGATCTGTCAAAGAAAAACCCAAGCAGAGCAACCCCAAATGTTCTTTCCAATTGAATTTTGACATTTCTTCCTGGAGTCCTGCAGGCTGAGAGGCACCAGGAGAGATACCATCCTAATGCATTGGACTGGCCTGTGCATTACATGCTAAAGCCACTGAATGATTCATTCCATCCCCTTTTAGACAACTCAGTGCCCATCAAATCAGTGTTGAAACAATATAGGTAAGAGTGGAATGAAATGAAGCTTCAAGTGCAGCTGATGAGCATTTTCTTATGCATTTGCATTTGTCTGGATGTCTTCTCTCATTCTCATGACAAATGTTTGGGAGTTATGGACCCAAAATGGATCTATTTAGGGAAAGAAGCCACACAGACTCAATAGACTTATTTTTGGGGGTAGGTTTTTCTTTGCGCATCCCTTTACAATAAGCTTCACTGGAGGATTTTGGCATCATGGCAAACTTGAGCACAGATTGTCTTTTTACACAGCTCCTGAGTGACTAAGATTTAATGAATGGAATAAGGAGAATGATTAAAACCAACAACCCAGACACAATCAGGCAGACATCATGATGCCTCAAGCTGATGATGCTTTTCCTACCTTAGATACCTGCCAGAAAATGTTGCTCTTGTCCTTTTAGACTTAAGTTGTGCTGGAAAGCTGAGCACATCATTGTGTGTAAGTGAGCTGTGAATATGGGATGAGGTTGACCCCTCTGTGTTGAGACGCTGTGAGGGCAGTGTTCAAAGCCAGGTTGGACACAGGGGCTTGGAGCAAGCTGCTCTAGTGGAAGGTGTCCCTGCCTGTGGCAGGGATTGGAGCTGGATGAGCTTTAAACTCCCTTCCAAGACAAACCAGGCCGGGGTTCTATGAAACAAACTAATAAGCAGGACATCTCCAGCACCATAAACTAAAATCTCTTGAAGAAAGTAGACAGGGCGGTGTTTCATGAATCCATGCACCAAGACCACAGTGTGGTGGGTAATATGTGTCACAACACTTCAACCTACTGGACAGATATCAGTGAGATGAATTTTGTTTAGGTACTACTGCAGTTCTGGTATTGATTTGAGTTCAGGTGGTTGCTGTTTCCTTGCTCTTCTCCTCAATGCTCATAGCAAAATGGAAGAAAAACTCCAGTGAAATGATAAAAACCTGGTGTGGGGACAATGACTCTCTTAGTCAAGTCAGCAAAGGCAAAAATCAACATTTGGAGTGGGTTTTACAGGAAGATGTTAACAAGGGGCAATGGTGAGAGTAGGAATGGTTCCAGGAACTGTTCTTTGCATTGCCGAAATCCTGTTTATGTAGCATTAGGAAAGCCAGTTGAGAAAGTTATGAGAATAATCGGGGTGAACCATGTAGACATACTCTTGTCATTCACTCCCTCTCCTCAACGTGGGAGTAGGGGGAAGACATCTCCAGTGTACCTGGAGATGAAGAGATTGATGCTCTGGGTGGATTTTGCTTGTTGTCAAGCTTCTATTCCCCATAGAGTGGAATGCCTCTGGGGTCTCAGAAATGAGTATAAATATATCTTGAACAGTAGAAATTACAGAGGGCTGTTGTCTGCCCTTGCAAGATGCAGCAGCAAATCACCCTCAGCGCACCTTCTAAGGAAAGACTGCTAAAACCCACTCTCAACATCTGCTTGAAGATGAATGTGGCTTCAGTCATCATCTGGAGGAACACCCAAATTCATCCCAGGCGCTGAAGGAGCTCCATGGACCCTCCAAGTTTCTCCATCATCATTGTGCCACCTTAAATTTAATTTCTTATGGACCGTGTCTGCTGAAAACTGTGTGTTCATCTCAGCTTTAAAATGCCCACACTTCTGCTCTGCTTTGCTTTGCAAAGGGAAAGTAAAGTCAACCGGAAAAGGATTTCTTCAAGTGGAATTGTCCCATGTTGGTTTTAGAAAACAGCAATTATTTTCCAAATGTACCTGTCATTTCCTAAGGAAACCCCAAAATGCATTCAATGTCTGTGCTGGTTTGGCCTGGGATAGAGCACATTGTCTTCATAGTAACAACTATGGTGCTACGGTTTGGATTGGTTCTGAAATGGTGTTAATAAGTCCAGGGTGTTTTAGTTATTGCTGAGCTGTGTGGGGCTTAGTTGCCATCTGTGGTTAAACCTCGACCATAGAGTAGTTAGGATCGGAAAGGACCTTAAGATCATCCAGTTCCAACCCAGCTTCCAAGAATTGCCCAGTTATTGACCTTCCTCCTGTATTAAATGTCCCGAGGAAGGCAGAAAGAGGAGAGATGAAATGCTGAGCTAAACCCAGGTGGGTGCTCTCACTGTTGAGCTTGAGGGTTTGGTTTTAAGACCCTCTTGTAGCCACTAGATGGAGGCTTGGCTCGTCCAAGAGCTCAAATCTCTTCCAAGAGCTATCCAGAGTCCAACTGACCCTCTAGCAGGATGGGTTCTGCTTCCCTTTGTTGACACCGAGGAAGCTGAGGGTCCTCTTGAGCTGCCCGCATCATTGTCTGTTTTGCCTATCTCCTGCAGGTTGATGCATTACAGAGGATGACACCCGTCAATCACACTGATGTGCATGAGTTCATTCTTTTGGGGCTGACCACCCACCCAGACCTCCAGGTCCCCCTTTTCATGGCTTTCCTGGCCATGTCCATGCTGACCCTTTTGGGGAACTTTGGGATCATTGTATTGATCAGGACTGATCTTCACCTTCACACCCCCATGTACTATTTCCTCAGCCATTTGGCTTTTGTCAGCATCTGCTACTCCTCCATCATCATCCCCAAAATGCTGGTGCAGACTTTGACACTGGAGAAAACCATCAGCTTCTTGGGATGTGCAGCCCAGCTCTGCATCTTTCATAGAATCATAGAATCGTTAGGGTTGGAAAGGACCTTAAGATCATCTAGTTCCAACCCCCCTGCCGTGGGCAGGGACACCTTAGGCTAAATCATATCACCCAAGGCCTCGTCCAACCTGGCCTTTGTCATATTTGGGGTCATTGAGTGCCTCCTGCTGGCTGTGATGGCCTATGGCAGGTATGTGGCAATCTACAAACCCCTCATGTACCCCACCATCATGTGTGGATGGATGTGCTGGTGGCTTGTGGCTGGTTCCTATGCTGTTGGTGTCTTCCATGCGGTGACCCACACCACTTTCATCTTTACCTTGTCCTTCTGCCACTCCAATGTTATCAACCACTACTTCTGTGACATTGCCCCACTCTTAGCTCTCTCCTGCTCCAACAGCCACCCCTACAAGGGGGTCATCCTTGCTCTCGTCAGCATAAACTGCCTCAGCACCATGACCATCATCTTTATCTCCTATGCTTACATCCTCCCCTCTGTCCTGAGGATATGCTCAAAGGAGAGCAGGAGAAAAGCCTTCTACACTTGCACATCCCACCTGATGGTCGTCACCACGTTCTATGGGGCAATCTTGTTCATGTACCTGCGCCCCAGCTCCACCTTTGCGTTGGATGAGAACAAAACTGCCACGTTGTTCTACACCATCATGACCCCCACGTTGAACCCCTTGATCTACAGCCTGAGGAACAGGGAGGTGAAGGCTGCCCTCCTGAGAGCAGCTGGGAGAAGGCAGTGAATGGAGGAAGCTGGTGACCAGGAGGGTGTTTCCTTGTTGCTGTTATTGAGCAGGACTCATTGCAGCACGGAGGTCTCTGTGAAGGTGTATTGAGGTGATTACTCTGTAATTTCTCTCTCATTTATAAGGTATCTGACACTGATTTGTCTTGTAACGCCTGCCTAGATGAAGGTGGGTGAGATGAAGCCCAACCTCATTCATCACCAATGGTCAATGAGCACAAACAGCTCCTCCAAACACCTTGATTCATCCTATTCATCACATTGCTCTCTTCAGTCACTACAGAGACAGCATGGACTACCCTGGGCATGGGTTTCCAGGTTGCCAAGGTTCAGAGGTGAACTCAAAAGAAAAGCCAGAAACCCTCTTCTTCTGGAGTGTCTCTGAAACCCAGTGCCTACCAGCCTGGGTGAGAATGGAATGGACCCAAAGGACCACAGGACATCATATAATCAGTTAATAACTCAATCACACAATGTTCCACTGTACTTTCTCATGATAAGGCTTGTGGCACTCTTAAATAAAGCTTTCCCACCCAAAACTTGGTTCCTACAAGTGAAATTGCAGGTTAAGCTGGAGGTGTTTTGTGCTTCAAAATGTCACAGTCAGTGTTGGTGCTACTTTACCTGGAAGCCTTTGGGCAATTTGAGCCTTGTCTTTGCTGCTCTTTTGCAGACGGTGTGGAAATGTAAAGAGCTTAATCACAAGTTTGGTCAATATCCATTGTTTCAGCAGTGATTGAATCATCAGTGTTGGATTTCCCAGCTCTTGAAGCTGATTCAGAAGTAGGCCTTTTACATAATTCACCAGTAAGTTAAAGAATGGAGATTGATGTGGATATCCTGAAGGGCTCCCTCTTAAAGAAGCAAACCCAGATAAAAAATACAAGTAAACATCTTTAAAGTTGGGATAAACTATGTTCTTGCTCAAGTAAATCTTTCAACGAGTGGGTATTTCTCCCCACCCATAAGAAACAGGCACCTTTATGTGTAATTCACTCTGCTGTAACTCCAGTCTCTAAAGCAAATCACATGAATCACAGCCCAGAAATGCCTGTTTGTGTCCCAGCAATGGAAATCTGTGTGCATGTCTGTATTTATATGGATATCTAGGATCACGAGATGAATCCTGGAATCCCAGAGTGGTTTGGGCTGGAAGGGAACTTAAAGCTCATCCAGCTCCAACCCCTGCCACGGGCAGGGACCCCTTCCACTGGAGCAGCTTGCTCCAAGCCCCTGTGTCCAACCTGGCCTTGAACACTGCCAGGGATGGGGCAGCCACAGCTTCTCTGGGCACCCTGTGCCAGCGCCTCAGCACCCTCACAGGGAAGAGGTTCTGCCTCAGAGCTCATCTCAGTCTCCCCTCGGGCAGGTTAAAGCCTGTCCCCTTGGCCTGACCCTACAGGCCTTGGTCCAAAGCCCCTCTCCAAGGAGAAGGATCCATGCAGGAAGACCAGCTTTATTTCAATTTGGTTTGGTTTAGTTTAGTTTTCAGTTTAGTTTTTATTTATTTTAATATTTCATATTATTTTATTTCAATTTATTATTCTAGTCTACTCTTTATTTTAGCTAAGTTAATTTATTTTAATATACATTTTTGTTTGCTTTTTATGTTTAATTTTAAAGTTATATTTTATTTGTATTATTTTTAATTCTTAATCATTTTATTTTTTTATTCCATTTTTTAATTTATTTTATATTTTATTTTCATATTCCTCTGTCATCCATCTATGCACCCCCCCCATGCACACACATATATGTATGACAGAGTAATATAATAATAATTGCACTTCTCCCAAAGGAAGTTCTGCAAAACACTTCTCAGCCAAAGCACCTCGGAGGTCTCAGTGGATTAGAGAGAAGGGTTATAAAGCAATTACACCATCAGGGGGGACAGAGAGAGCATATAAGTGTCCTCGTCATCTGTCGTAACTTAATGTGAAGCAAGGAAGAAGAACCAAGCTGTCACTGGTAAGGACAAGGGGACATCCAGATTTGTTTTATTGCTGGAGCTAGGAGGTAGTTTATAATTTTAAGGGGCTATATAGTATCATAGAATCCCAGAATTGTTTGTGTTGGAAGGGTGCTTAAAGCTCATCCAGTTCTAACCCCTGCCAAGAGCAGGGACCCCTTCCACTGGAGCAGCTTGCTCCAAGCCCCTGTGTCCAACCTGGCCCTGAACACTGCCAGGGATGGGGCAGCCACAGCTTCTCTGGGCACCCTGTGCCAGTGTCTCCTTGTGCAATACAATGCATAATTCCTTGCAGGAAGCAGGATAGCAGGAGAATGGTTTCATCCTTTAGAGATGAGGGAGAGGAATTTGATTGTTCTGGGTTGTATCTTTATTAGACAGACCATGAGGAACTGTTTATTTCATGGCAGAGCAAGAGAACACCAGAAGAAGGAAGATCACAGAGCACGTGGATTTTGTGAAGGGTGTTGAACCAGTTATAATGGTTTGGTTATTTTTTAATAGCAGTAGATAGCAGCTAAAATACCAGTTATAATAAATCCTTTATCACTGCAATGCCGGTGATCCCACCCTGATTAATTCTGTCATGCTGCAGGTTGTACATAGAGCTAAACCCCATGTGCTTCTTCCATAGGGATAAATGGTTTATCTGATTTTCCTTTCTGAATATAAGCCAGGCTCTTTGATACCAGTTTTACAGGGATTGCTGATGGGAAAGCTGTGCTCATTGCACTGCAGAGATTTGCTGACAGTGACGCACACCCCATGAGCAGCACAGTGCTTTCCATGATCTTAGGCTAATATTGATCTGCTATTCCCAACAGTTTTCCTGTCTTTTTTCTTGGTCTCTTCCAAGTGTTTATGTTACAGTGGTTCCTTGTGGACCCCTGTGGAGGCTGCTCCATATCCCTCCCTGATTCTGTGATTAAAAGGCAGGATGCCATGGTGTATTTTCATAGAACTCTTAAATATGGATTTTAGAAAGAGGAGGTTTAGGAAAAGTTGATAAAAAGGAAAAGATTTGTTGTGCCATTTTTTGGTTTTAATGGTTTCTTTTCTCCCTCATGATGGCACTTCACCATTTCTATATACCAAATAGAAGAATAACCCTGAAATAGCAAAACAGATGAAAAGTTACTGAGGAATAAATGGGGTTTTCCTGTTTCATCTACAGTGTGCAAGCAAAATCACCTTTAAGGAAAACCTCTATGGGGAAGGCTTCCTAAAATGCCAAACGTTCTATTCTTCTTCAAAGGTTGGATTTGATGATCTGAAAGGTCTTTTCCAACTCAGTTGATTCTATGATTCTAAGTCCTAGAATTACAGAATCACAGACTGGTTTGGGTTGGAAAGCACCTGAAGTTCAGCTAGTTCCAACCTCTCAGGCTTGGGCAGGGACGTCTCACACTAGACCGTGTCACCTCTAAAAAGACATGGTCTAGTGTGAGATTTTCATTATTGATGTCACTAATTCTTTACAGGAAGCACTGAACCCCTTCTTTTACACTTTCTTTGTTAGAACTTGGGAGGGTTACCCTGGAGTGTGATATATACCATGAGTATACATCAGGGAGATGTGTTTTAGAATGAATGGAATAGGAAACACTTGGCAGAGTGACTGCTACCAGAATAAAACATTCATTGCTTTGCTAAACTGTTTTTTGATGAATGTTGATGCAAATGAAGCAGATCTCTGATAAGGAGAGGGTTTGCCATCCAAACCCTGGGGATTGATGGGCTTTTTAGGTGCTGAGTGTCTCCATTAACTGTTTATTATGGCTCTATGAATACAGCTTACAGTGCTTTAGGAGAAGATGGCTGAGGAAAACCAAAGCAAGCAAGTGACAGAGCTGACTCTTGTCGGACTGATGGACAACCCGCAACTGCAAGCCCCTTTGTTCATCCTGTTCCTCCTCATTTACTTCATCACGCTGGTGGGGAACCTGGGCATGGTTGTGCTCATCAGGAGCAGCGCTCAGCTGTAGACCCCCATGTACTTTTTCCTTAGCAACTTATCTCTCCTCGATGCTTGCTACTCATCGGTGGTGGCACCGAGGATGTTAATGAACCTTCTGATGGAGAAGCAAACAATCTCTGTCATCGGCTGCGCAACCCAGCTTTACTTCTTCATAGCCTTTGGCACCACCGAGTGCTTCCTCCTGGCTGCGATGGCGTACGACCGCTACATGGCCATCTGCAAGCCTTTGCTGTACTCGGCCATCATGTCCCACCGGCTCTGCATGCTGCTGGTGGCCATTTCCTATGTGCTTGGCCTGCTGAACTCCTGGGTGCACACAGAGTTTGCCTTCAGCCTACCTTTATGCCAGCCAGCCAAGGTCAACCACTTCTACTGTGAAATCAGGCCTGTTCTGGCCCTCTCCTGCTCTGACACACGTGTCAATAGGTGTCTGATATTTGTCCTTGGTGGGCTGGTGGAGATGGTGACCATCTTGGCCGTCCTGGTCTCCTACGCCTTCATCCTCGCTGCTGTCTCAAGGATCAGCTCTGCTCGGGGCCGGTACAAAGCCTTCTCCACGTGCACCTCTCACCTGGCTGGAGTCACCATCTTCCACGGGTCCATCCTCGCCCTGAACTTCTGACCAGGGTCTGGCAGCAGCCTGAGCACGGATAAGGTCTTTGCTGTGTTCTACTCGCTGGTGGTGCCCATGCTGAACCCCCTGATCTACAGCCTCAGGAACAGGGAGGTGAAGAACGCCCTGAGGGACTTTGTCAGCTGGAAGTAGCTTTGGCAGGATGTTTAGCTGCTGGTTTTGTGACAAAGGTCTCCAGAGCTTCAGTTGACACCAAGGACTTTTGTTTCCCCACCCTATTCCTTCACCTTAAAGATCTGGTTTGGAACCATTTCCAAGTCTGTCTTTCTTCCTATGACTGGCTTGTTGTCCTGGGTTCAGCAGTAGCAGTCATGTTTCTTTTTTGTTTTTGTTTTTTTTTTTCCTTTGTGCTAGCTGGTGCAGTGCTGTGTTTTGAGTTCCAGCCTGAGAACAGTGTTGGTGAAGTCGATGTTTTCAGTTGTTGCTAAGTGATGTTTACCCTGACCAAGGACTTTGTGAGGCTCATGCTCTGCCAGGGAGGAGGGGAAGCCGGGAGGAAGCAGAGATGGGGCGCCTGACTCGGGCTAGCCAGGGAGGTATTCCATACCACAGCACGTCATGGCTGGGGTGGGGGGTGACTGGGAGTTACCCGGAAGGACATGGGCTTCCGGGGGGAACTCGTCTTCTTGGCCGGTGGTATCGTATTCTCTTCCCTTGTTATTTTCCCTTATCATTGTTGTAGTTGATAGTAGCGGTGGTGATTTGTGTACTTTGGTTGCTGGACTGTTCTTGTCTCAACCCGTGGGAGTTGCACTCTTTCGATCCTCCTCCCCGTTCCTCCGGGAGTGGGGGAGAACCCCGGTGGGGGGGGGGGACACGAACCTCGATTGTTGTCAGCTCGGCACCACTCACTGGGAGTGAGTGAACAAGTTACCTGACTGGGTTTAAACCACGACAGTTCTTTTTTGGCACCCAACGTGGGGCACGAGGGCTTGAGATAAGAACAGATCTGTCTGGATTGATAGTCACTCGTCACAATGCTGATTTATTGGCTCTCAAGGTTGTTCCTCTTGATTTCACAGTTTCAGTATATCATATCTTACGTCCATCCGGTATTTGCTGTATTAGTGTTTTTCAAGTGTGGGGCTTGGGCTAAGGTTTTTGTCCCATTGTACTTTATGGTAATGACTTGTAATACAATAGAATCATTGATCATGAAACTGATCTGGCTTATGTTCCCAGTGTGGTCACCACCTTTATACTTTGGGAGGTATATGATGGAGGTGCTTAGCAATTACACATCTTTTTTCTCCTTCTCAGGTGCTCAACCTGTGAAGGAGACATTCTTTTACCCTCCCAGTCGTCCCCCCAGACCATTTACATTTGAGAGTTTTGAATTTTTTGAATGGCATCTTAATGCTGTTGAGACTTGTTTGCTGATGGTGATGGGAATCACCATGCTAACACGGATACAGAGTGTGTTTTGCCCACTGCTGATTTCAAGAGTTAAGCAGAGTCAGGTTTGGGTCTTGTCTGGGGTCAAACGACGATGTAGGAGGACCGAGAGATTTTCCCTGAGGCTGGACAGCCATGAGTGGCAGGGTGTGTGGGATAGTATGGGCAAGTATCTAGGTCAGTGGGCCCCTCCAGTACTTTGGAATTTCACTACCGAACAACTGCAAAATCCAGAAGAATTAGTAAAACACTTAAATGAGGTGTGTGGTCATTCTGGCCATACCAGAGATGGACAAATCACGGCAACATGCTGGGGCTTGGCCTATGCTTACAGGGCCTTGTTCAACACTATCCAGCACCTTCAAAAGGAAATCCCAGTCGTCCAGGCATTCTAGAAGTCATCATGGACTGGCCAGAGGGCAAAGATTTTGGAATGTCACCAGAGGAGGAGGTGGTGCGCGCTGAAGAGGCCCCACCATATAATAAACTGTCAGAAAGTGAAAAGCAGTATGCCTTGTTTACTGATGGTTCTTGCCATATTGTGGGAAAGCATCGGAGATGGAAGGCAGCTGTATGGAGTCCTGGACGACAAGTTGCAGAAACTGCTGTAGGAGAGGGTGAATTGAGTCAATTTGCCGAGGTGAAAGCCATCCAGCTGGCCCTGGACATTGCTGAACGAGAAAAGTGGCCAGTACTTTATCTCTATACTGACGCATGGAGGGTGGCAAATGCCCTGTGGGGGTGGTCGAAGCAATGGAAGCAGAGCAACTGGCAACGCAGAGGTAAACCCATCTGGGCTGCTGCACTGTGGAAAGATATTGCTGCCCGGGTGCAGAACCTGGTGGTGAAGGTACGTCATGTAGATGCCCATGTAGCCAAGAGTCGGGCCACTGAGGAACACCAGAACAACCAACAAGTGGATAAAGCGGCTAAGATTGAAGTGGCTCAGATGGACTTAGATTGGCAACATAAAGGTGAATTATTTTTGGCCCGGTGGGCCCATGACACTTCAGGCCATCAGGGCAGAGATGCAACATATAGATGGGCCCGTGATCGAGGGGTGGACTTAACAATGGACACTATTGCCCAGGTTATTCATGAGTGTGAAACATGTGCTGCAATTAAACAAGCCAAGCGGTTAAAGCCTCTTTGGTATGGAGGACGATGGTTGAAGTATAAATATGGGGAGGCCTGGCAGATTGACTATATCACACTGCCACCAACCCGCCAAGGCAAGCGCCATATGCTTACCATGGTGGAAGCAACCACCGGGTGGCTGGAAACATACGCTGTGCCCCATGCCACTGCCCGGAACACCATCCTGGGCCTTGAGAAACAGATTTTGTGGCGACACGGCACCCCAGAGAGAATTGAGTCAGACAATGGGACTCATTTCCGGAATAACCTTATAGATATTTGGGCCAAAGAGCATGGCATTGAGTGGGTATATCACATCCCCTACCATGCACCAGCCTCTGGGAAAATCGAATGGTACAATGGGCTGTTAAAAACTACACTGAGAGCGATGGGTGGGGGAACTTTCAAGCATTGGGATACACATTTACCAAAGGCCACCTGGTTGGTCAACACCAGAGGTTCTGCCAACAGGGCTGGCCCAGCCCAGTCATTACTTTTACATATTGTAGAGGGGGACAAAGTTCCCGTGGTGCATATGAAGAATTTGCTGGGGAAGACAGTCTGGGTTATTCCTGCTTCAGGTAAAGGCAAACCCACTCGTGGGATTGCTTTTGCTCAGGGACCTGGATATACTTGGTGGGTAATGCGGGAAGATGGGGAAGTCCGATGTATACCTCAAGGGGATTTGATTTTAGGGGAAAACAGCCAGTGAACTCAATTGTATGCTGTTGCCTGCTGTGTAATGCTATTATAGCCCATCAACTAGATGTCTCCAGGTCACCAGCGACTGGCCCTGACTTCCCTCCAGCCATCATCCCAACAGAGAATGAACTTGGAACATCATGGACCGAATGGACTCGGCAGCATTATAGGGATTGGTCCATGCACTAAGAAAATGATTTTTTCCTCTTGGTCTGTATGTATATGGATGTATATATGTGGGAGAGCGATGGTGTATTGAAAATGTGGGATCTGAGCACGACGTGAATGGTATGGAATAAGGGGTGGATAATGTCCTGGGTTCAGCAGTAGCAGTCATGTTTTTTCCTTTGTGTTAACTGGTGCAGTGCTGTGTTTTGACTTCTAGTTTGAGAACAGTGTTGGTGAAGCCGATGTTGTCGGTTGTTGCTAAGTGATGTTTACCCTGACCAAGGACTCTGTGAGGCTCATGCTCTGCCAGGGAGGAGGGGAAGCTGTGAGGAAGCAGAGACGGGGCGCCTGACCCGGGCTAGCCGGGGAGGTATTCCATACCACAGCACGTCATGCCCGGGGTGGGGGGTAACTGGGAGTTACCCGGAAGGACAGGGGCTTCCGGGTGGAACTCGTTTTCTTGGCCGGTGGTATCGTATTCTCTTCCCTTGTTATTTTCCCTTATCATTGTTTTAGCTGATAGTAGCGGTGGTGATTTGTTGCTGGACTGTTCTTGTCTCAACCCGTAGGAGTTGCACTCTCTCGATCCTCCTCCCCGTTCCTCCGGGAGCGGGGAAGGGGAGAGCCCCTGTGCAGGGAGGGGGGGAGACGGACACGGACCTTGATTGTTGTCAGCTCGGCACCACTCACTGGGAGTGAGTGAACAAGTTACCTGACTGGGTTTAAACCACGACAATACGTAAGGGTCCTGAAGGTTCGATCCGCCATGTCTTCTGTAGCTCTGGTGCTTTCTTAATTCTTGAATGATGTATCCAAGCAGGTTGTTCCTTTATCTTCACTGCTGTAAAGGTGGTCAGTAATATTGTAGGGGAGTCGTAGAAGAGTCATAGTGTGGTAGAGGAGGCATAGAGGAGTCAGATGGCTAACAGACGGCTCTTAGAGCAATCTTAGGAGTCATAGCAGAGTCACAATGGGGGTCATAGAGGGGTCATAGAGGCATCATAGTGGCATCATAGAGGTGTCATAGAGGAGTCATAGAGGAGTCGTAGGGGAGTCATAGAGGAGTCATAGAGGTGTCATAGAGGAGTCCTAGAGAAGTCATACAGGAGTCCTGGATGAGTCATAGAGAGGTCATAGAGCAGTCGTAGAGGAGTCATGGAGGGGTCATAGAGGACTCATAGATGGGTCATTGAGTGGTCATAGAGGAGTCACAGAGGGGTCATGGAGAAGTCATAGAGGAGTCATAGAGGTGTCATGGAGGATTCATGGAGGAGTCATAGAGGAGTCATGAAGGAGTCATACAGGAGTCTGAGAGGAGTCTTGATGTCAAAAGTCACAGAGATGTCATCGAGAAGTCATAGAGCAGTCATACAGCAGTAACAATGTAGTCATAGAGGAGTCATAGTGACATAGAGGAGTCACAGAGGTGTCATAGAGGTTTCCTAGAAAAGTCAGAGAGGAGTCACAGAGGAATCAGAGAGTCATAGGGCAGTCATAGAGAAGTCATAGAGTCATAGAGGAGTCACAGAGGTTTCATAGAGGTTACATAGAGGAGTCATAGAGGAGTCATAGACGGGTCATAGATGGGTCATAGAGGCGTCACAGAGGCATCATAGAGGTGTCATAGAAAAGTCATCCTGTCCAAGACTCATAGAGGATTCGGAGAGGAGTCATAGAGTCATGGAGGTGTCATAGAGGACTCATAGAGGAGTCGTAGAGGAGTCATAGAGGAGTCATAGTGCTATAGAGGAGTCATAGAGGAGTCATAGAAGAGTCGGGGGCTCATTGACGACTCAGAGGAGTTGTCCACTATTATGACATAATAGTCATAGTGGAGTCAGAGGGGTCATAGATGTGTCATAGAAGCATCATAGATGTGTCATAGAGGAGTCATAAAGGTTTCATAGAGTTATAGAGGAGACATTCAGGAATCATAGGGGAGTCATAAAAGAGTCATAGAAGAGTCATAGAGGAGTCATAGAGGAGTCAGAGGAGTCATAGAGGACTCATAGAGGACTCATAGAGGGGTCATAGAGAAGTCATAGAGGAGTCATAGAGGAGTCATAGAGGAGTCATACTGTCCTAGAGTCAAAGAGGGGTCATAGAAGAGTCATAGAGTCATAGGGGTGTCATAGAGGAGTCATAGAGCAGTCAAATATCAGTCATAGAGGAGTCATAAAGGAGTCATAGAGGAGTCATAGAGCAGTCAAATATCAGTCATAGAGGAGTCATAAAGGAGTCATAGAGGAGTCATACAGCATTCACAGGGGAGTCATAGAGAGTCATAGAGAAGTCATAGAAGAGTCATGGAGGAATCATAGAGGAGTTATAGAGGAGCCATTGTGTCATAAGGGCATAGCGGAGTCATAGACAGGTCGTAGAGAAGTCATAGAAGTTTCATTTTGTGGTCATAGAGGAGTCATAGAGGGGTCATGGAGGAGTCATAGAGAAGTCATAAATTCATACATGTGTCATAGAGGAATCAGAGAGGAGTCACAGGAGTCATAGAGTAGTCGGAGAAGTCATAGTGGAGACATAGAGGAGTCATAGAGTATTCATGGAGGTGTCATAGAGGAGTCATATAAGAGTCATGGAAGAGTCATAGAGGAGTCATAGAGGAGTTATATTGGAATCATAATGGAGTCATAGAGAAGTCATGGAATAGTCATGGAGGAGTCATGGAAGAGTCATAGAGAAGTCATAGCAGAGTCATAGGCGTGTCATAGGGGACTCATAGAGGAGTCATAGGGGAGTCATGGAGGAGTTGTAGATGAGTCATAGAGGAGTCATACTGGAGTCATAGAAGAGTCCTAGGGGACTCATAGAGGAGTCCTAGAGGAGTCAAAGAAGATTCTTAGAGGCATCTTAGAGGAGTCATATAGGATTATTAGAGGGTTCATTGAATAGTCACAGATGAGTCATAGAGGATTTATAGTGGAGTTATAGTGGAGTCATAGTGGAGTCATAGAGGAGTCATAGAATGGTCAAAGTGGAGTCATAGAGGAATCATAGAGGATTCAGAGAGGAGTCAGAGAGGAGTCAGAGAGTCATAGAGGTGTCACAGAGTCACAGATGTGTCATAGAGGCGTTATGGAGGAGTTAAGGAGGATTCATAGATGAGTCGTGGTGGAGTCATAATGAAATCATAGAGGAGTCATATTGGATTCATACAGGAGTCATAGAATAGTCAAAGAGGAATCATAGAGGAGTCAGAGAGGAGTAAGAGAGGAGTCAGAAAAGAGTCAGAGATTCACAGAGGAGTCATAGAGTCATAGATGTGTCATAGAGGAGCCTTGGAGGAATCAGGAAGGAGTCATAGTGGAGTAATAGAGGAGTCGTATAGCTTTCATGGAGGAGTCATAGAGGGGTCATGGAGGAGTCATAGAAGGGTCATGGAGGAGTCATAGAGGAGTCATGGAGGAGTCATGGAGGAGTCATGGAGGAGTTGGAGGCATCATAGATTCATAGATGTGTCATAGAGGAGTCATTGTGTCATAAAGTCATAGAGGTTTCATGCAGGAGTCATTGAGGGGTCGTAGCAGAGTCATAGAATGGTCATTCTGTGGTCATAGAGGAGTCATAGATAGGTCGTAGAGAAGTCATAGGGGTGTCTTAGAGGAGTCATAGAGGATTCTTAGAGGAGTCTTAGAGGAGTCATATTGGAGTCAGAGAGGAGTCATAGAGGAGTCGTAGAGGAGTCGCAGATTACTCACAGAGAAGTAGAGGAGTGGAAGAGGAATTGTAGATTAGTCATAGAGGTGTCAGAGGATTCATAGAGAAGTCATAAGGGAGTCATAGATTCATAGATGTGTTGTAGAGCATTCATCGAAGTGTCATAGAGGAGTCATTGCCTAAAGTCATAGAGGATTCATACAGGAGTGATAGAGGAGTCATAGAGAAGTCATAGAGGAATCATAGAGAAGTCATAGAGGAGTCAGAGAGTCAATAAGGTGTCAGAGCAGTCAATAAGGAGTCCTACAGGAGTCATAGAGGAGTTGTGGAGGAGTCATAGAGGAGTCATAGAGGAGCTGGAGAGTAGACATAGTATCACAGAGTTATAGGGGTGTCATAGAGGAGACAGAGGACTCAAAGAGGATTCATAGAGGAGTCATAGTGTCTTAGAGGAGTCATAGTGTCTTAGAGGAGTCAGAGAGGAGTCAGAGAGGCATCAGAGAGGTGTCCTAGAGGAGTGCTAGAGGAATCCTAGAAAAGTCCTAGTGGAGTCTTAGAGGAGTCCTAGAGGAGTCATGGAGGGGTTATTGGGTGTTCATAGAGGAGTCTTAGACGAGTCATGGAGGATTCATAGAGGAGTCTTAGAGGGGTCATGGAGGAGTCATAGGGGCATCTTAGGATGGTCATAGAGCAATCATAGTGGAGTCATAGAGGAGTAATAGAGTCAAAGAGGAGTCATAGGGGGGTCATAGAGGAGTCATAGAGGAGTCATAGAGTAGTCATAGAGGATTCATAGAGGAGTCATAGTGTCATAGAGTCATAGAGGAATCGTAGAGAACTCGTAGAAGAGTCATAGAGGAGTCATAGGGGAGTCATAGATTCATAGATGTGTCACAGAGCATTCATAGCGAGGTCATAGAGGAGTCATAGAGTAGTCATTGTTCCATGAAGTCATAGAGGATTCATACAGGAGTCATAGAGGAGTCATAGAGGAGTCGCAGAGGAGTCAATAAGGTGTCAGAGCAGTCAATAAGGAGTCCTACAGGAGTCATAGGGGAGTCATGGAGGAGTCATGGAGGAGTCATAGAGGAGTCATAGAGGAGTAATGGAGGTGTCATAGGGGAGTCAGAGAGTAGTCATAGTATCATAGAGTCATAGGGGTATCATAGAGGAGACAGAGGACTCAAAGAGGATTCATAGAGGAGTCATAGTGTCGTATAGGAGTCACAGAGGAGTCATTGAGTAGTCACAGAGGAGTCATAGTGGAGTCATAGAGATGTCGTAGAGGAGTCCTAGCGGAGTCATAGAGGAGTCCTAGAGGAGTCATAGAAGAGTCTAAGGGCAGTCATATAGGTGCCACAGAGGAATCATAGAGTAGTCATAGTGGAGTCAGACTGGAGTCATAGTGGAGTCCTAGAAGTGTCATAGAGGAGTCATAGCGGAGTCCTAGAGGAGTCATAGAAGAATCATAGTGGAGTTTTAGTGGATTCATAGAGGTGTCATAGGGGAGTCCTAGAGGAATCCTAGAATAGTCCTAACGGAATCATAGATGACTCATAGAGGAGTGTTAGAGGAGTTCTAGGGGAGTCATAGACGAGTCACAGAGGAGTCATAGAGTCAAAGATGAGTCATAGTGGAATCATAGAGGAGTCATTAAGGAGTCAGAGAAGTGTCACAGAGGAGTCACAGAGGAGTCACGGAGGAGTCCTTGAGGAGTCATAGTGTCATAGAGAAGTCATAGAGGAGTGAAAGAGGAGTCAATGAGGGATCAGAGAGGAGTCAGAGAAGAGTCATAGAGGATTCATAGAGTTGTCATACAGGGGTCACAGTGGAGTCACAGTGCAATCACATTATAGTTATAGAGGTGTCATAGAGGCGTCCAAGAGTAGTCACAGAGATGTCATGGAGGAGTCACAGTGTCATGGATATGTCATACAGATGTCCTAGAGGAGTCCAAGAGGAGTCCTAGAGGAGTCCTAGTGGAGTCATATTGGAGTCAAAGTGTAGTCATAGTGGAGTCAAACAAGAATCACAGTTCAGTCATAGAGGAGTCATAGAGGTGTCACAGAGGAATCATAGAGTTACAGAACAGTCTTAGAAGGAGTCATAGAGGAGTCTTAGAGGAGTCAAAGAGGAGTCATAGTGGAGTCAAATAGGAGTCACAGAGGAGTCCCAGAGGAGTCACAGGGGAGTCATAGAGTTATAGAGAAGTCCTACAGGAGTCCTAGAGGAGTCAAAGAAGAGTCATAGTGGAGTCAAAGAGGAGACATAGTGTAATCATAGAGGAATCAAAGAGGAGTCACAGAGGAGTCATAGAGTCATAGAGGAGTCATAGAGGAGTCATAGGAGATACATGAATGAATCATAGTGAAGTCATAGAGTCATCAAAGAGGCATAATATAGGCGTCAGAGAGGAGTCAGAGAGGAGTAGATGAGTCATTGAGGAGTCATATTGTTATAGAGGAGTCATAGAGGAGTCGTAAAGGAATCATAGTGGAGTCATAGGGGCGTCACAGAGGCGTCATAGAGACGCCTTAGAGGAATAATAGATCAGACATAGAGGCGTCAATGAGCGGTCATAGAGGAGTCATAGAGGTGTCATAGAGGAGTCAGAGTCAAGTTAGAGAGGAGTCAGAGAGTCATAGAGTAGTCATAGTGTCATAGAGGAGTCATAGATTCATAGAAAAGTCATAGAGGAGTCACAGAAAAGTCATAGTGAAGTCATAGAGGACTCAGAGAACTCATAGAAGACTTGTAGAGGAGTCATGGAGGAGTCATGGCGGAGTCTTAGATGAGTCATAGTGGAGTCATAAAGGATTCAGAGAGGAGTCATAATGACATAGTGTCATTTAGCTGTCATAGAGGAGTCATGGAGTCAAGGAGGAATCAGAGAGTCATAGAAGGCTCATAAATCAATAGAGTGTTCATAGAGTCATAGAGGAGTCATAGAGAAGTCATATTGTCATAGAGGATTCATAGTGTCATAGAGGAGTCATAGAGGAGTCATAGAGGAGTCATAGAGGAATCATAGAGGAGTCAGAGGAGTCATACAGGGCTCACAGTGGAGTCCCGGTGGAGTCAAGGTGGAGTCATAGAAGAGTCATAGACGAATCATAGAGGTGTCTTAGAGTCATAGAGGAGTCATAGAGGTGTCTTAGAGTCATAGAGGAGTCGTAGCATCATAGAGGAATCATACTGTCATAGAGGAGTCATAGAGGAGTAATCCAGGCATCATAGAGGCATCATAGAGGCATCCAAGAGGAGTCATAGACGCGTCATAAAGGAGTCATAGAGGAGTCATAGAGGAGTCATAGAGCAGTCCTAGAGGAGTCCTAGAGAAGTCATAGTGGACTCAAAGAGGAGTCATAGTGGAATCATAGAGAAGTCACAGAGGAGTCACAGAGAAGTCATAGAGGAGTCATAGTGTCATAGAATAGTCAGAGAGGTCAATGAGGGGTCAGAGAGGAGTCATAGAGGCTTCATAGATGCATCAGAGGCATCCAAAAGGAATCATAGACGAGTCATTCACGAGTCATAGAGGAGTCATAGAATCATGGATGTATTATAGAGAAGTCCTAGAGGAGTCCTAGAGGAGTCCTAGATGAGTCTTAGAAGAGTCATAATGGAGTCATAGGGGAGTCTTAGATGGGTCATAGAGGAGTCAAAGAGGAGTTAGAGAGGAGTCACAGAGGAGCCACAGAGGAGTCATAGAGTTACAGAGGAGTCATAAAGGAGTACTGGGGAGTCATACAAGAATCATAGTGGAGTCATAGAGGCGTCATAGTGATGTCATAGAGGCATCTTTGAGGCGACATTGAGGCGTCATAGATTAGTCATAGATGTGTCATAGAGGGGTCACAGAGAGCTCAACGAGGGGTCAGAGAGGAGTCAGAGAGGAGTCCTAGAGGAGTCTTAGAAGAGTCATAGAGGAGTCATAGAGGAGTCATGGTGGAATCATAGAGGTGTTGTTCAAGTGTCAGAGAGGATTCATGGAGAAATCACAGCGGCGTCACAGGGGAGTCATAGAAGAGTCATAGAGGAGTCATAGAGGAGTCATAGAGGAGTCATAGAGGAGTCATAGAGAAGTCATAGTGTCAGAGAAGTCATAGAGGAGTCAAAGGGGTCAATGAGGAATTGTCAGAGAGGAGTCATAGAATAGTCTTAGAAGAGTCATAGAGGAGTCATAGAGGAGTCATGCAGGGGTCACAGTGGAGACACAGAGGAGTCACAGTGGAGACACAGAGGAGTCACAGTGGAGTCATAGAGGCTTCACGGAGGCATTATAGCAGCGTCATAGAGACGTCCAAGAGGAGTCATAGAAGAGTCGTAGAGGTGTCATAAAGGAGTCATAGTGTCATACAGAGTCATAGAGGAGCCATAGAGGAGTCATACAAGGGTCATAGAGGAGTCATAGTGGAGTCATAGAGAGGTCATAGAGGAGACATAGAGGAGTCAGAGAGGAGTCATAGATTTATAGAGGATTCATAGAAGAGTCATAGGGGAGTCATATAAGAGTCATTGAGGAGTCATAGAGGAGTCCCAGTGGAGTCTCAGTGGAGTCACAATACAGACACAGTGGAGTCATAGAGGCGTCATAAAGGTATCATAGAGGCATCATAGAGGCGTTCAAGAGGAGTCATAGAGGAGTCATAGAACAGTCATAGAGGAGTCAAAGAAGTGTCATAGAGTAGTCATAGAGGAGTCATAGAGGATTCATAGATTTGTAATGGAGGAGTCATGTAGGAGTCATAGAGAAGTCATAGAGGAGTCACAGAGGAGTCATAGAGGAGTCATACAATGGTCACAATCTAGTCACAGTGGAGTCACAGAGGAGTCATAAAAGCTTCATAGAGGCATCATACAGGCGTCATAGAAGCGTCACAGAGTTGTCATAGAGGTGTCCAAGAGGAGTTATAGATGAGTCATAGACAAGTCATAGAGGAGTCATAGAGCATTCAAATATCTGTCATAGAGGAATCATAGAGTAGTCATAGTTATAGAGGAGTTATAGACGAGTCATAGACAAGTCATAGAGGAGTCATAGAGCATTCAAATATCTGTCATAGAGGAATCATAGTCATAGAGTTATAGAGGAGTTATAGAAGAGTCATAGACAAGTCATAGGGGAGTCATAGAGCATTCAAATATCTGTCATAGAGGAATCAGTCATAGAGTTATAGAGGAGTTATAGACGAGTCATAGAGGAGTCAGAACATTCAAATATCTGTCATAGACAAATCATAGTCATAGAGTTATAGAGGAGTTATAGACGAGTCATAGACGAGTCATAGACAAGTCATAGAGGAGTCATAGAGCATTCAAATATCTGTCATAGACAAATCATAGTCATAGAGATATAGAGGAGTGGTAGAGGAGTCATAGAGTAGTCATAGAGTTATAGCAAAGTCATAGAGGAGTCAGTGTTATAGAGGATTCATAGAGGAGTCACAGGGTAGTCATAGTAGAGTCATAGTGGAGTCATAGAGGAGTCATAGAGGAGTAATAAAGGAGTCATAGAGGAGTCATAGAGGAGTCAGTGGAGTCACAGTGGAGTCATAGAGGCATCGTAGGGGTGTTGTAGGTTGGTGCAAGAGGAGTCATAGAAGAGTCATAGAGGAGTCATAGAGGAGTCAAAGAAGAGTATTAGAGCAGTAATAGAGGAGTCATAGAGGAGTTGTAGAGTGTTCATAGATGAGTAATAGCAGAGTCATAGAGGAGTCAGAGGAGTCATGAAGGAGTCATAGAGGAGTCATAGAGGAGGAATATAGGACTCATACAGGAGTCATAGAGATGTCATAGTATCATAGAGTCATAGAGAAGTCTTAGAGGAGTCATAGTGTCATAGAGTCATAGAGGAGTCTTAGAGAAGGCATAGAGCAGTTGTAGAGAAGTCAATAAGATGTCAGAGCAGTCAATAAAGAAGCATAGAGGAGTCATAGAGGTTTTATAGAGGAGTCATAGAGGAGTCATAGAATCATAGAATCATAGAATAGTTCGAGTTGGAAAGGACCTTAAGATCATCAAGTTCCAACCCCCCCTGCAATGGTGTCGTGGTTTAAAGCCAGTCAGGTAACTTGTTCACTCACTCCCAGTGAGTGGTGCCGAGCTGACAACAATCGAGGTCCGTGTCCCCCCCCACCGGGGTTCTCCCCCACTCCCGGAGGAACGGGGAGGAGGATCGAAAAAATGCAACTCCCACGGGTTGAGACAAGAACAGTCCAGCAACCAATGTACACAAATCACCACCGCTACTTTCAACTACAACAATGATAAGGGAAAATAACAAGGAAAGAGAATACAATACCACCAGCCAAGAAAACGAGTTCCACCCGGAAGCCCGTGTCCTTCTGGGTAACTCCCAGTCACCCCCCACCCCGGCCATGACGTGCTGTGGTATGGAATACCTCCCTGGCTAGCCCGGGTCAGGCGCCCCGTCTCTGCTTCCTCACAGCTTCCCCTCCTCCCTGGCAGAGCATGAGCCTCACAAAGTCCTTGGTCAGGGTAAACATCACTTAGCAACAACTGAAAACATCGACTTCACCAACACTGTTCCCAGGCTGGAAGTCAAAACACAGCACTGCACCAGCTAACACAAAGGAGAAAAAAAAAAACATGACTGCTACTGCTGAACCCAGGACATTATCCACCCCTTATTCCATACCATTCACGTCGTGCTCAGATCCCACATTTTCAATACACCATCGCTCTCCCATATATATACATCCATATACATACAGACCAAGAGGAAAAGATCATTTTCTTAGTGCATGGACCAATCCCTATAATGCTGCCGAGTCCATTCGGTCCATGATGTTCCAAGTTCATTCTCTGTTGGGATGATGGCTGGAGGGAAGTCAGGGCCAGTCGCTGGTGACCTGGAGACATCTAGTTGATGGGCTATAAAAGCATTACACAGCAGGCAACAGCATACAATTGAGTTCCCCTAAAATCAAATCCCCTTGAGGTATACATCGGACTTCCCCATCTTCCCGCATTACCCACCAAGTATATCCAGGTCCCTGAGCAAAAGCAATCCCACGAGTGGGTTTGCCTTTACCTGAAGCAGGAATAACCCAGACTGTCTTCCCCAGCAAATTCTTCATATGCACCATGGAAACTTTGTCCCCCTCTACAATATGTAAAAGTTCTGACTGGGCTGGGCCAGCTCTGTTGGCAGATCCTCTGGTGTTGACCAACCAGGTGGCCTTTGGTAAATGTGTATCCCAATGCTTGAAAGTTCCCCCACCCATCGCTCTCAGTGTAGTTTTTAACAGCCCATTGTACCGTTCGATTTTCCCAGAGGCTGGTGCATGGTAGGGGATGTGATATACCCACTCAATGCCATGCTCTTTGGCCCAAATATCTATAAGGTTATTCCGGAAATGAGTCCCATTGTCTGACTCAATTCTCTCTGGGGTGCCGTGTCGCCACAAAATCTGTTTCTCAAGGCCCAGGATGGTGTTCCGGGCAGTGGCATGGGGCACAGCGTATGTTTCCAGCCACCCAGTGGTTGCTTCCACCATGGTAAGCACATGGCGCTTGCCTTGGCGGGTTGGTGGCAGTGTGATACAGTCAATCTGCCAGGCCTCCCCATATTTATACTTCAACCATCGTCCTCCATACCAAAGAGGCTTTAACCGCTTGGCTTGTTTAATTGCAGCACATGTTTCACACTCATGAATAACCTGGGCAATAGTGTCCATTGTTAAGTCCACCCCTCGATCACGGGCCCATCTATATGTTGCATCTCTGCCCTGATGGCCTGAAGTGTCATGGGCCCACCGGGCCAAAAATAATTCACCTTTATGTTGCCAATCTAAGTCCATCTGAGCCACTTCAATCTTAGCCGCTTTATCCACTTGTTGGTTGTTCTGGTGTTCCTCAGTGGCCCGACTCTTGGCTACATGGGCATCTACATGACGTACCTTCACCACCAGGTTCTGCACCCTGGCAGCAATATCTTTCCACAGTGCAGCAGCCCAGATGGGTTTACCTCTGCGTTGCCAGTTGCTCTGCTTCCATTGCTTCAACCACCCCCACAGGGCATTTGCCACCCTCCATGCGTCAGTATAGAGATAAAGTACTGGCCACTTTTCTCGTTCAGCAATGTCCAGGGCCAGCTGGATGGCTTTCACCTCAGCAAATTGACTCGATTCACCCTCTCCTACAGCAGTTTCTGCAACTTGTCGTCCAGGACTCCATACAGCTGCCTTCCATCTCCGATGCTTTCCCACAATACGGCAAGAGCCATCAGTAAACAAGGCATACTGCTTTTCACTTTCTGACAGTTTATTATATGGTGGGGCCTCTTCAGCACGCACCACCTCCTCCTCTGGTGACATTCCGAAATCTTTGCCCTCTGGCCAGTCCATGATGACTTCTAGAATGCCTGGACGACTGGGATTTCCTATTCGAGTTCGTTGTGTAATTAGTGCAGCCCATTTACTCCATGTAGCATCAGTTGCATGATGTGTAAAGGAGACCCTGCCTTTGAACATCCAGCCCAGCACGGGCAGCCGGGGTGCCAGGAGGAGCTGTGCTTCAGTGCCAATCACTTCCGAAGCAGCTCGAACCCCTTCATAGGCTGCCAGTATCTCTTTCTCAGTTGGGGTATAGGTGGCCTCAGATCCTTTGTATCCCCGACTTCAAAAGCCGAGGGGTTGACCTCGAGTCTCCCCTGGAGCTTTCTGCCAGAGGCTCCAGGTAGGACCGTTCTCCCCAGCTGCAGTGTACAGCACATTTTTTACATCTGGCCCGGTCCGGACTGGTCCAAGGGCTACTGCATGAACTATCTCGCGTTTAATTTGCTCAAAGGCTTGTTGCTGCTCAGGGCCCCATTTAAAATCATTCTTCTTCCGGGTCACATGATAGAGAGGGCTTACAATCGAACTCTAATTTGGGATGTGCATTCTCCAGAACCCCACAGCACCCAAGAAAGCTTGCGTTTCTTTCTTATTAGTTGGTGGAGACATTGCTGTTATCTTGTTGATCACATCTGTGGGGATCTGTCTACGTCCATCTTGCCATTTTATTCCCAAAAATTGAATCTCCTGTGCAGGTCCCTTGACCTTACTCCGTTTGATGGCAAAACCGGCTTTCAGCAGGATTTGGATTATTTTCCTCCCTTTCTCAAAGACTTCTTCCGCTGTATCGCCCCACACAATAATGTCATCAATGTATTGCAGGTGTTCTGGAGCTTGCCCCTGTTCCAGTGCAGTCTGGATCAGTCCGTGGCAAATGGTAGGGCTGTGTTTCCACCCCTGGGGCAGTCGGTTCCAAGTGAACTGGCCACCCCTCCAAGTAAAAGCAAACTGTGGCCTGCACTCTGCTGCCAAAAGAATGGAGAAAAATGCATTGGCAATATCAATCGTGGCATACCACTTGGCTGCCTTTGACTCTAGTTCATACTGAAGTTCTAGCATGTCCGGTACGGCAGCACTCAATGGTGGTGTGACTTCATTCAGGCCACGATAGTCTACTGTTAGTCTCCATTCTCCATTAGACTTTCGCACTGGCCATATGGGGCTATTAAAGGGTGAGCGGGTCCTGCTGATCACCCCCTGACTCTCCAGTCTACGGATCAGATGATGGATGGGAATCAGGGAGTCTCGGTTGGTGCGATATTGCCGCCGGTGCACTGTTGTGGTCGCAATTGGCACTTGTTGTTCTTCAACTTTCAGCAACCCCACAGCAGAGGGATCTTCTGAGAGACCAGGCAAGGTGGACAGCTGCTCAATTTCCTCAGTCTCCAAAGCAGCAATACCAAAAGCCCACCGGTACCCTTTTGGGTCTTTGAAGTACCCTCTCTTGAGGTAGTGTATGCTGAGGATGCATGGAGCCTCTGGACCAGTCACAATAGGGTGCTTTTGCCACTCCCTCCCAGTCAGGCTGATTTCAGCCTCCAGCACAGTCAACTCTTGGGATCCTCCTGTTACTCCAGAAATATAGATGGGTTCCACCCCTTGACAGCTTGATGGCATCAGGGTACACTGTGCACCGGTATCTACTAGAGCCTTATACTTGTGTGGGACTGATGTGCCAGGCCATCTGATCCACACAGTCCAGTAAATCCGATTGTCCCCTACCTCCACCTGGCTGGAGGCAGGGCCCCTCTAATGGTCGTCACAGCATTGGACACTTAAGTCGTGTTGAAAGGGATTATTCTTCATTATCACAGGAGCTGGAGTAAAATCAGCTCTTCCACTCCATCTGGGAAACTGCTCACCAGAGACTGAAGCTGTAGCTCTCATGGGACGATCAGTCTTGGCCCTTGCTCCCCTCTTCAGTTCACTCACCCGTTCCTCCAAAGCTGAAGTAGGTTTTCCATCCCACTTTGTCATGTCTTCTTCGTGATCCAGCAGGTAAAACCATAGGGTACCCCGTGGCGTATACCTTCTATATCTCCTCTCTCTAACAATAGGACGTCTTTTGTTAATAGCTGAGACGTGTGTTGGTACACGTGAGGAGATGGATAAATCAGATACATCGTCCCTCAATTTGTCGAGGTCCTGGGACAGTTTTTTCACAGCTGAGATGATGGAAGGAGTGAGATTGTCTTCGAACTCTCGGAGTTTATGAACCATTTCATCCACTGTTAGTGGTACTATGTCATTCCAGGTCACTGTTGCCAATGAATGGGCATATGATGACGGTGCATTCCGTGTAAGTTTTCGCCACATGGGTCGTGTACATTCAACTTCATCTGGATCTATAGGTGTATCCCCGTTATTCGGCTTGATGTGATAGATCATCTCTACGATGGCCGATTCCCTCAGAGGCTGGATGCCTTTGTCTATAGTAGTCCACTTGGCCGAAGGACTCGTAACATCGTCCTTGTACGGAAACCTTTCTTTCACAGCTGCCAAGAGCCTCCTCCAAAGGCTGAGGGACTTTTTCTCTCTTGCAATTGCTTTGTCAATTCCCCCTTCTCTAGCAAGTGATCCCAGCTGCTTGGCTTCTGTACCTTCTAGTTCGTGACCATCGGCCCCATTGTCCCAGCATCGGAGTAACCAGGTGATGATGTGCTCCCCTGGTTGACGGGTAAAATCTTTTCGCATATTCCACAGCTCGGTTGAGGTCCGAGGTCGAGAAGTTACCTCTTCTTCTTCTTCTTCGTCATGTGATGATGACTCCTGATCAGATTCTGGACCGGGTGGTGAATTCATTGGTTCTTCATCTCGCTTCACCCTTTTTGCCTCCTTTTTGCTTGTTCTCTTGCGTACAGGGGCAACCGATATTGGTACGAATTGGTCCTCTGGTTTGGCTGCAGTGATTATCACTGTGGTTTGAGTAGCGACTGTACTTGTTGCTGGGGGTGGTGTAGCTACCGTGCTTGGAGCTGGGGTAACCGCGCTGTCTGTTGCAGTTGAAGTTTGAGCAGCTGCTGTACTTGCCACTGGGGTAGCTGCGCAGTTCATTGCAGCCAAAGTTTGAATAGCGACTGTCACTTTGTCCTCAAATCCGCCGACATTCTTTTCCTTTTGAAGGTGCTGGATAGTGTTGAACAAGGCCATGTAAGCATAGGCCAAGCCCTAGCACGTTGCCATGATTTGTCCATCTCTGGTATGGCCAGAATGACCACACACCTCATTTAAGTGTTTTACTAATTCTTCTGGATTTTGCAGTTGTTCGGTAGTGAAATTCCAAAATACTGGAGGGGCCCACTGACCTAGATACTTGCCCATACTATCCCACACACCCTGCCACTCATGGCTGTCCAGCCTCTGGGAAAATCTCTCGGTCCTCCTACATCGTTGTTTGACCCCAGACAAGACCCAAACCTGAATCTGCTTAACTCTTGAAATCAGTAGTGGGCAAAACACACTCTGTATGCGTGTTAGCATGGTGATTCCCATCACCATCAGCAAACAAGTCTCAACAGCATTAAAAGGCCATTCAAAAAATTCAAAACTCTCAAATGTAAATGGTCTGGGGGGACGACTGGGAGGGTAAAAGGATGTCTCCTTCACAGGTTGAGCACCTGAGAAGGAGAAAAAAGATGTGTAATTGCTAAGCACCTCCATCATATACCTCCCAAAGTATAAAGGTGGTGACCACACTGGGAACATAAGCCAGATCAGTTTCATGATCAATGATTCTATTGTATTACAAGTCATTACCATAAAGTACAATGGGATAAAAACCTTAGGCCAAGCCCCACACTTCAAAAACACTAATACAGCAAATACTGGATGGACGTAAGATATGGTATACTGAAACTGTGAGATCAAGAGGAAAAACCTTGAGAGCCAATAAATCAGCATTGTGACGAGTGACTATCAATCCAGTCAGATCTGTTCTTATCTCAAGCCCTCGTGCCCCACGTTGGGCGCCAAAAGAACTGTCGTGGTTTAAACCCAGTCAGGTAACTTGTTCACTCACTCCCAGTGAGTGGTGCCGAGCTGACAACAATCAAGGTCCGTGTCCGTCTCCCCCCCCCCCCCTGCACCGGGGCTCTCCCCTTCCCCGCTCCCGGAGGAACGGGGAGGAGGATCGAGAGAGTGCAACTCCTACGGGTTGAGACAAGAACAGTCCAGCAACAAATCACCACTGCTACTATCAGCTAAAACAATGATAAGGGAAAATAACAAGAGAAGAGAATACGATACCACCGGCCAAGAAAGCGAGTTCCACCCGGAAGCCCCTGTCCTTCCGGGTAACTCCCAGTTACCCCCCACCCCGGGCATGACGTGCTGTGGTATGGAATACCTCCCCGGCTAGCCCGGGTCAGGCGCCCCGTCTCTGCTTCCTCACAGCTTCCCCTCCTCCCTGGCAGAGCATGAGCCTCACAGAGTCCTTGGTCAGGGTAAAAATCACTTAGCAACAACCGAAAACATCGGCTTCACCAACACTGTTCTCAAACTAGAAGTCAAAACACAGCACTGCACCAGTTAACACAAAGGAAAAAACATGACTGCTACTGCTGAACCCAGGACAGCAGTGAATGGAGGAAGCTGGTGACCAGGAGGGTGTTTCCTTGTTGCTGTTATTGAGCAGGACTCATTGCAGCACTGAGGTCTCTGTGAAGGTGTATTGAGGTGATTACTCTGTAATTTCTCTCTCATTTATAAGGTATCTGACACTGATTTGTCATGTAACACCTGCCTAGATGAAGGTGGGTGAGATGAAGCCCAACCTCATTCATCACCAATGGTCAATGTGCACAAACAGCTCCTCCGGACACCTTGATTCATCCTGTTCATCACATTGCTCTGTTCAGTCACTACAGAGACAGCATGGACTACCCTGGGCATGGGTTTCCAGGTTGCCAAGGTTCAGAGGTGAACTCAAAAGAAGAGCCAGAAACTCTCTTCTGGAGTGTCTCTGAAATCCAGTGCCTACCAGGATGGGTGAGAACGGAATAGACCCAAAGGACCACAGGACATCATAGAATCAGTTAATAACTCAATCACACAAGTCTCCACTGTACTTTCTCATGATAAGGCTTGTGGCACTCTTAAATAAAGCTTTCCCACCCAAAACTTGGTTCCTACAAGTGAAATTTCAGGTCAAGCTGAAGGTGTTTGGTCCTTTGAAATCTCACAGTGTTGGTGCTAATTTACCTGGAAGCCTTTGGGCAATTTGAGCCTTGTCTTTGCTGTTCTTTTGCAGACGGTGTGCAAATGTAAAGAACTTAATCACAAGTTGGGTCAATATCGATTGTTTCAGCAGTGATTGAATCATCAGTGTTGGATTTCCCAGCTCTTAAAGCTGAAGGGCTCTCTGTCAAAGAAGCAAACCCAGGTAAAAAATACAAGTAAACAACTTTAAAGTTGGGATAAACTATGTTCGTGCTAAAGTAACTCTTCCAGCAAGTGGGTATTTCCTCCCAACCATAAGAACCAGGCACCTTTATGTGTAATTCACTCTGTTGTAACTCCAGTCTCTAAAGCAAATCGCATGAATCAGAGCCCAGAAATGCCTGTTTGTGTCCCAGCAATGGAAATCTGTGTTCATGCTTGTATTTATATGAATATCTAGGATTATGAGACGAAACCTGGAATCCAGAGTAGTTTGGGCTGGAAGGGACCTTAAAGCTCATCCAGCTCCAACCCCTGCCACGGGCAGGGACACCTTCCACTAGAGCAGCTTGCTCCAAGCCCCTGTGTCTAACCTGGCCTTGAGCACTGCCAGGGATGGGGCAGCCACAGCTTCTCTGGGCACCCTGTGCCAGTGCCTCAGCACCCTCAAAGGGAAGAGCTTCTGCCTAAGAGCTCATCTCAGTCTCCCCTCGGGCAGGTTCAAGCCGTTCCCCTTGGCCTGTCCCTACAGCCCTTGATCCAAAGCCCCTCTCCAAGGAGAAGGATCCATGCAGGAAGACCAGCTTTATTTCAATTTGGTTTGGTTTAGTTTAGTTTTTAGTTTAGTTTTTATTTATTTTACTATTTCATATTATTTTATTTTAATTTATTATTCTAGTCTATTCTTTAATTTAGGTAAGTTAATTTATTTTAATATACATTTTTGTTTGCTTTTTATGTTTAGTTTTGAAGTTTTCATTTATTTTTATAATTTTTAATTCTTATTAATCTTATTTTTTAGTTCATTTTTTAATTTAACTTTATTTTTTATTTTATTTTCATATTCCTCTGTCATCCTTCTATGCACCTCCCCCATGCACACACATATATGTATGACAGAGCAATATAATAATAATTGCACTTCTCCCAAAGGAAGTTCTGCAAAACACCTCTCAGCCAAAGCACCTCGGAGGTCTCAGTGGATTAGAGATAAGGGTTATAAAGCAGTTACACCAGCAGGGGAGACAGACAGAGCATATAAGTGAACTCGTCATCTGTCGTAACTTAATGTGAAGCAAGGAAGAAGAACCAAGCTGTCACTGGTAAGGACAGGGGGACATCAGGATTTGTTTTATCGCTGGAGTTAGAAGGTAGTTTATAATTTTAAGGGGTTATATAGTATCGTAGAATCCCGGAATTGCTTGTGTTGGAAGGGTGCTTAAAGCTCATCCAGTTCTAACCCCTGCCAAGAGCAGGGACACCTTCCACTGGAGCAGCTTGCTCCAAGCCCCTGTGTCCAACCTGGCCCTGAACACTGCCAGGGATGGGGCAGCCACAGCTTCTCTGGGCACCCTGTGCCAGTGTCTCCTTGTGCAATACAATACATAATTCCTTGCAGGAAGCAGGAGGGCAGGAGAATGGTTTCATCCTTTAGAGATGAGGTCTGTAGAGAGGAATTTGATTGTTTTGGGTTGTATCTTTATTAGACATACCATAAGGAGCTGTTTATTTCATGGCAGAGCAAGAGAACACCAGAAGAAGGAAGATCACAGAGCACGTGGATTTTGTGAAGGGTGTTGTACCAGTTATAATGGTTTGGTTATTTTTTAATAGCAGTAGATAGCAGCTAAAATACCAGTTATAATAAATCCTTTATCACTGCAATGCCGGTGATCCCATCCTGATTAATTCTGTCATGCTGCAGGTTGTACATAGAGCTAAACCCCATGTGCTTCTTCCATAGGGATAAATGGTTTATCTGATTTTCCTTTCTGAATATAAGCCAGGCTCTTTGATACCAGTTTTACAGTGACTGCTGATAGGAAAGCTGTGCTCATTGCACTGCAGAGATTTGCTGACAGTGACGCACACCCCATGAGCAGCACAGTGCTTTCCATGATCTTAGGCTAATATTGATCTGCTATTCCCAGCAGTTTTCCTGTCTCTTTTCTTGGTCTCTTCCAAGTGTTTATGTTACAGTGGTTCCTTGTGGACCCCTGTGGAGGCTGCTCCATATCCCTCCCTGATGCTGTGATTAAAAGGCAGGATGCCATGGTGTATTTTCATAGAACTCTTAAATATGGATTTTAGAAAGAGGAGGTGTAGGAAAAGTTGATAAAAAGGAAAAGATTTGTTGTGCCATTTTTTGGTTTTAATGGTTTTCTCCCTCATGATGGCACTTCACCATTTCTATATACCAAATAGAAGAATAACCCTGAAATAGCAAAACAGATGAAAAGTTACTGAAGAATAAATGGGGTTTTCCTGTTTTATCTCTGCAGTGTGCAAGCAAAATCACCTTTAAGGAAAACCTCTACGGGGAAGGCTCCCTAAGATGCCAAACGTTCTATTCTACTTCAAAGGTTGGATTTGATGATCTGAAAGGTCTTTTCCAACCCAGTTGATTCTATGATTCTAAGTCCTAGAATTACAGAATCACAGACTGGTTTGGGTTGGAAAGCACCTGAAGTTCAGCTAGTTCCAACCTCTCAGGCTTGGGCAGGGACGTCTCACACTAGACCGTGTCACCTCTAAAGACACGGTCTAGCGTGAAATTTTCATTATTGATGTCACTAATTCATTACAGGAAGCACTGAACCCCTTCTTTTACACTTTCTTTGTCAGAACTTGGGAGGGTTACCCTGGAGTGTGATATATACCATGAGTATACATCAGGGAGATGTATATTAGAATGAATGGAATAGGGAACACTTGGTAGAGTGACTGCTACCAGAATAAAACATTCATTGCTTTGCTGTTTTTTGATGGATGTTGATGCAAATGAAGCAGATCTCTGATAAGGAGAGGGTTTGCCATCCAGACCTTGGGGATCGATGGGCTTTTTAGGTGCTGAGTGTCTCCATTAACTGTTTATTATGGCACTGTGAATACATCTTGCAGTGCTTTAGGAGAAGATGGCTGAGAAAAATCAAAGCAAGCAAGTGACGGAGCTGACTCTTGTGGGACTGACGGACAACCCCCAACTACAAGCACCTTTGTTCATCCTCTTCCTCCTCATTTACTTCATCACGCTGGTGGGGAACCTGGGCATGGTTGTGCTCATCAGGAGCAGCGCTCAGCTGCAGTCCCCCATGTACTTTTTCCTTAGCAACTTATCTCTCCTCGATGCTTGCTACTCATCAGTGGTGGCACCGAGGACGTTAATGAACTTTCTGATGGAGAAGCAAACAATCTCTGTCATCGGCTGCGCAACCCAGCTTTACTTCTTCATAGCCTTTGGCACCACCGAGTGCTTCCTCCTGGCTGCGATGGCGTACGACCGCTACATGGCCATCTGCAAGCCCTTGCTGTACTTGTCCATCATGTCCCACCAGCTCTGCATGCTGCTGGTGGCCAGTTCCTATGTGCTTGGCCTGCTGCATTCCTGGGTGCACACAGAGTTCGCCTTCAGCCTGCCTTTATGCCAGCCAGCCAAGGTCAACCACTTCTACTGTGACCTCATGCCTGTTCTAGCTCTCTCCTGCTCTGACACACGTGTCAATAGGTGTCTGATATTTGTCCTTGGTGGGCTGGTGGAGATGGTGACCATCTTGGCCGTCCTGGTCTCCTATGCCTTCATCCTCGCTGCTGTCTCAAGGATCAACTCTGCTCGGGGCCGGTACAAAGCCTTCTCCACGTGCACCTCTCACCTGGCTGGAGTCACCATCTTCCACGGGTCCATCCTCGCCCTGAACTTCCGACCAGGGTCTGGCAGCAGCCTGAGCACGGATAAGGTCTTTGCTGTGTTCTACTCGCTGGTGGTGCCCATGCTGAACCCCCTGATCTACAGCCTCAGGAACAGGGAAGTGAAGAACGCCCTGAGGGACTTTGTCAGGTGGAATTAGCTTTGGCACGATGTTTAGCTGCTGGTTTTGTGACAAAGGTCTCCAGAGCTTCAGTTGACACCAAGGACTTTTGTTTCCCCACCCTATTCCTTCACCTTAAAGATCTGGTTTGGAACCATTTCCAAGTCTGTCTTTCTTCCTATGACTGGCTTGTGCACAACACCACAATCTGATTTATCTGCTCTATTTTATTGCCTTTATTTCCCCCCCCCCTCTTTTTTTGTCTTATCAGATGGGCACTGAACATTAGTTCTGGGCTCCTTGATAGCCCTGTGAAAATGCTCTTCCATGGCCATCAGCATCTCCCAGTTGATGGCTTAAAACCTGCCTTACGACCTCTTCTCATTTTCAGGGTCTTTCTCCCCTATCATTAAAGGGCAACGAATTTTTTTCTGTACAAGTGCAGGAAATGAACTCAAAATAATGAATGAAGTACATTTATTTTAAGAGAAAAACTGGCATTAACCTCACCTAATTAGGCACTGCTCTGAGATCTCTATCTTCTCTATTATCTATGGATAAAGCTAGATATGGTATCTAAAGATGAGATTTGTTAACTAATTGTTAGGTAGATAAGGCTGTTGAATAATATCGTCTTTTATGCTCATTTCAATGTAGTCCAGGTTTTGAATCGTCTCCAGAGAATCCAATATTCTCCTCCAAAATATTCAGGCTGGTCTAACAGCACCTGCAGAACAGGGTAAAGAGGCCCATGTCCAGCTCTTCCTGCCAAAAGGTGATTTCTTTTTGAGGTATCAGAAGTACTTAATGAGAGGACCTCTGTCATGTATTTGATGTGAGAAGTTTGTGTCTACAGCCAGGGCTTTCTGCGTTTTGTAGATCCCTTCTCTGCAAAGATTGAAGCAGAATCATGCAATGAAGCTCTCAGTATAAAATGTAGTTCCAAAACCTCAAGCCTGTTTCTTATATTGCTGGAATTCACAATTGTGCTTCCCCTGCACGTTAGACTGAGGTTCCTATTGCCAGTTCACTGAGTCGGATCCACCATACACAGGACCATGGCATTCAAGACTTCCCTTGGAAAGGTAGCACCAAGTGTAGGTAAACCTTTGACTATTTTAGTTGTCTCTGCTTTGGAAACTTTCTTAAACCCAAGAGGAAATAAGGACACCAGAGTGGGGTAATTCATCAGACAGTGATGAGCCTTCCACATGACACTGCTCATCTAGACTCCTGTTTCCACAAAAGCTCAGATCAGATAATATTTTGAGGTCCAGCTTGGGCTTTCTGTGGCTCTATGATTCTATATGTATAGTCTAAGCCAAAATAGCCAACAAAATGGTAGAAAACAAGGTGTGGTGAAGGTTTTGAAGGAAGCTGTCCGATCAAAAGTCTCTGTCCTGCCAACACGTTCCCCCACACGTAAGACAATGTGTTCTCTTAATACTGTTGTTTTTCAGAGCACATAAACAGTGTGTTCATTATAAACATACTTTCCAAATAGAAGTTAATTCCTACTCACATCAGCTAAAGAATTTTTCCCCCATCAGTGTGTTTTGGCTTCTTTGAGACCCAGATAGCTCTCAATTACCATTGATTCTGTGTTCAAGATTGTCTTTCATCAACAGAAACTTCCCACAGGCTTAATTCTTATATGAAATCCACTGTTTGGTGTTTCCCAGTGCGCTTGAGCATGAGCTGGGCATGGATATGGGATGTGGGTGCTGATCTCGAGCTGGAATTCCATTTCTCTCACCATTTAGGTAAAAGGTCATGTCAAATGAGTATAAAATACCCCTCAAAATGAATGGGAGGAGACCTGATGTGCCCAAATTTTCCTTTACACTGGGTGGTCTCAGCACAGTTCATCATCATGTGTTATGAATGATATTGTCTACAATTTTTTCCTTTATGTATAATCTATTGTAAAGCTGCAGCCTGGGGAGGGATTCACCCTGATATTCAAAAGTGCAACTTGAGAGCTTGATTCCCATCAACTTCTTCTCTTTGAAAGGCACAAACAAATGCTATGAATCTTTTGAAACCTTTTCTCCGACTCTTTTTCAGCAAGGAAATGTAAAACTACACTTGCTCTTCCCTCCCACCCCAGCAGCTTTAATAAACAGCTCACAGGTAAGAGTGAGGAATTTTATTGGAGCAGAGAACAAGGTCAACAATCTTGTAAGAAAAATAGATAATTACGAGTGACAAAAGTTATAAATGAATAAAGCTGATTGGTGTTTCCTGTGAGGAAAAGGAGCCTGGAATAATTGAGGGTAATTTCTCCCTACAGACTGGTGCCTACAAACTGAATTGAAGTTTGAGGTTCCTTCTCCTCTTGATTTCCTTCCAAGGAGCATGTGATGGCTGGGTCTCTTTCTCATTACATACTGTCATTGACTTCTGTGCAGGATCTGTGGAAGAGCATAAATAAAGTCATGTGGAATAGGGAAAATCTCATTGTTTTAGTGCATCGCAGTCTTCCTCAGTTAAGATGAACTGTTCATGTCCTGGATGACAGAGCTCTTTTGTGTAGCCAGTGGTTGAAGAACCTCCTTGTGCACTTGACCAGAGCCGCCTTCACGTCCTTATTCCTCAGGCTGTAGATGAATGGGTTGAGCATGGGGGTGATCATGGTGTAGAAGATGGAGGCCACCTTATCCAGTCTCCTGTGGCTAGATAGCGGTTGTAGGTACATGAAAAACGTTGTCTCATAGACTAAGTCAACAACCATCAAATGGGAGGTGCAGGTGTGGAAGGCTCTGGCCCTGCTCTGTGCTGAGCACATCCTTTATGTGGAATCCTTTGATGAAGACCTGCTGAGCTGGTGACTCTGGGCTTCCACTGTATTCAAGGATGAGAAATGGGCATTTTGAGGCAATGATCAATTATCCCAGGGTGAAGTAACAGGCCTTTATCCCCCTGAGCAGCCTCAGCTGGGGCTCCATCCCCACCCTCTGCCCATTTGTCCCCCTTCTCTATTTAATCTCAGCCCAGGGAGGTTGAACTTCATAAGAGGAGTTCCAGTTCCCAGTTTGGCAGGAGGTGTGCACACCTGTGGAATCCTTTGATGAAGACCTAGGTTTGCTCATAGACTTCCCTAGCAATTGCTGGACCTGACCATGGTTCAGGGCCTGATTTGATCTGACTTGGCCTGCTCTTGTACCTATCTTGTCATCACCAACTTGCCTGATGATTTGGAGTCTTGGCTGAACTTGGCCCAGGTCTCTGTTCCTGCCCTGCTTCTCTTGCTCAGGTACTGTGGGGTGGTCCCTGCACCCCATGGTGTTCCCCTTTGGCTCTGTTTCAAGAGATTAAAGAGAGAAACCCCTGTGGTACTGGCCAGGTTTCTGCAAACCATTCTTGGGTGGCATGGTTTAGCGTGAGGTGTCCCTGCCCATGGTAAGGGGGTTGGAACTGGATGATCTTAAGGTCCTTTCCAACCCTGACTATTCTATGAAATTAGAACTTTTCTCTGGCTGCACCCAACAGCCCAGCCAGGGCTCACTGCTCTGGCACACGCTCTCCATTCAGAACATGTCCCTGCATGGGCAAATTAGGAGATTAGGGTGCTCAGGCATTGGAATAGGCTGCCCGGGGCAGAGCTGGGCTCACCATTCCTATAAGTGTCCTAAACCATGTAGACAAGGCCCTTAGTACCATGGGTTAGTGGTGGCCTTGGCAGTGCTGGGGAATGGTTGGACTGGATGATCTTAAAGGTCTTTTCCAACCTAAACAATTCTGTGATTCTCTAAGTCTATCTGTGTCATTTTATTTGTAATACCAGTTTTATACGTTTTATTTGTATTTCTCTGTCACACATATATATATTTACACACATAAACACATATTACACATATTGGAGCTGAGGGACAAGGTCAAGAATCTTGCAAAAAAAGTGGATATTTATCAGTGACAAAAGTGAGGATTGAATAAAGCTGATGGGTGTTTCCTGTGAGGAAAAAGAAGCCTGGGATAATTCAAGGTAATCTCTTCCTACACGCTAGTGGCTGAGAAGTGAAATGAAGTTTGAGGTTCCTGCTCCTCTTGGTTTCCTTCCAAGGAAGATGCGATGGGGGTTCTATTTCTCATTAAATACTCTGACTACTGTGCAGGAACTGTGAAAGAACCTACATAAAGTCATGAGGATTAGTGGAAAATCCCATTAGTTTAGGCGTTCTCACTTGATGTAGAGTATTCATGTCCTGCATGATACAAGTCTTGCTTGTTGCCAGTGGTTGAACATCCTCCTCCCACACTTCAGCAGAGCCCCCTTCACCTCCTTGTTCCTCAGGCTGTAGGTGAATGGGTTGAGCACTGGGGTGACCACGGTGTAGAAGACGGAGGCCACCTTATCCAGGCTCCCATGGCTAGAAGAAGGTTGTAGGTACATGAAGAATCCTGTCCCAAAGAATATAGAAACAGCCATCAAATGGGAGGCACAGGTGTGGAAGGCTCTGGCCCTGCTCTGTGCTGAGCACATCCTCAGCATGGTGCGGATGATAGAGATGTAGGAGAGTAAAATGACCACACTTGTGCCCATGATGCTGATGGTGACGAAGGCAAAGATGAGCATCTCGGTGCTGTGGGTGTCAGAGCACAGGAGCTTTACTACAGGAACTTTGTCACAGAAGAAGTAGTCAATGCGGTTGGGACCACAGAAGGAACCTCCAAACATGCACCATGTGTAGACGATGGCAGTGAGGAAGGCGAATAGGTAGGATGATGCTACCAGCTGCCAGCAGACACGGCTGGAGATGATGGTCACATAAAGCAGGGGCTGGCAGATAGCAACATGGCGATCATAGGCCATCATGGCCAGCAGGTGACACTCAATAGTGGCAAAGAAAGCAAAGGTGAGGAACTGCATCATGCAGCCAGTGAAAGAAATGGTTTTGTCCTCTGATAACAGGTCTGCCAGCATCCTGGGGGAGATGACTGTGGAATAGCAGATGTCAGTGAAGGCAAAATGGGTGAGGAAGAAGTACATGGGGGTGTGGAGGCTGGGAGACACCCGCACCAAGATGATAATGCCAAAGTTCCCCACCAAAGTGACAACGTAAATCAGGAGAAACAAGACAAAAAGAGGGGTCTGCGCACATGGTCTGTCTGTAATTCCCAAGAAGACAAATTTAGTCTGCGTGTGATTTCCTTCCATGACCAGGTGTTACCTACCAAGGCAAAAGGAAGGAAAACATCAAAATCATTGCAAACAGAAATTCACTTTTGGACCATATTTAACTACAATCGATCACCAGTTTAACTGCCATGTTTTGGTGGAATTAATATTTTGTATTGTATTTTTTAAACCCAAATTATATGATTTTGTTTTACATTTGAGGTATTTGGAAAAGAACAGAGAGTGCGATGAAGCAAAAACTGCCATTTTTGTTCTTCTATGCTGAGAAACATAAACTATGGATTTATTCAAGCACCTGATTTTTCAGGTTTGAGTGAAGAATCAGATCTTTACTCACTTTCAGATTGGAGGCAGTTTGCGTCAGAAGGCAGCTTAGAGGAACCTCATAGGAGCACACATAAACCTTGAGCAAGAGAAAGTCACATTCCCATTGAAATGGTAGCTTACACATTAATGACCTCCAGAATTTTCCTTTGGTTTTTAGTTCTAATGCCAGTCTTCAGATTGCATTTATCAAAGTGTTATACATAATTCAAAAAGGATAAAATTCACATTGCTAAAGTCATGATTTATACCTTTCTGAGTTCCAGCATGCTGAAGCACCCTCACACCTATGGGCATTATGTTGCTTGACCTAAGAGTTGATGTTATAAGAGGCTGAATCCAAAGGCTGATTTGTTAGTGACCATATTCTGTTGACGATCTGAAATGCTGCAATTCTTTATAACAGAATAAGATTCTCTTGAATAAATCAGTTCATCTTGCTTTATGTATGCCTATGTAAAAGAAAGACAACATGCATCAGACATTGCTCCCTCTTCTTATAAAGAAAACCCACATTGGTAAGGCTGTTTTCTGACACAGCTTTACCAAAGAGGATAAGAGAACATGAAGAATCAAACCCAATACCTCACTGCAGGTGAGGCTCTGCTTTGTGTTGGTGTTACCTCCTGTGCCTTCCCACTGCCACCAAATGATGGGAGCCAAGGATTTATCCCCAGCGCAGCAGAGAACATCTATGTACCAGCATCACTTCTGTTAAGCACCTGATGTGAAGAGAGGGGAGCTCCTGCCAGACTCCAAGAGCCCAGCTTGTGGTGCTGGGGCTGTAAATACAGTTGCATGTGCTCTCCTGGGAGGAAGCCTCCAGGGCTGCTCGTGCTTTTGCAGAGGAAAACAAAGAAAAGGAAAAGCAAAGGGTGTGAAATCACCTCTGAAAGGCATTGTGGTGCTTGGGCACCTGAGAGTCATGGAGTGCATGAGCTGTCTTTGAGCACAGCTACACAGCAGCACCAGTGATGAGCAGCTCTTGGGATGCTTCTGACATACTTGTGGATTATGCCAAGCATTCTATCTCTCGTTGCCAACAGAGTAAGAATGGGTTTAGAGACATTTCAGATCTTGTAGAGAGTCTCTAAATGTGACAGGAACCACAAGTGACTCCTTCTCTGGAGCTGCTGATATCCCTCTGTGAACACTTGAGTGCCCATTTTTCCAGCCCCAGTGGGATTATCCACATATAGTGCCTGGATGGCCAACACCTGAGCTGGTGCCTTAGGGCTTCCACTGTATTGAAGGCATTTGAAGCCATGATTAATTGTCCCAGGGTGAATTAATAGGCCTTTATCCCCCTGAGCAGCCTCAGCTGGGGCTTCATCCCCACCCTCCACCCATTTGCCCCCCACCTCTATTTAAGCTCAGCCCAGGGAAGCTGGGCTATCTTTGAGTTTTTGTTTTCATTTTAGCAAGAGTTGTGCACATCTATGGGATCCTTTGATGGTGACCAAAGCTTGCTCATGTATCTTCCTAGCAATTGCTGAACCTGACCGTGATCAGGGGATTGATTTGACCTGTGTTGGCTTGGTTTGGCTTGGTCTTGGACCTGCCTCATAATCCCTTACTTGCTTGACACCCTGGAATCTTGGCTGACCTTGGCCCAGGTCTCTGTTCCTGCCCTACTGCTCTTGCTCAGATACTGTGGGATGGGTCCTGCACCCCATGGTGTTCTCTTTTGGTTCTGTTTAGACAGATTTAGAAGACAAACCCCTGTGGCAGTCTCCAGGCTCCTGCAGACTAGAATCTGTCACCCTCTGCACCCAACAGCCCAGCCAGTGCTCACTGTTCTGCCAGTCCCTCTCCGCCCAGATCCTATCCCTACATGGGCAACTTAGGAGATAGTCTATTCAGTGAGGGAAAGTAGAGTGAGAAATCGAACATTACATTCAAGTGTTATTTTCTGGTCTGATTTCAAAGGCCTCTGTCCTTCCTAACTTTTCATCATTTAATTGCATTGATTGTGGCTCCTTTGTTGACCACGAGTAGAAGACACTTTTCCTCCGGCCTAAGTCACCATCAATAGGCTTACTTTGTAAGTGACATAGTGTCGTGGTTTAAACCCAGTCAGGTAATTCGTTCGCTCACTTCCCCCTCTTTCTTGCCCTCCCCCTGCTCCCGGAGGGACGGAGAGGAGAATCGAAAAGAATGCAACTCCCACGGGTTGAGATAAGAACAGTTTAGTAACTAAGGTATAACACAAATCACTACTGCTACCACCAATGATAATAATGATAAAGGAAATAACAAGGGAAGAGAATACAACACCTCAGCACCAGCCAACCGATAACTTGCCCCCCTCAGCCCGACCAAGCACCGACCGATACCTCCTCCAACCCTGCCGTCTCACAGCCTTCCGGCTAACTCCCAGTTACATCCTGGGCATGACGTGCTGTGGTATGGAATACCTCTTTGGTCAGTTTGGGTCAGGTGTCCTGTCTCTGCTTCCTCCTGGCTTCCCCTCCTCCCTGGCAGACCATGAGGCTCACAAAGTCCTTGGCCAAACCAAAACATCAGTGTTATCAGCTCTGTTCCCGAGCTGAAAGTCAAAACACTGCACTGCACCAGCTACCAAGAAGGAGAAACATGACTGCTACTGCTGAACCCAGGACACATAGACAATCTGGTTTTCCCTTGTGTGCTTTAGCATGAGCTGGTCATGGACATGGCATGTGGGTGCTTATTTCCAGCTTATTTCCATTTACCTCACCATTTAAGTAAATAGGATTTAAGATGAATGTACAACACCCCTTAATATGAATGGGATGAGCCCTTGATGTGCCCAAATTCTCCTTACCACTGGGTGGTCTCAGCACAGTTCATCATTCTCAGTTATGAATTCCATTGTTTACAATTCCCTTCTTTGAAGTGAAATCTCTTGTGAAGCTGCAGCCCGGGGAGGGATTCCCCCTCATATTCAAAAGTGAATGAGGCCAGGAGCAACCTGATGTTACCAGGAAGACCGCAGGACATAGTTATTGTTCAGAAAGGACATCTAGGAGGTCACTGTTCTTATGCTGAACGTTGTAACAGGTTAGACATCTTTGTGACAATAATTAGAAGAGATATTCCATCAGCCTGTGTGCATAGAATCATAGAAGAGTTAGGGTTGGAAAGAACCTTAAGATCATCAAGTTCCAACCCCCCTGACAAGGACAGGGACACCTCACACTAAACCATGGCACCCAAGGCCTCATCCAACCTGGTCTTGAACACTGCCAGGAATGGAGCAATCACAACCTCCCTGGGCACCCTATTCCAGTGCCTCACCACACTAACAGGAAAGAATTTCCTCCTTAGATCCAATCTAAAGCTAAGCCTTTATTAGTAGTTTAGGCTGTTGTGACTCATGGGTTCTCATTCAGGGGCCAGCAATATACAACCAAGGTTCACGTGTCTTAGAGCCCTGAACTGTCACCAAAACTGTGACAAACCCTTGTTCCCCAAGTGTTTGTGTCTGTTGCCTTTAAGGACCTGCAGGAAGAGATACAAAGAGATACATTGGTGCAAGTGAAGACTTCATCTCATGAAAATAGGCTGGAAGCTCTTGGAGGTTCAGGAGAGACATTCTTGTTTGGAAGCTAGGAGGATGCCTTCAAGAGATAATCCCCTTGATTTGCTGTGCAGATATCCAGTGTCATCTAATGTGGAAGAGAACTTGCAGCTGTAAGAGATGACCCCCTTCCACAGGTACGTGAGACCATACCATGAAAGGTCCAGGTTAGCCCTGCTCTGGTAGAAATCACTGCAGCAACTGGGGAGGCTGCTCAAATTTGTGCCAGGTAAAGATTTGCTTCTATGTGTTGGTTTTAAAGAGATGAAATATTCCTGCTGGGATGTACTCATAGAGTTCCAGGCTGGTTTGGGTTGGAAGGGAGTTTAAAGCTCATCCAGTTCTAGCACCCTTCCACAGGCAGGGACCCCTTCCCCTAGAGCAGTTTGCTCCAATCCCCTGTGTCCAACCTGGCCTTGAACACTGCCAGGGATGGGGCAGCCACAGCTTCTCTGGGCACCCTGTGCCAGTGCCTCAGCACCTTCCCAGGGAAGAGCTTCTGCTTAAGAGCTCATCTCAGTCTCCCCTCTGGCACGTTAAAGCCATTCCCCTTGGCCTGTCCGTACAGTCCCCTGTCCAAAGCCCTTCTCCATCTTTCCTGTGGCCCCTTTAGGCACTGGTGCTTATCATGGTGCTTATGGTATGTTTAAGGAGCCTTGGAAAATAAGAGACGAGCAAGCTCACAAGGACAGATGAACCTAACCACTGGCCCTGAAATAGTGATATTCACTTTAAAATGTAAAGAATATTTCTACAAAGAAATATTCTGTTGACGGAGAATGGATCTTCGCTGAGTCTTCCGGTCCTGACACTCATCTGGTGGGGTAAGATTTTAATTCTCATCTTTAATCCTGTAAAGATTTAGTTGTTTTATTCTGAACCTTCATGTTATCAGGGACAGAATCCTGTAATTCACCCTTTTTTTTTCATGAGGGTGAGCAGCTTAACTTAGTGCCTAACTTAGACAACCGGAGTTGAGTGAGTTTGGCTTAGCAGAGCTCAATGGTCTCATCATGGTGTTGATTCCTCCTAATCGTATATTCTCTTAATAGTACTAAGGGAATAACATCTTCAGACCCAAATTTTGCTCATGGTCTCCTGGCTTCACCTCCCCAAGGTTTCGAAGACTGTAATATTAAACTCTTCATGTCCTGAATGAGTTTTAGGGTCATGCAGCACCCCTTCCCTTCTCCTTCCTTAATTCCCAGTAAATTAAAGGCTCTTTTTCCTTCATCTCAATGACTTTTCCAAAACCACCAAAGGAAAGCTACAGTACTTTTAGTCTTATATGAGTTATAGCCAGAAGCTGCTTCCAAAATCAGTGCTGTCTTCAGAGAAACTTAATCACAGGAGATCAAGGGCAGAGCTGATGGCCTGGTTTGTGTCACATCAATCGCTCTCTGCTGCTGTAGCCATTGGTCTCATCAAACTGTAGGTACCAAAATGGGATTGAGTGATATAAATGGATCTGCTCAGAGGTGTTTGGGGAAGCTGGGATGCTCTCACTTCAGAAGGGGCCTCCTCTTTCCTTGGGCTGTGTAAGAGGGCAAGCTTGGAGCAGATGGCCACAGAGCAGTCTATTCCACTGTAGCTCCCTGGAAATGGATAGTGGGGATGCCCTCGGTGCACAGGGTGCTAATTGTCAAGTTATCCCATTCCAGTTCAAAAAAAGGCATGGTTTCCACTGTCCTGTATTTTCAAGACTTTTTTCCTTCCTTGCCAGATACAAAAGCCCTGAATGGCAGAGCAGAATCTCACCTCAGCAGCAGAGTTCATTCTCAAGGGTCTCAGTAACCAAGTGGAGACGAAGGCAGCCCTTTTTGTGCTGTTGCTGCTCATCTACACCATCACCCTTCTGGACAATGCAGGGATAATTGTAGCCATCCGAGGGCACCCACAGCTCCACACATCCATGTACTTCTTCCTGGGCAGCCTCTCCATTGTTGACATCTGCTTCTCCTTTGTGGTAGCCCCCAGGACTTTGGTCAACTTCCTATTGGAGAAGAAGACCATTTCCTTTGCTGGCTGTATGGGTCAAGCTTTCTTCTACATTGTCTTTGTGACAACTGAGTTTTTCCTGCTGGCTGTCATGGCCTATGACCGGTATGTGGCCATCTGCAACCCCCTTGCTCTACTCCTCTGTCATGACTCAGAGGTTATGTGTGGGGCTGGTGGTTGGGTGCTATATTGGGGGTGTCCTGAACTCCATCATTCAGATGACCTTCATCATCAGACTGCCCTTCTGCAGCTCCAATGTCATCAACCACTTCTTCTGTGATGTTCCTCCTCTCCTGGCTCTGTCCGGTGCCAGCACGTACATCAATGAGATGATCCTCTTCTCCTTGGCTGGTGTCATTGAGCTCAGCACCATCTCTGCCATTCTGGTCTCCTATGTCTTCATCTTCTTTGCCATCCTGAGGGTCCGTAATGCTGAGGGCAGGAAAAAAGCCTTTTCCACCTGCATGTCCCACCTGATTGTGGTGACCATGTTGTATGGAACAACCATCTTCATGTATTTACGCCCTAGCTCTAGTTACTCCCTGAACACTGACAAAGTGGTCTCTGTTTTCTACACGGTGGTGATCCCCATGCTCAACCCCCTCATCTACAGCTTGAGGAACAAAGAGATGAAGGATGCTCTGTGGAGAACTGCAGAAAGAATCACAGTCAGGCTTTGAAAACCCTGATCCAGGGATGTGGGTAACATGAGGATTTATCCAAGAGGCTGTGGAGCCTCCACCCATGGACATGTTCAAAAGCTGCCTGAATGAGGCCAGGAGCAACCTGATGTGACCATGACTAGTCACTGATGTGACTATGAACAGCAGGACATAGTTATTGTGCAGAAAGGACATCTAGGAGGTCTCTGTTCCTATGACTTGCAAATTATACACATAAACACGTATGTATGTGTGTATATATATCAAAACACAATATTAAATGCATCCTAACCTATATATTTATATATAACACAATATATTCTTGTGTTAAATGTCAACACCAACACACACGATACTGATTTTTCTTGCCTCAGTTTAGTTGGGGTCTCAGTGATTTATGGGCTGGGTAGGGGAGGCAGCTCCTATGAAAAGCTTTTCCCAGGACGGGTGGAAACCCAAGATCTAAATGGATGAACTGATGTTTTAATGCAGTTATGGAGCAATGGGATATTGTGCATGAGTCAAGTGAGTGAAATGCAAATTCTTCATCGGGTTTGTGTTTGGAACCAGGCTGCTGAGTTAAATCACAGTCAAATTGGGCTTTGCCGCCTCTTTTCAGGCAGCTGTAGAACTTCACCCTTTCAGTTTTCCTCAAGTTCCGTCTTTCTCAATGCCTTTAAGAGGAGCTCTAAGGAGTTTTCTAATTTATACCCAGAGTGGTTTGTTAAAAACACAGGCAAGAATGTTATCAGTAGAGCTTGCTGCAGGAGAGTTGCGCTTTGGTTTGAGGCAATGGGGATTAAAGAAACACAAAGCAAACATGGAAACACACCGACACCCTGAAACAACAGGGAAATCGAAGGTAATGAAGAAAACCAACCAAAAGTCCTTATTTCCTATGCAAGAAGTCATTCCTGGCACAAATTGCAGCCCCCCCATATGCTATAAAATCGCAATGCCACCAGGGAAAACAGTCACCACAGGGTTTCCCCACACACCCAAAACTTCCCTATTTCTTTAGCAGCTCATCACTCAAAGGTGTGAGATGTCCCTGATCCAACTGTGTTAACAAGCTCCTCTAGGAATGGATTTGGAGCTGATGGGCTGATAGGAAGGAGAAGGCTTGGCTGAGTCCTGGATGGGGATTTTCCACCTGTGGTCACTTGAGTTGTGGCATCACCAGTGGGAAAAACACTCTTTAATCCAGGGGAAAATAACCCAAACAAGGATGTGACCCTGGTCAGCACTAAGAAATAAGTCTTTATTATTTATTTATATTTTATTCTTTATTTATATTTTATTCTTTATCCTTTACATTTTATTTCTTATTATATATATATTTATTTTATATATATTATATATATATTCTTATTCTTTACTCTTATTCTTTATTCTTACTCTTTACTAAAGTTACCATCCTGAACCTGACTCTTACTGTTGCCAGCAGGACATGACAGTACCCACATATGCCTGCTCTTTACATGCCCATTTCCCCTTCAAAGCTACATTTCATCTACTTCTGAACAAAATCCGTTCGTTTTCCTGTGTGATTTTTGTTCCTTCTTGGTACCATTGCTCTCTGTGGTCACCTCCAAGAGGTGCAAAATGGTCACAGGAGTCCCTCTAGGTATCAAAAGGCAGAAGTTTTGAAATAAGTGGCTAGAAAATCATGGATCAGGATTTCTTATACAACACCACCATCTAACAGCTTCAAATAATCCCCTCGCATTTAGAAATGATGCTTTAAACCCCACTTTTCCTAATGCAGTTCTTGGCTGAGGCTTCAGTTTATATGAAATGTAGATTATTGTAGGATCATAGAGTGGTTTGGGTTGGAAAGGAGCTTGGTTCCAACCCCCTGCCATGGTCAGGGACACTACACACTAGACCATGTCACCCAAGACTCTGTCCAACCTGGTCTTGAACACTGCTAGGGATGGGGCAGCCACAGCTTCTCTGGGCACCCTGTGCCAGTGCCTCAGCACCCTCACAGGGAAGAGCTTCTTTGTTATCTGTAACCTGAACTCCCCGTTTCACTTTGAACCCATCACCCCTTGTCCTGTCACTCCAATCCCTGATGAAGAGTCCCTCTCCAGCATCCTTGTAGCCCCCTTCAGACACTGGAAGCTGCTCGGAGGTCTCCACACAGCTTCTTTTCTCCAGACTGAACAGCCCCAGTGTTCTCAGCCTGGCTCCATATGGGAGGTGCTCCAGCCCCTGATCATCCTTGTGGCCTCCTCTGCACTTTATCCATGTCCTTCTGATGTTGAGGATATCAAATTCACTCTGCCTTTTAAATGTTTTTTTTCATTAAATAGTCTGTGCTATCCATACACAATTTGAAGTGCTAATTCCTGGTGTTTTATGATTCCCTTCTCCATCAGTTGTTTCCTCTCCATCCACAGATCCCTCTCAGACAGTGTCCCCTTTGCACATCTTTACTCCTGACAAAGCCATTCCAGATTTTATAATGAAAGCAAACAAAAACACATCAGATCTCAAAACAGGTAAGGTCTCAACCTTTATCCCATGGAGGTGAAGGATTTAATTCCTTGTTGTTGATGTATGTAAATCACATCCATTACCACCTAAATAATCCCAGGGGAGCAGCTGGGCTTCTTTAGGTGCTCTCTGATGCTGAATTAAATGGGTGAGGACGCCTATACAGTAATCAAGTTCCTGGGTTACTGATGGATCCATCCTGGTAACCTGCATGGGGTAGGAAACCCACCTTTTGTTACAGAACATTAAGTGCTAGGCAGGAATAACCAGGGTCATTCCCTACTAGGGCTTTCTGGGAGTAAAGAGGTGATTTCTGTCCTTTCCTGGAAGGCCCTGCAGCCCCCTCTCATCTTTGGGAGCACAGTAATGGAAGCATTTCTGATTGAAAAGTAAAGGCATTTGCATCAAAATGAAAAAGAAGTTGTGCTTTAATTTTTCCTTCTAAGTAACAGCATGAACTGAGATAAAGGAGAGCTGGATTTCACCTACACAGAGGGTTGAACGCTTCCAAGAGTGCTTCTCAAGAGGTAATCTTGTTTTTGAATATGGATATGACACACTCCATATTGCTATGAACTAAACCACCTCTGGGCATTTTTGAAGGCTGGATAAAACTCTTAAAGGGGCTGATATTGTTCAAATAAGACCTTCTGGTGCCATTAATTTTAAAACCTGTTGGGTGTATCCTGACCTGGCTCTTGGGAGCCCTTTGGGCTGACCCTTGCCTGGTCTGACAGCTCCCTGCTGGTTAATGTGTAATCCCCTGACTTGTTTTACCCCTGGCTCTGTGAATACCACAAAGGACAAGGCTCTGGAAGGACGGGTAGATGCTGCATGGGGGAAGACAGAGCAGCATTACCCTTCTAGCTGGAGCCTGGAGAAGCTGGGAGTATTAAAACCCATTTCAAGTGGATCTGAGAGCAAAGAGGAAGAAATCCCTGATATGAAAACCCTGCTTTGTCCTGTGGCATCCACAGGATCCAGAGGCCTTGTAGCAAACCTTACCTCCTCTGTTTTATTTCAGGGCAGCAGAAACCATCCCCTTGAGGAATCAGAGGGATGCTGGTGCTGTGAGCATGGGGCTCTTTTGCTTCCTCTTTTAAACGATCCTTTTCTTCACTCATTAGACAGTTTTTGCTGTAAGACTCTCGAAAGAGCAGGTAACCAAGCAGTGTGTTATAACTTTATATATCTGGCACCTTCCCCTTGTTCCTGTACTGAGATCTTGAGGATAACATCCACTATGATGGCTTTGGACTGCCAGAGTGGAAATTGAGATGAGTTCTTAGGCAGAAGCTCTTCCCTGTGAGGGTGCTGAGGCGCTGGCACAGGGTGCCCAGAGAAGCTGTGGCTGCCCAACTCCTGGCAGTGTTCAAGGTCAGGTTTGATGGGGCTTGGAGCAAGCTGCTCCAGTGGAAGGTGTCCCTGCCACGGGAAGGGTTGGAGCAGGATGAGCTTTAAGGTCTCTTCCAACACAAAGCTGTCTGGGATTCTATGGTTCCATGAGAGCAAGGTAACTGCTACCTAACCAGGAGGTTATGCTGCAAGGTTTTGCTTGGCTGTAGGATCATAACAGCATCTGGATGTTCTCCTATCCATAATGTCAAGAGTTACATCTTGGATAATACTAGCAACAGTCTGCTTGGTGAGTCCTAGGGCAGCTTGTTGAAAGCTTGGCCAAAAAACAAGATCTTACCAAATCGGAGTAGGAAAGCCACAAATGGAGGTCCTTTCCCCAGGAATACAGGGATAAATGTTCAGTTAACTCTTCAGCAGAGTGTGGACCCACAACCTGCATGGATAATATCTAAACGAGGGCGGCAAGGTATGGGTTTTCAGATTAATTTATCTCCATTCCAGTGAGTGTGCTCAAGCTGCAGGGAGATGTGATTGGTGGGGGAAGCTGTCGTGTATAGCACAAGCTGCAGCCTTAGAAACATCCCAGCTTTCATATCTGCACCTTGGATCACTTCAGACCAAGCACTTGGTTTGTCAAGCAAGAAAAAGCGAGGGTGAGCCTTTGTTAATTGTGAGCTTCAGGTCAATTGTCCCCTGGCAGGAGATGTGTGTGTCTGGGCAGGTGGATGCTGCCTCAGGGGGAGGATTGAGCCCCAGACCCAAACAGTTTGATTTTCATTACTTGGGTCACATTTTCCAGCTCCGTGGTGATGGCTCAGGAGCTGCCTTGCCTCCAGCATGTCTATGTGGGCAGTGAAAAGCAGCTCTAAATCCCCATTAATAACACCAGGAGACTGCACGCGTTGCTCACAGGACATCTGAACTGAGGAGTCTGGCTCTGGAGGTGGACCTCACCCCTTCAGCAAAGGGCCATCGAATAATGATGACTCTTAAGCATGGCTCTGCTTGTCAGATACCAGCCACGCACACTCCTGCTTTGCTCTCTGGTGTAACTCTGTAAAGTGATGATTAATGTTAGGCAGGAAAAATCAATGAAGATTTATTCCGCCTGTTGTTAGCTGTGATTTTAGGAGCTGCTGATTTCTCCCAGGCAGAATTTATCTTTGATCAAGCCTGAATGTATCTTTTGTCTCCAAGTTAGGCATCGTGTCTAAAGCAAAGTGAGACGAGAAATCCTGGTTCTGCACCATCCTACCCTAAGGAAAGCCACATTTGCTCTCAAAGAGCTCCTCCTGGGTCACAGAGAACAGCTATTTATTCCTCATGCATCACACTAGATTGGCAGCACCCAAAAGATGAGAAGTAATTCCCTTTTCCCAGCAGTTACTCAGGAATTCAAGGACTTCCATGTGTCAATGGCTTGAGAGGAGCTATGAGGAACCCTGCAGTTTATTCATTCTGGTGTTGCCCTCCCTCCTTGCCTTAAAATACCTACTTGCTTCCAAGTGTGTTGGTGGTGGTTGTGGTGTTCAGCCAAGACTGGCCTTGGGAACTTGATGTTTTCCTCTCTCAAAAAGAATTTACCTCATATTAACATATATATATGTATGTGTGTGTATATATGTATATATACACCCTTTACATTGACTTAAAGTGGTGTAGCTGATTGATAGACAAAACGTGACATTCTTAATATTATTGAGGGATTTGGGCCTATTCAGAATTTTCAGTTGCCTCTCCTGGATATCTGCTACTCCTCTACCATCATCTCTCAAGCCTTGCTCAATATTCTAGTGGAGCAGAAAGTGATTTCCTTCATTGGATGTGCCACTCAGCTCTTCTGCTTTGCAACCTGTGCCACCACCGAGTGCTACATGCTGGCTGCTATGGCTTATGATCGCTACATGGCCATTTGTAATCCCCTTCTCCTACTCCATGGTCATGTCCCAAAGGCTTTGCATTGGGATGTTGGCTGGTGCCTACTTAGCTGGCGTGATCAGCTCTACCATACACACGGTTTCCATATCTCGTCTCCCGTTCTGTCGGTCCAAGACGATCAATCACTTCTTCTGTGATGGACCACCACTGCTAGCCCTCTCCTGCTCTGACACCCCTGCCATTGAGGTGATGGTTGCTGCCGTGGTGGGGTTCAAGGTACTGAGCACCACGGTCTTCATCCTCATCTCCTGCTTGTTGCTCCTTTTCACTGTCATGCAGATGCGGTCTGTGGTTGGTCAATGAAAAGCTTTCTCCACCTGTGCCTCTCACTTCATCTCCACTGCTTTGCACTATGGCAGCTCCCTCTTCATGTACCTCCAGCCCAGCTCCAGGCAGTCCTCGAAGCATGACGAGGTGGTCTCCATGACTGTCATGGCCTCTTAGGCAGAAGCTCTTCCCTGTGAGGGTGCTGAGGCGCTGGCACAGGGTGCCCAGAAAAGCTGTGGCTGCCCCATCCCTGGCAGTGTTCAAGGCCAGGTTGGACACAGGGTCTTGGAGCAAGCTGATCTAGTGGAAGGGGTCCCTGCCTGTGGCAGGGGTTGGAGCTGGATGAGCTTTAAGGTCCCTTCCAACACAAACCAGGCTGCAATTCTAAGAAATAAAGCTGCAACAGTCTATTGGTCAACAAAGCCCTTGTGTTAAATGGGGACAAGTCATATCACAGTATTACAGTATCACAGTATGTTAGAGATTGGAAGGGACCTCAAAAGATCATCTAGTCCAATCCTCCTGCTGGAGCAGGAACACCTAGATAATGTTACACAGGAATGCGTCCAGGCGGGTTTTGAATGTCTCCAGGGAAGGAGACTCCACAACCTCCCTGGGCAGCCTGTTCCAGTGTTCCGTCACCCTCACTGAGAAGAAGTTTCTTCTCAAGTTTAAGTGGAACCTCTTGTGTTCCAGTTTGTACCCATTACCCCTTGTCCTATCATTGTTTGCCACTGAGTAGAGCCTGGCTCCGTCCTCGTGACACTCCCCCTTTATATATTTATAGACACTTATAAGGTCACCCCTCAGTCTCCTCCAAACTATAGAGACCCAGCTCCCTCAGTCTTTCCTCATAAGGGAGATGCTCCATTCCCTTAATCATCTTTGTTGCCCTGCGCTGGACTCTCTCCAGCAGCTCCCTGTCCTTCTTGAACTGAGGGGCCCAGAACTGGACACAATACTCCAGATGCGGTCTCACCAGGGCAGAGTAGAGGGGAAGGAGGACCTCTCTCGACCTACTAACCACCCCCCTTCTAATACACCCCAGGATGCCATTGGCCTTCTTAGCCACAAGGGCACAGTGTTGGCTCATGGTCATCCTGTTGTCCACTAGGACCCCCAGGTCCCTCTCCCCTACACTGCTCTCTAACAGGTCGTTCCCCAACCTATACTGGAACCTGGGGTTGTTCCTGCCCAGATGCAGGACTCTACACTTTCCCTTGTTATATTTCATCAAGTTACTCCCTGCTCAACTCTCCAGCCTGTCCAGGTCTCGCTGGATGGCAGCACAGCCTTCTGGCGTGTCAGCCACTCCTCCCAGCTTAGTGTCATCAGCAAACTTGCTGATAGTACACTCAATTCCCTCATCTAAATCATTGATGAATATATTAAATAATACCGGTCCCAGTACTGACCCTTGAGGCACTCCACTAGTTACAGGCCTCCAACTAGACTCAGCCCCATAGACTAAAACTCTCTGGCTTCTCTCCTTCAGCCAGTTCGCAGTCCACCTCACTACCTGATCATCCAGTCCACACTTCCTCATTTTAGCCGTGAGGATGCTGTGGGAGACTGTGTCAAATGCTTTGCTGAGGTCAAGGTAGACCACATCCACCGCTCTGCCATCATCCATCCACCGTGTTATTTCCTCATAAAAGGCGAAGAGATTGGTCAAACATGATATCTGAGCCTCTGCTCTGCTGTGAATTTAAGTAGGGGTGTAAAGAGCAAGAATGCTGGTAAAGAGGAAGGATTTGGGGTCTTCCTCTCCCCTGAACACCCAAGGTGCTGCTGGCATGGGTATCCTCATGAGCCCGATGGAGCAAGTACAATACCCAGCTGTCTGCATCTGGGACTTCAAGCTGCATTATTCACCCTGCACAATCGCATCCAGGTATTCTCAGTGCCTCTTTTTGCCTTCATGTAGTTCTTTTCAATAATCTTTGAATTATATATTTTTCTTCTTTCCAGAATTTGATTGAGGGTTATTTCTCCCTCTGCTATACTGATTTTCCCACTTCACAAGCCTTGGTTTTAGCCCAGTACCCAATGGGGAAGAAAGACATTCAAAACCACTCAGAAATCATTTTCTACCCTCCTCCAGTGCATCTCCTGGACTGTCAGTCTGGTTCCTTCCAGCAGAAAAACAGGTTGACATTGAAAACATCTAAAGCCATCTACATTCTTCTCTTTCTTGCTTCCCCACATTTTCATACCTTGGTTTTCTCTTCTATCTGCTCCATCCTTTGTCTTTTCTAAATGTCTGGGGCAAGGTTATCATTTAATATTTCTACTAAGGGTTTTATCATGTCTCTTCATCTAGGAGAAATATTCGGGACACACCGACACTCAGAATTCTTCAGATGAAGACTGGGAAATCTGACTTCATCCTGATATATCCTCAAAGCAGCCACGTTTTGAGCCAATGCTTTTGACCAAAGTGTTGTACAATCACTAGTCAAGTGTATGGAAATGAATGCATCTGATGGAAAGGACTCCCCATGACCAGTGCAAACCATCCACACAGAGGTTGCTTTGTTGTGTTTGTTTTCAGCTCCCTTCAATGCAATATTAGATGAACCCTGTGGATGTAAAGGGCTTCCTCAGGGAAACACTGAAAGGAAGAGTTGTGTGATAGATGGGGAAATACAAAGCAAACTGTCCTGGGCCTGTCTTCCTGGGTAGGTCTCTGCAGGAGAACTGGTCTTGGAGGTGTTGATGCGGCCAGAAGGAGTTTGGGGAGAGAGGAATTGAGAGGTTGTTTTGCTGATCAAGTCAAACTAATTATCCGATGGAGTAGGGTCCTTTGGGAGAACAGTTTGCACAATACAAGCCTCTGAGGTAATGCCTCCTGTGAGATAAAACCCCTCCACCAGCCAGCCTGGAGCATCCTGCTCCCAGGCATTTCTCCTTCAACTCATCGCATGGTCTCCAGGAGGAGCTGCAGGCACTGCATCCACCACCACCTTCCTCTTTAACCAAGCAGGTAGAAAAGGGTTTGATGGGTGGTGGGTCCAGTTTGACCCTGGTCTTGCTGCCTCTCACATGCTTGATGGCATGTTGAATTTCACTCTTCTTCAGGGACTGTATTGATAGGGCAAGGGGTGATGGGTTTAAACTGAAACAGGGAAATTCAGGTTGGAGATAAGGAAGAAATTCTTCCCTGTGAGGGTGCTAAGTCACTGGCACAGGGTGCCCAGCGAAGCTCTGGCTGCCCCATCCCTGGCAGTGCTCAAGGCCAGGTTGGACACAGGGGCTTGGAGCAAGCTGCTCTAGTGGAAGGTGTGCCTGCCCGTGTCAGGGTTTGGAGCTGGGTGAGCTTTAAGGTCCCTTCAACCCAAACCCTTCTATGATAGACCATAGTGTAAATAAAAGTGCCCTAGTATGCCTAATAGGTTTGCTTCAAAAACACCAACCTTCCTGACCCCATCTACAACTGATTTAGTGATATTTTAGCATGAGAATATCCAAGCTAAAGCCTTAAAAGTTTGGTTTATATATGGTATATTTTGTATTTTACACCCTTAGGTGTATATTTGGGTTGGTCATAGGAAGCTCACTGCAATCCCAGCAAAGCTCTATTAGAGCCAAGACCACTGTATTCCTTTAACCTTATGCAGTGTGGGGCTTCTTGGGAGGAGGTTGGGACTGGATGAGTTTTAAGGTCCCTTCAACCCAAAGCATTCTATGATAGCCTGAGGTGTGAATAAACGTGTGCTAGTACGGGGTAGCTTTGCTTCAAAAACCCGTGTTCCTGCCCCATCTCCAACAGATTTAGGGGTATTTTAGCACTGATGTAGCCATTCATAGGTTGATATTCCATCAAGTAATTCATCTGCAGAGGAATTTCATGGCAGAGATGAGAATATTCAAGCTAAAGCCTTAAAATTTTGGTTTATATATGATATATTTTACACCCTTAGGTGCATATTTGGATTGGTCATAGGCAGCTCACTGCAATCACAGCAAGGCTCTGCTGGAGCCAAGTCCACTGCTTTCCCTTAACCTTATGCAGGGTGGTGGTTCTTCAAAAGCAGATAAACTTAGAACCTAAAGCAAATTTCAAGTACATGGCTTTGTGTTGTGATGAAAAGGATGCAGCACAAGTAATGAAGCTACAGAAGAGAATTGATCCATTCCGAAAAATACAAAATAGAGAGAAAAAAAATCCTTAAAATTCCCAGAAATCAGTGAAGAAAAGACAAAATGTTTTCTGTTTTCCACATTTTGAGATGTATTTATTTGATTTTATTGTATTATACTTTGATAGACGTGATGTTTTTCAGTGTTTCATTAGTGCAGTGTATATCAATCATGGTAGAATTATTCTCTTTTAATTTCAGGTTGTGTAATGAGCTCCTTCACCTCTTTGACTTCAGATCTTGAGCTACAGACAGAAATACAGCATTACAAATGCACCATTTTCCATTGCATTTACTTTATGGATTAAACTCCAACTAAACTTCCACATTATTTCTCTTCTAGGGGTGTATTTCACTGATTCCTTTCAATCCAAATCCATCAACTTGTTGAAATGACGGATACAGGAAACCTCACGGTTCTCTCCGGCTTCATCCTCTTGGGTTTCTCTGATGCCCCAGAGCTACAAAACACCATCTTCACAGTCTTCTTATCCCTCTATGTTTTCATGGTGCTGGGGAACCTGACAATGATCCTGCTGATCAACACTGACCCCCACCTCCACATCCCCATGTACTTCTTCCTGACCCACTTATCTTGCATGGATGTTTGCCTTTCCTCTGCTATCATCCCAAAAGCTCTGGAGACCTTCCTGCTGGGGAGAAGCCACATCTCCTTTTGGGGTTGCTTTGCCCAGATGTATATTTTCCTGGTTCTGGGTATCTGTGAGAGCTTTCTCTATGGGGTAATGGCTTACGACCGATACACGGCTGTGTGCAAGCCCCTGCTCTACACCACTACTATGACCAGGGCGCGTTGCTATGGCATGATGGTGCTGGTGTACACCATTGGGTTCCTCACCTCCTGGTGCACATCACGCTGGCAGGGAGGTTGTCCTTCTGTCAGGCCAGGAGCATCAACCACTTCTTCTGTGAGCTGCCCACCCTCCTGCAGCTCTCCTGCTCAGACACAAGCACAAATGAGGTCTTCCAGGTTTACAGCACTGTGTTTAACGTCATGGTCTCTCTCCTGATGATGCTGGTGTCCTACACCTACATCCTCCACACCGTCCTGCAGATCCCTTTGGCCACGAGGAGGCTGAAGGTCTTCTCTACCTGCGCCTCCCACTTGGCTGCCATCACCATCTTCTATGCACCCGGGATCCTCACCTACATCCAGCCTCATGAGGCATCCTCATGGAATCAGGCAAAGCTGGTGTCGGTGTGTTACTCCATCCTCACCCCAACCCTCAACCCCCTCATCTACAGCCTGAGGAACAAGGAGGTGAAGGGGGCTCTGAGGAGGCTGTGGGAGCGAAAGCTGCTGCCACATCTATGCAGGGTTTGAAAGCACATTTGGAGCTCTTCAGTACTGTGGAGGTAAGGAAGAAACACGTGGTCATGGAATTGATAATTACTGGCCATTATTTGTCATTATTGGTCCCTGTTACTCATTATTACAGTTAAGGAGATCACAAAGCAAGTGCAGGGTATGGAGAACCTGCACAACAAATGGTTCTCTTCAAACAGCTTCAGGCTGTTTTAAGTGTGGCCTGAGAATTCAATATTTCATCCAAATAAGTATCAGCTCCTCAATAGCAGCCCTGAGACACCACCTTGTTTTTTTGTGTCTTTATTGTGCTAAATGAAAGTAGAGCCCACAAAAAGGAGGCTCAGACCTCACATAAGGCACTGACCACTGTCTCCATTGCCCGCTTGATAAGCATTTTCTCAATGATGAACTGCGGGAAGGTCAAGAGGATTTGATCCAGCTCTGCTGTCCCCAACACAAGGTGGAAGTGGAGCTGCTGGAGTAACTCTAGAGATGCAACAAGGATGCTCAGGGGCTGGAGCAGCTCCTGTGGGGAGCCAAGCTGAGAACATTGGGTCTGTGCAGCCTGGAGAACAGAAGCTGTGTGGAGACCTCAGAGCAGCTCCCAGTGTCCGAAGGGGGCTACAAAAAACCTGTAGGAGGCAAAGGGGAATGGCTTGAACCTGCCCGAGGGGAGACTGAGATGAGCTCTTAGGCACAAGCTCTTCCCTGTGAGGGTGCTGAGGCGCTGGCACAGGATGCCCAGAGAAGCTGTGGCTGCCCCATCCCCGGCAGTGTTCAAGGCCAGGTTGGACACAGGGGCTTGGAGCAAGCTGCTCCAGTGGAAGGTGTCCCTGCCCGTGGCAGGGGTTGGAGCTGGAGGAGCTTTAAGGCCCCTTCCAACACAAACCAAGCTGCAATTCTAAGAAATAAAGCTCTGACAGTCTGTTGGTCAACAAAGCCCTTGTGTTAAATGGGCACAAGTCATATCTGAGCCTCTGCTCTGCTGAGAATTTAAGTAGGGGTGTAAAGAGCCTGAGTGCAGGTGAGAGGGAGGATCAGGGGTCTTCCTCTCCCCTGAACATCCAAGGTGCTGCTTGCCTGGCTATCTTGACAAAGCTGATAGAGCAAGTGCAGTACTCAGCTGTCTGCTTCTGGGATTTCAAGCTGCATTATTCACCCTGCACAAGCACACCCAGGTATTCTCAGTGCCTCTTTCCGGATTCATGTAGTTCTTTTCAATAATCTTTGAATTATATTATTCTTCTTTTCTAAATTAGGTTGAGGGTTATTTCTCCCTCTGCTATACTGATTTTCCAACTTCACAAGCCTTCGGTTTAGCCCAGTACTCAGTGGGGAAGAAAGACATTCAAGACCACACAGAAATCCTTTTCTACCCTCCTCCAGTGCATCTCCTGGACTGTCAGTCTGATGCCTTCCAGCAGAAAAACAGGTTGACATTGAAGACATCTAAAGCCATCTACATTCTTCTCTTTCTTGCTTCCCCACATTTTCATAGCTTGGTTTTCTCTTCTATCTGCCCCATCCTTTGTGTTTCCTAAATGTCTGGGACAAGGTTATCATTCAATATTTCCACACAGAGGATGCTTTGTTGTGTTTGTTTTCAGCTCCCTTCAATGCAATATTAGATGATCTCTGGTGATGTAAAGGGCTTACTCAGGGAAACACTGAAAGAAAGGGGTATGTGATAGATGGGGAAATACAAAGCAAACTGTCCTGGGCCTGTCTTCCTGGGTAGGTCTCTGCAGGAGAACTGGTCTTGGAGGTGTTGATGCAGCCAGAAGGAGTTTGGGGAACAAATGGTTTTCTTCAAACAGCTTCAGGTGATTTTAAGCGTGGACTGAGTCTTCAATAATTCGTCCAAATAAGTATCAGGTATTTAATAACAGGACTGAGACAGCACCATGGTGTTTTGTGTTTAAATTGTGCTAAATGAAAGTAGTTCTCACAAAAAGGAGGCTCAGCCTTGAGGTAAGGCAGTGACCGCTGTCTCCATTGCCTGGTTCATAACTGTTCATCCCAAGGGAGCTTGAAGACCTGAGGGAAGGACCAAAGGTTCAATACAGCTCTGGTATCCCCTGCAGTTCTGATACAGTTTTGGTGTCTATAGAATCCTAGAATCATAAAATAGCTAGGGTTGGAAAGGACCTTAAGATCATCTAGTTCCAACCACCCTGCCATAGGCAGGGACACCTCACACGAAACCATCTCACCCAAGGCTCTGTCCAACCTGGTCTTGAACACTGCCAGGGATACAACATTCACAACCTCCCTGGGCAACCCATTCCAGTGCCTCACCACCCTCACAGGAAAGAATTTCCTTCTTATATCCGATCTAAACTTCCCCTGTTTCAGTTTTAACCTGTTACCCCTTGTCCTATCATTACAGTCCCTAATGATGAGTCCCTCCCCAGCATCCCTATAGGCCCCCTTCAGATACTGAAAGTCTGCTCTGAGGTCTCCACGCACCTTCTCTTCTCCAGGTTTAACAGCCACAACTTTCTCAGCCTGTCTTCATACAGGAGGTCCTCCAGCCTCTGAACATCCTCGTGGCCTCCTCTGGACTTGTTCCAACAGTTCCATGTCCTTTTTATGTTGAGGACACCAGAACTGCACACAATGCTCCAGGTCAAGTCTCACAAGAGCCCATCCCTGGCGGTTTTCAAGGCCAGGATGGACACAGGGGCTTGGAGCAAACTGCTCTAGTGGAAGGGGTCCCTGCCCATGGCAGGGGTTGGAAGTTGAGAGCTTTTAGGTCCCTTCCAACATAAACCAGTCTGGGATTATATGATACCTGATATGAGCATCCAATACATTTATCCCGTGTAAGTGAGCTGGAGCAGTGCTAAGGACTTGTAAGAAGCACACATAGGTTAGCATGTGGCCAGAAGTGTGTCCCAACTAAAATCTTCCTGGGATGTGTGGTCCTTAGATGTTTTCCTTTCTGGATGCTCAGTACCAGGTCTGTGCTTTGTGGATTTGACCATGTCACATCCCCTTCTGTATGTCATCACATTATTGAGGAGGAAGATGCTCTAAATGAAACAGTAGATGGAGGATTTTTAACATTTAATCCAAACACACCATTTCTGTTTAATGAACTGTACAATTGCTGGAAGAACATGTACTTGTATAATGACAAAATGAATAAATTTGTGGTATAAATAAGTACCTTTGGAAACCGTGGTCTTCTGCATCATGCATCATGCAAACAGCACAAACAGCTCTTCATGAGAGGCAAGACCCTCTGGTGTCCAAGCTAGGGACAAGGCAAGCTCTAATAGAAACTAAGTGTTATAAACATCTCCCCCTCCTTGTCTGTGTCTGTCTCCAGGTCTGTATTTGCTACATAAAGAGCTTATTGCTAAAGGTCTCTAACAGGTTGCAGTTGGTTATTTCTGCTTTGCAGAGCATGAAGTTCTGCAGCATTCCTCAGTGGTACCTTCTCAGTTAACAGGTTGTGTTGGGGAAGAGTTGGGTGGGAGGAAATATCACTTACAGCAGCCCCACAACAAGAAAACAGGGGAAAAATCATACTTCTCCCTAAAGACATTACATTCAATCACACTAAAATCCTTGGCAATAGGGGAAAATCCTACTCTCAGCTGCTACTTCTCCTAAACCAGATATGAGATGAAGCCCACAGCAAGAAGGTTAGAAATAGGTGGCCTTTAAGCTCCTTCCAACGCACACAGTGCTGTGAAACCTCTTTGGCTGAGCTGAATGTTTGCAGTGGTAGGAAGGAAGGTGCAGGATGACAGACACAGCTCTGCTGCCTCCAGGCTGGGATGTTCTGGTCACACAGCAATTTAGCATCTTCCCAATGCTCAATCACAGCACATACCATGCTCATCCTCTGGCAGCTCAGTGGCTCTGCTTCTCCTCCCGTTTCCTTACTTTGCACTGCACATCCTTCTGGAAGCAAATGGGATTTTATGCATTTCCTTGCATTAGCCCAAAGTAAAGTGATGTATTTTGGATGTACCTCCTCAAAACCCTTCATCCCCCTTTGAACTTACCTCTGGATGAATCACTGCTTGAATCAGTGCAACTTCTAAAGTTAAACTGAAGAGGGAAATTCCTCATGGGCTTATTTTTGCCACCTCCTATGATATCACATCTATTTTCCCCAAAAGAAAAACCCAAGAGATGACAAGAGAATATTTATCAGAGACCTATATTGAGGGGATGCTTAACATCACCGAGTCTCTGCAGAGTTTAAAGCATGGTTAGAATGTGCTGTACCTGCTCCTGTAAAGACATTCAGTTCCTTCCTCCTCCAGACAGCTGACACAAAACGAGTTAAAAAGGGAAAGAGGAGGAGTTCTATCAACCAGCTGGGACCGGGTTGGTCAATGAGCAGCTCGCAATGAGGTTATTTGCTGTTGCTTTTTTAAGGGCATCTTTAACATCCTTGTTCCTCAAGCTGTAGATCAGAGGGTTGAGCATAGGGACAAGGAGGGTGTAAAACACAGCGGTGACTTTCTCTGTCTCCAGGGAGTACTTGGAAGCTGATTGCATGTGGCTGAGCCCAGCAGGGACATAGAACAAGGTAACGGTCAGGAGGTGGGAGGCACAAGTAGAGAAGGCTTTGTGCCTTCCTTCAGCAGACCTAATCCTCAGGATGGACAAGAGGATGTGTACATAGGAGGTGATGATGAAGACCAGCAGAGACACGGAAATGCTCCCATGAAGAATTACAAGCAAAAGCTCATTGAGGTGGCTGTTGGAGCAAGAGAGCTTCAGAAAGGGTTAGTGTCACAGAAGTAATGGTTGATGGTGTTTGGACCGCAGAAAGGCAACAGCAGCAAGCAACAGGTTTGGATTAGGGAGTTCCAATTCCCCCCCCTCCCATGTATGACGCAGCCACCAGCTGAACACAGACCGTGTAGAGCAGTGGGTTGTAGATGGCTACATAGCGGTCATAAGCCATCACAGCCAGCAAGAGCACCTCTGTGGTCACAAACATGAGGAGGTAGAAATGCTGCAGGAATCAGGCAGGGTAAGAGGTGGTTTTGTTTTCCACCAAGAAGCAGCTTTGGAGCAAAGACAGAGGAGTAGCAAAGATCGAGAACAGAGAGATTGCAGACGAAGAAGTACATGGGGGTGTGCAGCCAGGGGCTTGTCTTGATCAGTGCCATCAGCCCAAGGTTGCCCATGAGAGTGATGAGATAAATCATGATGAAGATTACAAAGAGAGGAGTCTGCATCTTGGGCTCGCTTGTAAGGCCGAGGAGGATGAAGTGGGTCTCTGCGGTGTGGTTGCCTTCAGCCCTGTTACTGTATTGCATGGCAGCATCCCTGTGGGAAGGAGGAAAGATGGAGTGAAATAGGGAAGAGAATGCCATGTGGCTTGCATGTACTTTGTTAGGCTGGGCTTTAAAACAATAAAGATTTGATAGTTGAGGCAACATCTAACTGTGGTTCTTGGTGAATCTTCACAGGCAGAGAAACACATACAAAAGCCCTTCAGAAATCTCTTAATCATGAGGCTAAATCAGACCTTTTCTTTTAAAAACCCAAACCCGTTCTTTGAAAACTGGAGAAGAGGTGAAGAACTTGCAAACTTGTCATCACATTTCATTAGGGAGGCAGAAAAAGGGACTGTGCATTCCATTTGCTCCATGAGAAAGACTGAAAACATCTGAGTGTGATGCCCCAGGAGCCCTGAATCCATCACCCCAGCTCTGATACAGCATTGCTGGATCCCCAGCTGCCCACAACAACTCATTGAGTGAGATACTCGAGTCTCAGGAGGTTTTCCTGGCAGCGTGGGGCAGAAAGTCCTGTCCTAGACAGCAAAAATAGGCTGAGCTGGCACATTGCTGTCAGTAGAATCGTAGAACAGTTAAGGTTGGAAAGGACCTTAAGATCATCCAGTTCCAACCCCCCTGCCATGGGCAGAGACACCTCACACTAAACCGTGTCACCCAAGGCTCTGTCCAACCTGGCCTTGAACACTGCCAGGGATGGAGCATTCACAACCTCCCTGGGCAACCCATTCCAGTGCCTCACCACCCTAACAGTAAAGAACTTCTTCCTTAGATCCAACCTAAACTTCCCCTATTTAAATTTTAACCCATTCCCCTTTGTCCTATCACTACTAGCAGTTTTGGTCAGGTTCCAGCACAGAGAGAACTATTCCCCTCAATGTGGCAGATGAGTCTAACAGAGAGTCAGTGCACTTAACTTCTGTTACCTGCTCCAGCTCAAGCTTTAAACTAGATGTGTTGGGGGAGGGGAGCATCATTCCATTCCAACACACCCAGTCAGTTGCCAGAACCTATAATAAATGCTGGGAGCAATGTAGAGATATCCCAGCCGCTCCAGCCTATGAGCCGGCTTCATTTGGAGCTCGGCTCAGATGCCTCTATACAAACGCCCGTAGCATGGGGAACAAACAAGAGGAATTAGAGATGCGGTCACGTCTACAGGGGTATGATATAATAGGCATCACAGAAACATGGTGGGATGGCTCCTATGACTGCAGTGTTGGAATGGAAGGTTACAGGCTCTTTAGGAAGGACAGGCCTGGCAGGCGGGGAGGGGGGGTTGCCCTTTATGTTAGGGATAGGCTGGAGAGTATGGAACTCTGTCTGGGGACAGGTGAGCAGTCCACAGAGAGTTTGTGGGTCAGGGTTAAAGGGAATATAGCTATGGGAGACATTACTGTGGGGATCTGTTACAGACCTCAGGAAGCTCTCGGGAGAACTGGCTACACAGGATTTGGAGAAGGCTGAGGTTCTGAATGACTTCTTTGCCTCGGTCTTCACTGGCAAAGGCTCTGACCACACCACCCAAGTCTTGGAAGGCAGATGCAGGGACTGTGAGAATGAAGACCTTGCGCCCACTGTAGGAGAGGAACTGGTTCGAGACCATCTTAAAAATCTGAACGTGCATAAGTCTATGGGTCCTGATGAGATCCACCCGCGGGTCCTGAAGGAGCTGGAGAATGAAGTTGCGAAGCCACTGGCCACCATATTTGAGAAATCATGGCAGTCAGGTGAAGTTCCCATGACTGGAAAAAGGGAAATATAACCCCCATTTTCAAGAAGGGGTAAATGGATGACCCGGGGAATTACAGACCAGTCAGTCTCACCTCTGTGCCTGGCAACATCTTGGAGCAGGTTCTCCTGGAAGGCATGCTAAGGCACATGAAAATCAACAAGGTGCTTGGTGACATCCAGCATGTCTTCGCTGAGGGGAAATCCTGCCTGACCAATGTGGTGGCCTTCTATGATGGGGCTACAGAACTGATGGACAGGAGTAGAGCAGTTGATGGCATCTACCTGGACTTGTGCAAAGCATTCGACACTGTCCCACACGCCATCCTTGTCTCTAAATTGGAGAGACATCAATTTGATGGATGGAGCACTCGGTGGATAAAGAACTGGCTGGATGGCTGCACGCAAAGAGTTGTGGTCAATGGCTCAATGTCCGGCTGGAGACCAGTAACGAGTGGGGTCCCTCAGAGATCGGTGTTGGGACTGGTCTTGTTTAACATCTTCGTCACTGACACAGACGGTGGGATTGAGTGCACCCTCAGCAAGTTTGCTGATGACACCAAGCTGTGTGGTTCGGTTGATTCCCTGGAGGGAAGGAATGCATTCCAGAGGGACCTCGACACGCTTGTGAGGTGGGCTGATGACAACCCCATGAGGTTTAACCATACCAAGTGCAAGGTCTTACACTTGGGTGGGAGCAACCCCAGGCACAGCTACAGGTTGGGCAGAGAAGAGATTCAGAGCAGCCCTGTGGAGAAGGACTTGGGGGTGCTGGTCAATAAGAAAATGAACATGAGCTGGCAGTGTCCCAGAAACCAACCGTATGCTGGGCTGCATTAAAAGGAGCGTGACCAGCAGGTCATGGAGGTGATCCTGCCCCTCTACTCTGCTCCTGTGAGACCTCACCTGGAGCATTGTGTGCAGTTCTGCTTTCCTCACCATAAAAAGGACATGGAACTGCTGGAACAAGTCCAGAGAAGGGCCACAAGGATGATCAGGGGCTGGAGCACCTCCCATATGAAGACAGGCTGAGGAAATTGGAGCTGTTCAGCCTGGGGAAGAGAAGGCTGTGTGGAGACCTCATAGCAGCCTTCCAGTATCTGAAGGGGGCCTATAGGTATGCTGGGGAGGGACTCTTCATTAGGGACTGTAGTGACAGGACAAGGGGTAATGGGTTAAAACTGAAACAGGAGAAGTTTAGGTTGGATCTAAGGAGGAAATTCTTTCCTGTGAGGGTGGTGAGGCACTGGAATGGGTTGCCCAGGGAGGTTGTGAATGCTCCATCCCTGGCAGTGGTCAAGGCCAGGTTGGACGAGGCCTTGGGTGATATGATTCAGCATTAGGTGTCCGTGTCCACAGCAGGGGGGTTGGAACTAGATGATCTTAAGGTCCTTTCCAACCCTAACGATTCTATGATTCTATGATTTTATGATTCTATTATTTCCATGGTTTTCCCCACTCAAGGTCAGGAAGGCATTGGCAGGCTGCTCCTCACAACTCTGAGACTAAGAAATGAACTGGACATCATGTTCTGTAGGTAATAGAATGCTTCTGGCTTTATTTGAGGGGATTTCTTAGAATCCCAGACTGGTTTGGCTTGGAAGAGAGCTTAAAGCTCCTCCAGCTCCAGCACCTTCCACTGGAGCAGCTTGCTCCAAGCCCCTGTGTCCAACCTGCCCTTGAACACTGTCAAGGATGGGGCAGCCACAGCTTCTCTGGGCACCCTATGCCAGCACCTCAGCACCCTCCCAGGGAAGAGCTTCTGCTTAAGAGCTCATCTCAGTCTCCCCTCTGACAGATTAAAGCCTTCATGGGGATTATGGGGAACCTCCTTCTACAGCCAAACATGAAAGGAAAGTGCATGTCACACGGATTCCCACCAGAGATCATCCAGATCCCCTGGCAGTGCACACTGGGAGCAAACCCCCCCAGTCTGGGCATCATTTTGGCTTCCAATTCTTTCCAGAGCCACATGCTCCCCTTTCCCTCTCTCTCCAGCAGTAAAACCATTCACAGGAGCAGCAGGACATGGTGCGATGTTGCAGATGAGCATCCTCCATCCTCCTCCTGCTGTCAGCTCTGCCACACTCACCTCCTCATCTCCCTGCTCGATACCAGCCCTGCAGCCACAGCAGGAGATGGATGGGGCCGAGCCTGCTCCACAGGGCATGGGATATGTGTATGGATGTGTATGGATGTGTATGGATGTGGTGGACATAGGGGGGTGTGCATGGATATGGTCCCTCCTTGCTTTGCATCAGTCCTGGTCCCAAATGCTCTCACTGCTCACACTGCCCTCGTGGCCACCCTGCAGGACATGGGAGGCAGAGGCTCTCCTCTCCGCTATGATGGACATAAGAAGGATTTAAGCACTGATCCCAAAGAATTGAAAGCTGAGTCCCAGTTTGGATCCAGCTGCATGCAGAGCAGGGACGGATTTCAGCCCTTGCCCTGTGCCTCCATCACCAGGGCACCTCCAGGGGCAGAAGCCAGCAGCATCCCTATGAGAATGTCTCCCATTTCCTGCAGAGTGCCAGCATCCTTCATCCTGCCCCATGGTGAGCAGTGAGGTGCTGGAGTTTGCAGTTTGAAAGAATGCAGGTTTTAAGTCTTAATGCAGGTTTTAAACTATCACCTGGAGATGCTGACAGTTTTGGAAGATATTTTTGACAGGCTAGCAAGGAGCCAGGTAATAATGTTAAGTGTAGATCAGAAAAGACCAAGACATAGGGGAAAAAAATAGCCACTACGGGCAATAAAAGAGTGTAGATAAATCAGATTGTCTGTGGTCTTGTTGCACAAACAAGTCGCAGGAAGAAAGCAAGACTTGGAAATGATTCCAAACCAAGCCTGCAAGCCTAAGGAAGAGGCTGGGGAAACCAAAGTGCTTGGTAAAAGTGAAGCTCTGGTGTCCTCTGTCACAAAACCAGCAGATAAACATCATACCAAAGATACTTCCAAACCAAAGTGTTGCCAGCCTACTGAAGACTGAAAGTCTAATGTTATACTTGGTAAAGGAAAAGGCACTAAGGAAAAGATAACAACACTTGAATGTAAGGATCAATTTGTTACTCTACTTTTCATCACTGAAAAGCTACCTCCTAATTTGCTCATGTAGGGACATGTTCTGGATGGAAAATGACTGTCAGAGCAGTGAGCTCTGGCTGGGCTGTCAGGTGCAGAGGGTGATGGGTTCTACTGTGCAGGAGCCTGGGGTCTGCCACAGGGGTTTGTCTCCTTTATCTGTCTAAACAGAACCAAAGGAGAACACCCTGGTGCAGGGACCATCTCACAGTACCTGAGCAAGAGAAGCAGGGCAGGAACAGAGACATGGACCAAGTTCAACCACAGCTCCAAAGCATCAGGAAAGCTGGTGATGAGGAGGCAGATTCAAGACCAAGCCAAGTCAGGTCGAGTCAATCCCTTGTTCAGGATCAGGTGAAAAAATTGCTAGAAAGATAGATGAGAAATCCTAGGTGACCACCAAAAGATTGCATAGGTGTGCTGAACTCCTACTGAACTGGAAACCAGAACTCCTCTAGTAAAGCTCAGTCTGCCTGTTCTGAGCTTAAATAGAGATGGGGAACAACAGGAAGAGGGTGGGGATGGAGCCCAGCTGAGGCTGGTGAGGGGGATAAAGGCCTATTAGTTCAGCCTGGGACAATTCTTCCCTGCCTCAAAATGCCTGTTTTTCATCTTTGAATACTGTGGAAGTCCAGAGGCACCCGCTCAGCTGTTGGACATCCAGGCACTACATGTGGGTAACCCCATTTGGGCTGGAAAACTGGGTTCACCCTCCACAGAAGAGCATCAGCAGCTCCAGAGATGGAGTCGCTTGTTCTTCATGTCCCTTTTGAGAACTGTATGCAAGATCTGGAATGTCTCTAAACCCATTTTCATTGTGTCAGTATGTTCAGACCAAAACATTTGCATGGTCCACAAGTGTGTAGGAAGCATCCTCTGAGCTGCCTGTAACTGCTGCTGTGCAGCTGTGCTCAGGCACGGCTCATACACTCCACATCTCTCAGATTCCCAAGCACCGCAATGCATTTCAGAGGTGATTTCACACCCTTTGCTTTTCCTTCTTTTTTTTTTTCTCTGCAAAACATGAGCAGCCCTGGAGGCTTCCTCCCAGGAGAGCACATGCAACTGTATTTACAGCCTCAGCACCACAAGCTGGGCTCTTGGAGTCTGGCAGGAGCTCACCTCTCTTCACATCAGGTGCTTAACAGAGCTGATGCTGGCACACAGATGTTCTCTGCTGCGTTGGGGATAAATCCTTGGCTCCCATCACTTGGTGACACAGGGAAGGCACAGGAGGTAACACCAACAGAAAGCAGAGCCTCGCCTGCACTGAGGCAGTGGGCTTGTGTCTGCATGTTCTTGCATCCTCTTTGGTAAAGCTGTGTCAGAAAACAGCCTTACCAATGTGGGTTTTCTTTATAAGAAGAGGGAGTAATGTCTGATGCAGGTTGTGTTTCCTTTGCATAGGCAGCTAGAGCAGATGCACTAATTTGTTCAAGTGTTAAATGAGGAGGAATCTTACTTTGTTATAAAGAAATAAAATTTTCAGATTGCCAACAGAATATAATCACTAACAAATCAGAATTTGGAATCAGCGCGTTTTAAATATCAACTCTGTTTTTAAGGAAGCAAATTAATGCCCATGGGTTTAGCATGATTTATTGTCCATTTAACCAATGTTAATGTTATCTGTTGTTAATGATCTCAAATAGTTTGATAAATGCGATTTGGTGACATGAATGATAATTAGAAGTCAAGGCAATATACCTAGAGGACATTAATGTGTAAAATGGGATTTCACTGGGACTGGGACTCTCCAGGTTTACATTCACTGCTATGAGGTCCCTGTGAGGTGTCTTCCAGCACAAATTGCTGCCAAACCGAAAGTGAATAAAGATCTGATTCTTTCAGCATACCTGAAAACACACGTGTTTGAATAAATCCATAGTTTTAGGTATCCCAGCAACAAGTGCCATTTGTTGCTTCTACACGCTCCCTGTCCTATTGAAAGTACCACAAGTGAAAAACATACATATAATGTGGGATAGAAAATACAGTAAACTATATTAATTGCACCAGAACGTCAAAGTTAAACTAGTGACTGACTGTAGTTAGATCCACTCCTGAATATCTCTTTTTAATCAGTGTGATGTTTTAATTCCTTTTGTCTCAGCAGGTAACACCTGGCCATGGGAGGAAATCACACACAGACTGAATTCATCCTGTTGGGAATTACAGACAACCCATATGCACAGACCCCACTTTTTGTCTTGTTTCTATTGATTTATATTGTCACTTTGGTGGGGAACTTTGGGATCACCATCTTGGTTCGGGTTTCTCCCAGCCTCCACACCCCCATGTACTTCTTCCTCACCCATTTTGCCTTCACTGACATCTGCTGTTCCACAGTCATCTCCCCCAGGATGCTGGCAGACCTGTTATCAGAGGACAAAACCATTTCTTTCACTGGCTGCATGATGCAGTTCCTCACCTTTGTTTTCTTTGCTGCTATTGAGTGTCAGCTCCTGGCCGTGATGGCCTACGACTGGCACGTTGCTATCTGCCACCCCCTGCTTTATGTGACCATCATCTCCAGCCCTGTCTGCTGGCAGCTGGTAGCATCATCCTACGTATTCTCCTTCCTCAGTGTCATCATCTGCACATGGTGCGTGTTTGGAGGTTCCTTCTGTGGTCTCAACCGCATTGACCACTTCTTCTGTGACGTCGTCCCTGTGCTAAAGCTCGTGTGCTCCGACATGCACAGCAGTGAGATGGTCATCTTTGGCTTCATCACCATCAATGCGGTGCTTGCAAGTGTGGTCATTCTTCTCTCCTACATCTCTATCCTGCGCACCGTGTTGAGGATGTGCTCAGCACAGAGCAGGGCCAGAGCCTTCCACACCTGTGCCTCCCATTTGATGGCTGTTTCCATGTACTTTGGGACAGGATTCTTCATGTACCTACAACCTCCTTCTAGCCACAGGAGCCTGGATAAGGTGGCCTCCATCTTCTATGCTGTGCTCATCCCCAGGCTCAACCCCTTCATCTACAGCCTGAGGAACAGGGAGGTGAAGCGGTCTCTGATGAAATGCGGGAGGAGGTTTTTCAGCTGCTGGCAACACAGAAGATTTCTGTCATCCAGGACATGAACAGCTCATCTCAAGTGAGAAAGCCTATAGGGCACTAAAACAAAGGGATTTTTCCCAATAATCCCCATGATTTGATGTAGATTCTTCCATGCTTCCTGCACAAAACTCAATTACAGTTTTTAATGAGATATAGATCCCCAGAATCACATCTTCCTTCCTTGGAAGGAAACTAAAAGGAGAGGAACCTCAAACTTCAATCCATTTCATAGTCAACAGCCTGTAGGAAGAAATTACCCTGAATTATCCCAGGCCTCTTTCCCTCACAGGAAACACCAATCAGCTTTGCTCAGTTATAACTTTTGTCACTGATAAATATCTATTTTTCTTGCAAGATTCTTGACCTTGTCCCTCAGCTCCAATAAAATTCCTCACTCTTACCTGTGATCTCTTTATTAAAGTTGCTGGGGTGTCAGGGAAGATGAAGTGTAGTTTTACATTTGCTTGTTGAAAAAGAGTCACAGAAAAGGTTTCAAAAGATTCATGGCATTTGTTTGTGCCTTTCAAGGAACAGAAGCTGGTGGGAATAAAGATCTCAAGCTGCGCCTTTGAATGTTAAAGGGAATCCCTCCCCAGGCTGCAGCTTCATAGGAGATTTCATTTAAAGGAAAAAGTTATAGACAATATAATTCATAATGGAGGATGATGAACTGTGCTGAGACCACCCAGTGTTAGGGACATTTCGGGCACATCAGGATCTCCTCCCTTTCATTTTAAGTGGTGTTTTACATTCATCTGACATAACCTTTTACCTAAATGGTGAGAGAAATGGAATTCCACTTGGAGATAAGCACCCATATCCCATGTCCATGCCCTACTCATGCTCAAGCACACCGCGAAAACCAAATTGTCTATTTCACATTAGAATTAACTTTGTCGGAAGCTTCCATAAATGAAAGAACAAAGAACTGATGGTAAGTGAGAGCTGTCTGGGTCTCAATAAAGCCAAAACACACTGATGGGGGAAAGTATCTTTCCCTTACCTGCTGTGAGTGAGAATTAACTTCTATTGGGAAAGTATATGGATGGTGAACAGAATTTTTATGTGCTCAGAAAAACAACAGTATGAAAGCATACACGGTCATCGGTGGTGGGGCAACGTGGCTTTGACCTGCAGTCAATGAAGGAGCCAGAATCTGTATCATTAAATGCTAAAGGGCTTGGCACCTTGGATATCAGAGGGCTTCCTTCAAAATCTTCACCATATCTTGTTTTCTTCCATTTTGTTGGCTATTTTGGCTTAGACTATACATATAGAATCATAGAGCCACAGAAAGCCCAGGCTGGGCCTCAAAAGATCATCTGGTCTGAGCTTCTGTAGAAACAGGAGTCTAGATGTGCAGTGTCCTGTGTAGGGCTCATTGCTGCTTGATGAATTAGCCCACTCTGGTGTCCTTATTTCCTCTTGGGTTTAAGAAAGTTTGCAAAGCAGAGACAAACATTTACCCAGACTGGATGCTACTTCACTAATAGAGGACTGGATTGCCATAGTCCTGTGTGGCGGAACCTGCTCAGTGATCTGGCAATAGAAACCTCAGTTTAAGATGCCGGGGAGGCAGCATGGTGAATTCCAGCAACACAAGAAACAGGCTTGAGGTTTTGGAAATACATTTCATACTGAGAGCATCATTGTATGAATTCTGTTTCAATCTTTGCAGAAAAGGGATCTATAAAATGCAGCCCAGCCACCCCTGGCTGTAGACACAAACTTCCCACGTCAAATACATGATGGGGGTCCTCTGCATAAATGGTTCTGATACCTCAAATAGCAAGCACCTTTTTGGTAGGAAGAGCTGGACATGGGTCTCTTTGCCCTGTGCTTCAGGTGCTGTTAGATCAGCCTAAATGTTTTGGAGAAGGATTTTGTTTTTTGAGGAGATGATTCAAAACCTGGCCTCTATTGACATGAACATTAAAGATGATATTCATATGACAGCCTTGTTAACCTAACAATTAGTTAGCAATTCTCATCTTTAGATACCATATAGTCCCTTCAGATCATCCAGTCCCAACCCCCTGCCACAGGCAGGGTCACCTTTCGCTAGAGCAGCTTGCTCCAAGCCCCTGTGTCCAACCTGCCCTTGAACACTGCCAGGGATGGAGCACTTACCACTGCTTTGGGTAACCAGAAGTCATGAAGTAACGTGTGTCTGTTCCTGAGCTGTCCCAGTTATTTCTTCACTATGATGTCTGCACCACACAGACATAATTCCATAGTCCTAGACCATTATCCCAGTGAAACAATCACATGAGCATGGGTAGGTGGATCAGACTGGATGAACCATGTCAGGAAGCATAAAGGCATCTGGGACAGAGTTCAGTTGCCTGAACATTGACTATTAACACCATGGAAATGCCCCTGGGTCTCCCTCTGAGCTTTCAGATGTGGCTCCAGAATGACCCAACCCTTCTGAAGGTTGCAGGATGTACATGTCAAGTGCTTGCCAAGGTCCTGGGCACTTCAGGACAGAGCAAATGGCACCACATTTCTATATAAGGGAGACCAAACCTGACCTGTGGCATTTCATTGCATCTGACTCCTTCCCTGCAACTTAAGTGACAGTTTCCACCACCAGTTATAGGAAAACATGCAAAAAAGTGGTTTCTTAGTCCTTCAATTATCTTATATTTTTTCCCCCTTTATAAAGTTTTAGTACAACTGAAAAGACAACTAAATTAACTCTTTCGAGACTGTTGGGAGGAGGGATTAGGAGTTCTGAAGTAGTTTCACATTCTTCAAATTTAGATGAATAAAAGTTGAGTCACTAAATCACAGTTTTGTGTCTCCATCCGTGCTCAGTGAAGGTGTGTTTCTGTATCTCTAGTATTTGTTCAGATAAAAAGAGCAGTTTCAAGAGTTCAAGTTTTAACACACACACAGACACACACAGACCTCTCTCCCCTCACTGTTTCCATCCCCATCAGAGGCTGTGGTCAGGCTGCATGAACTGGGCTCCTTTTAGACTCATTGAATCAACCAGGTTGGGAAAGCCCTTCAAGCTCATCCAGTCCAACCATTCCCAGCCCTGCCAAGGCCACCACTAAGCCATGGCACTGAGGGACACATCTACACAGTGTGTAAACACTTGCAGGGATGACGACTGCAGCCCTGCCCTGGGCAGCCTGTTCCAATGCCTGAGCACCCTCTGGGGCAGGAATTGTTCCTCAGCTCCATCTAAACCTGCCCTGGTGCAGCTTGAGGCAGTTTCCTCTTGTTCTGTCTTTTGGATTAAAACAAACTGAAAATAGGTTTGAGGGGAGCAGCTGATGCAGTTTGACCTCCAGGAGGCCTTCAGATCCTGACTGGAATTAGTTTAATCCAGAGAAAGCTATTCTGACATGCATATACAAGTCTTTCTGATGTTCAGACCTGCTCTGGACCACATGCATTCTCACCAGCTGTCCTAGGATGTGATAAAACATCCTTTTATTCCAAACCACCCAAGAAGGGACCTGACTATCTCATAACTAGGCCAGGAATTTTAGATGTTGAGTCAGGTGACCCATGCTTATTCTCCAATCCCAAATTCATAATGGTAGGAAAATCACATTTATGAAAGCCAGGCAGAAATGGAGGATGGATGTAGTGGACTTCAAGTTGCCTCAGTTTAACAGTTTAAGGACATTTTTAACAGGTAAAGAACTAAAGAGAGACACAAATAAATCCATCCCTAGGCAACTAATCACAAGAAATTCAATGTATGAAGTGGCCTTGAGGAGGCCCAAAAGTGAAGAGAAATGCAATGAGCTTCCCCAGCTCCCTTTATTAGGGGTCAAAAGCAGGAAGGGACAAAGCACCCCATTAGCAAGAACCACATGATCTGCACATGTCATGAAGACAGGGATGTGTCTTTACAGAGAGAGTAGGACCAAGCTTGCATGGGCACAGAAAGCCCTCCAGCAGGCCCGAGATCCAGGCTTTCACAATACAAGCACTCACAGCTATTTCCATCACAAGTGATGCTGCTCACTTTGCCAAAGCAAGAAGTGGTCCCTGGGGACCAAGCGTCCTTCCAGCAGTCATCAGCTTTAACAAGACCTTCTGGGGTTTACCAAGGAAGTTTCCTCATCACCACAAAAGCTTCTCAGAAAACTTGGATGTGACTTCCCTCATTCTTCATAACAAGCCATCAGAGATTAATTAGCTGGGGATAAGAAAGAAACTTTCTTCTTTGTTAACAGCAAAGTTCAATTCTACAGCTGCCTTGCTTGACAGAGATGGCTCATGGCCAAAGCCAGTGTGTTGGAGGGTCAGTGTGTTGGCATGTTTGTGTATTAAGGACAATTTCATGGGCCTGGATCATAGAATCCCAGCCTGGTTTGTGTTCAAAGGGACCTTAAAGCTCCTCCAGCTCCAGCCCCAACACCTTCCACTGGAGCAGCTTGCTCCAAGCCCCTGTGTCCAACCTGGCCTTGAACACTGCCAGGGATGGGGCAGCCACAGCTTCTCTGGGCACCCTGTGCCAGCGCCTCAGCACCCTCCCAGGGAAGAGCTTCTGCCTTAGAGCTCATCTCAGTCTCCCTTCGGGCAGGTTAAAGCCATTCCCCTTGGGCTGTTCCTACAGGCACCTGTCCTAAGCCCCTCTCCATGTTTCCTGAAACCACTTTAGGCACAGGTTTATGGGGAAAAGTTCCTTTTTTATGGCTCTAAAAAGAGCCAACCAACACTAGTATCTTCTAGGCAAAAATTTCCTATCCATCCATGCAGAATTTAAACCCCTCGTCAGTAAGTTAATATCTGCTATTAGCAACCTTTATAAAAGCAAACACACAGCCAGGACACTGCCTACCTCCATTTTGCTTTCCTATTCTGTCCAGGAAGTGATTTATGCATGTGAGCTTTGAGGCTCTACTGCATTAGACATTATTGACCAACAGAAATGATTGAGGACAGGTTGGATGGGGCTTGCAGCAACCTGCTCTACTGGAAGTTGTTTCTGCCTGTGGCAGGGGGCTGGAACTGGGTGAGCTTTAAGCGCCCTTCCAACCCAAACCATTCCATGGTTGTATGAAAAGCTGCTTGCACCTCCTCACTTTTGAGTGGGGTTCCTGAAGGACCCCAACACATCAGCACAGTGAGCTGATGTTTCCCATTAGACTTAAACTAGTCGGGTGACTGCTTATCACAGGGGATGAAGTTCCGCTGTGCTCCTAGGTCAGCATGCTGGCAGCTTTCCATGGTGCAGGACAATCCAGAAGAGCAAAATGCCCAGCTACCTCCTACGGAGGAAATAAGTACATTTCCTATGAGGAAATAAGTAGATGGGCACATGAAGCTGAGAGCTGGTCGTCATAAGGTTCCCCACCACCATGGTGATGGAGATGAGTAAAAGAGTTCCAAAGAGCAGCTTCTACACGTTGGGAAGCCCAAGAGGACAAACGTGATCACACTCAAGTGGTTTCCTCCAGCCACTCTCTTGGCAGCAGGAGACAAAGAAACATGGGAAGAGGTTGAATCACTTCTCCCAGCTCACAGGAACACACAGGGCATGAGGTTAATGCAGGATTTGGGGTTTCCTTTAGGACTGCACCCAATTCCTGGGAGAGAAAACCATGATGGTTGAAGGTCCTAAATAATATATTAAAAATAATACCTTGATAAAATAATAGGCAATAGTTCCTATATGGAAAAAATATTCTTAAAGCTTAAATCCTAAAGCTCTGTCTGGCCTGTTATTGAAAGAATTGGTCCTGCAAAAGATAAGCATCTTCTCATGAGCATCCAAATTCTTTTTAAGGAGGAGTCTTGTTTGGGATGATTTCTTTGCTGTCTGTGGGAGTTGTTCTTATTTAAGGACAAGTAAATACAATAATATTATGCCTTAATCTGCCACAAGAATTAGTGTTGCATTAAATAGGTAAGAAATCAAACTGAAGTGATTTTCTGACTCTGTAGTGATGTTTGAGTCGATTAAGGTGAGACCAGAATCCCTGAATGCAATTCCATGTACTTGTAGCTTCAAGGGAAAAAACAACCCCTTCTTATCTGAATTATTCTTGCATATATTTCTTCCTCTGTTCTTACTTATATTTAAAAAACGTGTGTATATATATGAGTGTACCTGAGACGACCTTAAAATATGCAAATTGCCTGTTGAGAAATGAGCATTCCTCCTCCTTCCCCTACCACTCCCCTCTTTCCATCAGCCCCTTTTCAAGCAAGATGACCATTTCTTCAGCACAATTCATCTTCTCCCTCCACCTTTCCCAAAGCAGCTTTTACTTCCCCATTCCCCAGCCTGTGCTCAGATGTTCATTGCACAAAGTCCCTTGACCTACCACCAATGCTCTTCTCATGTTACTGGTGGGTGCCTTTGCTACAAGGACACATTGATGGCTCATTTCAACACAGTGGACACCACAACCACCTTGTCCCTCTCTGATAAGGTGCCCCCCAGCCTGTCTTAGTGCTTAGAGCAACTCTTCCCTGTGGACAGGACACAGCACTTCCCCTATTTAAGTCTGTCATTCCATCTGCCCATTTCGGACCCAAAACTGGCCTTTGAAAAGCCATTTTGCATCATATGCCTCAAGATTTAAATAACCTCAGGGTGGCTTCTCCTACTTGCAAAAGAAGGAAATGAAACCAAGAGTGGGACTGGTTCCTTGTAGAGAAAAGCAGCTGACAGCAGACAGGGCTTTGCTAAAGCTTTAACACCTTCAGAGGGGTTCAGAAGATCCAGCTGGAGTTGTCTACTCCCACCTCAGGCAGGGGGACGAAGGCAACTGCTGTTTCCCATTGCTAATGGCTCACACACTCAATGACCATCTCCTCATCCTCATTCTTCTCCTTCACCTTGGGTAGTACTTACAAACTAAGTTGCAGATATATAAAAAGTAGACATCTCAAACACACACCTTGCATCTAATAACACCCAAACCAGCCATTCTCAATATCACTGCTTATCTAAACAGCATAAACATCACCCATCCCACATCAAATACCCACACCCTATCACACACAGAAGCATCCTTTCCTCTGGGGTATCTGGTTTGCACACACATGCTGACACTGCAGGTGGCTAAGGTCAGCTAAAACCAGTACTGCCAATGGCTCTGTCTGTCCTTGCTCAAACCAACCTTCCCCATCTCACTTTGACCCTGTCTCCAGATAGAGGAAATGCAAATTGCTCTTTCTTGGGTTCAAAAAACACAATCCCAGACTGGTTGGAACTGTAAAGCTCCTCCAGTTCCAAACCCTGCCACAGGCAGGGACACCTTCCACTAGAGCAGCTTGCTCCAAGTGCCTGTGTCCAACCTGCCCTTGAACACTGCCAGGGATGGGGCAGCCACAGCTTCTCTGGGCACCCTGTGCCAGCACCTCAGCACCCTCCCAGGGAAGAGCTTCTGCCAAAGAGCTCATCTCAAGCCACCCCCATGTCTTTCCAAGCCATCAATAGTGGTAAAGGTAGACACAGAGATGAACTCACTAGTGTTTGAAGATCTCCTTGCTTCTTCCACCAGGACCTCAGAAGGTTTATTCACTCCCTAATAGCAATGGTATCTAAAAGAAGCCACTCTAGTATCACCCAGTTCATTTTCAAAAACTAAGTAAAGATAACATAGAAAACAGTTTTAAAGGGAGTACTAAAATCAAACTGAATTTATCCTGTTTATTCCTACACCAAGGGAAACTAGGGTAATACAGCTTCCAGCCACCCTACAGACAACAGCTTGGTACACCATGCTCCTGGATTTTCCTATACACCTAGAATCCACATGCCCAGTGTAGGATCTACACAACCAAAACCCAAGTCTTCAAATCCTTTCCAATCAAAGGGGAAAAACATACTTCCCTTCCTTCCGGACAATTCTTAACTCATCAGCTAAGAGAGACATAGCAGAAACCACCAAAAACTAACTCACTCACCCTCTAAAAGACATGACTTACATTAAGACCCAAATATGAGTGCTTCTGCTTACCTATTTATGAGCCAAGGTCCCATTACAGCTAAGGAGACTCAGGCCAATGCAATCAGCAGAGCTCATTCAGATCTCTTCAGCTGGAGCAAGGGAGGTGTCTGCCTTGCAGTGAGAGGCATGAACCCCACCAAATCTCCCTCAGCAATAAAGAGAACTGATGGACCCAGTAAACACATAGAGGTGACATGGTGCATTCAAATGTAAGGAGATAAATGCTTCCCTAAGGACATAGGAAATGATTCCTAAATCCAATCACTAAGTACCCAAAGAAGGGGAGGTAGCTCCTACCCAGCATTTGCTCAGCTGCCTTTAAATGAGATCTAACTACAATGAAAGCAGCTCCACCTGAGAGTGGGGAGCTAAAGCCATTAGGAGCTCATCAGCAGGAATGCCAGAAGCCAGGCACCTTATTGCCTGCTCATCATGACCCAGCAGGAAGATGCATTGCAATGCTGGCTGCTGCTTCTGCTTCCTGGAACCTCATGTGGTGTTTCCTCTGCTCTCCTGGTCAGATGATAACCCCATTGAAGGCAGTGGCAGCCCTTAGACACAGCAAACCACTGGTTTCCTTAAACACACACAGCAAGGAGCAAAATCTGGTTTTGAGAGCAGCAGCTCCAATGTGAAGCCACAAGAAGCAGAGTGATAGGGTTGTACATGTAGACTTCTGTTTCCAAGACACTAAGATCTCAGGTTCCTGTTTAAACACTTGGTGGTGGTGAAGGAGAGAGCAGCAGGACATAAAGTCATTGAATATTGTTGTAGAAGGCACCAGAGAGACCTTATTGTGGCCTTTCACTACCTTAAGAAGGGCTACAAGAAACCTGGAGAGGGGCTTTGGCCAAGGGCCTGTAGGGACAGGCCAAGGGGAATGGATTTAACCTGCCCGAGGGGAGACTGGGATGAGCTCTTAGGCAGAAGCTCTTCCCTGTGAGGGTGCTGAGGCACTGGCACAGGGTGCCCAGAGAAGCTGTGGCTGCCCCATCCCTGGCAGTGCTCAAGGGCAGGTTGGACACAGGGGCTTGGAGCAAGCTGCTCTAGTGGAAGGGGTCCCTGCCCGTGGCAGGGGTTGGAGCTGGAGGAGCTTTAAGGCCCCTTCATCCCAACCCATTCCATGATTCGATGATGTCAGGGACAGAGAAAGGATTAATGCAAGGATTAATGGTGTCCCATTCCTTTTGAATTGATGCCATCTGGAAGTTCTCCATGTGCTTTATCTTGCAGATGAGGGTAAATGTGAGATTTCCTATTGTGAATTTGCAGCATGGGAAATTCCAGTTAGAAACAGAGGGAGGGGGAAAACCCCACTGTAAGAGCAACCAAACACTGACATAGGGGCCAGGGAGGGTGTGAAACCTCTGCCCCTGCTTGTCCCCAAGGCTCAGCAGGAAAACAACCGTCATCTGGGTTAAATAATAACCAGGGAATTATCAGGAAGCTTTGGGAACAAAGCAGGATTCAGCTGATTGACCCTGAGTGCCTGTGAGTTGTGTGTTGTTAAGGAATCACCAAACCACTTTGATCCTGACTTAACTGAATCCAGCCATGGAGCTTCTCCCTCCAGCCTAGGTTGTTATGTGTGTCTAGGACAGCCCTAAGGCTCAGCCATGGCTCCAGGTTTCACCATGGTCCTGGCAGAGGCTGCAGCTCCATGGGCTGAGGTAATGCACACATTGGAGTATTTTGAAGTGGTTTATGTAGGCAATGTTTGCCCATCACCAATCAGCTCTCTGTGCAGGAAAGCAACAGGAGAGACATCAGGGCAGGCAATGCCATTCATGCAGGCTGCCATGGGCTGACACATAGGAGGTCTGAAGGCTGATGAGCAACACCACAGCTCTTGTGCTCTGTTGTGATCAGGCTGCCATGGAGATCATGTCTTCTATTGCTGCCAACAGGGAGCTCAAAAACAAAGGTGAGGAGCAGTGGATGGGGATTCCTTTATAGTTTCTGCTCTTTGGTGTGGATTCATCACTATCACATCTTAAAACACTTTCAAAGCACCTTCATTCATAACAGAGGTCACACAAGTACCATATTTCACTTAAATTCTTCGCTGTCTGAAATGAGTGCTGGAAATCATTGAATGAGGTTTGTGCATCAAAACCTAATAATACTGCCTGCATGGCATCACACTTACTTGCTGTCATCTCTATTTCTCTTGCCAAAGGTGCTTTTGTCCTTTTCTTAAGGCCCTCAATAAATTTAACAACACTGTCTAGAAATGGAGTTTGATCCAGTGCAATGGTAGAATTCACTCTCTGTTTATTCTTATTTGCCAAGCAAAAGGGAGAGCAAAAAGGAAAAGAGCTTTAAGCTCATCAAGTTCAACCATTCCCCAGCACTGTCAAGGCCACCCCTAACCCATGGCACTGGGGGCCTTGTCTATAGGGTTTGTGAGCACTTGCAGGGCCGGTGCTTGCAGCCCTGCCCTGGGCAGCCTGTTCCAATGCCTGAGCACCCTCTGGGGCAGGAATTGTTCCTCAGCTCCATCTAAACCTGCCCTGGTGCAGCTTGAGGCCATTTCCTCTTGTCCCATCCCTTGTTCCCTGGGAGCAGGGAACGGTCCCCTCCTGGCTCCATCCTCCTGTTAGGCAGGCGTAGAGGGCAGTAAGGTCCCCCTTATCCTAAGGTGAAGAGAATTGCACACTTGTAGTTGTCTACTTGTGTCTTGACTAGGTGAAATAAATGACTAATTAAACAATAAGGTGAAATTAACTACTAAATATATTTATCAAAGTTTAGAGTATGGAATTATTTGTATTCTCAGTCACATCAACCAGTGCATCACATAAGGCTGGGTGCAGAAGACCCCCAACATGTTACTCATACTTAACCAAAAGCTGAGCATCTACCCTCTACATCTCCATTCTATCTGGTCCTATACTGGGAGAATTCAAGATCATTTTATTTTCAAGAGTCTCCTCAAAGCCTCCTTCACCTCCTTATTCCTCAGGCTGTAGATCAAGGGGTTCAGCATGGGAGTCACCACGGTGTAGATCACCACAGCCCATTTATCTGCTGCTCTTGAGCTGTCTGAGCTGGGGAATGAATACATAAAAAAGGATGCCCCATAGAAGATGCTGACAGTGGTGAGGTGGGAGGTGCAGGTGGAGAAGGCTTTGCGCTTACCCTCAGCTGAATTGATGCTCAGGATGGTGGGGATGATGGCCACGTAGGAGAGCAGGATAACCAGGCTGCTGGACACACCAAAGAGAGATGCTGCAGTGGTCAGGATGGTGTGGCTGAGGGTGGTGTCAGAGGTGGAGAGTGAGATGAGAGGGGAAATGTCACAAAAGAAGAGGTCGATGACGCTGGAGCTGCAGAAGGACAGGGTGGACATGCTGATGGTCTGTCCCACGCCATTGGTCAGCCCCACAAGGTACGAGACAGTCACCAGCTGGAAACAGCACTTTGGGGACATGACAAGGGGGTACAGCAGGGGATGGCAAATGGCCACGTAACGGTCATAGGCCATTGAAGCCAGCAGGAGGCATTCAGATACCACAAAGATATCAAAGAGAAACACCTGAGCCACACACCCAGCATAAGCAATGCTCTTCTTCTCTGACATCAAGTCAACCAACATCCTGGGGGTGATGATGGTGGAGAAACAGAGGTCCACAAAGGCCAGGCTGCCCAGGAAATGATACATGGGGGAGTGGAGGAGGTGGCTGGCCCTGATTAAGATGATGATGCCCAGGTTGCCCACAATGGTGACAAGGTAGGTGAGCAGGAAGAGCAGGAACAAGTAGACCTGAGTCACCGGGTCCTCTGTGAAGCCCGCCAGGCTGAACTCGTTCACTTGGGTGCAATTGCTTTGTGCCATGGGCTGGATGGTGCTTTGTGTGTGAGCTCCTGGCTGGGGGTTTCCTCTCCAAGAGGCAGGGATGTCCCAGGTGGAGAAGCCTCTGTGTGGTGGGAGCTGCTCAGAGACAGTCCTGCAGGATGGAGAGTTCAGGCACAGCTCAGTGGGGAACAGGTTGGTGAGAGTCATGTGCCAGCACAGGTAGAACAAAGGGATGCTCAAGCAGTTAAATACCATGGCACAACGTGGTGTGTGCTCCTCTGGCTCACTCCTAGATGTTGAACAACAATCTCTGTGGATAGCAGTAGGGACATTGCATACCTGAATAGCTTTACCTTAGTACCACACCTCATCGCCTGTGTTAGTGCTGAGCCTGGGGCTTGGAGATCATTCGGCTTAACCTGGAACACAGAGAAACGTGGTGCTTTCACAGTGCAGAGCTGATCCTTCATCCTTCTGTGGGCATTTGCCAACCACCTGCTTCTTCCTTCTCTGCTTTGGATTCTTTGTAACGAACGAATTCCTGACCTATGGAAAGTGCAGGTTGGACAGGGCAACCTGCTCTAGTGGAAGGTGTCCCCGGCCATCACAGGGGCTTGGAAATGGGTGAGATTTAAGGTCTCTTCCAACACCATGGCACAACACAGTTTGTGCTCCTCTGGCTCACTCCTGGATGTTGAGCAATGACCCTTGTGGAAAGCAGTGGGGAGGTTCCATGCTTTACCTTAGTGCTGCACTTCATTAACTTCATTAGTGCTGAGCCTGGGGCTTGGAGATCATTCGTCTCAACCTGGAACACAGAGAAAAGTAGTGCTCTCACAGTGCAGAGTTGATCCTTCATGCTCTTGCGGGCATTTGCCAAACACCAGTTCCTTCCATCTTTGCTGGGGCTTCTTAACTAGACACTGGAAGGAATTCCTGACCTATGGAAAGTGCAGGATGGACAGGGCTTAGGGTAACCTGCTCTAGTGGAAAATGTCCCTGCCCATGGCAGGGGGTTGGAACTGCATGAGCTTTAAGGTCCCTTCCAGTCCAAACTCTGTTCCTATGCAAGCTTACATAGATGTTTAGAGTGGTTTCCCCTCCCTCCTGAGAGCGTTCTCAACCAGGGTGATCTCCAAACCTGCCTTCTCAGCAGCTGCATGGGGAGGACACAGCACAAGCAGCTCCCTGGGAAGCCCAGAGCATCATGAGGAGCTGGAGCTCAGGACGCTGCTGTAGGAAGTTTCTTCTCAAGTTTAAGTGGAACCTCTTGTGTTCCAGTTTGTACCCAAGGAGTACATCCGAAAAACATCACTTTACTTTGGGCTAAGTGACACTGCCAGGGATGGGGCAGCCACAGCTTCTCTGGGCACCCTGTGCCAGCGCCTCAGCACCCTCACAGGGAAGAGCTTCTGCCTAAGAGCTCATCTCAATCACCCCTCGGGCAGGTTAAAGCCATTCCCCTTGGCTTGTCCCTACAGGCCCTGATGAAGAGTCCCTCTCTTATTCTATCTGAATACGTTGCTTCACATGTTGTGTTCTCTTTTCTTGAGGGAATTGTCCAAATGTCTCTACTTTTCATGAAAACTCCATCAGAAACTTTGATTAAAAGCTTATAAAGTGAGCATTTCACTTCACACCAATTTAAATTAGATTTTGACTGGTTGCCATTGCATTCATTCATTATTCATCACAGTTCTTTGCAGAAGACCACGGTTTCCAAAGGTGCTTATTTTAAACCACAAATTTATTCAGTTTGTCATTATACAAGTACATGTTCTTCCAGCAGTTGTACAGTTCATTAAACAGAAATGGTGTGTTTGGATTAAATGTTAAAACCCCTCCATCTACTATTTCATTTAGAGCATCTTTCCCCTCAATAATGTGATGACATACAGAAGGGGATGTGACATGGTCAAATCCACAAAGCACAGACCTGGTACTGAACATCCAGAAAGGAAAAGATGTGAGGACCAGACATCCCAGGAAGATTTTAGTTGGGACATACTTCTGGCCACATGCTAACCTATGTGTGCCTATCACAGGTCCTTAGCACTGCTCCAGCTCACTTACATGGGATAAATGTATTGGATGCTCATATCAGGTATCACAGAATCCCAGACTGGTTTATGTTGGAAGGGACCTAAAAGCTCTCAACTTCCAACCCCTGCCATGGGCAGGGACAATTTCCACTAGAGCAGTTTGCTCCAAGCCCCTGTGTCCAACCTGGCCTTGAACACTGCCAGGGATGGGGCAGCCACAGCTTCTCTGGGCACCCTGTGCCAGCACCTCGGCACCCTCATAGTGAAGAATTCCTTCCTCAAATCCAATCTGGATCCCCCTGCTTCAGTTTGAACCCACCACCCCTTGTCCTATCCCTACACTCCCTGATGAAGAGTCCTTCTCCTGCAGCCCTGTAGCCCCCTTCAGACGCTGGAAGCTGCTCTGAGGTCTCCAAGCAGCTTCTCTTCTCCAGTCTGATCAGCCCGAGTGTTCTCAGCCTGGCGCAATACGGGAGCTGCTCCAGCCCCTGAGCACCCTCATGGCCTCCTCTGGACTTACTCCAGCAGCTCCATGGCCTTCTTATGTTCCCTGCAGAGAAGCACTTGGGGGTGTTGGTCAATGAGAAAAGGACCATGAGCCAGCAGTGTGTGCTTGCAGCCAAGAAATGAACCGTATCTTGGGCAGCATCCAAAGGAGAGTGGCCAGCCGGTAAAAGGAGTTGATCCTGCCCCTCTGCTCTGCTCTTGTGAGACTTCACCTGGAGCATTGTGTGCAGTTCTGGTGTCCTCGACATAAAAAGGACATGGAACTGTTGGAACAAGTCCAGAGGAGGCCACGAGGATGCTCATGGACTGGAGCACCTCCCGTATGAAGACAGGCAGAGGAAGCTGGAGCTCTTCAGCCTGGAGAAGAGAAGGCTGCGTGGAGACCTCAGAGCAGCCTTCCAGTATCTGAAGGGGGCCTATAGGGATGCTGGGGAGGGACTCTTCATTAGGGACTGTAGTGACAGGACAAGGGGTAATGGGTTAAAACTTAAACAGGGGAAGTTCAGATCTGATATAAGGAGGAAATTCTTTCCTGTGAGGGTGGTGAGGCACTGGAATGGGTTGCCAAGGGAGACTGTGAATGCTCCATCCCTGGCAGTGTTCAAGACCAGGTTGGACAGAGACTTGGGTGGCATGGTTTAGTGTGAGGTGTCCCTGCCCATGGCAGGGGGGTTGGAACTAGGTGATGTTAAGGTACTTTCCAACCCTAACTATTCTATGATTCTAGTATTCTATAGACACCAAAACTGTATCAGAACTGCAGGGGATACCAGAGCTGTATTGAACCTTTGGTCCTTCCCTCAGATCTTCAAGCTCGCTTGGGATGAACAGTTATCAACCAGGCACTGGAGACAGTGGTCACTGCCTTACCTTAAGGCTGAGCCTCCTTTTTGTGGGAACTACTTTCATTTAGCACAATTTAAACACAAAACACCACGGTGCTGTCTCAGTCCTGCTATTAAATAACTAATACTTATTTGGATGAATTATCCAAGACTCAGTCCACACTTAAAATCACCTGAAGCTGTTTGAAGGAACCATTCATTCCCCAAACTCCTTCTGGCTGCATCAGCACCTCCAAGACCAGTTCTCCTGCAGAGACCTACCCAGGAAGAAAGGCCCAGGACAGTTTGCTTTGTATTTCCCCATCTATCACACACCTCTTCCTTTCAGTGTTTCCCTGAGGAAGCCCTTTACATCCACAGAGATCATCTAATATTGCATTGAAGGGAGCCGAAAATAAACACAACAAAGCATCCTCTGTGTGGATGGTTCGCGCTGGTCATGGGGAGTCCTTTTCATCAGATGCATTTATTTCCATACACTTTACTAGTGATTGTACAACACTTTGGTCAAAAGCATTGGCTCAAAATGTGGCTGCTTTGAGGATATATCAGGGTGAAGTCATATTTCCCAGTCTTCATCTGAAGAATCCTGAGTGCCGGTGTGTCCTGAATGCTTCTCCTAGATGAAGAGACATTATAAAACCCTTAGTAGAAATATTGAATGATAACCTTGTCCAGACATTTAAAAATGACAAAGGATGGGGCAGATAGAAGAGAACACCAAGCTATGAAAATGCGGGGAAGGAAGAAAGAGAAGAATGCAGATGGCTTTAGATGTTTTCAATGTCAACCTGTTTTTCTGCTGGAAGGCATCAGACTGACAGTCCAGGAGATGCACTGAAGGAGGGAAGTAAAGGATTTCTGTGTGGTTTTGAATGTCTTTCTTCCCCACTGAGTACTGGGCTAAACCGAAGGCTTGTGAAGTGGGAAAATCAGTGTAACAGAGGGAGAAATAACCCTCAACCTAATTTAGAAAAGAAGAATAATATAATTCAAAGATTATTGAAGAGAGCTACATGAATCCAGAAAGAGGCACTAAGAATAACTGGGTGTGCTTGTGCAGGGTGAATAATGCAGCTTGAAGTCCCAGATGCAGACAGCTGAGTACAGCACTTGCTCCATCAGCTTCGTCAAGATAGCCAGGCAAGCAGCGCTTTGGGTGTTCAGGGGAGAGGAATACCCCTGATCCTCCCTCCCAGCAGCACTCAGGCTCTTTACACCCCTACTTAAATTCGCAGCACAGCAGAGGCTCAGATATGACTCGTCCCCATTTAGCACAAAGGCTTTGTTGACAAACAGACTGTCACAGCTTTATTTCACAGAATCCCAGAGAGGTTTGTGTTGGAAGGGACCTTAAAGCTCATCCAGCTCCAACCCCTGCCACAGGCAGGGACCCCTTCCACTGGAGCAGCTTGCTCCAAGCCCCTGTGTCCAACCTGGCCTTGAACACTGCCAGGGATGGGGTAGCCACAGCTCCTCTGGGCACCCTGTGCCAGCGCCTCAGCACCCTCACAGGGAAGAGCTTCTGCCTAAGAGCTCATCTCAGTCTCCCTTCTGGCAGCTTCAAGACATTCCCCTTGGCCTGTCCCTGCAGGCCCTTGGCCAAAGCCCTCCTGCAGGTTTCTTATAGTCCCATTCAGACACTGGAAGCTGCTCTGTGGACTCTAAGCAGCTTCTCTTCTCCAGGCTGCACAGCCCCAGTGTTCTCAGCCTGGCCCCATATGGGAGCTGCTCCAGCCCCTGAGAATCCTTGTTGCATCTCTGGACTTGCTCTAGCAGCTCCATGTCCTCCTTGTGTTGGGGACACCAGAGCTGTATCAAATCCTCTTGACCTTCCACCAGTTCATCATTGAGGAAATGCTTATAAATCAGGCAATGTAGACAGTCGTCAGTGCCTTACCTCAAGCCTGAGCCTCCTTTTTGTGGGCTCTACTTTCATTTAGCACAATTTAGACACAAAACACATGGTGCTCTCTCAGGCCTGCTGTTAAATACCTGATAATTATTTGGATGAATTACTGAAGGCTCAGGCCTCGCTTAAAACAACCTGAAGCTGTTTGAAGAGAACCATTCGTTGTGTTGGCTTCCATACCCTGCACTTGCTGTAATAATGACCAGTAGTAAGCAATAATGACCAATAATGGCCAGTAATGCTCAATTCCATAATCACATATTCCACATGTTCTTTCCTTACCTCCACAGTACTGAAGAGCTCCAAACGTGCTTTCAAACCCTGCATAGATGTGGCAGCAGCTTTCGCTCCCACAGCCTCCTCAGAGCCCCCTTCACCTCCTTGTTCCTCAGGCTGTAGATGAGGGGGTTGAGGGTTGGGGTGAGGATGCAGTAACACACCGACACCAGCTTTGCCTGATCCCATGAGGATGCCTCATGAGGCTGGACGTAGGTGAGAATCGCAGGTGCGTAGAAGATGGTGATGGCAGCCAAGTGGGAGGCGCAGGTAGAGAAGACCTTCAGCCTCCTCGTGGCCAAAGGGATCTGCAGGACGGTGTGGAGGATGTAGGTGTAGGACACCAGGATCATCAGGAGAGGGCCCATGGTGTTTAACACAGCGTGGTAAACCTGGAAGACCTCATTTGTGCTTGTGTCTGAGCAGGAGAGCTGCAGGAGGGTGGGCAGCTCACAGAAGAAGTGGTTGATGCTCCTGGCCTGACAGAAGGACAACCTCCCCGCCAGTGTGATGTGCACCAGGGAGGTGAGGAACCCGATGGTGTACACCAGCACCATCATGCCATAGCAACACGCCCTGGTCATGGTAGTGGTGTAGAGCAGGGGCTTGCACACAGCCGTGTATCGGTCATAAGCCATTACCCCAAGCAGGAAGCACTCACAGACAGCCAGAGCCAGGAAAATATACATCTGGGCAAAGCAACCCCAAAAGGAGATGTGGCTTCTCCCCAGCAGGAAGGTTTCTAGAGCTTTTGGTATGATAGCAGAGGAAAGGCAAACATCCATGCAAGATAAGTGGGTCAGGAAGAAGTACATGGGGATGTTGAGGTGGGGGTCAGTGTTGATCAGGAGGATCATCGTCAGGTTCCCCAGCACCATGAAAACATACAGGGATAAGAAGACTGTGAAGATGGTGGTTCGTAGCTCTGGGGCATCAGAGAAACCCAAGAGGATGAAGCTGGAGAAATCCGTGAGGTTTCCTGTATCTGTCATTTCAACAAGTTGATGGATTTGGATTGAAATGAAAGGAATCACTGAAATACATCCCTACAAGAGAAATAATGTGGAAGTTTAGTTGGAGTTTAATCCACAAAGTAAATGCAATAGAAAATGGTGTATTTGTAATGGTGTATTTCTGTCTGTAACTCAAGATCTGAAGTCAAAGAGGTGAAGGAGCTCATTACACAACTGGAAATTAAAAGAGAATAATTCTACAATGATTGATATACACTGCACTAATGAAACAGTGAGAAACATCATGTCTATCCAAACGTAATACAATAAAACCAAATAAGTACATCACAAAATTTGGAAAACAGAAAAGATGTTGTATTTTCTTCACTGATTTCTGGGAATTTTAAAGATTATTTTTCTCCCTTTTTTGTATTTTTCAGAGTGGATCAGTGCTCTTCTGTAGATTCATTACTTGTGCTGCATCCTTTTCAACACCACACAAAGCCATGTACTTGAAATTTGTTCTAAGTTCTAAGTTTATCTGCTTTTGCAGAACCCCCAATATGCATAATGTTAAGGGAAAGCAGTGGACTTGGCTCCAGCAGAGCTTTGCTGTGGTTGCAGTGAGCTTCCTATGACCAACCCAAATATCCACCTAAGGGTGTAAAACACAAAATATGCCCTATATAAACCAAAATTTTAAGGCTTTAGCCTGGATATTCTCATTCTAAAATATCGCTAAATCAGTTGTAGATGGGGTCAGGAATATTGGTGTTTTTGAAGCAAACCCCATACTAGGACACTTTTATTCACACCATGGGTTATCATAGAATGGTTTTGGTTGAAGGGAAATTAAAGCTCACACAGCTCCAAACCCTGCCATGGGAAGGGACAGCTTCCACTGGAGCAGCTTGTTCCAAGCCCCTGTGTCCAACCTGCCCTTGAACACTGCCAGGGATGGGGCAGCCACAGCTTCTCTGGGCACCCTGTGCCAGCACCTCAGCACCCTCACAGGGAAGAATTTCTTCCTTATCTCCAACCTGAATTTCCCTGTTTCAGTTTAAAGCCATCACCCCTTGCCCTATCAATACAGTCCCTGAAGAAGAGTGAAATATAACATGCCATCAAGCATGTGAGAGGCAGCATGACCAGAGTCAAACTGGACCCACCACCCATCAAACCCTTTTGTACCTGCTTGGTTAAAGAGGAAGGTGGTGGTGGTGGATGCAGTGCCTGCAGCTCCTCCTGGAGCTCATGCGATGGGTTGAAGGAGAGATGCTTGGGAGCAGGATGCTCCAGGCTGGCTGGTGGAAGGGTTTTATCTCACAGGAGGCATTACCTCAGAGGCTTGTGTTGTGCAAACTGTTCTCCCAGAGGACCCTCCTCCATCAGATAATTAGTTTGACTTGATCAGCAAAACAACCTCTCAATTCCTCTCTCCCCCAAAGTCTTCCTGGCTGCATCAACACCTCCAAGACCAGTTCTCCTGCAGACACCTACCCAGGAAGACAGGCCCAGGACAGTTTGCTCTGTCTTTCCCCATCTATGACATACCTCTTCTTTTCTGTGTTTCCTGAGAAAGCCCTTTACATCCACAGAGATCATCTGATATTGCATTGAAGGGAGCTGAAAACAAGCACAACAAAGCATCCTCTGTGTGGATGGTTTGTGCTGGTCATGGGGAGTCCTTTCCATCACATGCATTTACTTCCATACACTTCACTAGTGATTGTACAGCACTTTGGTCAAAAGCATTGGCTCAAAATGTGGCTGCTTTGAGGATATATCAGGATGAAGTCAGATTTCCCAGTCTTCATCTGAAGAATCCTGAGTGCCGGTGTGTCCTGAATGCTTCTCCTACATGAAGAGATATTATAAAACCCTTGGTAGAAAAATTAACAGATAACCTTGTCCCAGACATTTAGAAAAGTCAAAGGATGGGGCAATGAGAGGAGAAAACCGAGCTATGAAAGTGTGGTAAAGGAGGAAGAAGTACACAGGTGGCTTTAAATGTTTTCAATGCAAACATTGTTTTCTGCTAGGAAGCACCAGACTGACAGTCCAGGAGATGGACTGGAGGAGGGTAGAAAAGGATTTCTGAGTGGTTTTGAATGTCTTTCTTCCCCATTGGGTACTGGGCTAAAACCAAGGCTTGTGAAGTGGGAAAATCAATATAACAGAGAGAGAAATAACTCTCAATCAAATTCTGGAAAGAAGAAAAGTATGTAATTCAAAGATTATTTAAGGGAACTACATGAAGGCAAAAAAAGCCACTAAGAATGCCTGGGTGCACTTGTGCAGCGTGAATAATGCAGCTTGAAGTCCCAGAAGCAGACAGCTGGGTACTGCACTTGCTCCATCAGCTTTGTCAGAGGACCTAGCCCAGCAGAACCTTGGCTTTTCAGGGGGGAGGAGGACCCCAAATCCTCCCTCCTAACAGCACTCAGGTTTTTTACAACCCTACTTGAAATCACAGCAGAGCAGAGACTCAGATATGACTTGTCCCCATTTCCCAGAAGGGCTTTGACTTCAAGAGACTGACAGCTTTATTTCTTAGAATTGCAGCCTGGTTTGTGTTGGACGGGACCTTAAAGGCCCTCCAGTTCCAACCCCTGCCACGGACAGGGACACCTTGTACTAGGGAAGCTTGCTCCAAGCCCCTGTGTCCAACCTGGCCTTGAACACTGCCAGCGATGGGGCAGCCACAGCTTCTCTGGGCACCCTTTGCCAGTGCCTCATCACCCTCCCAGGGAAGAGCTTCTGCCTAAGAGCTCACCTCAATATCCCCTCTGTCATTTCACGTGACCAAACCTTGTGGTCTGGAGTTGAAATACCTGGAAATATCAGTTAATGTTTCCTTAAAACCAGAAATAACACCAGAAATCATTTCCTAATATAAAACATGAGCTTAGATATCCGCTGGTCTGATGCCAGCAGGGCAAAGCCACCACCTACCTTCTCCCTTTTGCACTCTGAACCCTGAAATAAAGTTTATTGTTATGTTTAATAACATTTAAATAAAAAAAAATATATTAATTTCAAGTAATATTTAAGTAGCAATCACTTTGGACAACAACTTTCTTTCCAGTACACAGTCACTGTCAGGTCTCAGGCTGCAGCCAGAGAAAGTCCTGTCCATGCCAGCACAGAATGTAGCCTTGGTTTAAGGAGAAGTGTGTTTTCCAGCTGTCATGCTTCTAAGTATGCTTAGTCCCTTCTTTGTGAAGGTGCTATATCCACCCATACTTGAAGGTGCTATATCCAACCATCCTCATTAAGGTGCAATATCGAACCATCCTTGAAGGTGCAATATCCATCCTGCTGCTTCTCACCAGGGCAGGGTAGCCCTCTCCTTTCAGCTGACTAGGAACCATGAATGGACAAAGACCAGAGGACTCTACTTTTTGCTGTCCTCATGGCATTCTTCATATCCGCATTTCTTAGGCTGTAAATGAGCAGGTTCAGCATGGGGACAGCCACAGAGTACAGCATGGAGACCACCTCATCATGCTTTGAGGACTGCCGGGACCTAGGGCGCAGGTACATGAAGAGGGAGCTGCCGTAGTACAAAGCAATGGAGATGAAGTGAGAGGCACAGGTGGAGAAAGCTTTACATCGACCAGCCACAGACTGAATCCGCATGACAATGGAAAGGACCAAAAAGTAGGAGATGAGGATGAAGACCGCGGTGCTCAGTACCTTGAACCCCACCATGGCAGCAACCATCACCTTGATGGCAGGGGTGTCAGAGCAGGAGAGGGCTAGCAGTGGTGGTCCATCACAGAAGAAGTGATTGATCGTCTTGGACCGACAGAACGGGAGACGAGATATGGAAACCGTGTGTATGGTAGAGCTGATCACGCCAGCTAAGTAGGCACCAGCCAACATCCCAATGCAAAGCCTTTGCGACATGACCATGGAGTAGGAGAAGGGGGTTACAAATGGCCACGTAGTGATCGTAAGCCATAGCAGCCAGCACATAGCACGAGGTGGTGGCACAGGTTGCAAAGCAGAAGAGCTGAGTGGCACATCTAATGAAGGAAATCACCTTCTTCTCCACTAGAACATCAAGCAAGGCTTGAGGGATGATGGTAGAGGAGTAGCAGACTTCCAGGAGAGACAAGTGGCTTAGGAAAAAGTACATGGGGGTGTGTAGGCAGGAATGCATTCTGATTAATGCAATTACTCCCAGGTTTCCTATGAAGGTAACCACATAGATGGCAAGGAATAAGACAAAGCACATCACCCACAGGACTTCCCTGTTTGTGAAGCCCAGGAGAATAAGCTCAGAGGGGAACGTATAATTATCATCAACCATAGTGAACCTATAAGCAGTTTGCCTGATTTATGTCTTCAAATTGAAATGCTAAATAGGCCCAAATCCCTCAATAATGTTAAGAATATCAGGTTTTGTCTATCAATCAGTTACACCACTTACATACATACAAGTCAATATAAGGTAAATTCTCTTTGAGAGAGGAAAACACCAAGTACCCAAGGCTAAACACCACAACCATCACGAGCACACTTAGAAGCAAGTAGATACTTTAAGGCAAAGGAGGGAGGGCAACACCAGAATGAATAAACTGCAGGGTTCCTCATAGTTCCAATCAAGCCATTGACACATGGAAGTCCTTGAATTTCTGAGTAACTGCTGGGAAAAGGGAATTATTTCTCATCTTTTGGGTGCTGCCAGTCCAGTGTAAGCACATGAGGAATAAATAGCTGTTCTCTGTGACCCAGGAGGAGCTCTTTGAGAGCAAATGTGGCTTTCCTTAGGGTAGGATGGTGCAGATTTCTCACCCCACTTTGCTTTAGACACAATGCCTAACTTGGAGACAAAAGATACATTCAGGCTTGATCAAACATAAATTCTGCCTGGGAGAAATCAGCAGCTCCTAATATCACAGCTTACGACAGGTAGAATAAATCCTCATTGATTTTTCCTGCCTAACATTAATCATCACTTGAGAGAGTTACACCAGAGAGCAAAGCAGGAGTGTGCGTGGCTGGTATCTGACAAGCAGAGCCATGCTTAAGAGTCATCATTATTTGATGACCTTTTGCTGAAGGGGTGAGCTCCCCCTCCAGAGCCAGACTCCTCAGTTCAGATGTCCTGTGAGCAACACGTGTGGTCTCCTGGTGTTATTAATGGGGATGTAGAGCTGCTTTTCACTGCTCACATAGAGATGCTGGAGGCAAAGCAGCTCCTGAAACATCACCACGGAGCTGGAAAATGTGACCCAAGTAATGAAAATCCAACTGTTTGGGTCTGGGGCTCAATCCTCCCCCTGAGGCAGCATCCACCTGCCCAGACACACACATCTCCTGCCAGGGGACAATTGACCTGAAGCTCACAATTAACAAAGGCTCACCCTCGCTTTTTCTTGCTTGACAAACCAAGTGCTTGGTCTGAAGTGATCCAAGGCGCAGATATGAAACCTGGGATGTGTCTAAGGCTGCAGCTTGTGCTATACACGACAGCTTCCCCCACCAATCACACCTCCCTGCAGCTTGAGCACACTCACTGGAATGGAGACAAATTAAACTGAAAACCCATACCTTGCCGCCTTTGTTTAGATATTATCCATGCAGGTTGTGGGTCCACACTCTGCTGAAGAGTTAACTGAATATTTATCCCTGTATTCCTGGGGAAAGGACCTCCATTTGTGGCTTTCCTACTCCGATTTGGTAAGATCTTGCTTTTTGGACAAGCTTTCAACAAGCTGCCCTAGGACTCAACAAGCAGACTGCTGCTAGTGTTATCCAAGATGTAACTCTTGACATTATGGATAGGAGAACGTCCAGATGCTGTTATGATCCTACAGGCAAGCAAAACCTTGTAGCATAACCTCCTGGTTAGGTAGCAGTTAGCTTGCTCTCATGGAACCATAGAATCCCAGAGTTATTTGTGTTGGAAGAGACCTTAAAGCTCCTCCAGCTCCAACCCCTGCCACAAGCAGGGACCCCTTCCACTACAGCAGCTTGCTCCAAGCCCCTGTGTCCAACCTGGCCTTGAACACTGCCAGGAATTGGGCAGCCACAGCTTCTCTGGGCACCCTGTGCCAGCACCTCAGCACCCTCACAGGGAAGAGCTTCTGCCTAAGAGCTCATCTCAATTTCCCTCTGGCAGTCCAAAGCCATCATAGTGGATGTTATCCTCAAGATCTCAGTACAGGAACAAGGGGAAGGTGGCAGATATATGAAGTTATAACACACTGTTTGGTTAGCTGCTCTTTCGAGAGTCTTACAGCACAAACTGTCTAATGAGTGAAGAAAAGGATCGTTCAAAATATGAAACAAAAGAGCCCCATGCTCATAGCACCAGCATCCCTCTGATTCCTCAAGGTGATAGTTTCTGCTGCCCTGAAATAAAGCAGAGGAGGTAAGGTTTGCTACAAGGCCTGTGGATCCTGTGGATGCCACAGGACAAAGCAGGGTTTTCATATCAGGGATTTCTTTCTCGTTGCTCTCAGATCCACTTGAAATGAGTTTTAATACTCCCAGCTTCTCCAGGCTCCAGCTAGAAGGGTAATGCTGCTCTGTCTTCTCCCATGCAGCATCTACCCGTCCTTCCAGAGCCTTGTCCTTTGTGGTATTCACAGAGCCAGGGGTAAAACAAGTCAGGGGATTACACATTAAGCACCAGGGAGCTGTCAGACCAGGCAAGGGTCAGCCCAAAGGGCTCCCAAGAGCCAGGTCAGGATACACCCAACAGGTTTTAAAATTAATGGCACCAGAAGGTCTTATTTGAACAATATCAGCCCAAAATTGTTGCCTTTAAGAGTTTTATCCATCCTTCAAAAGTCCCCAAAGGTAGTTTTTTAGTACATAGCAGTATGTAGTGTGTCATATCTGTATTCAAAAACAAGACTACCTCTTGGGAAGCACTCTTAGAAGCGTTCAACCCTCAGTGTAGGGGAAATCCAGCTCTCCTTTATCTCAGTTCATGCTGCTACTTAGAATGAAAATATAAAAGCACAACTTCCTTTTCATTTTGATGCAGCTGCCTTTACTTTTCAATCAGAAATGCTTCCATTACTGTGCTCCCAAAGATGAGAGGGGGCTGCAGGGCCTTCCAGGAAAGGACAGAAGTCACCTCTTTACTCCCAGAAAGCCCTAGTAGGGAATGACCCTGGTTATTCCTGCCTAGCACTTAATGTTCTGTAACAAAAGGTGGGTTTCCTACCCCATGCAGGTTACCAGGATGGATCTACCAGTAGCCCAGGAACTTGGTTACTGTATAGGCATCCTCACCCATTTAATTCAGCATCAGAGAGCCCAGCTGCTCCCCAGGGATTATTTAGGTGGTGATGGGTGTGATTTACATATATCAACAACAAGGAATTAAATCCTTCATCTCCATGGGATAAAGGTTGAGACCTTACCTGGTTTGAGATCTGATGTGTTTTCGTTTGCTTTCATTATGAAATCTGGGATGGCTTTGTCAGGAGTAAAGATGTGCAATGGGGATACTTTCTGAGAGGGATCTGTGGATCTAGAGGAAGGATCTAGATGGAGAAAGGAATCATTTAAAACACCAGGAATTAGCACTTCAAATTGTGTATGGATAGCACAGGCTGTTTAATGAAAAAAAAAAATTTAAAAGGCAGAGTGAATTTGATATCCTCAACATCAGAAGGACATGGATAAAGTGCAGAGGAGGCCACGAGGATGATCAGGGGATGGAGCACCTCCCATATGGAGCCAGGCTGAGAACATTGGGGCTGTTCAGCCTGGAGAAAAGAAGCTGTGTGGAGACCTCCGAGCAGCTTCCAGTGTCTGAAGGGGGTTACAAGGATGCTGGAGAGGGACTCTTCATCAGGGACTGGAGTGACAGGACAAGGGGTGATGGGTTCAAACTGAAACAGGGGGAGTTCAGGTTACAGATAACAAAGAAGCTCTTCCCTATGAGGGTGCTGAGGCGCTGGCACAGGGTGCCCAGAGAAGCTGTGGCTGCCCCATCCCTGGTTATGTTCTAGGTCAAGTTGGACACAGAGTCTTGGGTGACATGGTCTAGTGTGTGGTGTCCCTGACCATGGCAGGGGGTTGGAACCAAGGTCCTTTCCAACCCAAACCACTCTATGATTCTACAATAATCTACATTTCATACAACCTGAAGCCTCAGCCAAAAACTGCATTAGGAAAAGTGGGGTTTAAAGCATCATTTCTAAATGTGAGAGGACTTTGAAGCTGTTAAACCATCTGACATTGCCTTAACAGGGTCAGGAAATAAACTGTCTACATAGGATCAGCCAACTGTAGAGGCAACATGATGGCCTTAGTTTATTTATCTATTATTTCTCAGTTTTCTGAGAACAAGCCACTTGGCTACCCAAAGCTTCCCAGCACGTAAGAAAAAGGTGGTTTTATCTTAAATGAAAGGAGTGACTATTCCAGCAACGTCCAATAGATGGTGGTGTGGTATAAGAAATCCTGATTCATGAGTTTCTAGACAGTAATTCAGATCTTCTGCCTTTTGATACCTAAAGGGACTCCTGTGACCATTTTGCACCTCTTGGAGGTGACCACAGAGAGCAATGGTACCAAGAAGAAACAAAAATCACACAGGAAAAGGAATGGATTTTGTTCAGAAGTAGATGAAATGTAGTTTTGAAGGGGAAATGGACATCTAAAGAGCAAGCATATGTGGATACTGTCTTACTGGAAACAGTAAGAGTCAGCTTCAGGCTGGTAACTTTACGAAAGAATAAGAATAAATAAAGAATAAAAGAGAACAGATAAAGAATAAAGTATAAATAAAGAATAAATTATAAAAAAAGAATATTTATTTCTCAGTGCTGGCCAGGGTCACATCCCTGTTTGGGTTATTTTCTCCTGGATTAAAGAGTGTTTTTCCCACTGGTGATGCCACAGCTCAAGTGACCACAGGTGGAAAATCCCCATCCAGGACTCAGCCAAGCCTTCTCCTTCCTATCAGCCCATCAGCTCCAAATCCATTCCCAGAGGAGCTTGTTAACACAGTTGGATCAGGGACATCTCTCACCTTTGAGTGATGAGCTGCTAAAGAAATAGGGAAGTTTTGGGTGTGTGGGGAAACCCTGTGGTGACTGTTTTCCCTGGTGGCATTGCGACTTTATAGCAACCAAGATATGGGGGAGCTGCAATTTGTGCCAGGAATGACTTCTTGCATAGGAAATAAAGACTTTTGGTTGGGTTTTTTCATTACCTTCGATTTTCCTGCTGTTTCAGGGTCCTGGTTTGTTTGCATGTTTGCTTTGGGTTTCTTTAACCCCCATTGCCTCAAACCAAAGTGCAACTCTCCTGCGGCAAACTCTACTGATAACATTCTTGCCTTTGTTTTTAACACACCACTGTGGGTATAAATTAGAAAACTCCTTAGAGCTTCTCTTAAAGGCTTTGAGAAAGGCAGAACTTGAGGAGGAAAATGAAAGGGTGAAGTTCTACAGCTGCCTGAAAAGAGGTGGCAAAGCCCAATTTGAATGTGATTTAACTCAGCAGCCTGGTTCCAAACACAGACCTGTTGAAGAATTTGCATTTCACTCACTTGGCTCATGCACAATATCCCATTGCTCCATAACTGCATTAAAAGATCAGTTCATCCATTTAGATCTTGGGTTTCCATCCGTCCTGGGAAAAGCCCATAGCAGCTGCGCCCTCCCCACCCTATGAATCACTGAGACCTCAACTAAACTGAGGCTAGGAAAATCAGTCTCGTGTGTGTTAGTTTCACATTTAAGACAAGAATATATTGTGTTATATATAAATATATAGTTTAGGATGCATTTAATATTGTGTTTTTATATATATACAGACATATACATATATGTTTATGTGTATAATTTGCCAGTCATAGGAACAGCGACCTCCTAGATGTCCTTTGTGACCAATAACTATGGCCTGCTGTTCATAGTCACATCAGTGACTAGTCATGGTCACATCAGGTTGCTCCTGGCCTCATTCAGGCAGCTTCTGAACATGTCCATGGGTGGAGGCTTCACAGCCTCTGGGACAAATCCTCATAGAAACACAGAATCATAGAATCACTAGGGTTGGAAAGGACCTTAACATCATCCAGTTCCAACCCCCTGCCATGGGCAGGGACACCTCACACTAAACCATATCACCCAAGTCTCTGTCCAACCTGGTCTTGAACACTGCCAGGGATGGAACATTCACAATCTCCCTGGGCAACCCATCCCAGTGCCTCACCACCCTCACAGGAAAGAATTTCTTCCTTAGATCCAACCTAAACTTCCCCTGTTTCAGTTTTAACCCATTACCCCTTGTCCCATCACTACAGTCCCTAATGAAGAGTCCCTCCCCAGCATCCCTATAGGCCCCCGTTCAGATACTGGAAGGCTGCTCTGAGGTCTCCACGCAGCCTTCTCTTCTCCAGGCTTTACAGACCCAACTTTCTCAGCGTAACTTCATACGGGAGATGCTCCAGTCCCCTGATCATCCTCGTGGCCTCCTCTGGACTTGTTCCAACAGTTCCATGTCCTTTTTATGTCGAGGACAGCAGAACTGAACACAGTACTCTAGGTGAAGTCTCACAAGAGCAGAGGGGCACAAGCATAGAGGGGCAGGATCACCCCCTTCGACCTGCTGGTCACGTTCCTTTTCATGCAGCCCAGGATACGGTTGACTTTCTGGGCTGCAAGCGCACACTGAATCCGCCTCATGTTCATTTTCTCATCAACCAACACCCCCAAGTCCTTCTCCACAGGGCTGCTCTGAATCTCTTCTCTGCCCAACCTGTAGCTGTGCCTGGGATTGCTCCGACCCAGGTGTAGGACCTCACACTTGGCACGATTAAACTTCACGAGGTTGGCATCAGCCCACCTCACAAGCTTGTAAAGGTCTCTCTGGATGGCATTCCTTCCCTCCAGCGTATCACCCGAACCACACAGCTTGGTGTCATCAGCAAACTTGCTGAGGGCGCACTCAATCCCAGTGTCCATGTCAGCGACGAAGATGTTGAACAAGACCGGTCCCAACACCGATCCCTGAGGGACACCACTCGTTACTGGTCTCCAGCCGGACTTTGAGCCATTGACCACAACCCCTTGTGTGTGGCCATCCAGCCAGTTCTTTATCCACTGAGTGGTCCATCCATCAAATCGATGTCTCTCCAGTTTAGAGACAAGGATGTCATGTGGGACAGTGTCGAACACTTTACACAAGACGACATCAACTGCTCTACCCCTGTCCATCAGTTCTGTAGCCCCATCACAGATGGCCACCAAATCAGGCAGGATTTCCCCTCAGTGAAGCCATGCTGGCTGTCACCAAGCACCTTGTTGATTTTCATGTCCCTTAGCATGCCTGCCAGGAGAATCTGCTCCAAGATTTTGCCAGGCTCACAGAGGTGAGACTGACTGCTCTCTAATTCCCCGGGTCATCCATTTTCCCCTTCTTGAAAATGGGGGTTATATTTCCCTTTTTCCAGTCATCGGGAACTTCCCCTGACTGCCATGATTTCTCAAATATGATGGCCAGTGGCTTCACAACTTCATTTGCCAGCTCCTTCAGGACCCACAGATGGATTACATTGGTACCCATGTACATGTGCACATTCAGATTTTTAAGATGGTCTCGAAGCAGATCCTCTCCTACAGTGGGCGCAAAGTCTTCATTCGCACAGTCCCTGCATCTGCCTTCCAAGACTTGGGTGGTGTGGTCAGAGCCTTTGCCAGTGAAGAGTGAGGCAAAGAAGTCATTCAGAACCTCAGCCTTCTCCAAGTCCTATGTTGCTAGTTTTCCCGAGAGATTCCTGAGGGAGCCTACATTCTCCCTTGTCTGTTTTTTATTTGCTATGTACTTGTAGAATCCCTTCCTGTTTTCCTTAATACCCCTAGCCAAGCCAAGTTTAATTCTAACTGGGCCTTAGCTTTCCTAACCTGGTCCCTAGCTTCTCGAACAATATCCCTGTACTCTTCCCATGTCACCTGTCCTTGCTTCCACTTATTAGAAGCCTCTTTTTTCAATTGAATTTTCCTCAGCAGCTCCTTATCCATCCAAGGAGGTCTCCTGGCCCTCCTGCTGCACTTCCCTCTGGTTGGGATGCAACACTCCTGAGCTTGCAGCAGGTGATCCTTGAATATCAACCAAGAGTCTTGGGCCCCTCTGCCCTCTAGGGCTGGATCCCATGGAACCTTCCGAAACAGGTTCCTGAAGAGGCCAAAGTCTGCTCTTTTGAAGTCCAGAGCAGTGAACTTGCTGCACGCTCTTCTCACTGCTCACTGTCCTGTGGATCTCAAATTGGAGCATCTCATGATTGCTGCATCCAAGGCTGCCCTGGAGCGTCACATTTCCAATGAGCCCTTCCCTGTTGGTGAGCACGAGGTCAAGCACGGCACCTCTCCTTGTCAGCTCCTCTATTACTTGCAGAAGGAAGTTGTCTTCTACACAATCGAGGAACCTCTTGGAGTGCTTGTGCCGGGCCGTACTGTCCTCCCAACAGATGTCAGGGTGGTTGAAGTCACCCATGAGAACAAGGGCCTGTGAGTGTGAAGATTTTCCTATCTGTCTATAGAGTGCTTCATCCACAGGTTCTCCTTGATCAGGTGGTCTGTAACAGATCCCCACAGTAATGTCTCCCATAGCTATATTCCCTTTAACCCTGACCCACAAACTCTCTGTGGACTGCTCACCTGTCCCCAGACAGAGTTCCATACCCTCCAGCCTATCCCTAACATAAAGGGCAACTCCCCCTCCCCGCCTGCCAGGCCTGTCCTTCCTAAAGAGCCTGTAACCTTCCATTCCAACACTCCAGTCACAGGAGCCATCGCACCATGTTTCTGTGATGCCTATTATATCATACCCTCGTAGACGTGCACACGTCTCTAATTCCTCTTGTTTGTTCCCCATGCTACAGGCATTTCTATAGAGGCATCTGAGCCGAGCTCCAAATGAAGCCGGCTCATTGGCTGGAGCAGCTGGGATATCTCTACATTGCTCCAAGCATTTATTATAGGTGCTGGACACTGACTGGGTGTGATGGGATGTATTGATGCCCCCCTCCCCCAACACATCTAGTTTAAAGCCTCCTTGACCAGTCTGGCAAGCCTACCAAAACTGCTCTTTCCTTTTAGACCAGCTCCACCAGCCCCCACTAGACCTGGCCTACAAACCTGGGTCCCGTGTTCAAGGCACCCAAACCCCTGACTATGACAACACCCTTTTAACCAGTTATTAACCTGGCTAATCCTCCTAGCTTTTTTAACGTCCTCCCCTGCATCGTGGGGAATTGACAAAAAGACTATCTGAGCTCCAGAGCCCCTCATCACCTCCCCCAGGGCTCTGTAGTCCTTCTTTATGCTCCCCAGGCTACTACTATCTATATCCCTAGCACTCACATGTATCACCAGGAGTGGGTAATAGTCCATGGGACTTACTAGAGCAGGCAGCCTCTCTGCCACATCCCTGATCCATGCCCCTGGTAGGCAACACACCTCCCTTGAGATGGGGTCAGGCCGACAGACGAGTGCTTCTGTCCCTTTCAGTTTAGAGTCCCCTACTACTATGACCCGCTACTTTTTCCTGGCAGCACCAGTAGAGATCTTCTTTACCAGTGCATCAGCCAGCTGTTTCTTTGTCATTAGCCCCCTGCAGGACAGCAAAGCAGTTCTGCATGGGGACAACAGATTTAGGGGGAAGCCCCTTGCTTTTGGTTGTTCTTTTCCTCCTTTTTTTTGTTGTTTCTTTTTGTCACTAATTCCCAACTTCCCAGGTTAACGGCCTCCTTCTTGCCTTCATGAGGTAGAGGTGAAGCTTGAGGCCCCTGCACAGTTTGGGGGTGGAGCAAGCATTCCTGCTTCCTCTCAGCTTCCCTGACATCTTGCAGCCTATTAACAGCATCCCGCAGCTCAGCCCCTGCTGCAGGAGGACCTCTACCAGGGAGCACCGGGTGCAGCCCTGCCCATTGCGCACCCTCCCCTCACCAGACCGGTGCAGGCACTCTCTGCACCCCGAGCTCTGCATTGCAGCCTCCCCTCTCATCGGCTCTGTCTGGGTGCCTACGGAGCCATCGCCGGGGCAGCCAGAGCAGAGCTCCCGGACCGGGCCCTGCTCACACGACGAGTGCTCACCGTCCCGCTTGCCTGCCCACATGAACTGCCCCGACCCGCTCTGTTCGCCGCGCTCCCTGGGACAGGTTTTTAACCCCTCAGGGCTGGTGCCGCCCCTCCTGGCTCCCCCCCCCCCGTGAGTCAGTGCTCGCCTCAGCTAATACGAGCTCTTGGGCAGAAGCTCTTCCCTGTGAGGGTGCTGAGGTGCTGTCACAGGGTGCCCAGAGAAGCTGTGGCTGCCCCATCCCTGGCAGTGTTCAAGGCCAGGTTGGACACAGGGGCTTGGAGCAAGCTGCTCTAGTGGAAGGGGTCCCTGCCCGTGGCAGGGGTTGGAGCTGGAGGAGCTTTAAGGTCCCTTCATCCCAACCCATTCCATAATTCGACGATTTCAGGGACAGAGAAAGGATTCATGCAAGAATTAATGGTGTCTTATTCTTTTTGACTTGATGCCACCAGCAAGTTCTCCATGTGCTTTATCGTGCAGATGAGGGTAAATCTCAGATTTCCTATTGTGAATTTGCAGCATGGGAAATTCCAGTTAGAAACAGAGGGAGTTAGAAAACCCCACTGTAAGAGCAGTCAAACACTGGCATAGGGGCCAGGGAGGGTGTGAAACCTCTGCCCCTGGTTGTCCCCAAGGCTCAGCAGGAAAACAACCGTTGGCTGGGTTAAATAATAACCAGGGAATTATCAGGAAGATTTGGGAACAAAGCAGGATTCAGCTGATTGACCCTGAGTGCCTGGGAGTTGTGTGTTGTTAAGAAATGAGCAAACCACTTTGATCCTGACTGAACTGAATCCAGCCATGGAGCTTCTCCCTCCAGCCTAGGTTGTTATGTGTGTCTAGGATAGCCCTAAGGCTCAGCCATGGCTCCGGGTTTCACCATGGTCCTGGCAGAGGCTGCAGCTCTATGGGCTGAGGTAATGCACACATTGAAGTATTTTGAAGTGGATTAGGTATGCAATGTTTGCCCATCACCAATCAGCTCTCTGTGCAGGAAAGCAACAGGAGAGACATCAGGACAGGCAATGCCATTGCTCCAGGCTGCCATGGGCTGCCACGTAGGAGGTCTGAAGGCTGATGAGCAACACCACAGCTCCTGTGCTCTGTTGTGATCAGGCTGCCATGGAGATGATGGCTTCTATTGCTGCCAACAGGGAGCTCAAAAGCAAAGGTGGGGAACAGTGGATGGGGATTCCTTGATAGTTTCTGCCCTTTGGTGGGGATTCATCACTATTACATCTTAAAACACTTTCAAAGCAACTTCATTCATAACAGAGGTCACACAAGTACCATATTTCACTTAAATTCTTCGCTGTCTGAAATGAAATGAGGTGAATGGTGCTGGAAATCATTGAATGAGGTTTGTGCATCAAAACCTAATAATACTGCCTGCATGGCATCACACTTACCTGCTCTCATCTCCATTTCTCTTGCAAAAGGTGCTTTTGTCCTTTTCTTAAGGCCCTCAATGAATTTAACAACACTGTCTAGAAATGGAGTTTGGTCCAGTGGAACGGTAGAATTCACTCTCTGTTTATTCTCATTTGCCAAGCAAAAGGGAGAGCAAAAAGGAAAAGAGCTTTAAGCTCATCAAGTTCAATCGTTCCCCAGCACTGCCAAGGCCACCCCTAACCCATGGCACTGAGGGCCTTCTCTATGGGGTGTGTGAACACCTGCAGAACCGGTGCCTGCAGCCCTGCCCTTGGCAGCCTGTTCCAATGCCTGAGCACCCTCTGGGGCAGGAATTGTTCCTCAGCTCCATCTAAACCTGCCCTGGTGCAGCTTGAGGCCGTTTCCTCTTGTCCCATCCCTTGTTCCCTGAAGCAGAGAACAGTCCTCTCCTGGCTCCATCCTCCTGTCAGGCAGGCATAGAGAGCAATAAGGTCCCCCTTATCCTAAGATGAAGAGAACCTCACGCTTGTAGTTGTCTACCTGTGTCTTGATTAGGTGAAATAAATGACTAATAAACCAATTAGGTGAAATTAACTGCTAAATATAATTATCAAAATTTGGAGAATGAAATTAATTGTATTCTCAATCACATCAACCTGTGCATCATGTAACTCTGTTTGCAGAAAACACCAAAATGTTGTTCATACTTAACCAAAACCAGAGCATCTCCCCCAGTACATCCATTCCATCTGGTCCTAAACTTACAACAATTAAGATCATTTTATTTTTGTGAGCTTCCTCAAAGCCTCCTTCACCTCCTTATTCCTCAGGCTGTAGATCAAGGGGTTCAGCATGGGAGTCACCACAGTGTAGATCACCACAGCCCATTTATCTGCTGCTCTTGAGCTGTCTGAGCTGTGGAATAAATACATAAAAAAGCATGCCCCATAGAAGATGCTGACAGTGGTGAGGTGGGAGGTGCAGGTGGAGAAGGCTTTGCGCTTGCCCTCAGCTGAATTGATGCTCAGGATGGTGGCGATGATGGCCACGTAGGAGAGCAGGATAACCAGGCTGCTGGACACACCAAAGAGAGATGCTGCAGTGGTCAGGATGATGTGGCTGAGGGTGGTGTCAGAGGTGGAGAGCGAGATGAGAGGGGAAATGTCACAGAAGAAGAGGTCGATGGTGCTGGAGCTGCAGAAGGACAGGGTGGACATGCTGATGGTCTGTCCCACACCATTGGTCAGCCCCATGAGGTACGAGCCAGTCAGCAGCTGGAAACAGCACTTTGGGGACATGACAAGGGGGTACAGCAGGGGATGGCAAATGGCCATGTAACGGTCATAGGCCATTGAAGCCAGCAGGAAGCATTCAGTTACCCCAAAGAAATCAAGGAGGAAGACCTGAACCACGCACCCAACGTACGCAATGCTCTTCTTCTCTGACATCAAGTCAACCAACATCCTGGGGGTGATGATGGTAGAAGAACAGAGGTCTACAAAGGCCAGGTTGCTCAGGAAATAATACATGGGGGAGTGGAGGTGGGGGCTGGCCCTGATTAAGATGATGATGCCCAGGTTGACCACAATGGTGACAAGGTAGGTGAGCAGGAAGAGCAGGAACAAGTAGACCTGAGTCACCGGGTCCTCTGTGAAGCCCGCCAGGCTGAACTCGGTCACTTGGGTGCAATTGCTTTGTGCCATGGGCTGGATGGTGCTTTGTGTGTGAGCTCCTGGCTGGAGGATTTTTCTCCAAGAGGCAGGGATGTCCCAGGTGGAAAAGCCTCTGTGTGGTGGGAGCTGCTCAGAGACAGTCCTGCAGGATGGAAAGGGAGAGTTCAGGCACAGCTCAATGAGGAACAGGTTGGTGAAAGTCGTGTGCCAGCACAGGTAGAACAAAGGGGTGCTCAAGCAGTTGAACACCATGGCACAACGCGGTGCCTGCTCCTCTGTCTCACTCCTGGATGTTGAGCAATGACCTCTGTGGAAAGGTGAGGTTCCACTCACCTGAGTAACTTTACCTTAGTGGTGCACGTCATTGCCTGCATTAGTGCTGCGCCTGGGGATTGGAGACCATCCGGCTCCACCTGGAACACAGAGAAATGTGGTGCTTTCACAGTGCAGAGTTGATCCTTCATGCTTTCGTCAGCGTTTCCCAGCCACCCACTTCTTCCTTTTCTGCTGGGACTTCTTCCTAATTAGAAATTGTAATCAGTTCCTGAACTATGTAAAGTGCAGTTTGCAGGGAATTGGAGCAGTCTGCTCTAGTGAAAGGTGACCCTGCCCATGGCTAGCGGCTGGAGTTGGATCAGCTCTAAGTTCCCATCAATCAAAACCATACTATTAACCTATGCATTCTTACACAGAGGTTTAGGTTGGTTTTCCCCCTCCTCCTGACACACTTTGTTTGCTCTAAAACCTTTTCCTGGGTCTTTAGCCTGAATCTCGACACTACAATACAAACTGGCAACCCCCAGAGCCCAGCAATCCGTCCTTGATATTTTGTTTTGTAGGGAAAAAGTCCTCTTTCAGATCTGTCTCATCTCAGCAATGAGGAGCACCCTGAATGTCCTGTACAGGAAAGCCTGAAGTGCTCATCCAGGAGCCCTTTGCGGTCAGTAAGAAGAAGCCTCCTGGGAGTGTTCTCCAGCAGGGTGGTCTCCAAACCTGCCTTCTCAGCAGCAGCATGGGGAGCACACAGCACAAGCAGCTCCCTGGGAAGCCCAGAGCATCATCAAGAAGCCCAGGACCCTGCAGTAGGGCAGGAGATGAAGACAGGAGCTGCTGCTTGTTGGCAAGAGAAAACCACAGGAGGTGGTGTCTCAGCACACACTGTTCTTGCACAGAGAACTCAGAATGGGCTGAAAGATGCCATCCTTCACTTACATCTCAGCTCTGTCTCTTCTGCCCTCCTGTTGCTCTCAGAGATGGATGTGTAGATGAATGTTCCTGGAGCTGTGCAGGGAGCCTGGAAATGAACCAGCATCAGCAAACCTCCTTCCTATTTCAAGTGATGTGGGGATGTGGGACTGTGAATCTCTTTGGGCCCCAGGAGATGACAAAGCCCAAAGCAAGTCATTATCTCTTCTCTGTTCTGCTATGTTTGGAGAAGAAGTGTACCCAGAGGAGATGACCTCAGCTTGGGCGAGCAACAGGGCTTTGGGCTCCCTTAGAGGAAACCAAAGAACAACTCCATCTTTCACATCCACTTTTGGAGCATTTCTGAGGCAGTTACAGGTCCACAAGGGCTGTGGTTGACATTATCATGGCAGGGAGGTAATGGGGAACTTATCAATGAGAGCCGGTGCCAGGATCCATCAGCAATGTCAGGCACCACAGGCACTGAACCAGCTTTCCACCCGTCTTCAATTCCTTATACTCAAACCTTAGATTACAAGTTTGGCTTCAAAGAACCAGCAGAATATCGTGGTGACCTTGCTAACAGTGAGGTAAATGCTGTCCACTACTTCTTGTCCACGCAAACATCAATGTTCACATCACCCAAGGCACTCAGGTTGGTCAGGCTTAACTTACCCTTGGTACATCCATTCCGCTTACTCCTGGTCACCCTCCTATCCTTAATCTGCCTGGAAAGGCTTTCCTGGGGATTTCGTTTCTTAAAATCCCTGGGGACTGAGGCAGCCCCAGTCCTTGTGCTCTCCTTGATGGTGGTGTTAACCTTTTTCCACCCATTGTGCTGGGAAGTTAAGACAGAAAGGAGAGCTTGAGGGAGAGGTGCCTGATAGTGGAAGAAAGGAGATGGGAAGGATCAGATGGAGAGTGTGATAGAAGGACTGTAATGGGCAGCAAGAGGGGGAAAGGCTTCAGGGAGACTTTACTGTGGGCTTTGAATACCTTAACGGGGGAGTGTGAGAAAGCTGAAGGGGAGTTTTGGACAAGGGCCTGTAGGGACAGAACAAGGGGAAAGGCTTTAACCTGCCCGAGGGGAGACTGAGATGAGCTCTGAGGCAGAAGCTCTTCCCTGTGAGGGTGCTGAGGCACTGGCACAGGGTGCCCAGAGAAGCTGTGGCTGCCCCATCCCTGGCAGTGTTCAAGGGCAGGTTGGACACAGGGGCTTGGAGCAAGCTGCTCTAGTGGAAGGTGTACCTGCCTGTGGCAGGGGTTGGAGCTGGATGAGCTTTAAGGTTCTTTCTGACCCAAACCAGTCTGGGATTCTATGAAACAAACTAACACAGCGACATCTCCAGCTACATAAACTAAAATCTCTTGAAGAAATTAGACAGGGAAGTGTTCCATGAATCCATACACCAAGACCACAGTATGGTGGGTAATATGTGTCACAACACTTGGACCTACTGGACAGATATCAGTCAAAAGAATTTTGTTTAGGTACTACTGCAGTTCTCCTGTTGATTTGAATTCAGGTGCTTGCTGTTTCCTTTCTCTTCTCACCACTGCTCATAGGAAAATGAAACAAAAACCCCAAGGAAATGATAAAAACTTGGTGTGGGGACAATTACTGTCTTAGTCAAGTCAGCAAAGGCAAAAATCAACATTTGGAATGGGTTTCACAGGAAGATGATAACAAGGGGCAACTGTGAGAGTAGGAATGGTTGCAGGAACTCTCTTTGCGTTGCTGAAATTCTGTTTAAGTAGCATTAGGAAAGCCAGTTGATAAAGTCATGAGAATAATCATAGAATAATAACCTAGAATAGATTATTAATCATAGAATAATAATCATAGAATGATAATCATGAGAATAATAGACATGATTCACTCACTCCCTCTCCTCAATGTGGGAGTAGGAGGAAGACATCTCCTTAAATCCACATATTTACAGCATATTGTTCCTGAGCTTTATTAGTGCACCTGGAGATGAAGAGATTGATGCTCTGGGTGGATTTCGCTTGTTGTCAACCTTCATGGACTGGAACACTTCCAAGGTCTCAGAAATGAGTATAAATACATCTTGAACAATAGAAACTACAGAGGGCACTTGTCTGCCTTTGCAAGATGCAACAGCAAATCACCCTCAGTGCAACTTCTAAGGAAAGGCTGCTAAAACCCACTCTCAAGATCTGCTTGGAGATGAACGTGGCCTCAGTCATCATCTGGAGGAGCAGCCAAACTCATCCCAGTTGCTGAAGGAGCTGCATGGACCCTCCAGGTTTCTCCATCATCACTGTGCCACCTTAAATTTCCTTTCTTATGAACTGTGTCTGCTGAAAACTTTGTGTTCTTCTCAGCTTTAAAATGCCCACACTTCTGCTCTGCTTTGCTTTGCAAAAGGAAGTGAAAGTCAACAGAAAAAGGGTTTCTTCAAGTGGAATTGTTCCATGTTGGTTCATTTTAGAAAACAGCAATTATTTTCCAAATGTACCTGTCATTTCCTAAGGAAAACCCAAAATGCAGTCAATGTCTGTGCTGGTTTGGCCTGGGATAGAGCATATTGTCTTCATAGTAGTTACTATGGGGCTATGGTTTGGATTGGTGCTGAAATGGTGTTAGTAAGTCCAGGGTGTTTTAGTTATTGCTGAGCTGTGAGATGAAGCCCAACCTCATTCATCACCAATGGTCAATGAGCACAAACAGCTCCTCCAAACACCTTGATTCATCCTGTTCATCACATTGCTCTGTTCAGTCACTACAGAGACAGCATGGACTCTCCTGGGCATGGGTTTCCAGGTTGCCAAGGTTCAGAGGTGAACTCAAAAGAAAAGCCAGAAACCCTCTTCTTCTGGAGTGTCTCTGAAACCCAGTGCCTACCAGCCTGGGTGAGAATGGAATGGACCCAAAGGACCACAGGACATCATATAATCAGTTAATAACTCAATCACACAATGTTCCACTGTACTTTCTCATGATAAGGCTTGTGGCACTCTTAAATAAAGCTTTCCCACCCAAACCTTGGTTCCTACAAGTGAAATTGCAGGTTAAGCTGGAGGTGTTTTGTGCTTGAAAATGTCACAGTCAGTGTTGGTGCTACTTTACCTGGAAGCCTTTGGGCAATTTGAGCCTTGTCTTTGCTACTCTTTTGCAGACGGTGTGGAAATGTAAAGAGCTTAATCACAAGTTTGGTCAATATCCATTGTTTCAGCAGTGATTGAATCATCAGTGTTGGATTTCCCAGCTCTTGAAGCTGATTCAGAAGTAGGCCTTTTACGTAATTCACCAGTAAGTTAAAGAATGGAGATTGATGTGGATATCCTGAAGGGCTCCCTCTTAAAGAAGCAAACCCAGATAAAAAATACAAGTAAACATCTTTAAAGTTGGGATAAACTATGTTCTTGCTCAAGTAAATCTTTCAACGAGTGGGTATTTCTCCCCACCCATAAGAAACAGGCACCTTTATGTGTAATTCACTCTGCTGTAACTCCAGTCTCTAAAGCAAATCACATGAATCACAGCCCAGAAATGCCTGTTTGTGTCCCAGCAATGGAAATCTGTGTGCATGTGTGTATTTATATGGATATCTAGGATCACGAGATGAATCCTGGAATCCCAGAGTGGTTTGGGCTGGAAGGGACCTTAAAGCTCATCGAGGTCCAACCCCTGCCACGGGCAGGGACCCCTTCCACTGGAGCAGCTTGCTCCAAGCCCCTGTGTCCAACCTGGCCTTGAACACTGCCAGGGATGGGGCAGCCACAGCTTCTCTGGGCACCCTGTGCCAGCGCCTCAGCACCCTCACAGGGAAGAGCTTCTGCCTAAGAGCTCATCTCAGTCTCCCCTCGGGCAGGTTATAGCCTGTCCCCTTGGCCTGTCCCTACAGGCCTTGGTCCAAAGCCCCTCTCCAAGGAGAAGGATCCATGCAGGAAGACCAGCTTTATTTCAATTTGGTTTGGTTTAGTTTAGTTTTCAGTTTAGTTTTTATTTATTTTAATATTTCATATTATTTTATTTCAATTTATTATTCTAGTCTATTCTTTATTTTAGCTAAGTTAATTTATTTTAATATACATTTTTGTTTGCTTTTTATGTTTAATTTTAAAGTTATATTTTATTTGTATTATTTTTAATTCTTAATCATTTTATTTTTTTATTCCATTTTTTAATTTATTTTATATTTTATTTTCATATTCCTCTGTCATCCATCTATGCACCCCCCCATGCACACACATATATGTATGACAGAGTAATATAATAATAATTGCACTTCTCCCAAAGGAAGTTCTGCAAAACACTTCTCAGCCAAAGCACCTCGGAGGTCTCAGTGGATTAGAGAGAAGGGTTATAAAGCAATTACACCATCAGGGGGGACAGAGAGAGCATATAAGTGTCCTCGTCATCTGTCGTAACTTAATGTGAAGCAAGGAAGAAGAACCAAGCTGTCACTGGTAAGGACAAGGGGACATCCAGATTTGTTTTATTGCTGGAGCTAGGAGGTAGTTTATAATTTTAAGGGGCTATATAGTATCATAGAATCCCAGAATTGTTTGTGTTGGAAGGGTGCTTAAAGCTCATCCAGTTCTAACCCCTGCCAAGAGCAGGGACCCCTTCCACTGGAGCAGCTTGCTCCAAGCCCCTGTGTCCAACCTGGCCCTGAACACTGCCAGGGATGGGGCAGCCACAGCTTCTCTGGGCACCCTGTGCCAGTGTCTCCTTGTGCAATACAATGCATAATTCCTTGCAGGAAGCAGGATAGCAGGAGAATGGTTTCATCCTTTAGAGATGAGGGAGAGGAATTTGATTGCTCTGATTTGTATCTTTATTAGACAGACCATGAGGAACTGTTTATTTCATGGCAGAGCAAGAGAACACCAGAAGAAGGAAGATCACAGAGCACGTGGATTTTGTGAAGGGTGTTGAACCAGTTATAATGGTTTGGTTATTTTTTAATAGCAGTAGATAGCAGCTAAAATACCAGTTATAATAAATCCTTTATCACTGCAATGCCGGTGATCCCACCCTGATTAATTCTGTCATGCTGCAGGTTGTACATAGAGCTAAACCCCATGTGCTTCTTCCATAGGGATAAATGGTTTATCTGATTTTCCTTTCTGAATATAAGCCAGGCTCTTTGATACCAGTTTTACAGTGACTGCTGATGGGAAAGCTGTGCTCATTGCACTGCAGAGATTTGCTGACAGTGACGCACACCCCATGAGCAGCACAGTGCTTTCCATGATCTTAGGCTAATATTGATCTGCTATTCCCAACAGTTTTCCTGTCTTTTTTCTTGGTCTCTTCCAAGTGTTTATGTTACAGTGGTTCCTTGTGGACCCCTGTGGAGGCTGCTCCATATCCCTCCCTGATTCTGTGATTAAAAGGCAGGATGCCATGGTGTATTTTCATAGAACTCTTAAATATGGATTTTAGAAAGAGGAGGTGTAGGAAAAGTTGATAAAAAGGAAAAGATTTGTTGTGCCATTTTTTGGTTTTAATGGTTTCTTTTCTCCCTCATGATGGCACTTCACCATTTCTATATACCAAATAGAAGAATAACCCTGAAATAGCAAAACAGATGAAAAGTTACTGAGGAATAAATGGGTTTTTCCTGTTTCATCTACAGTGTGCAAGCAAAATCACCTTTAAGGAAAACCTCTATGGGGAAGGCTTCCTAAAATGCCAAACGTTCTATTCTTCTTCAAAGGTTGGATTTGATGATCTGAAAGGTCTTTTCCAACTCAGTTGATTCTATGATTCTAAGTCCTAGAATTACAGAATCACAGACTGGTTTGGGTTGGAAAGCACCTGAAGTTCAGCTAGTTCCAACCTCTCAGGCTTGGGCAGGGACATCTCACACTAGACCGTGTCACCTCTAAAAAGACATGGTCTAGTGTGAGATTTTCATTATTGATGTCACTAATTCTTTACAGGAAGCACTGAACCCCTTCTTTTACACTTTCTTTGTTAGAACTTGGGAGGGTTACCCTGGAGTGTGATATATACCATGGAGATGTGTTTTAGAATGAATGGAATAGGAAACACTTGGCAGAGTGACTGCTACCAGAATAAAACATTCATTGCTTTGCTAAACTGTTTTTTGATGAATGTTGATGCAAATGAAGCAGATCTCTGATAAGGAGAGGGTTTGCCATCCAAACCCTGGGGATTGATGGGCTTTTTAGGTGCTGAGTGTCTCCATTAACTGTTTATTATGGCTCTATGAATACAGCTTACAGTGCTTTAGGAGAAGATGGCTGAGGAAAACCAAAGCAAGCAAGTGACAGAGCTGACTCTTGTCGGACTGACGGACAACCCGCAACTGCAAGCGCCTTTGTTCATCCTGTTCCTCCTCATTTACTTCATCACACTGGTGGGGAACCTGGGCATGGTTGTGCTCATCAGGAGCAGCGCTCAGCTGCAGACCCCCATGTACTTTTTCCTTAGCAACTTATCTCTCCTCGATGCTTGCTACTCATCGGTGGTGGCACCGAGGATGTTAATGAACCTTCTGATGGAGAAGCAAACAATCTCTGTCATCGGCTGCGCAACACAGCTTTACTTCTTCATAGCCTTTGGCACCACCGAGTGCTTCCTCCTGGCTGCGATGGCGTATGACCGCTACATGGCCATCTGCAAGCCTTTGCTGTACTCGGCCATCATGTCCCACCGGCTCTGCATGCTGCTGGTGGCCAGTTCCTATGTGCTTGGCCTGCTGAACTCCTGGGTGCACACAGAGTTTGCCTTCAGCCTACCTTTATGCCAGCCAGCCAAGGTCAACCACTTCTACTGTGAAATCACGCCTGTTCTGGCCCTCTCCTGCTCTGACACACGTGTCAATAGGTGTCTGATATTTGTCCTTGGTGGGCTGGTGGAGATGGTGACCATCTTGGCCGTCCTGGTCTCCTATGCCTTCATCCTCGCTGCTGTCTCGAGGATCAGCTCTGCTCGGGGCCGGTACAAAGCCTTCTCCACGTGCACCTCTCACCTGGCTGGAGTCACCATCTTCCACGGGTCCATCCTCGCCCTGAACTTCCGACCAGGGTCTGGCAGCAGCCTGAGCACGGATAAGGTCTTTGCTGTGTTCTACTCGCTGGTGGTGCCCATGCTGAACCCCCTGATCTACAGCCTCAGGAACAGGGAGGTGAAGAACGCCCTGAGGGACTTTGTCAGCTGGAAGTAGCTTTGGCAGGATGTTTAGCTGCTGGTTTTGTGACAAAGGCCTCCAGAGCTTCAGTTGACACCAAGGACTTTTGTTTCCCCACCCTATTCCTTCACCTTAAAGATCTGGTTTGGAACCATTTCCAAGTCTGTCTTTCTTCCTATGACTGGCTTGTTGTCCTGGGTTCAGCAGTAGCAGTCATGTTTTTTTTTTTTTTTTTTTTTTTCCTTTGTGCTACCTGGTGCAGTGCTGTGTTTTGAGGTCCAGCCTGAGAACAGTGTTGGTGAAGCCGATGTTTTCAGTTGTTGCTAAGTGATGTTTACCCTGACCAAGGACTTTGTGAGGCTCATGCTCTGCCAGGGAGGAGGGGAAGCCGGGAGGAAGCAGAGATGGGGTGCCTGACCCAGGCTAGCCAAGGAGGTATTCCATACCACAGCACGTCATGGCTGGGGTGGGGGGTGACTGGGAGTTACCCGGAAGGACACGGGCTTCCGGGTGGAACTCGTCTTCTTGGCCGGTGGTATCGTATTCTCTTCCCTTGTTATTTTCCCTTATCATTGTTGTAGTTGATAGTAGCGGTGGTGATTTGTGTACTTTGGTTGCTGGACTGTTCCTGTCTCAACCCGTGGGAGTTGCACTCTTTCGATCCTCCTCCCCGTTCCTCCGGGAGTGGGGGAGAACCCCGGTGGGGGGGGGGACACGAACCTCGATTGTTGTCAGCTCGGCACCACTCACTGGGAGTGAGTGAACAAGTTACCTGACTGGGTTTAAACCACGACAGTTCTTTTTTGGCACCCAACGTGGGGCACGAGGGCTTGAGATAAGAACAGATCTGTCTGGATTGATAGTCACTCGTCACAATGCTGATTTATTGGCTCTCAAGGTTGTTCCTCTTGATTTCACAGTTTCAGTATATCGTATCTTACGTCCATCCAGTATTTGCTGTATTAGTGTTTTTCAAGTGTGGGGCTTGGGCTATGGTTTTTGTCCCATTGTACTTTATGGTAATGACTTGTAATACAATAGAATCATTGATCATGAAACTGATCTGGCTTATGTTCCCAGTGTGGTCACCACCTTTATATTTTGGGAGGTATATGATGGAGGTGCTTAGCAATTACACATCTTTTTTCTCCTTCTCAGGTGCTCAACCTGTGAAGGAGACATCCTTTTACCCTCCTAGTCGTCCCCCTAGACCATTTACATTTGAGAGTTTTGAATTTTTTGAATGGCATTTTAATGCTGTTGAGACTTGTTTGCTGATGGTGATGGGAATCACCATGCTAACACGCATACAGAGTGTGTTTTGCCCACTACTGATTTCAAGAGTTAAGCAGATTCAGGTTTGGGTCTTGTCTGGGGTCAAACGACGATGTAGGAGGACCGAGAGATTTTCCCAGAGGCTGGACAGCCATGAGTGGCAGGGTGTGTGGGATAGTATGGGCAAGTATCTAGGTCAGTGGGCCCCTCCAGTATTTTGGAATTTCACTACCGAACAATTGCAAAATCCAGAAGAATTAGTAAAACACTTAAATGAGGTGTGTGGTCATTCTGGCCATACCAGAGATGGACAAATCACGGCAACGTGCTGGGGCTTGGCCTATGCTTACAGGGCCTTGTTCAACACTATCCAGCACCTTCAAAAGGAAAAGAATGTCGGCGGATCTGAGGGCAAAGCGACAGTCGCTACTCAAACTTTGGCTGCAATGAACTGCGCAGCTACCCCAGTGGCAAGTACAGCAGCTGCTCAAACTTCAACTGCAACAGACAGCACGGTTACCCCAGCTCCAAGCACGGTAGCTACACCACCCCCAGCAACAAGTACAGTCGCTACTCAAACCACAGTGATAATCACTGCAGCCAAACCAGAGGACCAATTCGTACCAATATCGGTTGCCCCTGTACGCAAGAGAACAAGCAAAAAGGAGGCAAAAAGGGTGAAGCGAGATGAAGAACCAATGAATTCACCACCCGGTCCAGAATCTGATCAGGAGTCATCATCACATGACGAAGAAGAAGAAGAAGAGGTAACTTCTCGACCTCGGACCTCAACCGAGCTGCGGAATATGCGAAAAGATTTTACCCGTCAACCAGGGGAGCACATCATCACCTGGTTACTCCGATGCTGGGACAATGGGGCCGATGGTCACGAACTAGAAGGTACAGAAGCCAAGCAGCTGGTATCACTTGCTAGAGAAGGGGGAATTGACAAAGCAATTGCAAGAGGGAAAAAGTCCCTCAGTCTTTGGAGGCTGCTCTTGGCAGCTCTGAAAGAATGGTTTCCATACAAGGACGATGTTATGAGTCATTCAGCCAAGTGGACTACCATAGACAAAGACATCCAGTCTCTGAGGGAATCAGCCATCGTAGAGATGATCTATCACATCAAGCCGAATAACGGGGATACACCTATAGATCCAGATGAAGTTGAATGTACACGACCCATGTGGCGAAAACTTACACGGAATGCACCGTCATCATATGCCCATTCATTGGCAACAGTGACCTGGAATGACATAGTACCACTAACAGTGGATGAAATGGTTCATAAACTCCAAGAGTTCGAAGACAATCTCACCACTTCCATCATCTCAGCTGTGAAAAAACTGTCCCAGGACCTCGAAAAATTGAGGGACGATCTATGTGATTTATCCAGCTCCTCACGTGTACCAACACACGTCTCAGCTATTAACAAAAGGCGTCCTATTGTTCAAGAGAGGAAATACAGAAGGTATACGCCACGGGGTACCCTATGGTTTTACCTGCTGGATGACGGAGAAGACATGACAAAGTGGGATGGAAAACCTACTTCAGCTTTGGAGGAACGGGTGAGTGAACTGAAGAGGGGAGTAAGGGCCAAGACTGATCGTCCCATGAGAGCTACGGCTTCAGTCTCTGGTGAGCAGTTTCCCAGATGGAGTGGAAGAGCTGATTTTACTCCAGCTCCTGTGATAATGAAGAATAATCCCTTTCAACACGACTTAAGTGTCCAACACTGTGACGACCATTAGAGGGGCCCTGCCTCCAGCCAGGTGGAGGTAGGGGACAATCGCATTTATTGGACTGTGTGGATCAGATGGCCTGGCACATCAGTCCCACACAAGTATAAGGCTCTAGTAGATACTGGTGCACAGTGTACCCTGATGCCATCAAGCTGTCAAGTGGTGGAACCCATCTATATTTCTGGAGTAACAGGAGGATCCCAAGAGTTGACTGTGCTGGAGGCTGAAATCAGCCTGACTGGGAGGGAGTGGCAAAAGCACCCTATTGTGACTGGTCCAGAGGCTCCATGCATCCTCGGCATAGACTACCTCAAGAGAGGGTACTTCAAAGACCCAAAAGGGTACCGGTGGGCTTTTGGTATTGCTGCTTTGGAGACTGAGGAAATTGAGCAGCTGTCCACCTTGCCTGCTCTCTCAGAAGATCCCTCTGCTGTGGGGTTGCTGAAAGTTGAAGAACAACAAGTGCCAATTGCGACCACAACAGTGCACCGGCGGCAATATCGCACCAACCGAGACTCCCTGATTCCCATCCATCAGCTGATCCGTAGACTGGAGAGTCAGGGGGTGATCAGCAGGACCCGCTCACCCTTTAATAGCCCCATATGGCCAGTGCGAAAGTCTAATGGAGAATGGAGACTAACAGTAGACTATTGTGGCCTGAATGAAGTCACACCACCATTGAGTGCTGCCGTACCGGACATGCTAGAACTTCAGTATGAACTAGAGTCAAAGGCAGCCAAGTGGTATGCCACGATTGATATTGCCAATGCATTTTTCTCCATTCCTTTGGCAGCAGAGTGCAGGCCACAGTTTGCTTTTACTTGGAGGGGTGTCCAGTTCACTTGGAACCGACTGCCCCAGGGGTGGAAACACAGCCCTACCATTTGCCATGGACTGATCCAGACTGCACTGGAACAGGGGCAAGCTCCAGAACACCTGCAATACATTGATGACATTATTGTGTGGGGCGATACAGCGGAAGAAGTCTTTGAGAAAGGGAGGAAAATAATCCAAATCCTGCTGAAAGCCGGTTTTGCCATAAAACGGAGTAAGGTCAAGGGACCTGCACAGGAGATTCAGTTTTTGGGAATAAAATGGCAAGATGGACGTAGACAGATCCCCACAGATGTGATCAACAGGATAACAGCAATGTCTCCACCAACTAATAAGAAAGAAACGTAAGCTTTCTTGGGTGCAGTGGGGTTCTGGAGAATGCACATCCCAAATTACAGTTCGATTGTAAGCCCTCTCTATCATGTGACCCGGAAGAAGAATGATTTTAAATGGGGCCCTGAGCAGCAACAAGCCTTTGAGCAAATTAAACGCGAGATAGTTCATGCAGTAGCCCTTGGACCAGTCCGGACCGGGCCAGATGTAAAAATGTACTGTACACTGCAGCTGGGGAGAACGGTCCTACCTGGAGCCTCTGGCAGAAAGCTCCAGGGGAGACTCGAGGTCGACCCCTCGGCTTTTGGAGTCGGGGATACAAAGGATCTGAGGCCAGCTATACCCCAACTGAGAAAGAGATACTGGCAGCCTATGAAGGGGTTCGAGCTGCTTCGGAAGTGATTGGCACTGAAGCACAGCTCCTCCTGGCACCCCGGTTGCCCGTGCTGGGCTGGATGTTCAAAGGCAGGGTCTCCTCTACACATCATGCAACTGATGCTACATGGAGTAAATGGGCTGCACTAATTACACAACGAACTCGAATAGGAAATCTCAGTAGTCCAGGCATTCTAGACGTCATCATGGACTGGCCAGAGGGCAAAGATTTCGGAATGTCACCAGAGGAGGAGGTGGTGCGTGCTGAAGAGGCCCCACCATATAATAAACTGTCAGAAAGTGAAAAGCAGTATGCCTTGTTTACTGGTGGCTCTTGCCGTATTGTGGGAAAGCATCGGAGATGGAAGGCAGCTGTATGGAGTCCTGGACGACAAGTTGCAGAAACTGCTGAAGGAGAGGGTGAATCGAGTCAGTTTGCCGAGGTGAAAGCCATCCAGCTGGCCCTGGACATTGCTGAACGAGAAAAGTGGCCAGTACTTTATCTCTATACTGACTCATGGATGGTGGCAAATGCCCTGTGGGGGTGGTTGAAGCAATGGAAGCAGAGCAACTGGCAACGCAGAGGTAAACCCATCTGGGCTGCTGCACTGTGGAAAGATATTGCTGCCAGGGTGCAGAACCTGGTGGTGAAGGTACGTCATGTAGATGCCCATGTACCCAAGAGTCGGGCCACTGAGGAACACCAGAACAACCAACAAATGGATAAAGCGGCTAAGATTGAAGTGGCTCAGATGGACTTAGATTGGCAACATAAAGGTGAATTATTTTTGGCCCGGTGGGCCCATGACACTTCAGGCCATCAGGGCAGAGATGCAACATATAGATGGGCCCGTGATCGAGGGGTGGACTTAACAATGGACACTATTGCCCAGGTTATTCATGAGTGTGAAACATGTGCTGCAATTAAACAAGCCAAGCGGTTAAAGCCTCTTTGGTATGGAGGACGATGGTTGAAGTATAAGTATGGTGAGGCCTGGCAGATTGACTATATCACACTGCCACCAACCCGCCAAGGCAAGCGCCATGTGCTTACCATGGTGGAAGCAACCACCGGGTGGCTGGAAACATACGCTGTGCCCCATGCCACTGCCCGGAACACCATCCTGGGCCTTGAGAAACAGATTTTGTGGCGACACGGCACCCCAGAGAGAATTGAGTCAGACAATGGGACTCATTTCCGGAATAACCTTATAGATATTTGGGCCAAAGAGCATGGCATTGAGTGGGTATATCACATCCCCTACCATGCACCAGCCTCTGGGAAAATCGAACGGTACAATGGGCTGTTAAAAACTACACTGAGAGCAATGGGTGGGGGAACTTTCAAGCATTGGGATACACATTTACCAAAGGCCACCTGGTTGGTCAACACCAGAGGATCTGCCAACAGGGCTGGCCCAGCCCAGTCAGAACTTTCACATATTGTAGAGGGGGACAAAGTTCCCGTGGTGCATATGAAGAATTTGCTGGGGAAGACAGTCTGGGTTATTCCTGCTTCAGGTAAAGGCAAACCCACTCGTGGGATTGCTTTTGCTCAGGGACCTGGATATACTTGTTGGGTAATGCGGGAAGATGGGGAAGTCCGATGTATACCTCAAGGGGATTTGATTTTAGGGGAACTCAATTGTATGCTGTTGCCTGCTGTGTAATGCTTTTATAGCCCATCAACTAGATGTCTCCAGGTCACCAGCGACTGGCCCTGACTTCCCTCCAGCCATCATCCCAACAGAGAATGAACTTGGAACATCATGGACCGAATGGACTCGGCAGCATTATAGGGATTGGTCCATGCACTAAGAAAATGATCTTTTCCTCTTGGTCTGTATGTATATGGATGTATATATATGGGAGAGCGATGGTGTATTGAAAATGTGGGATCTGAGCACGACGTGAATGGTATGGAATAAGGGGTGGATAATGTCCTGGGTTCAGCAGTAGCAGTCATGTTTTTTTTTTTCTCCTTTGTGTTAGCTGGTGCAGTGCTGTGTTTTGACTTCCAGCCTGGGAACAGTGTTGGTGAAGTCGATGTTTTCAGTTGTTGCTAAGTGATGTTTACCCTGACCAAGGACTTTGTGAGGCTCATGCTCTGACAGGGAGGAGGGGAAGCTGTGAGGAAGCAGAGATGGGGCGCCTGACCCGGGCTAGCCAGGGAGGTATTCCATACCACAGCACGTCATGGCCGGGGTGGGGGGTGACTGGGAGTTACCCAGAAGGACAAGGGCTTCCGGGTGGAACTCGTTTTCTTGGCTGGTGGTATTGTATTCTCTTTCCTTGTTATTTTCCCTTATCATTGTTGTAGTTGAAAGTAGCGGTGGTGATTTGTGTACATTGGTTGCTGGACTGTTCTTGTCTCAACCCGTGGGAGTTGCATTTTTTCGATCCTCCTCCCCGTTCCTCCGGGAGTGGGGGAGAACCCCGGTGGGGGGGGACACGGACCTCGATTGTTGTCAGCTCGGCACCACTCACTGGGAGTGAGTGAACAAGTTACCTGACTGGGTTTAAACCACGACACCATTGCAGGGGGGGTTGGAACTTGATGATCTTAAGGTCCTTTCCAACTCGAACTATTCTATGATTCTATGATTCTATGACTCCTCTATGACTCCTCTATAAAACCTCTATGACTCCTCTATGCTTCTTTATTGACTGCTCTGACATCTTATTGACTTCTCTACAACTGCTCTATGCCTTCTCTAAGACTCCTCTATGACTCTATGACACTATGACTCCTCTAAGACTTCTCTATGACTCTATAATACTATTACATCTCTATGACTCCTGTATGAGTCCTATATTCCTCCTCTATGACTCCTCTATGACTCCTTCATGACTCCTCTGACTCCTCTATGACTCTGCTATTACTCATCTATGAACACTCTACAACTCCTCTATGACTCCTCTATTACTGCTCTAATACTCTTCTTTGACTCCTCTATGACTCCTCTATGACTCTTCTATGACTCCTCTTGAACCAACCTACGACACCCCTACGATGCCTCTATGACTCCACTGTGACTCCACTGACTCCTCTATGACTCCTCTATGACTCCTTTATTACTCCTCTATGACTCCTCTATGACTCCACTATGACTCTACTATGACTACCCTGTGACTCCTCTATGAATCCTCTATAACACTATGACTCCTCTATGACTTTGCTATAACTCTATGACTACTCTATGACTCCTCTACCACTCCTCTATATCTCTATGACTATGATTTGTCTATGACAGATATTTGAATGCTCTATGACTCCTCTATGACTTGTCTGTGACTCGTCTATGACTCGTCTATAACTCCTCTATAACTCTATGACTATGATTTGTCTATGACAGATATTTGAATGTTCTGACTCCTCTATGACTCGTCTATAACTCCTCTATAACTCTATGACTGATTCCTCTATGACAGATATTTGAATGCTCTATGACTCCTCTATGACTTGTCTATGACTCTTCTATAACTCCTCTATAACTATGACTACTCTATGATTCCTCTATGACAGATATTTGAATGCTCTATGACTCCTCTATGACTTGTCTATGACTCGTCTATAACTCCTCTTGGACACCTCTATGGCAACTCTATGACGCTTCTATGACACCTGTATGATGCCTCTATGAAGCTTTTATGACTCCTCTGTGACTCCACTGTGACTAGATTGTGACCGTCGTATGACTCCTCTGTGACTCCACTGTGACTAGATTGTGACCATTGTATGACTCCTCTATGACTCCTCTGTGACTCCTCTATGACTTCTCTATGACTCCTACATGACTCCTCCATTACAAATCTATGAATCCTCTATGACTCCTCTATGACTACTCTATGACTCTTCTTTGACTCCTCTATGACTGCTCTATGACTCCTCTATGACTCCTCTTGAACGCCTCTATGATGCCTCTATGACACCTTTATGACGCCTCTATGACTCCACTGTGTCTGTATTGTGACTCCACTGAGACTCCACTGGGACTCCTCTATGACTCCTCAATGACTCTTATATGACTCCCCTATGACTCTTCTATGAATCCTCTATAAATCTATGACTCCTCTCTGACTCCTCTATGTCTCCTCTATGACCTCTCTATGACTCCACTATGACTCCTCTATGACCCTTGTATGACTCCTCTATGGCTCCTCTATGACTCTGTATGACACTATGACTCCTTTATGACACCTCTACGACTCTTCTATGACTCCTCTTGGATGTCTCTATGACGCTGCTATAATGCCTCTATGAAGCCTCTATGACTCCACTGTGACTCCTCTGTTTCTCCACTGTGACCCCTGCATGACTCCTCTATGACTCCTCTATGACTCTTCTAAGACTATTCTATGACTCATCTCTGACAATTCCTCATTGACCCCTCTTTGACTCCTCTATGACTTCTCTATGACACTATGACTTCTCTATGACTCCTCTATGACTCCTCTATGACTCCTCTATGACTCCTCTATGACTCTTCTATGACTCCTCTGTGACGCCGCTGTGATTTCTCCATGAATCCTCTCTGACACTTGAACAACACCTCTATGATTCCACCATGACTCCTCTATGACTCCTCTATGACTCTTCTAAGACTCCTCTAGGACTCCTCTCTGACTCCTCTCTGACCCCTCGTTGAGCTCTCTGTGACCCCTCTATGACACATCTATGACTAATCTATGACGCCTCAATGTCGCCTCAAAGACGCCTCTATGACATCACTATGACGCCTCTATGACTCCACTATGATTCTTGTATGACTCCCCAGTACTCCTTTATGACTCCTCTGTAACTCTATGACTCCTCTGTGACTCCTCTCTAGCTCCTCTTTGACTCCTCTATGACCCATCTAAGACTCCCCTATGACTCCATTATGACTCTTCTAAGACTCATCTAGGACTCCTCTAGGACTCCTCTAGGACTTCTCTATAATACATCCATGATTCTATGACTCCTCTATGACTCGTGAATGACTCGTCTATGATTCCTTTTGGATGCCTCTGATGCATCTATGAAGCCTCTATGACTCCTCTCTGACCCCTCATTGACCTCTCTGACTATTCTATGACACTATGACTCCTCTGTGACTCCTCTGTGACTTCTCTATGATTCCACTATGACTCCTCTTTGAGTCCACTATGACTTCTCTAGGACTCCTCTAGGATTCCTCTAGGACTGCTCTATGACTCCTCTATGACTCCTCTATGACTCCTTTATGACGCGTCTATGACTCCTCTTGAATGCCTCTATGATGCCTCTATGACGCCTGGATTACTCCTCTATGACAGTATGATTCCTCTATGATGCTACGACTCCTCTATGACTCTAAGACACCTCTATGACTCCTCTATGACTCTAAGACACCTCTATGATTCGTCCATGACTCTTCTATGACTCCACCTTGACTCCACCGGGACTCCACTGTGAGCCCTGTATGACTCCTCTGACTCCTCTATGATTCCTCTATGACTTCTCTCTGACTCCTCTATGACTCCTCTATGACACTATGAATCCTCTATGACAATATGACTTCTCTATGACTCCTCTATGACTCTATGAACACTCTATTGATTTATGAGCCCTCTATGACTCTCTGATTCCTCCTTGACTCCATGACTCCTCTATGACAGCTAAATGACACTATGTCATTATTACTCCTCTCCGAATCCTTTATGACTCCACTATGACTCATCTAAGACTCCGCCATGACTCCTCCATGACTCCTCTACAAGTCTTCTATGAGTTCTCTGAGTCCTCTATGACTTCACTATGACTTTTCTGTGACTCCTCTATGACTTTTCTATGAATCTATGACTCCTCTATGACACTATGACTACTCTATGACTCTCTGACTCCTCTCTAACTCGACTCTTGAGTCCTCTATGACACCTCTATGACTCCTCTATGACCGCTCATTGACGCCTCTATGTCTGATCTATTATTCCTCTAAGGCATCTCTATGACGCCTCTGTGACGCCCCTATGACTCCACTATGATTCCTTTATGACTCCTCTATGACTCCTCTATAACAATATGACTCCTCAATGACTCATCTACTCCTCTCTGACTCCTCTCTGACGCCTATATTATGCCTCTTTGATGACTCTATGACTTCACTATGATTCATTCATGTCTCTCCTATGACTCCTCTATGACTCCTCTGTGACTCCTCTTTGATTCCTCTATGATTACACTATGTCTCCTCTTTGACTCCACTATGACACTTCTTTGACTCCTCTAGGACTCCTGTAGGACTTCTCTATAACTCTATGACTCCCCTGTGACTCCTCTGTGACTCCTCTGTGACTCCTGTTTGACTCCACTATGACTCCTCTTTGACTCCTCTAAGACTCCTCTATGACTCCTTCTAAGACTGTTCTGTAACTCTATGATTCCTCTGTGACACCTCTATGACTCCTCTATGACTGAACTGTGATTCTTGTTTGACTCCACTATGACTACACTTTGACTCCAGTATGACTCCACTAGGACTCCTCTAGGACTCCTCTTGGACTCCTCTAGGACATGTGTATGACATATCCATGACACTGTGACTCCTCCATGACATCTCTGTGACTACTCTTGGACGCCTCTATGACACCTCTATAACTATAATGTGATTGCACTGTGACTCCACTGTGACCCCTGTATGACAACTCTATGAATCCTCTATGACTCTTCTCTGACTCCTCTCTGATCCCTCATTGACTCCTCTTTCACTCCTCTATGACTTCGCTATGACACTATGACTCCTCAAGGACTCCTCCGTGACTCCTCTGTGACTCCTCTGTGACACTTCTCTGACTCCTTAATGACTCCTCTATGATTCCACTATGACTCATCTTTGACTCTAGGACTCCTCTGTGACTCGTCTATGACTCCCCTAGAACTCCTCTAACACTCCTCTATGAGTCATCTATGATTCCGTTAGGACTATTCTAGGATTCCTCTAGGACTCCCCTATGACACCTCTATGACTCCACTAAAACTCCACTATGACTCTTCTGTGACTCCTCTAGGACTTCGCTATGACTCCTCTATGACACTTCTATGACTCCACTATGACTCCAGTCTGACTCCACTATGAAAACTCTATGACTCCTCTGTGGCACCTATATGACTGCCCTTAGACTCTTCTATGACTCCACTAGGACTCCTCTATGACTCCGCTAGGACTCCTCTACGACATCTCTATGACTCCACTATGACTCATCTATGATTCGGCTATGACTTTGCTATGACTCCCCTATGACTCCTCTGTGACTACTCAATGACTCCTCTGTGACTCCTATACGACACTATGACTCCTCTATGAATCCTCTTTGAGTCCTCTGTCTCCTCTATGATACCCCTATGACTCTATGATACTATGACTACTCTCTGACTCCCCTATGACACCTCCATTACTCCTCTATGACTCCTCTATGACTCCTCCATGACTCCTCCATGACTCCCCTATGACTCCTGTAGGACTCCTTATTGACTGCTCTGACACCTTATTGACTCCTCTGCGACTCCTCTATGACTCCTCTATGACTCCTGTATGAATCCTTTATGACTTCATGGAACAATGACTACTCTATGACTCCTCTATGACATCGCTATGAATGCTCTGTGACACATCTATGAATCTATGACTCCCCTATGACTCCTCTATGACTCTTCTACGAGTTCTCTATGATTCCTCTATGACTCTATGACACTATGACTCCTCTATGAATCCTTTATGACTACTCTATGACTCCTCTATGACTCCTCTATGACCCCCCTATGACTCCTCTTTGACTCTATTACTCCTCTATGACTCCACTATGATTGCTCTATGACCATCCTAAGATGCCCCTATGACTCCTCCATGACCCCTCTAAGACTCCTCTATGAATCCTCCATGACTCATCTAAGACTCCTCTATGAACACCCAATGACCCCTCCATGACTCCTCTAGGACTCCTCTAAGACTCCACTAGGACTTTTCTAGGATTCCTCTAGCACTCCTCTAGGACACCTCTCTGATGCCTCTCTGACTCCTCTCTGACTCCTCGAAGACACTATGACTCCTCTAAGACACTATGACTCCTCTATGAATCCTCTTTGAGTCCTCTGTCTCCTCTATGACACCCCTATAACTCTGTGATACTATGTCTACTCTCCAACTCCTCTATGACTCCTCTATGACTCCTCCACGACTCCTCTATGACTCCTGTAGGACTCCTTATTGACTGCTCTGACACCTTATTGACTCTCTGACTCCTCTATGACTTCTCTATGATTCCTCTATGACTTCTCTATGACTCCTCTATCACTCCTGTATGAATCCTCTATGACTTTAGGCAATGACTCCTCTATGACACTTCTATGAATGCTCTACAACACATCTATGAATCTATGACTCCCTTATGACTTCTCTATGAATCCTCTGACACCTCTATGACTAATCTACTATTCCTCTTCCACTCCTCTACTTCTCTGTGAGTAATCTGCGACTCCTCTACGACTCCTCTATGACTCCTCTCTGACTCCAATATGACTCCTCTAAGACTCCTCTAAGAATCCTCTATGACTCCTCTAAGACACCCCTATGACTTCTCTACGACCTATCTATGACTCCTCTATGACCACAGAATGACCATTCTATGACTCTGCTACGACCCCTCAATGACTCCTGCATGAAACCTCTATGACTTTATGACACAGTGACTCCTCTATGACACATCTATGAATCTATGATGCCTCCAACTCCTCCATGACTCCTCTATGACTCCTCCATGACTCCTCTATGACTCCTCCATGACCCCTCTATGACTCCTCCATGACCCCTCTATGACTCCTCCATGAAAGCTATACGACTCCTCTATTACTCCACTATGACTCCTTCCTGATTCCTCCAAGGCTCCTCTATGACACATCTATGACTCTATGACTCCTCTGTGAATCTCTGACTCTTTTCTGACTCCTCTCTTACTCCTCTATGACTCCTCTATGATTCCTCTTTGACTATTCTATGACTCCTGTATGAATCCAATATGACTCCTCTATGATTTCATTATGACTCCACCACGACTCATCTATGAATCCTCCTTAACTCCTCCATAACGCCTCTATGACACATCTGTGACTCTGTGACACCTCTATGACTCTCTGACTCCTCTCTGACTCCTCTCTGAATCCTCTATGATTCCTCTATGACTCCACTTTGACCATTCTATGACTCCTCTATGACTCCACTATGACTCCACTATAACTCCACTATAAATCCTCTATGACTCATCTGTGACTATTCAATGAACCCTCTAATAATCCTATATGACTCCTCTAAGATGCCTCTAAGAATCTTCTTTGACTCCTCTAGGACTCCTCTATGAGTCCCCTAGGACTCTTCTATGACTCCAGTATGACTCCTCTATGACTCATCTACAACTCCTCCATGACTCCCCTATGACTCCTCTATGAGTCCCCTATGACACGCCCATGACTCCACTATGACTTCTCTATGACTCTTCCATGACTCCTCCATGACTATTCCATGACTTCTCTATGACTCCATTATGACTCCAATATAACTCCTCTATGACTCCTCTATGACTCTTCCGTGACTCTTATATGACTCCTCTATGACACCTCCATGAATACTCTATGACTCCTCTATGTCTCCACTATGACTTCTCCGACTACTCTATGACTCCTGTGACTCCTCTCTGATTCCTCTATGACACATGTATGAATTTATGACTTCTCTATGACTCCTCCATGATCCCTCTATGACTCCTCTATGACCACTAAATGAAACTTCTATGACTTCTCTACGACCTGTCTATGACTCCGCTATGCCCTTATGACACAATGGCTCCTCTATAACTCCTCTATGACACCTCCATGATTCCTCCATGACTCTTCTATGACTTCTCTATGACTCTCTATGACTCCCCTGTGAATGCTGTATGACTCCTCTATGACTCCTTTATGACTCCTCTATGACTGATATTTGACTGCTCTATGACTCCTCTATGACTCCTTTATGACTCCTCTATGACTGATATTTGACTGCTCTATGACTCCTCTATGACTCCTTTATGACTCCTCTATGACTGATATTTGACTGCTCTATGACTCCTCTATGACACCCCTATGACTCTATGACTCTTCTATGACCCCTCTTTGACTCTAGGACAGTATGACTCCTCTATGACTCCTCTATGACTCCTCTATGACTTCTCTATGACCCCTCTATGAGTCCTCTATGAGTCCTCTATGACTCCTCTGACTCCTCTATGACTCCTCTATGACTCTTCTATGACTCTTTTATGACTCCCCTATGATTCCTGAATGTCTCCTCTATAACTCTATGAAACCTTTATGACTCCTCTATGACACATCTATGATGCTTCTATGATGCATCTATGACCCCTCTGACTCCACTATGACTATTATGACTCCTCTGAGTCGTCAATGAGCCCCCGACTCTTCTATGACTCCTCTATGACTCCTCTATAGCACTATGACTCCTCTATGACTCCTCTACGACTCCTCTATGAGTCCTCTATGACACCTCCATGACTCTATGACTCCTCTCCGAATCCTCTGTGAGTCTTGGACAGGATGACTTTTCTATGACACCTCTATGATTCCTCTGTGATGCCTCTATGACCCGTCTATGACCCGTCTATGACTCCTCTATGACTCCTCTATGTAACCTCTATGAAACCTCTGTGACTCCTCTATGACTCTATGACTTCTCTATGACTGCCCTATGAATCTCTGATTCCTCTGTGACTCCTCTCTGACTTTTCTAGGACACCTCTATGACACCTCTGTGACTCCTCTATGTCACTATGACTCCTCTATGACTCGTCCATGACTCCTCTATGACTACATTGTTACTGCTGTATGACTGCTCTATGACTTCTCGATGACATCTCTGTGACTTTTGACATCAAGACTCCTCTCAGACTCCTTTATGACTCCTTCATGACTCCTCTATGACTCCTCCATGAATCCTCCATGACACCTCTATGACTCCTCTATGACTTCTCCATGACCCCTCTGTGACTCCTCTATGACCACTCAATGACCCATCTATGAGTCCTCTATGACCCCTCCATGACTCCTCTACGACTGCTCTATGACCTCTATGACTCATCCAGGACTCCTGTATGACTTCTCTAGGACTCCTCTATGACACCTCTATGACTCCTCTATGACTCCCCTAAGACTCCTCTATGACTCCTCTATGACACCTCTATGATGCCACTATGATGCCTCTATGACCCCTCTATGACCCCCATTGTGACTCTGCTATGACTCCTAAGATTGCTCTATGAGCCGTCTGTTAGCCATCTGACTCCTCTATGCCTCCTCTACAACACTATGACTCTTCTACGACTCCCCTACAATATTACTGACCACCTTTACAGCAGTGAAGATAAAGGAACAACCTGCTCGGATACATCATTCAAGAATTAAGAAAGCACCAGAGCCAGAGAAGACATGGCGGATCGAACCTTCAGGACCCTTACGTGTAAAATTGCGTCGGTCATAATTTGGACTCATATGATAACTGGCGCACGAGCTTGGGACCAGAAATTACACCTGAAGTTAGTGCAGAATATTACTAATGTTTTTCGTCGTACTGACTGTTGGGTGTGTGCACAGTTGCCTAAATCAGGAGAAAGCCTGGATCTCCCATTAATTGGAGTTCCAATTAAGGGGGCATGCACCTTAGATGCTGTAATACCCAATGTTACTATTATCAACAGGTATCCTTCTGGGACCTGGATTAGAACTTTTGCTAAACGGATTAAGAGAGGGTTTAACCCTATTGTTGAATGGCACACTGCATTTCATAGTTTTGTAAGAGGGCTAATTCCATCTTTGGGAGTAAGTGAATTAGAGAAGGCAATTGTAAATATCTCAGCAACCGTAGAGGAAATGGAAAGTAAAACCATTGATATAATTCAGGCAGAACAACAAGAGATAACCAGCCTGTCTAAAGTGGTATTACAAAACTGAATAGCTCTAGACATGTTATTGGCAGGACAAGGAGGGGTTTCTTCCATAATCAATGAAAGTTGTTGTTCCTATACAGACTAAAGTGGCAGAATCGAAACAGATCTGGAGGAAATTTGGAAACAAACTAAGATATTTCATGAAATGGCCATGGATGACATCTCCTGGGGTTTTGAAGAAATATGGAAAAAATTAACTTCATGGTTACCTGAACCTCTCCTGGTTGAGGCAACCTGTTGCAGGAATATTGATGTTATTTGTTTTAATATTACTTGTGGTATGATACAACGTTCCCTCTGGTCTTGTAAATGGTCTATGATCAGTTATGACGATTGGCAAAGGAACGAAATTAAGCACCAGGTAGAAACGGGAAATTATTTCAAAAAGACTTTAGACGGTAATGGTAATATAAAAAATGTTGCAAAAGAATTTGCAAAAGGACAGAAAAAGGGGGAATTTGAGAAAAGGGGGGGGGCAAAACATTACAAAATGAAATATATATACCTTTAGAATCAGTTTTAAGTAATGTTGTTTGATGGCTTTGTAACAGTAGCAATGGAAAATTACTGAGGTGCAGGATACACAGAAAAAAAACAGAGCGCAGCTAGAGAACAGACTGAGAATTCTTTCTCGTGTAAGATAAACCATTACAGCTGACGTAGTTTTAGGCCCTTATGACCTTAGTACAAAATGAGTATAAGAAAAACAGTCTAGAAGAACAGGACACAGGGATAAGGGGTATCTGGGAATGGCAGGTGTCCAGGATGGGCTGCAGTTAAACTAATTGATAAGTAGAAGGACAGGAGGATTGTTATGTCTGTGGTGTACCCCTTGGGTACAGCAGCCTTGAGGGAGACCGTGCCAAGAGCTGTGCTGGAGCTGAGGGAAACCACATCCACTCTTTGCCTCCTCACGCACAACTGCAGGCTCTCAGCTTGGCCAGGCAGCAGTTACCCTTCGGACGGCTTTTAGGTGCCCAGAGGTGTCACCCAAGAGGACTCTGATGCTGGCACACGCCTCACCAAAGGCAGCTTGTACAGCCTGGGCTCCCCTGGGTTGCCCTTGGCACCTTTATCAAAGGTAACTGCAACATGTCCTTGTCCTCCCTCCCAAGAGACCTCTGCCAATCCAATGGCCTTTCACAAGGGGGATCCCAAAGGAATGCCGATCTTCCCCTGTAACGGCACTGCCACTGTCCTGCCTGTTACACCGCGTCCTTCATTCCTCTCATCTTTCGTAGATTTTCCTTTCAAATAACCCTTTCAAATAAATCAGATGCCCTTTGTAATCTTCCTGCACTCGGAAACCTCCCCAGTTCCCTGGAAGACAATCTGGAAGACTTGACAAAAACTACACGGTGAGACATGGCTCATCAGGGTTTAATGAGCCCCATGGTGTATTTGGGCTGAGGCCGTGAACCTCAGGTGCTGAGAGGAGACTGAGGAAAGCTCTCAAGAAGTCCAACTCAGAAACAAAGCCCCAAGAGTGTGCAGCATTAATGGGGCCCCACTGAGGGCTGCTGCTGACAAAGCCTCCCCAGGGACTCGTTAAAGCAAGTAACTGCAGGCTGTGATTACAGGGAGACAAAGGCAAAGTGCAGGTGTCTGATGGTGAGAAAACCCTTGGTTTGTTTGATGATGCAGAAAGGCCAAGCCCTGACCACAGCCCTTGGAGAAGCAGAGCCTGAAATCCTGAGACTGAAAGTTCTCCTCATAGGCCTTGATGAAAGAGGCAACTGCCATAGCCCAGGACACAGAGGCCTTTTGTTCTTTTGGGCCTTTCAGCCATGCCAGAACCCTGTCATCTCTGCTGCAGGCTGTCCTACACTGGCCCATGCCTGCACCTCTTTCCCTTCAGGCTGTTGACCCCCATCTTGCTTTCCCAGGTAGCTCTCACCTGGCATTTCTGTACCTTCAGTCCCATCTCTGCACCCATGGCTGTCTGTTCCTTGAAACACAAAACTGTGGGCTGAGCCAGACTCCCTCTGGGTGACCTCTTGCACCACAAGTCCACCTTTTGAGAGACATTTCTCTTTCCTAACTTCGAATCTCAACCTTCCAGGCTGCACTTTGCAGAGGTTTCCTTCTCTTCCTGCTAGCAGCAAAAACTACATCATCTCTGAAGCCACATTTCACCTAGTTGTAGGCTGCTACTATAGTGTCAATTCAGCAGGTGGAGTGAATATCCCTCAGCAAGATGATCTAAAGGAGGCTTCTAGAGGAATGGGTGATGCCATCAGTATAGAGAACTAAGCACCATGGGAGAGCAGTGGGAAAAGGCAATGGTCTGGATTGAGAACTTCTTGGCAAGAGTCTAAAGGAAAGGTGGTGTCCTTGGGTGCAAGGTACCCCATGCTCTGGGGACAGGGCACCTCATCTGGGACAGCTTCCTGCCTGTAGCACCCTCTCTGCTGCACACACCCCACTCTCTGCCAGCACTCACAAGTGTCTCACAGAAGCTTTGCACCTCCCCTGCAGCAGCGACTCCTCACTGCAGGAGGTTCCTGCAATCCCCAGGCTCAGGGATGGATCCTGCATTCCAGGCAAGTTTGGGTAGTGCAGGAGAGGGAGACAGGAAGGTGGGCTCATGGGGCATGATGAGCAGCGTTCAGGCACCCCCTGCCGTGGGCATTCCCCATGTGTCACGCTGAGGCATGTTCCAATGAGGGAAAGTTCTCAGATAGCCTCTGGTTTGTCCAGGGCCTGCAGCCACACTCCAGGAACACCTACTCCTCCTCCCCCTACAGACACCAACTGCTCTCCATTGCTGGGCTCCATCCTGATTGTAAGGGCTTGTTAAAGCCCTGAACCATCACCTTGCTTCTTGCTGACTTCCCTCCACCCTCTCTCACCTCCCTACACACTGTTCATTGCCACCAGTAAGTAACTGAAGAGTAAAGAAGCTCTCAAGGCTTTCCTCAGGGGCTGACCATGTTTCTCCATTCACCATTGATGGATGCATTGAGTGCCAGGTGTGAGGTTCCTGCAGAGGCAGAGATGCCCCTGGGCAGAGCCGTGCTGCCGGGAGGGGTGTGCAGGGCAGAGCTGAGCACACAGCCCATGGCATGGGCTCTGGGAGCACTGAGAGGGAGCAGAGGTGGGCACAGAGCAGCAGCTCCTGGCAGGGACAGCTCCAGGCAGCAGAGACATGGGCAGGGAGTGGGGGGACCTGATGCAGCACTTGCCTGAGCCGATGGGAACAAGGTTTCCTTCTGTCCTGGCTGAACCTCTCCTCTGTCACTGTCCCCCACTGCCTTTTGTCCTCCCACCAGGCACCATGGTGAGGAGCCTGGCTCTGTATTCTCCATGTCCTCCTTGCCACTACAGGCAGCCAGTCCCCAACAGCCTTCCCTTCCGAAGATCTCAGGTCCCCATCAGCCTTCCCTTCTCCAGGATGGACAAGCCCAGCTTCCCCAGCCTCTCCACACAGGCACGTTCTCCAGTCCCTGCCTGTCCTGAGGGCCCGTTGCTAAACCCCCTCCTGCTTGCCAATAGCGTTCCTGAAGTGGGGATGTGAAACCTGGATGGAGGATTCCAGATCATCCCTTCCCTTGTTCTCCTGCCGTGCTCCTGCTCATACAGCCCACGATGCTGCTGTCCTCCCTTGCTGCCTCCTGTCCAGCTCCTGCCCACCCAGACCTTTCCCATGGGCTGTTCTCAGCCAGGCAGCCCCAGCCTGTGCCATTGTAGGGGAGTTCCCTGCAGGGACCCCTGTGTCCCCTGCTCTCCTGCCCACGACACCCTGAGAGCTCTGCACCCCCCCCCATGCCATCCCATCTCCCCACACCAGCACAACAGCCCTGGCCCTTGGCCTCCCCAAGAGCCCTCCCTGCTCCAGGCACAGAGCAGCCATCTCAGAGCTGGAGCAGCCAGAAAGCTGATTGCATTCCCCTTCATTCCTGCCATGTGAGGACATATCACAGAGAAGAAGTTTCTGCAGGATGGTTTATTGTACTTAAATACAATTAGAGACCCCCACTGACACAAAGCCTGTGTGTCAGACAACACGAGTGGCTACTTAAGCAGGAGGAGATGAAAACTGACATTTACATGAAGACATCACCACAAATTGAAGCAGGAAAGACATGGCCTCTCATATCCTACAATGGAAGCCCTTTGCAGGGTAAAGGAAGCAGTATATGGTTGCTGAAAGCCATCCATTCACCAGCTTCCTCACAGCATCCTTCAGCTCCTGGTTCCTCAGGCTGTAGATGAGGGGATTCACTGCTGGAGGCACCACCGAGTACAGCACTGACACCACCAGGTCCAGGGATGGGGAGGAGATGGAGGGGGGCTTCAAGTAGGCAAAGACAGCAGTGTTGACAAAGAGGGAAAGCACAGCCAGGTGAGGGAGGCACGTGGAAAAGGCTTTGTGGCGTCCCTGCTCAGAGGGCATCCTCAGCACAGCCCTGAAGATCTGCACATAGGACCCCACAATGAACAGAAAACACCCACATGATAAACACACACCAACCACAAGAAGCCCAACTTCCCTGAGGTAGGAGTGTGAGCAGGAGAGCTTGAGGATCTGGGGGATTTCACAGAAGAACTGCTCCACAGCATTGCCTCGGCACAGGGGCAGTGAAAATGTATTGGCCGTGTGCAGCAGAGCATTGAGAAACCCAGTGCCCCAGGCAGCTGCTGCCATGTGGACACAAGCTCTGCTGCCCAGGAGGGTCCCATAGTGCAGGGGCTTGCAGATGGCCACGTAGCGGTCGTAGGACATGACAGTGAGGAGAGAATACTCTGCTGAGATGAAAAAGACAACGAAAAAGAGCTGTGCAGCACAACCTGTGTAGGAGATGGACCTGGTGTTCCAGAGGGAATTGGCCATGGATTTGGGGACAGTGGTGGAGATGCAGCCCAGGTCCAGCAGGGAGAGGTTGAGGAGGAAGAAGTACATGGGGGTGTGGAGGCGCTGGTCGCAGGCTGTGCGGGTGATGATGAGGCCGTTGCCCAGGAGCGCAGCCAGGGAGATGCCCAGGAAGAGCCAGAAGTGGCAGAGCTGCAGCTCCCGCGTGGCTGCGAATGGCAGGAGGAGGAACTGGGTGATGGAGCTGCCGTTGGACATCTGCTGCCTCTGGGCATGGGGCAGTGTCAGAGGAGAAAAAGGCAGTGACAGGTTAGGACAGGAGGGGTGTCAGATACAGAAGTTCAGTTTACACATGACTCTGAGCACATTATAGGAGGACAGGAAAGGCTCAGTGTCATCACCAGTGATGTCATTATACTGCTGGGCTTTCTTCATACATACAATCAGGAGAACATGCATCAGGCAAAAAGTCTCAGTTTTTTGCAGCTTAGTACATAGCCTAGAGAGCTTCAGTGTCCATCACTCCTTTCCCATTTGCCCTCTTCTTACACTTGCACTGCCTGTAAGATGCCTACACACACATTGATCTTAAATGCCCAAGAAATATCTGTCCTGTGCTGAGACCAGGGGAGAACGGTTTCAAAGGACAGTCCACAGAGCTCTCACACTGAGAAGCAAAGGGCTGTGTGCAGCAGAGCACGGCCAGCAGCCACCTCCAGTGCCAGACCCCAAGTGAGCTGCCTGAACGCACCCTCCCCAGGGCTGGGCTGCACTTTCCCCCACTCCCTGCCCATCCATATCTCTGCTGCCTGGAGCTGTCCCTGCCAGGAGCTGCTGCTCTGTGCCCAGCTCTGCTCCCTCTCAGTGCTCCCAGAGCCCATGCCATGGGCTGTGTGCTCAGCTCTGCCCTGCACACCCCTGCCTGTGCAGGGGCTCAGGAGCAGCTCACACAAGCCCTCACAAGACTCTCGGTGCCTCCCCCAAAGCAGAGAAGAAAATTCCCAGCTCCCACTGCCCAACCTGCCCACCAAGAGGGAAAAACATCAAAGCTCAGCATCCTTCCCTATCAGGTAAATGATGCCTCAGTGTCTTTCAGAGGGACCCTCTGAAGAAGTGCTCAGAGTGACGGCAGATTGGAGCAGCGTCACCCACCCAGCACTTCCCTTCCCTGCCAGGGGCTGTTCCCTTCCCCTCAGCTCCCCTCTCCCCCTCCGAGCTCCATGGGGAGCTCCCGGGCAGGCCGAGTGCTGACCCTGGTAGGCAGCAGAGTCCCTGCCCCTGCACACAGCCTTTGGGCTGCAGGGACCCTGCTGCAAGGGCAGCGCTGGGCACCCCTGGCTGCACACCCACATTCACACCCTGCAGCCAGCCCCGGGACAAGGGACCTGCCTTGTCCTGTCCCTGCATGGTGCAGGGGGAAGCCCTGCTCTGCAGCACATCCTCCTCCTTATCTACAGAGAGAAACTGCAGCTGCATTGCCCTGCACCCAGTGCCTTACCACAAACAGGACTGGGAAGGTTTCTCCTTCAGAAGGTTCCTCCTCCTCCTCCTCAGCATCCTCCACTGCCAAGTGCCTTTAAGCTCCCTGTGTCTCACAGGTCTCCCCTCGGTCCCAGCTCAGCTGCAGAGGCCCAGCCCAAGGTGGCTCTGCCTCTGCCCCCTGGGCTCCTTCCAGGGCTCCCTGGGGCTCCAGGGAAACGCCATGGGAAACAGCCTGATGATACAAAGATTTAAGGCTATAAATCTTCGTTTCTTACAAGCAATCAATTAATTTGAAAATGGCCCTTTGAGAACATCGAGTCCAACCATTAACCTATCTCTGGGAAGTCCACGCACTGAGCATGAGAACATGTCTGGTAGGATACCCTGGTTGGATGGTCAGCAACAGCAACTGGGGCTTTAAAGTTGAATTTTACATCCTACCTTTATTTCACTAATTTATATCCTATTCTGTTTGTTGTTAAACATTCTGCTATACATTAGAGCATAGAAATCAGCTGGACAAGTTATGTTGATGCAGAAACCTGTCCATGTATATAATTGTACTTAAACCCATTTAGGAAATTCTTAACAACTGAGTAAAGCAACCAAACATCGCCCTCAATTTATAACTGGAATTCAGTACAACTCTGTTTGTTGGCACAGCAGCAAGAGGTGAGCACAGCACTCTGAGAAAGATGGACCGACTTTAGTTACGGGGTGGAATGCATCTCGATCTGTGCACAGCCATCTAGCTCCATCTCAGTGTGTTGTGTTAGGTTGGATATTTAATTGCAGGTGCGTGTATATTAGCTTCAGTGATCAAGTGATGTTAGAAATCCTGTGATTGAGTTTACAAATGCAAACTGCTGCTAGCTGGCATTTGTGATCCTTTAGGTGAATACCAGGCCTGAGACTATGATGGAATCCAGCTGCACGCAGACTGCTCTCGGAGAGGGAGCTTAGCAAGCAAAGAGATCCAATCTGAACCTCGTGACTCAACAAGAGGGTCTCCCTTATTCCTTTCTGTTCGCAGTTTCTATACACATGATTTCAGTTCAATGCTGTATAAATCACTTGAATCCAGTCCTGGATAAATCCTTGCCGAGTCTGACACAATCTCTTTTTGTAGATGGTGGAGTGGGGCCTCGCCACCAAATCCTGAGGAATCCTGCTTTTAGAAATTCACATTAAAATCACTTTTGCTGGTATGTGTGGAAGTGATTCTTTCAGCAATCCTAAACAGTTTCACAAGAGGCATGCGGGATTTCTCTGGGAAACACGTTCCAGTGTCTCACCACCCTCACAGGAAAGAATTTCTTCAGAGAACCGAGTTTCTGTTTCACTGCAGACAAAGCAGGCAGGAGAGAAGGGGTGGGGAGCACGCACCCCAGCCCCGACTCCACACAGGGCAGCGAGGGGTGCTGCTCTTCACTACAGCACAGCTGGGCTGAACTGAGTCAGTGCTTACACAGAAACCTGTCCTTGTCCCTGATGAAGCTCTACAGGCCACAGGCTTCTCCACAAGTACCAGCCCATCTGTTTTCCTTGTCACGTCTTGCCCAGTGTCACAAGCTGTGGCACAAGGGGAGGCCCTTGTTGCTGTTTCTCCTGGAACACAGGGAAGTAGAAAATGAAATACTTTTTTTAATAATGAAACCCATTCCAGTGACCACGGAAAATATGGAACAAGATGCTAGAGCCAAACAGGTTTTACCAGGAAGAGCTACAATTAGCTAAAAATTCCCTCCTGCGCTGTTTCCTTTCCCAGCCCATGGATACTTTCCTCAGTAACTGGCAAGTGCACATGACACAGCAAGAGATCTGTGTCAAGCAAGGCCAGGCAAGGCAAGGCAATGCAAGACAAAGGAAGGCAAAGCAAGGGAAAACAATGCAAGGCTAGGGAAGGCAAGGCAAGGCAAGGTAAGGCAAGGCAACTCAAGGTAAGGCAAGGCAAGGCAAGGCAAGGCCAGGCAAGGCCATGACAGGCCAGGCCAGGCCAGGCCAGGCAAGGAAATGCAAGGAAAGCCAAGGCAATGCAAGGCCAGGCAAGGCAATGCTAGCCAAGGCAAGGCATGTCCAGGCCAGGCTAGGCCAGGAAAGGCCAGGCAAGGCAAGGCAAGGCAAGGGAAGGCCAGGCCAGGCCATGCCAGGCAAGGCAAGGCAAGGCAAGGCCAGGCAAGGCAAGGCAAGGCAAGGCCAGGCAAGGCAAGGCAAGGCAAGGCTAGGCAAGGCATGGCAAGGCAAGGGAAGACACGGCAAGACAAGGCAAGGCAAGGAAAGACAAGACGTGGCAAAGGAAGGAATGGCATGGCAAGGTGATGCGAGGCAATGAAAGGCAAGGCAAGGCAAAACATGGCAAGGGAAGGTAAGTCATGGCGAGGTGAGGAGAGGCGAGGCGACGCGAGGCGAGGCAATGCAAGGCACGGCATGGCAAGGCAAGGGAAGGCAATTCATGGTGAGGCGAGGTGAGGCGAGGCAAGGCAGAGCAACAGAAATAAAGACAGAGTGAGGTGAGGTGAGGCAAGGCGAGGCGAGGCAAGGCAAGGCAAGGCAAGGAAAGGAAAGGCATGGTGAGGCGAGGGGAGGCAAGGGGAGGCAAGGAAAGGCATGGTGAGGCGAGGGGAGGCAAGGCAAGGCAAGGCGAGGTGAGGCAAGGCAATGTAAGGCAAGGCAAGGTAAGGCAAGGCAAGGCCATTAAAGTCCAGGAAAGGCGAGGAGAGGTAAGGCAAGGTGAGGCAAGGGAAGGGAAGGAAAGAAAAGTCAAGGCAAGGCATGGCAATGGAAGGCAAGGCAAGGCAAGAAAAGGCAAGGTAAGGCGAGGCAAGGCATGGCAAGGCAAGGCAATGCAAGGCAAGACAAGGCAAGGAAAGGAAAGTAATGGCGAGGTGAGGCAAGGCAAGGGAAGTCCAGGCAAGGCAAGGGAAGTCCAGGCAAGGCAAGGAGAGGCGAGGAGAGGCAAGGCAAGGCAAGCAATGGCAATGTAAGGAAAGTAATGGCGAGGTGAGGCAAGGCAAGGCAAAGGAAGGAAAACCCTTGCAAGGCGATATGAGGTGAGGAGAGGCGAGGCGATGAGAGGTGAGGCGAGGTGATTAGAGGCGAGGAAAGGCAACGCAAAGCAAGACCAGGGAAGGCAATGCATTGCAAGGAATGGCAAGGCAAGGAAAGGCAAGACAAAGCAAGGGAATGCAAGGCAAGGCAAGGGAAGGCAAGGGAAGATAAGGCAAGGCAGGGCAAGGGAAAGAAAGACCTGGCGATGTGAGGCGAGGCGAGGCAAAGCAATGCAAGACAAGGCAAGGAAAGGCAAGGCATGGCAAGGGAAGGAAAGGCATGGCGAGGCGAGGCAACACAAGGTGAGGCAAGGCAAGGCAATGCAAGGCAAGGCGAGGCAAGGCGAGGCGAAGCAAGGTGAGGCAAGGCGAGGCAAGGAAAGGCCATTCCTGGATAGGCAGGGCGAGGCTAGTCGAGGCAAGGTGAGGCAATGTGAGGTGATTCCAGGCAAAGCAAGGCAAGACGAGGCAAGGCGAGGCAAGGCAAGGGAAGGAAAGGCATGGCGAGGCGAGGCAACACAAGGTGAGGCAAGGCAAGGCAATGCAAGGCAAGGCGAGGCAAGGCGAGGCGAAGCAAGGTGAGGCAAGGCGAGGCAAGGAAAGGCCATTCCTGGATAGGCAGGGCGAGGCTAGTCGAGGCAAGGTGAGGCAATGTGAGGTGATTCCAGGCAAAGCAAGGCAAGACGAGGCAAGGCAAGGCAAGGCAAGGGAAGGAAAGGCATGGCAAGGCACGGCACGGCAAGGCATAGCAAGGCAAGGCAAGGGAAGGCAAAGTGAGATGAGGCAAAGCCAGGCAAGGCAAGGGAAGGAAAGACCTGGCGAGACGAGGCGAAGCAACGCACGGCAAGGTCAAGCAATGAAAAGCAAAGCAAGGCCATTTAAGGCCAGGCGAGGCGAGGTGAGGAGAGGCGAGGTGAGGCAAGGCAAGTGAAGGCAAGGCATGGCATGGCATGGCAAGGGAAGGAAAGTCATTGTAAGACATGGCAAGGCGAGGGAAGGCAAGGCAAGGGAAGGCCAGGCAAGGCAAGTCAAGGGAAGGCCAGGCATGGCATGCCAAGGGAATTAAAGGCATGGCAGAGAAGGGAAGGCAAGGCAAGGGAAGGCCAGGCAAGACAAGGCAAGTGAAGGCCAGGCAAGGCAAAGCAAGACAAGGAATGGCAAGGGAAGGAAAATCATAGCAAGGCATGGCAAGACAAGGGAAAGTAAGGCAACGGAAGTCAATTCAAGGGAAGGCAAGAAAAGGCAAGGCAAGGCATGGCAAGGAGACACAAGGCAAGGCGAGGCGAGGCAAGACAGGGCAAGGCAAGGCAAGGCATGGCAAGGGAAAGAAAGGCAGGGCAAGGCAAGGCAAGGCATGGCAAGGGAAAGAAAGGCATGGCAAGGCAGGGCAAGGCAGGGCAATGCAAGGCAAGGCAATGCAAGGCAAGGCAAGGTAATGCCAGGCAAGGCAAGGCAAGGCAAGGCAAGGCAAGGCAAGGCAAGGCAAGGCAATGCCAGGCAAGGCCAGGCTTGGGAAGGCAAGGGAAGGCAAGGTAAGGCAAGGCAAGACAAAGCAAGGCAAGTCAAGGCCAGGCCAGCCCAGGAAGGACAAGGCAAAGCAAGGCAAGGAAAGCCCTGCAAGGCTAGGAAAGGCCACGTCAAGCAGGGCAAGGCCAGGCTAGGCCAGGACAGTCAAGGCAATGGAAGGTACGGAAATTCAATGCAAGGCAAAGCAAGGCCAGGCCAAGCCATGCCAGGAAAGGCCAGGCAAGATAAGTCAATGCAAGGCAAGACCAGGCAATGCAAGGCAAGGAAAGACAAGGCAAGGCCATGCAAGGCCAGGTAAGGCCAGGCTAGGCCAGTCCACAGCAGGCAAGGCCAGGCTAGGTCAGTCCAAGCCAGGCAAGACCAGGCAATGCAAGGCAAGGCAACGCAAGGCAAGGCCAGGTAAGGCCAGGCTAGGCCAGTCCAGGCCAGGCAAGGCCAGGCCACGCCAGGCAAGGCAAGGAAATGCAAGGCAAGGCAAAGCAAGGCAAGGCCAGTCAAGGCCAGGTAAGGCCAGGCTAAGACAGTCCAGGGCAGGCAAGGCCAGGCTAAGCCAGTCCAGGCCAGGCAAGACCAGGCAATGCAAGGCAAGGCAAAGTAAGGCAAGGCCAGTCAAAGCCAGTCCAGGCCAGGCTAGGCCAGTCAAGGGCAGGCAAGGCCAGGCTAGGCCAGTCCAGGCCAGGCAAGGCAAAGAAATGCAAGGCAAGGCAAAGGAAGGCCAGGCCAGGCAAGGCAAAGCAAAGCCAGGCCAGGCAAGGCAAGGCAAGGCAAGGCCAGGCAAGGCCAGACAAGGCAAGGCAATGCCAGCAATGCAAGGCAAGGCAAGACAAGGCCAGGCAGCCAAGGCAAGGAAAGGACAGGCAAGGCAAGACAAAGACAGGCAAGGAAATGCCAGGCAAGGCCAAGCCAGGCAAGGCCAGGCAAGGCCAGGCAATGCAAGGCAAGGCAATACAAGGCAAGGCATTACAAGGCAAGGCAATGGAAGGAAGGCGCGTCAAGGCAAGGCCAGGCCAGGCCAAGTCAGGCAAGGCTAGGCAAGGCAAGTGTCGTGGTTTAAAACTAGTCAGGCAGCTCCATCACTCACTTCCCCCCTTCTTGCCCTCCCCCTACTCCCAGAGGGTACGGAGAGGAGAATCGAAAAGAATGCAACTCCCACAGTTTGCGAAAAGAACAGTTTAGTAGGTCAGGTATAACACAAATCACTACTGCTACCACCAATAATACTAATGATAAAGGAAGTAACAAGGGAAGAGAATACAACACCTCAGCACCAGCCGGCCGATAACTCGCCCTGCAGCCTGACCAAGCACCGACCGATACCTCCTCTAACCTGGAGTCCTAGCCCTTCCAGGTAACTCTCAGTTACATCCTGGGAATGACGTGTGGTGGTATGGAATACCTCTTTGGTCAGTTTGGGTCAGGTGTCCTGTCTCAGATTCCTCCCAGCTTCCCCTCCTCCCTCGCAGAGCATGAGGCTCACAAATGTCCTTGGTCAGAATAAACATGACTTTGCAAAAACTAAAAACATTGCTGTTATCAGCTCTGCTCCCAGGGCGAAAGTCAAAACACAACGCTGAACCAGCTACTAAGGTGAAATATGACTGCTACTGCTAAACCAGTATCCAGCCCTGATTGCATACCATTCACGTCATGCCCAGGTCCTACATTTTCAATATGCCATTGCTCTTACATATATACATCCATATATACACACAGACAGTGAGAAAGAGATCATTTCTTAGCGCATGGACCAATCCCTATAGATTTGCTGAGTCCGTTCTGTCCATGATATCAGGTTTCATCTCTTAAAACAGTCTTTCAGAACAGGAGAGGCTGTGTGCAGTGTTCACACAAGTGAATCTCCTGGGCAATAGCGTCCATTGCTAAGTCCACCCCTTCATCATGAGTTCACCTGTATGTTACATCTCTGCCCTGATGGCCTGAAGTGCTATGGGCCCACCAGGCTCAAAATAATTCACTGTCCCCTTCAGCAGTTTCTGCACCTTGTTGCTGGGGACTCCATACAGCTGCCTTCCATCTCTGATGCTTCCAAAACACTGGAGGGGCCTCGTTTACTAGATACTTGCCCATACTGTCCCACACATCCTGCCACTCATGACTGTACAGCCTTGAGGAAAATCTCTTGGTCCTCCAATATCAACCATAGACAAGACCCAAACTCGACTCTGCTTAACTTTTGAGATCAGACAAAATGGTGGTGGATAAAACACAGTCTGTGTGTCTGCCAGCATGCTGATCCCCACCACAATCAGCAGGCAGGTCCCAAGGGTACCCAAAGGCCATTCAAAACCTTCAGACCTCTCAAAGGATGCTGCTGTACTTGTCACTGGGACTGGGGTAGCTGCTGTGCTTGCTGGCACTCCCACCACCAGCTTCCCTTTTCCTGAGTCCAGATCTTCCTCCTCTGCCTTGCTGGGAAATGCTGCGTGGTCTCCTGCATCCTCCTGGGGCTCGGCTGGCAGCTTCCAGGGAATGCTCTCGGCCGTCGTGGGGCTGAGCTCGGTCACGGGTCTCCACCGCCTTCTCCCACTGCTCTGCAGCCACCTCCTTCTACCCCTCGACAGCCCTGACATCCCCCACCAGTAGCCGCTGCCTGCCGGCCTCCAGCCCCGCTCCCCCCACCTCTTGGTCCCGGGGCCGCTCTCCCAGGCCAGTTCAGCAGCTGCTGGCTCCCTCAGCCGCTCCCCCTCGGCTCCCCACAGCCTCTTGAAGATGGAGGTGAGGACTAGGGCCAGGACGGGGAAGGGCAGTGTACAGGTACAGGTACAAGTCCACGGCCACGTCCGTCCTGCGCTGCTGCTGGAGCCTCCCTGTATTACAAGTTATTGCCATGACAGCACAAGGGGGAATGGCTTTAAGCTGAAAAAAAGGGGATATTTAGCTTGACTTTAGGAGGAAGTTGTTCCCTTTGAGGGTGGTGGGACACTGGCACAGGGTGCCCAGAGAAGCTGTGGCTGCCCCATCCCTGGCAATGTTCAAGGCTGGATTGGATGGGAGTCACCTTTGCTCTGAAGCAGTGAAGTCCAGCTCTGCTTTGCACAACGCATGTCAGATGAAATACAACTTGGCTGTAAAGTTTTCTACATGTACTCATGATTTGGATGCGTGTGGGCTGTACAACTGAAGCTCAGCATGGCCTTAGAATCATTTTGTCTGTTATATATTTACTGGCTTAACATTGCTGAGGTTGTTTTGGGGGGTATAAAACATTATTTCTTTGAAAGAAAATCAGAAGAGTATTGAAACAGGGAGAAGTTCTCAGCTCTTTGAAGCGTAGTGCAGAGCCAGGGGAGCTGCAGCATCCATCAGTCCTTTCCCATTTCCCCTGTGCTCAAACTTGCACTGCCTGTAAGATGCCTTCACACACAAACTGATCTTAAGAACCCCCACAAACATCTGTCCTGTGCGGAGAGCAGGGCAGCACGGTTTCAAAGGGCAGGTCACAGATCTCTCATGGGCAGAAGCAGAGGACTGCGTGTAGCAGAGCATGGCCAGCAGCCACCTCCAGTGCCAGACCCCAAGAGAGCTGCCTGAACGCACCCTTCCCTGGGCTGGGCTGCACTTTCCCCCCACTCCCTGCCCAGGCTATCTGAGAACTTTCCCTCATGGGAACATGCCTCAGCGTGGCACATGGGGAATGCCCACTGCTGGGGGTGCCCGAACGCTGCTCATCATGCCCCATGAGCCCACCTTCCTGTCTCCCTCTCCTGCACTACCCAAACTTGCCTGGAATGCAGCATCCATCCCTGAGCCTGGGGAATGCAGGAACCTCCTGCAGTGAGGAGTCGCTGCTGCAGGGAAGTGCAAAGCTTCTGTGAGACACTTGAGAGTGCGGGCAGGGAGTGGGGTGTGTGCAGCAGAGAGGGTGCTACAGGCAGGAAGCTGTCCCAGATGAGGTGCCTGTCCCCAGAGCATGGGGTACCTTGCACCCAAGGACACCACCTTTCCTTTTGGCTCTTGCCAAGAAGTTCTCAATCCAGACCATTGCCTTTTCCCACTGCTCCCCCATGGTGCTTAGTTCTGTATACTGATGACCTCACCCATTCTTCTATAAGTCCCCTTTAGATCAGCTTGCTGAGCGATATTCACTCCACCTGCTGAATTGACACTATAGTAGCAGCCTACAACTAGGTGAAATGTGGCTGCAGAGATGATGTAGTTTTTCTTGCTAAGAGGAAGAGAAGGAAACTTCTACAAAGTGAAGCCTGGAAGGTTGAGATTCGAAGTTAGGAAAGAGAAATGTCTCTCAAAAGGTGGACTTGTGGTGCAAGAGGTCACCCAGAGGGAGTCTGGCTCAGCCCATGGCTTTGTGTTTCAAGGAACAGACAGGGATGCGTGCAGAGATGGGACTGAAGGTACAGAAATGCCAGGTGAGAGCTAGGTGGGAAAGCAAGATGGGGGTCAACAGCCTGAAGGGAAAGAGGTGCAGGCATGGGCCAGTGTAGGACAGCATGCAGCAGAGGTCAGGGTTCTGGCATGGCTGAAAAGCCCAAAAGAACAAAAGGCCTCTGTGCCCTGGGCTATGGCAGTTGCCTCTTTCATCAAGGCCTATAAGGAGAACTTTCATCCTCAGGATTTCAGGCTCTGCTTCTCCAAGGGCTGTGGTCAGGGCTTGGCCTTTCTGCATCATCAAACAAACCAAGGGTTTTCTCACCATCAGACACCTGCACTTTGCCTTTGTCTCCCTGTAATCACAGCTTCCAGTTACTTGCTTTAACGAGTCCCTGGGGAGACTTTGTCAGCAGCAGCCCTCAGTGGGGCCCATTAATGCTGAAGGCACTTGGGGCTTTGTTTCTGAGTTGGACTTCTTGAGAGGTTTCCTCAGTCTCCTCTCAGCACCTGAGGTTCACGGCCTCAGCCCAAATACACCATGGGACTCATTAAACCCTGATGAGCCATGTCTCACCGTGTAGTTTTTGTCAAGTCTTCCAGATTGTCTTCCAGGGAACTGGGGAGGTTTCCGAGTGCAGGAAGATTACAAAGGGCATCTGATCGAAGTTATTTGAAAGGGTTATTTGAAAGGAAAATCTATGAAAGATGAGAGGAATGAAGGATGCAGTGTAACAGGCAGGACAGTGGCAGTGCAGTTACAGGGGAAGATCGGCATTCCTTTGGGATCCCCCTTGTGAAAGGTTATTGGATTGGCAGAGGTCTCTTGGGAGAGAGGACAAGGCCATGTTGCAGTTACCTTTGATAAAGGTGCCAAGGGCAACCCAGGGGAACCCAGACTGTACAAGCTGCCTTTGGTTAGGCGTGTGCCAGCATCAGAGTCCTCTTGGCTGACATCTCTGGGCAACTAAACGCCTTCCGAAGGGTAACTGCTGCCTGGCCAAGCTGAGAGCCTGCAGTTGTGCGTGAGGAGGCAAAGAGTGGATGTGGTTTCCCTCAGCTCCAGCACAGCTCTTGGCACGGTCTCCCTCAAGGCTGCTGTACCCAAGGGGTACACCACAGACATAACAATCCTCCTGTCCTTCTACTTATCAATTAGCTTAACTGCAGCCAATCCTGGACACCTGCCATTCCCAGATACCCCTTATCCCTGTGTCCTGTTCTTCTAGCCTGTTTTTCTTAACTCATTTTGTACTAAGGTCATAAGGGCCTAAAACTATGTCAGCTATAATGGTTTATCTTACATGAGAAAGAATTCTCAGCCTGTTCTCTAGCCGTGCTCTGTTTTTTTTCTGTGTGTCATGCACCTCAGTAATTTTCCATTGCTACTGTTACAAAGCCATCAAACAACATTACTTAAAACTGATTCTAAAGGTATATATATTTCATTTTGTGATGTTTTGCCTCCCCCCTTTTCTCAAATTCCCCCTTTTTATGTCCTTTTGCAAATTCTTTTGCAACATTTTTTATATTACCATTACCATCTAAAGACTTTTTGAAATAATTTCCCGTTTCTACTTGGTGCTTAATTTCGTTCCTTTGCCAATCGTCATAATTGATCATAGACCATTTACAACAGCAGAGGGAACATTGTATCATACCACAAGTAATCAATAGTAAAACAAATAACATCAATATTCCTGCAACCGGTTGCCTCAACCAGGAGAGGTTCAGGTAACCATGAAGTTATTTTTTTCCATATTTCTTCAAAACCCCAGGAGGTGTCATCCATGGCCATTTCATGAAATATCTTAGTTTGTTTCCAAATTTCCTCCAGATCTGTTTCGATTCTGCCACTTCAGTCTGTATAGGAACAACAACTTTCATTGATTATGGAAGAAACCCCTCCTTGTCATGCCAATAACATGTCTAGAGCTATTCAGTTTTGTAATACCACTTTAGACGGGCTGGTTATCTCTTGTTGTTCCGCCTGAATTATATCAATGTTTTTACTTTCCATTTCCTCTATGGTTGCTGAGATATTTACAATTGCCTTCTCTAATTCACTTACTCCCAAAGATGGAATTAGCCCTCTTACAAAACTATGAAATGCAGTGTGCCATTCAATAATAGGGTTAAACCCTCTCTTAATCCGTTTAGCAAAACTTCTAATCCAGGTCCCAGAAGGATACCTGTTGATAATAGTAAAATTGGGTATTACAGCACCTAAGGTGCATGCCTCCTTCCAGCTGGGGGGCAGAGTCTTATAAGCATTTTCTCCACATAACCAGTACCTTTAGGAACAGGCCATCACTGAACTACAATACCATCTATATTAATAGCACGATCGCAATTTGAATGGTGACCTACATCTGTGGCATTGAAACAAGCATGATCTCCTACCCTGGTTCCTGGTGTAATACATCTTTGTGCACAGGTGTAATGTTTATTACCTGGAATAGGATTAACTATTCCAAAGTTTAACCTTTCCTTCGAATACAGATTGCTAGTGTTCACCCACAAATTTGTCCATGAGGCAGTGTTTGGAATTGGAACTCCAATTAATGGGAGATCCAGGCTTTCTCCTGATTTAGGCAACTGTGCACACACCCAATAGTCAGTACGATTAAAAACATTAGTAATATTCTGCACTAACTTCAGGTGTAAGTTCTGGTCCCAAGCTTGTGCTCCAGTTATCATATGAGTCCAAATTATGACCGACGCAATTTCATACGTAAGGGTCCTGAAGGTTCGATCCGCCATGTCTTCTGTAGCTCTGGTGCTTTCTTAATTCTTGAATGATGTATCCGAGCAGGTTGTTCCTTTATCTTCACTGCTGTAAAGGTGGTCAGTAATATTGTAGGGGAGTCGTAGAAGAGTCATAGTGTTGTAGAGGAGGCATAGAGGAGTCAGATGGCTAACAGACGGCTCATAGAGCAATCTTAGGAGTCATAGTAGAGTTACAATGGGGGTCATAGAGGGGTCATAGAGGCATCATAGTGGCATCATAGAGGTGTCATAGAGGAGTCATAGAGGTGTCTTAGGGGAGTCATAGAGGAGTCATAGAGGAGTCATAGAGGTGTCATAGAGGAGTCCTAGAGAAGTCATCCAGGAGTCCTGGATGAGTCATAGAGAGGTCATAGAGCAGTCGTAGAGGAGTCATGGAGGGGTCATAGAGGACTCATAGATGGGTCATTGAGTGGTCATAGAGGAGTCACAGAGGGGTCATGGAGAAGTCATAGCGGAGTCATAGAGGTGTCATGGAGGATTCATGGAGGAGTCATAGAGGAGTCATGAAGGAGTCATACAGGAGTCTGAGAGGAGTCTTGATGTCAAAAGTCACAGAGGTGTCATCGAGAAGTCATAGAGCAGTCATACAGCAGTAACAATGTAGTCATAGAGGAGTCATGGACGAGTCATAGAGGAGTCATAGTGACATAGAGGAGTCACAGAGGTGTCATAGAGGTGTCCTAGAAAAGTCAGAGAGGAGTCACAGAGGAATCAGAGATTCATAGGGCAGTCATAGAGAAGTCATAGAGTCATAGAGGAGTCACAGAGGTTTCATAGAGGTTTCATAGAGGAGTCATGGAGGAGTCATAGACGGGTCATAGACGGGTCATAGAGGCGTCACAGAGGCATCATAGAGGTGTCATAGAAAAGTCATCCTGTCCAAGACTCATAGAGGATTCGGAGAGGAGTCATAGAGTCATGGAGGTGTCATAGAGGACTCATAGAGGAGTCGTAGAGGAGTCATAGTGTTATAGAGGAGTCATAGAGGAGTCATAGAAGAGTCGGGGGCTCATTGACGACTCAGAGGAGTCATAGTAGTCATAGTGGAGTCAGAGGGGTCATAGATGCGTCATAGAAGCATCATAGATGTGTCATAGAGGAGTCATAAAGGTTTCATAGAGTTATAGAGGAGACATTCAGGAATCATAGGGGAGTCATAAAAGAGTCATAGAAGAGCCATAGAGGAGTCAGAGGAGTCAGAGGAGTCAGAGGAGTCATAGAGGACTCATAGAGGGGTCATAGAGAAGTCATAGAGAAGTCATAGAGGAGTCATAGAGGAGTCATACTGTCCTAGAGTCAAAGAGGGGTCATAGAAGAGTCATAGTGTCATAGAGTCATAGGGGTGTCATAGAGGAGTCATAGAGCAGTCAAATATCAGTCATAGAGGAGTCATAAAGGAGTCATAGAGGAGTCATAGAGCAGTCAAATATCAGTCATAGAGGAGTCATAAAGGAGTCATAGAGGAGTCATACAGCATTCACAGGGGAGTCATAGAGAGTCATAGAGAAGTCATAGAAGAATCATGGAGGAATCATGGAGGTGTCATAGAGGAGTTATAGAGGAGCCATTGTGTCATAAGGGCATAGCGGAGTCATAGACAGGTCGTAGAGAAGTCATAGAAGTTTCATTTAGTGGTCATAGAGGAGTCATAGAGGGGTCATGGAGGAGTCATAGAGAAGTCATAAATTCATACATGTGTCATAGAGGAATCAGAGAGGAGTCACAGGAGTCATAGAGTAGTCGGAGAAGTCATAGTGGAGACATAGAGGAGTCATAGAGTATTCATGGAGGTGTCATAGAGGAGTCATATAAGAGTCACGGAAGAGTCATAGAGGAGTCATAGAGGAGTTATATTGGAATCATAATGGAGTCATAGAGAAGTCATGGAATAGTCATGGAGGAGTCATGGAAGAGTCATAGAGAAGTCATAGCGGAGTCATAGGCGTGTCATAGGGGACTCATAGAGGAGTCATAGGGGAGTCATGGAGGAGTTGTAGATGAGTCATAGAGGAGTCATACTGGAGTCATAGAAGAGTCCTAGGGGACTCATAGAGGAGTCCTAGAGGAGTCAAAGAAGATTCTTAGAGGCATCTTAGAGGAGTCATATAGGACTATTAGAGGGTTCATTGAATAGTCACAGATGAGTCATAGAGGATTTATAGTGGAGTTATAGTGGAGTCATAGTGGAGTCATAGAGGAGTCATAGAATGGTCAAAGTGGAGTCATAGAGGAATCATAGAGGATTCAGAGAGGAGTCAGAGAGGAGTCAGAGAGTCATAGAGGTGTCACAGAGTCACAGATGTGTCATAGAGGCGTTATGGAGGAGTTAAGGAGGATTCATAGATGAGTCGTGGTGGAGTCATAATGAAATCATAGAGGAGTCATATTGGATTCATACAGGAGTCATAGAATAGTCAAAGAGGAATCATAGAGGAGTCATAGAGGAGTAAGAGAGGAGTCAGAAAAGAGTCAGAGATTCACAGAGGAGTCATAGAGTCATAGATGTGTCATAGAGGAGCCTTGGAGGAATCAGGAAGGAGTCATAGTGGAGTAATAGAGGAGTCGTATAGCTTTCATGGAGGAGTCATAGAGGGGTCATGGAGGAGTCATAGAGGGGTCATGGAGGAGTCATAGAGGAGTCATGGAGGAGTCATAGAGGAGTCATGGAGGAGTTGGAGGCATCATAGATTCATAGATGTGTCATAGAGGAGTCATTGTGTCATAAAGTCATAGAGGTTTCATGCAGGAGTCATTGAGGGGTCGTAGCAGAGTCATAGAATGGTCATTCTGTGGTCATAGAGGAGTCATAGATAGGTCGTAGAGAAGTCATAGGGGTGTCTTAGAGGAGTCATAGAGGATTCTTAGAGGAGTCTTAGAGGAGTCATATTGGAGTCAGAGAGGAGTCATAGAGGAGTCGTAGAGGAGTCGCAGATTACTCACAGAGAAGTAGAGGAGTGGAAGAGGAATAGTAGATTAGTCATAGAGGTGTCAGAGGATTCATAGAGAAGTCATAAGGGAGTCATAGATTCATAGATGTGTTGTAGAGCATTCATAGAAGTGTCATAGAGGAGTCATTGCCTAAAGTCATAGAGGATTCATACAGGAGTGATAGAGGAGTCATAGAAAAGTCATAGAGGAATCATAGAGAAGTCATAGAGGAGTCAGAGAGTCAATAAGGTGTCAGAGCAGTCAATAAGGAGTCCTACAGGAGTCATAGAGGACTCGTGGAGGAGTCATAGAGGAGTCATAGAGGAGTTGGAGAGTAGACATAGTATCACAGAGTTAGAGGGGTGTCATAGAGGAGACAGAGGACTCAAAGAGGATTCATAGAAGAGTCATAGTGTCTTAGAGGAGTCATAGTGTCTTAGAGGAGTCAGAGAGGAGTCAGAGAGGCATCAGAGAGGTGTCCTAGAGGAGTGCTAGAGGAATCCTAGAAAAGTCCTAGTGGAGTCTTAGAGGAGTCCTAGAGGAGTCATGGAGGGGTTATTGGGTGTTCATAGAGGAGTCTTAGACGAGTCATGGAGGATTCATAGAGGAGTCTTAGACGGGTCATGGAGGAGTCATAGGGGCATCTTAGGATGGTCATAGAGCAATCATAGTGGAGTCATAGAGGAGTAATAGAGTCAAAGAGGAGTCATAGGGGGGTCATAGAGGAGTCATAGAGGAGTCATAGAGTAGTCATAGAGGATTCATAGAGGAGTCATAGTGTCATAGAGTCATAGAGGAATCGTAGAGAACTCGTAGAAGAGTCATAGAGGAGTCATAGGGGAGTCATAGTTCATAGATGTGTCACAGAGCATTCATAGCGATGTCATAGAGGAGTCATAGAGTAGTCATTGTTCCATGAAGTCATAGAGGATTCATATAGGAGTCATAGAGGAGTCATAGAGGAGTCGCAGAGGAGTCAATAAGGTGTCAGAGCAGTCAATAAGGAGTCCTACAGGAGTCATAGGGAGTCATGGAGGAGTCATGGAGGAGTCATAGAGGAGTCATAGAGGAGTAATGGAGGTGTCATAGGGGAGTCAGAGAGTAGTCATAGCATCATAGAGTCATAGGGGTATCATAGAGGAGACAGAGGACTCAAAGAGGATTCATAGAGGAGTCATAGTGTCGTATAGGAGTCACAGAGGAGTCATTGAGTAGTCACAGAGGAGTCATAGGGGAGTCATAGCAAAGTCATAGCCGAATCATAGATGAGTCATAGTGGAGTCATAGAGATGTCGTAGAGGAGTCCTAGCGGAGTCATAGAGGAGTCCTAGTGGAGTCATAGAAGAGTCTAAGGGCAGTCATATAGGTGCCACAGAGGAGTCATAGAGTAGTCATAGTGGAGTCAGACTGGAGTCATAGAAGTGTCATAGAGGAGTCATAGGGGAGTCCTAGAGGAGTCATAGAAGAGTCATAGTGGAGTTTTAGTGGAGTCATAGAGGTGTCATAGGGGAGTCCTAGAGGAATCCTAGAATAGTCCTAACGGAATCATAGATGACTCATAGAGGAGTGTTAGAGGAGTTCTAGGGGAGTCATAGACGAGTCACAGAGGAGTCATAGAGTCAAAAATGAGTCATAGTGGAATCATAGAGGAGTCATTAAGGAGTCAGAGAAGTGTCACAGAGGAGTCACAGAGGAGTCACGAGGAGTCCTTGAGGAGTCATAGTGTCATAGAGAAGTCATAGAGGAGTGAAAGAGGAGTCAATGAGGGATCAGAGAGGAGTCAGAGAAGAGTCATAGAGGATTCATAGAGTTGTCATACAGGGGTCACAGTGGAGTCACAGTGCAATCACATTATAGTTATAGAGGTGTCATAGAGGCGTCCAAGAGTAGTCACAGAGATGTCATGGAGGAGTCACAGTGTCATGGATATGTCATACACATGTCCTAGAGGAGTCCAAGAGGAGTCCTAGAGGAGTCATAGTGGAGTCATATTGGAGTCAAAGTGTAGTCATAGTGGAGTCAAACAAGAATCACAGTTCAGTCATAGAGGAGTCATAGAGGTGTCACAGAGGAATCATAGAGTTACAGAACAGTCTTAGAAGGAGTCATAGAGGAGTCTTAGAGGAGTCATAGTGGAGTCAAACAGGAGTCACAGAGGAGTCACAGAGGAGTCACAGGGGAGTCATAGAGTTATAGAGAAGTCCTACAGGAGTCCTAGAGGAGTCAAAGAAGAGTCATAGTGGAGTCAAAGAGGAGACATAGTGTAATCATAGAGGAATCAAAGAGGAGTCACAGAGGAGTCATAGAGGAGTCATAGAGGAGTCATAGGAGAGACATGAATGAATCATAGTGAAGTCATAGAGTCATCAAAGAGGCGTAATATAGGCGTCAGAGAGGAGTCAGAGAGGAGTAGATGAGTCATTGAGGAGTCATATTGTTATAGAGGAGTCATAGACGAGTCATAAAGGAATCATAGTGGAGTCATAGGGGCGTCACAGAGGCGTCATAGAGATGCCTTAGAGGAATAATAGATCAGACATAGAGGCGTCAATGAGCGGTCATAGAGGAGTCATAGAGGTGTCATAGAGGAGTCAGAGTCGAGTTAGAGAGGAGTCAGAGAGTCATAGAGTAGTCATAGTGTCATAGAGGAGTCATAGATTCATAGAAAAGTCATAGAGGAGTCACAGAAAAGTCATAGTGAAGTCATAGAGGACTCAGAGAACTCATAGAAGACTTGTAGAGGAGTCATGGAGGAGTCATGGCGGAGTCTTAGATGAGTCATAGTGGAGTCATAAAGGATTCGGAGAGGAGTCATAATGACATAGTGTCATTTAGCTGTCATAGAGGAGTCATGGAGTCAAGGAGGAATCAGAGAGTCATAGAGGGCTCATAAATTAATAGTGTTCATAGAGTCATAGAGGAGTCATAGAGAAGTCATATTGTCATAGAGGATTCATAGTGTCATAGAGGAGTCATAGAGGAGTCATAGAGGAGTCATAGAGGAATCATAGAGGAGTCAGAGGAGTCATACAGGGCTCACAGTGGAGTCCCGGTGGAGTCAAGGTGGAGTCATAGAAGAGTCATAGACGAATCATAGAGGTGTCTTAGAGTCATAGAGGAGTCATAGAGGTGTCTTAGAGTCATAGAGGAGTCGTAGCATCATAGAGGAATCATACTGTCGTAGAGGAGTCATAGAGGAGTAATCCAGGCGTCATAGAGGCATCATAGAGGCATCCAAGAGGAGTCATATACGCGTCATAAAGGAGTCATAGAGGAGTCATAGAGCAGTCCTAGAGGAGTCCTAGAGAAGTCATAGTGGACTCAAAGAGGAGTCATAGTGGAATCATAGAGAAGTCACAGAGGAGTCACAGAGAAGTCATAGAGGAGTCATAGTGTCATAGAATAGTCAGAGAGGTCAATGAGGGGTCAGAGAGGAGTCATAGAGGCTTCATAGATGCATCAGAGGCATCCAAAAGGAATCATAGACGAGTCATTCACGAGTCATAGAGGAGTCATAGAATCATGGATGTATTATAGAGAAGTCCTAGAGGAGTCCTAGAGGAGTCCTAGATGAGTCTTAGAAGAGTCATAATGGAGTCATAGGGGAGTCTTAGATGGGTCATAGAGGAGTCAAAGAGGAGTTAGAGAGGAGTCACAGAGGAGTCACAGAGGAGTCATAGAGTTACAGAGGAGTCATAAAGGAGTACTGGGGAGTCATACAAGAATCATAGTGGAGTCATAGAGGCGTCATAGTGATGTCATAGAGGCATCTTTGAGGCGACATTGAGGCGTCATAGATTAGTCATAGATGTGTCATAGAGGGGTCACAGAGAGCTCAACGAGGGGTCAGAGAGGAGTCAGAGAGGAGTCCTAGAGGAGTCTTAGAAGAGTCATAGAGGAGTCATAGAGGAGTCATGGTGGAATCATAGAGGTGTTGCTCAAGTGTCAGAGAGGATTCATGGAGAAATCACAGCGGCGTCACAGGGGAGTCATAGAAGAGTCATAGAGGAGTCATAGAGGAGTCATAGAGAAGTCATAGTGTCAGAGAAGTCATAGAGGAGTCAAAGGGGTCAATGAGGAATTGTCAGAGAGGAGTCATAGAATAGTCTTAGAAGAGTCATAGAGGAGTCATAGAGGAGTCATGCAGGGGTCACAGTGGAGACACAGAGGAGTCACAGTGGAGACACAGAGGAGTCACAGTGGAGTCATAGAGGCTTCACAGAGGCCTTATAGCAGCGTCATAGAGACGTCCAAGAGGAGTCATAGAAGAGTCGTAGAGGTGTCATAAAGGAGTCATAGTGTCATACAGAGTCATAGAGGAGCCATAGAGGAGTCATACAAGGGTCATAGAGGAGTCATAGTGGAGTCATAGAGAGGTCATAGAGGAGACATAGAGGAGTCAGAGAGGAGTCATAGATTTATAGAGGATTCATAGAAGAGTCATAGGGGAGTCATATAAGAGTCATTGAGGAGTCATAGAGGAGTCCCAGTGGAGTCTCAGTGGAGTCACAATACAGACACAGTGGAGTCATAGAGGCGTCATAAAGGTGTCATAGAGGCATCATAGAGGCGTTCAAGAGGAGTCATAGAGGAGTCATAGAACAGTCATAGAGGAGTCAAAGAAGAGTCATAGAGTAGTCATAGAGGAGTCATAGAGGATTCATAGATTTGTAATGGAGGAGTCATGTAGGAGTCATAGAGAAGTCATAGAGGAGTCACAGAGGAGTCATAGAGGAGTCATACAATGGTCACAATCTAGTCACAGTGGCGTCACAGAGGAGTCATACGACGGTCACAATCTAGTCACAGTGGAGTCACAGAGGAGTCATAAAAGCTTCATAGAGGCATCATACAGGCGTCATAGAAGCGTCACAGAGTTGTCATAGAGGTGTCCAAGAGGAGTTATAGATGAGTCATAGACAAGTCATAGAGGAGTCATAGAGCATTCAAATATCTGTCATAGAGGAATCATAGAGTAGTCATAGTTATAGAGGAGTTATAGACGAGTCATAGACAAGTCATAGAGGAGTCATAGAGCATTCAAATATCTGTCATAGAGGAATCATAGTCATAGAGTTATAGAGGAGTTATAGAAGAGTCATAGACAAGTCATAGAGGAGTCATAGAGCATTCAAATATCTTTCATAGAGGAATCAGTCATAGAGTTATAGAGGAGTTATAGACGAGTCATAGAGGAGTCAGAACATTCAAATATCTGTCATAGACAAATCATAGTCATAGAGTTATAGAGGAGTTATAGACGAGTCATAGACGAGTCATAGACAAGTCATAGAGGAGTCATAGAGCATTCAAATATCTGTCATAGACAAATCATAGTCATAGAGATATAGAGGAGTGGTAGAGGAGTCATAGAGTAGTCATAGAGTTATAGCAAAGTCATAGAGGAGTCATAGTGTTATAGAGGATTCATAGAGGAGTCACAGGGTAGTCATAGTAGAGTCATAGTGGAGTCATAGAGGAGTCATAGAGGAGTAATAAAGGAGTCATAGAGGAGTCATAGAGGAGTCAGTGGAGTCACAGTGGAGTCATAGAGGCATCGTAGGGGTGTCGTAGGTTGGTTCAAGAGGAGTCATAGAAGAGTCATAGAGGAGTCATAGAGGAGTTAAAGAAGAGTATTAGAGCAGTAATAGAGGAGTCATAGAGGAGTTGTAGAGTGTTCATAGATGAGTAATAGCAGAGTCATAGAGGAGTCAGAGGAGTCATGAAGGAGTCATAGAGGAGTCATAGAGGAGGAATATAGGACTCATACAGGAGTCATAGAGATGTCATAGTATCATAGAGTCATAGAGAAGTCTTAGAGGAGTCATAGTGTCATAGAGTCATAGAGGAGTCTTAGAGAAGGCATAGAGCAGTTGTAGAGAAGTCAATAAGATGTCAGAGCAGTCAATAAAGAAGCATAGAGGAGTCATAGAGGTTTTATAGAGGAGTCATAGAGGAGTCATAGAATCATAGAATCATAGAATAGTTCGAGTTGGAAAGGACCTTAAGATCATCAAGTTCCAACCCCCCCTGCAATGGTGTCGTGGTTTAAAGCCAGTCAGGTAACTTGTTCACTCACTCCCAGTGAGTGGTGCCGAGCTGACAACAATCGAGGGCCGTGTCCCCCTCCACCGGGGTTCTCCCCCACTCCCGGAGGAACGGGGAGGAGGATCGAAAAAATGCAACTCCCACGGGTTGAGACAAGAACAGCCCAGCAACCAATGTACACAAATCACCACCGCTACTATCAACTACAACAATGATAAGGGAAAATAACAAGGGAAGAGAATACAATACCACCGGCCAAGAAAACGAGTTCCACCCGGAAGCCCGTGTCCTTCCAGGAAACTCCCAGTCACCCCCCACCCCGGCCATGACGTGCTGTGGTATGGAATACCTCCCTGGCTAGCCCGGGTCAGGCGCCCCATCTCTGCTTCCTCACAGCTTCCCCTCCTCCCTGTCAGAGCATGAGCCTCACAAAGTCCTTGGTCAGGGTAAACATCACTTAGCAACAACCAAAAACATCGACTTCACCAACACTGTTCTCAGGCTGGAAGTCAAAACACAGCACTGCACCAGCTACCACAAAGGAAAAAAAAAACATGACTGCTACTGCTGAACCCAGGAGATTATCCACCCCTTATTCCATACCATTCATGTCGTGCTCAGATCCCACATTTTCAATACACCATCGCTCTCCCACATATATACATCCATATACATACAGACCAAGAGGAAAAGATCATTTTCTTAGTGCATGGACCAATCCCTATATTCGGTCCATGATGTTCAAAGTTCATTCTCTGTTGGGATGATGGCTGGAGGGAAGTCAGGGCCAGTTGCTGGTGACCTGGAGACATCTAGTTGATGGGCTATAAAAGCATTACACAGCAGGCAACAGCATACAATTGAGTTCACTGGCTGTTTTCCCCTAAAATCAAATCCCCTTGAGGTATACATCGGACTTCCCCATCTTCCTGCATTACCCAACAAGTATATCCAGGCCGCTGAGCAAAAGCAATCCCACGAGTGGGTTTGCCTTTACCTGAAGCAGGAATAACCCAGACTGTCTTCCCCAGCAAATTCTTCATATGCACCACGGGAACTTTGTCCCCCTCTACAATATGTAAAAGTTCTGACTGGGCTGGGCCGGCCCTGTTGGCAGATCCTCTGGTGTTGGCCAACCAGGTGGCCTTTGGTAAGTGTGTATCCCAATGCTTGAAAGTTCCCCCACCCATTGCTCAGTGTAGTTTTTAACAGCCCATTGTACCGTTCGATTTTCCCAGAGGCTGGTGCATGGTAGGGGATGTGATATACCCACTCAATGTCATGCTCTTTGGCCCAAATATCTATAAGGTTATTCCAGAAATGAGTCCCATTGTCTGACTCAATTCTCTCTGGGGTGCCGTGTCTCCACAAAATCTGTTTCTCAAGGCCCAGGATAGTGTTCTGGGCAGTGGCATGGGGCACAGCATGTGTTTCCAGCCACCCGGTGGTTGCTTCCACCATGGTAAGCACATGGCGCTTGCCTTGGTGGGTTGGTGGCAGTGTGATATAGTCAATCTGCCAGGCCTCCCCATATTTATACTTCAACCATCGTCCTCCATACCAAAGAGGCTTTAACCGCTTGGCTTGTTTAATTGCAGCACATGTTTCGCACTCATGAATAACCTGGGCAATAGTGTCCATTGTTAAGTCCACCCCTCGATCACGGGCCCACCTGTATGTTGCATGTCTGCCCTGATGGCCTGAAGTGTCATGGGCCCACCGGGCCAAAAATAATTCACCTTTATGTTGCCAATCTAAGTCCATCTGAGCCACTTCAATCTTAGCCGCTTTATCCACTTGTTGGTTGTTCTGGTGTTCCTCAGTGGCCCGACTCTTGGCTACATGGGCATCTACATGACGTACCTTCACCACCAGGTTCTGCACCCTGGCAGCAATATCTTTCCACAGTGCAGCAGCCCAGATGGGTTTACCTCTGCGTTGCCAGTTGCTCTGCTTCCATTGCTTCAACCACCCCCACAGGGCATTTGCCACCATCCATGAGTCAGTATAGAGATAAAGTACTGGCCACTTTTCTTGTTCAGCAATGTCCAGGGCCAGCTGGATGGCTTTCACCTCGGCAAACTGACTCGATTCACCCTCTCCGTCAGCAGTTTCTGCAACTTGTCGTCCAGGACTCCATACAGCTGCCTTCCATCTCCGATGCTTTCCCACAATACGGCAAGAGCCATCAGTAAACAAGGCATACTGCTTTTCACTTTCTGACAGTTTATTATATGGTGGGGCCTCTTCAGCACGTACCACCTCCTCCTCTGGTGACATTCCAAAATCTTTGCCCTCTGGCCAGTCCATGATGACTTCTAGAATGCCTGGACGACTGAGATTTCCTATTCGAGTTCGTTGTGTAATTTTGCAGCCCATTTACTCCATGTAGCATCAGTTGCATGATGTGTAGAGGAGACCCTGCCTTTGAACATCCAGCCCAGCACGGGCAACCGGGGTGCCAGAAGGAGCTGTGCTTCAGTGCCAATCACTTCCGAAGCAGCTCGAACCCCTTCATAGGCTGCCAGTATCTCTTTCTCAGTTGGGGTATAGCTGGCCTCAGATCCTTTATATCCCCGACTCCAAAAGCCGAGGGGTCGACCTCGAGTCTCCCCTGGAGCTTTCTGCCAGAGGCTCCAGGTAGGACCGTTCTCCCCAGCTGCAGTGTACAGCACATTTTTTACATCTGGCCCGGTCCGGACTGGTCCAAGGGCTACTGCGTGAACTATCTCGCGTTTAATTTGCTCAAAGGCTTGTTGCTGCTCAGGGCCCCATTTAAAATCATTTTTCTTCCGGGTCACATGATAGAGAGGGCTTATAATCGAACTGTAATTCGGGATGTGCATTCTCCAGAACCCCACTGCACCCAAGAAAGCTTGCGTTTCTTTCTTATTAGTTGGTGGAGACATTGCTGTTATCTTGTTGATCACATCCGTGGGGATCTGTCTACGTCCATCTTGCCATTTTATTCCCAAAAATTGAATCTCCTGTGCAGGTCCCTTGACCTTACTCCGTTTTATGGCAAAACCGGCTTTCAGCAGGATTTGGATTATTTTCCTCCCTTTCTCAAAGACTTCTTCCGCTGTATCGCCCCACACAATAATGTCATCAATGTATTGCAGGTGTTCTGGAGCTTGCCCCTGTTCCAGTGCAGTCTGGATCAGTCCGTGGCAAATGGTAGGGCTGTGTTTCCAAGTAAAAGCAAACTGTGTCCTGCACTCTGCTGCCAAAGGAATTGAGAAAAATGCATTGGCAATATCAATCGTGGCATACCACTTGGCTGCCTTTGACTCTTGTTCATACTGAAGTTCTAGCATGTCCGGTATGGCAGCTGAAGTAGGTTTTCCATCCCACTTTGTCATGTCTTCTCCGTGATCCAGCAGGTAAAACCATAGGGTACCCCGTGGCGTATACCTCCTGTATCTCCTCTCTTGAACAATAGGACGCCTTTTGTTAATAGCTGAGACGTGTGTTGGTACACGTGAGGAGATGGATAAATCAGATAGATTGTCCCTCAATTGTTTGAGGTCCTGGGACAGTTTTTCCACAGCTGAGATGATGGAAGGGGTGGGGTTGTCTTCGAACTCTCGGAGTTTATGAACCATTTCATCCACTGTTAGTGGTACTATGTCATTCCAGGTCACTGTTGCCAATGAATGGGCATATGATGACGGTGCATTCCGTGTAAGTTTTCGCCACATGGGTCGTGTACATTCAACTTCATCTGGATCTAGAGGTGTATCCCCGTTATTCAGCTTGATGTGATAGAGCATCTCTACGATGGCCGATTCCCTCAGAGACTGGATGCCTTTGTCTATAGTAGTCCACTTGGCTGAACGACTCGTAACATCGTCCTTGTACGGAAACCTTTCTTTCACAGCTGCCAAGAGCCGCCTCCAAAGGCTGAGGGACTTTTTCTCTCTTTCAATTACTTTGTCAATTCCCCCTTCTCTAGCAAGTGATCCCAGCTGCTTGGCTTCTGTGCCTTCTAGTTCGTGACCATTGGCCCCATTGTCCCAGCATCGGAGTAACCACGTGATGATGTGCTCCCCTGGTTGACGGGTAAAATCTTTTCGCATATTCCGCAGCTCGGTTGAGGTCCGAGGTCGAGAAGTTACCTCTTCTTCTTCTTCTTCGTCATGTGATGATGACTCCTGATCAGACTCTGGACCGGGTGGTGAATTCATTGGTTCTTCATCTCGCTTCACCCTTTTTGCCTCCTTTTTGCTTGTTCTCTTGTGTACAGGGCAACTGATATTGGTACGAATTGGTCCTCTGGTTTGGCTGCAGTGATTATCACTGTGGTTTGAGTAGCGACTGTACTTGTTGCTGGGGGTGGTGTAGCTACTGTGCTTGGAGCTGGGGTAACCGCGCTGTCTGTTGCAGTTGAAGTTTGAGCAGCTGCTGTACTTGCCACTGGGGTAGCTGCGCAGTTCATTGCAGCCAAAGTTTGAGTAGCGACTGTCACTTTGCCCTCAAATCCGCTGACATTCTTTTCCTTTTGAAGGTGCCGGATAGTGTTGAACAAGGCCCTGTAAGCATAGGCCAAGCCCCAGCACGTTGCCGTGATTTGTCCATCTCTGGTATGGCCAGAATGACCACACACCTCATTTAAGTGTTTTACTAATTCTTCTGGATTTTGCAGTTGTTCGGTAGTGAAATTCCAAAGTACTGGAGGGGCCCACTGACCTAGATACTTGCCCATACTATCCCACACACCCTGCCACTCATGGCTGTCCAGCCTCAGGGAAAATCTCTCGGTCCTCCTACATCGTCGTTTGACCCCAGACAAGACCCAAACCTGACTCTGCTTAACTCTTGAAATCAGTAGTGGGCAAAACACACTCTGTATGCGTGTTAGCATGGTGATTCCCATCACCATCAGCAAACAAGTCTCAACAGCATTAAAAGGCCATTCAAAAAATTCAAAACTCTCAAATGTAAATGGTCTGGGGGGACGACTGGGAGGGTAAAAGGATGTCTCCTTCACAGGTTGACCACCTGAGGAGGAGAAAAAAGATGTGTAATTGCTAAGCACCTCCATCATATACCTCCCAAAGTATAAAGGTGGTGACCACACTGGGAACATAAGCCAGATCAGTTTCATGATCAATGATTCTATTGTATTACAAGTCATTACCATAAAGTACAATGGGATAAAAACCTTAGCCCAAGCCCCACACTTGAAAAACACTAATACAGCAAATACCGGATGGACGTAAGATACAATATACTGAAACTGTGAGATCAAGAGGAAAAACCTTGAGAGCCAATAAATCAGCATTGTGACGAGTGACTATCAATCCAGTCAGATCTGTTCTTATCTCAACCCCTCGTGACCCACGTTGGGTGCCAAAAAGAACTGTTGTGGTTTAAACCCAGTCAGGTAACTTGTTCACTCACTCCCAGTGAGTGGTGCCGAGCTGACAACAATCGAGGTCCGTGTCCGTCTCCCCCCCCCCCCCCCCGCAACGGGGCTCTCCCCTTCCCCGCTCCCGGAGGAACGGGGAGGAGGATCGAGAGAGTGCAACTTCTATGGGTTGAGACAAGAACAGTCCAGCAACAAATCACCACCGCTACTATCAGCTAAAACAATGATAAGGGAAAATAATAAGGGAAGAGAATACGATACCACCGGCCAAGAAAGCGAGTTCCACCCGGAAGCCCGTGTCCTTCTGGGTAACTCCCAGTTACCCCCCACCCCGGGCATGACGTGCTGTGGTATGGAATACCTCCCTGGCTAGCCCGGGTCAGGCGCCCCGTCTCTGCTTCCTCACAGCTTCCCCTCCTCCCTGGCAGAGCATGAGCCTCACAGAGTCCTTGGTCAGTGTAAACATCACTTAGCAACAACCGAAAACATCGGCTTCACCAACACTTGTTCTCAAGCTAGAAGTCAAAACACAGCACTGCACCAGTTAACACAAAGGAAAAAACATGACTGCTACTGCTGAACCCAGGACACCAGGCAAGGAAAGGCCAGGCCAAGCAAGGCCAGGCACGGCAAGGCAAGGCAAGGTAAGGCCAGGCAAGGCAAGGTAAGGCCAGGACAGGAAATGCAAGGCCTGGTAAGGCCAGGTAAGCCAAGGCCAGGCCAGGCCATGAAGGCAGGGCCAGGCCAGGCCAGGCCAGGCAAGGCCAGGCAAGGAAAGGTAAGGCCAGGCAAGGCAAGGCAAGGTAAAGCTAGGCTAGGCAAGGCCAGGCCAGGCCAGGCTAAGGCAGGCAAGGCAAGGCTAGGCAAGGCAAGGTAAACTTAGGCCAGTCCAGGCCAGGCAATGCAATGCCAGGTAATATAAGGCCAGGAAAGGCAAGGGAACGCTTGGTAAGGCCAGGCCAGGCAAGGCCAGTCAAGGCCATTAAAGACAAGGCAAGGCAAGGCAAAGCAAGGCAAAGCAAGGCAAAACAAGGCCAAGCATGGCCAGGCCATGCTAGGCCAGGCTAGGCCAGAGAAGGCAAGGACAGGCAGGCCCAGTCAGTGCAAGGCAAGGCAAGGCGTGGCTAGGCAAGGCAAGGCCAGGCCAGGCCATGCAAGGCAAATCCAGACCAGGACAAGCAAGGAAAGACAATGTAAGGCAAGGCCAGGCCAGGCCAGGAGATGCAAGGGCAGGCAAGGCAAGGCAAGGCAAGGCAAGGCCAGGCAAAGCCAGAGACGGGCTGGCAAGGCAAGGCCAGGCCAGGCCAGGCCAATAGAGGCAAGGCAAGGAAAGGCAAGGCAAATGAAGGCCAGGCCTGGCAAGCCACGGACAGGCCAGGCAAGGACAATCAAGGCAAGGCAAGGAAAGGCAAGGCAAATGAAGGCCAGGCCAGGCAAGGCAAATCAACGCCAGGCCAGGCAGGGACAATCAAGGCAAGGCAAGGCAAATCAAGGCAAGTCCAGGCCAGGCAAGGTCAGGCCAGGCAAGGCAAGCCAAGGCCAGGGAAGGCTAGGCAAGGCAAGGTAAGACGAGGCAAGGCAAGGCAAGGAAAGGATAGGTTAGGGAAGGCCAGGCAAGGCCAGGCCAATCAATGCTAGGCAAGGCCAGGCAATGCAAGGCCAGGCAAGGCAAGGCAAGACAAGGCAAAGCCAGGCCAGACCAGGCCAGGCCAGGCAAGGTAAGTCAGTGCAAGTCAAGGCAAGGGAAGGCAAGGCAACGCAAGGCAAGGAAAGTCATGGCAAGGCCAGGCAAGGCAAGACTAGGATACACAATGAAAGGCAAGATCAAGACCAGGTAATTCAAGGATAGCTGAGGCCAGGCCAGGCAATCCAATTCAGAGCAATGCAAGGGAAGGGAAGGGAATGCAAGGCCAGGCCGTGCCAGGCAATAAAAGGCCAGGTAAGGAAAGGCCAGGCTATGACATGCCAGGAAAGGCCAGGACAGGCAAGGCCAGACAAGAGCAGGGCAGGCCAGGACAGACCAGGCAAGAAAAGGCCAGGCCAGATGAGGCCAGAGAAGGTCAGGAAAAACAAGGCCAGGCCAGGTCAGGCCACGGCAGGACAGGCAATCTCAGGGCAGGCCAGGCCAGGTCAGGCCATGGCAGGACAGGCAATCTCAGGGCAGGCAGGGAGATGTAAGGACAGGCCAGGGATTGCCAGGCAAGGCAAGGTCAGGCCAGGCCAGGCCAGGCCAGTCCAGGGAAGGCAATGCAAGGCAAGTCCACGACAGGCAATGGAAGGCCTGGTAATGCAAGGCAAGGCCAGGCCAGGAAAGGCCAGGCCAGGTCAGGCCAGGCCAGGTCATACAAAACCAGCGCACGCCAGGCAAGGCCAGCCAAGTCAAGGCAAGGCCAAGCAAGGCAAGGCAAGGGAAGGTAATGCAAGGCAATGAAAAGCAAGACTAGGCCAGGCAAGGCCAGTCAAGGCAAGGCAAGCGAAGACAAGGTAAGGCCAGGCAAGGCCAGTCAAGGCAAGGCAAGCGAAGACAAGGTAAGGCCAGGCAAGGCCAGTAAAGGCCAGGCAAGGCCAGGCAAGACAAGGCAAGGCAATGCTACATGAGGCGAGGAAAGGCAAGGTAAGGCATGTCCAGGACAGGCAACGGAAGACTGGTAAGGCAAGACAAGGCCAGCCCAGGAAAGGCCAGGCCAGGCCAGGCCAGGCCAGATCATACAAAAGGAGGGCAGGCCAGGCAAGGCCAGGAAAGGCAAGGCAAGGCAAGGCAACGCCAGTCCAAGACAGGCAATGCAAGACCATGTAAGGCCAGCTGAGCCAAGTCCAGGCCAGGCCATAAAGGCAAGGCCAGGCCTGGCCAGGCAAGGCAAGGCAAGGCCAGGCAAGCCAAGGTAAGGCTAGGCAAGGGAAGGCCTGGCCAAGACTGGCCAGGCAAGGCAAGGACAGGCATGGCCAGGCAAGGCCAGGCAAGGCAAGGCCAGGCAAGGCCAAGCCAGGCCAGGCCAGTGAAGTAAAGTAAAGTCAAGGCCAGGCAATGCCAGGCAAGGCAAGCAAATGACAGGCAAGGCAAGGCAAGGCAAGTCCAGGACTAGCAGTGCAAATCCAGGACAGTCCAGGCAAGGCCAGGTTAGGCCAGTCAAGGCCAGGCAAGGCAAGGCCAGGAGAGGCCATGCCAGGCAAGGCAAGGCCAGTCCAGTCCAGGAGAGGCAAGGCCAGACAAGGCAAGGGAAGGGAAGGCAAGGACAATCTAGGACAGGTAATGGAAGGCCAGTTAAGGCCTGGAAAGGCAATATAAGGCAAGGCAAGGCATGGCAAGGCTAGGCAAGGAAAGGCAAGGCAAGGCCAGGCCAGGCAATGCCAGGAAAGGCAAGGGTAGACCAGGCAAGGCCCGGAAGGGACAGGAAAGGCCAGGCAAGGCAAGACAAGGAAGGCTAGGCCAGGCAAGGGCAGGCAAGCTCAGGCCAATCAAGGCCAGCCAGGGCAAGGCCAGTCCAGGCTAGGCCATGCAAGGAAAGGCTAGGCACAGAAAGGCAAGGCAAGGCAAGGCAAAGCAACAGAAGGCCAGGCAAGGCCAGTCCAGGCAAGGCCAAGCAAGTAAAGGGCAGGCTAGGCCAGGCAAGGCAATTCAAAGCAAGGCAAGGCTAGGCAAGGCAAGGCAATGCAAGGCAAGGCAAGTCCAGGACAGGCAATGTTAGGCCAGGTAAGGCCAGGTAAGTTAATGCAAGGCAATACAAGTCCAGGACAGGCAATGCAAGGCCTGGTAAGGCAAGGCAAGGAAAGGCCAGGCAAGGAAAGGCCAGGCAAGGAAAGGCAAGCTAAGGCAAGGAAAGGGAAGGCAAGGCCAGACTGGGCCAATCAACACAAGGCAAGGCCAGGAAAGGACACGGAAGGCAAGACCAGGCCAGGACAAACCTGGCCAGGCTTGGCAAGGGCAGGCAAGGCAAGGCAAGGCAAGGCCAGGCCAGGCAAGGCCACGCCAGGCAAGGCTAGGCAAGGCAGGGCAAAGCAAGGCAAAAAAGGCAAGGCAATACAGGTTAAGGCAAGGCCAGGTAAGGCAAGGTAAGCCCAAGCCAGGCCTGCCCATGAAGGCAAGGCCAAGCCAGGCAAGGCAATACCATGCAAGGAAAGGTAAGGCTAGGCCAGGCAAGGCCAGTCCAGGACTGGCCAGTGCATGCAAGGTCAGGGAAGGCCAAGCAAGGCAGGTAAGGCCATGTAAGGCCAGGTCAGGCAAGCAAAGGAAAGGCCAGCAAGGCAAGGCAAGGCCAGTCCAGGACTGGACAGTATATGCAAGGCCAGGTAAGGCCAGGCCAGACCAGGTAAGGCCAGGTCAGGCAAGGCCAGAGAAGGCCAGCAGGGCAAGGCAAGGCTAGGCAAGGCAAGGCAAGTCATGTCAATGCAAGGCAAGGCTAGGCAAGGCAAGGCAAGGCAAGGTAATACAAGGCAAGTCCAGGACAGTCAATGCAATGCCAGGTAAGGCCAGGCAAGGCCAGACCAACCAGGCCTGCCCAGTTCATATAAAACCAGGACAAGACAGGCAAGGACAGGCAAGGCAATGCAATACAAGGGAAGGCAAGGCAAGGCTTTGCCAGGCCAGGCCAGACAAGGCAAGGCATGGCCAGGAGAAGCAATGCCAGGCAAGGCAAGGCAAGGCCAGGCTAGGCCTGGCCAGGCAGGCAAGGCCAAGCAAGGCAGGGCAACGAAAGGCAAAACAAGGCAAGGCAATACAGGGGAAGGCAAGGCCCGGCAAGGCCACACAAGGCAAGGCAAGCCCAGGCTAGGCCAGGCCATGAAGGCAAGGCCAGGCCAGGCAAGGCAATGCAAGGTAAGGCTAGGGAAGGACAGGCCAGGCAACCAAGGCAAGGCAAGGCGAGGCTAGACAAGGCAAGGCAACACAAGGTAAAGCAAGTCCAGGACAGGCAATGGAAGGCCTGGTAAGGCCAGGCCGAGCCAGGACATACAAAATCAGGGCAATGCAAGGCCAGGCAAGACAAGGCAAGACAAGGCCAGGACAAACCAGCCCAGACCAGGCCAGGCAAGGCCAGGAAAAGCAAGGCAAAGCAAAGCAAAGCAAGGCAAGGCCAGTCCAGGACAGGCAATGCAAGGTCAGGTAAAGCCAGGCAAGGCCAGTCCAGGACAGGCAATGCAAAGCCAGGCAAGGCAAAGCAGGGCAAGGGAAGATAAGGCAAGGCAAGGCCAGGCAAGGCAAGGCAAGGCAAAGCAGGCAAGGCAAGGCAAGGCAAGGTAAGGCAGGCAAGGAAAGGCAGGCAAGGCAAAGCAAGACAAAGCAAGGCAAGGACAGGAAAGGGAAGGACAGGCAAATCCAGGCCAGGCAACGCCAGAGAAGTGCAGGATAGGTAATGCCAGGCCAGGCCAAGCGAGGCCAGGCTAGGCGAGGAAAGGCCAGGCCAGGTACAGCCAGGCCAGGCCAGGCCAGGCCAGGCACAGCCAGGCCAGGCCAGGCCAGGCCAGGCTAGGCCAGGAAAGGCCAGGCCAGGTACAGCCAGGCCAGGCTAGGCCAGGAAAGGCCAGGCCAGGTACAGACAGGCCAGGCCAGGCCAGGCAACGCAAAGGCAATCAAGGCAAGGCAAGTCCAGGACAGGAAAGGCAAGGCCAGGCCAGGCAACACAAAGGCAACCAAGGCGAGGCAAGTCCAGGACAGGAAAGGAAAGGCAAGGCCAGGCCAGGCTAGGCCAGCTCATACAAAACCAGGCCATGCCAGGCCAGGCAAGGTAATACAAGGCAAGGCAAGGCAAGGCAGTGAAAGCAAGGAGAGGCAAGTCAAGTCAAGGAAAGGCGAGGGAAAGCAAGGCGAGGGAAAGCAAGGCAAGGCAAGTCAAGTCAAGTGCAGAACGTGCAATGCAAGTCCAGGTAAGGCCAGTCAAGGCCAGGCCAGGCCAGGCTAGGCCAGGTCATACAAAACCAGGCCAGGCCAGGCCAGGCCAGGCAAGGAAAGGCAATACAAGGCAAGGAAAGGCAAAGAAAGCAAGGACAGTCTAGAACAGGTAATGGAAGGCCAGTTAAGGCCTGGTAAGGCAAAATAAGGCACGGCAATGCATGGCAAGGCTAGGCAAGGCAAGGCCAGGTCAGGCAATGCCAAGAAAGGAGAGGCAAGGCAAGGCCAGGCCAGGCAATGCCAGGCAAGGCAAGGCAGGACCAGGCAAGGCAAGGCAAGGCCAGGCCAGGCAATGCCAGGCAAGGCAAGGCTAGACCAGGCCAGGCCAGGAAGGGACAGGAAAGGCCAGGCAAGGCAAGGCAAGGCAAGGCAGGCTAGTCCAGGCAAGGCCAGACAAGGCAAGGCAAGTCCAGGACAGGCAAAGTCCAAGTCCAATGCAAGGCCAGGTAAGGCCTGGTAAGTAAGGCAAGGTTAGGCAAGGCAAGGCAACGCAAGGCAAGGCAACGCAAGTCCAGGACAGGCCAGGACAGGCAATGCAAGGCCAGGTAAGGCCAGGTAAGGCCAGGCAAGGCCAGGCAAGGCAAGGCCATACAAGGCAAGGTAAGGCAAGGCAAGGCAAGGGAAAGACAGTCCAGGCAGGCATGGCAAGGCAAGACGAGGTGAGGCGAGGCAAGGCAAGGTAAGGCAAGGCAAAGCAAGGCAAGGCAAGGACAGGACAGGACAGTCCATGCAAGGCAAGGCAAGGCAAGGCAAGGCAAGGTCAGGCCAGGCCAGACCAGGCCAGGCTAGGCCAGGTGAGGACAATCTAGGCAGGGCAAGGCAATTCAAGGATAGGTTATGGAAGGCTAGGAAAGGACAGTCAAGGACAGGCCAATCAAAGCCAGGCAAGGCAAGGCCAGGCAAGGCAAGGCAGGGCAAGTCAAGCAAGTCAAGGCAAGGCAGGGAAAGTGAAGGAAGGCAAGGCAAGGCAACGCCAGGCCATTCCAGGCAAGGCCAGGCACTGCAAGGCCAGGTAAGGAAAGGTAATACAAGGGCAGGCCAGGTAAGGCCAGGCAAGGCAATTCAGTGCAATGTAAGGCAAGGGATGGGAATGCAATGCCAGGCCAGGCCAGGAAATGGAAGGCCAGGTAAGGCCAGGCGAGGCAAGGCGAGGCAAGGCAAGGCAAGGCATGGCAAGGCAGGTCCAGGACAAGGAATGCAAGGCCTGGTAAGGTCAGGCCACGCCAAGCCATGCAAGACAAGTGCAGACCAGGCCAAGCAAGGCAAGGCAATGCAAGGCAAGGAAGGCAAAGCCACTCCAGGAAAGGCAATGCTATGCCAGGTAAGGCCAGGTAAGGCTTTGCAAGGCAAGGCAAGGCAACGGCAGGTAAGGGAAGCCAAGAAAAGGCAAGGCAAGGCAAGGCAGGGCAAGGGAAGGCAAGGCAAGGCAACACCAGGCAAGCCAGGCGAGGCCAGGCCAGGGCAGGCAAGGCAAGGCAAGGAAGGCAAGGCAAGGCAAGGCAGGAGAAGGCAATGCTAGGCCAGGTAAGGCCAGGCAAGGTAATGCAAGGCAAGGCCAGTCCAGGACAGGCAACGCAAGGCGAGGTAAGGCCAGGTAAGTCAAGGCAAGAAAATACGAGACAAGGCAAAGAAAGGGAAGGCAAGGCCAGGCCAGGCCAGGCAAGGCAAGGAAAGGCAACATAAGGCTAGGCAAGGCAAGGCCAGGCCAGGCAAGGCCAAGCAGGTCAAGGCCAGGCCAGGCCAGGCAAGGCAAGGCCATTCAAGGCAAGGCAAGGCAAGGGACGGGAAGGCAAGGCAAGGCAAGGGAAGGACAGTCCAGACAATCAAGGCAAAGCAAGGCAAGCCTAGGCAAGGCAAGCCTAGTCAAGGCAAGGCTACACAACGCAAGGAAAGGCAAGTTTAGGCAGCTCCAGGACAGGCAATGGAAAGCTTGGTAAGGCCAGGCAAGGCCAAGCCAAGCCAGTCCAGGTCATGCAAAACCAGGGCAGGCCAGGCAAGTCCAGGCAAGGCAAGGTAATACAAGGCAAGGCAAGTCAAGACAAGGCCAGGCGAGGCAAGACATGGCCAGGCGAGACATGGGCAGGCAAGGAAAGGCCAGGCCAGGCCATGCCAGGCCATGCAAGCCCAGGCAAGGCAAGGTAAGGCTAGGCAAGGCAAGGCCAGTCCAGGACAGGCAATGCAAGGCAAGGCCAGACTAGGCCAGGCAAGGCCAGGCAAGGCAAGGCAAGGCAAGGCAAGCCCAGTCCAGTCCAGGAGAGGCCAGGACATGCAAGGCAAGACCAGGTAATGCCAGGTAAGACCAGGAAAGGCCAAGCCAGTCAAGGCCAGGCAAGGCAAGGCAAAGGAAGGCAAGGCAAGGCTAGGCAATGCCAGGCAAGGTAAGGTAATACAAGGCAAGGCAAGTCAAGACAAGGCCAGGTGAGGCAAGACATGGCCAGGCGAGACATGGGCAGGCAAGGAAAGGCCAGGCCAGGCCATGCCAGGCCATGCAAGCCCAGGCAAGGCAAGGCAAGGAAAGGCTAGGCAAGGCAAGGCCAGTCCAGGACAGGCAATGTAAGGCAAGGCCAGACTAGGCCAGGCAAGGCAAGGCAAGGCAAGCCCAGTCCAGTCCAGGAGAGGCCAGGACATGCAAGGCAAGACGAGGTAAGGCCAGGTAAGACCAGGAAAGGCCAAGCCAGTCAAGGCCAGGCAAGGCAAGGCAAAGGAAGGCAAGGCAAGGCTAGGCAATGCCAGGCAAGGTAAGGTAATACAAGGCAAGGCAAGACAAGGCCAGGTGAGGTAAGACATGGCCAGGCAAGACATGGGCAGGCAAGGAAAGGCCAGGCCAGGCCATGCAAGGCCAGGCAAGGCAAGGTAAGACTAGGCAAGGCAAGGCCAGTCCAGGACAGGCAATGCAAGGCCTGGTAAGGCCAGGTAAGCCAAGGCCAGGCCAGACCATGAAGGCAAGGCCAGGTCAGGCCAGGCAAGGCAAGGAAAGGCTAGCAAGGCAAGGCCTGTCCAGGACTGGCCACGCAAGGCAAGGACAGGCAAGGCCAGGCCAGGCCAGGCAAGCTAGGACAGTCCAGTCAAGGGCAGGCCAGGCCAGGCCAGGGAAGGCCAGGTGAGTCTAGGCAAATCAAAGCAAGGCCAGGCAAGGCAAGGCAATGCAAGGCAGTGCAAGGCCACTCTGGGACATACCAGGACAGGCATTGCAATGCCAGATAAGACCAGGTAAGGCCAGGTAAGGATAGGTAATATCAGGACAGACAAGGCCAGCCAATGCCAGGCCACGCCAGGCCAGTAAAGGAAATTCAAGGCAAGGCAAGGCCAGGCAAGGCAAAGAAATGAGAGGCAAGGCAAGGCCAGGCAAGGCAAGGAAATGAGAGGCAAGGCAAGGCCAGGCAAGACAAGGCAAGGAAATCCAGGCCAGGCCAGGAAATGCTAGGCAAGGCAAGGCAAGGCAGCCTAGTCGGGGCCAGGCAAGGCCAGGCCAGGTAAGGATAGGCCATTAAGGACAGGCCAGGCAAGACCAGGCCAGGCCAGGCAAGGCCAGTCCACACCAAGGGAGCCCAGGCAGACAAGGCAAGGCAAGGCAAAACCAGGTAAGGCCAGGCAAGACCAGGCCAGGCCAGGCCAGGCCAGGTAAGCAAGGCCAGACCAGGGCAGGCAATGCAAGGCAAGGCAAGGCCAGACTAGGCCAGGCAAGACAAGGCAAGCCCAGTCCAGTCCAGGACAGTCCAGGACATACAATGCAAGACCAGGTAAGGCCAAGTAAGACCAGGAAAGGCCAAGCCAGTCAAGGCCAGGCAAGGCAAGGCAAAGGAAGGCAAGGCAAGGCTAGGCAATGCCAGGCAAGGTAAGGCCAAGCCAGGCAAGGACAGGCAAGACAAAGCCAGGCCAGGCCAGGCCAGGTAAAGATCAGGCAAGGCCATGCTAGCCCATGCCATGATAGGCCAGGTCATGCAAGGGAAGGCCAGGCCAGGCAAGGCAAGGCAAGGCAAGGCTAGGCAAGTCCAGGACTGGCAATGCAAGGCCAGGTAAGGCCATGCAATGCAAATCCAGGCCAGGCTAGGCCAGGTCATACAAAAACAGGCCAGGCCAGGCCAGGCAAGGCAAGGGAAGGCAAGCAAGGCCAGGGAAGGCAAGGCAAAGGCAGGCCAGGCAAGTCCAGGCAAGTCCAGGCAAGGCAAGGCAAGGACAGGCAAGGGAAGGCAAGGAAAGGCCAAGCAAGGCAAGGAAAGGCCAAGCAAGGCAAGGAAAGGCAAATCAAGGGAAGGCAAGGAAAAGAAAGGCAGGCCAGGCAAGTCCAGGCAAGTCCAGGCAAGTCCAGGCAAGGCAAGGCAAGGCAAGGTGAGGCAAGGCAAGGCCAGGCCATGCCAGGCCAGGCCAAGCCATGCAAGGAAAGTCCAGACCATGCCAGGCAAGGCAAGGCAATGCAAGGCAAGGCAAGGCCAGGGAATGCAAGGCAGGCCAGGCCAGGCCAGGCCAGGAGAGGCAAGGCTAGGCAAGGCAAGGCAAAGCAAGGCAAGGCTCGTCCTGAACAGGCAATGCAGGCCAGGTAAGGCAAGGCCAGGCCAGCCCAAGCCAGGCAAGGGCAGGCAAGGCCAGGCCAGGCAAGGCCAGTCAAGACCAGGACTGCCAATGCAAGGCCAGATATGGCAAGTTCAGTTGAGGACAGGCCAGGACAGGCAGTGCAAGTCCAGGTAAGGACAGGTAAGGCAAGGAAAGGCCAGGTCAGGCAAGGGAAGGCAAGGCCAGGACAGCCCATGAAAGGCCAGGACAGCCTATGCCAGGAAATGCAAGGACAGGCCAGTATAGGCAAACCCTTGGAAGGCCAGGCAAGGCAAGGCAAGGCAAGGCAAGACAAGGCAAGGCTCGTTCAGGACAGGCAATGCAGGCCAGGTAAGGCAAGACAAGGCCAGCCCAAGCCAGGCAAGGGCAGGTAAGGCCAGGTGAGGCTAGGCAAGCAAGGCCAGTCCAGGACTGGCCAGTACATGCAAGGCCAGGTAAGGCCAGGTAAGGCAAGCCATGGAAAGGCCAGGCCAGGAAAGGCAAGGAAAGGCCAGGAAAGGCAAGGCAAGGCAAGGCAGGCACGTCAAGGTAAGGTAAGGTAAGGGAAAACAAGGCTAGGCAAGGCAAGGCAAGGCCAGTCCAGGACAGGCAATGCAAGGCCAGGTTAAGCCAGGGAAGGCCAGGGGAGGCAAGGCCAAGACAGGCAAGGCCAGGCAACTCAAGGCCAGGGAACGCAAGGCCAGGCCAGGTCATAACAGGATAGGCCAGGCAAGGTATTTCAAGTCAAGGCAAATCAAGGTAGGGCAAGGCAAGGCTAGGCAAGGCAAGGCAAAGCAAGGCAAGGCAAGCAAAGCAAGGCAAGGCAAGGTAAGGCAAGTCCAGGACAGGCAGTGCAAGTCCAGGACAGGCCAGACAAGGCCAGGAAAGGCAAGGCAATACAAGGCAAGACAAGGCAAGGCCAGGCCATTCAAGGCCAGGCAAGCCAAGGCCACAAGAAGCAATGCCATGTAAGGCAAGGCCAGGCCAGGCCAGGCCAGGCAAGACAAGGAGAGGCAAGGCAAGGCCAGGCAAAGCAAAGCAAGGCAAGGCAAGGCAAGGCAATTCAAGGGCAGTCCAGGACAGGCAATGCTAGGCCAGGTAAGGTGAGGTAAGGATATGCAAGGCAAGGCAAGGCCAGACATTGCAAGGCAAGGCAAGGACAGTCTAGGACAGGTAATGCAAGGCCAGGTAGGGCCTGGTAAGTAAGGCAAGGCAAGGCAATGCAAGGCAAGGCAATGCAATGCAAGGCCTCTCCAGGACAGGCAATGCTAGGCCAGGTAATGCACTGCAAGGCAAGGCGAGGCCAGTCCAGGACAGGCAACGGAAGGCCAGATAAGGCAAGGCAAGGAAAGGCCAGGCCAGGGCAGGCCAGTCAAGGCAAGTCAGTCCAAGGCAAGTCCCAGGACAGGCAATGCAAGGCCAGGTAAGGCCAGGGAAGGAAAGGCCAGGCTAGGCCAGGGAAGGCAAGGCCAGGCCAGGCCAGGCAAGGCCAGGCAAGGCAAGGTAAGGCTAGACAAGGCAAGGCCTGTCCAGGACAGGAAATGCAAGGCCTGGTAAGGCCAGGTAAGACAAGGCCAGGCCAGGCCATGAAGGCAGGGCCAGGCAAGGCAAGGCAAAGCAAGGTAAGGCTAGGCTAGGCAAGGGAAGGGAAGGGAAGGGAAGGGAAGGGAAGGGAAGGGAAGGGAAGGGAAGGGAAGGGAAGGGAAGGGAAGGGAAGGGAAGGGAAGACAACCAAAGCAAGACAAGGCGAAGCAAGGCAATGCAAGGCAAGGCAAGGGCAGGCCAGGCCAGGCAAGTCAAGGCAAGGCAAGGATTGACAAGGCAAGACTACACAAGTCAAGGCAAGGCAAGTTTAGGCAAGTCCAGGACCAGCAAGGGTAGGCTTGGAAAGTCCAGGAAAAGTCCAGTCCAGGCCAGTGCAGGTCATACAAAACCAGGGCAGGCCAGGCAAATCCAGGCAAGGCAATGAAAGGCAAGACCAAGACAGGCAATGCAAGGCCAGGTAATTCCAGGTAATTCAAGGACAGGTGAGTCCAGGCCAGGCAATCCAATTCAGAGCAATGCAAGGGAAGGGAAGGGAATGCAAGGCCAGGGCATGCCAAGGCATGCCAGGCAATGCAAGGCCAGGTAAGGAACGGCCAGGCTATGACATGCCAGGAAAAGCCAGGACAGGCAAGGCCAGACAAGAGCAGGGAAGGCCAGGCCAGACCAGGCAAGAAAAGGCCAGGTAAGAAAAGGCCAGGCCAGACGAGACCAGAGAAGGTCAGGAAAGACAAGGCCAGGCCAGGTCAGGCACGGCAGGACAGGCAATCTCAGGGCAGGCCAGGCCAGGGCAGGCAGGGAGATGTAAGGGCAGGCCAGGGATTGCCAGTCAAGAAGAGGTCAGGCCAGGCCAGACCAGGCCACGCCAGTCCAGGCAAGGCCTGGACAGGCAAGGCCAGGGCAGGCCAGGTCAGGCAAGGCCTGGCCAGCAAGGCACGGCAAGGCCAGGCCTAGGCAGGCCAGGCCAGGCAATTCAGTGAAATGCAAGTCAAGGGAAGGGAAGGCAAGGCCGGGCCAGGCCAGGCCATGACAGGCAATGCAAGGCCAGGCAAGGCAAGACCAAACCAGGCCAGGCCTGGCAAGGCCAGGTAAGGAGATGCAAGGCAAGACAAGGTAAGGCAAGTCCACAACAGGCAATGGAAGGCCTGGTTACGCAAAGCAAGGCCAGGCTAGGAAAGGCAAGGCAACACAAAGTAAAGCAAGTCCAAGACAGGCAATGGATGGCCTGGTAAGGCCAGGCCGGGCCAGGTCATACAAAATCAGGGCAATGCAAGGCCAGGCAAGGCAAGGCAATACAAGGCAAGGCAAGGTAAGAGAAGGCCAGGCCAGGCATGGCCAGGCAAGGCAAGGCCAGGACAAACCAGGACAGACCAGGCCAGGCAAGGCCAGGAAAAGCAAGGCAAAGCAAAGCAAGGCAAGGCGAGGCCAGTCCAGGACAGGCAATGCAAGGCCAGGTAAAGCCAGGTAAACCAAGGCCAGGACAGGCCAGTCCGTGAATACAAGGCCAGGCAAAGCAAAGCAATGAAAGGCACGGCAAGGCAAGTCCAGGCCAGTCCAGGCCAGGCAAGGCCATGCAAGTCAAGGCAAGTCAAGACAAGGCAAGGCAAGGCAAGGCAAGGCAAGGGAAGGACAGGCCAGACAATCAATGCAAAGCAAGGCAAGCCTAGACAAGGCAAGGCTACACAACGCAAGGAAAGGCAAGTTTAGGCAGCTCCAGGACAGGCAATGGAAAGCTTGGTAAGGCCAGGCAAGGCCAAGCCAAGCCAGTCCAGGTCATACAAAACCAGGGCAGGCCAGGCAAGTCCAGGCAAGGCAAGGTAATACAAGGCAAGGCAAGTCAAGACAAGGCCAGGCGAGGCAAGACATGGGCAGGCAAGGAAAGGCCATGCCAGGCCATGCCAGGCCATTCAAGTCCAGGCAAGGCAAGGCAAGGTAAGGCTAGGCAAAGCAAGGCCAGTCCAGGACAGGCAATGCAAGGCCTGGTAAGGCCAGGTAAGCCAAGGCCAGGCCAGGTTATGAAGGCAAGTCTAGGCCAAGCCAGGCAAAGCAAGGCAAGGCCAGGCAAGGCAAGGTAAGGATAGCAAGGCAAGGTCTGTCCAGGACTGGCCAGGCAAGGCAAGGACAGTCAAGGCAAGGCCAGGCCAGACAAGCTAGGACAGTCCAGTTAAGGGCAGGCCAGGCCAGGCCAGGTAAGGACAGGTGAGTCTAGGCAAATCAAAGCAAGGCAAGGCAAAGCACAGCAATGCAAGGCAGTGCAAGGCCACTCCAGGACATGCCAGGACAGGCATTGCAATGCCAGATAAGACCAGGTAAGGCCAGGTAAGGATAGGTAATATCAGGACAGACAAGGCCAGCCAACGCCAGGCCACGCCAGGCCAGTAAAGGAAATTCAAGGCAAGGCAAAGCCAGGCAAGGCAAGGCAAGGAAATGAGAGGCAAGGCAAGGCCAGGAAAGGCAAGGCAGGGAAAGGCAGGGCATGGCAGGGCAGGGCAGGGCAGGGCAGGGGAAGGCAAGGCAAGGCAAGGCCAGGCCAGAAAAAGCAAGGCAAGAAAATGAAAGGCCAGGCAAGCCAGGTGCTGCCAGTCCACACCAGGCAAGGCAAGGTCAGGCCAGGCAAGGTAAGGGAAGGAAAGGCCAGGCCAGGCAAGGTAAGGGAAGGAAAGGGCAGGCTAGGCAATGTAAGACTAGACAAGAAATAGCCAGACAAGGCAAGGTAAGGCTAGGCAAGGCAAGACCAGTCCAGGACTGGCCAGTCCATGCAAGGCCAGGTAAGGATAGGTAAGGCCAGGCAAGGCCAGGTAAGGCCAGGTCAGGTGTTGCAGAATGGCGCCAAGAGCAAGGCCATGGATCCTTAGAGGCCTTGTGCGAGCAAAGCAAAGTGTAGGCCTCACAGGTAACCAGAAACCAGACATGGGAAGAGAATGTAAAGGAAGCCATGTAGAACTAACCAATACCGCTGTGACTAGTAGGCGTCGCTAACACCACGTGGATATAAGGGATGTGCGCCATGAATAAAGTAGAAGCTTGCTTATCACCCATATTGGGTTGGCGTGTCTTGCTTCTCCTCACCGCTAACAGCCTTGCCTTGTCTAGCCTTGCCTCGCCTTGCCTTGCCTTGCCTTCATTGCCTGGCCTGTCCTTCCCTAGCCTTACCTTCCCTTGCCTTGCCTTGCCTTGCCTGGCCTTACCTTGCCTTCGCTTGCCTTGTCTTGACTGGCCTGGACTGTCCTAGTCTTGCCTTGCATTGCCATGCATTACCTTCCCTTGCCTTGCCTTGCCTTGCCTGGACTTACCTTGTCTTCGCTTGCCTTGCCTCGCTTTGCCTTGCCTTGCCTCGCCTCGGCTGGCCTTGCCTGGCATGCCCTGGTTTTGTATGACCTGGCCTGGCCTGGCCTTTCCTGGCCTGGCCTGGCCTTTCCTGGCCTGGCCTTTCCTAGCCTGGCCTTGCTTTGCGTTACCCGCCCTTCCATTGCCTGTCGTGGACTTGCCTTACCTTGTCTTCCCTTGCATTGCCTTACCTGGCCTTGCCAGGCCTGGCCTGGTTTGGTCTTGTCTTGCCTGGCCTTGCATTGCCTGTCATGGCCTCATCTGGCCCAGCCTTGCCTTCTCTTCCCTTGACTTGCATTGCACTGAATTGCCTGGCCTGGCCTGCCTAGGCCTGGCCTTGCCATGCCTTGCCTGGCCAGCCCTTGCCTGGACTGGCCTGCCCTGTCCAGGCCTTGCCGTGCCTTGCTGGCCAGGCCTTGCCTACGTTGGCCGGGCCTGACCTTGTCTTGCCTGGCAATCCCTGGCCTGGCCTGGCCTGAGATTGCCTGTCCTGCCATGGCCTGACCTGGCCTGGCCTTGTCTTTCCTGACCTTCTCTGGCCTCGTCTGGCCTGGCCTTTTCTTACCTGGCCTTTTATTGCCTGGTCTGTCCTGGCCTTCCCTGCTCTTGTCTGGCCTTGTCTGGCCTGGTTTTTCCTGGCATGTCATAGCCTGGCCTTTCCTTGGCATGGCCTGGCCTTGCATTCCCTTCCCTTCCCTTGCATTGCTCTGAATTGGATTGCCTGGCCTGGACTCACCCGTCCTTGAATTACCTGGAATTACCTGGCCTTGCATTGCCTGTCTTGGTCTTGCCTTTCATTGCCTTGTCTTGCCTTGCCTGGCCTTGCCATGACTTGCCTTGCCTTGCCAGGCCTGGCCTGGCTTTCCTTGCCTTGCTTTGCCTTGCCTTCCCTTGCCTTGCCTTGATTGTCCTTGCCTGGCCTGGCCTTGACTTGCCTGGCCTGGCCTGGCCTGGCCTTGACTTGCCTTTCCTTGCCTTGCCTTGATTGTCCTTACCTGGCCTGGCCTTGACTTGCTAGGCCTGGCCTTCATTTTCCTCACCTTTCCTTGCCTTGCCTTTATTGGCCTGGCCTGGCCTAGCCTGGCCTTGCCTTGCCTTACCTTTCCTTGCCTGGCCTTGCATCTCCTGGTCAGGCCTGGCCTGGCCTTGCATTGTCTTGCCTTGCTTGTCCTGGTCTGGATTTGCCTTGCATGGCTTGGCCTGGCCTTGCCTTACCTTGCATTGCACTCACTTGCGCTGCCTGGCCTTGCATTGTCTTGCCTTGCTTGTCCTGGTCTGGATTTGCCTTGCATGGCTTGGCCTGGCCTTGCCTTACTTTGCATTGCACTCACTTGCGCTGCCTGTCCTTGCCTTCTCTGGCCTAGCCTGGCCTGGCATGGCCTGGCCTTGCTTGTCCTTGCTTTGCCTTGCTTTGCCTTGCCTTGCCTTGCCTTGTCTTTAATGGCCTTGACTGGCTTTGCCTGGCCTGCCCTTACCAAGCCTTCCCTTGCCTGTCCTGCCCTTATATTACTTGGCATTGCATTGCCTGGCCTGGCCTGGCCTTCCCTTTCCTTGCCTTGTCTTGCCTTTCCTTGCCTTGTCTTGCCTTTCCTTGCCTGGCCTTTCCTTGCCTTGCCTTACCTGGCCTTACCAGGCCTTGCATTGCCTGTCCTGGGCTTGTATTGCCTTGCATTAACTTACCTGGCCTTACCTGGCCTAGCATTGCCTGTCCTGGACTTGCCTTGCCTTGCATTGCCTTGCCTTGCCTAGCCTTGCCTTGCTTTGCCTAGCCTTGCCTAGCCTTGCCTTGCTTTGAATTGCCTTGCCTGGCCTGGCCTTGCCTGGACTGGCCTTGCCTGGCCTTCTGTTGCCTTGCCTTGCCTTGCTTTTCCCTGCCTAGCCTTTCCTTGCATGGCCTAGCCTGGACTGGCGTTGCCCTGGCTGGCCTTGATTGGCCTGAGCTTGCCTGCCCTTGCCTGGCCTTGGCTGGCCAGGCCTTGCCTTACTTGGCCTTACCTGTCCTGGGCTTGCCTTACCTGGCCTTACTTGGCCTGAACTGCAACTACTGTATGGGCCTTGCCTTGCCTTACCTTGCCTTACATGGCCTTTACCTGGCCTTGCATGGACTGGCCAGTCCTGGACTGGCCTTGCTTTGCCCTGCCCAGACTTTCCTTGCCATGCCTGGCCTTAACTTGCCTTGCCTGGCCTGGCCGGGCCTTGCCTTCGTGGCCTGGCCTGGCCTGGTCTGGCCTTGCCTTGCATTCACTTGTCTTGCCTTGCCTTGCCTTGCCTGGCTTTTTTCTTGCCTTGCCCTACCTGGCCTTATCTGGCCTTGTGTTGCCTGTCCTGGACTGGCCTTGCCTTGCATTGCCTTACCTGGCCCTACCTGGCCTAGCAGTCACTGTCCTGGAGTTGCTTTGCATTGCCTTGCCTTGCCTTGCATTGCCTTGCCTTACTTACCAGGCATTACCTGGCCTTGCATTACCTGTCCTAGACAGTCCTTGCCTTGCCTTGCCTTGCCTTGCCTAGCCTTGCCATGCCTTGCCTTGCCTTACATTGCCTTACCAGGCCTTAACTGGCCTTCCATTACCTGTCCTACACTGGCCTTGCCTTGCCTTGCCTCTCCTTGCCTTGCCTTGCCTTGCCTGGCCTTGCCTCTCCTGGCCTGGCCTGGTCTTGCCTTGCCTGGCATGGCTTCTCCTGGCCTTGCCTTACCTGGCCTTGCCTGGCCTGTCCTGGATTTGCACTGCCTGTCCTGGCCTTGCCTTGCCTGGCCTTGCCTTACTTGCCTTGCCTGGCCAGTCGTGGACAGGCTTTCCCTTGCCTAGCTTTGCCTTGCCTGGCCTGGCCTTGCCTTGCCTTTATGGCCTGGCCTGGCCTTGACTTAGCTGTCCTTACATGATCTTGCATTGCCTGTCTTGGACTGGCCTTGTCTTGCCTTGCCTTTCCTTGCCTGGCCTTGCCTGGCCTGCCCTCCTTTTGTATGACCTGGCCTGGCCTGGCCTTTCCTGGGCTGGCCTTGTCTTGCCTTATCAGGCCTTCCATTGCCTGTCCTGGACATGCCTTACCTTGCCTTTCCTCGCCTTGTGTAGCCTTGCCTTGCCTTGCCTGGCCTGGCCTTACCTTGTCTTTGCTTGCCTTGTCTTGACTGGCCTTGCCTGGCCTAGTCTTGCTTTGCATTGCCTTGCATTACCTTCCCTTCCCTTGCCTTACTTCCCTTGCCTTGCCTGGCCTTGAATGGCGTGCCCTGGTTTTGTATGACCTGGCCTGGCCTTTCCTGGCCCGGCCTTTCCTGGCCTGGCCCTGCCTTGCATTACCAGGCCTTCCATTGCCTGTCGTGGACTTGCCTTACCTTGTCTTCCCTTGCATTGCCTTACCTGGCCTTGCCAGGCCTGGCGTGGTTTGGCCTTGCCTTGCCTGGCCTTGCATTGCCTGTCATGGCCTCACCTGGCCCGGCCTTGCCTTCCCTTCCCTTGACTTGCATTGCACTGAATTGCTTTGCCTGGCGTGCCCAGGCCTGGCCTTCCCGTGCCTTGCCTGGCCAGCCCTTGCCTGGACTGGCCTGCCCTGTCCTGGCCTTGCTGTGCCTTGCCTTGCTTTGCCTTACCTGGCCTTGCATCTCCTATCCTGCCCTGGCCTGGCCTTGCCTTGCATTGTCTTGCCTTGCTTGTCCTGGTCTGGATTTGCCTTGCATGGCTTGGCCTGGCCTTGCCTTGCCTAGCCACGCCTTGCCTTGCCTTGCACTGACTTGCCCTGCCTTTGCTTTCCTTCTCTGGCCTAGCTTGGCCTGGCATGGCCTGGCCATGCTTGGCCTTGCTTTGCCTTGCTCTGCCTTGCCTTGTCTTTAATGGCCTTGACTGGCCTTGCCTGGCCTGGCCTTCCCAAGCCTTCCCTTGCCTGTCCTGGCCTTATATTACCTGGCATTGCATTTCCTGGCCTGGCCTTGCATTGCTTTGCATTGCCTTGCGTTGCCTTGCCTGGCCTTATATTACCTGGCATTGCGTTGCCTGGCCTGGCCTGGCCTAAGTTTGCCTTCCCTAGCCTAGCCTTGCCTTGCCTGGCTTGGGCTTGCCTTGCCTTGCCTAGCCTTACCTTACCATGCCTTGCCTAGCCTTACCTTGCCTTGCCTTGTCTTGCCTGGCCTGCCCTGGCCTTGCCCTGGCTGGCCTTGATTGGCCTGACCTTGCCTGCCCTTGCCTGGACGGGGCTCTCCCGGCCTTTCTTACCTGGCCTTACCTGTCCTGCATTTCTACTACTGTATGGGCCATGCCTTGTCTTACCTTGCCTTACCTTGCCTTACCTGTCCTGCACTGCTACTACTGTATGGGCCTTGCCTTGCCTTACCTTGCCTTACCTGTCCTGCCCTGCTACTACTGTATGGGCCTTGCCTTACCTTGCCTTACCTGGCCTTTCCCTGTCCTTGCATGGACTGGCCAGTCCTGGACTAGCCTTGCCTTGCTTGGCCTTGCCTTGCCTGGCCTGGTCTGGTCTTCCCTTGCATGGCTTGGCCTGGCCTGGCCTGGCCTGGCCTTGCCTTGCCTTGTCTTGTCTTGCCTTGCCTGGCCTAGCCTTGCCATGACTTGCCTGGCCTGGCCTTGCCATGCCTGACATTGCCTTGCCTTGCCTTGCCTTCCCTTGTGTTTCCTTGCCTGGCCTTACCTGGCCTTGCATTGCCTATCCTGGACTTGCCTTGCTTTCCCGTTCCTTGCCTAGCCTTTCCTTGACTTGTCTTGACTTTCCTTGACTTGAATTGCCTTGCTTGGCCTGGCCTGTCATGACCTGGCCTGGCCTTGCCTTCCCAGGCCTTGACTAACGTGGCCTGACCTTGCCTGGCCTGGCCTTCCCTGGCTTTACCAGGCCTTGCATTGCCTGTCCTGGACTGGCCGTGCCTTGCCTTGCCTTGCCTAGCCTTGCCTTCCCTTGACTTGCCTTATCTTGCCTGGCCTTGCCAGGCCTGGCCTGGCCTGGCCTGACCTTGCATGGACTCTCCTGGCCTTGCTTTGCCTTGTTTTAACTTGCCTTGCCTGGCCTTAGCTGGCCTTGCATTGCCCGTCCTGGACTGGCATTGCCTTGCTGGGCCTTGCCTCGTCTTGCCTTGCCTTCCCTGGCATTGCCTTGCCTTGCCTTGCCTTCCCTAGCATTGCCTTGCCTTGCCTTGCCTTGCCTTTCCTTGCCTTCCCTGGCATTGCCTTGCCTTGCCTTGCCTTTCCTTGCCTTGCCTGGCATTGCCTTGCATAGCCTTACCTGGCATGGCATTGCGTTTCCTGGAGTGGTCTTCCCTTGCCTTGCCTTGCCTTGTCTTGCATTGCCTTGTCTTGCCTGGCCTGGTCTGCACTTGCCTTGCATGCCTTGGCCTAGCCTGGCCTTGCCTTGCCTTGCCTTGCCTTTGGTTGCCTTGCCTTGCCTGGCCTGGTCTTGACTTTCCTTGCATGGCTTGACATGGCCTGGCCGTGCCTTGCCTTGCTTTGAATTCCCTTGCCTGGCCTGGCCCGTCATGGCCTGCCCTGGCCTGGCCTTGCCTTCCTTGTCCTTTTCTGGCCTTGCATTGCCATGATTGGCCTATCCTGGCCTTTCCTGGCCTGGCCTGGCCTGGCCTGGCCTTGACCTGCTTGCCCTTGCCTGAACTGGCCTTGCCTGGCCGTGCTTGGTATAGCCTGACCAAGACTGGCATGGCCTGGCCTTGCCTTTCCTTGCCTAGCCTTGCCTTGCATGGCCTAGCCGGGCCTAGCCTTGCCCTGGCTGGCCTTGATTGGGCTGACCTTACCTGCCCTTGCCTGGCCTTACGTTACCTGCCCTTACCTGTCCTGCACTGCTACTACTGTATGAGCCTTGCCTTGCTTTACCTTGCCTTACCTGGCCTTTCCCTGGCCTTGCATGGACTGGCCAGTCCTGGACTAGCCTTGCCTTGCTTGGCCTTGCCTTGCCTGGCCTGGTCTGGTCTTCTCTTGCACGGCTTGGCCTGGCCTGGCCTTGCCTTGTCTTGTCTTCCCTTGCCTTGCCTTGCCTGCCCTGGCCTGGCCTTGCCTTCGCTTGCCTTGCCTTGTCTTGCCTTGCCTTGCCTGGCCTTTCCTTGCCTTGACTTACCTGGCCTAACCTGGCCTTGGGTTGCCTGCCCTCGACTGGCCGTGCCTTGCATTGCTTTACCCTGCCTTACCTGGCCTAGCATTGCCTGGCCTGGAGTGGCCTGGCCTGGCCTTGCCTTCCCTGGCCTTGCCTGGCCTGGCCTTGTGTGGCCTGGCCTTTTCTGGCCTGGCCTGGCTTTGCCTTCCCTGTGATTTCCTGGCCTTGCATTGCCTTTATTAGCCTGGCCTGGCCTGGCCTTTCCCTGACCTGCTTGGCCTTGCCTGGCCTTTCCTTACCTGGCCTTGCCTGGCCTTACATGGCCTGTCTAGACCTGGACTAGCCTTGCCTTGCCTAGCCTTACCTTGCCTTAACTGGCCTTTCCTTTCCTTGCCTGACCTGGCCTGGCCTTCCCTTCATGGGCCTTGCCTTCCCTTGTCTTGCATCTCCTGGCCTGGTCTCGCCTGTCTTGCCTGGCCTTGCCTTGCCTTGCTGTCCTGGTTTAAACGCAGACAGACAGCTTGTTCACTCACTTCCCCCCAGGGGACTTGAGGATATCACGGAAGCACACAATGGTTTGGATTCGGAGGGTCCTTAAAGCTCCTCCAGCTCCAAACCCTGCCACTGGCAGAGACAACTTCCACTGGAGCAGCTTGCTCCAAGCTCCATTCAACCTGGCCTTGAACACTGCCAGCCATGGGGCAGCCACAACTTCTCTGGGCACCCTGTGCCACTGTCCCACCACCTCACAGGGAACAACTTCTAAGATCTCATCTCAATCTCCCCTCTCTGTCACGTTAAAATCGTTCCCCCTTGGCCCATCCCCACAGGCCCTTGTTCTCCCCACAAGAAATGAGGGCAGATCCCAGGATCATCCCTCGGCAGCCGCAGCGCTCCGCTGCCGGCTCAGCCAGCCCAACTCACACACCGAGTCCAAAGCAGCCACTCTGGGGAAGTCTCTTGAGGTGTTCTGGCAACTCCTACAGCACCCCAAGATCGCCATCGCCACCCACCTCCTTCCACGCTCCTGTGTCCACAGGCGGCACCGGCTCCGAGACACCAAGACGGGAACCACCAGAGGAGCTGCTCTTGCCTCCTCCACCGGTAGCTTGTGTTCCGTGGGGCAGCTGTCGTCTCCCGGTGCCTCCTCTGAAGAGTTCCATGGGGTTCTGTGACCTCACACACCTGAACACGGGGAGTTCCAGAATCAGCCACCCCTGTGGTCTCCATGTCCCCAAGGTCATTGTGACGCAGGAGCTCTGACTGGGTCCATGGGGTGCTCTGGAGGTGCTGCAGGCATTCTCTGGGATTCTCTAGGGGTATCCCCAGGATGCCCTGGGAGTGCACAGAGACACAGGGCCGTGGAGCAAGCTGCTCTAGTGGAAGGTGTCCTGCCCGTGCCTTTGGGGGTTGGAGCTGGCTGAGCTTTAAGGTCCCACCCAGCCCAGCCCACTCTGGGATTCCATGATTCTCTGCTGTGCCAGTGTCGGTCCCTCTCCACTCCTCGTAGGTGGCCGTGACGCCCTGTTCCATGGCCCACGTTGAGCTGTGACCCCTCGCATGCTCCACCTCCGGACCAAAGGCACTGAGGAAGAGCAGCCCGTGAGGGACCTCCCCGAGCCGGCTGGGCAGAGGCTGATCCCCCCGCAGCGACTCCCGGAGCACCCTTGGGTGCCCAGTGGCCATGGGCACGATGCTGCCGCCATCACAAAGCCCCAGTGATCTGTGGGGTGGTCTCTGGTGGCTGTAGCCCCTGTTTGAGGCCTCCATTTGTCCCCTGCAGAGCTTGGGCACATTCCCATGAACCTCCAAATCCCCCTAAACCTCCAGTTCCCTTCCGAACCTCAAATCCCTTCCATTTACTGCCATGGGCCAACAGGGGCACTGAAGAGTCAGGGTACTCTGGGTCAAATGTAACCCCTGGTTTTGGGACACTGGCTGTTCCCCAAATGCCTGCACCACCCCAGGGAGCTTTGGGGAGCTCCCCCAATGCCGAAATCCCCTTTGAACCCCCAAACTCTTCCCCTCAACACATCTCCATGCTGGGGGAATGTTGCTCACCCAAAAGCGACTGAGGGGGCCCTGGGACCCAGGTACATGGGAGATCTCCCAATATAATGTGCCTCCTACAGCGCGTTTTGGGGATCCCCCCCGAACCTCAAAATGTTCCTTGAACACTCAAATCCCTCTGAACACCCAAATTCCTCCCGCTTGTGTCAATGGGGCTCCCTAGGGCATCCAATGAGATTCGGCTGCCCTGGGATTGATGGACCCCTCAGTCTTGGTAGACAGGGAGTCCCTCAAATAAATGAGCCACCCCAAAGAGTTTTGTGGACCAGCCTGAATCCCCAAATCCTCCCTGCATCCCCCCAAATCCCCCCAAACCCAAAGCCCACAGCTCCAAAGCCACCCCGGCTCAGCACAGTGGCACAGACTTGCTAAAAAAGGGGTGTTCCGAAAAGTGGTGTTCCCCCAACACCTGCCCTGGGGATCCATCAAGATGCTCTGGAACCCCGAACACACTGGGGGGACCCCAACATTGCTTTCAGTTCAGTAGTGAATTAGGTGGGTCTAAGGGGGTGGATCCCCAAAAGGTTCACCCCAATAAAGGGGCAAACCAAAACCACACTGCACCCCAAAGGGCCCTGGAGGCACCCAAAGCAATCGTGCTGCCCCTAAATCCTAGGGTAACCCCAAATCTCCCTGAAGCAGCACAAAAGCATGCAGGACCCCCAAGTGGGGGCCTGGGGCAGCACAAAAGTCACCCACACCCTTCCATCCCCCCGGCCCCCCCCAGATGAACCCAGGGACCCAAAATCCTGGAGGGGCCCCACCAAACACCCACCCCCAACTGAGGTTACCCCAGAAAAGCTGCTCCCCCCCTCCAATGCCACCCAGCCCCAAATTGCTCCTCGTTGCCCCCAAACCACACCCCATGGGGCATCCCAGCTCCCCCGTCCCTGGTATCAGGGAGTTGGGGGGGCCAGCCCCAGAGTGGGGGTTGCCTAATTTGGGATGTCCCACCAAAAGACCAAGGAGGTGTGGTGGGGGATGGAGGGTAGGAAGCTCTGCAGAGGGATCTGGACAGGCTGGATCCATGGGCTGTGGCCAATGTGTTGAGGGTCAAGAAGGCAAAGTGCCGGGTCCTGCGCTTGGGCCACAACAACCCCCTGCAATGCTCCAGGTTTGGGGAAGAGGGGCTGAAAACTGCTCATGGGAAAGGAGCTGGGGGTGCTGATTGATGGAGCTGAACATGAGCAGCTTGTGCCCAGGCAGCCAGGAAGTTCCCAGCATCCTGGCCTGGATCAGCACCAGTGCGGCAGCAGGGCCAGGGCAGTGGTGGTGCCCCTGCACTGAGCACTGCTGAGGCCGCACCTCGAATCCTGGGTTCAATTCTGGGTCCTTCACTACAAGAGAGACATTGAGGTGCTGGAGCGGGGCCAGAGAAGGGCAATGGAGCTGGTGCAGGGCCTGGAGCACAAATGTGATGGGGAAGGGCTGAGGGACCTGGGGGGGACCTGATTGCTGCCTACAACTGCCTGAGAGGAGGATGGAGCCAGGAGGGGCTGGGCTCTGCTCCCAAGGAACAAGGGATGGGACAAGAAGAAATGGCCTCAAGCTGCACCAGGGCAGGTTTAGATGGAGCTGAGGAAGAATTTCTCCGGGAAGCTAGGGACCAGGTTAGGAAAGCTGAGACCCAGTTAGAATTCAAATAGGCTCGGGATGTTAAGGATAACAGGAAGGGATTCTTCAGGTATGTAGCAAATAAAAAACAGACTAGGGACAACATAGCCCCCTTCCGGAAGCTCTCGGGAGAACTGGCTACACAGGATTTGGAGAAGGCTGAGGTTCTGAATGACTTCTTTGCCTCGCTCTTCACTGGCAAAGGCTCTGACCTCACCACCCGAGTCTTGGAAGGCAGACGCAGGGACTGTGAGAATGAAGACCTTGGGCCCACTGCAGGAGAGGAACTGGTTCGAGACCATCTTAAAAATCTGAACGTGCACGTGTCCATGGGTACCGATGTAATCCATCCGCGGGTCCTGAAGGAGCTGGCGAATGAGGTTGCGAAGCCGCTGGCCATCATATTTGAGAAATCGTGGCAGTCAGGTGAAGTTCCCGATGACTGGAAAAAGGGAAATACAACCCCCATTTTCAAGAAGGGGAAAATGGATGACCCGGGGAATTACAGAGCAGTCAGTCTCACCTCTGTGCCTGGCAAAATTTTGGAGCAGGTTCTCCTGGAAGGCATGCTAAGGGACATGAAAATCAACAAGGTGCTTGGTGACAGCCAGCAGGGCTTCACTAAGGGGAAATCCTGCCTGACCAATTTGGTGGCCTTCTATGATGGGGCTACAGAACTGATGGACAGGGGAAGAGCAGTTGATGTCATCTACCTGGACTTGTGCAAAGCGTTCAACATGTCCCACATGACATCCTTGTCTCTAAATTGGAGCGACATCGATTTGATGGATGGACCACTCAGTGGCTAAAGAACTGGCTGGATGGCTGCACACAAAGAGTTGTGGTCAATGGCTCAATGTCTGGCTGGAGACCAGCAACGAGTGGGGTCCCTCAGGGATCGGTGTCGGGACCGGTCTTGTTCAACATCTTCGTCGCTGCCATGGACAGTGGGATTGAGCGTGCCCTCAGCAAGTTTGCTGATGACACCAAGCTGTGTGGTTCGGTTGATACCCTGGAGGGAAGGAATGCCATCCAGAGGGACCTTGACACACTTGTGAGGTAGGCTGATGCGAACCTCATGAGGTTTAACCATGCCAAGTGCAAGGTCCTACACCTGGGTCGGAGCAGTCCCAGGCACAGCTACAGGTTGGGCAGAGAAGAGATTCAGAGCAGCCCAAGGAGAAGGACTTGGGGGTGTTGGTTGATGAGAAAATGAACATGAGCCGGCTTCAGTGTGCACTTGCAGTCCAGAAAGCAACCGTATCCTGGGCTGCATCAAAAGGAGCGTGACCAGCAGGTTGAAGGAGGTGATCCTGCCTCTCTACTCTGCTCTTGTGAGACCTCACCTGGAGCATTGTGTGCAGTTCTGGTGTCCTCAACATAAAAGGACATGGAACTGTTGGAACAAGTCCAGAGAAGGGCCACGAGGATGATCAGGGGACTGGAGCACCTCCCATATAAAGATAGGATGAGAAAGTTGGGGCTGTTAAGCTTGGAGAAGAGAAGGCTGCGTGGAGACCTCAGAGCAGCTTCCAGTATCTGAAGGGGGTCTATAGGGATGCTGGGGAGGGACTCTTCATTAGGGACTGTAGTGACAGGACACGGGGTAATGGGTTAAAACTTAAACAGGGGAAGTTTAGATTGGATATAAGGAGGAAATTCTTTCCTGTTAGGGTGGTGAGGCACTGGAATAGGTTGCCCAGGGAAGTTGTGAATGCTCCATCCCTGGCAGTGTTCACGGCCAGGTTGGACAAGGCCTTGGGTGACATGGTTTAGTGTGAGGTGTCCCTGTCCATGGCAGCGGGGTTGGAACTTGATGATCTTAAGGTGCTTTCCAACCATAACTATTCTATGATTCTATGAGGATTTGTCCCAGAGGCTGTGGAGCCCCCACCCATGGACATGTTCAGAAGCTGCCTGAATGAGGCCAGGAGCAACCTGATGCGGCCATGACTAGCATGACCATGACTAGTCACTGATGTGACTATGACCAGCAGGACGTAGTTATTGGTCAGAAAGGACATCTAGGAGGTCTCTATTCCTATGATTGGCAAGTTATACACATAAACACATATATATGTGTGTATATATATCAAAACACAATATTAAATGCATTCTAAACTATATATATATAGCACAGTATATTCTTGTGTTAAATGTCAACACCAACACACACAATACTAGTTTTCCTTGCCTCAATTTAGTTGGGGTTTCAGTGATTTGTAGGGTGGGGAGGGCCCAGCTGCTATGGGCTTTTCCCAGGAAGGATGGAAACCCAAGATCTAAATGGATGAACTGATGTTTTAATGCAGTTATGGAGCAATGGGTATTGTGCATGAGCCAAGTGAGTGAAATGCAAATTCTACAACAGGTCTGTGTTTGGAACCAGGCTGCTGAGTTAAATCACATTCAAATTGGGCTTTGCCACCTCTTTTCAGGCAGCTGTAGAACTTCACCCTTTCAGTTTTCATCCTCAAGTTCTGCCTTTCTCAAAGCCTTTAAGAGAAGCTCTAAGGAGTTTTCTAATTTATACCCACAGTGGTTTGTTAAAAACGAAGGCAAGAATGTTATCAGTAGAGTTTGCCGCAGGAGAGTTGCACTTTGGTTTGAGGCAATGGGGGTTAAAGAAACCCAAAGCAAACATGCAAACAAACCAGGACCCTGAAACAGCAGGAAAATCGAAGGTAATGAAAAAACCCAACCAAAAGTCCTTATTTCCTATGCAAGAAGTCATTCCTGGCACAAATTGCAGCTCCCCCATATCCTGGTTGCTATAAAATCGCAATGCCACCAGGGAAAACAGTCACCACAGGGTTTCCCCACACACCCAAAACTTCCCTATTTCTTTAGCAGCTCATCACTCAAAGGTGAGAGATGTCCGTTGATCCAGTTGTGTTAACAAGCTCCTCTGGGAATGGATTTGGAGCTGATGGGCTGATAGGAAGGAGAAGGCTTGGCTGAGTCCTGGATGGGGATTTTCCACCTGTGTTCACTTGAGCTGTGGCATCACCAGTGGGAAAAACACTCTTTAATCCAGGGGAAAATAACCCAAACAGGGATGTGACCCTGGCCAGCACTAAGAAATAAATATTCTTTTTTTATACTTTATTCTTTATTTATACTTTATTCTTTATCTGTTCTCTTTTATTCTTTATTTATTCTTATTCTTTAGTAAAGTTACCAGCCTGAAGCTGACTCTTACTGTTGCCAGCAGGACATGACAGTATTCACATATGCTGGCTCTTTAGATGTCCATTTCCCCTTCAAAACTACATTTCATCTACTTCTGAACAAAATCCATTCCTTTTCCTGTGTGATTGTTGTTCCTTCTTGGTACCATTGCTCTCTGTGGTCACCTCCAAGAGGTGCAAAATGGTCACAGGAGTCCCTTTAGGTATCAAAAGGCAGAAGATTTGAATAACCGTCTCGAAAATCATGGATCAGGATTTCTTATACAACACCACCATCTATTGGACGTTGCTGGAATAGTCACTCCTTTCATTTAAGATAAAACCACCTTTTTCTTACGTGCTGGGAAGCTTTGGGTAGCCAAGAGACTTGTTCTCAGAAAACTGAGAAATAATAGATAAATAAACTAAGGCCATCATGTTGCCTCTACAGTTGGCTGATCCTATGTAGACAGTTTATTTCCTGACCCTGTTAAGGCAATGTCAGATAGTTTAACAGCTTCAAAGTCCTCTCACATTTAGAAATGATGCTTTAAACCCCACTTTTCCTAGTGCAGTTCTTGGCTGAGGCTTCAGGTTGTATGAAATGTAGATTATTGTAGAATCATAGAGTGGTTTGGGTTGGAAAGGACCTTGGTTCCAACCCCCTGCCATGGTCAGGGACACTACACACTAGACCATGTCACCCAAGACTCTGTGTCCAACTTGACCTAGAACATAACCAGGCATGGGGCAGCCACAGCTTCTCTGGGCACCCTGTGCCAGCGCCTCAGCACCCTCATAGGGAAGAGCTTCTTTGTTATCTGTAACCTGAACTCCCCCTGTTTCAGTTTGAACCCATCACCCCTTGTCCTGTCACTACAGTCCCTGATGAAGAGTCCCTCTCCAGCATCCTTGTAGCCCCCTTCAGACACTGGAAGCTGCTGTGAGGTCTCCACACAGCTTCTTTTCTCCATTCTGCACAGCCCCAGTGTTCTCAGCCTGGCTCCATACAGGAGCTGCTCCATCCCCTGATCATCCTCGTGGCCTCCTCTGCACTTGATCCATGTCCTTCTGATGTTGAGGATATCAAATTCACTCTGCCTTTTAAATGTTTTTTTCATTAAATAGCCTGTGCTATCCATACACAATTTGAAGTGCTAATTCCTGGTGTTTTAAATGATTCCTTTCTCCATCTAGATCCTTCCTCTAGATCCACAGATCCCTCTCAGAAAGTATCCCCATTGCACATCTTTACTCCTGACAAAGCCATCCCAGATTTCATAATGAAAGCAAACAAAAACACATCAGATCTCAAACCAGGTAAGGTCTCAACCTTTATCCCATGGAGGTGAAGGATTTAATTCCTTGTTGTTGATATATGTAAATCACACCCATCACCACCTAAATAATCCCAGGGGAGCAGCTGGGCTCTCTGATGCTGAATTAAATGGGTGAGGATGCCTATACAGTAACCAAGTTCCTGGGCTACTGGTAGATCCATCCTGGTAACCTGCATGGGGTAGGAAACCCACCTTTTGTTACAGAGCATTAAGTGCTAGGCAGGAATAGCCAGGGTCATACCCTACTAGGGCTTTTGGGGAGTAAAGAAGTGACTTCTGTCCTTTCCTGGAAGGCCCTGCAGCCCCCTCTCATCTTTGGGAGCACAGTAATGGAAGCATTTCTGATTGAAAAGTAAAGGCAGCTGCATCAAAATGAAAAGGAAGTTGTGCTTTTATATTTTCATTCTAAGTAGCAGCATAAGCTGAGATAAAGGAGAGCTGGATTTCTCGTATGCTGAGGGTTGAACATGTCTAAGAGTGCTTCCCAAGAGGTAATCTTGTTTTTGAATACGGATATGACACACTACATATTGCTATGTACTAAGAAACTAGCTTTGGGGATCTTTGAAGGCTGGATAAAACTCTTAAAGACAACAATTTTGGGCTGGTATTGTTCAAATAAGACCTTCCGGTGCCATTAATTTTAAAACCTGTTGGGTGTATCCTGACCTGGCTCTTGGGAGCCCTTTGGGCTGACCCTTGCCTGGTCTGACAGCTCCCTGGCGGTTAATGTGTAATCCCCTGACTTGTTTTACCCCTGGCTCTATGAATACCACAAAGGACAAGGCTCTGGAAGGACGGGTAGATGCTGCATGGGAGAAGACAGAGCAGCATTACCCTTCTAGCTGGAGCCTGGAGAAGCTGGGAGTATTAAAACGCATTTCAAGTGGATCTGAGAGCAAAGAGGAAGAAATCCCTGATATGAAAACCCTGCTTTGTCCTGTGGCATCCACAGGATCCGCAGGCCTTGTAGCAAACCTTACCTCCTCTGCTTTATTTCAGGGCAGCAGAAACTATCACCTTGAGGAATCAGAGGGATGTTGGTGCTGTGAGCATGGGGCTCTTTTGCTTCATATTTTGAACGATCCTTTTCTTCACTCATTAGACAGTTTGTGCTGTAAGATGCTCGAAAGAGCAGCTAACCAAACAGTGTGTTATAACTTCATATATCTGGCACCTTCCCCTTGTTCCTGTACTGAGATCTTGAGGATGACATCCACTATGATGGCTTTAGACTGCCAGACTGGAAATTGAGATGAGCTCTTAGGCAGAAGCTCTTCCCTGTGAGGGTGCTGAGGTGTTGGCACAGGGTGCCCAGAGAAGCTGTGGCTGCCCCATCCCTGGCAGTGTTCAAGGTCAGGTTCGATGGGGCTTGGAGCAAGCTGCTCTAGTTGAAGGGGTCCCTGCCACGGAAAGGGTTGGAGCTGGATGAGCGTTAAGGTCTCTTCCAACACAAATAACTCTGGGATTCTATGGTTCCATGAGAGCAAGCTAACTGCTACCTAACCAGGAGGTTATGCTACAAGGTTTTGCTTGGCTGTAGGATCATAACAGCATCTGGATGTTCTCCTATCCATAATGTCAAGAGTTACATCTTGGATAATACTAGCAGCAGTCTGCTTGGTGAGTCCTAGGGCAGCTTGTTGAAAGCTTGGCCAAAAAGCAAGATCTTACCAAATCGGAATAGGAAAGCCACAAATGGAGGTCCTTTCCCCAGGAATACAGGGATAAATATTCAGTTAACTCTTCAGCAGAGTGTGGACCCACAACCTGCATGGATAATATCTAAACGAGGGCGGCAAGGTATGGGTTTTCAGATTAATTTATCTCCATTCCAGTGAATGTGCTCAAGCTGCAGGGAGATGTGATTGCTGGGGGAAGCTGTCGTGCATAGCACAAGCTGCAGCCTTAGAAACATCCCAGCTTTCATATCTGCCCTTGGATCACTTCAGACCAAGCACTTGGTTTGTCAAGCAAGAAAAAGCGAGGGTGAGCCTTTGTTAATTGTGAGCTTCAGGTCAATTCTCCCCTGGCAGGAGATGTGTGTGTCTGGGCAGGTGGATGCTGCCTCAGGGGGAGGATTGAGCCCCAGACCCAAACACTTCGATTTTCATTACTTGGGTCACATCTTCCAGCTCCGTGGTGATGGCTCAGGAGCTGCTTTGCCTCCGGCATCTCTATGCGAGCAGTGAAAAGCAGCTCTACATCCCCATTAATAACACCAGGAGACCGCACGCATTGCTCACAGGACATCTGAACTGAGGAGTCTGGCTCTGGAGGGGGAGCTCACCCCTTCAGCAAAAGGTCATCAAATAATGATGACTCTTAAGCATGGCTCTGCTTGTCAGATACCAGCCACGCGCACTTCTGCTTTGCTCTCTGGTGTAACTCTGTCAAGTGATGATTAATGTTAGGCAGGAAAAATCAGTGAAGATTTATTCTGCCTGTTGTAAGCTGTGATTTTAGGAGCTGCTGGTTTCTCCCAGGGAGAATTTATCTTTGATCAAGCCTGAATGTATCTTTTGTCTCCATGTTAGCCATCGTGTCTAAAGCAAAGTGAGGCGAGAAATCCTGGCTCTGCACCATCCTACCCTAAGGAAAGCCACATTTGCTCTCAAAGAGCTCCTCCTGGGTCACAGAGAACAGCTATTTATTCCTCATGTATCACACTAGACTGGCAGCGCCCAAAAGATGAGAAATAATTCCCTTTTCCCAGCAGTTACTCAGGAATTCAAGGACTTCCATGTGTCAATGGCTTGAGAAGAACTATGAGGAACCCTGCAGTTTATTCATTCTGGTGTTGCCCTGCCTCCTTGCCTTAAAATACCTACTTGCTTCCAAGTGTGTTGGTGGTGGTTGTGGTGTTCAGCCAAGACTGGCCTTGGGAACTTGATGTTTTCCTCTCTCAAAAAGAATTTACCTCATATTAACATATATATATGTATGTGTGTGTATATATGTATATATACACCCTTTACATTGACTTAAAGTGGTGTAGCTGATTGATAGACAAAACGTGACATTCTTAATATTATTGAGGGATTTGGGCCTATTCAGAATTTTCAGTTGCCTCTCCTGGATGTCTGCTACTCCTCTACCATCATCTCTCAAGCCTTGCTCAATATTCTAGTGGAGCAGAAAGTGATTTTCTTCATTAGATGTGCCACTCACCTCTTCTTGTTCGCAACATGTGGCACCACCGAGTGCTACGTGCTGGCTGCTATGGCTTATGATCGCTACATGGCCATTTGTACCCCCCTTCTCTACTCCACAGACATGTCCCAAAGGCTTTGCATTGGGATGTTGGCTGGTGCCTACTTAGCTGGCCTGATCAGCTCTACCATACACACGGTTTCCATATCTCATCTCCCGTTCTGTCGGTCCAAGACGATCAATCACTTCTTCTGTGATGGACCACCACTGCTAGGCCTCTCCTGCTCTGACACCCCTGCCATTGAGGTGATGGTTGTTGCCGTGGTGGGGTTCAAGGTACTGATCACCACGGTCTTCATCCTCATCTCCTACTTGTGGCTCCTTTTCACTGTCATGCAGATGCGGTCTGTGGTTGGTCAATGAAAAGCTTTCTCCACCTGTGCCTCTCACTTCATCTCCACTGCTTTGCACTATGGCAGCTCCCTCTTCATGTACCTCCAGCCCAGCTCCAGCCAGTCCTCGAAGCATGACGAGGTGGTCTCCATGACTGTCATGGGCTCTTAGGCAGAAGCTCTTCCCTGGGAGGGTGCTGAGGTGCTGGCACAGGGTGCCCAGAAAAGCTGTGGCTGCCCCATCCCTGGCAGTGTTCAAGGCCAGGTTGGACACAGGGTCTTGGAGCAAGCTGATCTAGTGGAAGGGGTCCCTGCCTGTGGCAGGGGTTGGACTGGATGAGCTTTAAGGTCCCTTCCAACACAAACCAGGCTGCAATTCTAAGAAATAAAGCTGCAACAGTCTATTGGTCAACAAAGCCCTTGTGTTAAATGGGGACAAGTCATATCACAGTATCACAGTATGTTAGAGATTGGAAGGGACCTCAAAAGATCATCTAGTCCAATCCCCCTGCCGGAGCAGGAACACCTAGATAATGTTACACAGGAATGCGTCCAGGCGGGTTTTGAATGTCTCCAGGGAAGGAGACTCCACAACCTCCCTGGGCAGCCTGTTCCAGTGTTCCGTCACCCTCACTGAGAAGAAGTTTCTTCTCAAGTTTAAGTGGAACCTCTTGTGTTCCAGTTTGTACCCATTACCCCTTGTCCTATCATTGTTTTCCGCTGAGTAGAGCCTGGCTCCGTCCTCGTGACACTCCCCCTTTATATATTTATAGACACTTATAAGGTCACCCCTCAGTCTCCTCTTCTCTAAACTATAGAGACCCAGCTCCCTCAGTCTTTCCTCATAAGGGAGATGTTCCACTCCCCTAATCATCTTTGTTGCCCTGCGCTGGACTCTCTCCAGCAGCTCCCTGTCCTTCTTGAACTGAGGGGCCCAGAACTGGACACAATACTCCAGATGCGGTCTCACCAGGGCAGAGTAGAGGGGAAGGAGGACCTCTCTCGACCTACTAACCACCGCCCTTCTAATACACCCCAGGATGCCATTGGCCTTCTTAGCCACAAGGGCACAGTGTTGGCTCATGGTCATCCTGTCGTCCACTAGGACCCCCAGGTCCCTCTCCCCTACACTGCTCTCTAACAGGTCGTTCCCCAACCTAGACTGGAACCTGGGGTTGTTCCTGCCCAGATGCAGGACTCTACACTTTCCCTTATTATATTTCATCAAGTTACTCCCTGCCCAACTCTCCAGCCTGTCCAGGTCTCGCTGGATGGCAGCACAGCCTTCTGGCGTGTCAGCCACTCCTCCCAGCTTAGTGTCATCAGCAAACTTGCTGATAGTACACTCAATTCCCTCATCTAAATCATTGATGAATGTATTAAATAATACCGGTCCCAGTACTGACCCTTGAGGCACTCCACTAGTTACAGGCCTCCAACTAGACTCAGCCCCATAGACTACAACTCTCTGGCTTCTCTCCTTCAGCCAGTTCGCAGTCCACCTCACTACCTGATCATCCAGTCCACACTTCCTCATTTTAGCCGTGAGGATGCTGTGGGAGACTGTGTCAAATGCTTTGCTGAAGTCAAGGTAGACCACATCCACCGCTCTGCCATCATCCATCCACCGTGTTATTTCCTCATAAAAGGCGAAGAGATTGGTCAAACATGATATCTGAGCCTCTGCTCTGCTGTGAATTTAAGTAGGGGTGTAAAGAGCAAGAATGCTGGTAAAGAGGAAGGATTTGGGGTCTTCCTCTCCCCTGAACACCCAAGGTGCTGCTGGCATGGGTATCCTCATGAGCCCGATGGAGCAAGTACAATACCCAGCTGTCTGCATCTGGGACTTCAAGCTGCATTATTCACCCTGCACAATCGCATCCAGGTATTCTCAGTGCCTCTTTTTGCCTTCATGTAGTTCTTTTCAATAATCTTTGAATTATATATTTTTCTTCTTTCCAGAATTTGATTGAGGGTTATTTCTCCCTCTGCTATACTGATTTTCCCACTTCACAAGCCTTGGTTTTAGCCCAGTACCCAATGGGGAAGAAAGACATTCAAAACCACTCAGAAATCATTTTCTACCTTTCTCCAGTGCATCTCCTGGACTGTCAGTCTGGTTCCTTCCAGCAGAAAAACAGGTTGACATTGAAAACATCTAAAGCCATCTACATTCTTCTCTTTCTTGCTTCCCCACATTTTCATACCTCGGTTTTCTCTTCTATCTGCTCCATCCTTTGTCTTTTCTAAATGCCTGGGACAAGGTTATCATTTAATATTTCTACTAAGGGTTTTATCATGTCTCTTCATCTAGGAGAAATATTCGGGACACACCGACACTCAGAATTCTTCAGATGAAGACTGGGAAATCTGACTTCATCCTGATATATCCTCAACGCAGCCACATTTTGAGCCAATGCTTTTGACCAAAGTGGTGTACAATCACTAGTCAAGTGTATGGAAATAAATGCACCTGATGGAAAGGACTCCCCATGACCAGCGCAAACCATCCACACAGAGGTTGCTTTGTTGTGTTTGTTTTCAGCTCCCTTCAATGCAATATTAGATGAACCCTGTCGATGTAAAGGGCTTCCTCAGGGAAACACTGAAAGGAAGAGTTGTGTGATAGATGGGGAAATACAAAGCAAACTGTCCTGGGCCTGTCTTCCTGGGTAGGTCTCTGCAGGAGAACTGGTCTTGGAGGTGCTGATGCGGCCAGAAGGAGTTTGGGGAGAGAGGAATTGAGAGGTTGTTTTGCTGATCAAGTCAAACTAATTATCCGATGGAGGAGGGTCCTTTGGGAGAACAGTTTGCACAACACAAGCCTCTGAGGTAATGCCTCCTGTGAGATAAAACCCCTCCACCAGCCAGCCTGGAGCATCCTGCTCCCAGGCATTTCTCCTTCAACTCATTGCATGGTCTCCAGGAGGAGCTGCAGGCACTGCATCCACCACCACCTTCCTCTTTAACCAAGCAGGTACAAAAGGGTTTGATGGGTGGTGGGTCCAGTTTGACCCTGGTCATGCTGCCTCTCACATGCTTGATGGCATGTTGAATTTCACTCTTCTTCAGGGACTGTATTGATAGGGCAAGGGGTGATGGGTTTAAACTGAAACAGGGAAATTCAGGTTGGAGATAAGGAAGAAATTCTTCCCTGTGAGGGTGCTGAGTCACTGGCACAGGGTGCCCAGCGAAGCTCTGGCTGCCCCATCCCTGGCAGTGCTCAAGGCCAGGTTGGACACAGGGGCTTGGAGCAAGCTGCTCTAGTGGAAGGTGTGCCTGCCCGTGGCAGGGTTTGGAGCTGTGTGAGCTTTAATTTCCCTTCAACCCAAACCCTTCTATGATAGACCATAGTGTAAATAAAAGTGCCCTAGTATGCCTAATAGGTTTGCTTCAAAAACACCAACCTTCGTGACCCCATCTACAACTGATTTAGTGATATTTTAGCATGAGAATATCCAAGCTAAAGCCTTAAAAGTTTGGTTTATATATGGTATATTTTGTATTTTACCCCCTTAGGTGTATATTTGGGTTGGTCATAGGAAGCTCACTGCAATCCCAGCAAAGCTCTATTAGAGCCAAGACCACTGTATTCCTTTAACCTTATGCAGTGTGGGGCTTCTTGGGAGGAGGTTGGGACTGGATGAGTTTTAAGGTCCCTTCAACCCAAAGCATTCTATGATAGCCTGAGGTGTGAATAAACATGTGCTAGTACGGGGTAGCTTTGCTTCAAAAACCCGTGTTCCTGCCCCATCTCCAACAGATTTAGGGGTATTTTAGCACTGATGTAGCCATTCATAGGTTGATATTCCATCAAGTAATTCATCTGCAGAGGAATTTCATGGCAGAGATGAGAATATTCAAGCTAAAGCCTTAAAATTTTGGTTTATATATGATATATTTTACACCCTTAGGTGCATATTTGGGTTGGTCATAGGCAGCTCACTGCAATCACAGCAAGGCTCTGCTGGAGCCAAGTCCACTGCTTTCCCTTAACCTTATGCAGGGTGGTGGTTCTTCAAAAGCAGATAAACTTAGAACCTAAAGCAAATTTCAAGTACATGGCTTTGTGTTGTGATGAAAAGGATGCAGCACAAGTAATGAAGCTACAGAAGAGAATTGATCCATTCCGAAAAATACAAAATAGAGAGAAAAAAAATCCTTAAAATTCCCAGAAATCAGTGAAGAAAAGACAAAATGTTTTCTGTTTTCCACATTTTGAGATGTATTTATTTGATTTTATTGTATTATACTTTGATAGACGTGATGTTTTTCAGTGTTTCATTAGTGCAGTGTATATCAATCATGGTAGAATTATTCTCTTTTAATTTCAGGTTGTGTAATGAGCTCCTTCACCTCTTTGACTTCAGATCTTGAGCTACAGACAGAAATACAGCATTACAAATGCACCATTTTCCATTGCATTTACTTTATGGATTAAACTCCAACTAAACTTCCACATTATTTCTCTTCTAGGGGTGTATTTCACTGATTCCTTTCAATCCAAATCCATCAACTTGTTGAAATGACGGATACAGGAAACCTCACGGTTCTCTCCGGCTTCATCCTCTTGGGTTTCTCTGATGCCCCAGAGCTACAAAACACCATCTTCACAGTCTTCTTATCCCTCTACGTTTTCATGGTGCTGGGGAACCTGACAATGATCCTCCTGATCAACACTGACCCCAACCTCCACATCCCCATGTACTTCTTCCTGAGCCACTTATCTTGCATGGATGTTTGCCTTTCCTCCGCTATCATCCCAAAAGCTCTGGAGACCTTCCTGCTGGGGAGAAGCCACATCTCCTTTTGGGGTTGCTTTGTCCAGATGTATATTTTCCTGGCTCTGGGTATCTGTGAGACCTTCCTGCTTGGGGTAATGGCTTACGACCGATACACGGCTGTGTGCAAGCCCCTGCTCTACACCACTACCATGACCAGGGCGCGTTGCTATGGCATGATGGTGCTGGTGTACAGCATCGGGTTCCTCACCTCCCTGGTGCACATCACGCTGGCAGGGAGGTTGTCCTTCTGTCAGGCCAGGAGCATCAACCACTTCTTCTGTGAGCTGCCCACCCTCCTGCAGCTCTCTTGCTCAGACACAAGCACAAATGAAGTCTTGCAGGTATACAACGCTGTGTTTAATGCCATGGGCCCTCTCCTGATGATCCTGGTGTCCTACACCTACATCCTCCACACTGTCCTGCAGATCCCTTTGGCCACAAGGAGGCTGAAGGTCTTCTCTACCTGTGCCTCCCACTTGGCTGCCATCACCATCTTCTATGCACCCGGGATTCTCACCTATGTCAAGCCTCATGAGGCATCCTCATGGGATCAGGGAAAGCTGGTGTCGCTGTGTTACTGCATCCTCACCCCAACCCTCAACCCCCTCATCTACAGCCTGAGGAACAAGGAGGTGAAGGGGGCTCTGAGGAGGCTGTGGGAGCAAAAGCTGCTGCCACATCTATGCAGGGTTTGAAAGCGCATTTAGAGCTCTTCAGTACTGTGGAGGTAAGGAAGAAACATGTGGTCATGGATTTGGTAATTACTGGCCATTATTTGTCATTATTGGTCCCTATTGGTCATTATTACAGTTAAGGAGATCACAAAGCAAGTGCAGGGTATGGAGAAACTGTACAACAAATGGTTCTCTTCAAAGAGCCTCTGGTGGTTTTAAGTGTGGCCTGAGAATTCAATATTTCATCCAAATAAGTATCAGCTCCTCAATAGCTGCCCTGAGACAGCACCTTGGTGTTTTGTGTCTTTATTGTGCTAAATGAAAGTGAAAGTAGAGCCCACAAAAAGGAGGCTCAGACTTCACATAAGGCACTGACCACTGTCTCCATTGCCTGCTTGATAAGCATTTTCTCAATGATGAACTGCGGGAAGGTCAAGAGGATTTGATAGAGCTCTGGTGTCTGCAACACAAGGAGGTCACGGAGCTGCTGAAGCAAGTACAGGGGAGGCAATGAGGATGGTCAGGGGCTGGAGCACCTCCCGTACGGAGCCAGGCTGATAATATTGGGTCTGTTCATCCTGGAGAAGAGAAGCTGTGTGGAGACCTCAGAGAAGCTTCCAGTACCTAAAGGGGCTACAAGAACCTGGGGAGGAGCTTTGGACAAGGGCCTGTAGGGACAGGCCAAGGAGAATGGCTTGAACCTCCAGAGGGGTGACTGAGATGAGCTCTTAGGCAGAAGCTCTTCCCTGTGAGGGTGCTGAGGCGCTGGCGCAGGGTGGCCAGAGAAGCTGTGGCTGCCCCATCCCTGGCAGTGTTCAAAGCCAGGTTGGACACAGGGCTTGGAGCAAGCTGCTCTAGCGGAAGGTGTCCCTGCCCGTTGGAGGGGAATTGGATCTGGACGAGCTTTAAAGACTCTTCCAACACAAACCAGGCTGCGATTCTGTGAAATAAATCTCTGACAGTCTGTTGGTCAACAAAGCCTTTGTGCTAAATGGGGACAAGTCATATCTGAGCCTCTGCTCTGCTGTGAATTTAAGTAGGGGTACAAAGAGCCTTAGTGCTGGTGGGAGAGAGGATTTGGGGTCTTCCTCACCCCTGAACAGCCAAGGTGCTGCTGGCCTCGGTCCCCTGATGAAGCTGATGAAGTACAATAACCAGCTGACTGTATCTGGAACTTCAAGCTGCATTATTCACCCTGCACAAGCGCACCCATGTATTCTTAGTGGCTTTTTTTGCCTTCATGTAGTTCTTTTCAATAATCTTTGAATTACATATTTTTCTTATTTCCAGAATTGATTGAGGGTTATTTCTCCCTCTGTTATATTGATCTTCTCACGTCTCAAGCCTTGGTTTTAGCCCATTACCCCATGGGGAAGAAAGACATTCAAAACCACTCAGAAATCCTTTTCTACACTCCTCCAGTGCATCTCCTGGACTGTCAGTCTGGTGCCTTCCAGCAGAAAAACAGATTGACAATGAAAACTAGGTTTAAACCCAGGCACACAGTCTCTCTCACACACACACACGCACTTCACCCCCACCCCACCCCCCCCCCCGCCCTCCCCCTGCTCTCAGAGGGATGGGGAAGAAAATCAGAAGAATGGAACTCCCACTGGTTGAGATAAGAATGGTTTAGTAACTAATGTATAACACAAAACACCACCAATAATAATAAAGGAAATAAGGGAAGAGAATACAAAAGCTCATCACCCACTCACTGATAACTCCTCCACCCCCCCAGCCCAACCATGCACCAACCAATACCTCGTCCAACCCCGCAATCCCAGCCCTTCCAGGTAACTCTCAGTTACATCCTGGGCATGACGTGCTGTGGTATGGAATACCCCTTTGGTCAGTTTGGGTCAGGTGTCCTGTCTCTGCTTCCTCCCGGCTTCCCCTCCTCCCTGGCAGAGCATGAGACTCACAGTCCTTGGTCTGTGAGCAGTAACATGTGAGCAGTAACTAAAAACGTCAGTGCTATCAGTGCTGTTCCCAGGCCGAAAGAGCTCACAGGTAAGAGTGAGGAATTTTATTGGAGGTGAGGGACAAGGTCACGAATCTTGCAAGGAAAACAAATATTTATCAGTGACGAAACCTGTAACTGAATAAAGCTGATTGGTGTTTCCTGTGAGGAAAAGAGGCCTGGTATAATTGAAGGTAATCTCTTCCCACAGGCTGGTGACTGCGAAGTGAAATGAAGTTTGAGGTTCCTTTCCTTTTAGTTTCTTTCCAAGGAAGATGTGATTTGTGGTGTGTATTTCTCATTCAATACTGTCATTGACTCATGTGCAGGAATTGTGGATGAACCTATATAAAATGATGAGGATCAGTGGAAAATCCCATTGTTTTAGTGTCCCAAAGTCTCTCACTTAAGATGAACTTGGTGTACTAGGTGATACAACTCTTTTATGTTGCCATCTGCTGAGCAATCTCCTCTCACACTTGACCAGAGCTGCCTTCACCTCCTTGTTCCTCGGGCTGTAGATGAATGGGTTGAGCATGGAGGTGAGCAAAGCGTAGAAGATGGAGGCCACCTTTTCCAGGCTCCTGTGGCTAGATGGAGGTTGTAGGTACATGAAGAATGATGTCCCCAAAAATAAGGCAACAGCCGTCAAATGGGAAGCACAGCTGTGGAAGGCTCTGGCCCTGCTCTGTGCTGAGCACACCCTCAGCACGGTGCGGATGATAGAGATGTAGGAGAGCAAAATGACCACGCTCATGACCACATTGGTGGTGAGAAAGGCAAAGGTGACCATCTCGCTGTTGTATTTATTAGGGCAGAGGAGTTTAAGCACAGGTACGATGTCACAGAAGAAACGGTCAATGTGTTTGGGTCCACAGAAGGAACCTCCAAACGTGCACCATGTGTAGATGATGGCACTGAGGAAGGCAAATAGGTAGGACGATGCTACCAGCTGCCAGCAGATGCGGCTGGAGATAATGGTCACATAATGCAGGGGTTGGCAGATAGCAACGTGCCGGTCGTAGGCCATCATGGCCAGGCGATGACACTCAATAGTAGCAAAGAAAGCAAAGGTGAGGAACTGCATCATGCAGCCAGTGAAAGAAATTCACATTTGGACCATATCTAACCTCAATCAATAACCATTGTAACTGCTACTTTTTAGAATATTCTACTACATTTTCTAACCCAAATTATGTATACTTTATTTTTTTTCAGTTGAGGTATTTAGAAATGAACAGCAAGAGCATTGAAGCAACAGGTGGCATGTATTTTTTTGAAGATGTGACACTTAAAAGTATGGATTTAATTTAATACTTGTTAGTGGCGAGGAGAAGCAAGACACGCCAACCCAATATGGGTGATAAGCAAGCTTCTACTTTATTTGTGGTGCACTTGGCTTATTTCTGCGTGGCGTTTAGCCACGCCTCCTAGTCACAACAGTATTGGTTAGTTCTACACAGCTTCCTCCACATTCTCCTCCCACATCCGGTTTCTGGTTACCTGTGAGGCCTACACTTTGCTTTGCTTGCACAAGGCCTCTAAGGATCCATGGCCTTCTCTTGCAGCCATTCCGCAACAATTCCACCCTTTTTCTTTTCTGCGAGCAAGACATTGTGGGTCGTTCTGTTCTCCTGTTTCATCACGCAACTATAAGCAAGTCTAACAACTACAATGATTGAAATAACAATGATACATAAATGCAGTCCTTCGAATAGCAGTGTTTTAAGTCAACCTGTAATGCCCCATGAGAACAACCATTTAGTAATCCCTAGGTCATTGCTCACTTGCAATTGCTGGGTAAGCTGAGCCAGGGTTTTCAGCTGTGCGTGTATCGAATTAGAATGATCAGAAAGATTCATACAATACATTCCATCAAACTCCTCACATCCATGTCCCTGTGCCAACAACAAAAAGTCTATAGCGGCTCTGTTCTGCAGCGTTGCATGTCTCACAGAATCAACATCAAAGAACAAATCAGAAACTGCCTTCGAGGTAGTATTTGTCTGCTTAGCAAGTCAGCAACCCAGTCTGTTTAATTGAGCCAAGGCCCCTGCCGAAGCCACACCTGGCATGAGAAAAGAAGTTGCTATAATAGTGTCAGGTAACCAAAACTTTACATCAGATCTACAGTTGGCAGTAAAACTATGTACAAAGCGTTTTAAGCACCTTAAATGGTGCTGTCAAGACATATCAGGAATTATTGAAGTGTTGGGGTCCAACAGTGTCAGTCTTCCAATAGAACAAGGTCCCCCTTTCATTTTAGAGGGAATAAGAGGCCAGGCTCGATCGCCACAAATCAGGAACATTCCACTGGGCAACTTCAGGGGATAATCGATAGAGCAGGAAGTGTTGCGGGAAGCATACCTGCACCACATGCTGGCATTCCTGTAAACTAAAGGACTAGAATTTACATTTGTCGCGGTACCATTCACCTTGGCTTGGGCGCTTGTCCAACTAAGTGTCACACAGGCATCCATTTGCACGGCCCCTAATAATTCTAACTCCTGAGGCTCATTTGGGGCAATAGGCAAATAGGGTACCCAAGCGTCCCAACTGTCTGTTGTGCTGTTGAGGTTGGCAGTGCTACACACGGTATGGTGGACGGGCAGGGCCAGTCATCTATAGGAACACCAACCAAACAGGTTGAAAACGGGTTGCCAGGGGAAGATAAGGCGAGGCAAATGGTGTTCTGCCCCCTAAGCTTAACCATTGTCTCCCACCCGTTGGTCTTGGGCTGCGGAGGCAGATAACTGGCCGTTTCCGGAGTCTTCATTACTATCAGGAAGAGCAGGGGAAGATAAAGACACTGTTTTAGTCCACTTTGCGGGGACCCATTGTGTACCTGTGGACGTGAGCACACACATATAACCTCGCCCCATGTACTTCACTTCTGCTGGGCCCCGCCAGAGGCCCGTGCTTGGATCACGGTACGTGACCATCATGGGTGCCTTAGACTCAGACACCACAACTCGGCCGTGCACTTGAGCAGGGGGAGAGTCCTGGTCTGCAAAAATGCACAAGTAATTCAAAACAAACAATGCCTTAGACAGTCTTTCTTGCACGTCGTGAACATCACTGAACTTTTCACGGTACTGTTTCAGGTTCTGATTCGCCTGCTCAACTATTGCCTGTCCCGTTGGTGAATGGGGAATGCCAGTCACATGTTTGACGCCCCATTGTTGACAAAATTGGTGCATTCTCTCACCTACATAAGCAGGCCCATTGTCCGTTTTTATTTGCTGAGGTACTCCCATAACGGCAAAGCAGCTAGTTAGATGCCATACTACATGGGAGCCCTTTTCTCCTGTCTGGGCTGTAGCCCATAGAAATCTGCTATATGTGTCAATTGTGACGTGCACATACTTTAGGCGTCCAAACTGCAGCACGTGTGTGACATCCATCTGCCACAATTCACAAGGGCCCAAGCCCCGAGGGTTCACCCCAATTCCCAGCCCTGGTCCATGATGGCTACAGCTGGGGCAGGCCCTAACAATGCCTCTCGCTTCTTCCATTGTAATCTTAAATTGACGGAATAGTCCTTTGGCATTCTGGTGAAAAGTATTGTGGGCCTCCCTGGCTTTTATGAAGTCGCTCAGGGGTGCAGCAATGGAAACTAATTGATCTGCTCTATCATTGCCTTCCCCCAACCTCTGTGACCATTTATGACTCCATATATGGATGATGGCATAAGCCCACTCCCGCTGGTGAATGGTCGCCTGCAGCTGACGCAGCAGGTCAAACAACCGCCGGTTTTGACACTCTCTGAGTCGAGCATCCTCAATGCGCTGAACCACACCTGTGACGTACATAGAATCAGAGATTACATTTATTTCTGTGTGATGCCAGTTCAGAAAGGTCCAAACGACCGACACTAGTTCTAAGGTTTGCAGTGAGTCCTCTGCTTCCGCGGCCAATATCTGCTGATGCCATTTCTCATCCTGCATCCAGGTCGCCGCGGCACGCCGAGACTTCTTTCTGGCATCTGTAAAAACCGTTACTGCATTGGCCAGCGGGCGCTCACTCCTTTTTGGTATCTTGACCCATTCTTGCTGGCTGATCCAGCGCAAGGTGGTGAATTGCAGTTGTTCTACCTTGAGCTCCGCAGCCTGAGACAGCAGGCTGACTTGTAACGCCTGTGAATGCTGGAGATACCACTCAAGATCCCGCCATTTTATCGGCAAGTAAGTGGTTCCGGGTTCCTGGGCCGTTAATTGCAATGCCCTCATACGGTCCTTTTGGACCAACTCTGCTAAATTTTCAATTTTCTGTTGAATAGTAGTTTTGGGCCGGATAGCAGTAAAAACCCATTCCAATATCTTCACCTCCTCCCCCTTTTCCTTTTTGCACTGTGTCAGTGCATCCAAAAGTTGCTTAGGGCCTTGTAGCATTGTAAGATCTATGGGAAGATCTGGGTCTCGACGGTCAACCCATCGCTGTGCGATTTGTGTGCTAATGCGCTGGATGGTTAGCTGCTGTTCCGACGTGGGTCGCACAGGCCGTGCTGGGTAGGTACCTTGCAACAGGGATCTCAGGGTGTCAATATCATCGTTTGAAATGCCCACGACGGGACGCAGCCACTGTATATCTCCAAGTAAGCGCTGTGTGTCATGTAAGGTTGATATTTGAATGTGAAGTTGCAGGTTTTGCGGTTGTACTTGGCCCTCCGTAATATGCCAGCCTAAATATTTCCAGGCAGGGCCGCGCTGAATTTTTTCAGCCACGATAACGAGTCCATGCTTGCTCAGTTGCTGCTCCAGTAGAGTCTCTTGGTCCGTAGTGAAGGGTTGATTTTGGGCGAATAGAATATTGTCCATAGAGTGATAAATTAATGTTCCTGGCCATATTCGGTGAAGGGGCTGAAGCACATTGGCCACAAACAGTTGACACAGGGCAGGGCTATTTTTCATGCCCTGTGGCAATACACTCCATTCAAAACGGCGAAAAGGTGCTGCTTTATTTGGCATTGGCAAGGTAAAGGCAAATCGTGCGGTGTCTAGTGGATGCAGCTTAATTGTAAAAAAGCAGTCTTTGAGATCAATAATCAGCAGGTGCCAACCCTCAGGGAGCATAGCAGGGTTGGGCAGTCCTGGCTGCAAGGCACCCATCGCTTGTATCTGTGCATTGACAGCTCTCAAATCCTGTAGCAGTCTATATTTTCCTGATTTCTTTTTTATAACAAAAATCGGCGTATTCCAAGGGCTCATGGAAGGTCGTAGATGTCCCTGTTGTAATTGTTCCGGCACTAAAAGTTGCGCTTGCTCTAAACTTTCCTTTTTCAGCGGCCACTGCTCGACCCACACTGGGGTGTTAGTAGTCCATGTGAGCTGGATCGGGAAAGTCCATTGTGCAGCGACCGCTCCTAAAAATGTTGGTTAGTCAGCACCAGTCCCAGCTGGTCTAGCACATCTCGGCCGATTAGGGCATTAACCCCAGTCGGCAACGAAATGATGGTTGCATAGATGGAGGCAACCTGACCATCGACGGCCACCTGTATTAAATCAGAGCTGCATTGCACAGAAGCAGTACCGCCAACGCCTTCAACCCTGCCAAAGGTAGGGTGGCACGGCCACCAGTGTGGCCACTTGTCTGTGTTTATTATGGTGATATCGGCTCCAGTGTCCAGTAATGCTGGTAGATTTAGACGCTGAATCCCTCGAGACCATGTGGAGTCAACGACGGGTCTGGTGGTCATTGGGACAGTTAACATAACAAGGCCTCCCGTGGAGCTAAATCCTTGGGACCCACGCTTGGCCAGTGGGCCAGTATCTTGCATTGCAGCAGTTAATTGTGGCAAGGGGACTAGCTGGGCAATTTTACTCCCTTCAGGGATATGAATCGGAGGAAATGACATTTGAGCTACCATGCAAATTTCTCCAGTAAAGTCTGCATCAATCAGTCCAGGTAATATAAAACAGACCCTTCAGTCCACTGGAGGATCGCCCAAGCAGCAATGCTCCATGGGCCTGTCCATTGATCATTAGTGTTCCCCAGACTGCGGTGGGGATCTTACATGGCCGTTGATCAATGAGGGTCACATCTACTGCGGTTGCCAGGTCCAAGCCGAGGCTCCCTCTTGTGGCGGGCTGCGGGCCGCAGCTCCCGGCTGATGGTGTCGCCCTTGGCGCTGGCCACTGGGCGGCGGCCTGAACAGGGGCCGCAATTGTTATCTGCGCGTGGCGGCCATTCGCGCTCGCCTGTCCGTTTCCCAAACAGCTGCAGGCTTCTGTGCTGTGGCTGTTTCGGTGACAATTAGAGCACCAGACAGTCCTTCTGCAGTTTCGTTTCAAATGTCTTCCGCCACATCGGAAGCAACGAAGCAGCGGCTTGCATTCACGTCTTGGTTGGGCCGGCACTATGTTGTTGGACCGGAGAGGACCCAGCGCTGCAAAAGCCTGTACCTGAGCCTGAGCTGCCTCCCTCTGTGCCTGAGCTATCTCTTTTCCCATCTCTTTAACAGTTTCTACAAGTAGTGCCTGAGCTCCTACGGGCACCCTGCTGATGCGTTCTAACATAAGTTCTATGGTGGCATCTGCAGGTACGGTAACTAAAATATTTTTTGTGTAGGTGTTGCTATTTTCCATGACACACTGGTGCAACAACGGACCCCTCATATAATCTGGAGTACCTGCTATGGCTGTGGTTAGTCTATCCACAAAATCAGAAAATGTTTCATCTTTTCCCCGTTTAATGGACATGTACCAGGGGGTGTGGGGCGCCGTGCACGCCCTCTGCATGTCTTCCTGGGCAGTACGCATGGATTTCAGGCAAACGTCTGGCCCCATTTGCACTTGAATGCCTATACTAGCAAATCACCCAGTTCCCATCAATTGTTCTGTTGTAACACCAAACAGCGGGTCATTTTGACCTCTGGGCAGATTTGATGATCTATCACAGAGCTGCTGCCAATGCACCTGCCACAATAGCTGCTGTGCTTGTGTCATGATCATCCTAATTATTCCCTTAATATCTTCAGGGCATAAAACTGTACCACTCCATATATAACCTAACATCTGTTTAGTGGGCTCACGTGCAATCCTGATTCGTTTACCATACCCTGTAACTGAGTTAAAAATTTCCAATCTAGGGCATAATGGGTTCCCTGTGCTCCTCCCAGTCCATCTGGTTCGTACCGGACTGGAAAGGCTCGCAGGTCCTCCAGATCTCCCACTAGGGCATAATCTCTATTTTCTACTGCATGTTTCAAAATGGCGTCCCAATCGATCGGGCGCCGAGGCACCACCCTCTTCCTTTCGGATTCCTCGACATTTATCATGCGTATCCCTTCTAATACACTCTCTCTGTCCTTTTCAAAGTCCCTCCTGTCGGAATCCCTCTGCCTTTCGGAACTCAACTGGGGTGGTGGGGGAGCAGGGAGTTGCGCCTCCTCCGCTGCACCTTCTGATGAAGAAGGAGGGGGAGAAAAGGAAAGGGGGGCGGGAAACCCTGCGCTCCGAGCACAGGGAGCGCCCTGCGGGTTGGGGGAAACGAGTTATAATATTCTCCCGGCCTCAACAGACCGGGGACCTCTGTTCCTAGTTTCTCTGTTGCTACAGCTGCGATTTTCTTTTACGCCTTGTATTTTTTTATACAATTTATTACTTCTCTCCAAGGCTTACCAAGTTTCCTATCATCATCAAGCATCGAGTCGAATAACTCATCACCAAACTTTTGCCACTCACTCTCCTCAAAAACTGTATTAGGATCTACAAAAAATCCCTTAGCCTTCCCTACAGCCACTAGACCTGCTAGCTGCTTTAGAGTCTCAGGCTTAATTCCCCACTTTTATAAAAAGCGCTGTAATAAATCAGGGGCTACCTCTCGGTCCATTTTCATGGCCAGCCTTTTCCAGATCATCCTTTTCTGGATTGTCCTGTAACCTCAGTCTCCGAATCGTCCTCCCGATGCAGCAGTGTCTGGTTCGCCCCAGCGCCGGACTCCTTTCGGTCAGTCCAAGCACCCGGGTCCGTCACGCCACCTCAGTAGCACTGCCCGCGCTCCCCGGCCGCTGCTGCCGGTGCCGCTCACTCGCCGTTCTGGGTCCCTGTTACTCAGGGCCCTGTATTCTGGGTCCCCATCAACTGGGGCCCTGTATTCCGGGTCCCCGCTAACCGGGGCCCTGTAGTCTGCGTCCCTGTTTGGGCGCCATTTGTTAGTGACGAGGAGAAGCAAGACACACCAACCCAATATGGGTGATAAGCAAGCTTCTACTTTATTTGTGGCGCACTTCGCTTAAATCCGCGTGGTGTTTAACGACGCCTACTAGTCACAACAGTATTGGTTAGTTCTACACAGCTTCCTTCACATTCTCCTCCCACATCTGGTTTCCGGTTACCTGTGAGGCCTACACCTTGTTTTGCTCACACAAGGCCTCTAAGGATCCATGGCCTTGCTCTTGGAGCCATTCTGCAACAAATATTTTTTGAGATTGAAAAAAAGAATTAAATCTTTATTAGCTTTCACTTTGGAAGCAATTTGTTTCAGAAGACAGCTAAGAGGAAACTCATGATGAGTGCACGCAAGCTTGGAGCAAGAGAAAGTCCCAGTCCCAGGGAAACCCCAGATTACACGTGCATGACTTCACATGCAAGGGATATTTTCCCTTGGTTTTTGATCATCATTCTGGTCTTCAAATCACATTTATCAAACTATTTGAGATCATTCTCAAAGGATGAAATACACATTGGTAAAATCATGATTTATACCTTTGTGAGCTCCAGCATGCTGAAGCATCCTAAAAGCATGGGCATTAAGCTGCTTGCTTGAAAGCTGAGTTGATGTTAAAATGTGCTGATTCCAAAGGCTGATTTCTTAGTGACTATATTCTGCTGACAATCTCAACTGTTGCATTTCTTTATAACAGAATAAGATTCATCCTCATTTAACTCTTGAATAAATCAGTGTATCTTGCTTAAGCTGCCTATGTAACAGAAAAACAACCTGCATCAGACATTGCTCCATCTTATCATAAGGAAAACCCACAATGGTAAGGCTGTTTTCTGACACAGCTTTGCTAAAGAGGCAACTAGAACATGCAGACACAAGCCCACTACCTCAGTGCAGGTGAAGCTCTGCTTTGTGTTGGTGTTACCTCCTGTGCCTTCCCTCTGCCACTCAGTGATGGGAGCCAAGGATTTATCCCCAGTGCAGCAGAGAACATCTACGTGCCGGCATCAGCTCTGTTAAGTACCTGATGTGAAGAGAGGTGAGCTCCTGCCAGACTCCAAGAGCCCAGCTTGTGGTGCTGGGGCTGTAAATAGAGTTGCATGTGCTCTCCTGGGAGGAAGCCTCCAGGGCTGCTCATGCTTTCCCAGAGGAAAACAAAGGAAAGGAAAATCAAAGGGTGTGAAATCAGCTCCGAAAGGCATTGTGGTGCTTGGGCATCTGAGAGTCATGGAGTTGCTGAGCCATCCCTTATCACAGCTACACAGCAGCACTGATGAGCAGCTTTCATGGTGTTTCTGACACACCTGTGGGGAATGCAAAGTTTTTTGTCTGTTCTTGGCCACAGAATGAGTTTAGAGCCATTTCAGATCTTACAGAGGGTCCCAAAATGGAACATGATGCACAAGGGGCTCCCCCTCTGGATTTGCTGCTGTCCCTCTGTGGACACTTGAGAGCCCAGTTTTCCATCCCCAGTGTGGCTATCTACATGGTAAATCCAGAGGAGGCCATGAGGATGATCAGGGGCTGGAGCACCTCCTGTTTGAAGATAGGCTGAGGAAGTTGGGGCTCTTCATCCTGGAGGAGACTGCATGGGGACCTCATAGCAGCCTTCCAGTATCTGAAGGGGGCCTATAAGGATGCTGGGGAGGGACTCTTCATTATTAACTGTAGTGATAGGACAAGGGCTAATGGGTTAACATTTAAACAGGGTAAGTTTAGATTGGCTCTAAGGAGGGAGTTCATTACTGTGAGGGTGGTGAGGCACTGGAGTGGATTGCCCAAGGAACTTGTGGAAGCTCCATCCCTGGTGGTGTTCAAGGACAGAGCCTTGGTTGACATGGTTTAGTGTGAGGTGTCCCTGCCCAATGCAGGGGGTTTGGAACTTGATGATCTTAAGGTCTTTTTCAGCCCTAACTGTTCTATGATTCTATGAAGTACCTGGATGTCCAACAGTTGAGCTGCTGACTCTGGGCTTCCACTGTACTCAAGGTCGAGAAATGGACACTTCCAGGCAATGATGAATTATCCCAGGGTGAACTAAGAGGCCTTCATCCACATGAGCAGCCTCAGTTGCAGCTCCATCCCTACCCTCTGCATATTTGACCTCCATCTCTATTTAACCTCAGCCCAGGGAGCTTGAGTTTTATTAAAGGCATTGTGGTTTCCAGTTTAGCAGGCGTTGTGCACACCTATGGAATCCTTTCATGGTGACCTAGGCTTGCTAATGGATCTCCCTAGCCATTGCTGAACCTGATCCTGAGCAGGTTGTTGACTTCTTCTGTATTGACCCGTTTTGTTCTTGGACCTGCCTCCTCATCACCAACTTGCCTGATGCTCTGGAGTCTTGTCTGAACTTGGCCCAGGTCTCTGTTCTGCCTAACTTCTCTTGCTCAGATTCTGTGGGATGGTCCCTGCACACCAGAGTGTTCCCCTTTGCCTCTCTTTAAAGAGATGAATGAGACCAACCCTGTGGCAGTCTCCAGGCTCCTGCAGAGGAGAACCCATCATGCTCTGCACCCAGCAGTGCTCACTGCTTTGGCTATTGCTTTCCATCTGGACCATGTCCCTGCATGGGCAAAATAGGAGGTAGTGTTCTCAGTGAGGGAAATAGAATAATGAATTGAACCCTATATACAAGTGTCATTCTCTGGTTCATAGTGACTTCTCCTTTACCAGGTAAACTATTAGACTTGGATTGATAGGAAATCTGGTATGTATTTGGTGTGGGAATTTTGTGTCTACAGCCAGGAGTTTCTGCATTATGTAGACCCTTTCTCTGCAAAGATTGAAGCAGAACCATGCAATGATGATCTCAGTATAAAATGTATTTCCAAAACCTCAAGCCTGTTTCATGTATTGCTGGACTTCACAGTTGTGTTTCTCCAGTACCTCTGAGGTCAAACTTGGGCTTTTTGAAGCTGCATGATTCCATACCTATAGTCTAAGCAGAAATATCCAATAAAATAGATTGGAAGAAAACAAGGTTTAGTGAAGTTTTTAAAGGAAGTTCTCTGATATCAAAGGTTTCTGTCCTGCAAATTCTATAGCGTTTAATGATGTAGGGTCTGGCCCCTTCATTGACTGCAGGTAGAAGCCACGTTCCCCTTATACCTAAGACAGTCTCCTTTCATATCATTGTTTTTCAGAGCACATAAACAGTCTCTTCACCATCCACATACTTTCCAAATATAAGTTAATTCTCAGTCACAACAGCTAAAGGAAAGATATTTTCCCCCATCAGTGTGCTTTGGCTTCTTTCAGACCCAGAAAGCTCTCAATTACCATTGATTCTGTTCAGCATTGTGTTTCATCTATGGAAGCTTTCTACAGAATTAATTCTTATATGAAATAGACAATTTGGTTTCCTGGTGGGCTTTAGCATGAGCTGGGCATGGACATGGGATGTGTGTGCTGATGTCCAGCTGGAATTCTGTTTCTCTCATTATTGAAGTAAACAGCACTGCAAATGAATGTAAAACTCCACTTAAAATGAATGGGAGACCCCCTGATGTGCCCAAATTGTCCTTTACACTGAGAAGTATCAACACAGTTCATCATCCTGTATTATGAATTATATTGTCTACAATTTCTTCTTTGAAGTGAAATTTATTGTGAAGCTGCAGACTGGGGTGGGATTCCTCATGATATTCAAAGGTGCAGCTTGAGACCTTGATTCCCACCAACTTCTTCTCTTTGGAAGGCACAAACAAATGCAATCAATCTTTTGAAGCCTTTTCTCTGACTCTTTTTCAGCAAGCAAATGTAAAACTACACTGCCTCTTCCCTCCCACCCCAGCAGCTTTAACAAAGAACTCACAGGTAAGAGTGAGGAACTCTACTGGAGCTGAGGAACAAGGTCAAGAATCTTGCAATGAAAATACACATTTATGAATGACAAATGTTTAATATGAATAAAGCTGATTGGTGTTTCCTGTGAGGAAAAGAGGCCTGGGATTATTGAGGGTAATTTCTTCTTCTAGGAGCGGGCCTGCGAAGTGAAATGAACTTTGAGGCTCAATCTCCTCTTGGTTTTCTTCCAAGAATGGTGTGATTTGGGGGTCTGTTTCTCATTCAGTACTATCATAGACTTTTGTGCAGAAACTGTGGAAGAACATCCGTAAAGTCATGAGTATCAGTGGAAAATCTCAGTATTTCAGTGCCCCATTGGCTTTCACACTGCCCATGGACTGTTCATGTCCCAGATGACAGAACTCTTCTATGTTGCCAGTGGCTGAAGAATGTTCTCCCACACTTCAGCAGAGCCCCCTTCACCTCCTTGTTCCTCAGGCTGTAGATGAATGGGTTGAGCATGGGGGTGACCATTGTGTAGATGATGGAGGCCACCTTATCCAGGCTCCTGTGACTAGAGGGAGGTTGTAGGTACATGAAGAATGATGTCCCGAAGAACAAGGAAACAGACATCAAATGGGAGGCACAGGTGTGGAAGGCTCTGGCCCTGCTCTGTGCTGAGCACACCCTTAGCACAGCACAGAGAATAGAGATGTAGGAGAGTAAAATGACCATGCTCGTGCCCACCACGTTGATGGTGACAAAGGCAAAGATGACCATCTCACTGCTGTGGGTGTCAGAGCACACGAGCTTTAGAACAGGGACAACATCACAGAAGAAGTGGTCGATGCGGTTGGGACCACAGAAGGAACCTCCAAACACGCACCATGTGCAGATGATGGCACTGAGGAAGGCGAATAGGTAGGATGATGCTATCAGCTGCCAGCAGACACGGCTGGAGATGATGGTCACATAAAGCAGGGGCTGGCAGATAGCAACGTGCCGGTCATAGGCCATCATGGCCAGGAGGTGACACTCAATAGCAGCAAAGAAACCAAAGGTGAGGAACTGCATCATGCAGCCGGTGAAAGAAATGGTTTTGTCCTCTTATAACAGGTCTGCCAGCATCCTGGGGGAGATGACTGTGGAATAGCAGATGTCAGTGAAGGCAAAATGGGTGAGGAAGAAGTACATGGGGGTGTGGAGGCTGGGAGACACCCGAACCAATGTGAAAATGGCAAAGTTCCCCACCAGAGTGACAATGTAAATCACTAGAAACAAGACAAAAAGAGGAGTCTGCTCACATGGGCTGTCTGCAATTCCCAAGAGGATAAATTTAGTCTGCGTGTGATTTCCTCTCATGACCAGGTGTTACCTCCTGAGGCAAAAGGAAGAGAAACATCAAACTGTTCGAAAATGGACATTCAGATTTGGACCATATCTAACTCCAATCAGTGACCATTTTAACTGCCATAGAATAACTGCAAATAGAATTTTCCATTATATTTTCTAACCAAAATTATATCTATTTTATGTTTTTCAGATAAGGTGTTTAGAAAAGAACATGGAGTTTCTTGAAGCAGAAAGGGGCATTTTTGTTTTTCTGTGGTGGAATAGTTAAAACACCGGAGTTACTCAGGCACACGTGTTTTCAGGTTTGAGCAAAGATTCAGATCTATATTCACTTTCAATTTGAAGGCAATTTGTATCAGAAGACACCTCAGAGGAACCTCATAGGATTGCATTTAATCATGGATCAAGAGAAATTGTCAGTCGCAGTGAAAGCCCCGCTTACACATGAATGACCTCCAGACATTTTCCCTCAGCTTTTAGTTATCATTCCAGTCACCAAATCACATTTACAAAACTATTTGAGATCATTTACATCAAATAACATTGACATTGGTAAATTCATGATTTATACACTTCTGGGTTACAGCAGGCTATAGCATCTTAAACATATGGGCATTAAGTTTCTTGCTTTAAAAAGGAATTTATGTTCTAACAGGCTGATTCCAAAGGCTCATTTGTTAGTGATTATATTCTGATGACAATCTGAATTGTTGCATTTCTGTATAACAGAATAAGAGTCATCCACTTTTAACTCTTGAATAAATCAGTGCATCTTGCTTTAGCTGCCTATGCAAAAGAAACACAGCATGCATCAGACATTATTCCCTCTTATAAAGAAAACCCACACTGGTAAGGCTGTTTTCTGACACAGCTTCACCTAAGAGGACGCAAGAACATGAAGACAAAAGCACACAACCTCAACGCAGGTGAGGTTCTGCCTTGTGTTGGTATTACCTCCTGTGCCTTCCCTCTGCCATCGAGTGATGGGAGTCAAGGTTTTATCTCCAATGCAGCAGAGAACATCTACATGTCAGAATCACTTCTGTTAAGCAACTGATGTGAAGAGAGGTGAGCTCCTGCCAGACTCCAAGAGCCCAGCTTGTGGTGCTTAGGCTGTAAATACAGTTGCATGTGCTCTCCTGGGAGGAAGCCTCCAGGGCTGCTCATGCTTTAGCAGAGGAAAACAAAGAGAAGGAAAAGCAAAGGGTGTGAAATCAACTCTGAAAGGCATTGTGGTGCTTGGGAATCTGAGAGACATGGTGTGGGTGAACCATCCCTGAGAACAGCTGCACAGTTATGGGTAGCTCATAGGATGCTTCTGACACACGTGTGGACCATGCAAATGTTTTGGTCTGAACATACTGACACAGTGAAAATGGGTTTAGAGACATTCCAGATCTTGCACACGGTCCTCAAAAGGAACGTGAAGAACAAGTGACTCCATCTCTGGAGCTGCTGATGTCCCTCTGTGGAGGGTGAACCCAGTTTTCCAGCCCCAATGGGGTTATCCACATGTAGTGTCTAGATGTCCAGAGGCTGAGCTGGTGCATCTGGACTTCCACTGTATTCAAGGATGAAAAACAGGCATTTTGAGGCAGAGAGGATTTGTCCCAGGCTGAACTAATAGGCCTTTATCCCCCTGAGCAGCCTCAGCTGGGGCTCCATCCCCACCCTCCTCCTATTGTTCCCCCATCTCTATTTAAGCTCAGAACAGGTAGGATTAGTCTTTACTAGAGGAGTTCTGGTTTCCAGTTCAGTAGGAGTTCAGCACACCTATGCAATCTTTTGGTGGTCACCTAGGTTTTCTCATCTATCTTCCTTGCAATTTTTTCACCTGATCCTGAAAAAGAGACTGACTCGACCTGACTTGGCTTGGTCTTGAATCTGCCTCCTCATCACCAGCTTTCCTGATGCTCTGGAGCCTTGGTTAAACTTGGCCCAGTTCTCTGTTCCTGCCCTACTTCTCTTGCTCAGGTGCTGTGGGATGGTCCCTGCACACCAGGGTGTTCTCCTTTGGTTCTGTTTAGACAGATAAAGGAGACAAACCCCTGTGGTACTTTCCAGGCTTCTGCAGAGTAGAACCCATCACCCTCTGCACCCCAACAGCCCAGCCAGTGCTCACTGCTCTGGCAGTCCCACTCCACCCAGAACATGTCCCTGCATGAGCAAATTAGGAGACGATAGCAATAAATTAATCCTTACATTCAAGCGTTGTTATCCTTTCCTTAGTGCCTTCTCGTTTACCAAGTATAAAATTAGACTTTCATTCTTCAGTAGTTTATCAACACTTTTGTTTGAATGTAGCTTTAGAACAACGTTTCTGTGCTGGTTTTGTGACAGAGGACACCAGAGCTTCACGGACACCAGGGACTTTGGTTTCCCCAGCCACTTCCTTGGGTTTCCAGGCTTGGTTTGGAACCATTTCTAAGTCTTGCTTTTTTCCTATGAATGGTTTGTGTAGAAAGACCACAGACAATCCGATTTATCTACACTTTTTTATTGCCCTTAGTATCTGGGTTTTTTTCCCTGTGTCTTGGTCTTTTCTGATCCACACTGGATATTAGCACCAGGATCCTTGCTAGCCTGTCAAAAATATCTTCCAAAGCTGTCAGCATCTCCAGGTGATAGCTTAAAACCTGCATTATGACTTCATTCAAACTGCAAACTCCAGCACCTCACTGCACACCATGGGACAGGGTGAAGGATGCTGAGGCTCTACAGGAAACATTCTCATATGGATGCTGCTGGCTTCTGCCCCTGATGGTACCCTGGTGATGGAAGCAAGGGCTGATATCCCTCCCTGCTCTGCATGGAGCTGGATCCAAACTGGGACTCAGCTTTCACTTCTTAGGGATCAGTGCTTAAATCCTTCCTATGGCCATCATAATGGAGAGGACACCCTCTGCCTCCCATGTCCTGCAAGGTGGCCATGGGGGCTTTGTGAGCAGTGTGAGCATTTGGGACCAGGACTGATGCAAAGCAAGGAGGGACCATACCCGTGTACACCTACTATGTCCATCACATCCATACACATATCTCATGCCCTGCGGAGAAGGCTCTCCCCCATCCATCTCCTGCTGTGCCTGTGGGGCTGATATTGAGCAGGGAGATGAGGAGGTGTGAGAGGCAGAGCTGACCGCAGGAGCAGGATGGAGGGGGTGCATCCTCAGCATCTCACCATGTCCTGCAGCTCCTGTGAATGGTTTTACTGCTGGAGAGAGAAGGAAAGGGGAGGATGTGGCTCTGGAAGGGGCTGGAACCCAAAATGGTGCCCAGATAGTTGGGGTTTGCTCCCAGTGTGCACTGCCAGGGGATCTGGCTGATCTCTGGTGGGAATCCGTGTGACATGCACTTTCCTTTCATGTTTCGCTGTAGAAGGAGGTTCCCCACAACACCCATGAAGGCTTTAACCTGCCAGAGGGGAGACTGAGATGAGCTCTTAGGCAGAAGCTCTTCCCTGTGAGGGTGCTGAGGCGCTGGCACAGGGTGGCCAGAGAAGCTGTGGCTGCCCCATCCCTGGCAGTGTTCAAGGCCAGGTTGGACACAGGGGATTGGAACAAGCTGCTCCAGTGGAAGGCGTCCCTGCCCGTGGCAGGGGTTGGAGCTGGAGGAGCTTTAAGTTCCCTTCCAACACAAACCAGGCTGGGATTCTGTGATGGGCTTGGGAGCATCCATCAGAGCCACCAGCGACAGGGGCAACCTTAAAGCACCCCCATTCAGAAGGGCCCTTTCCCCCTGTTGCTGCCCATTTCAGTCCTTCACCACACTCCTCACTGTTCCTCCCCATCTCCTTCCTTTCACTTTTGGGCACCGCTCCCTCAGGCTCTCCTTTGTCTCTTGTGCTTCCAGCACGATGGGTGGAAGAAGGTGAATGTCATCATCAAGGAGAGCACAAGGACTGGGGCTGCCTCCGTCCCCACTGAGGTGAATAACCAAATTCCCCAGGAAGCCGTCACCACGCAGAAGAAGGACAGGAGGGTGACCATGAGCAGCCAGCACATAGGTACCAAGGCCAAGTCACACCTGACCAATCTGAGTGCCTTGGGTGATGTGAGCATTGATGTTTGCATGGACAAGAAGTAGAGGACAGCATTTACCTCGTTGTTAGCAAGGTCACCACGATCTCCTGTGGGCTTCTTTGCAGCCAAACTTGTGAGCTATGATTTGAGCAAAAGGAATTGAAGATGGGTGGAAAGCTGCTTCATTGCCTGTGGCGCCTGACATTGCTGATGGACGCTGGTACCAGCTCCCATCAGCAAGGTTCCCCTCATCTACCTGCCATGATAATGTCAACCATGGCCCTTCTGAAGCTGTAACTGTCTCAGAAATGCTCCAAAAGTGGATGTGAAAGGTGGGCTTGTTCTGTGGTTTGCTCTAAGGGAGCCCAAAGTCCTGCTGCTCGCTCAAGCTGAGGTCATCTCCTCTGGGTACACTTGTTTGTAAGCGGCGAGGAGAAGCAGACAGGCCAAGCCAATATGGGTGATAAGCAAGCTTCTACTTTATTTGTGATGAAGTTCACATATATATAGGAGTGGTATCCAGCCACTCCTCCTTGGCACAACAGTATTGGTTAGCCCCACACAGCTTCCTCCACATTCTCCTCCCATGTCCGGTTTCCGGTTACCTGTGGGGGCCACCCCCTGCCTTGCTTGCACAGTCCTCCAGGGTTCTATGGTCCTGCTCTTAGAGTCATCCTGCAACAATTCCCCCCTTTTTCTTTGTGCGAGCAAGGCATTGTGGGTTATTCTGTTCACCTGTTTTATCACACAACTATAAGCAAGTCTAATAGCTACGATGATTAACCTAACAATCATACATAAGTACAATACTTTAAACAGCAGTGTTTGACTGTAATGTCCCGTGAAGACAACCATCTAGTTATTCTTAGGATATTGCTCAGTTACTATTGCTGGGTAAGCTGAGCCAGGGTTCTCAGCTGTGTGTGCATCGAATTAGCATAATCAGAGAGACTCATGCAACGCATTCCATCAAACTCTTCACATCCATGTCCCTGTTCCAACAACAAAAGGTTCTGCAGTGTTGCATGTCTTACAGAGTCAACATTAAAACAAATCAGAAATTGCCTTCGATGTAGAATTGTCTGCTTAGCAACTCAGCAACCCAGTCTGCTTAGTTGAGCCAAGGCCCCGGCTGAAGCACTTACAGTGATTTGGCATATTATGATTGGATACATGTTTTGAAGATCCTTAGTGACTAACATATAATTGGTTAAACACAGGTGTGAGAACTCAACCTTGAAAGCTTGCCAACACTCCACAGTTCTCATTAACTTGGTGAATTCCAGCTTCTTATCTTGCTTGCTTAAGCTTCTTTGGGCCTCTCATGACCTTGCTGTATCTTTCAGGACTATTCAAAGTTTATGTACCACTTATGCATTCTCCCGTGAGAACACTGTCTCCACATCTCCCCCCTTTATGTCTTATATATGGTTTGGGTGACCCTACTTGAGCAGGGGATCTGGGCTAGATTATATTTCCAACATATGCCAACTAGAGGCTGCCTGGGCCTGCCCCTCTTTTCTGCTGTATGGCTCTCTGATAACAGGCTGTATAGCTCTCTGATCCTTCACATCAAGGTCTGGCATGGCATGTGTCCCCACCGCTCCATGCCTGCTGGGTTGCAGCCAACAGCGGAGCTAAAGGTTCTTCTTGGTGGCAAACACAGAAGCCAACCCAGTCTTGCCCTTGATTGTGGTAGCAGGCATTTGGTCAGCCTCAGTCCTTGCACCTTGTTGTCAATGCACAGTTTCACCTGCTTCATCCAGTAACAGGTTGCTACTACAGCAAGGCACACACAAATTTACATTAGCAGAGTAACTATTACAGGGTGCAGCAGCATGCTGAAGATGCTGATGGCAGTGAGGGACTAGCCAAAGAAATTTCTTACCAGTGGAATTCTCCCCCCCTCTTTAATTTGTTCCATCACCTGCTTTATAACACTACCATTGTATTAAAATTTTTCTAGCTTTTGCCTTAGCATTTTTCTAGCAGCTACTGCAAATTTCCATACTCTAACATCTCTTTCACAAGTGACAAATCTATACAAGGTGCAGTTCCTTATTAGCAACTAGCTAGTAAATACAGGTGGTTTTATACACAAAATCACAACCTCTAATAATAGCTACTTTACAAGCACACATAGTCAGGATGTTACTTTTCATTTGCCCCCAAGTGATGTTTTGCAGTCATTCGTTTTTCTCTTCCTCTATCTCATTCTGCTTGGGGTAATCACGGTCAGCTCCTGTAGCTGAGGCATCAGGTTTATCCATTCGTCTGTCCAGCTCATGGCAAGGCTTCACAAACTTTGCAGGCAGTCGCCATGGACCTGTAGGCAGGAGGACACAAATATACCCCCTCCCCCAGGTTATCTGTTCTTGAGAAGCAGACAGGTTAAACTGCACATTGTTAACCGGCGAGGAGTTTGCTGCATCATTGCCTTTGTTTTTGTTTTTTTTTTATGCAAAGTCGCTCACCCTACAAACGCCTACAAACTGCTACCGGTTAAAAAACTTTTACATGAACCCAACACCAAAAAAAACACACGGAACACGGTCTGCCCTCAACACACGCACACACACACACACACACGTATGGGATCCCACAAGCACACTCCACACAACCACAATATTTGAAGCACAAAATCCAGACAGTCATTACTCCCACTACAGCCCCACAGACAGAACATGGCATAGAGGAGTCAAAGAGGAGTAATAGGGGAGTCATAGAGGAGTCATGGAAGAGTCATAGAGGAATAATTGAGGAGTCATAGAGTCGTCATAGAAGACTCATACAGGAGTCGTAGAGGAGTCATAGAGAAGTCATAGTGTTACAGACGGGTCTCAGAGGAGTCAGAGTGCTCATAGACGGCTCATAGATGAGTCACAGGAGACATAGTGGAGTCATAGAGGTGTCATAGTGAGGTCATAGAGACATCATAGATGTATCATACATGAGTCATAGAGGAATCATAGAGGAGTCATAGAGTTATAGAGGAGTCATAGAGGAGTCATAGGGGAGTCTTAACAGAGGCGTAGAAGAGTCAGAGTAGTCATAGAAGAGTCATAGAGGAGTCATAGAGGAGTCAGAGGAGTCATAGGGTAGTTGGAGTCATAGTGGAGACAGAGAGGAGTCATAGAGTAGTCAGAGGTGTCATAGTGGAGACAGAGGAGTCATAGAGAAGTCTTAGAGGAGCCATAGAGTGGTCATTGAGGAGTCATGGAGGACTGATGGAGCAGTCATAGAAGAGTCATAGAGGAGTCGCAGAGGAGTCATAGAGAAGTCATAGTGTTATAGAGGGGTCATAGAGGAGTTAGAGGGCTCATAGACAGCTCATAGAGGAGTCATAGGAGACATAGTGGAGTCATAGTGGCGTCATAGTTGAGTCATAAAGGAGTCATGGAGGAGTAATAGGGGAGTCTTAAAAGAGTCATAGGAGAGTCATAGAGGAGTCATACAGGAGTCATAAAAAAGTCTTGGAGGAGTCATACGCCAGTCATAGAGGAGTCATGGAGGACTCATGGAGCAGTCATGGAGGAGTCATAGAGGAGTCATAGAGGAGTCATAGTGTTATAGAGGAGTCATAGAGGAGTCAGAGGTCTCATAGACAGCTCTTAGAGGAATCATAGGAGTCATAGTCGAGTCATAGAGGAGTTATAGAGGAGTCATAGAGGAATATTAGTGGAATCATAGAGGAGTCATGGGGAAGTTGTAGAGGAATCATAGAAAAGTCATAGAGGTTTCATAGAAAAGTCATAGAGGAGTCAGAGAGTCATAGAAGTGTCACAGAGGAGTCATAGAGGAGTCATATAAAAATCACAGAGAAGCCGTAGTGTCACAAAGTCATAGAGGCATCATAGAGAAGTCATAGAGGAGTCATGGAGGAATCATGGAGGAGTCATAGTGGAGTCATATAAAAGTCACAAAGGAGCCATAGTGTCACAATTTCATAGAGGAGTCATAGCAGAGTCACAGAGGAGTCATAGAGGAGACATAGGGGAGTCATAGGGGAGTCATAGAGGAGTCATAGAGAAGTCGTACAGTAGTCATAAAGTAGTCATAGAGCAGTCATGTTGGAGTCATAGATGAGTCTTATAAACGTGATAGATGTGTCACAGAGGACTCATAGAGGAGTCAAAACGGCATCACAGAGGAGCCATAGTGTCATAAAGTCATAGAGGAGTCATAGAGGCGTCATAGAGGATGGATAGAGAAGTCATAGAAGAGTCACAGAGAAGTCATAGAAGAGTCATGGAGGAATCATGGAGGAGTCATAGAGGAGTCATAGAAGAGTTGTATGGGAGTCATAGAGGAGTCAAAGTGTTATAGAGGAGTCATAGAGGAGTCAGAGGGCTCATAGACAGCTCATAGTGGAATCATAGGAGTCACAGTGGAGTCAGAAAGGGGTCATAGGGGCGTCATAGAGGCATCATAGAGGTGTCATAGAGGACTCATAGAGGAGTCATAGTGGAGTTATAGAGGGGTCATATAGCTGTCCCGGAGCAGTCATAGAGTTATAGAGGAGTCATATGGGAGTCATAAAAGAGTCATAGAGGAGTCGTAGTGGAGCCATAGAGGAATCATAGTGGAGCCATAGAGGAGTCATAGAGAAGTCATAGAGGAGTCATAGAGCAGTCATGGTGGAGTCTTAGAGGACTCATAGAAAAGTCATAGAGGTGTCATAGAGGAGTTACAGAGGAGTCAGAGAATCATAGGTGTGTCATAGATGAGTCATAGAGGAGTCATATAAAAGTCAGAGAGGAGCCATAGTGTCACAAAGTCATAGAGGCGTCATAGAGGTGTCATAGAGTAGTCATAGAAGAGTCATGGGGGAATCATGGAGGAGCCATGGAGGAGTCATGCAGGAGTCATAGAGGAGTCATAGAGGAGTCATAGGGGAGTCATTGAGGAGTCATAGAGGAGTCATGGAGGAGTCATAGGAGAGTCATTGGGGAGTCATTGGGGAGTCATGCAGGAGTCATTGGGGATTCATAGAGGAGTCAATAAGGTTTCAGAGGAGTCAATAAGGAGTTATAGAGGAGTCATAGAGGAGTCATAGAGGAGCTATAGAGGAGCCATTGTGTCATAAAGTCATAGAGGAGTCATACAGGAGTCATAGAGGGGTAGTGGAGGAGTCATATAAGTTTCATTAAGCGGTCATAGAGTCGTCATAGAGCGGTCATGGAGGAGTCGTAGAGGAGTCATTGAGGAGACATAGAGGAGTCATAGAGGAGTCAGAGGTGTCATAGAGTAGTTGGAGGAGCCATAGTGGAGACATAGAGGAGTCATAAAGTAATCAGAGGAGTCATAGTGCAGACATAGTGGAGACATAGAGGAGCCACAGAGAAGTCATAGAGGAGTAATAGAGCGGTCATAGAGGAGTCATGGAGGAGTCATAGGGGACTCATTAAAGAGTCATAGAAGATTCATAGAGGAGTCACAGAGGAGTCATAGATTCATAGATGTGTCATAGAGGAGTTAGAGGAGTCACAGAGGAGTCAGGAGTCAGAGACGAGTCAGAGAGGCATAGAGGAGTCATAGAGTCATGGAGGAGTCATAGAAGAGTCACAGAGGAGTCATAGAGGAGTCTTAGAGGAGTCTTAAAGAAGTCATAGAGGAGTCATAGATTCATAGATGTGTCATAGAGGAGTTACAGAGTAGATAGAAGCGTCAGAGGAATCAGACTAGTCAGAGGAGTCATAGTGCAGACATAGAGGAGTCATAGAGAAGTCATGGAGGAGTCAAGGAGGAGTTATGGAGCAGTCATAGAGGAGTCATAGAAGAGTCATAGAGAAATCATAGAGGAGTCATAGGGGAGTCATAGAGGAGTCATAGTGGAGTCGTAGAGGAGTCATAGAGGATTCATAGGGTTACAGAGGATTCATACAGGAGTCATAGAGGGGTCATACAGGTCTCATAGAGGAGTCATAGGAGTCATAGTGGAGTCATAGAGGGGTCATAGAGGGGTCATAGAGGCGCCATAGAGGCACCATAGAGGGGTCATAGAGGATTCATAGAGGAATCATAGAGTTATAGAGGTGTCATAGGGGATTCCTAGGGGAGTCATAAAAGAGTCATAGTGGAGTCATAGAGGAGTCATAGTGAGGCAATAAGGTACCAGAGGAGTCAATATGGAGTCATAGAGGAGTCATGGAGGAGTTATACATGAGTCATAGAGGAGTCATATTGGAGTTATAGATAAGTCCTAGAGGAGTCATGGAGGACTCATAGAGGAGTCATAGTGGAGTATTAGAGGAGTCGTATAGCTTTCATGGAGGAGTCATATAGGAGTCATAGAGTTATAGAGGAGCCATAGAGTCATAGGGCAGTCATAGAGTTATAAAGGAGTCATAGAGGAGTCATAGATGTGTCATAGAGGAGTCATAGAGGAGCCATTCTGTCATAAAGTCATAGAGGAGTCATGGAGAAGTCATGGAAGAGTCATGGAGGAGTCATGGTGTAGTCATAGAGGTGTCATAGAAGAGTCATAGAGGAGTCATAGAGGAGCTTAGAAAAGTCATAGGGGGGTCATAGAGGAGTCATAGTGGAGTCATAGAGGGGCCATAGAGTAGTAATAGAAGCATCATAGATGCGTCATAGAGGAGTCATAGAGGATTCACACTGGAGTCACAGTAGAGTCGCAGTAGAGTAACAGTGGAGTTACAGTGGAGTCATAGAGGAGTCTTAGAGGCATCATAGAGGTGTTCAAGACGAGTCAATAGGAATCATAGAGGAGTCACAGACGAGTCATAGAGGAGTCAATAAGGTGTCAGAGCAGTCAAGGAGGAACAGAGATGTCATAGAGGAGTCATAGAGGCACCATTGTGTCATAAACTCATAGAGGCGGCATACAAATGTCATAGAGGCGTCGTAGATGAGTCATAGACAAATCATGGAGGAGTCATAGGGGCATCTTAGAGGAGTCACAGAGGAGTCATAGAGGAATTTTAGTGGACTCACAGAGGAGTCATAGAAGAGTCATAGAGGATTCTTAGATTATTCTTAGAGAAGTCTTAGAAGATTCACAGAGGAGTCTTAGTGGATTCATAGAGAAGTCAAAGAGTAGTCATAGAGGAGTCACAGAGGAGTCATAGAGGAGTCATAGGGAAGTCATAGACGAGTCATAGACGAGTCATAGTTGAGTCGTAGAGGAGTCATCGAGGAGACATAGTTGAGTCAGAGGAGTCATAGAGGAGTTAGGGAAGTCATAGAATCATAGATGTGTCATAGAGGATTCATAGAGGAGTCATTGTGTCATAATGTTGTAGAGGATTGATACAGGAGTCATAGAGGAGTCATAGAGGAGTCATAGTGTCTTAGACTCACAGAGGAGTCATAGAGCAGTCATAGCATCATAGAGTCGTAGAGGTGTCATAGAGACATAGAGGTGTCATAGAGGAGTCATAGAGCAGTAAATGATCAGTCATAGAGGAGTCATAGAGCAGTAAATGATCAGTCATCTCTATGAGTCATAGAGGATTCATAGTGGAGTCATACTGGAGTCATAGCGGAGTCATAGAGGAATCACAGTGGAGTCGTAGAGGAGTTATAGAATATTGGAAGAGGATTCATAGAGGAATCATAAAGGAGTCAGGAGTCAGAGAACAGTCAGAGAGGAATCAGAGAGGAGACAGAGATGACTCAAAGGGGAGTCAATGTGGATTCAGACAGGAGACAGAGTGGAGTCAGACAGGAGTCAGAGAGGAGTCAGAGTCATAGGGTAGTCATATAGTCATGGATGTGTCATAGAGTAGTCATGCAGGAGACATGGAAGAGTCCTGGAGGATTCATGGAGGAGTCGTAGTGGAGTCATAGAGGAATCGTATAGCTGTCATGGTGGAGTCATGGAGGAGTCAGGGGAATAATTGAGTATTAATAGTGGAGTTCTAGTGGAGTCATAGTGGAGACATAGAGGAGTCATAGAATATTCAAAGAGGAGTCATAGAGGAGTAATAGAGTATTAATAGTGGAGTTCTAGTGGTGTCATAGTGGAGACATAGAGGAATCATAGTAGAGTTATAGAGGAGTCATAGAATATTCAAAGAGGAGTCATAGAGGAATCATAGAGTAGTCAGAGAGGAGTGAGAGAGGAGTCAAAAGAGTCAGAGAGGTGTCATAAAGTCATAGATGTGTCAGAGAGGAGTCATACAGTCATAGATGTGTCATGGAGGAGTTATAGTGGGGTCATTGAGGATTCATATGGCTATCATGGTGGAGTCATGGAGGAGTCATGAAAAAGTTATGGAGGAGTCCTAGAGGAGTCGTACAAAAGTCATAGAGTTATAGAGGAGTCATAGGGTCATCAAGGAGACATAGAGTAATAGAGGAGTCATAGGGGACTCTTAGGGGACCCATACAGGAGTCATAGAGCGGTCATAGAAAAGTCATGGAGGAGTCATAGAGGAGTCATAGAAGATTCATAGAGGAGTCATAGTGTCATAGAGTCATAGAGGTGTCCTAGAGGAGTCATAGAGCAGTCAAATATCAGTCGTAGAGGAGTCCTATACAAGTCATAGAGGAGTCATAGAGGGGTCATAGAAGGGTCTCCTCGGTGTCATAGTGGAGTCATAGAGGTTTAGTAGAGGGGTCATAGAGTTATTGTAGAAGCATCATAGAGGTGTCATAGAGGAGTCAGAGAGGGTCACACAGGAGTCATAGAGTTATAAAGGAGTCATAGAGGAGACATAGGGAGTCATATTGGAGTCATAGATGAGTCATAGAAGTGTCAGAGAGGAGTCATGGTGGAGTCAGAGGAGACATAGAGGAGTCATAGACGTGTCATAGAGAAGACATAGTGGAGTCACAAAGGAGTCATACAGGAGTCCTAGAGCAGTCATAGAGCAGTCAGAGGAGTCATAGAACAGAGCAGTCGTAGAGGAGTCATAGAGGAGTCATAGATAGGTCATACAGCTGTCAAAGCAGTCACAGAGGAGTCATAGAGGAGTCACGGAAAAGTCATAGAGGATTCATTGAGGAGTCATAGTGTCATAGATTAATAGAGGAGTCAGAGAGGAGTCATAGTGTCATGGAGTCATAGAGGCGTCATAGAGGCGTCATAGAGGAGTCATAGAGCAGTCAAATATCAGTCATAGAGGATTCATAGAGGAGTCGTAGTGTCATAGAGTCACAGAAAAGTTTAAGAGGATTCATAGAGTCATGGAGTCAGTCATAGAGGAGTCTGTGAGGAGTCATAGTGTCATAGAGTCATAGATGTGTCATAGAGGATTCATAGAGGAGTCATGGAGGAGTCTTAGAGGATTCTTAGAGGAGTCATAGTGGAGTCATAGTGGAGTCATTGAGAAGTCATAGAGGAGTCATAGAGGAGTCATAGAGATGTTACAGAAGATTCATGGAGGACTCATGGAGGAGTCATAGAGTAGTCATAGTGGAGTCATAGAGGCATCATAGAGGGGTCAGAGAGGCATCACAGAGGCTTCAAAGTGGTTTAATAGAGGCGTCATAGAGGTTTCATAGAGGTGCATAGAGGTGTCATAAAGGAGTCATAGAGGAGTCATAGAAGAGTTATAGAAGAGTCATACAGGAGTCACAGACAAGTCACAGTGGAGTCAATGGAGTCACAGTGGAGTCTTAGAGGCATCACAGAGGCTTCATAGAGGAGTCAAAGAAGAGTCATAGAAGAGTCATACAGGAGTCATAGATGAGTCACAGAGGAGTCACAATGGAGTCACAGTGGAGTCTTAGAGGCATCACTGAGGCTTCATAGAGGAGTCAAAGAAGAGTCATAGAAGAGTCATACAGGAGTCATAGATGAGTCACAGAGGAGTCACAATGGAGTCACAGTGGAGTCTTAGAGGCATCACTGAGGCATCATAGAGGCTTCATAGAGGAGTCAAAGAAGAGTCATAGAGTAGTCATAGAGGAGTTAGAGGAGTCATAGAGTAGTCATAGGGAAGTCATAAGGAAGTCATAGACGACTAACATAGGTGTCCTAAAGCGGTCATGGAAGAGTCATAGAGGAGTCATAGAGAAGTCATAGAAGATTCATGGAAGAGTCTTTGAGGAGTCATGGAGGAGTCATAGAGGTGTTATAGAGGAGTCATAGAGCAGTCATAGAGGAGTCAAACAGGAGTGAAATAGCAGTCATTGAAGAGTCATAGAGGAGACAGTAAGGCGTCGGATTAGTCAATAATGATTCATAGAGGGGTCATAGGGGAGTCATAGAGGAGTCATAAATGTGTCGTAGAGGAGTCATAGAGGGGTCATATAAGCATCATAGATGCGTCATATTTGTCATAAAGGAGTCATAGAGGAGTCATAGGAGAGACACAGTGGAGTCACAGTGAAATCATAGAGGCGTCATAGAGGCATCATAGAGGCCTCATAGAGGCGTTGAATAGGAGTCAGAGAGCAGTCAGAGGAGTCAAAGAAGAGTCATAGAGTAGTCATAGAGGACTCATTGAGGCGTCATAGAGGAGTCATAGAGGGGTCATAGAGGAGTCATAGAATGGTCATTGAATGGTCATAGAGGAGTCAGAGCAGTCATAGAGGGGTCATGGAGGAGTCATAAGGGCGTCTTAGAGGGTTCATAGGGGAGTCATAGAGGAATCATGTTGCAGTCATAGAGGAGTCATAGAGGAGTCATAGGGGAGTCATACAGGACTCATAGAGTTATAGAGGAGTCATAGAGAAGTCATAGAGGGGTCATAAAGGGGTCATAGAGGGGTCATAGGAGTCACAGGGGAGTCATAGAGGTGTCATAGAGGAGTCATAGAGAAGTCATAGAGAGTCATAGAAGAGTCGTAGAATTATAGAGTCATATAGGAATCATAGGGGAGTCGTACTGGAGTCATAGAAGAGTCGTAGAAGAGTCATAGAGGTCTCATAGTGCAGTCATATAGGAGACCTACAGAAGTCATAGAGGAGTCATGGAGGAGTCATAGAGCAGTCATGGTCGAGTTATAGAGGAGTCATAGACGTGTCATAGAGAAGACATAGTGGAGTCATAGAAGAGTCATAGAGGAGTCATAGGGGAGTCATAGAGCAGTCAGAGCAGTCATACAGGAGTCATACAGGAGTCATAGCATCATAGATGTGCCATAGAGGAGTCATAGAGGAGTCATAGAAAAGTCACGGAGGAGTCAGAGAGGATTCATAGAGGAGTCATATTGTCATAGACTCATAGTGGTGTCATAGAGGAGTCATAGAGTAGTCAAATATCAGTCATACAGGAGTCATAGAGGAGATATAGAGGATTCATAGAAAAGTCATAGTGTCATAGAGTCACAGAAAAGTGGAAGAGGATTCATAGTGTCATAGAGTCATAGAGGAGTCTGTGAGGAGTCATAGTGTCATAGAGTCATAGATGTGTCATAGAGGAGTCATAGAGGAGTCATAGAGGATTCTTAGAGAATTTTAGAGGAGTCTTAGAGGAGTCTTAGAGGAGACAGACGAGACAAAGGAGTCACAGAGGAGTCATAGGGGAGTCATAGATTCTTAGATGTGTCATAGAAGAGTCATAGAGGAGTAATTATGTCATAAAGTCATAGAGGAATCTTAGAGGAGTCAGAGAGATGTCATACAAGAGTCATGGAGGAGTCACAGAGGAGTCATAAAGGAGTCATAGAGGTGTTACAGAGGGGTCATAGAGTAGTCATATTGGAGTCATAGAGGGGTCATAGATGGGTTATAGAGGCATCATAGAGGAGTCACAGAAGTTTAATAACAGCGTCATAGAGGTGTCATAGAGGAGTCATCGATTTATAGAGGAGTCATAGAAGAGTCATAGAAATGTCATAGAGGTGTCACAGTGGAGTCACACTGGAGTCATAGAGGCATCACAGAGGCATCATACAGGCATCATAGAGATGTTAAAGGGGATTCATAGAGCAGTAATAGAGGAGTCAAAGAAGAGTCATAGAGGTGTCATAGAGGAGTCATAGAGATGTCATAGAGGAGTCAAAGTGGAGTGAAATAGCAGTCATTGTGGAGTCATAGAGGAGACAATATTTTGTCAGAGTAGTCAATAAAGTGTCATAGCGGAGTCGTAGAGGAGTCATTGAGTCATAGAGAAGTCATAGGTGAGTCATAGTGGAGTCATAGATGGGTCATAGAAGGGTCACAGAGAAGTCATAGAAGAGTCATAGTGCCGTCATAGAGGGGTCATATAAGCGTTATCAATGTGTCATAGTGGTGTCATAGTGGAGTCATAGAGACGTCATAGAGGAGTCACAGTGGAGTCACAGTGGAATCATAGGGGCATCACTGAGCCATCATAGAGGCATCATAGTGGCGTTAAAGAGGAGTCATAGAGGAGTCATAGAGCGGTCATCGAGGAGTCAATGAAGAGTGATAGAGTAGTCATAGAGGAGTCATAGAGAAGTCATGGAGGAGCCATTGTGTCATAAAGTCATAGAGGCTTCATACAGGAGTCATAGAGGGGTGGATGCGGAGTCATAGAATGGTCATTCTGTGGTCATAGAGGAGTCACAGATGGGTAGTAGAGGACTCATAGCATGGTCATTCTGTGATTGTAGAGTAGTCATAGAGGGGTCATGGAGGAGTAATAGGGGCGTCTTAGAGGAGTCATAGAGGATTCACAGAGGAATCATTGTGGAGTCATAGAGGAGTCATAGAGAAGTCGTAGAGGAGTCGTAAAGGAGTCATAGATTAGTCATAGAGGAATCAGAGGACTCATAGAGTAGTCATAACGGAGGCATAAATTCATAGATGTGTCATAGAGCAGTCATAGAGGTGTCATACAGGAGTCATAGAGGGGTCATTGTTCCATAAAGTCATAGACGATTCATAGAGGTGTCATAGAGGAGTCATAGTGTCATAGACTCATAGAGGAGATGTAGATGAGTCATTGTGGAGTCGTAGATGATTCATAGAGGAGTCAGAGGAGTCATAGAGGGGTCATAAGGGAGTCATAGATTCATAGATGTGTCGCAGAGCATTCATAGAGGTGTCATACAGGAGTCAAAGAGGAGTCATTGTGCCATAAAGTCATAGAGAATTCATACAGGAGACATAGAGGAGTCATTGTGCCATAAAGTCATAGAGAATTCATACAGGAGACATAGAGGAGTCATTGTGCCATAAAGTCATAGAGAATTCATACAGGAGACATAGAGGAGTCATAGAATCATAGAATCGTTAGGGTTGGAAAGGACCTTAAGATCATCTAGTTCCAACCCCCTGCCATGGGCAGGGACACCTTACGCTAAATCATATCACCCAAGGCCTCATCCAACCTGGCCTTGAACACTGCCAGGGATGGAGCATTCACAACCTCCCTGGGCAACCCATTCCAGTGCCTCACCACCCTAACAGGAAAGAATTTCCTCCCAATATCCAATCTAAACTTCCCCTGTTTAACTTTCAACCCGTTACCCCTTGTCCTATCACTACAGTCTCTAATGAAGAGTCCCTCCCCAGCATCCCTATAGGCCCTCTTAAGATACTGGAAGGCTGCTATGAGGTCTCCACGCATAGACATTCAAAACCCACCTGGACACATTCCTGTGTAACATTATCTAGGTGTTCCTGCTCCGGCAGGGGGATTGGACTAGATGATCTTTTGAGGTCCCTTCCAATCTCTAGCATACTGTGATACTGTGACAGTTGCTCCCTGGCTGTCTCTTGAACAGAACATGATAGCTTGGAGTTAGCTCCCTGCAATAGTCACTGTCACGGTTTGCATGAGCAAAACACTAGCAAAATGTACCAGGCTGAATATTTCCTAGATCCTAAAGAAGCAAGCCTTAAAAGAAATATAGGTTTTTAGATAAAGTTTTAAAGAAATACGGCTAATATGATGGAAGTTTTATAGAGTAATGGAATCTCTGAAGGACTTGCATTTTGTTTCAGTTTTGTTTTTCTCTTCATTTCAACCGTAAGATTCTCAGCTCGGACTAAAATTACAAGTGAAAGGAATAGAAAAGGTAACAAAATCCCCTATAGCTACTTTTCTTGACCATGCTAAATCTCAAATACCTGCTAATACCATTCTAAACCTTAATACTTTATAGAGGACATTTCTACAGAAACAAACCATGTGGGGGACAAAATACATCAGTGGGAAATCACAAAATCATTCCACAGTCCTGAATAGTTTTGATATTTTCTCACTTCTTTTGGAGGGGTGTTTTCTAACTGAATCAAATAACCAAACCTACCCATACAGTTTGCATTTCCAAGTAGGAAGAAAATATTCCAAGACCAGGAAGAAAATATTCAAGAATGTGCTGAATGTTTTGAGATTTTGCTATATAGGCTGAATTTTTTTCAGAATAGCCCTTGAGATTCTGGTATCTATGTGCAAGCCTCAATCTAATTTTACTCATGACATATCTTCAAATCTGAGTATCTGATTTTTGTTAAACCATAAATTTGTACTTAAACATCTTTCCAATGAACACCTCGCTTCCTTTTATGTGACTATTAAATTACTTTAAAAAAAAATCTGTAAAAATAGTCTGCAACAATAGAAAAACTTAAGCAAATTTTTTCTTTTACCTAGCAAACATCGTGTTCTGTGCACATACTTTAATTTGCTTGTTACACAGAACAGACTTCTGATAATTCTAATAGAAAAACTTGTTTTCTTCACTCGTAAGTTTACTTGCTGTCTGCTTAGAAGGAGACTTTAACGCAAATACAACCGAGATGGGAAATCCACATACTACAAATCTGCCATCTTACAGAGCAAGAACACTTGAGAAAATGTATTACAGAAAGTTGCAAGACTACAAAGTTAACATTGAAAATGGAAAAGTATATTTTAATTCAGCCTCAATTAATCTATAAAGAAAGAAAATCACTTATGACATAAGATGACCAGCTTACAAGGGGAAAACTGTAAGAATGAGAGACCTTAAAGCACAAAATTATGTAGAGCCTCCCAAAAAGTATCATTACAAAAGCAATAACCCAGGGCCACCTATGGTTGAGCACTCAATTTTTTCCTTAAAAGCTTTTGTTTCTTTTTCTTTTTCTTTTTCTTTTTTTTATTTTTTAAAGTGGGGACTTCAGAGGCAATTGTTAAACTAAAAGCATTCCTCTAGGTTTGGGATGAAACTAAAAATCAGTATCTTCCTCACTGTAGAGCAATATTAAGTTTCCCCCTCTTGCAGATTTATTTAATAAAAATGTCCGCTATTAAGTTAACCTTATTTAAAGGGCTTTAGGTTGTAGTTACTGAAGGCAACCTAAGCTATATCCATAAAGGTCTGACATTGATCCCTGGTTGTATAAAACATGATACAGAGAAGCCCTAAATAAATAATCTGTATACTGCTTCTGAAGCATCTCTATTTATCACTGCATTAATGATAAGGATCTGATTAAAGTGAACCCTAGCAAGGGTCAAATCTGAGCACAAGCTGTAATATGATCTGCAAGAGTGCTGATAACCTAAAACAATATGAAGAAACTCCATCAGATAAATAAAACAAACCAGTTGTCCATTAAACAGCTCAGAAAGAGGCCAACAAAACCAAATACAGATGGAACCCTTCCAGATGGGTTTTCTTCTGGTTTCTTTTGCTTTAAAGAAGCACAGAAAAGTGGCACCTGAAGATCAAGCCAGTCTAAGGCTAAGGAAATAATACTGCTCAGAATAGCAAAGGCTGATCTTAAAAAAATAAGTGTACAGCTTCTCATGATGTGCCCTTGTCTCTTGGAAATCTCAAGAATTACCACTAAGTTCTAAATAATAAAAAGAAATTGGTTTTAAGGCATTACCAATCATTCTAGATTGTAAACAAAAATTATGCATTTCGGTTTAAATCTATTAATTCTTTAAAATCTCATAGAACAAATAAAAGTATATCTTGACTTACTGAAGAAAATTCTCACTAGCTCGTTTTAAAAACACCCAAATTTAAAACTTTTGTTGTTGTTGTTGTCAGAAGTGCATGAAAAAAGTCCAAAAGGTAGGTTGCCTCATTGCCTTTTACTGAATGACATGGAACTGTTGAAGCAAGTCCAGAAGAGGGCCATGAGGATGATCCAGGCCCTGGAAGACCTCCTGTATGAAGACAGGCTGAGAAAGTTGGGACTGTTCAGCCTGGAGAAGAGAAGCTGAGTGGAGACCTCATAGCAGCCTTCCAGTATCTGAAGGGGGCCTATAAGGAAGCCATAGTGGCACTCTTCATCAGGGGATGTAGCGAGAGGACAAGGGGTAATGGGTTTAGACTTAAAGAAGGGAAGTTTAGACTGGATATAAGGAAGAAGTTCTTTATTGTGAGAGTGGTGAGGAACAGGTTGCCCAAAGAAGTGGTAAATGCTCCTGCTCCATCTTGGCAGTGTTCAAGGCCAGGTTGGATAGAGCCTTGGGTAACATGGTCTAGTGTGAGGCACCCCTGCCCATGGCAGGGGGATTGGAACTATCTTAAGGTTCTTTCCAAACCTAATCATTCTATCTTTCTATGATTCTAATAAAACTATTGATGTTTTGCAAAATAAAATTGACACCTCTGAAAAGATTTCCAATTACTTTCAAGTGTTGAAGCTCAAACTATCTTGTATTTTTACATTAAACCAATTTGGTTTACATTAAACCAATTGGTTTAAACCAATTTGCTTAAATTATAACTTAATGGTTAATGGTTCCAATACACTTTGAATTCTAACTCATCTTCTAAACAGTTTCTCAAGCTTTTTAAACTAAGAGATGCAGGCCAGGTATACTGCCCCTATTAAAATCAATGGCAATGGAATCCAATTATTATAGAATTAGTGGGAACTGGGTTTTCTCAAGCCTATGGGTCTAACAATCTTTTCCTTTGCATAACAATGCATGTTATAAATGTAAAAGGAAAGAGAAGTTCCCAAAACAATTTTTTTGACAAATGAGACATGACAACTTCTTAGCAACAAGTTTTCTAGTGAAACAGGAGTCAATTTGGTCCCGCTGCTGCATTATTCAGATGCTAAACATGATGCCAAATTCAATGCATCCAAACAAGATAGAAAAAGATGGAAATTTGCAATATTGGAGCAGACAATTCTGTGTTTGTAACATAGAACATACCAGGAAATTTTACAGTCAGATTCTATCTAGATTTACATTCTAAGAAAGTCTGATTTTTCAAATGTGATTTAGGAAAAAAATGTAAAATAGTGCATTAATATTTCAGTCATGTAGGTTTTTATGAAGCTGGTTTTGTGCCACCTGGAGTTTTGGCCTGGCTGTGGGAGACGGGTCCAGTATGGCGGTGGGGCAAAGACAAAATGAAGCTTTTTTTCCAAGGTCATTATTAATAACCCTTCTGTTCAACCTACTCTCCATTTATCTTCAATGAAACCACATTAACAAGATGATTATATACGTATTTCAAGGAATAAAAATATTCTATTGTCCCAAACGCTTTTAGAACTGCCTGCTCAGGACTCTGACATGCTCTGCAGGTCTCTCTCAAAAATCCAGGTATCAGCAGCAACAGCTTCACAAACATCTGGTTTTCCAAACTTTGTGCTGAAGCTTACACTTACATCTTTTACAGAACAGCATGCAGTTCGTTTTATTTCTATGAAACAGGAATTATTTCATTAAAATCTCCATTTAATGTAAATGTAATGAGACACCTATTTTCATCTTAAAAACCTAAGAAATTAGTAGAAATAGAACACTGTTAAGGAGCCTTTTATAAATATAAATACTTGTACATTATTCACAATCTCCTTTGGTTTTTTTTTTTTGTTCTAGAAGACTGCAGCTCTGGACAATTGTGTAAATGTAAATTTGTATATCACTTTTAATATGTATTTAGACAGAACACATTGAAACTTTTTGATAGTTTAAGAAGTCAAAATTTCACATATTAGAAGCCAATTATGTGATCACTTCTGAACTACTAAATATTCTTACAAAATCTGAAGTAATCAAGGGTACAGTGTGTTATTGGTGCTTAACATCAGAAGGATGCCTTCACTAAATTAAAAGTTTTATCTGTGATTTGAAAACTGAAAGACTGTTGGAAGCTAATTTACAATTATAAAAGCAATTATCTAATATTCTTAAGAGTCTCTCTGCCTCCCTGCCTTGGTAATAGTATAGCCCCGTGTGCATGCGCTTTGCGCAACCCCTGTAACATGGGGTGTCTGATACACCCAAGCAAAGCACTTCCAGCTCAGGGCCAGCTGGAGGCAAGGGCAGAAAGCCCTCTCCTTCTCTTCAGTTGACTTGTATTCAGTGATCTGCTCTCCGGCAAGCATCTCTGTGGAACCTTCCAAATCTTCCATCTCTCTGGAGCAGCTTCCAAAATTTCCGCCATTTTTTTAACTTAATGGAGGTAAAGTTAGCCTCCTTTTTCTCCATCCACTGAGCGTCCATTCTCACAAAGGAGCCTAAACAGCACTGTATCCCGTGTACTTCTGTGCATATATAGCCCTGCTTTTCCCCACCCGTTATCACAGCTCCTGTCTTACATACACCTATGATTTATGTTTATGATTTTTATGCAACTAGATTTCTAGCTTGCAGCAAACCTTTTGTCTGTAGATGCATTTTAGGAGCATGTTAGACTTCAAAGCACTCACCAATCTCATTGTCTACTGATGAGGTGTCTTGCATCATCTAATACTTTCTTAAAGTCTTCACTTACTGCTTTACCATTACTGTAAAAGGTCAGGCCATAAAACAAAAGACCCCAAAACCTAGAAGATACACTGAACTCCTCCTGAAATGTTGGATCCAATTGTATTTTCTCAATTGCAAAAGAAGAAATTTATATCAAATTCCATATTTAAGATCAAGAAAAATATTTTGAGATGCTTCTCAAAGGGATACTATAAGAGACGTGACAAACTACATCCATAAAGGTGGCAAAAATAAAGTAGTAATCTTTCCTTGTTTCTTTTTCCCTTCTCCCTTGGAGAACATATGCCTAAATCTCCTATTTCCTGAGAAAACCAAACCCTAATTATCTGGTTCTGGTGTACAGCTCCACCTCTTGCATATTCTGGTACCTACTCAAATAAATGTTTATTTTGATCAAGTAGAAGAAGGTCCCATGTCTCCAGCCCAAGGCAACACCTTGGAGGTAAAAAGTGCAGGTTCAAATCCACCTAAACAAAAGCAATCTGAATTTTCAAGAGGATGCAGGTACACGCTAACTGATAAGATAGAAGCATTATGTCAGAATCATTTTGGATCACCAAATCTGTTTTTCAGTTACTGCAACATTCAACAAAGTTCCAGCAGCTCTGTCACTAAGCCAGTTGAACTCTGCATCTCTCAAAAAGGCTGCATATCACTCCTGTTTTAGTGCTGCAATATTTGTGGTAAAAAGGAATTTAAATCATTAACCATCTAAAATAAATGCTGAATAATTTTATCAAAGATAACAGCAGCTTGTTTTCAACACAGCCACAAATCTGACCTGCTGACATATACCAAAAAGCTATTTTGTGTTTTCTGCACTGAAAAGAAATCCGCTGTGTTCATACTGTGTCACACTACAAAAGTAAGTCAGCCACGGATTAACTTCCATATGTTCTTTTAATTGATTTAACAAATATAGATAAGATAAAGATACTTATGTGGCATTGTAAAGAGCACAGACCAAGACCTGGTCACCTTCTGTGCCTTTCCAATACAAACTTTTTTTGGCATTTCTTCTGAAAGGAACAGACTTTACAGCAGCTATGCAGGAATTTAAAGAGGAGGATACACAAAGAAGGGGGGTTCAATTTAAAGTTTTTGATAAAATTAATACCACTATCATGCACCTTTCAAAATGCTTTTATAGTTGCTTTCTTCACAGTTTACAACACTACTAGTGGTATGCTCCCAAGCTTAATTGCTATGATTTTACAATTTCTATGTGGATTTAAAATCCATTTTAATCCCTCACAGAACATATCTTTAAAGCTAAAATCAGCTCTCTAGACACTCCTGAGAACTAGAAGCCTTTAAAAGAATATTTTTCTGTCCCTTTGAAGACATGATCACTCCCAGACTGACTAGTTTTCAGTTTTAATCTCGGAATGGATACAGGCATTTGCTTCTTTTTGGTCATACCACGTTACATGCTGAGACGGTGACGATCTGTGGGAATTCAGTAACCCGTTCAGAATTCTACATTTTAAAAGAGAGAAAATGTCATATGTGGTCAGCTTCCTACCCTTTTATGGCTGAGTTTTATTATTCACCCCTGCCTCTTACTGCCTACACCTCCAGAGCGAATGTTCAAAATTCTATTCAAATTGCAGAAGCTAACTTCCTCTGCAAAGGATAATACAGATGCAAAGGAGGACAAGTGCTGTTTATTAGCAATTATCATGAAAGTCCTTCCTGTAATTAACCTCACTTCAGGGACACTGCTATTTGCACTTCAGATATCTCATAAACAGGGGCTACATTTTCCTTATTGCTAGGGAAGATGAGTCATTGCTGAAGAATGCTTATCTCAAGTCAGTTTTAACTAGCTTTTGTCTGCATGAAATATTAGTCATTGGTACCTACAAGATTACACGAAAGTCTGGATTTGGGCTTCTTTTATAAATACGGTTTTCTTCTTCCTCTTCATATATTCAGGATACATCACTAACAGCATCAGGGCTAAGTAATATATAAAATTCTCTTTTCAGTTAAACGTGCGTTTGCCTGTACGATCACTGACTCATAACCAAGAAGAATTCCAGATTCTGCCCAACTAATGGGAGGTCTAAAACACTGAAAAGCCCAACATTTCCTCTGTAGGCCATAAAGAGACAATGGTGAGGGATTTGTTTTAACATTTTTCAAGGTTTCAGAGAGCTGAGCTACAAATCAGTGCAGTGATGTATGCATTTTGCCTGACAAATAAACCCCCACTTTACTCACAAAACACATTCCTAGATTTTTGTTTTGTTTTGTGCTTTCCTTTTCACTTATAATTGAACAGTCTGGACATTAGGAGATGGTAGTGAAAACATTGTGCACAGAACCTAAACGTATATCTCAGTTACTTGAAACTAAAAAAGCTAAAAATCCAATCGACCCTCACGATCTGCAAAAATACATGCAGGCAGAATTTCCATGTCCCATCACTGATTTTAATGGGAGACAATCTGCATGGAACTATCTGCAGCCACAAGACTAGGGCCTTCTGAAGGGTATTCAAGAACTTCACATGTTTTGAAGAGATGGAATGAGTAAAGAGTAAAGTTAAAGCTTTACTAGTAATAAAATATTAAACAGCATAGTTGTGATTCTTGCTGTCTGACTGCATCCTGAATTAAAATCTGATTCAAGGGGTATAGCGTTTACCTTCTTTGCCAATTTAGTAATCAGGATATGAAGCAGAACCCCCAGGAAAATAAAAACACTGATTAAGACTAATTGGGACTTGAAATTCTTCCCATATTCACTATCTCGAGTAATTTCATTTCACACTCCCAAGTGCTAACTTACATCAAAGCCTGTAGAAATTGATATAAACTGTAAGCTCAGAGATGAAAATGTTGCTTTACATTTGGTGCAAGTTTATTGGGCATTTGTCATTTTACTGTTATTTTTCTCTTGTGGGAGATGCTAGGTAACAGCAAGACAGAAGAACAGAACTGGATATTACATGCAGTCTACATTTGTACATCCACTTCACTGCAATGGTAAGTTTCAGAAAAAAAAACCTTCTTTTCCTTTAAGTATTTTTGAATGCTGTTGGTACAGATTACTTTTGACCAAAATGAGGCTGAATGCCATTATCTTGACAAGATTTTTTTCAGCATATACAGTGAACCAACTGCAGACATAAATTGTGTACAAGCTTGGTTTTTTCTTTCCCAGTGGGAGTGGCAACTGAAATCTGGACCTTTGCCACACTGGATGTGCAATTCAGATCACAGTATTTACAGAGACGAGATGGTCAGCGCACCAGCATACTAATGCATCTGATACTAGGCTATTGTTAGTATTTTATAAATTAAAGCAAAATCTTAGTTTCATGTCAGAAAAGACCATTCCACATAATTTTATGTTTGAAGCATAATGTCCAGCCTTGCCACCTAAGTGACAGTTTTGTAAACTCACTCTTAAAGTTTTCAGCTGCTCTAGCAATGGCATTGGAAAGAAGACAAACATTTCCTACATTATTTTCCTTTTTTTTTCTTTTTTTTTTTCTTTTTCTGTAGCCTATGAGTATACAACTCCATGGCTTTCAGTTGTGCATGAGAATTACCTAATAGTTTGCTACAGTCAGCTTCAGGTTAAGACAAAAGAGAAATTAACAATGCAGTAACATGAACCCCAGCCTGAATAAATCATTGTTGCACTTATATGATGTCTCCGAAACATCAAACATGACTTTTTTTAATCAGTTCTCTTCTCTCAGCAGTTACACACTGACATATTTAACAATTTGAACAACAGCAACAAATATATCACAATTGGAATATAGCACATTATTTCCCAGTATCAGACCAAAAATTAACAAACCCACTATATTCAATTTTATTTACAGTTTAAAAAGAATTTCATATTTGTAAATCTTTTAGCATAAAAATTATTTTTAATGAAGAAAAGGGGAGAAAGTCACAAGACAAGGTATTCTCATTTGGAGAAACTGCTGTGATGGCCTCTAGAATTTCAGAGAGACAAGAATAATTTTTAAAAGATAAGTTACTAGTTTTGGAAATAATTTCTCTTTTTGCATGTGCATCAGGAGCAGGAATAACTTTTTCAGCTTTAAGTACTGACAGGGATATCAAATAAGCTCTGTTGGCTTTCCCTTCTGCCTAGCTTGTAAAGTACACTTAATTATAACAAAAGGGTACTTTGCTCTGTCAACAAGTTGTGAAGTCACTTGCTCAACCTTTTTCCTCTCATTCCCTCTGCTATTCCTTTTTTTCTGATTAATTTTTTGCATTTCCTGATTTTTATCTTGGGAAAACAAAAGGCAGCTGCACTAAGTTACATGAACCAGCAAAGTGACTCTGCTAGTTAGTGATTTGCAGGTTCTAAACAGTGAGTTGTGTGAAATGAAAAGGGGAGTGTTGTGTTGCAAAACGTCTTTTCTCTCCCTTGTCTACAGCTGTATTTCTAATCAGCAGAAGATACATCTTGCTTGGAGTCAACCCCCTTTCTCTCTGCACATTCTTAACCTTCTATCTTACGCACGGATCACTGGTTAGCTTAGAAATGCACAGACAGAAAAGGGAGAGCTGACATGTGAGGTTTGATGGCAATAATGGCTGTTTATAAGCCTAATCCATTACATTTAGTGGACACCTCCATTTTTGTCTCCCTGAAAAGGTATAAATAATAAAACGGTATAGCTTCAGCTCAGAGGTGCCTTGGTAAATATTTTAACTATTTACAAGACCACATCAATAACAAAAGAAGCATCTGTATGAGCCATACAGAGGCCTCTGAATCATTAGAATAGTACCCAGATGGTTTTTACAATTCATCAACAATAAAATGTCATCATGATAGAGCTTTTGTGACATCATTGATATTTTTATATGGCATTGTTCACTACTCCAAACTCATTCTTTTCCCCAAGAATGTCTTAGTGAATATTCCTTTTTTCCCAAGAGGAAAAGAAAAAAAACCAAACCAGGAAACAAAACCCAAAGAAAGCCAAAAGAAAAACTTATACTAAGGATATGCACATAAGGTAGGTCCAGCTGCGGTCATTCTCTCCAAATAATCAAGGATCCAGATCACTAACACATCTCTGAGACACATATTAGTTGGAGTACATCAAGGTTAGCTCTGTGTCAAATCCCTTGACACACCCAGGCTACTTGGGCAGTAGCTGTTGATAGTTTTTGTTTGATTTTAACTTTGTTTCTATCACTATCACATCCAGCAGGTCATACACAGTGACAAAACAGGAAAGAAAATTCAGTTGTCACAAAATGAACCTGATGGGTTTCCTATTTAAGACCTGACAAAGCAGGTCTAGGGATAAAGAGAAGTTTATTCTCTTTCCTCATAAAGCAAAATACTTGGAAGTGGCAACACACAGCTATATAGACAGCATTAGAGATCTGGGCTTTACGTAACTAGAGGCTCTGGGTACCTGGTTTTTAGGTGCCAGTTCAAAACAAACAGGAATAAGCCATGAAATTTTAGAAAAGTGCTGAATCCCCACTTGTTAAAAACACAATGTTTCACACTGAGTTGTTAGTCTAATTGAGTAATTGTCGTGGTTTAAACCCAGTCAGGTAACTTGTTCACTCACTCCCAGTGAGTGGTGCCGAGCTGACAACAATCAAGGTCCGTGTCCGTCTCCCCCCCCCCTGCACCGGGGCTCTCCCCTTCCCCGCTCCCGGAGGAACGGGGAGGAGGATCGAGAGAGTGCAACTCCTACGGGTTGAGACAAGAACAGTCCAGCAACAAATCACCACCGCTACTATCAGCTAAAACAATGATAAGGGAAAATAACAAGGGAAGAGAATACGATACCACCGGCCAAGAAAACGAGTTCCACCCGGAAGCTCCTGTCCTTCTGGGTAACTCCCAGTTACCCCCCACCCCGGGCATGACGTGCTGTGGTATGGAATGCCTCCCCGGCTAGCCCGGGTCAGGCGCCCCGTCTCTGCTTCCTCACAGCTTCACCTCCTCCCTGGCAGAGCATGAGCCTCACAGAGTCCTTGGTCAGGGTAAACATCACTTAGCAACAACCGAGAACATCGGCTTCACCAACACTGTTCTCAAACTAGAAGTCAAAACACAGCACTGCACCAGTTAACACAAAGGAAAAAACATGACTGCTACTGCTGAACCCAGGACATTATCCACCCCTTATTCCATACCATTCACGTCGGTCTCTGATCCCACATTTTCAATACACCATCGCTCTCCCATATATATACATCCATATACATACAGACCAAGAGGAAAAAATCATTTTCTTAGTGCATGGACCAATCCCTATAATGCTGCCGAGTCCATTCGGTCCATGATGTTCCAAGTTCATTCTCTGTTGGGATGATGGCTGGAGGGAAGTCAGGGCCAGTCGCTGGTGACCTGGAGACATCTAGTTGATGGGCTATAAAAGCATTACACAGCAGGCAACGGCATACAATTGAGTTCACTGGCTGTTTTCCCCTAAAATCAAATCCCCTTGAGGTATACATCGGACTTCCCCATCTTCCCGCATTACCCACCAAGTATATCCAGGTCCCTGAGCAAAAGCAATCCCACGAGTGGGTTTGCCTTTACCTGAAGCAGGAATAACCCAGACTGTCTTCCCCAGCAAATTCTTCATATGCACCACGGGAACTTTGTCCCCCTCTACAATATGTAAAAGTTCTGACTGGGCTGGGCCAGCCCTGTTGGCAGATCCTCTGGTGTTGACCAACCAGGTGGCCTTTGGTAAATGTGTATCCCAATGCTTGAAAGTTCCCCCACCCATCGCTCTCAGTGTAGTTTTTAACAGCCCATTGTACCGTTCGATTTTCCCAGAGGCTGGTGCATGGTAGGGGATGTGATATACCCACTCAATGCCCTGCTCTTTGGCCCAAATATCTATAAGGTTATTCCGGAAATGAGTCCCATTGTCTGACTCAATTCTCTCTGGGGTGCCGTGTCGCCACAAAATCTGTTTCTCAAGGCCCAGGTTGGTGTTCCGGGCAGTGGCATGGGGCACAGCGTATGTTTCCAGCCACCCGGTGGTTGCTTCCACCATGGTAAGCACATGGCGCTTGCCTTGGCGGGTTGGTGGCAGTGTGATATAGTCAATCTGCCAGGCCTCCCCATATTTATACTTCAACCATCGTCCTCCATACCAAAGAGGCTTTAACCGCTTGGCTTGTTTAATTGCAGCACATGTTTCACACTCATGAATAACCTGGGCAATAGTGTCCATTGTTAAGTCCACCCCTCGGTCACGGGCCCATCTATATGTTGCATGTCTGCCCTGATGGCCTGAAGTGTCATGGGCCCACCGGGCCAAAAATAATTCACCTTTATGTTGCCAATCTAAGTCCATCTGAGCCACTTCAATCTTAGCCGCTTTATCCACTTGTTGGTTGTTCTGGTGTTCCTCAGTGGCCCGACTCTTGGGTACATGGGCATCTACATGACGTACCTTCACCACCAGGTTCTGCACCCGGGCAGCAATATCTTGCCACAGTGCAGCAGCCCAGATGGGTTTACCTCTGCGTTGCCAGTTGCTCTGCTTCCATTGCTTCAACCACCCCCACAGGGCATTTGCCACCATCCATGAGTCAGTATAGAGATAAAGTAGTGGCCACTTTTCTCGTTCAGCAATGTCCAGGGCCAGCTGGATGGCTTTCACCTCCGCAAACTGACTCGATTCACCCTCTCCTTCAGCAGTTTCTGCAACTTGTCGTCCAGGACTCCATACAGCTGCCTTCCATCTCCGATGCTTTCCCACAATACGGCAAGAGCCATCAGGAAACAAGGCATACTGCTTTTCACTTTCTGACAGTTTATTATATGGTGGGGCCTCTTCAGCACGCACCACCTCCTCCTCTGGTGACATTCCGAAATCTTTGCCCTCAAATCCGCCGACATTCTTTTCCTTTTGAAGGTGCTCGATAGTGTTGAACAAGGCCCTGTAAGCATAGGCCAAGCCCCAGCACGTTGCCGTGATTTGTCCATCTCTGGTATGGCCAGAATGACCACACACCTCATTTAAGTGTTTTACTAATTCTTCTGGATTTTGCAGTTGTTCGGTAGTGAAATTCCAAAGTACTGGAGGGGCCCACTGACCTAGATACTTGCCCATACTATCCCACACACCCTGCCACTCATGGCTGTCCAGCCTCTGGGAAAATCTCTCGGTCCTCCTACATCGTCGTTTGACCCCAGACAAGACCCAAACCTGAATCTGCTTAACTCTTGAAATCAGTAGTGGGCAAAACACACTCTGTATGCGTGTTAGCATGGTGATTCCCATCACCATCAGCAAACAAGTCTCAACAGCATTAAAAGGCCATTCAAAAAATTCAAAACTCTCAAATGTAAATGGTCTGGGGGGACGACTGGGAGGGTAAAAGGATGTCTCCTTCACAGGTTGAGCACCTGAGAAGGAGAAAAAAGATGTGTAATTGCTAAGCACCTCCATCATATACCTCCCAAAGTATAAAGGTGGTGACCACACTGGGAACATAAGCCAGATCAGTTTCATGATCAATGATTCTATTGTATTACAAGTCATTACCATAAAGTACAATGGGATAAAAACCTTAGCCCAAGCCCCACACTTGAAAAACACTAATACAGCCAATACCGGATGGACGTAAGATATGGTATACTGAAACTGTGAGATCAAGAGGAAAAACCTTGAGAGCCAATAAATCAGCATTGTGACGAATGACTATCAATCCAGTCAGATCTGTTCTTATCTCAACCCCTCGTGCCCCACGTTGGGCGCCAAAAAGAACTGTCGTGGTTTAAACCCAGTCAGGTAACTTGTTCACTCACTCCCAGTGAGTGGTGCCGAGCTGACAACAATCAAGGTCCGTGTCCGTCTCCCCCCCCCCTGCACCGGGGCTCTCCCCTTCCCCGCTCCCGGAGGAACGGGGAGGAGGATCGAGAGAGTGCAACTCCTACGGGTTGAGACAAGAACAGTCCAGCAACAAATCACCACCGCTACTATCAGCTAAAACAATGATAAGGGAAAATAACAAGGGAAGAGAATACGATACCACCGGCCAAGAAAACGAGTTCCACCCGGAAGCTCCTGTCCTTCTGGGTAACTCCCAGTTACCCCCCACCCCGGGCATGACGTGCTGTGGTATGGAATACCTCCCCGGCTAGCCCGGGTCAGGCGCCCCGTCTCTGCTTCCTCACAGCTTCACCTCCTCCCTGGCAGAGCATGAGCCTCACAGAGTCCTTGGTCAGGGTAAACATCACTTAGCAACAACCGAGAACATCGGCTTCACCAACACTGTTCTCAAACTAGAAGTCAAAACACAGCACTGCACCAGTTAACACAAAGGAAAAAACATGACTGCTACTGCTGAACCCAGGACAGTAATCTTATATGAAACCAGTAATAATTTTTAATAAGATCAGACTCCAGTTTTTGGCTGCTTTTATTCTTATTCATGCATATTATAAGCCAGGCTGGGCTTTAAATAGTCTTGTCTAAAGAATTTACTCAATTCCATAATATTCCTTCAACCACTGAAGTTTCAGTTACTAAATGAAAAAAAAAACACTTTCTAAAATGTTATTTCAGATAGCTTGAATAGTTATTTTATAATGTCTATACATGAGTACTAAATATTTTCTCTCTAACTGATCAAAATCTTGATAAAAAAATTAAATTCCACCAGTGTAAAATGTACAAAAGTGCAAACATGTGCAAGAAAATGAACATTGGTTCTAAGGAATATGATTACATCCATTCTTTATATCCCTACACACACACACACTCTCTGAGAAAGATGGGAAAATGTGATACAGACGAAAGCTAAGGAATAGCAACAATAAAACTACGTATTTTTCAAAATAGCAATACTGTAATATAAAGCTTGAACCCTTTTCCCTCCCAAAGATAAGCAAAACTTTTAGAAGTAAAGCAATTCGGAAGCATTCCTGAATATCAATGCTACCACAATTCCAAAATTTGGTCAATAAAATTAACAGCCATCCTTTGAATGGAATATCACACCTCTAAATGAGTTCAAGCTGGTGGTGGTATTGTCCAGTGGAATGCGAGATTTACATTTCACAGCTCCTTACCAAAGTAATGAATGAATCTGTTCTCATAAACAAAGAATCCCAGTTTCATGTTATTTCAATGGCTCTCCAACAGTGTGTGCCTCCACAAAGAAAAATATTTATCATGTTTGTGCTCAGCTCCAATTCTAAATGGGACCATAATAAAAGGACACCATAAAACCCATTTTCACAGCTGAGTTTGCAATTTAATGAACAGATGCAAACAACACTCTTTGGAGATCAACAGTTGAAAAATAAATTAAATAGAAGACTCCCTACATTACAATGGGAACAATTGGAATGGCCTCCAGCAATATGTAGTAGAGTCACAAGGCTCGTGTCCTTGGACTGTTCACAGGCATCAACCTTTGAAGTATGTTATCATGACATCAATGCAAATCAGTCAGATGATTTCAAGGAAAAAGCTAGTTTCTTTCTTTACATGACCCTAAATATTAAATAATTACTCTGCAAACACCAAATATTTTCAAACATATTATACTTGCACCGAGTTGTCATTATATATTTCCTAAGCCATTGCATTCCTTACTCTCCTTTACTTTCCAAAAAATGTCATCACATTCTTTTTTCAATGCAAATATTATAATTCAATTTAAAAACTTCAGATCTTAGAAATAACAGTTTGACACTGTTGTTTCATACAGAGTTTTCCAAAGTGTACACTGGTAGTTTTTGGGGGTTTCAGTGAAGTCAGTGAGAAATTTCCCCTCAACATAATTTAGAATAGTTAATCTGAGTTCTTAAGAGTCAACCTTTTAAACAGTATACTAAACCAAAGGGTGATTTTGCATATTACATGGTTGCAATTGTATTTTAATTTGAGTCTTAGATGACATGCATTAGGTTATTGTCAGTAGCCAGAGATTTCACAAGAACACAGTAATTCACCAATTATACCTACTTTTCTCAGCAAATTTGTGTCTTGGTATTACTCAGAGTACAACAATACTACATTAGATCAATAGCAAGAGTGGAAGAGAGAGGGTAGAATCTAGATTTGCAAGGAAATTTTAACATGCTTTTTCTGGATCACAATTAGACTACATGATTGTTGATCTTTGAATATGCTTATAGATCATTAATTCTGTGAAGTGGTAACTGGTAAGAATCAGTTATGTGCTCAGGAATATTACCTCTTGAGGTGACCAAAGGTAATAGACTAACACAATTGAATTTCTATAGTAAAACAACTAAACCCCACACTATTAAAGCTATCAGAAATCTATGCCATGACCTGAAGAGCTTAAATTGCAATATTGGGGTCAGGTTAAAAAAAAACAAACAACAAAACAATTTGGTCTTCACTCTTCTATGGCTGGCACAGCCTTCCCCATTGCTACTAGCCCAAAATGAGATTAATTTTTTAGATTTTAATATTGCTTAGGCAAAGTTCTTAAATCTTAGAAGTCTTCTCATTTTGTAGGATCTGGCTTAATAGTTATTTCAGTATCTAGTATGCTAGTACAAAAAAAGTTATTAACACCCCTCTCACACTCCCCCTACTCTCTCACTCCCATAAAATAAGTTCCCCAGTAAAAGCAAATTTTAATGAAAAAAGACTGTACTTCAAAACTCTGACCTGGCCAGTTGCCCAAGCAAGGACTCTGCCTAACAACAGACTAAATATAGTATCAAGAAAGAAGAAACTATCCGGGGTTAAAATACATTGTTTGTCCTTGCAGATTCTTTGGATTAATTAAGAATTCATTTGGCCTTTTCATCTGTCATGAGAATCCTCTGATTACATGTATGATTATATTTTGATGGAAGTAGTATAATAACTAAACTGAGCAATAAAAGCTTCAAGGGAAGTATCTTCACCAGTATCTTCACCTGGAAAACATCAGAGGGTTTGAGGGGACTCCTGCTCTCTAGGATAGAACATACTGAGAATCCCAGCATAACTTGTCACAATAAGCTTTACAGAACGACTAGAAAGGCAGAAAACACAGTGATATGTGAAACATTTTCAAACTGCCTACGTCACAAGCTTTATCTGTGCGTTTTTGATCTGGATAAATGAGTTGAACTTTGAAAGTGAAATGGTGAAATACCTTTCCCATAGTATCACAGTATCACAGTATCACAGTATGTTAGAGATTGGAAGGGACCTCGAAAGATCATCTAGTCCAATCCCCCTGCTGGAGCAGGAACACCTAGATAATGTTACACAGGAATGCGTCCAGGCGGGTTTTGAATATCTCCAGGGAAGGAGACTCCACAACCTCCCTGGGCAGCCTGTTCCAGTGTTCTTCACCCTCACTGAGAAGAAGTTTCTTCTCAAGTTTAAGTGGAACCTCTTGTGTTCCAGTTTGTACCCATTACCCCTTGTCCTATCATTGTTTGCCACTGAGTAGAGCCTGGCTCCGTCCTCGTGACACTCCCCCTTTATATATTTATAGACACTGATAAGGTCACCCCTCAGTCTCCTCTTCTCCAAACTATAGAGACCCAGCTCCCTCAGTCTTTCCTCATAAGGGAGATGCTCCACTCCCTTAATCATCTTAGTTGCCCTGCGCTGGACTCTCTCCAGCAGCTCCCTGTCCTTCTTGAACTGAGGGGCCCAGAACTGGACACAATACTCCAGATGCGGTCTCACCAGGGCAGAGTAGAGGGGAAGGAGGACCTCTCTCGACCTACTAACCACCCCCCTTCTAATACACCCCAGGATGCCATTGGCCTTCTTAGCCACAAGGGCACAGTGTTGGCTCATGGTCATCCTGTCGTCCACTAGGACCCCCAGGTCCCTCTCCCCTACACTGCTTTCTAACAGGTCATTCCCCAACCTATACTGGAACCTGGGGTTGTTCCTGCCCAGATGCAGGACTCTACACTTTCCCTTGTTATATTTCATCAAGTTACTCCCTGCCCAACTCTCCAGCCTATCCAGGTCTCGCTGGATGGCAGCACAGCCTTCTGGCGTATCAGCCACTCCTCCCAGCTTAGTGTCATCAGCAAACTTGCTGATAGTACACTCAATTCCCTCATCTAAATCATTGATGAATATATTAAATAATACCGGTCCCAGTACTGACCCTTGAGGCACTCCACTAGTCACAGGCCTCCAACTAGACTCAGCCCCATAGACTACAACTCTCTGGCTTCTCTCCTTCAGCCAGTTCGCAGTCCACCTCACTACCTGATCATCCAGTCCACACTTCCTCATTTTAGCCGTGAGGATGCTGTGGGAGACTGTGTCAAATGCTTTGCTGAAGTCAAGGTAGACCACATCCACCGCTCTGCCATCATCCATCCACTGTGTTATTTCCTCATAAAAGGCTAAGAGATTGGTCAAACATGATTTCCCCCTGGTGAAGCCATGTTGACTGCCCCTCATAACCTTCTTATCCTTGATATGCCTTAAGATGGTACCAAGGATAAGGTGTTCCATCACTTTCCCAGGGATGGAGGTGAGGCTGACCGGCCTATAGTTACCCGGGTCCTCCTTCTTGCCCTTTTTGAAGACTGGAGTGACATTTGCTTTCCTCCAGTCCTCAGGCACCTCTCCCGTTTCCCAAGACTTGGTAAAGATGATGGAGAGTGGTCTAGCAATGACTTCCGCCAGTTCCCTCAGCACCCGCGGGTGCATCCCATCTGGACCCATGGATTTATGGATGTCCAGATTGCTCAACTGGTCTCTAACCCATTCCTCGTCGACTAAGGCAAACCGCTCCGTCGACCTGACTTCATCTAAGGTCTCAGGGGTACAGGGCTCTTCAGGACTGCCCGCAGCAGAGTAGACAGAGACAAAGAAGGCATTCAGTAACTCTGCCATCTCTGTATCTTCTGTCACCAGGGCACCCATCCCGTTCATCAGTGGGCCTACATTGCCTCTGGTGTTAGTTTTGTCTGCCATGTATTTAAAAAAGCTCTTTTTGCTGTCCTTGACCCTTCTTGCCAGGTTTAATTCTAAGGATGCCTTAGTCCTCCTAGCTGCCTTCCTACATCCTCTAGCAGCAGCCTTATATTCCTCCCAAGTGGCCAGCCCCTCCTTCCATGACCTGTAAACTCTCCTCTTCCACTTGAGCATACCCAGCAATTCCCTATTTAGCCACGCAGGCCTCTTGGCCCTCTTCCTTGACTTCCTACGTGTCGGGATGCTCCGATCTTGAGCACGGAAAAAGTAGTCCTTGAATGTCAACCAACTATCTTGGGCCCCTTTACCTTCAAGCAGCCCTGCCCATGGGATTTCCCCTAGCAATTGCTTGAAAAGGCCAAAGTTTGCCCTGCTAAAGTCCAGGGTTGCAATTCTACTTGGTATTCTACTAGTCCTGCCACACAAGATCCTGAACTCCACCATCTCGTGGTCGCTGCAACCGAGGCAGCCCTCAACCCTTACTGCTTCAACCAGATCCTCCTTGTTAGTGAGGATGAGATCCAGCAGCGCTCCTCTCCTGGTCGGCTCATCCACCATTTGCAGGAGGAAGTTATCATCCATACACTGGAGGAACCTCCTGGACTGCGGCTGGGTTGCCGAGTGGTCCTTCCAGCAAACATCAGGGAAGTTAAAATCCCCCACAACGACCACGGCCTGTGACTGTGAGGCCGCTCTCAGCTGCCTGTAGAAGGCCTTGTCAACTTCCTCACCCTGATCCGGTGGTCTGTAACAGACACCTACAACAGTATCCCCCCTGCCAGCCTGCCCCTTAATTCTCACCCACAGACTCTCAACTTGCTCATCATCTGTCCCTGGACAGAACTCGGTGCACTGTAGTTCCTCCCGCACATAAAGAGCAACCCCACCACCCCGCCTGGCTGGCCTGTCTTTCCTGAAAAGGACATAGCCTTCCATGACTATATTCCAGTCATGTGAGCTGTCCCACCACGTCTCTGTAATTGCCACCAGATCATAATCTCCTGACTTAACACAGGTTTCCAACTCCTCCTGCTTATTTCCCATGCTGCGCGCATTGGTGTACAGGCATTTCAGGGAGCGAGCTGAGCACACCGATTTCACCCTAGGATTGTAGGAGGCCTCCCAGTCTTCATTAATTCTGGAGCGCTGCCCCACTGGGGCAAGCCCAGCTACAACCCCATCCCCCTTCGAATCTAGTTTAAAGCTCTCCAAATGAGCCCTGCTAATTCGTGCCCCAGCATCCTTTTCCCTCTGTGAGACAAACCTTTCTCACTTGTCATTGTCCAGACTGGTGCCCTATAAAACCAGCCGTTATCAAAGAATCCAAAGCCCTGCCTGTAGCACCAGTCTCGAAGCCAATTGTTCATGAACTGAATCTTCCCATTCCTTCCCACATCATCAGTGGAAGATGGAAGGAGAGAGGAGAAGATCACTTGAGCCCCAGACTCTTTCACCATCCGCCCCAAGGCCCTGTAGTCTTTCTTCATCCCCCTCAGATTGCGGGAAGCAGCTTCCTCCCCACCTGTCTGGAAGACCAGCAGCGGGTAATAGTCTGTCGGGTGCACCAGGTTGGGGAGCGCCCTGGTGATATCCCTGATCCGGGCTCCAGACAGACTACACACTTCCCTATGATGAGGGTCAACTCTGCATATCGGGCCCTCTGTTCCTCTCAGAAGGGAATCCCCTACTACAATGACCCTTCTTTCTTTCTTAACAGAGGCAGTCTTGAGGTGCAAAGTCGACTCCCTTTTCCTATGTGGCCTTGTGGGCTGGCCTTGCCCCACATTCTCACCTACCTCTCCTTCAAGATCCAGGGCCTCGAACCTATTATGGAGGGACACCTGGGGAAGCAGGGCAGGAAGGGGGGAGGGTTTCCCACGACATCGACCCGGAACTAGCTTCCAACCCTCGTCGTCTTTTTGGTCCCCTACCTCTGCGCAACAGCTACAGGGCAGGGGCTGCCTCAGGCCATCCTCCTCTGTGTGAGAAGGCAGGGGGTCCTTCCCCTTTTGGGGGGTATCTCCCTGGAACCGTTTCGACTGGCCCGCCAGGGAGTTACTCCACCAGTCGATCTCCCTTTCACACTCCCTGATGGTCCTCAGTGTCTCAACCTCCTCCTTAAGTCTTGCCACCAGGCTAAGCAGATCTTCTACCTGCTCACACCTCACGCAGGTGGAATGCTGTCCTCCCTCCCCTGGCAGCAGCAGGCTCTGGCACTCCCTGCACCCAGAGACCTGAACAGCCACGGTCTGGGACGGGGTCTCTGTCTGAGTTGCTGTAGTCACCTTACTGCAAGCTCTCTTTCTGGAAGCAACCATATTGGTGCGCAGTCTGGGACACCAGCAACACGACCTGCTTCTTCCTCCCTGTGCCCGGAGGGCAGCGACCGGTCGCGGTCCTCTCAAAGGCTTTTTCAAGGCAAGCAGCAGGGGAGTGGTCGCCGTCACCGTGGGAACGCCCCCCTCCACGTCAGCCTCTCTCTCGCAAGGGCTGCTGGGGCTTCGGGGATCGGGAGATGTCGGGAATCGCGATGTCTCTGCGCTATCCCCTCTGATTTTCCTAATCTCCGTTGGCCCTCACGTCGCTGAAGCGTGCCGGCTGTGGCTCTAGCTAGGCTAGCTCCGATCAGCTGACTGAATGCTAGTAGCGAGTTTAGGCCGCTTTTAAATCTCCCACCGTCACCGTGGGAACGCCCCCCTCCACGTCAGCCTCTCTCTCTCGCAAGGGCTGCTGGGGCTTCGGGGATCGGGAGATGTCGGGAATCGCGATGTCTCTGCGCTATCCCCTCTGATTTTCCTAATCTCCGTTGGCCCTCACGTCGCTGAAGCGTGCCGGCTGTGGCTCTAGCTAGGCTAGCTCCGATCAGCTGACTGAATGACTCCCCCACTCATCTAGATGGTACTGCTTTGATTTCAAACCAGTTGTTAATAAAATTAATTTTTAGTCTTGAGATTCTACATGTGCATTTTCAGGTCCACTTTTAATTTCTATTCTTAAAGGGACCTTAGAACCACAGCTTTCTTAGAGTATAGTAAAATTCTGCATGTTATGTGAACATACACATTGTTTGTGAAATATGTGCTACTTCATGAGTGTATGAAGATGTAAAGGTGTCACAGAAAATGAGCTAATTGGTGCTCCTCTGAAGTGCTAGTTAGAGTAATTTTTATCAAGATACTCTAATGTATAAAGTGCAATTTTAAAAAGTGATTTAAGAATGTGTACTTTAATGCCTCAGTAATCAAGAATCAGCTCAGAAAATAATGATCACTTTTATGGTAGCACACTTCATAGAGCTCTAATCCCATCAGATGGTATTTTAAACACTGAAAGTAATGTCAATTTCTCCCCAAAGTTATTTCACATTGCTTTTTAATTAAAATACGACTTAAAATAATGGGCCCTGAACAGAAAGCTTTAATGCTGGTAAGCATCCCTTCTGTGAAGTCAGGTGGTCAGCTGAGCACACCACACACTGCATTTTTAACAGTCTTCTCAGAATACAAAGTCAGGTAGCAAATTGCTTCTCAGGTGATTATGCAGGCTCTGCTCCAAAGTCCACTTACATGAATAGGAGCATTTCCATTTATTTTAACAGGCTTTGGCTCAGGTTCCAAGAAATGCGTTGTTTCACTTACATTCCAAGTTAGCACAATTCCACTTAATTATTAAACATTGGAGACCTAACTGGACATTTCTATATAATAAAGTTTCCAGTTCTTGGCAAGAAAATATTGATACCTTTTTTTTTTTTTTTTTCCCCAAGTGGAATTAGTGCTCATAGCAGATGTGATATCAACAGTTTGAAAGTCTGTATTTTGATGCTGGAATGTTGCACTCAGCCTTGCTGGAGTTGATGGTTGATTTTCTCATCAATAACAGCATGAGGAAGGATACTTAACCATACCTGAGTTCTTGAGATTTTTCCTTTGTTTTCATTGTGCAAGTCTATTATTGTCAAAATGTGAGGTTTTATCAGACAAATTCAACCTACCGTTTGATGCATGTTGTATGTCAAATCCACAAATTACATGACTCTGATACAAGCTGAGTCTCTACTGAGATATATACGGACATTTACAGATCTTAGAGCTACCACTTCAGTCACAAGCAGAGCAATCAATATCTGTATCAGGCATACTACAAAGGGAAACCATGGCCAAATGTTTGAGGTTTCATATGATTTTTTTTAGCTATGATTTTTTTAAAGTGTTCACTTTAACAATCATACATCTTAGTATTTCCAACAGTTGTTTGTAAAACATTTCACACATGAAGAATAAACATGATTTTGATGCAAAATTACTCTTATTCTAAATCTAATTTGACCTTCACAAGCTTTTGCAGATTCTTCATATACTAAAACTGAAGCGGAAAGCAAGATTTAATAAAGATGCCATCAACTACCCCATCACTTCCTTAGTTTTGAGGTCACTTTATGCAGGACTAATATGTAGCAGAAAAAAGAACCTAATCTGAATGTGGAATACTAGCCGATAATGATTCTGGAAGACTGACATCCTGCCCCCTTCCCTTCCTCCTTCCTGTGTGTTCAATCTATTTTGATGACAAATTGAAGACACCTTTTTACTCCTGAATTTTCTTCACGTTATGGAGTTTCCTTCTGTCTCAGGTTTGTTATATAAACTTTCTATGAAGGGTTTGCCAGAAAACAAACATGAAAAAAAAAAACAGTATCAAATTCAAAGAACTTGCCCTAAATATTTAGCAGTTTTTAGCTGTTAGCTGAAGCCTTTTTCATGCAAGAGATTGTTGTTGGAGACAGACTTACACTGTAAAATGGACAAACTTGTTATTCTGAGACAGCAGCAATTCCCCAAATATTTCCTAACCCAAGATGAACAGACGAGCTATTTATAGCTTTTCATACATGCACAAAACCTAATTCTCATCTCAGTGGGTATGAAAAGTCTAATGCTTTTAGTGACAGAGAAGTTGATCATTCATGAGTTGCAAACACAGTGTTAATTGTAGAAACGGTTGGGCTGATTCAAAGGAAGTTCACAGTATCAATATCAGTATAAAACTGAGGTCATAATTTGACTCCTTCACTGTAATAAGGATGGTAAACCCTTTACCAAAAAACCTTATTAAAGTAAACCATAGAATTGAGAAATATTCATAGCAATAAAATGTAATAATGCAACTGCTTTAAGGATTGTATGCTTTATGCTCAACAATAATAACCCAACTTTCCATCATTTGCATTGGTCATTAAACATAAAGCTAAAAGCAAAAGGCAAAAATCAAATTCCTTAGGATTCATTTTCTTTCTCTACTGCTGGATTCATCAAGTAATCATTTGTCCTGGGTTCAGCAGTAGCAGTCATTTTTCTCCTTCTTGGTAGCTGGTGCAGTGCAGTGTTTTGACTTTCGGCCTGGGAACAGAGCTGATAACAAGGATGTTTTGGTTTGGCCAAGGACTTTGTGAGCCTCATGCTCTGCCAGGGAGGAGGGGAAGCCGGGAGGAAGCAGACACAGGACACCTGACCCAAACTGACCAAAGAGGTATTCCATACCACAGCACGTCATGCCCAGGATGTAACTGGGAGTTAGCCGGAAGGGCCGGGAGGCTGCAGGGTTGGAAGAGGGTCGGTGCTTGGTCGGGCTTGGGGGGCGAGTTATCGGTTGGCTGGTGGTGAGGTGTTGTATTCTCTTCCCTTGTTATTTCCTTTATCATTATTGGTGGTAGCAGTAGTGATCTGTGTTATACCTTAGTTACTAAACTGTTCTTATCTCAACCTGTGGGAGTTGCATTCTTTTCGATTCTCCTCTCCGTCCCTCCGGGAGCAGGGGGAGGGAAAGAAGGGGGGGGAGTGAGTGAACGAGTTACCTGACTGGGTTTAAACCACGACAGTTCTTTTTGGTGCCCAACGTGGGGCTCGAAGGGTTGAGATAACGACAGATCTGACTGGATTAATAGTCACTAGTCACAATGCTGATTTATTGGCTCTCAGAGTTGTTCTTGTTGATCTCACAGCTTCAGAATGTTGTAACTTACTTAGAGCCGGTATTTGCTGTGTTAGTGTTTATCAAGTGTGGGGCCTGGGCTAAGGTTCTCGTCTCACTGTGCTTTATGGCAATGACTTGTAATACGGGTGGGCTCCAGCAGCAGGGCGGGACGGACGTGGCCGTGGACTTGTACCTGGCCGTCCGGCTGCTCTTCACCGTCCTGGCCCTCACCCTACTCTCCATCTTCGTGAGGCTGCGGGGAGCCGAGGGGGAGCGGCCCCGGGAGCCGGCGGCAGCCGAACCGGCCCGGGAGAGCGGCCCCGGGGACCAGGCGGCGGCGGGAGCGGGGCCGGAGGCCGCGAGGGGACGGCTGCCGGTGGAGGAGGTCGGGGCGGTCGAGGAGCGGAAGGAGGCGGTTGCCGAGCAGCGGGAGAAGGTGGCGGAGGAGCCGAGCCCCGCGGCCGAGCTGAGCCCCGCGGAGGAGCCGAGCTCCGCGACGGCCGAGAGCATTCCCCGGAAGCCGCCCGCCGAGCCCCAGGAGGATGCAGGAGACCACGCAGCATTTCCCAGCAAGGCAGAGGAGGAAGATCTGGACTCAGGAAAAGAGAAGCTGGTGGTGGGAGAGCCGGCAAGCACAGCAGCTACACCAGCCCCAGTGACAAGTACAGCAGCATCAACTGAGAGTTCTGAAGGTTCTGAATGGCCTTTGGGTATCCTTGGGACCTGCCTGCTGACTGTGATGGGGATCAGCATGTTGGCACACACACAGGCTGTGTTCTACCCACAACCATTTTGTCTGATCTCAGAAGTTAAGCAGAGTCAGGTTTGGGTCTTGTCTGGGGTTAGACGACAATATAGGGGGACCAGGAGATTTTCCCCAAAGCTGGAGAGTCATGAGTGGCAGGGTGTGTGGGACAGTATGGGCAAGTATCTAGTCCACTGGGCCCCTCCAGTGCTTTGGAAGCATCAGAGATGGAAGGCAGCTGTATGGAGTCCCCAGCAGCAAGCTGAAGAAACTGCTGAAGGGGACAGTGAATTATTTTGAGCCTGGTGGGCCCATGGCACTTCAGGCCATCAGAGCAGAGATGCAACATAGAGATGGACTCATGATCGAGGGGTGGACTTAGCAATGGACACTATTGCCCAGATTATTCACGAGTGTGAACACTGCACACAGTCTCTCCTGCTCTGTAAGACTGTTACAAGAGATGGAGCCTGGCATCATGGACCAGATGGACTCAGCAGCTTTATAGCTACTGGTCCATGCAATAAGATAAGAGTGATGGTATATTGAAAATGTGGGAACTGAGCATGACGTGAATGGTATGGAATAAGGGGTGGATAATGTCCTGGGTTCAGCAGTAGCAGTCATTTTTCTCCTTCTTGGTAGCTAGTGTACTGCAGTGTTTTGACTTTCAGCTCGGGAACAGAGCTGATAACAAGGATGTTTTGGTTTGGCCAAGGACTTTGTGAGCCTCATGCTCTGCCAGGGAGGAGGGGAAGCCGGGAGGAAGCAGAGACAGGACACCTGACCCAAACTGACCAAAGAGGTATTCCATACCACAGCATGTCATGCCCAGGAGGTAACTGGGAGTGAGCCGGAAGGGCTGGGAGACTGCAGGGTTGGAGGAGGTATCGGTCGGAGCTTGGTCGGGCTTGGGGGGCGAGTTATTGGTCAGCGGGTGGTGAGGTGTCGTATTCTCTTCCCTTGTTATTTCCTTTATCATTATTATCATTGGTGGTAGCAGTAGTGATTTGTGTTATACCTTAGTTACTAAACTGTTCTTATCTCAACCCGTGGGAGTTGCATTCTTTTCGATTCTCTTCTCCATCCCTCCGAGAGCAGGGGAAGGGCAAGAAAGGGGGGGGAAGTGAGCGAACAAATTACCTGACTGGGTTTAACCCACGACAGTATCCCAGTGCTTGAAAGTTCCCCCACCCATTGCTCTCAGTGTAGTTTTTAACAGCCCATTGTACCGTTCGATTTTCCCAGAGGCTGGTGCATGGTAGGGGATGTGATATACCCACTCAATGCCATGCTCTTTGGCCCAAATATCTATAAGGTTATTCCGGAAATGAGTCCCATTGTCTGACTCAATTCTCTCTGGGGTGCCGTGTCGCCACAAAATCTGTTTCTCAAGGCCCAGGATAGTGTTCCAGGCAGTGGCATGGGGCACAGCGTATGTTTCCAGCCACCCGGTGGTTGCTTCCACCATGGTAAGCACATGGCGCTTGCCTTGGCGGGTTGTCGGCAGTGTGATATAGTCAATCTGCCAGGCCTCCCCATATTTATACTTCAACCATCGTCCTCCATACCAAAGAGGCTTTAACCGCTTGGCTTGTTTAATTGTAGCATGTGTTTCACACTCATGAATAACCTGGGCAACAGTGTCCATTGTTAAGTCCACCCCTTGATCATGGGCCCATCTATACGTTGCATCTCTGCCCTGATGGCCTGAAGTGTCATGGGCCCACCGGGCCAAAAATAATTCACCTTTATGTTGCCAATCTAAGTCCATCTGAGCCACTTCAATCTTAGCCGCTTTATCCACTTGTTGGTTGTTCTGGTGTTCCTCAGTGGCCCAACTCTTGGGTACATGGGCATCTACATGACGTACCTTCACCACCAGGTTCTGCACCCTGGCAGCAATATCTTTCCACAGTGCAGCAGCCCAGATGGGTTTACCTCTGCGTTGCCAGTTGCTCTGCTTCCATTGCTTCAACCACCCCCACAGGGCATTTGCCACCATCCATGAGTCAGTATAGAGGTAAAGTACTGGCCACTTTTCTCGTTCAGCAATGTCCAGGGCCAGCTGGATGGCTTTCACCTCGGCAAACTGACTCGATTCACCCTCTCCTTCAGCAGTTTCTGCAACTTGTCGTCCAGGACTCCATACAGCTGCCTTCCATCTCCGATGCTTTCCCACAATACGGCAAGAGCCATCAGGAAACAAGGCATACTGCTTTTCACTTTCTGACAGTTTATTATATGGTGGGGCCTCTTCAGCGCGCATCACCTCCTCCTCTGGTGACATTCCGAAATCTTTGCCCTCTGGCCAGTCCAGGATGACTTCTAGAATGCCTGTACGACTGAGATTTCCTATTCGAGTTCGTTGTGTAATTAGTGCAGCCCATTTACTCCATGTAGCATCAGTTGCATGATGTGTAGAGGAGACCCTGCCTTTGAACATCCAGCCCAGCACAGGCAACCGGGGTGCCAGAAGGAGCTGTGATTCAGTGCCAATCACTTCCGAAGCAGCTCGAACCCCTTCATACGCTGCCAGTATCTCTTTCTCAGTTGGGGTATAGCTGGCCTCAGATCCTTTGTATCCCCGACTCCAAAAGCCGAGGGGTCGACCTCGAGTCTCCCCTGGAGCTTTCTGCCAGAGGCTCCAGGTAGGACCGTTCTCCCCAGCTGCAGTGTACAGTACATTTTTTACATCTGGCCCGGTCCAGACTGGTCCAAGGGCTACTGCGTGAACTATCTCATGTTTAATTTGCTCAAAGGCTTGTTGCTGCTCAGGGCCCCATTTAAAATCATTCTTCTTCTGGGTCACATGATAGAGAGGGCTTACAATCGAACTGTAATTTGGGATGTGCATTCTCCAGAACCCCACTGCACCCAAGAAAGCTTGCGTTTCTTTCCTATTAGTTGGTGGAGACATTGCTGTTATCTTGTTGATCATATCTGTGGGGATCTGTCTACATCCATCTTGCCATTTTATTCCCAAAAATTAAATCTCCTGTGCAGGTCCCTTGACCTTACTCCATTTGATGGCAAAACCAGCTTTCAGCAGGATTTGGATTATTTTCCTCCCTTTCTCAAAGACTTCTTCCGCTGTATCGCCCCACACAATAATGTCATCAATGTATCGCAGGTGTTCTGGAGCTTGCCCCTGTTCCAGTGCAGTCTGGATCAGTCCGTGGCTGTGTTTCCACCCCTGGGGCAGTCGGTTCCAAGTGAACTGGACACCCCTCCAAGTAAAAGCAAACTGTGGCCTGCACTCTGCTGCCAAAGGAATTGAGAAAAATGCATTGGCAATATCAATCGTGGCATACCACTTGGCTGCCTTTGACTCTAGTTCATACTGAAGTTCTAGCATGTCCGGTACGGCAGCACTCAATGGTGGTGTGACTTCATTCAGGCCACAATAGTCTACTGTTAGTCTCCATTCTCCATTAGACTTCTGCACTGGCCATATGGGGCTATTAAAGGGTGAGCGGGTCCTGCTGATCACCCCCTGACTCTCCAGTCTACGGATCAGCTGATGGATGGGAATCAGGGAGTCTCGGTTGGTGCGATATTGCCGCCGGTGCACTGTTGTGGTCGCAATTGGCACTTGTTGTTCTTTGACTTTCAGCAACCCCACAGCAGAGGGATCTTCTGAGAGACCAGGCAAGGTGGACAGCTGCTCAATTTCCTCAGTCTCCAAAGCAGCAATACCAAAAGCCCACCGGTACCCTTTTGGGTCTTTGAAGTACCCTCTCTTGAGGTAGTCTATGCCGAGGATGCATGGAGCCTCTGGACCAGTCACAATAGGGTGCTTTTGCCACTCCCTCCCAGTCAGGCTGATTTCAGCCTCCAGCACAGTCAACTCTTGGGATCCTCCTGTTACTCCAGAAATACAGATGGGTTCCACCCCTTGACAGCTTGATGGCATCAGGGTACACTGTGCACCGGTATCTACTAGAGCCTTATACTTGTGTGGGACTGATGTGCCAGGCCATCTGATCCACACAGTCCAGTAAATCCGATTGTCCCCTACCTCCACCTGGCTGGAGGCAGGGCCCCTCTAATGGTTGTCACAGCGTTGGACACTTAAGTCATGATGAAAGGGATTATTCTTCATTATCACAGGAGCTGGAGTAAAATCAGCTCTTCCACTCCATCTGGGAAACTGCTCACCAGAGACTGAAGCCGTAGCTCTCATGGGACGATCTGTCTTGGCCCTTGCTCCCCTCTTCAGTTCACTCACCCGTTCCTCCAAAGCTGAAGTAGGTTTTCCATCCCACTTTGTCATGTCTTCTCCATGATCCAGCAGGTAAAACCATAGGGTACCCCGTGGCGTATACCTTCTGTATCTCCTCTCTTGAACAATAGGACGTCTTTTGTTAATAGCTGAGACGCGTGTTGGTACACGTGAGGAGCTGAATAAATCAGATACATCGTCCCTCAATTTGTCGAGGTCCTGGGACAGTTTTTCACAGCTGAGATGATGGAAGGAGTGAGATTGTCTTCGAACTCTCGGAGTTTATGAACCATTTCATCCACTGTTAGTGGTACTATGTCATTCCAGGTCACTGTTGCCAATGAATGGGCATATGATGATGGTGCATTCCGTGTAAGTTTTCGCCACATGGGTCGTGTACATTCAACTTCATCTGGATCTATAGGTGTATCCCCGTTATTCGGCTTGATGTGATAGATCATCTCTACGATGGCCGATTCCCTCAGAGACTGGATGCCTTTGTCTATAGTAGTCCACTTGGCCGAACGACTCGTAACATCGTCCTTGTACGGAAACCTTTCTTTCACAGCTGCCAAGAGCCTCCTCCAAAGGCTGAGGGACTTTTTCTCTCTTGCAATTGCTTTGTCAATTCCCCCTTCTCTAGCAAGTGATCCCAGCTGCTTGGCTTCTGTACCTTCTAGTTCGTGACCATCGGCCCCATTGTCCCAGCATCGGAGTAACCAGGTGATGATGTGCTCCCCTGGTTGACGGGTAAAATCTTTTCGCATATTCCGCAGCTCGGTTGAGGTCCGAGGTCGAGAAGTTACCTCTTCTTCTTCTTCTTCGTCATGTGATGATGACTCCTGATCAGATTCTGGACCGGGTGGTGAATTCATTGGTTCTTCATCTCGCTTCACCCTTTTTGCCTCCTTTTTGCTTGTTCTCTTGCGTACAGGGGCAACCGATATTGGTACGAATTGGTCCTCTGGTTTGGCTGCAGTGATTATCACTGTGGTTTGAGTGGCGACTGTACTTGTTGCTGGGGGTGGTGTAGCTACCGTGCTTGGAGCTGGGGTAACCGCGCTGTCTGTTGCAGTTGAAGTTTGAGCAGCTGCTGTACTTGCCACTGGGGTAGCTGTGCTGTTCATTGCAGCCAAAGTTTGAGTAGCGACTGTCACTTTGCCCTCAAATCCGCCGACATTCTTTTCCTTTTGAAGGTGCTGGATAGTGTTGAACAAGGCCCTGTAAGCATAGGCCAAGCCCCAGCACGTTGCCGTGATTTGTCCATCTCTGGTATGGCCAGAATGACCACACACCTCATTTAAGTGTTTTACTAATTCTTCTGGATTTTGCAGTTGTTCGGTAGTGAAATTCCAAAATACTGGAGGGGCCCACTGACCTAGATACTTGCCCATACTATCCCACACACCCTGCCACTCATGGCTGTCCAGCCTCTGGGAAAATCTCTCGGTCCTCCTACATCGTCTTTTGACCCCAGACAAGACCCAAACCTGAATCTGCTTAACTCTTGAAATCAGTAGTGGGCAAAACACACTCTGTATGCGTGTTAGCATGGTGATTCCCATCACCATCAGTAAACAAGTCTCAACAGCATTAAAAGGCCATTCAAAAAATTCAAAACTCTCAAATGTAAATGGTCTGGGGGGACGACTAGGAGGGTAAAAGGATGTCTCCTTCACAGGTTGAGCACCTGAAAAGGAGAAAAAAGATGTGTAATTGCTAAGCACCTCCATCATATACCTCCCAAAGTATAAAGGTGGTGACCACAGTGGGAACATAAGCCAGATCAGTTTCATGATCAATGATTCTATTGTATTACAAGTCATTACCATAAAGTACAATGGGATAAAAACCTTAGCCCAAGCCCCACACTTCAAAAACACTAATACAGCAAATACCGGATGGACGTAAGATATGGTATACTGAAACTGTGAGATCAAGAGGAAAAACCTTGAGAGCCAATAAATCAGCATTGTGACGAGTGACTATCAATCCAGTCAGATCTGTTCTTATCTCAACCCCTCGCGCCCCACGTTGGGCGCCATAAAGAACTGTCGTGGTTTAAACCCAGTCAGGTAACTTGTTCACTCACTCCCAGTGAGTGGTGCCAAGCTGACAACAATCGAGGTCCGTGTCCCCCCCCACCGGGGTTCTCCCCTTCCCCACTCCCGGAGGAACGGGGAGGAGGATCGAAAGAGTGCAACTCCTACGGGTTGAGACAAGAACAGTCCAGCAACCAATGTACAACACAAATCACCACCGCTACTATCAACTACAACAATGATAAGGGAAAATAACAAGAGAAGAGAATACGATGCCACCGGCCAAGAAAACGAGTTCCACCCGGAAACCCGTGTCCTTCCGGGTAACTCCCAGTTACCCCCCACCCCGGGCATGACGTGCTGTGGTATGGAATACCTCCCTGGCTAGCCCGAGTCAGGCGCCCCGTCTCTGCTTCCTCCCGGCTTCCCCTCCTCCCTGGCAGAGCATGAGCCTCACAAAGTCCTTGGTCAGGGTAAACATCACTTAGCAACAACTGAAAACATCGACTTCACCAACACTGTTCTCAGGCTGGAAGTCAAAACACAGCACTGCACCAGCTAGCACAAAGGAAAAAAAAACATGACTGCTACTGCTGAACCCAGGACAGGGAGCAACGTGGGTTCGACCCGCAGTCAGTGAAGGAGCCAGAATCTGTATCATTAAATGCTAAAGGGCTTGGCACCTTGGATATCAGAGGGCTTCCTTCAAAACTTTCACCATATCTTGTTTTCTTCCATTTTGTTGGATATTTTGGCTTACACTATGCATACAGAATCATAGAGTCACAGAAAGACCAGGCTGGTCCTCAAAAGATCATCTGGTCTGAGCTTCTGTGAAAACAGGAGTCTAGATGAGCAGTCTCATGTGTAGGGCTCATCATTGTCTGATGAATTATCCCACTCTGGTGTCCTTATTTCCTCTTGGGTTTAAGAAAGTTTCCAAAGCAGAGACAACTGAAATGTTCAAACATTTACCCAGACTAGATGCTACTTCGCTCATAGAGGACTGGATTCCCATAGTCCTGTGTGGAGGAAACTGCTCAGTGAGCTGGCAATAGAAACCTCAGTTTAACATGCCGGGGAGGCAGCATGGTGAATTCCAGCAACACAAGAAACAGGCTTGAGGTTTTGGAAATACATTTTCTACTCAGAGCATCATCGTACGAATTCTGTTTCAATCTTTGCAGAGAAGGGATCTATAAAATGCAGCCACCCCTGGCTGTAGACACAAACTTCCCATGTCAAATACATGATGGGGGTCCTCTGCATAAATGGTTCTGATACCTCAAATAGCAAGCACCCTTTGGGCAGGAAGAGCTGGACATGGGTCTCTTTGCCCTGTGCTTCAGGTGCTGTTAGATCAGCCTAAATGTTTTGGAGAAGGATACTGTTTTTTGTGGAGATGATTCAAAACCGGGCCTCTATTGACATGAACATTAAAGATGATATTCATATGACAGCCTTGTTAACCTAACAATTAGTTAGCAATTCTCATCTTTAGATACCATATAGTCTCTTCAGATCATCCAGTCCCAACCCCTGCCACGAGCAGGGTCACCTTTCACTAGAGCGGCTTGCTCCAAGCCCCTATGTCCAACCTGCCCTTGAACACTGCCAGGGATGGAGCACTTACCACTGCTTTGGGTAACCAGAAGTCATGAAGTAACGTGTGTCTGGTCCTGAGCTGTCCCAGTAATTTCTTCACTATGAAGACTGCACCACACAGACATAATTCCATCGTCCTAGACCATTATCCCAGTGAAACATTCACATGAGCATGGGTAGGTGGATCAGATTGGATGAACCATGTCAGGAAGCATAAAGGCATCTGGGACAGAGTTCAGTTGCCTGAACATTGACTATTAACACCATGGAAATGCCCCTGGGGCTCCCTCTGAGCTTTCAGATGTGGCTCCAGAATGACCCAACCCTTCTGAAGGTTGCAGGATGTACATGTCAAGTGCTTGCCAAGGTCCTGGGCACTTCAGGACAGAGGAAATGGCACCACATTTCTATATAAGGGAGACCAAACCTGACCTGGGGCATTTCACTGCATCTGTCTCCTTCCCTTCAACTTAAATGATAGTTTTCCCCACCACTTCTAGGAAAACATGCAAAGAAAGTGGTTTCTTAGTCCTTCAATTATCTTATATGTTTTCCCCCTGTATGAAGTTTTAGTCCAACTGAAAGGAAAACTAAAATACCTCTTTTAAGAGTGTTGGGAGGAGAGATTAGGAGATCTGAAGTAGTTTCACCTTCTTCAAATTTAGATAATTAAAAGCTGAGTCATTAAATCACAGTTTTGTGTCTCCATCTGTGCTCAGTGAAGGTGTGTTTTTGTATCTCTAGTATTTGTTCAGATAAAAAGAGCAGTTTCAAGAGTTCAAGTTGGAAGACACACACAGAGTGTCCTCCCCTCACTGTGTTTCCATCCCCATCAGAGGCTGGGGTCAGGCTGCATGAACTGGGCTCCTTTAGACTCATTGAATGAACCAGGTTGGAAAAGCCCTTCAAGCTCATCCAGTCAAACCCTTACAACAGCACTGCCATGGTACTGAGGGCCTTGTCTATAGGGTTTGTGAACACTTGCAGGGCCGGTGCCTGCAGCCCTGCCCTGGGCAGCCTTTCCAATGCCTGAGCACCTTCTGGGGCAGGAATTGTTCCTCAGCTCCATCTAAACCTGCCCTCGTGCATCTTGAGGCCGTTTCCTCTTGTCCTGTCTTTTGGATTAAAACAAACTGAAAATAGGTTTGAGGGGGCAACTGATGCAGTTTGACCTCTAGGAGGCCTTCAGATCCTGACCGGAATTAGTTTAATCCAGAGAAATCTATTCTGACATGCATATACATGTCCTTCTGATGTTCAGACCTGCTCTGGACCACATCCATCCTCACCAGCTGTCCTAGGATGTGATAAAACATCCTTTTATTCCAAACCACCCTAGAAGGGACCTGACTATCTCATAACTAGACAATGAATTTTAGATGTTGAGTCAGGTGACCCATGCTTATTCTCCAATCCCAAATTCATAATGGTAGGAAAATCACATTTATGAAAGCCAGGCAGACATGGAGGATGGATGTAGTGGACTTCAACTTGCCTCAGTTTAACAGTTTAAGAACATTTTTAGCAGGTAAAGAACTAAAGAGAGACACAAATAAATCCATCCCAAGACAACTAATAACAAGAAATTCAATGTATGAAGTGTCCTTGAGGAGGCTGAAAAGTGAAGAGAAATGCAATGAGCTTCCCCAGCTCCCTTTATTAGGGGTCAAAAGCAGGCAGGGACAAAGCACCCCATTAGCAAGAACCACATGATCTGCACATGTCATGAAGACAGGGATGTGTCTTTACAGAGAGAGTAGGACCAAGCTTGCATGGGCACAGAAAGCCCTCCAGCAGGCCCGAGATCCAGGCTTTCACAATACAAGCACTCACAGCTATTTCCATCACAAGTGATGCTGCTCACTTTGCCAAAGCAAGAAGTGGTCCTTGGGGAACAACCACCCTTCCAGGAGTCATCAGCTTTAACAAGACCTTCTGGGTTTTACCAAGGAAGTTTCCTCAGCACCACAAAAGCTTCTCAGAAGACTTGGATGTGACTTCCCTCATGCTTCATAAGAAGCCATCAGAGATTAATTAGCTGGGGATAACAAGAAAGAAACTTTCTTCTTTGTTAACAGCAAAGTTCACTTCTACAGCAGCCTTGCTTGACAGAGATGGCTCATGTCCAAAGCCAGTGAGTAGGAGGGTCAGTGTGTTAGGCATGTTTGTGTATTAAGGACAATTTCATGGGCCTGGATCATAGAATCCCAGCCTGCTTTGTGTTGAAAGGGAGCTTAAAGCTCCTCCAGCTCCAACCCCTGCCACGGGCAGGGACCCCTTCCACTAGAGCAGCTTGCTCCAAGCCCCTGTGTCCAACCCGGCCTTGAACACTGCCAGGGATGGGGCAGCCACAGCTTCTCTGGGTACCCTGTGCCAGCACCTCAGCACCCTCCCAGGGAAGAGCTTCTGCCTATGAGCTCATCTCACTCTCACCTCTGGCAGGTTAAAGCCATTCCCCTTGGCCTGTTCCTGCAGGCACCTGTCCTAAGCCCCTCTCCATGTTTCCTGAAACCCCTTTAGGCACAAGTTTATGGGGAAAAGATCCTTTCTTATGGCTCTAAAAAGAGCAAACCAATACTAGTATCTTCTAGGCAACAATTTCCTACCCATCCATGCAGAATAGAAACCCCTCATCAGGAATTTAATATCGGCTATTAGCAACCTTTATAAAAGCAAACACACAGCCAGAACACTGCCGACATCCATTTTGCTTTCCTATTCTGTCCAGGAAGTGATTTATGCATGCTGAGCTTTGAGGCTCTACTGCATTAGACATTATTGACCAAGAGAAATGATTGAGGACAGGTTGGATGGTGATTGCAGCAACCTGCTCTACTGGAAGGTGTTTCTGCCTGTGGCAGGGGGCTGGAACTGGGTGAGCTTTAAGCTCCCTTCCAACCCAAACCATTCCATGGTTGTATGAAAAGCTGCTTGCACCTCCTCACTTTTGAGTGGGGTTTCTGAAGGACCCCAACACATCAGCACAGTGAACTGATGTTTCCCATTACTTAAACTGACTCTTCAGGCTATGGTCTGTGTTTGCTCTGAACACAATCCACATTGTAGCTGTGTCTGCCCATCACCCTTCACTGCAAGTGGAGAGAACCATGCACTTTTTCTAGAAGAAATCCCTGATATGGATGCTTAAAATAGATCCAAGCTGAATCAAAAACCCCAGATGCATCCTTGTCTCTATAAGACGAACCTTCTGTGTCTAATTCAGATGTGAAAGCCTACAGTTAGATAAGATGACTCCTTGGACTGATGTGACTCAACCCCCAAACCCTGGAATGAGAAATCATGAGTAAGCTGCAGCTGGGATGGAAAATAACCTTTGCCTAAATGGAGAGACATAAGGAAAAGAAGAAATGATAGGGTAGTTCCGGACAACACCGAGAGTCTTTGAGCCATGAAATAGGTTGGACATGTCTGGATACAACATATGGCCAGAAGCATGGAGCATCTGTGTCATCAGCACCAGATGGCATCCAAGGAAAATCCAACCCTGCTCAGACAGTCCCTTGAAAGGCTGTTCCTGGACCAAGTTGCGTGACTACTTATCACAGGGAATGAAGTTACACTCTGTTTCGAGGTCAGCATGGTGGCAGCTTTCCATGGAGCAGGCCAATCCAGGAAAGCAAGACACCCAGATACATCCTATGGAAGAAATAAGTTCATTTCCTATGAGGAAATAAGGAGATGGGCACATGAAGCTGAGAGCTGGTCTTCATAAGGTTCCCCACCTCCATGCTGATGGAGATGAGTAAAACAGTCCCAAAGAGCAGCTTCTACACGTTGGGAAAGCCCAAGAGGACAAACGTGGTCACACTCAAGTGCTTTCCTCCAGCCACTCTCTTGGCAGCAGGAGACAAAGAAACACGGGAAGAGGTTGAATCGCTTCTCCCAGCTCACAGGAACACACAGGGCATGAAGTTAATGCAGGATTTGGGGTTTCCTTTAGGACTGCACCCAATTCCTGGGAGAGAAAACCATGATGGTTGAAGGTCCTAAATAATATATTAAAAATACCTTGATAAAATAATAGGCAATAGTTCCTATATGGAAAAACATAATCTTAGATCTTAAATCCTAAAGCTGTGGCTGGCCTGTTATGGAAAGAATTGGTCCTGCAAAAGATAAGCATCTTCTCATGAGCATCCAAATTCTGTTTAAGAAGGAGGCTTGTTTGGGATGATTTCTTTGCTGTCTGTGGGAGTTGTTCTTATTTAAGGACAAGTAAATACAATAATATCATGCCTTAATCTGCCACAAGAATTAGTGTTGCATTAAATAGATAAGAAATCAAATTGGAGTTATTTTCTGACTCTCTAGTGATGTTTGAGTCAATTAAAGTGAGACCAGAATCCCTGAATGCAATTCCATGTACTTGTAGCTTCAAGGGAAAAACCAACCCCTTCTCATCTGAATTATTCTTGCATATATTTCTTCCTCTGTGCTTACTTCTATTTAAAGAACATGTATGTATGTATAGATGTACACGAGATGACTGCTGTTCATGTTAACCTGAAATATGCAGACCTTAAAAAGATGAGATGACCTTCAAACAAGCATATTGCCTGTTGAGAAATGAGCATTCCTCCTCCTTCCCCTCCCACTCCCCTCTTTCCATCAGCCCCTTTTCAAGCAAGATGACCATTTCTTCAGCACAATTCATCTTCTCCCTCCACCCTTCCCAAAACAGCTTTATTTCCCCATTCCCCAGCCTGTGCTCAGATGTTCATTGCACAAAGACCCTTGACTCACCACCAATGCTCTTCTCAGGGTGCTGGTGGGTGCCTTTGCTGCAAGGACACATTGATGGCTCATTTCAACTCAGTGGACACCACAAGAGCCTTGTCCCTCTCTGATAAGGTCCCCCCAGCCTGTCTTAGTGCTTAGAGCAAGTCCTCCTCATAGGCAGGACTCAGCATTTTCTCTTTTTGAAGTCTGTCTGATTCCACCTGCCCATTTTGGACCTAAAACTGGCCCACAGCTTCTCTGGGCACCCTGTGGCAGGGCCTCAGCACCCTCCCAGGGAAGAGCTTCTGCCTAAGAGCTCATCTCAAGCCACCAACATCTCTTTCCAAGCCATCAATACCGGTAAAGGCAGACACAGAGATGAACTCACCAGTACTTGAAGAAAATCTCCTTGCTTCTTCCACCAGGACCTCAGAAGGGTTCCTCCAAGTAACAACAGTGTCTAAAAGAAGCCATTCTAATATCTCCCAATTCTTTTTCAAAAAGAAAATAAAGATAACATGGCCAACAGTTTTAAAGGGAGTAAAACCAAAGTGAATTTCACCTTTTCATTTCTACATAGAATCATAGGATCTTTAGGGTTGGAAAGGACCTTAAGATCATCTAGTTCCAACCCCCCTGCCATGGGCAGGGACACCTTACGCTAAATCATATCACCCAAGGCCTCATCCAACCTGGCCTTGAACACTGCCAGGGATGGAGCATTCACAATCTCCCTGGGCAACCTATTCCAGTGCCTCACCACCCTAACAGGAAAGAATTTCCTTCTTATATCCAACCTAAACTTCCCCTGTTTCAGTTTTAACCCATTACCCCTTGTAATGAAGGGAATTAGCTCAGTTTCCAGCTACCCTGGAGAGAAAAGCTTGGTACTCCATGTTCCTGGTTCTTATACATCTAGATACCACACACAGGAGAGGAATCACATCCTCAGTGTAGAATCCACACATTCAAAACCCAAGCCTTGAAATTATTTCCAATCAAAATGGAAAAAAACATGTTCCCCTTGTTTCATGACATTTTTACCTCACCAGCTAAGGGAGCCATACCAGACATCTCCAAAGAGGACAGCACTCACCCTCTTTTAGACATGACTTACGGTACAAGCCAAACATGAAAATTTCTCCTTATCTATTTATGAGCCAAGGTCCCATTACAGCTGATGAGACTAGTCCAATGCAATCAGCAGAGCTCATTCAGATCTCTTCAGCTGGAGAAATGGAGGTGTCTGCCTTGCAGTGAGAGGCATGAACCCCACCAAATCTCCCTCAACAATAAAGGGAACTGATGGACCCAGTAAACACATAGAGGTGACATGGTGCATTCAAATGTAAGGAGATAAGTGCTTGAGGACATTTGAGGTGATTCCTAAATCCAATCACTAAGTACCCAAAGAAGGGGAGGTAGCTCCTACCCAGCATTTGCTCGGCTGCCTTTAAACCAGATTTAACTACAATGAAAGCAGCTCCAGCTGAGAGTGGGGAGCTAAAGCCATTAGGAGCTCCTCAGCAGGAATGCCAGAAGCCAGGCACCTCATTGCCTGCTCATCATGACCCAGCAGGAAGATGCATTGCAATGCTGGCTGCTGCTTCTGCTTCCTAGGACATCATGTGGTGTTTGCTCTGCTCTCATGGTCAGATGATAACCCCATTAAAGGCAGTAGCAGCCCTTAGACACAGCAAAACACTGGTTTCCTTAAACACACACAACAAGGAGCAAAATCTGGTTTTGAGAGCAGCAGCTCCAATGTGAAGCCACAAGAAGCAGAGTGATAGGGTTGTACACATAGACTTGTGTTTTCAAGACACTAAGATCTCAGGTTCCTGTTTATAACACTTGGTGATGGTGAAGGAGAGAGCAGCAGGACATAAAGTCATTGAATATTGTTGTAGAAGGCACCAGAGAGACCTTATTGTGGCCTTTCACTACCTTAAGAGGGGCTACAAGAAACCTGGAGAGGGGCTTTGGCCAAGGGCCTGTAGGGAGAGGCCAAGGGGAATGGATTTAACCTGCCCGAGGGGAGACTGAGATAAGCTCTTGGGCAGAAGCTCTTCCCTGTGAGGGTGCTGAGGCGCTGGCACAGGGTGCCCAGAGAAGCTGTGGCTGCCCCATCCCTGGCAGTGTTCAAGGCCAGGTTGGACACAGGGGCTTGGAGCAAGCTGCTTTAGTGGAAGGTGTCCCTGCCCGTGGCAGGGGTTGGAGCTTTAAGGTCCCTTCATCCCAACCCATTCCATGATTTGATGATTTCAGGGACAGAGAAAGGATTAATGCAAGGATTAATGGTGTCCCATTCGTTTTGAATTGATGCCATCTGGAAGTTCTCCATGTGCTTTATCGTGCAGATGAGGGTAAATCTGAGATTTCCTATTGTGAATTTGCAGCATGGGAAATTCCAGTTAGAAACAGAGGGAGTTAGAAAACCCCACTGTAAGAGCAGTCAAACACTGACATAGGGGCCAGGGAGGGTGTGAAACCTCTGCCCCTGCTTGTCCCCAAGGCTCAACAGGAAAACAACTGTCATCTGGGTTACATAATAGCCAGGGAATTATCAGGAAGCTTTGGGAACAAAGCAGGATTCAGCTGATTGACCCTAAGTGCCTGTGAGTTGTGTGTTGTTAAGGAATCACCAAACCACTTTGATCCTGACTTAACTGAATCCAGCCATGGAGCTTCTCCCTCCAGCCTAGGTTGTTATGTGTGTCTAGGATAGCCCTAAGGCTCAGCCATGGCTCCGGGTTTCACCATGGTCCTGGCAGAGGCTGCAGCTCTATGGGCTGAGGTAATGCACACAGTGGAGTATTTTGGGGTGGTTTATGTATGCAATGTTTGCCCATCACCAATCAGCTCTCTGTGCAGGAAAGCAACAGGAGAGACATCAGGGCAGGCAATGCCATTCATGCAGGCTGCCATGGGCTGACACATAGGAGGTCTGAAGGCTGATGAGCAGCACCACAGCTCCTGTGCTCTGTTGTGATCAAGCTGCCATGGAGATCATGGCTTCTGTTGCTGCCAACAGGGAGCTCAAAAACAAAGGTGAGGAGCAGTGGATGGGGATTCCTTTATAGTTTCTGCCCTTTGGTGGGGATTCATCACTATCACATCTTAAAACACTTTCAAAGCAACTTCATTCATAACAGAGGTCACACAAGTACCATATTTCACTGAAATTCTTTGCTGTCTGAAATGAGTGCTGGAAATCATTGAATGAGGTTTGTGCATCAAAACCTAGAAATACTGCCTGCATAGCATCACACTTACTTGCTGTCATCTCTATTTCTCTTGCCAAAGGTGCTTTTGTCCTTTTCTTAAGGCCCTCAATAAATTTAACAACACTGTCTAGAAATGGAGTTTGATCCAATGGAATGGTAGAATTCACTCTCTGTTTATTCTTATTTGCCAAGCAAAAGGGAGAGCAAAAAGGAAAAGAGCTTTAAGCTCATCAAGTTCAACCGTTCCCCAGCACTGTCAAGGCCACCCCTAACCCATGGCACTGAGGGCCTTGTCTATAGGGTTTGTGAGCACTTGCAGGGCCGGTGCTTGCAGTCCTGCCCTGGGCAGCCCGTTCCAATGCCTGAGCACCCTCTGGGGCAGGAATTGTTCCTCAGCTCCATCTAAACCTGCCCTGGTGCAGCTTGAGGCCGTTTCCTCCTGTCCCATCCCTTGTTCCTTGGGAGCAGAGCCCAGCCCCTTCTGGCTCCATCCTCCTGTCAGGTAGGCGTAGAGGGCAGTAAGGTCCCCCTTATCCTATGATGATGAGAATTGCACGCTTGTAGTTGTCTACTTGTGTCTTGACTAGGTGAAATAAATGACTAATTAAACAATAAGGTGATATTAGCTACTAAATATATTTATCAAAGTTTAGAGTATGGAATTATTTGTATTCTCAGTCACATCAACCAGTGCATCACATAAGGCTGGGTGCAGAAGACCCCCAACATGTTATCCATACTTAACCAAAAGCTGAGCATCTACCCTCTACATCTCCATTCTGTCTGGTCCTATACTGGGAGAATTCAAGATCATTTTATTTTCAAGAGTCTCCTCGAAGCCTCCTTCACCTCCTTATTCCTCAGGCTGTAGATCATGGGGTTCAGCATGGGAGTCACCACGGTGTAGAGCACCACAGCCCATTTATCTGCTGCTCTAGAGCTGTCTGAGCTGGGGAATAAATACATAAAAAAGCATGCCCCATAGAAGATGCTGACAGTGGTGAGGTGGGAGGTGCAGGTGGAGAAGGCTTTGAGCTTGCCCTCGGCTGAATTGATGCTCAGGATGGTGGGGATGATGGCCACGTAGGAGAGCAGGATAACCAGGCTGCTGGACACACCAAAGAGAGATGCTGCAGTGGTCAGGATGGTGTGGCTGAGGGTGGTGTCAGAGGTGGAGAGTGAGATGAGAGGGGAAATGTCACAAAAGAAGAGGTCGATGGTGCTGGAGCTGCAGAAGGACAGGGTGGACATGCTGATGGTCTGTCCCACGCCATTGGTCAGCCCCACAAGGTATGAGCCAGTCACCAGCTGGAAACAGCACTTTGGGGACATGACAAGGGGGTACAGCAGGGGATGGCAAATGGCCACGTAACGGTCATAGGCCATTGAAGCCAGCAGGAAGCTATCACTTATCCCAAAAATATCAAAGAGGAAGACCTGAGCCATGCACCCAGCATAAGCAATGCTCTTCTTCTCTGACATCAAGTCAACCAACATCTTGGGGGTGACGATGGTGGAAGAACAGAGGTCTACAAAGGCCAGGTTGCTCAAGAAATAATACATGGGGGAGTGGAGGTTGGGGCTGGCCCTGATTAAGATGATGATGCCCAGGTTGCCCACAATGGTGACAAAGTAGGTGAGCAGGAAGAGCAGGAACAAGTAGACCTGAGTCACCGGGTCCTCTGTGAACCCTGCCAGGCTGAACTCGGTCACTTGGGTGCAATTGCTTTGTGCCATGGGCTGGATGGTGCTTTGTGTGTGAGCTCCTGGCTGGAGGTTTCTTCTCCAAGAGGCAGGGATGTCCCAGGTGGAAAAGCCTCTGTGTGGTTGAAGCTGCTCAGAGACAGTCCTGCAGGATGGAAAGGGAGAGTTCAGGCACAGATCAATGAGGAAGAGCTTGGTGAGAGTCATGTGCCAGCACAGGTAAAACAAAGGGGTGCTCAAGCAGTTAAACACCATGGCACAACGCGGTGCCTGCTCCTGTGGCTCACCTTGAGATGTTGAGCAATGACCACTCTGGAAAGCAGTGGGAAGGTTGCACACCCAGGTAGCTTTACCTTAGTGCTGCAATTCATTGCTGTGATAGTGCTGAACCTGGGGCTTGGAGACCATCCGGCTCAACCTGGAACACAGAGAAACATGGTGCTTTCACATTGCAGAGCTGATCCCTCGTGCTCTTGTGGGCTTTTCCCAACCACTTGCTTCTTCCCTCTCTGCTTGAGTTTCTTCCTAACTGGAACGAACTCCTGACCTATGGAAAGTGCAGGTTGGACAGGGCAACCTGCTCTAGTGGAAGGTGTCCCTGGCCATCACAGGGGCTTGGAAGTGGGTGAGATTTAAGGTCTCTTCCAACACAAACCATACTATGATCCGATGCAACCTTACACAGTGGTTAGTATCGGTTTTCCCTCCCCCTTGACACACTCTGTCAGATCTAAAACCTTTTCATGGTTCTTTAACCTGTTCCTTGAGTCTCCAACAGAAATGGGCAATCCCCAGAGCTCAGCAATCCCTACTTGCACACATGTTTTGGGGAAAAAAACTCACCTTTTGGAGCTGCCTCATCTCAGCAATGGGGAGCACCCTGAATGTCCTGTACAGGAAAGCTTCTGGTGCTCATCCAGGAAACCTTTTTTGCTCAGAGGTGAGGAAGCCTCCTGAGGGTGCTCTCCACCAGGGTGATCTCCAAACCTGCCTTCTCAGCAGCTGCATGGGGAGCACACAGCACAAGCAGCTCCCTGGGAAGCCCAGAGCATCATCAAGAAGCCCACAACCCTGCAGCAGGGCAGGAGATGAAAACAGGAGCTGCTGGCTGTTGACAAGGGAGAACCACAGGAGAATGATGGGCTGAAAGATGCTGCCCCTCACTTACATCTCAGCTCTGTCTCTGCTGCCCTCCTCATGCTCTCGGAGATGGATGTGAAGATGAACGTGCCTGGAGCTGTGCAGGGAGCCTGGGAATGAGCCAGCCTCAGCAAACCCCCTTTCTATTTCAAGTGATGTGGGGATGTGGGGACTGTGAATCTCTTTGTGCCCCAGGAGGTGACAAAGCCCAAAGCAGGTCATTATCTCTTCTCTGTGCTGCTTGGTTTGGAGAAGAAATGTACCCAGAGGAGATGACCTCAGCTTGAGCAAGCAACAGGGCTTTGGGCTCCCTTAGAGCAAACCACAGAACAAGCCCAGCTTTGACATCCACTTCTGGAGCATTTCTGAGGCAGTTACAGCTTCACAAGGGCCATGTTTGACATTATCATGGCAGGGAGCTGAGGGGAACCTCGCCAATGGGAGCTGGTACCAGGGTCCATCAGCAATCCCAGCACCACAGGCAATGAACCAGATTTAAACCCATTTTCAGTTCCTTGTACTCAAACCATAGCTCACAATTTTGGCTGCAAAGGAGCCAACAGAAGATCGTGGTGACCTTGCTAACGACGAGGTAAATGCTGTCCTCTACTTCTTGTCCATGCAAACATCAATGCTCACATCACCCAAGGCACTCGGGCTGGTCAGGCGTGACTTGGCCTTGGTCCCTCTGTGCTGGCTGCTCATGGTCACCCTCCTGTCCTTCCTCTGCCTGGACAGGGCTTCCTGGGGAATTTGGATCTTAACCTCAGTGGGCCTGAGGCACCCCCAGTCCTTGTGCTCTCCTTGATGATGACATTCACTTTCTTCCACCCATCATGCTGGAAGCACAAGAGACAAAGGAGAGCCTGAGGGAGCGGTGCCCAAAAGTGGAATGAAGGAGATGGGGAGGAACAGTGAGGAGTGTGGTAAAGGACTGAAATGGGCAGCAACAGGGAAAAAGGCCCTTCTGAAGGGTGCTTTAGGGTTGCCCTTGTCACTGGTGGCTCTGATGGATGCTCCCAAGCCCATCACAGAATCCCAGAGAGGTTTGTGTTGGAAAGGAACTTAAAGCTCATCCAGTTCCAACCCCTGCCATAGGCAGGGACCCCTTCCACTGGAGCAGCTTTCTCCAAGCCCCTGTGTCCAACCTGCCCTTGAACACTGCCAGGGATGGGGCAGCCACAGCTTCTCTGGGCACCCTGTGCCAGCGCCTCAGCACCCTCACAGGGAAGAGCTTTTACCTAAGAGCTCATCTCAGTCTCCCCTCGGGCAGGTTCAAGCCATTCCCCTTGGCCTGTCCCTGCAGGCCCTGATGAAGAGTCCCTGTCTTATTCTATCTGAGTAAGTTGCTTCACATGTTGTGTTCTCTTTTCTTGAGGGAATTGTCCAAATGTCTCTATTTTTCATGAAAACTCCATCGGAAACTTTGATTAAAAGCTTATAAAGTGAGCATTTCACTTCACACCAACTTAAATTAGATTTTGACTGGTTGCCATTGCATTCATTCATTATTCATCACAGTTCTTTGCAGAAGACCACGGTTTCCAAAGGTGCTTATTTTAAACCACAAATTTATTCATTTTGTCATTATACAAGTACTTGTTCTTCCAGCAGTTGTACAGTTCATTAAACAGAAATGGTGTGTTTGGATTAAATGTTCAAACCCCTCCATCTACTATTTCATTTAGAGCATCTTCCCCCTCAATGATGTGATGACATACAGAAGGGGATGTGACATGGTCAAATCCACAAAGCACAGACCTGGTACTGAGCATCCAGAAAGGAAAAGATGTGAGGACCAGACATCCCAGGAAGATTTTAGTTGGGACATACTTCTGGCCACATGCTAACCTATGTGTGCCTATCACAGGTCCTTAGCACTGCTCCAGCTCACTTACATGGGATAAATGTATTGGATGCTCATATCAGGTATCACAGAATCCCAGACTGGTTTATGTTGGAAGGGACCTAAAAGCTCTCAACTTCCAACCCCTGCCATGGGCAGGGACAATTTCCACTAGAGCAGTTTGCTCCAAGCCCCTGTGTCCAACCTGGCCTTGAACACTGCCAGGGATGGGGCAGCCACAGCTTCTCTGGGCACCCTGTGCCAGCACCTCGGCACCCTCATAGTGAAGAATTCCTTCCTCAAATCCAATCTGGATCCCCCTGCTTCAGTTTGAACCCACCACCCCTTGTCCTATCCCTACACTCCCTGATGAAGAGTCCTTCTCCTGCAGCCCTGTAGCCCCCTTCAGACGCTGGAAGCTGCTCTGAGGTCTCCAAGCAGCTTCTCTTCTCCAGTCTGATCAGCCCGAGTGTTCTCAGCCTGGCGCAATACGGGAGCTGCTCCAGCCCCTGAGCACCCTCATGGCCTCCTCTGGGCTTACTCCAGCAGCTCCATGGCCTTCTTATGTTCCCTGCAGAGAAGCACTTGGGGGTGTTGGTCAATGAGAAAAGGACCATGAGCCAGCAGTGTGTGCTTGCAGCCAAGAAATGAACCGTATCTTGGGCAGCATCCAAAGGAGAGTGGCCAGCCGGTAAAAGAAGTTGATCCTGCCCCTCTGCTCTGCTCTTGTGAGACTTCACCTGGAGCATTGTGTGCAGTTCTGGTGTCCTCAACATAAAAAGGACATGGAAGTGTTGGAACAAGTCCAGAGGAGGCCACGAGGATGCTCATGGACTGGAGCACCTCCCGTATGAAGACAGGCAGAGGAAGTTGGAGCTCTTCAGCCTGGAGAAGAGAAGGCTGCGTGGAGACCTCAGAGCAGCCTTCCAGTATCTGAAGGGGGCCTATAGGGATGCTGGGGAGGGACTCTTCATTAGGGACTGTAGTGACAGGACAAGGGGTAATGGGTTAAAACTTAAACAGGGGAAGTTCAGATCTGATATAAGGAGGAAATTCTTTCCTGTGAGGGTGGTGAGGCACTGGAATGGGTTGCCAAGGGAGACTGTGAATGCTCCATCCCTGGCAGTGTTCAAGACCAGGTTGGACAGAGACTTGGGTGGCATGGTTTAGTGTGAGGTGTCCCTGCCCATGGCAGGGGGGTTGGAACTAGGTGATGTTAAGGTACTTTCCAACCCTAACTATTCTATGATTCTAGTATTCTATAGACACCAAAACTGTATCAGAACTGCAGGGGATACCAGAGCTGTATTGAACCTTTGGTCCTTCCCTCAGATCTTCAAGCTCGCTTGGGATGAACAGTTATCAACCAGGCACTGGAGACAGTGGTCACTGCCTTACCTTAAGGCTGAGCCTCCTTTTTGTGGGAACTACTTTCATTTAGCACAATTTAAACACAAAACACCACGGTGCTGTCTCAGTCCTGCTATTAAATAACTGATACTTATTTGGATGAATTATCCAAGACTCAGTCCACGCTTAAAATCACCTGAACCTGTTTGAAGGAACCATTCATTCCCCAAACTCCTTCTGGCTGCATCAACACCTCCAAGACCAGTTCTCCTGCAGAGACCTACCCAGGAAGAAAGGCCCAGGACAGTTTGCTTTGTATTTCCCCATCTATCACATACCTCTTCCTTTCAGTGTTTCCCTGAGGAAGCCCTTTACATCCACAGAGATCATCTAATATTGCATTGAACGGAGCTGAAAACAAACACAACAAAGCATCCTCTGTGTGGATGGTTCGCGCTGGTCATGGGGAGTCCTTTTCATCAGATGCATTTATTTCCATACACTTTACTAGTGATTGTACAACACTTTGGTCAAAAGCATTGGCTCAAAATGTGGCTGCTTTGAGGATATATCAGGATGAAGTCATATTTCCCAGTCTTCATCTGAAGAATCCTGAGTGCCGGTGTGTCCTGAATGCTTCTCCTAGATGAAGAGACATTATAAAACCCTTAGTAGAAATATTGAATGATAACCTTGTCCAGACATTTAAAAATGACAAAGGATGGGGCAGATAGAAGAGAACACCAAGCTATGAAAATGCGGGGAAGGAAGAAAGAGAAGAATGCAGATGGCTTTAGATGTTTTCAATGTCAACCTGTTTTTCTGCTGGAAGGCATCAGACTGACAGTCCAGGAGATGCACTGAAGGAGGGAAGTAAAGGATTTCTGTGTGGTTTTGAATGTCTTTCTTCCCCACTGAGTACTGGGCTAAACCGAAGGCTTGTGAAGTGGGAAAATCAGTGTAACAGAGGGAGAAATAACCCTCAACCTAATTTAGAAAAGAAGAATAATATAATTCAAAGATTATTGAAGAGAGCTACATGAATCCAGAAAGAGGCACTAAGAATAACTGGGTGTGCTTGTGCAGGGTGAATAATGCAGCTTGAAGTCCCAGATGCAGACAGCTGAGTACAGCACTTGCTCCATCAGCTTCGTCAAGATAGCCAGGCAAGCAGCGCTTTGGGTGTTCAGGGGAGAGGAATACCCCTGATCCTCCCTCCCAGCAGCACTCAGGCTCTTTACACCCCTACTTAAATTCGCAGCACAGCAGAGGCTCAGATATGACTTGTCCCCATTTAGCACAAAGGCTTTGTTGACAAACAGACTGTCACAGCTTTATTTCACAGAATCCCAGAGAGGTTTGTGTTGGAAGGGACCTTAAAGCTCCTCCAGCTCCAACCCCTGCCACAGGCAGGGACCCCTTCCACTGGAGCAGCTTGCTCCAAGCCCCTGTGTCCAACCTGGCCTTGAACACTGCCAGGGATGGGGTACCCACAGCTCCTCTGGGCACCCTGTGCCAGCGCCTCAGCACCCTCACAGGGAAGAGCTTCTGCCTAAGAGCTCATCTCAGTCTCCCTTCTGGCAGCTTCAAGACATTCCCCTTGGCCTGTCCCTGCAGGCCCTTGGCCAAAGCCCTCCTGCAGGTTTCTTATAGTCCCATTCAGACACTGGAAGCTGCTCTGTGGACTCTAAGCAGCTTCTCTTCTCCAGGCTGCACAGCCCCAGTGTTCTCAGCCTGGCCCCATATGGGAGCTGCTCCAGCCCCTGAGAATCCTTGTTGCATCTCTGGACTTGCTCTAGCAGCTCCATGTCCTCCTTGTGTTGGGGACACCAGAGCTGTATCAAATCCTCTTGACCTTCCACCAGTTCATCATTGAGGAAATGCTTATAAATCAGGCAATGTAGACAGTCGTCAGTGCCTTACCTCAAGCCTGAGCCTCCTTTTTGTGGGCACTACTTTCATTTAGCACAATTTAGACACAAAACACATGGTGCTGTCTCAGGCCTGTTATTAAATACCTGATACTTATTTGGATGAAGGCTCAGGCCTTGCTTAAAACAGCCTGAAGCAGTTTGAAGAGAACCATTCGTTGTGCTGGTTCTCCATACCCTGCACTTGCTGTAATAATGACCAGTAGTGAGCTATAATGACCAATAATGGCCAGTAATGCTCAATTCCATAATCACATATTCCACATATTCCTTCCTTACCTCCACAGTACTGAAGAGCTCCAAATGTGCTTTCAAACCTTGCATAGATGTGGCAGCAGCTTTCGCTCCCACAGCCTCCTCAGAGCCCCCTTCACCTCCTTGTTCCTCAGGCTGTAGATGAGGGGGTTAAGGGTTGGGGTGAGGATGGAGTAACACAGCGACACCAGCTTTGCCTGATCCCATGAGGATGCCTCATGAGGCTGGACGTATGTGAGGATCGCGGGTGCGTAGAAGATGGTGATGGCAACCAAGTGGGAGGCACAGGTAGAGAAGACCTTCAGCCTCCTCGTGGCCAAAGGGATCTGCAGGACGGTGTGGAGGATGTAGGTGTAGGACACCAGGATCATCAGGAGAGGGCCCACAGTGTTTAACACAGCGTGGTAAACCTGCAAGACCTCATTTGTGCTTGTGTCGGAGCAGGAGAGCTGCAGGAGGCTGGGCAGCTCACAGAAGAAGTGGTTGATGCTCCTGGCCTGACAGAAGGACAACCTCCCTGCCAGCGTGATGTGCACCAGGGAGGTGAGGAACCCGATGGTGTACACCAGCACCATCATGCCATGGCAACGTGCCCTGGTCATGGTAGTGGTGTAGAGCAGGGGCTTGCACACAGCCGTGTATCGGTCGTAAGCCATTACCCCAAGCAGGAAGCTCTCACAGACAGCCAGAGCCACGAAAATATACATCTGGGCAAAGCAACCCCAAAAGGAGATGTGGCTTCTCCCCAGCAGGAAGGTCTCCAGAGCTTTTGGGATGATAGCGGAGGAAAGGCAAACATCCATGCAAGATAAGTGGCTCAGGAAGAAGTACATGGGGATGTTGAGGTGGGGGTCAGTGTTGATCAGCAGGATCATCATCAGGTTCCCCAGCACCATGAAAACGTAGAGGGATAAGAAGATTGTGAAGATGGTGGTTTGTAGCTCTGGGGCATCAGAAAAACCCAAGAGGATGAAGCTGGAGAGAACCGTGAGGTTTCCTCTGTCCGTCATTTCAATAAGTTGATGGATTTGGATTGAAATGAAAGGAATCACTGAAATACATCCCTACAAGAGAAATAATGTGGAAGTTTAGTTGGAGTATAATCCACAAAGTAAATGCAATAGAAAACGGTGTATTTGTAATGCTGTATTTCTGTGTGTAGCTCAAGATCTGAAGTCAAAGTGGTGAAGGAGCACATTACACAACAGGAAATTAAAAGAGAATAATTCTAGAATGATTGATATATACATCACTAATGAAAGAGTGAGAAACATCATGTCTATCCAAACGTAATACAATAAAACCAAATAAGTACATCACAAAATGTGGAAAACAGAAAAGATTTTGTATTTTCTTCGCTGATTTCTGGGAATGTTAAGGATTTATTTTCTCCCTTTTTTTTTGTATTTTTCAGAGTGGATCAGTGCTCTTCTGTAGATTCATTACTTGTGCTGCATCCTTTTCAACACCACACAAAGCCATGTACTTGAAATTTGTTTTACGTTCTAAGTTTATCTGCTTTTGAAGAACCCCCACCCTGCATAATGTTAAGGGAAATCAGTGGACTTCGCTCCAGCAGAGCTTTGCTGGGAATGCAGTGAGCTGCCTATGACCAACCCAAATATGCACCTAAGGGTGTAAAATACAAAACATACCATATATAAACCAAAATTTTAAGGCTTTACGCTTGGATATTCTCATGCTAAAATATCACTAAATCAGTTGTAGATGGGGTCAGGAAGGTTGGTGTTTTTGAAGCAAACCTACTAGGCATACTAGGGCACTTTTATTCACACCATGGGTTATCATAGAATGGTTTGGGTTGAAGGGAAATTAAAGCTCACACAGCTCCAAACCCTGACACGGGCAGGCACACCTTCCACTAGAGCAGCGTGCTCCAAGCCCCTGTGTCCAACCTGGCCATGAACACTGCCAGGGATGGGGCAGCCATAGCTTCTCTGGGCACCCTGTGCCAGGGCCTCAGCACCCTCACAGTAAAGCACTTCTTCCTTATCTCCAACCTGAATTTCCCTGTTTCAGTTTAAACCCATCACCCCTTGCCCTATCTCTACAGTCCCTGAAGAAGAGTGAAATATAACATGCCATCAAGCATGTGAGAGGCAGCAAGACCAGGGTCAAACTGGACCCACCACCCATCAAACCCTTTTGTACCTGCTTGGTTAAAGAGGAAGGTGGTGGTGGATGCAGTGTCTGCAGCTCCTCCTGGAGACCATGTGATGGGTTGAAGGAGAGATGCTTGGTAGCAGGATGCTCCAGGCTGGCTGGTGGAGGGGTTTTTATCTCACAGGAAGCATTACCTCAGAGGCTTGTGTTGTGCAAACTGTTCTCCCAAAGGACCCTCCTCCCTCGGATAATTAGTTTGACTTGATCAGCAAAACAACCTCTCAAGTCCTCTCTCCCCAAACTCCTTCTGGCTGCATCAACACCTCCAAGACCAGTTCTCCTGTAGAGACCTACCCAGGAAGACAGGCCCAGGACAGTTTGCTTTGTATTTCCCCATCTACCACATACCTCTTCCTTTCAGTGTTTCCCTAAGGAAGCCCTTTACATCCACAGGGTTCATCTAATATTGCATTGAAGGGAGCTGAAAACAAAGCATCCTCTGTGTGGATGGTTTGCGCTGGTCATGGGGAGTCCTTTCCATCACATGCATTTACTTCCATGCACTTGACTAGTGACTGTACACCACTTTGGTCAAAAGCATTGGCTCAAAACGTGGCTGCTTTGAGGATATATCAGGATGAAGTCAGATTTCCCAGTCTTCCTCTGAAGAATTCGGAGTGCCGTTGTGTCTCGAATATTTCTCCTAGATGAAGAGACATGATAAAACCCTTAGTAGAAATATTAACTGATAACCTTGTCCCAGTCATTTAGAAAAGACAAAGGATGGGGCAGATAGAAGAGAAAACCGAGGTATGAAAATGTGGGGAAGCAAGAAAGAGAAGAATGTAGATAGCTTTAGATGTTTTCAATGTCAACCTGTTTTTTCTGCTGGAAGGCACCAGACTGACAGTCCAGGAGATGCACTGGAGGAGGGCAGAAAATTATTTCTGAGTGGATTTGAATGTCTTTCTTCCCCATTGGGTACTGGGCTAAAACCAAGGCTTGTGAAGTGGGAAAATCAGTGTAACAGAGGGAGAAATAACCCTCAATCAAATTCTGGAAAGAAGAAAAATATATAATTCAAGGATTATTGAAAAGAACTACATGAAGGCAAAAAGAGGCACTGAGAATACCTGGGTGTGCTTGTGCAGGGGGAATAATGCAGCTTGAAGTCCCAGATGCAGACAGCTGGGTTTTGTACTTGCTCCATCGGGCTCATCAGTATACCCATGCCAGCAGCACCTTGGGTGTTCAGGGGAGAGGAAGACCCCAAATCCTTCCTCTTTACCAGCATTCCTGCTCTTTACACCCCTACTTAAATTCACAGCAGAGCAGAGGCTCAGATATGACTTGTCCCCATTTAACACAAGGACTTTGTTGACCAATAGCCTGTCACAGCTTTATTTCTTAGAATTGCAGCCTGGTTTGTGTTGGAAGGGAAATTAAAGCTCCTCCAGCTCCAACACCTGCCACAGGCAGGGACCCCTTCCACATGAGCAGCTTGCTCCAAGCCCCTGTGGCCAACCTGGCCTTGAACACTGCCAGGGATGGGGCAGCCACAGCTTTTCTGGGCACCCTGTGCCAGCGCCTCAGCACCCTCCCAGGGAAGAGCTTCTGCCTAAGAGCTCACCTCAATATCCCCTCTGTCATGTCACGTGACCAAACCTTGTGGGCTGGAGTTGAAATACCTGGAAATATCAGTTAATATTTCCTTAAAACCAGAAATAACACCAGAAATCATTTGCTAATATAAAACATGAGCTCAGATACCAGTTGATTTGATGTCAGCAGGGCAAAGCCACCACCTTCTCCTTTTTGCTCTCTGAAGCCTGAAGTAAAGTTTATTATTATGTTTAATAGCATATAAATAATAAGATATATTAATTTCAAGTAATATTTAAGTAACAATCACTTTGGACAACAACATTCTTTCCAATACACAGTCACTGTCAGGTTTCAGGCTGCAGCCAGAGAAAGTCCTGTCCATCCCAGCACAGAATGTAGCCTTGGTTTAAGGAGAAGTGTGTTTTCCAGTTTTCAGGCTTCCAAGTATGTTTAGTCCCTTCTTTGTGCAGGTGCTATATCCACGCGTCCTTGAAGGTGCTATATCCAACCATCCTCTTCAAGGTGCAATATCGAACCATCCTTGAAGGTGCAATATCCAGCCTGCTTCTTCTCATGGGGACCAACTCGTCATGCTTCAAGGACTGGCTGGAGATGGGCAGGAGGTACATGAAAAGGGAGCTGCCATAGTACAAAGCAGTGGAGATGAAGTGAGAGTCACAGGTGGAGAAAGCTGTGCGTTGACCAACCACAGACCACACCCACATGACAGTGGAAAGGACCAAAAAGTAGGAGATGAGGATGAAGACCGTGGTGCTCAGTACCTTGAACCCCACCACGGCAGCAACCATCACCTCAATGGCAGGGGTGTCAGAGCAGGAGAGGGCTAGCAGTGGTGGTCCATCACAGAAGAAGTGACTGATCATCTTGGACTGACAGAATGGGAGATGAACTATGGAAACTATGTGTATGGCAGAGCTGATCACACCAGCTAAGTAGGCACCAGCCAACATCCCAATGCAAAGCCTTTGGGACATGACTGTGGAGTAGAGAAGGCGGTTACAAATGGCCATGTAGTGATCATAAGCCATAGCAGCCAGCATGTAGCACTCGGTGGTGGCATAGGTTGTGAATGAGAAGAGCTGGGTGGCACATCTAATGAAGGAAATCACTTTCTTCTCCACTAGAACATGGAGCAAGGCTTGAGGGATGATGGTAGAGGAGTAGCAGACATCCAGGAGAGGCAACTGAAAATTCTGAATAGGCCCAAATCCCTCAATAATATTAAGAAAGTCAGGTTTTGTCTATCAGTCAGCTACCCCACTTTAAGTCAATGTAAAGGGTGTATATATATACATATATACACACACATACATATATATAAGTCAATATGAGGTAAATTCTTTTTGAGAGAGGAAAACACCAAGGCCAGTCTTGGCTGAACACCACAATCACCACCAACACAGCTGGAAGCTAGTAGGTATTTTAAGGCAAGGAGGGAGGGCAACACCAGAATGAATAAACTGCAGGGTTCCTCATAGTTCCTCTCAAGCCATTGACACATGGAAGTCCTTGAACTCCTGAGTAACTACTGGGGAAAGGGAATTATTTCTCATCTTTTGGGTGCTGCCAGTCTAGTGTGATAGTGTGATACATGAGGAATAAATAGCTGTTCTCTGTGACCCAGGAGGAGCTCTTTGAGAGCAAATGTGGCTTTCCTTAGGGTAGGATGGTGCAGAGCCAGGATTTCTCACCTCACTTTGCTTTAGACACGATGCCTAACTTGTAGACAAAAGATACATTCAGGCTTGATCAAAGATAAATTCTGCCTGGGAGAAACCAGCAGCTCCAAATATCACAGCTTACAACAGGCAGAATAAATCTTCATTGATTTTTCCTGCCTAACATTAATCATCACTTGACAGAGTTACACCAGAGAGCAAAGCAAGAGTGCATGTGGCTGGTATCTGACAAGCAGAGCCATGCTTAAGTCATCATTATTTGATGACCCTTTGCTGAAGGGGTGAGGTCCACCTCCAGAGCCAGACTCCTCATTTCAGATGTCCTGTGAGCAACGCGTGTGGTCTCCTGGTGTTATTAATTGGGATTTAGAGCTGCTTTTCACTGCTCACATAGAGATGCTGGAGGCAAAGCAGCTCCTGAGCCATCACCACGGAGCTGGAAAACGTGACCCAAGTAGTGAAAATCGAAGTGTTTGGGTCTGGGGCTCAATCCTCCCCCTGAGGCAGCATCCACCTGCCCAGACACACACATCTCCTGCCAGGGGACAATCAACCTGAAGCTCACAATTAACAAAGGCTCACCCTCGCTTTTTCTTGCTTGACAAACCAAGTGCTTGGTCTGAAGTGATCCAAGGTGCAGATATGAAACCTGGGATGTTTCTAAGGCTGCAGCTTATGCTATACATGACAACTTCCCCCAGCAATCACATCTCCTTGCAGTTTGAGCACGCTCACTGGAATGGAGATATATTAATCTGAAAATCCATACCTTGCCGCCCTCGTTTAGATATTATCCATGCAGGTTGTGGGTCCACACTCTGCTGAAGAGTTAACTGAATATTTATCCCTGTATTCCTGGGGAAAGGACCTCCATTTGTGGCTTTCCTACTCCGATTTGGTAAGATCTTGCTTTTTGGACAAGCTTTCAACAAGCTGCCCTAGGACTCAACAAGCAGACTGTTGCTAGTGTTATCCAAGATGTAACTCTTGACATTATGGATAGGAGAACATCCAGATGCTGTTATGATCCTACAGCCAGGCAAAACCTTGTAGCACAACCTCCTCATTAGGTAGCAGTTAGCTTGCTCTCATGGAACCATAGAATCCCAGAGTTATTTGTGTTGGAAGAGACCTTAAAGCTCATCCCGCTCCAACCCTTCCCGTGGCAGGGACCCCTTCCACTGGAGCAGCTTGCTCCAAACCCCATCGAACCTGCCCTTGAGCACTGCCAGGGATGGGGCAGCCACAGCTTCTCTGGGCACCCTGTGCCAGCGCCTCAGCACCCTCACAGAGAAGAGCTTCTGCCTAAGAGCTCATCAATCTCCCTCTGGCAATCTCAATTTCCAGTTTGGCAGTCCAAAGCCATCATGGTGGATGTTATCCTCAAGATCTCAGTACAGGAACAAGGGGAAGGTGCCAGATATATGAAGTTATAACACACTGCTTGGTTACCTGCTCTTTCGAGAGTCTTACAGCACAAACTGTCTAATGAGTGAAGAAAAGGATCGTTTAAAATATGAAGCAAAAGAGCCCCATGCTCACAGCACCAGCATGCCTCTGGTTCCTCAAGGGGATGGTTTCTGCTGCCCTGAAATAAAGCAGAGGAGGTAAGGTTTGCTACAAGGCCTGTGGATCCTGTGGAGGCCACAGGATAAAGCAAAGTTTTCATATCAGGGATTTCTTCCTCTTTGCTCTCAGATCCACTTGAAATGGGTTTTAATACTCCCAGCTTCTCCAGGCTCCAGCTAGAAGGGTAATGCTGCTCTGTCTTCTCCCATGCAGCATCTACCCGTCCTTCCAGAGCCTTGTCCTTTGTGGTATTCACAGAGCCAGGGGTGAAACAAGTCAGGGGATTACACATTAAGCACCAGGGAGCTGTCAGACCAGGCAAGGGTCAGCCCAAAGGGCTCCCAAGAGCCAGGTCAGGATACACCCAACAAGTTTTAAAATTAATTGCACCGGAAGGTCTTATTTGAACAATATCAGCCCCTTTAAGAGTTTTATCCATCCTTCAAAAGTCCCCAAAGGTAGTTTTTTAGTACATAGCAGTATGTAGTGTGTCATATCTGTATTCAAAAACAAGACTACCTCTTGGGAAGCACTCTTAGAAGCGTTCAACCCTCAGTGTAGGGGAAATCCAGCTCTCCTTTATCTCAATTTATGCTGCCATGTAGAATGAAGATATAAAAGCACAACTTCCTTTTCATTTTGAAGCAGCTGCCTTTACTTTTCAATCAGAAATGCTTCCATTACTGTGCTCCCAAAAATGAGAGGGGGCTGCAGGGCCTTCCAGGAAAGGACAGAAGTCACCTCTTTACTCCCAGAAAGCCCTAGTAGGGAATGACCCTGGTTATTCCTGCCTAGCACTTAATGTTCTGCAACAAAAGGTGGGTTTCCTACCCCATGCAGGTTACCAGGATGGATCTACCAGTAGCCCAGGAACTTGGTTACTGTGTAGGCATCCTCACCCATTTAATTCAGCATCAGAGAGCACCTAAATAAGCCCAGCTGCTCCCCTGGGATTATTTAGGTGGTGATGGGTGTGATTTACATACATCAACAACAAGGAATTAAATCCTTCACCTCCATGGGATAAAGGTTGAGACCTTACCTGTTTTGAGATCTGATGTGTTTTTGTTTGCTTTCATTACAAAATCTGGGATGGCTTTGTCAGGACTAAAGATGTGCAATGGGGACACTTTCTGAGAGGGATCTGTGAATCTGTAGGAAACAACTGATGGAGAAAGGAATCATTTAAAACACCAGGAATTAGCACTGCAAATTGTGAATGGATAGCCCAGACTATTTAATGAAAAAAAAACATCTAAAAGGCAGAGTGAATTTGATATCCGCAACATCAGAAGGACATGGATCAAGTCCAGAGGAGGCCATGAGGATGCTCAGGGGATGGAGCAGCTCCTGTATGGAGCCAGGCTGAGAACACTGGGGCTGTGCAGCCTGGAGAAAAGAAGCTGTGTGGAGATCTCCGAGCAGCTTCCAGTGTCTGAAGGGGGCTACAAGGATGCTGGAGAGGGACTCTTCATCAGGGACTGGAGTGACAGGACAAGGAGTGATGGGTTCAAACTGAAACAGGGGGAGTTCAGGTTACATATAACAAAGAAGCTCTTCCCTGTGAGGGTGCCGAGGTGCTGGCACAGGGTGCCCAGAGAAGCTGTGGCTGCCCCATGCCTGGCAATGTTCAAGGCCAGGTTGGAGAGAGTCTTCGGTGACATGGTCTAGTGTGCAGTGTCCCTGACCATGGCAGGAGGTTGGAACAAAGGTGCTTTCCAACCCAAACCACTCTATGATTCTACAATAATCTACATTTCATACAACCTGAAGCCTCAGCCAAGAACTGCATTAGGAAAAGTGGGGTTTAAAGCATCATTTCTAAATGTGAGCGGACTTTGAAGCTGTTAAACCATCTGACATTGCCTTAACAGGGTCAGAAAATAAACTGTCTACATAGGATCAGCCAACTGTAGAGGCAACATGATGGTCTTAGTTTATTTATCTATTATTTCTCAGTTTTCTGAGAACAAGCCACTTGGCTACCCAAAGCTTCCCAGCACGTAAGAAAAAGGTGGTTTTATCTTAAATGAAAGGAGTGACTATTCCAGAAACGTCCATTAGATGGTGGTGTTGTATAAGAAATCCTGATCGATGATTTTCTAGACGGTTATTCAAATCTTCTGCCTTTTGATACCTAAAGGGACTCCTGTGACCATTTTGCACCTCTTGGAGGTGACCACAGAGAGCAATGGTACCAAGAAGGAACAAAAATCACATAGGAAAAGGAGTGGATTTTGTTCAGAGGTAGATGAAATGCAGCTTTGAAGGGGAAATGGGCATCTAAAGAGCAGGCATATGTGGATACTGTCATGTCCTGCTGGCAACAGTAAGAGTCAGCGTCAGGCTGGTAACTTTAGTAAACAGTAGGAACAAAGAATAAGAATAAAGAATAAGAATATATATATGATATATATAATAAATATATCTATAATAAAAAATAAAATACAAAGGATAAAGAATATAAATAAAGAATAAAGTTTAAAAAAAGAATAAAGATTTATTTCTTAGTGCTGGCCAGGGTCAGATCCCTGTTTGGGTTATTTTCCCCTGGATTAAAGAGTGTTTTTCCCACTGGAGATGCCACAGCTCAGGTGACCACAGGTGGAAAATCCCCATCCAGGACTCAGCCAAGCCTTCTCCTTCCTATCAGCCCATCAGCTCCAAATCCATTCCCAGAGGAGCTTGTTAACACAGTTGGATCAGGGACATCTCACACCTTTGAGTGATGAGCTGCTAAAGAAATGGGGAAGTTTTGGGTGTGTGGGGAAACCCTGTGGTGACTGTTTTCCCTGGTGGCATTGCGATTTTATAGCAACCAAGATATGGGGGAGCTGCAGTTTGTGCCAGGAATGACTTCTTGCATAGGAAATAAAGACTTTCGGTTGGGTTTCTTCATTACCTTCGATTATCCAGTTGTTTCAGGGTCCTGGTGTGTTTCCATGTTTGCTTTGGGTTTCTTTAATCCCCATTGCCTCAAACCAAAGTGCAACTCTCCTGCAGCAAACTCTACTGATAACATTCTTGCCTTTGTTTTTAACAAACCACTCTGGGTATAAATTAGAAAACTCCTTAGAGCTCCTCTTAAAGGCTTTGAGAAAGGCAGAACTTGAGGAGGAAAATGAAAGGGTGAAGTTCCACAGCTGCCTGAAAAGAGGTGGCAAAGCCCAATTTGACTGTGATTTAACTCAGCAGCCTGGTTCCAAACACAGACCTGTTGAAGAATTTGCATTTCACTTACTTGACTCACGCACGATATCCCATTGCTCCATAACTGCATTAAAAAATCAGTTCATCCATTTAGATCTTGGGTTTCCATCCTTCCTGGGAAAAGCCCATAGCAGCTGCGCCCTCCCCACCCAACGAATCACTGAGACCCCAACTAAACTGAGGCAAGGAAAACTAGTATCGTGTGTGTTGGAGTTGACATTTAACACAAGAATATACTGTGCTATATATAAATATATTGTTTAGGATGCATTTAATATTGTGTTTTGATATACATACACACATACATATGTGTTTATGTGTATAATTTGCCAGTCATAGGAACAGAGACCTCCTAGATGTCCTTTGTGACCAATAACTACGTCCTGCTGGTCATAGTCACATCAGTGACTAGTCATGGTCATGCTAGCCATGGCCGCATCAGGTTGCTCCTGGCCTCATTCAGGCAGCTTCTGAACATGTCCATGGGTGGAGGCTCCACAGCCTCTTGGACAAATCCTCATAGAATCATAGAATAGTTATGGTTGGAAAGGACCTTAAGATCATCAAGTTCCAAACCCCCTGCCATGGACAGGGACACCTCACACTAAACCATATCACCCAAGGCCTAGTCCAACCTGGCCTTGAACACTGCCAGGGATGGAGCATTCACAACCTCCCTGGGTGTCCTGGGTTCAGCAGTAGCAGTCATGTTTCTCCTTCTTGGTAGCTGGTGCAGTGCAGTGTTTTGACTTTCGGCCTGGGTACAGAACTGATAGTGATGTTTTGGTTTGGCCAAGGACTTTGTGAGCCTCATGCTCTGCCAGGGAGGAAGGGAAGCTGGGAGGAAGCAGAGACAGGACACCTGACCCAAACTGACCAAAGAGGTATTCCATACCACAGCACGTCATGCCCAGGATGTAACTGGGAGTTAGCCGGAAGGGCTGGGAGACTGCAGGGTTGGAGGAGGTATCGGTCGGAGCTTGGTCGGGCTTGGGGGGGGAGTTGTCGGTCAGCTGGTGCTGAGGTGTTGTATTCTCTTGCCTTGTTATTTCCTTTATCATTATTATCATTGGTGGTAGCAGTAGTGATCTGTGTTATACCTTAGTTACTAAACTGTTCTTATCTCAACCTGTGGGAGTTGCATTCTTTTCTATTCTCCTCTCCGTCCCTCCGGGAGTAGGGGGAAGGAAAGAAGGGGGGGGGGGGGGGGGGGTGAGTGAACGAGTTACCTGACTGCGTTTAAACCACGACACTGGGCAACCCATTCCAGTGCCTCACCACCCTAACAGGAAAGAATTTCCTCCTTAGATCCAGTCTAAACCTCTCCTGTTTTAGCTTTAACCCGTTACCCCTTGTCCTATCAATACAGTCCCTAATGAAGAGTCCCTCCCCAGCATCCCTATAGCCCCCCTTCAGATACTGGAAGGCTGTCCTGAGGTCTCCCCGCAGCCTTCTCTTCTCCAGGCTGAACAGCCCCAACTTCCTCAGCCCGTCTTCATACGGGAGGTGCTCCAGTCCCTGATCATCCTTGTGGCCTCCTCTGGACTTGTTCCAACAGTTCCATGTCACTTTTATGTTGAGGAGACCAGAACTGCGCACAATGCTCCAGGTGAGGTCTCACAAGAGCAGAGTAGAGGGGCAGGATCACCTCCTTAGACCTGCTGGTCACGCTCCTTTTGATGCAGCCCAGGATACAGTTGGTTTCTGGGCTGCGAGCGCACACTGAAGCTGGCTCATGTTCATTTTCTCATTGAGCAACACCCCCAGGTCCTTCTCCGCAGGGCTGCTCTGAATCCCTTCACTACCCAACCTATAGCTGTGCCTGGGACTGCTGCGACCCAGGTATAGGACCTTGCACTTGGCATGGTTAAACTTCATGAGGTTGGCATCAGCCCACCTCACAAGCGTGTCGAGGTCCCTCTGGATGGCATTCCTTCCCTCCAGGGTATCAACCGAACCACACAGCTTGGTGTCATCGGCAAACTTGCTGAGGGAGCACTCAATCCCACTGTCCATGTCAGCAACAAAGATGTTTGTCGTGGTTTAAACCCTGTCAGGCAACTTGTTCACTCACTCCCAGTGAGTGGTGCCAAGCTGACAACAATCGAGCCCCCCCCCCCCCCCCCCAAGACTCTCCCCTTCCCAGCTCCTGGCGGAACGGGGAGGAGGATCGAAAGAGTGCAACTCCCACGGATTGAGACAAGAACAGTCCAGCAACCAATGTACAACACAAATCACCACCGCTACCACCAAGTACAACAATGATAAGAGAAAATAACAAGGGAAGAGAATACGATACCACCGGCCAAGAAACGAGTCCCAGCCAGAAGCCCGTGTCCTTCCGGGTAACTCCCAGTCACCCCCCACCCTGGGCATGACGTGCTGTGGTATGGAATACCCCCCTGGCTAGCCCGGGTCAGGCGCCCCATCTCTGCTTCCTCATGGCTTCCCCTCCTCCCTGGCAGAGCATGAGCCTCACAAAGTCCTTGGTCAGGGTAAGCATCACTTAGCAACAACTGAAAACATCGGCTTCACCAACACTGTTCCCAGGCTGGAAGTCAAAAACCAGCGCTGCACCAGCTACCACAAAGGAGAAACATGACTGCTACTGCTGAACCCAGAGACCAGGCAAGGAAAGTCAAGGCAATGCAAGGCAAGGCATGGCAAGGCACGGCAGGGCAAGGCAAGGCCAGTCCAGGACAGGCAATGCAGGCCAGGCAAGGCAAGGCAAGGCAAGTCAGGGCAAGCCCAGGCCAGGCATAGGCAGGTCAGGCCACATAAGGCCAGGTGAGGACATGCAAGTCCAGGCAAGGCCAGTCCAGGCAGGGCAGGCCAGGGCAGGTGACATAAGGCAAGGCCAGTCAGGGCAAGGCAAGGCAAGGCAAAGCAAGGCAAGGTAAGGCAAGGAAATGCCATGCAAGGGAATTGCAGGCAAAGCAAGGCCAGGCCAGGAGAAGTATGGCAAGTCAGTGCAAGGCAAGGTAAGGCCAGGCAAGGCAATGCCAGCCAAGACATTGCAATGAAATGAAAGGCCAGGCCAGGGGAAAGATGGCCAGGCTAAGAAATGCATGGCCGGGAAAGGCAAGGCTGGGCCAGACCAGGCAGGACAAGGCAATGCAATGGAAGGCAAGGCAAGGTAAGGCAAGACAAGGCAAGGCAAGGCAAAGCCAGGCCAGACAGAGCAAGGCCAGGCCAGACAGAGCAAGGCCAGGCAAACCAAGGCAAGGCAATGCAAGTCAAACCAAGGCTAGGTCAGGCAAAGCCAGGCCACTCCAGGACAGGGTAGGCCATGCTAGCCATGCAGGGAAAGGCTAGGCATGGCAAAGCCCAGAAGACAAGGACAGGCCATTAAAGGCAAAACAAAGCCAAGAACAGCAAGGCAAGTTAAGGAAAGCCCAGGCACGACAACTCAAGGCAAAACAATGCCAGGCCAGGAAAGGACAGGCAAGGCCAGGTAAGGCAATGCCAGAAAAGGCAAGGCAATGCAAGGCAACGGAAGGCAAGGAAAGGCAGGTCAAGGCAAAACAAGGCCAGGCCAGCCCAGGCCAGGCAAGGCAAGTCAAGGGCAATCCAGGCCAGGAAAGGGAAGGCAAGGTAATGCAAGGCAAGGGAAAGCGATGAAAGGCAATGCAAGGCCATTCTGGGCAAGGCTAGGCAATGCAAGGCAAGGCAAGGCCAGGAAAGGCAAGACAAAACCAAGCCACGCCAGGCAAGGACAAGCCAGGCAGGGACAGGCCAGACCAGGAAAGGCAAGGCAAGGCAATGCAAGGCAAGGCAAGGCAATGAAAGGCAAGGCAAGGCAATGAAAGGCAAGGCAGGGTCAGGCCAGGCCAGGCAAGGCAAGGCGAGGCAAGGCAATGCAAGGCAAGGCAGGGTCAGGCCAGGCCAGGCAAGGCAAGACAAGGCAAGACAAGGCAAGGCAAGGCACTACAAAGCAAGGCAAAAGGCAAGGCAAGACAAGGCAAGACAAATCAAGGCAAGGCAAGGCAAGGCCAGGCAAGGCCACGCCAAGCAAGGCAAGGTATGGCAAGTCAGTGCGAGGCAAGGCCAGGCAAGGCAAGGCAAGGCCAGGCAAGGCAAGGCCAGGCAAGGCAAGGCCAGGCAAGACATTGCAATGCAATGAAAGACCAGGCCAGGGGAAAGAAGGCCGGGCAAGGCAAGGCCAGGCCAGGCCAGACAGGGCAAGGCTATGCAATGGAAGGCAAGGTAAGGTAAGTCAAGACAAGGCAAGGCAAAACCAAGCCAGGCAAGGCCAGGCCAGGCACGGCCAGACAATGCAAGGCCAGGCCAGGCCAGACCAATCAAGGCTAGGCAAGGTCAAGCAAGGCAAGGTGTAAAAAAACAACGCAAGGTAAGGTCAGGACATTCCAGGCCAGGCCAGGCAAGGCAATGCAATGTAAGGCAAGGCCAGGAGAGGATAGGCCAGGCCAAGATATGCAGGGCCAGGAAAGGCAAGGCCAGGCAGGGCAAGGCAAGACAATGGAAGGCAAGGCAAGGTAAGGCAAAACAAGGCAAGGCAAGGCAAGGCCATAACGTGCCATGCAAGGCAAGGCCAGGCAAAACGAGGCAAGGCAATGTAAAGCAAACCAAGGCCAGGCCAGGAAAGGTGAGGCCAGTCCAGGCCACGGCAGGCCATGCCAGGACAGACAAGGCAAGCCCAGGGCAATCCAGGCAAGGCCAGGCAAGGCCAGGCAAGGCCAGGCAAGGCAAGGCAAGGCAAGGCAGGCAAGGCAAGGCAAGGCAAGGCAAGGTAAGGTAAGGCAATGCCAGGCCAGGCTAGGCAAGACAAGGACAGGCAAAACAGGCCAAGGCAATGTAAAGCAAATCAAGGCCAGGCAAGGAAATGCCAGGCAAGTCCAGGCCAGGGCAAGCCATGCCAGACCATGCAAAGAAAGGCCAGGCAAGGCAAGGCCAGAAAAGGCAAGGCCTGGAGAGGCAGGGCAAGGCCAGGGCAGCCCAGGCCAGGCAACGCAAGTCCAGGGCAATCGAGGCCAGTAAAGACAAGGCAAAGAGATGCAAGGCAAGGCAAGGCCATTCCAGGCTAGTCTAGGCAATACAAGGACAGGCAAGGCAAGGCAAGCTAAGGACAGGATAGGTATGGCAAGGCAATACAAGGCAAGGCAAGGCAAGACAAGGCAAGGCAATGCAAGACCAGGCCATGCCAGGATAAGCAAAGCCAAGGAAGGTCAGGCAAGGTAAGGCAAGTCCAGTCCAGTCCAGGCCAGCACAGGCAATGCAAACACAGGTAAGGCCAGGTTAGTCCAGGTCGGGCAAGGCCAGTCAAGGCAAGACCAGCCCATGAAAGGCCAAGGCAGGCCATGATAGCAAATGGAAGTCTGAGAAGGCCAGGCAAGGCAAGGTAAGGCAAGGCAAGGCAAGGCCCGTCCAGGACAGGCAATGCAGGCAAGGCAAGGCCAGGTAAGGCAAGGCAAGGAAGCCCAGGCCTGCCCCAAGCAAGGGCAGGTAAGGCCAGGTAAAGCCAAGTGAGGACAAGCAAGTCTGGGCAAGGCCAGGCCAGGCAAGGGAAGGCAGGGCAAGGCCAGGCAAGGCCAGTCCAGGGAAGTCCAGACCAGCCCAGGCCAGTATAAGCCATGACAAGCAAGGCAAGGCAGGTCAGGAAAGGTAAGGCAAGGTAAGACAAGGCAAAGCAAGACAAGCAAAGGCAAAGCCAGGCAATGAAAGGTAAGGCAATGCGATGGAAGGTAAGGGAATGCAAGGCAAGACAAGGCAATGCAAGGCAAAGCCAGGCCAGGCCAGGACAGACAGGGCAAGGCCAGGCAAACCAAGGCAAGGCAATGTAAGTCAAAGCAAGGCCAGGCCATTCCAGGCCACGGCAGACCATGCCAGGCCATGCAAGGAAAGGCCAGGCAAGGCAAGGCCAGGGAAGGCAAGGAAAGGCAAGGCTAGGCAATGCAAGGTCATTCCAGGCAAGTCAAGGCCATTCTAGGCAAGTCAAGGCCATTTTAAGCAAGGCTAGGAAATGCAAGGCAAGGCAATGGAAGGGAAAGGAAAGGAAAGCAAAGCAAGGTAATGCAGGGCAAAACCAGGCCAGGCCAGGAAAGGACAGGACAGGCAAGGCCAGGCAAGTCTAGGCCAGGCAAGGAAAGGCAAGGAAAAGCATGGCAAGGCAAGGCAAGTCTAGGACAGGCAAGGACAGGCAAGGCAAGGAAAGCAAGGCAAGTCAATTGAAAAGAAGGCCAGGCCAGGAAAGGGCAAGCAAGGCCAGGTCAAGCCAGGCAAGGCCAATACAAGGACACATAAGGCAAGGCCAGGCCAGCACAGACCAGGCAAGGAATGGCCAGGTAGGCCAGGCAAGGCAAGGAAACGCCAGGTAGGCCAGGCAAGGCAAGGCCAGGCAAGGGCAAGCTAGTCCATACCAGGCCAGGGCAGGGAAGACAAGGCATGGCAAAGCAAGACAACGCAAGGCAAGGCAGGGAAAGCAAAGACAAGGCAAGTCAAGGCAAGGAAAGCAAAGGCAAGGTTAAGTAAGGCAAGGAAAGCAAAGGTAAGGCAAGTCCAGCACAGGCAATGCAAGGCTCGGTAAGGCAAGTCCAGCACAGGCAATGCAAGGCTCGGTAAGGCCAGGCAAAACCAGGCCAGGCAAAGCCAGGCCGGGAAAGGCCAGTCCAGTCCAGTCCAGGCCAGGTCAGGCCAGGCCAGTCTAGGCCAGGCCAGGTAAGGCCAGGCCAGGCCAGGTAAGACAAGGCAAGGCCAGACCAGGCGAGGCAAGTCCAGTCCAGGACATGCCAGAACAGGCAATGCAAGGACAGGTAAGGACAGGTAAGGCCATCTAAGGCCAGGTAAGGCCAGGTAGGGCAAGGCCAGTCAAGGCCCAGATAGCCCATGAAAGTCCAAGACTAGCCATGATAGGAAATGCAAGCCCAGGCCAGGATAGGCAAAGCCAGGGAAGGCCAGGCAAGGAAAGGCAATGCAGGTGAGGTAAGGCAAGGTAAAGCAAGGCAAGGCAAGCCCAAGCCAGGCAAGACCAGGCCGGGGGGGGCAGAGAGGGCAAGACAAGGCCAGGCCAGTCCAGGGAAGTCCAGGCCAGGAAACGCCATGCCAGGCAAGGCAAGTCAGGTCAGGCAAGGTAAGGCAGGTCAGGCAAGCTAAGGCAAGGCAAGGCAAGGGAAGCAAAGGTAAAGCCAGGCAAGCCAGGCCAGGCAAGGCAAAGAAAAACAAGGCAAGGCAAGGCAAGCAAAGGCAAAGAAAAACAAGGCAAGGCAAGGCAAGCAAAGGCAAAGCCAGGCAAGCCAGGCCAGGCAAGGCAAAGAAAAACAAGGCAAGGCAAGGGAAGCAAAGGCAAAGCCAGGCAAGGCAAGGACAAGCCAAGCCAGGCCAGGACACGCCAGGCCAGGCCAGGCCAGGTAAGGCAAAACAAGGCCAGGCCAGGCCAGGTAAGGCAAGACAAGGCCAGTCAAGGCAAGGCAATGCAAGGTAAGCCCAGCACAGGCAATGCAAGGCCAGGTAAGGTCAGGCAAGACCAGGCAGACTAGACCAGTCCAGTTCATGCAAAACCAGGCCTTGCCAGGCCCGGCCAGGCCAGGCAAGGCCGGGCAATGCAAGGCCAGGCCAGGCCAGGCCAGGCAAGGCTGGGCATGGCCAGGCAAGGCAAGGCCTGGAAAATCAAGGCAAGGTAAGGCCAGGCCAGGCCAGGCCAGGCCAGAAAATGCAAGGCAAGGCAAGACCAGGGGAAGGCAGGCCAGGCCAAGAAATGCAAGGCCGGGAAAGGCAAGGCATGTCAGGCAAGGTAAGGCAAGCTAAGGCAAGCTAAGGCAAGGCAAGCAAACGCAAAGCCAGGCCAGGCCAGGCAAGGAAAAGAAGGCAACGCAAAACAAGGCAAGGCAAAGCCAGTGAGGCCAGGACAGGGAAGGCACAGCCAGGCCAGGGCAGTCTAGGCCAGGCAAGGCAATGCAAAGCAAGGCGAGTCAAGGCAAAGCAAGGAAAGGCAATTCAAGGTGAGTCTAGGACAGGCAATGCAAGGCAAAGTAAGGCTCGGCAGACTAGGCCAGACCAATTCATACAAAACAAGTCCAGTTCAGGCCAAGCCAGGCCAGGCAGGGCAAGGCCAGGCCAGGCAAGGCAAGGCTGGGAAAATCAAGGCAAGGTAAGGCAAAGCCAGGCCAGGCCAAGCCTGGCCAGGTAAGGCAATGCAGTGCAAGGCAAGGCCAGGGGAGGGCAGGCCAGGCCAAGAAATGCAAGACCAGGAAAGGCAAGGCCAGGCCAAGAAATTAAAGGCATGGCAATGGAACCCAAGGCAAAGACAAAAGAGGGCAGGCCAGACCAAGAAATGCAAGCCCAGGCAAGGCAAGGCCAGGCCAGGCCAGGTAGGGCAAGGCAATGCAATGGAAGGCAGGGCAAGGTAAGGCAAGACAAGGAAAGGCGAGGCCAGGACAGGCAAGGCAAAGCCAGGCAAAAAAAGGGAAGGCAATGTAAAGCAAAGCAAGGCCAGGCCAGGAAAGGCCAGGCGAGTCCAGGCCAGGGCAGGCCATGCCAGGCAATGCATGAAAAGGCCAGGCAAGGCAAGGCCAGAAAAGGCAAGACCAGGCAAGGCAAGGCCAAAAGAGGGCAGGCCAGACCAAGAAATGAAAGCCCAGGAAAGGCCAGGCCAGGCCAAGCCAGTCCAAATCAGGCCAGGGCAATCAAGGCAAGGCAAGGCAGGGCAGGTCAAGGCAAATCAAGGACAGGACAGCCCAGGCCAGGCAAGGCAAGTTCAGAGTAATCCAGGCCAGGCAAGGCAAGGCAAGGCGATGTAAGGCAAGGCGATGTAAGTCAAGGCAAGGACATTCCAGGCAAGGCTAGGAAATGCAAAGAAAGGCAAGGCAAGGCAAGGCAAAACCATGCCGCACCATGCAAGGACAGGCCAGACCAGGCAAGGCAAGGCAAGGCAAGGGAAGGGAAGCCTAGGCAAGGAAAAGCAAGGAGAGTCAAGGCGAGGCAAGGCAAGGCAATGCAAGACAAGGCCAGGAAATGCAAGGCAAGGCCAGGCCAAGTAATGCATGGTTAGGCCAGGCCCGGAAAGGCAACACAAGGCCAGGCCCTGAAAGGCAAGGCAAGGCAAAGTAAGGCAAAACAAGGAAAAGCCAGGCAAGGCCAGGCCAGGGAAGGGCAATGCAAGGCATGGGAAGGCAAGGTATGGCAAGGCCAAGCCATGAAAGGCAAGGCACGGCAAGGCGAGGCAAGGCAAAGCAAAGCGAGGCAAGGCAAGACCAGGCCATGCCAGGCCATGCCAGGCAAGGCCAGGCAAAACTAGGCATGGCCGGTCCAGGTAAGGCAAGGCCAAGGAAATGAAGGCAAGGCAAGGCAAGGCATGACAGGGCAAGTCAAGTCAATGTCAGGCAAGGCAATGCAAGGCAGGGAAAGCAAGGCAAGGCAAGGCCAGGCCAAGCAAGGCAATGCAAGGCCAGGCCAAGCGGGGCATGGCAAGGCCAGGCCATGAAAGGAAAGGCAATGCAAGGCAAAGCAAGGCAAGGCAAGGCAAAGCCAAACAAGGCAAGGCTAGGCCAGGCAAAATCAAGAAAGGCAAGGCAAGACCAGGCCATGCCAGGCCATGCCAGGCAAGGCCAGGCAAAACTAGGCATGGCCAGTGCAGGGAAGGCAAGGCAAGGCAATACCATGCCAGGCCAGGCCGGTCCAGGTAAGGCAAGGCCAAGGAAATGAAGGCAAGGCAAGGCAAGGCATGACAGGGCAAGTCAAGTCAATGTCAGGCAAGGCAATGCAAGGCAGGGAAAGCAAGGCAAGGCAAGGCCAGGCCAAGCGTGGCATGGCAAGGCCAGGCCGTGAAAGGAAAGGCAATGCAAGGCAAAGCAAGGCAAGGCAAGGCAAAGCCAAACAAGGCAAGGCTAGGCCAGGCAAAATCAAGAAAGGCAAGTCAAGGCTAGGCAATGCCAGATTAGGACAGGGGAGGCCAAGCCAGCTCATGCTAGGCCAGGCAAGGCCGGTACAGGCAAGGCCAAGCCAGGAAAATGAAGGCAAGGCAAGTCAATGCAAGGCAAGGCAATGCAATGCAAGACAAGGGCAGGGGAGGGCAGGCCAGGCCAAGAAATGCAAGCCCATGAAATGCAAGGCCAAGCCAGGCAATGAAAGGCATGGCAATGAAATGCAAGGCAAGGCCAACGGAGGGCAGGCCAGACCAAGAAATGAAAGCCCAAGAAAGGCAAGGCCAGGCCAGGCCCAGGCCAGTGCAAGGCAATGCAATGAAAAGCAAGGCAAGGTAAGGCAAGGCAAGGCGAGACAAGGCAAAGCCAGGCCAGGCCAGGCAAGGCAAGGCTGGGCAAAACAAGGTAAGGCAATGTAAAGAACCAAGCCCAGGCAATGCAAAGAATCAAGGCCAGGCCAGGAAAGGCCAGGCCTGTCCACTCCAGGCCAGGCTAGGCAAGGCAAGGTTTGGAAAATCAAGGCAAGGCAAGGCAAGGCAAGGCCAGGGGAGGGAAGGCCAGGCCAAGAAATGCAAGGCTGGGAAAGCCAAGGCTAGGCCAGGCCATGCCGGGAAATGCAACGACAGGCCAGGATTAGGCAAAGGCAGGGAAGGCCAGCCCACGCTGGGCAACACAAGCCCAAAGCAATCCAGGCCAGCCCACGCTGGGCAACACAAGCCCAAAGCAATCCAGGCAAGGAAATGCAAGGCAAGTCAAGGCCATGCGAGGCAAGGCTAGGCAATGCAAGGCAAGGCTAGGCAATGCAGGGCCAGGCAAAGCAATGCAAGGCAAGGCAAGGCAAGGGAATGCAAGGCAAGGCAATACCAGGACAGGAGAGGCAATACCAGGCCAGGCAAAGACAGGCAAGGCAAGGCAAGACAAGGCAGGTCAAGGAAGGCAATGCAAGGCAAGAACAGGAAACGCAGCAGGAAAGCAAGGCCAGGCAAGGAAAGGCCATGCCAGGGAAGACCACACAAAGCAAGGCCAGGCCAGGCAAGGTATGGCAAGTCAGTGCAAGGCAAGGTAAGGCAAGGCAAGGCCAGCCATGACATTGCAGTGCAATGAAAGGCCAGGCCAGGGGAAAGAAGGCCAGGCCAAGAAATGCAAAGCCAGGAAAGGCAAGGCCAGGCCAGGCCAGGCAGGGCAAGGCAATGCAATGAAAGGCAAGGCAATGTAAGGCAAACCAAGGTCAGGCCAGGCAAGGCCAGGCCAGTCTATGCCTGGGCAGGCCATGCCAGGCCATGCAATGAAAGGCCAGGCAAGGCAATGCCAGGGAAGGCAAGGCCAGGTAAGGCAATGCAAGGCAAGCCCAGGCCAGGCAAGGGCAGGTAAGGAGAGGGATGGCCAGGTGAAGACATGCAAGTCCACGCAAAGCCAAGCCAGAAAAGATCAGGCAGGTCAAGGCCAGGCTAGACCAAGCCAGTTTTGGGAACTCCAGGCAGCCCAGGCCAGGATAAGCCACGAAAAGCAAGGCAAGCCAGGTCAGGCAAGGTAAGGCAATCTAAGGCAAGGCAAGGCAAGGCAAGGCCAGGCCAGGCCACGCAAGACCAGGCAAGGTTAGGCGTGGCATGGCCAGGCCAGGCAAGGCAGGGCAAGGAAAGGCCAGGAAAATGAAGGCAAGGCAAGTCAAGTCAAGGCAAGTCTAGGCCAGGCAATGCAAGGCAAGGCCATGTAGGACAAGGGAAGGCCAGGCCAAGCAAGGCATGGCAAGGCCAGGGCATGAAAGGCAAGGCAAGGCAATTCAAGGCAAGGTAAGGCAAAACCAGGCAAAGCAAGGCCAGGGCAGGCCTGGCCAGTCCAGGCAAGGCAATGCCATGCCATGCCATGCCAGGCCACTCCAGGCAAGGCAAAGCCAGGAAAATGAAGGCAAGGCAAGACAAGGCCAGGACAGGCAAGGCAAGCAAGACCAGGACAGGCCAAGCAAGGCCAGGCCTGGACAGGCCAGCCCAGTCCAGGCAACACAAGCCCAAAGCAATCCAGACCAGGCAAGGCAATGAAGGCAAGTCAAGGCCAGGCGAGGCAAGGCTAGGCAATGCAAGGCAAGGCCAGGGTAGGGGAGGCCAGGACAAGAAATGCAAGCCCGGGAAAGGCAAGGCCAGACCAGGCCAGGCAGGGAAAGGCAATGCAGTGGACGGCAAGGCAAGATAAGGCAAGACAAGGCATGGCAAGGCAAGGCAAGGCAAAACCAGGTCATTCCAGGCAAGGCCAGGCCAGACCAAGCAAGGCAAGGCAAGGCAAGACAAGGCAAAGCATGTCTAAGACAGGCAAGGCAAGGCAGGCAAGGCAAATCAAGGCAAAACAAGGAAAGGCAATGCAAGGCAAGGCCAGGCAAGGAAAGGCAAGGCCTTACCTGGACTTGCACTGCTTCTCATGGCCTGTCCTGGACTTGACTTGCCTTATCTGTCCTTGCATTGGCAGTCCTGGTCTTGCCTGGCCTTCCCTGGCTTTGCATGGCTTGGCCTTGCCTAGACTTGGCCTGGCCTGGGCTAGCCTGGCCTTGCCTTACCTGGCCTGCATTGCCTGTCCTGGGCCGGGCCTTGCCTTGCACGCCTTGCCTCGCCTCATCTCTCCTTCCCTGGCTTTGCCTGGCCTGGCCTGGCCTTGCATTTCCTATCATGGCCTGGCTTGGCCTTTCATGGGCTGACCTGGCCTTGACTGGCCTTGCCTGACCTGGCCTTACCTTCCCTGGTTTTGCCTGGACATCCCTGGCCTTCCATTGCCTGTCCTGGACTTGCCTTGCCTTACCTTGCCTTGCCTTGCCTGGTCGTGCTTTGCCTTACCTTGCTGTGCCTGGCCTTGCCTTACCTGGTGTTGCTTTCCCTGGCCTTGCCTGGCCTGGCCTTATTTTGACTTCACTTGCCTTGCCTGGCCCTTCCTTAACCTGCTTTGCCTTGCATTTCCTTGCCTTGCCTTGCCTTGCTTTGTTTTGCCTTAATAGCCTGGCCTGACCTTGTCTTAACTTGCCTTGCCTGGTCTGGCCTTGACTGCCATGGCCTGGCCTGGCTAGGCCTTGGCCTGACATCACCTGACATGCCTTATACATCCTGACCGTGCCTTGCCTTGTCTTGCCTTGCCTTGCCTTGATGACTTGACTTGCCTGGCCTTGCCTTGCCTTGCGTTGACTTCACTTGTCTTGGTTTGCGTTGACTTGCTTTGACTTGTCCTGCCTTGCCTTTATCTGCCCTGACCTGCCCTTCCCTGCTCTGCCCTGCCTTTCCTTGCCATGCCATGACTTGCATTGCCTTGCCTTGCATTGACTTGACTTGAGTTGACATGCCTTGCCTTCCCTTGCCTTCATTTTCCTGGCCTTACCTTGCCTTCCCTGGCCTGTCCTTACCTGGCCTTGCATTGCCTGTCCTGGACTTGCCTTGCCTTGTCTTGCCTTCATTTTCCTGGCCTTACCTTGCCTTCCCTGGCCTGTCCTTACCTGGCCTTGCATTGCCTGTCCTGGACTTGCCTTGCCTTGTCTTGCCTAGCCTTGCCTTTGCTTGCCTTGCCTTGCCTTGCTTAGTCGTGCCTTGCCTGCCCTGCCCTTCCCTGGCCTGGTCTGGACTAACTTGGCCTGGCCTGGCCTGGCCTGGCCTGGGCTTGACTTGCCTGGCCTACCTGGCATTTCCTTGCCTGGCCAGGCCTGGCCTGGCCTTGCCCTGGCTTGCCTTCCTGGCCTGGCCTGGTCATTTGTTGCCTGGCCTGTGCTGGCCTGGCCTTGCCTTATGTGTCCTTGTATTGGCAGTCCTGGTCTTGCCTTGCCTGGCCTGGCCTGGCCTTGCTTGCCCTTGCATGGCCTGGCATTGTTTTCCCTTGACTCTCCTTGCTTTCCTTGCTTTGCCTGTCCTTCCTGGCCTAGACTTGCCTTGCCTTGCCTGTCCTTGCCTTTCCTGTCCTTGCCTATCCTGTCCTTGCCCGGTCTGGCCCGGTTTTGCCTTGCCTTGCCTTGCCTTGCTTTCCCTTGCCTTGCATTTCCTAGCCTTGCCTGGAATGGCATTCACTTGCCTGGAATGGCCTTCACTTGCCTGGAATGGCCTTGCCTTGCATTGCCTTGCCTTGCCTTGCCTGGCCCTGCCTGGCCTTGTCTTCCATGGCCTTGCCTTGCCTGGCCTTTCCTTGCATGGCCTGGCATGGCCTTCCCTGGCCTGGACTGGCCTGGCCTTGCTTTGACTTACATTGCCTTGCCTTGGTTTGCCTGGCCTTGCCCTGTCTGGACTGGCCTGGCCTGGCTTTGCCTTGCCTTGTCTTGCCTTACCTTTCCTTGCCTTCCATTGCATTGGCGTGCCTTTCATTGCCTGGCCTGGCCTTGCCTTTCCCAGCCTTCCATTTCTTGACCTGGCCTTCTTTCCCCTGGCCTGGCCTTTTTTCCTGTGGCCTGGCCTTTCATTGCATTGCAATGTCGTAGCTGGCCTTGCTTTGTCTTGCCTTGACGCTCCTGGCCTGGCCTTTCCTGTCCTGCCGTGTTTTTCCCTTGCATGCCTTGCCTTGCATTGCCATGCCTTCCCTTACATTGCATTGCCTTGCATTGCCTTGCATTGCCTAACCTTGCCTTGCCTGGCCTTGAATTGCCTTGTGTTGCCTTGCCTTGCCTTGCTTTGAGTTACCTTGCATTGCCTTGCCTGCCCTGGATTGCTTTGGGCTTGTGTTGCCTGGACTGGCCTGGCCTTGCTTTGCTTGTCCTTGCCTGCCCTTGCCTTGTTTTGCCTTGCCATACCTTGCCTGTCCTGGCCTTGCATTGCCTTGCCTTCCCTGGCCTGGCCTTTCCTTGCGTGCTTTGCCTTGTCTTTCCTCTCCTGCATTTCCTGGCCTTGCCTGGTTTTTCCTTGCCTTTGCCTTGCATTGCCTTTCATTGCCTAGCCTTGCCTGCCCTGGCCTTGTCTTGCCTTGCATTGCCTGGATTGAACTGGGCTTGCCTTGCCTGGCCTTGCTGGGCCCTGACTTTCCTGAGCTTGCATTTCTTGGTCTGGCCTGCCCTCATTTGGCCTTGCCTTGCATAGCATTGCCATGCCTTTCATTGCCTGGCCTGGCCTTGCCTTTCCCGGCCCTGCATTTCTTAGCCTGGCCTGCCCTCCCCTGACTTTGCATTTCATTGCATTACCTTGCCTGGCCTGTCCTGGCCTTGCCTTACCTTGCCTTCATTTTCCAGGCCTTGCCTTGCCTGGTCTGGCCTGGCCTGGCCTAGCCTGGCCTCACCTTGTCTTTCATTTCCTGTCTTGGACTTGCCTTCCCTTGCCTGGCCTGGCCTGGCCTGCCCTGGTCTTCCCTGGCCTGGCCTGGCCTGGCTTTCCCTTGCATTGCCTGGCCTGGCCTTTCCTTGCCTTGCTTGGCCTTTCCTGGCCTGGCCTCACTTGCCTGCTTTGCCTTTGATTGCCTTGCCTTGCCTTGCCTTGCCTTCGCTTGCCTTACCTTGCCTGACTTGCCTTCCTTTGCCTGGCATGCCTTATCCTGGCCTGGGCTAGCCTGGTCTTCCCTGGCCTGGCCTGGCCTGGCCTTGCCCTGCCTTCCCTTGCCTGGCCTGGCCTTTCCTGGATTTGCTTTTCCTCACCTGGCCTTACCTGGCCTCACCTTGTCTTGCATTCCTTGTCCTGGACTTGCCTTGCATTGCCTTGCCTTGCCTGGCCTAGCCTTGTCTTGCCTGGCCTGGCCTGGCCTGGCCTTGCCTTCCCTGGCCTTGCCTGGCCTTGCCTGGCCTGGCCTAGCCTTGCCTTGCCTAGCCTTGCCTTGCCTTGCCTTGTCTTGCTTTTCCTTTCCTGGCCTGGCCTGGCTTGCCTGGAATTGCCTTTGCTTGCCTTGCCTTGCCTTAGCTTACCTTATCTTGCCTGGCCTGGCCTGGCCTTGCCTTCTCTGGCCTTGCCTTGCCTTCTCTGGCCTTGCCTTGCCTTGCCTTGCCTTGCTTTTCCTTGCCTTGCCCTGCCTTTCCTTGCCTGGCCTTCCCTAGCTTTTCCTATCCTGGCCTGGCCTTGCATTTTCTGTCATGGCCTGGACTGGCCTTCCATGGGCTGTCCTGGCCTTGCCTTCTCTTGCTTGACCTGACCTTTCCTGGCATTACCTGGCCTTGTACTGCCTGTCCTGGCCTGGCCTGGCCTGGCCTTGCCTTATCTGTCCTTGCATTGGCAGTCCTGGTCTTACCTGGCCTTGCCTGGGCTGCATTGCCTGTCCTGGACAGGCCTTGCCTTGCCTTGCATTTCCTAGCCTTGCCTTTGTTTGCCTTGCCTTGCCTTGCCATTCCTTGCTTGCCCTGCCCTAGCCTGCTCTGGACTAGCTTGGCCTGGCCTTGTCTTGTCTTGCCTGGCCTACCTGAAATTTCCTTGCCTGGCTGGGCCTTTCCTGGTCTTGCCTTTTCTGGCCTATCTGCCCATTCCTTGCCTGGCCTCTGCTGGCCTGCCCTTGCCTTATCTGGTCTTGTATTGGCAGTCCTGGTCTTGCCTGGCCTTGGCTGGCCTGGCCTGGCCTTGCTTGCTCTTGCCTGCCCTGGTCTTGTTTTCCCTTGTCTTGCCTTGCTTTCCTTGCCTTGCCTGTCCTTGCCTAGCTTAGACTTGCCTTGCCTCGCCTTACCTTCCCTTGCCTTGCCTTGCCTCTCCTTACCTTCCCTTGCCTTGCCTTGTCTCTCCTTGCCTGGCCTGGTTTTGCCTTCCCTTCCCTTCCCTTCCCTTCCCTTCCCTTCCCTTCCCTTCCCTTCCCTTCCCTTCCCTCCCTTGCATTTCCTAGGCTTGTCTGGAATGGCCTTGAGTTACCTGGAATGGCCTTGCCTTGCCTTGCCATGCCTGGCCTTGCCTTACCTGGCCTTGCCTGGCCTAGACTTGACTTGCCTTGCCTTGTCTGGCATGGCCTTGTTTTGCATGGCCTGGCCTTGTTTTGCATTGCCGTGCCTGGCCTTGCCTTACCTTGCCTTGCCTTCCCTGGCCTTGCCTGGCCTGGCCTTGTTTTGACTTCACTTGCTTTACCTGGCCTTTCCTTAACTTGCCTTGCCTTACCTTCCCTTGTTTTGCCTTTAATGGCCTGGCCTGACCTTGTCTTAACTTCCCTTGCCTTGCCTGGCCTGAACTGCCTCGGCCTGGCCTGGCCAGGCCTTGACCTGATATGACCTGACATGCCTTATCCGTCCCCACCGTGCCTTGCCTTCTCTTTCCTTGCTTTGCCTTGACTTGCCTTAACTTGACTTGCATTGACACCCCTTAACTCCTGCCTTTCCTCCATCTGCCCTACCCTGCCCTACCCTGCCCTACCCTGCTCTGCCCTGCCCTACCCTGCCCTGCCCAGCTCTGCCCTGCCCTGTCTTGCCTTGCCATGCCTTGCATTTCCTTGCTTTGCATTGACTTATCTTGCCTTGCCTTCAATTTCCTGGCCTTGCCTTGCCTGGACTGTCCTGGCCCTTAAATGGCATGGCCTAGCATGACCTTTCCTTTCCTGGCTTTGACTTGCCTTGCCTTGCCTTTCATGGCCTGGCCTTGCCATGTTTTGCTTGGCCTGGCCTGGCCTGGCCTGGCCTGGCCTTCCCTTGCCTTGCCTTGCCTTGCCTTGCCTTGCCTTGCCTTGCCTTGCCTGACTTGCCTTCCCTGGCCTTCCCTGGCCTGGAGTTGCCTTCCCTTGCCTTTCCTAATGTGGCCTTGTTTTGCCTGGTGTGGCCTGGTTTTGCCTTGCCTTGCCTGGCCTACCTGGCGTTTCCTTGCCTGGCCTGGCCTGGCCTGGCCTTGACTCATCTGGCCTTGTATGGGCAGTCCTGGTCCTGCCTGGCCTTGCCTCGCCTGCCCTGGCCTTGCTTGCCCTTTCCTGGCCTGGCCTTCTTTTCAATTGACTTGCCTTGCTTTCCTTGCCTTGCCTGTCCTTGCCTGGCCTAGACTTGTCTTGCCTCGCTTTGCCTTGCCTTGCCTGTCTGTGCCTGGCCTTTCCTTGCTTGGCCTGGCCTGGTTTTGCCTTGCCTTGCCTTGCCTTCCCTTCCCTTCCCTTGCCATGCATTTCTTAGCCTTGCCTGGAATGGTCTTGACTTGCCGTGCATTTCCTTGAGTTGCCTTGACTGGCTTGGATTGCCCTGGGCTTGCCTTGCCTTGCCTTGCCTTGTCTTGCATGGCCTTTCCTTGCATGGCCTTGCCTTGCCTTGCCCTGCCCTGCCCTGCCTTGCTTTGCCTTGTCTTGCCTTGCATTGACTTGCCATACATTGCCTGGCCTGGCCTTGCTTTGCCTTGTCTTCCCTGGCCTGGCCTTTCCTTGCCTTCTCTTGCCTTGCTTTGTCTTGCCTTGACTTGCCTTGTCTTGCCTTGCCTTGTGTTTCCTGTCCCTGCATGGCCTGGCCTTGCCTTGCCTGGCCTGGCCTTGTTTTGCCTTGCCTTGCCTTGCCTTGCCTTGCCTGGCCTTGCCTGGCCTGGCTTTGTTTTTCCCTGACTTGCCTTGTCTGGCCTTTCCTTAACTTCCCTTGCCTTGCCTTGCTTTGCCTTGCCTTATTTTGCCTTTAGTGACCTGGCCTGACCTTGTCTTAACTCGCCTCTCCTGGACTGCCCTGGCCCAGCCTGGCCAGGCCTAACCTGATATGACCTGACTGGCATATCCATCCTGACTGTTCCTTGCCTTGCCTTGCCTTGCCTTGCCTTGACTTGCGTTGGCTTGCCTTGACTTGTCCTGCCTTGCCTTGATCTGCCTTGACCTGCCCTTCCCTTCTCTGCCCTGCCTTGCATTTCCTTGCCTTGTGTTGACTTGACTTGAATTGTCTTGCCTTGCGTTCATTTTCCTGGCCTTGCCTTGCCTGGACTGGCCTGGCCTGACCTGGCCTGGCATGGTCTTGCCTTGCCTTCCCTGGGCTGGCCATGCCTGGCCCTCCCTGGCCTTGCCTTGCCTGGACTGGCCTGGCCTGGCCTTGCATTGCCTAGCTTTGTCTTGCCTTGCCTAGCTTTGCCTTGCCTTGCCTTGCCTTGCCTTGCCTTGCCTTGCCTTGTCTTTCGTGGCCTGGCCTTGCCTTGCCTTGCCTTGCCTTGCCTTACCTTGCCTTGCATTGCCTTGCCTTGCCTTGCATTGCCTAGCCTACCTGGATTGCTTTGGGCTTGGGATGCCTGGACTGGGCTAGCCTGGCCAGGCCTGCCCTGACTTGTCTAGCCTTGCTTGGGCTTGTCTGTCCTGCCCTTGTTTTGCCTTGCCTTTCCTTGCTTTCCCTTGCAATGATTTGCCATAACTTGCCTGGCCTGGCCTTGCTTTGCCTTGTCTTCCCTGGCCTGGCCTTTTCTTGCCTTGCCTGGCCTGGCCTGGTTTTGCCTTGTCTTCCCTTCCCTTGCCTTGACTTGCCTTGTCTTGCTTTGCCTTGTCTTTCTTGTCCTTGCCTGACCTGGCTTTGCCTGGACTGGCCTGGTTTTGCCTTGTCTTCCCTTCTCTTGGCTTGCCTTGCCTGGCCTTGCCTTGCCTTGCATTGCCTAGCCTTGCCTGGCCTGGCCTTGACTTGCCTTGCATTGCATTGCCTTGCCTTGCCTTGCCCGGATTGCCCTGGGCTTGCCTTGCATGGCATGGGCTGGCCTTGCTAGGCCTGCACTGGTCTAGCCTGGCCTTGCTTGGAATTGCCTGGCCTGGCTTTGCTTGACCTCGCCTTGCCTGGCCTGGCCTTGCCTTACCTGGCCTTGTCTTCCCTGGCCTTGCCTGGCCTTACCTGCCCTGGCCTTGTTTTGCCTTGACTTGCCTTGCCTGGACTTTCTTTAACTTCCCTTGCCTTGTTTTGCCTTTAATGGCCTGTCCTGACCTTGTCATAACTTTCCTTGCCTGGACTGGCCTGGACTGCCGTGGCCTGCCCTGTCCAGGCCTTGACCTGACATGACCTGACATGCCTTATCCGTCCTGACCGTGCCTTGCCTTCTCTAGCCTTGCCTTGCCTTGCCTTGCCCTGCCTTGCCTTGCCGACTTGACTTGCATTGACTTGCCTTGGCTTCTCCGGCCTTGCCTTTACCTTTCCCTGACCTGCCCTGACCTGCCCTGCTCTGCTCTACCCTGCCTTGCCTTGCCATGCCTTGCATTACCTTGCCTTGCATTGATTTGACTTGCCTTATCTTGCCTTTCCTTCATTTTCCTGGCCTTGCCTGGATTGGCCTGCCCTGGCATGGCATGGCCTTGTCTTGCGTTCCCTGGCCTGGCAATTCCTTGGCTTGCCTGGCCTTACCTGGCCTGGCCTGGCCTGGCCTTTCCTGGACTTGTCTTGCCTAGCTTGCCTTGCCTTGCCTTCCATTGCATTGCCTAGCCTTGCCTGGCCTGGCCTTGACTTGCCTTGCATTGCCTTGCCTGCCTTGCCTTGCCTGGCCTTGCCTGCCTTGCCTTGCCTGGCCTTGCCAGGCCTTGATTTGCCTTGCCTTGCTTTGCCATACCTTGCCATGCCTTGCCTTGCCTGGCCTTGCCAGGCCTTGATTTGCCTTGCCTTGCTTTGCCATACCTTGCCATGCCTTGCCTTGCCTTGCCTAATCTGGCCTGTCCTTGCCTGTCGTGGCCTGGTTTTGCCTTGCCTTGCCTTGCCTTGCCTTGACTTGGCTTGACTTGACTTGACTTGCATTTTATGGCCTGGACTTGCCATGCCTTGCTTGGCCTGGCCTTGCCTTGCTTTGCCTTGCCTTGCCTTGCCTTGCCTTGCCTTACCTTGCCTTGCATTGCTTTGCCTTGCTTTGCCTTGCCTTGCCTTGCTTGGATTGCCCTGTACTTGCATTGCATTTCCTTGCTGTCCTAGCCTTGTTTTTCCTTGACCTTCCGTGCCTTGCCTTGCCTTGCCTGGCCTAGCCTTTTCTGGCCTTGCCTTGCCTGTCCTTTCCTTGCATGGCCTGGCATGGCCTGCCCTGCCCTGGACTGGACTGGCCTTTCTTGGCCTGACCTTTCCTGCCCTGGCCTTGGTTTGCTTTACATTGCCTTGCTTTTTTTCTCATGGCCTTGGCATGCCTGTCCTGGCCTGGCTTTTCCTTGCCTTTCCTTGCCTGGAATGGCCTTGCCTTGCCTTGCCGTGCCTGGCCTGGATTGCCTGGTATTTGCCTTGCCTGGCCTGTGCTGGCTTGGCTGTGTTTTGCCTTGACCTGCCTTGCTTTGCCTTTCCTTGCCTTGCCTTGCATGTCCTTGCCTTTTCTGGCCTTGCCTTGGCTGGCCTTTCCTTGCATGGCCTGACATGGCTTGTCCTGGCCTGGACTTACCTGGCCTTGCCTGGCCTGGACTGGCTTTGCCTTAAATTGCCTTGCCTTGGTTTGCCTGGTCTTGCCTTTTCTGGCTTGCCTGGCTTTGCCTTGCCTTGCTTTGCCTTGCCTTGCCTTGCCTTGCCTTATCTTACCTTGCGTTACCTTCGATTTCACAGCCTTGCCCTGCCTGGCATGGCCTGGCCTGGCCTTGCCTTTCCCGGCCTTGTATTTCTGGCCTGGCCTGCCCTCCCCTGGCCTTGCCTTGCATTACATTGCCTTGCCTAGTCTGGCCTGGCCTGGCCTGGCCTGGCCTTGCCTTACCTTGCCGTGATTTTCAAGGCCTTGACTTGCCTGGTCTTGCCTGGCCTGGCCTAGCCTAGCCTGGCCTGGACTTGCATTGCCTGACCTTGCCATTTCTTGCCTTGCCTTGCCTGGCCTGGTCTGGCCTGGTTTTGCATGAACTGGGCTGGCCTAGTCTGCCTGGCCTTGCCTGGCCTTGCCTGACCTTTCCTGGCCTTACCTGGCCTTGCATTGCCTGTCCTAGACTTACCTTGCATTGCCTTACCTTGCCTTGCCTTGACTGGCCTTGCCTCGCGTGGCCTGGTTTCGCCTGGCCAGGCCTTGCCTTGCCTGGCGTTGACTGGCCTGCCCTTCCCTTGCTTGCCTTGCCTGGCCCTGACTGGCCTGGCCTTGCCTTGCCTTGCCTAGCCTTGCATTTGCTTGCCTTGCCTTGCCTTACTTTGCCATGCCTTGCCTGCCCTGCCATGGCCTGGCCTGGCCTGGGCCTTCCTTGCCTGGCCTACCTGGCATTGCCTTGCCTGGCCTGCCCTGGCCTGGCCTTGCCCTGCCTGCCTTTGCCTGCCCTGGCCTTGCCTGGACTTGCATGTCCTCACCTGGCCTTGCCTGCCCTTACCTGCTCTTGCCTGGCCTGGGCTTGCATTTCCTATCATGGCGTGGCTTGGCGTTTCGTGGGCTGTCCTGGCCTTGACTTGCTTTCCCAACCTGGCCTTACCTGTCATTGACTGGACTTGCCTTGCATTGCCTTGTCTTGCCTGGCCTGGCCTGGCCTGGCCTTGTGTGACGTGGCCTGGACTGGACTAGACTGGCCTTGCCCGGCCTGGCCTTGCCTGGCCTGGTTTTGCCTGGCTTTACTAGGCCTTGCATTGCCTGTCCTGGACTTCCCTTCCCTTGCCTTGCTTTGAGAACCTTGCCTTTGCTTGCCTTGCTTTTGCTTGCCTTGCCTTGTCTTGCCTTCCCTGCCCTGGCCTGGTCTGGACTAGCTTGGCCTGGCCTGGCCTGGCCTGGGCATGCCTTGCCTGGCCTACCTGGCCATTCCTTGCCTGGCCTGTGCTGACTTGGCCTTGCATTATCTGGCCTTGTTTTGGCAGTCCTGGTGTTGCCTGCCCTTGCCTGGCCTGGCCTGGCCTTGCTTGCCCTTGCCGGGCTTGGCCTTGTTTTGCCTTGCCTTGCCTTGCCTTGCTTCCCTTGCCTTGCATGTCCTTCACTGGCCTAGGCTTGCCTTGTTTTGAATTGCCTTGCCTTGCCTGTCCTTGCCTGTCCTGCCCTTGCCTTGCCTGGACTAGTTTTGCGTTGCCTTGCCTTGCCTTCTATTTCCTTGCCTTGCCTTTCTTTTCCTAGCCTTGCCTGGAATGGCTTTGACTTGCCTGGAATGGCCTTGCCTTGCCTTGCCTTGCCTTGCCTTGCCTTGCCTGTCCTTGCCTTCCCTGGCATTGCCTTGCCTGGCCTTTCATTGCATAGCTAGCATGGCCTGCACTGTTCTGGACTGGCCTGACCTTGGTTTGCCTTACATTGCCTTGCCTTGGTTTGACTGGCCTTGCCCTGTCTGGCCTGGCCTGGCCTGGTTTTGCCTTGCCTTGCCTTGTCTTTCGTTACCTTGCCTTGCCTACATTGCATTGCCTTGCCCTGCCTGGCCTGGCCTTGCCTTTCCCGGCCTTGCATTTTTTGGCCTGGCCTGCACTTCGTTGGCCTTGCCTTTCATTTCTTTGCCTTGCCTGGCATTTCCTGGCCTGCCCTGGCCGTGCATTGATTGCCTTTGCCTGGTCTGGCCTTGCCATGTCTGGCCTGGCATGGCCTTGCCTTTTTTTGTATGAACTGGCCTGGCATTGTCTGCCTGGCCTTGTCTTGCTTTGCCTTCCCTTGCCTTGCTTTGACTGGCCTTGCCTTGTATTGCCTGCCCTGGTCTGGCCTGGCTTGGGCTGGCCTTGCCTTCTCTTGCCTTGCCTGGCCTGGCCTGGCCTGGCCTGGCCTTTCCTTGCCTTGCTTTGCTTTTCCTTGCCTGGCCTGGCTTGGCTTGCCTGGCTTTGCCTTTGCTTTCCTTGCCTTGCCTTGCCTTAGCTTGCCTTACCTTGCCTGACCTGCCTTGCCTTGCCTGGTGTGGCTTATCCTGGCCTGGGCTGGCCTGGACTTCCCTGGCCTTGCCTGCCCTGCCTGCCCTAGCCTCACCTGGCCTTGCCTGGACTTGCATGTCCTCGCCTGGCCTTACCTGCCTATGCTTGGCCTGGGCTTGCCTTGCCTTACCTTATCTGACCTAACCTTGCCTGCATTGCCTGTCCTGGATGGGCCTTGCCTTGCTTTGCCCTGCCTTGTCTTGACTTGCCTTGCCTTGCCCTTCCTTGCCTTTCCTTGCCTTACCCTGCCTTACCCTGCCCTGCCTGTCCTTCCCTGCCCATCCTGGCCTTGCCTTTCTTTGCCCGTCTTGACCTTGCCTGGCCTTGTCCTACCTTGACTTGCTTTGCCTTGCCTTCCCTTGCCTTGCCCTGCCTTTCCCTGCACTGCACTGCCCTGCCTTTCATTTCCTTGCCTTGCCCTGCCTTGCCCTGCACTGCCTTGTTTTGCCTTGCCTTGCTTTGCCCTGCTTTTCCTTGCCTTGCCTTACCTTGCCCTGCCTTGCCCTGCCCTGCCCTGCCCTCCTGGCCTTGCCTTGTCTTGCCTTGCCCTGCCTTGTCTTGCCCTGCCTGGCCTTGCCTTGCCTTCCTTGCCTTGCCCTGCCTTGCCCTTCCTTGCCCTTCCTTGCAAAGCCATGCCATGCCCGTCCTGACATAGTCTTGCCTTGTCTTGCCTTGCCCTGCCCTGCCGTCCCTGTCATGGCCTTGCTTTGCCTTGCACTGCCCTGCCCTGCCTATCCTGTACTGACCTTGCCTTGCCCGTCCTGTCCTTGCTTGCCTTCCCATGGTTTGCCCTGCCTTGTCTTGCCCTGCCCTTTCTGGATTTGCCTTGCCCGTGATGGCCTTGCCTTGTTCTGCCTTACCCAGGCTTGCCTGCCTTGCCCTTCCTTGCCTTGCCTTGCCTTGCCTTTCCCTGCCTTGCCCTGAACTGTCCTGTCTTGACTTGACTTGCCTTGCCCTGCTCTGCCCTGCCCCGCCATGCCCGTTCTGGCCTTTCCCTTGCTTTGCCTTGCCTTGCCTTGCCCTGCCCTGCCTGTTCTGGCTTTTGCCTTTCCTTGCCTTGACTGGCCATGCCTTGTCTTGCCCGTCCTGATCTTGCCTTGCCTTGCCTTGCCTGGCCCTGCCATGCCCTGCCCTGCCCTGCCCGGCCTGGTCTTGCCTTGCCTTGCCTTGCCTTGCCTTGCCCACTCCTCCCCTGCTCCTACAGCTGGGATGGCGCCATCTCATCTCCTGACAGCTTCTCCTCCCTTCACAGCACGCACCCACAATGTGTTTCAAGCCAACACTAAAACAAGATTGCAAAGTCAAAGAACACGGAACTGCACGCAAAGAGCAGCCCCGGGAGATGCAGCCTTCCAAGGGAGGGGTCTCCTCTGCACTGGTTACTGCAGGGCTCTCGCTCCTTAAATAGCCCACGCTCAGCATGGGGCCCCCGTCACAATAGGCAAATCCACAGTGACCGCCACGGGTTTGTGATGGCGGCAGCATCGTGCCCATGGCCACTGGGCACCCAGGGGTGCTCCGGGAGTTGCTGCAGAGGAACCAGCCTCTGCCCAGCCAGCTCGGGGAGGTCCCTCACGGGCTGCTCTTCCTCAGTGCCTTTGGTCCGGAGGTGGAGCATGCGAGGGGTCACAGCTCAACGTGGGCCATGGAACAGGGCGTCACGGCCACCTACGAGAAGTGGAGAGGGACCGACATTCGCCCAGCAGAGAATCGTGGAATCCCAGATTGGACTAGCTGGGCTGGAAGGGACCTTTAAGCTCACCCAGCTCCAACCCCCAAAGCCACAGGCAGGACACCTTCCACTAGAGCAGCTTGCTCCACGGCCCTGTGTCTCTGTGCACTCCCAGGGCATCCTGGGGATACCCCTAGAGAATCCCAGAGAATGCCTGCAGCAGCTCCAGAGCACCCCATGGACCCAGTCAGAGCTCATGCATCACAATGACCTTGGGGACATGGAGACCACAGGGGTGGTTGATTCTGGAACTCCCCATATTCAGGTGTGTGAGGTCACAGAACCCTACAGCAGAGGCACCGGGAGGCGACAGCTGCCCCACGGAACACAAGCTACCGGTGGAGGAGGCAAGAGCAGCTCCTCTGGTGGTTCCCGTCTTGGTGTCTCGGAGCCGGTGACACCTGTGGACACAGGAGCGTGGAATGAGGTGGGTGGCGATGGTGATCTTGGGGTGCTGTCGGAGTTGCCAGAACACCTCAGGAGACTTTCCCAGAGTGGCTGCTTTGGACTTGGTGTGTGAGTTGATCTGGCTGAGCTGGCAGCGGAGCGCTGCGGCTTCCGAGGCATGATTCTGGGATCTGCCCTCATTTCTTGCGGGGAGAACAAGGGCCTGTGGGGATGGGACAAGGGCAAAGGGCTTTAACATGACAGAGAGGGGAGATTGAGAGGTGATCTTAGGAAGTTGTTCCCTGTGAGGGTTGTGTGACAGTGGCTCAGTGTGGGTGATGGGCTAGATATAGTTAATAAAATGGATCCAGGCATTATCACCCTGGTGTGGCTTAAGCCTTGAGAACAGTAAAGAAAACACCAGCTGGTAATGCCCTGGTTGGGCTTAAGAGCCTTTGGAATGGTAAAGAGAACAATGAAGCATCAAGATCAGTTAGCAAAACAAAGCAGGCCGTTTGCAAGATAAAGCAGGATGTGCTTTTCAGAAACAGACCAAAGGATTTAAATATCTGTAACCCTCAGGAGTTTCCCTGAATCGGGATGACAAGGAAGTAACAGAGTGGAAAGTTACTACTGTGCACTTAGTAGACTATAAAAGGGATACCAGATCCAAAATAAATGTCTTCAGATTTCGCCAGAACTGGAGTCTGTCTTTCATACACCACAGCACAGGGTGCCCAGAGAAGCTGTGTCTGCCCCATGGCTGGCAGTGTTCAAAGCCAGGTTGCACACAGGGGCTTGCAGCAAGCTGCTCTGGTGGAAGGTGTCCCTGCTCAGGGCAGGGGTTGGTGTGGATGAGCTCTAAGGTCCCTCTCAACCCAAACCAGGTGGCAGCCCATGATGCTGTGGGCTTGCTGGCAGGTGAGCGCTGGGCCTGGCTCTTGCCCTGGATTTTTGGCCACTGCAGTTTGTGCTGCATGTGAGGAGCGATGTGGGAAGAGGCTCTGTGCTGGCTGAGGTGACATGGTCATGCTGGGTCCTGGGCTTCCAACCCAGGAACCCTGTGGGCAGGGGCTGGGGCTTTGTCACTGCTGTCATTGCAAGCAGGGCGTCCCCTATCCAAAGAGGTTCTGTTGTTCCTTGCTCCCTTCCCGCTTCTGCCTAGGTCACCTCGTATCTGCAGACCAGCACCACTGCCTGTAGCAGCCTCAAAGTGAACCTCACCCCACCATCACCACAGGCCATGCCAAATGAAACTGGGGACCCAAAATCCTGGACTGGTGCCACCCCTGCCCCCAACTGGAGATGCCCCAAAAGAGCTGCTCCCCCCCCCCCCCAAAGACACCAGCCCCAAAATGCTCCTTGTAGCCCCCAAACCACACACCATGGGGCACGCCTATACCCCACCCATTGTGGTATCAGGGAACTGAGGTGGGGGGGGCAACCCCAGAGTAGGGGTGCCTAATTTGGGGTGTCCCCCCTAAAAGAGCCCCAGGCATGAGGTCTGGTGGGGGATGAGCTGGAGCACCTGCAGCAGGCACTGGGAGCACTGGGATGCTGAAACCCCAGCAGTATCTGGGGCCATAGTGGCCTATATTGGTCTGTACTGGTGCAAACTGGTCCGTACTGCTCCATGCTGGGATGTGTAAATTTGCGGCCAATACCAAGTTGGGTGTGAGCGTTGATCTGCTGGTTTCTGCTTGGTTTCTGACATTGCTCAGGTGGAACTTTGACATCATGTAGTGCTTCCCACACTGCTGGTGCTGCTTCCCCTACCTCTATGAAGGAATCTCCTCTGATGAAGACATCATGTATATTATGGCACATTTTCACCTTGTGAGGAAGTGAGACCTTGTGTGGGTTTGTGGTGTTCATGGGAGGGAGCTGAGTCCCCTTCCAGCCCCAGGGCTACAATCCCAGGAGGAGATGCCTCAACCGACCAGGCTGAATCCCTTTCTTCAGCAGGGGTAAAGGACATCCCAGCCTCTCCTGGCCTAGCTGTCCTGTCTGATGATGGGACAAGAAAGAGGCTGCCCAAAGAAGTGGTTGTGTCACCATCCCTGAAAGTATATAAAAGACATGTTCTAAGGGACACGGTTAATGTGTTGTCTTGCCAGTGTTCGCTTAATGGTGGACACAATGTTCTTAAGGGTCTTTTCCAACCTAAATGATTCCAAGATTCTACAAAATCTTGTTGTTCAGACCAAACTCCGTCTCTCATCAGAGAAATGGCACTGCAGGAAGGCAGTGTGTCTGCAACTGAGGGAGGGACCATCAGTGCTTGCTTCAGGCTGTTTCCCCTGGTGTTTCCCTGGAGCCCCAGGGAGCCCTGCAAGGAGCCCAGTGGGGCAGAGGCAGAGCCACCTTGGGCTGGGACTCTGCTGCTGAGCTGGGACCGAGGGGAGACCTGCGAGACACAAGGAGCTTAAAGGCACTTGGCAGTGGAGGATGCTGAGGAGGAGGAGGAGGAACCTTCTGAAGGAGAAACCTTCCCAGCCCTGTTTGTGGTAAGGCACTGGGTGCAGGGCAATGCAGCTGCAGTTTCTCTCTGTGTAGATAAGGAGGAGGATGTGCTGCAGAGCAGGGCTTCCCCCTGCACCATGCAGGGACAGGACAAGGCAGGTCCCTTGTCCCGGGGCTGGCTGCAGGGTGTGAATGTGGGTGTGCAGCCAGGGGTGCCCAGTGCTGCCCTTGCAGCAGGGTCCCTGCAGCCCAAAGGCTGTGTGCAGGGGCAGGGACTCTGCTGCCTGCCAGGGTCAGCACTCGGCCTGCCCGGGAGCTCCCCATGGAGCCTGGGGGGAGCTGAGGGGAAAGGAGAAACACCTGAGAGGGAAGGGAAGTGCTGGATGGGTGACGCTGCTCCAATCTGCCGTCACTCTGAGCACTTCTTCAGAGGGTCCTTCTGAAAGACACTGAGGCATCATTTACCTGATAGGGAAGGATGCTGAGCTTTGATGTTTTTCCGTCTTGGTGGGCAGGTTGGGCAGTGGGAGCTGGGAATTTACTTCTCTGCTTTGAGGGAGGCACCGAGAGTCTTGTGAGGGCTTGTGTGAGCTGCTCCCGAGCCCCTGCACAGGCAGGGGTGTGCAGGGCAGAGCTGAGCACACAGCCCATGGCATGGGCTCTGGGAGCACTGAGAGGGAGCAGAGCTGGGCACAGAGCAGCAGCTCCTGGCAGGGACAGCTCCAGGCAGCAGAGATATGGATGGGCAGGGAGTGGGGGGAAAGTGCAGCCCAGCCCTGGGGAGGGTGCGTTCAGGCAGCTCTCTTGGGGTGGGGCACTGGAGGTGGCTGCTGGCAGTGCTCTGCTGCCCACAGTCCTTTGCTTCTCTCCATGAGAGCTCCGTGATCTTCTCTTTGAAACCGTGCTCCCCTGCTTTCAGCACAGGACAGGTGTTTGGGGGGGTTCTTAAGGTCAATTTGTGTGTGAAGGAACCTTACAGGCAGTGCAAGTTTGAGCACAGGGCAAGTGGGAGAGGACTGATGGACACTGCAGCTCTCTTGGTTCTGCAAAGAACTGAGACTTTTGGACTGATGCAATGCTCTTCTGATTGTACCTAGGAAGAAGCCTCAGCAGTGTAATGACATCACTGCCGATGACACTGAACCTCTCCTCTCCTGCTAATATGTGCTCAGTTGTGAATGTGTAAACTGAACTTCTGTATCTGACATCCCTCCTGTCCTGACCTGTCACCGCCTTTTTCTCCTCTGACACTGCCCCATGCCCAGAGGCAGCAGATGTCCAACGGCAGCTCCATCACCCAGTTCCTGCTCCTGCCATTTGCACACACGCGGGAGCTGCAGCTCTGCCACTTCTGGCTCTTCCTGGGCATCTCCCTGGCTGCGCTCCTGGGCAACGGCCTCATCATCACCAGCACAGCCTGCGACCAGCGCCTCCACACCCCCATGTACTTCTTCCTCCTCAACCTCTCCCTGCTGGACCTGGGCTGCATCTCCACCACTGTCCCCAAATCCATGGCCAATTCCCTCTGGGACACCAGGGCCATCTCCTACACAGGCTGTGCTGCACAGCTCTTTTTCGTTGTCTTCTTCATCTCAGCAGAGTATTTTCTCCTCACTGTCATGTCCTACGACCGCTACGTGGCCATCTGCAAGCCCCTGCACTATGGGACCCTCCTGGGCAGCACAGCTTGTGTCCACATGGCAGCAGCTGCCTGGGGCAGTGGCTTTCTCACTGCTCTGCTGCACACAGCCAATACGTTTTCACTGGCCCTATGCCGAGGCAATGATGTGGAGCAGTTCTTCTGTGAAATCCCCCACATCCTCAAGCTCTCCTGCTCACGCTCCTACCTCAGGGAAGTTGGGCTTCTTGTGATTGGTGTCCTGATTGCTGTTGGCTGTTTTGTTTTCATTGTGGGGTCCTATGTGCAGATCTTCAGGGCCGTGCTGAGGATGCCCTCTGAGCAGGGACGCCACAAAGCCTTTTCCACGTGCCTCCCTCACCTGGCTGTTCTCTCCCTCTTTGTCAACACTTCTGTCTTTGCCTACTTGAAGCCCCCCTCCGTCTCCTCCCCATCCCTGGATCTGGTGGTGTCAGTGCTGTACTCGGTGGTGCCTCCAGCAGTGAACCCCCTCATCTACAGCCTGAGGAACCAGGAGCTGAAGGATGCTGTGAGGAAGCTGGTGACCAGATGTGTTTCAGCAGATATACGCTGCTTGCTTTACCCTGGAAAGGGTTTCCAGTGTAGGTCATGACAGGCCATGCCTGTCTTTCCTGCTTTACATTTGTTTTCCTATTTCAATTTCTGATGATGTTGTCTTCATAGAAATGTCAGTTTTCATCTCCTAATTAGAGTAGCCACTCGTGTTGTGTGACCCACAGACTTTGTGTCACTCTGGGCTCTGATTGTATTTAAGGGAAATAAATGATCCTGCAGCAATTTCTTCTCTGTGATACGTTCTCACATGTCAGGAATGAAGGGGAACGAAAGCAGCTTTCTGGCTGCTCCAGCTGTGGGATGGCTGCTCTGTGACTGCAGCAGGAAGAGCTCTTGGGGAGCCCAATGAATGGGGCTGTTGTGCTGGTGTGGGGAGATGGGATGGCATGGGGGGGGGGGGTGCAGAGCTCTCAGGGTGTCCTGGGCAGGGGAGCAGGGGACACAGGGGTCCCTGCAGGGGACTGCTCTGCAATGGCCCAGGCTGGGGCTGCCTGGCTGAGAACAGCCCATGGGAAAGGTCTGGGTGGGCAGGAGCTGGACAGGAGGCATCAAGGGAGGACAGCAGCATCGTGGGCTGTATGAGCAGGAGCACGGCAGGAGAACAAGGGAAGGGATGATCTGGAATCCTCCATCCAGGTTTCAGATCCCCAGTTCAGGAGTGGGTTTATCAGTGGGTGCTCAGGACAGGCAGAGATAGGAACAGGGTGCCTGTGGGGAGAGTCGGGGGGAGCTGGACTTCTCCAGCCCGGAGAAGGGAAGGCTCATGGGGACCTGAGATCTTGAGAAGGGAAGGCTGATGGGGACTGGCTGCCTGTAGCGGCAAGGAGGACATGGAGAATACAGAGCCAGACTCCTCACCATGGTGCCTGGTGGGAGGACAAAAGGCAGTGGGGGATAGTGACAGAGGAGAGGTTCAGCCAGGACAGAAGGAAACCTTGTTCCCATTGGCTCAGGCAAGGGCTGCATCAGGTCACCCAGAGAGGCTGTGCAGTCTCTGGCCTTGGGGATTTCAGCTTACACTGAACCAAGCCTTGAACCACTTGCTCTGACCCTGCTCTTGACAGGTTCGACTTGAGACCTCCTGGGGTCCCTTCCAACCTCTGTTCACTTCAGATCCTACAATGATGGCCTTATGAAGGGTCACAAAGATGTTCTAAGAAGGGCTGGAGCACATCTCCAATGGAAACAGGCTGAGAGATGTGGGTGTTCAGCCTGGAGAAGAGAAGGCTCCAGGGAGATATCTTAGCAATCTCTCCATATCTGAGCAGGGCCTACAAGAAATGTGGAGAGGGGTTTTTGCAAGGGCCTGCAGTGGCAGAACAAGGGGGAATGGCTTTAAGGTGAAAAAAGGGAGATTTATCTTGGACATTCAGATGAAGTTGTTCCCTTTGAGAGTGGTGTGACACTGGCACAGGGTGCCCAGAGAAGCTGTGGCTGCCCCATCCCTGGCAGTGTTCAAGGCCAGGTTGGATGGGAGTCAGCTTTGCTCTGAAGCAGTGCTTTGTCCACCTCTGATGTTCACGAGGGATGACAGATGAAATCCAACTTCATTGTAAAGTTCACTACTTGCACTCATGACTCAAGTGAGTCTGGGCTGCACAAGAGAAGCTCAGCATGGCCTTAGAGTCATTTGGACTGTGTTATTTATTTACTGGCATAACACTTTTCGGTGGGGGACGGGACTATAAAACATTCTTTGTATGACATAAAATCAGAACAATATTGAAACAGGGAGAAGTTCTCAGCTCCTTGTAGCTTAGTGCAGAGCAAGGAGGGCTACAGCGTCCATCAGTCCTTTCCCATTTGCCCTGTGCTTACAACACTTGTATATGATGCCTTCACACACAAAGTGATCTGAAGAACCCCCAAACACCTGTCCTGTGCTGAAAGCAGGGGAGCATGGTTTCAAAGAGAAGATCACGGAGCTCTCGTGGAGAGAAGCAAAGGGCTGTGGGCAGCAGAGCACGGCCAGCAGCCACCTCCAGTGCCAGACCCCAAGAGAGCTGCCTGAACGCACCCTCCCCAGGGCTGGGCTGCACTTTCAACCCACTCCCTGCCCATCTCTGCTGCCTGGAGCTGTCCCTGCCAGGAGCTGCTGCTCTCTGCCCAGCTCTGCTCCCTCTCAGTGCTCCCAGAGCCCATGCCATGGGCTGTGTGCTCAGCTCTGCCCTGCACACCCCTCCCGGCAGCAGGGCTCTGCCCAGGGCCAACTCTACCTCTGCAGGAACCTCACACCTGGCACTCAATGGATCCATCAGTGGTGAATGGAGAAACATGGTCAGCCCCTGAGGAAAGCCTTGAGAGCTTCTTAGGTCTTCAGTTAGTTACTGGTGGCAATGAGCAGTGTGTAGAGAGGTGAGAGAGGGTGGAGGGAAATCAGCAAGAAGCAAGGCGATGGTTCAGGGCTTTAACAAATCCTTACAAGCACGACAGAGCCCAGCAATGGAGAGCAGTTGGTGTCTGTAGGTGGAGGAGGAGTAGGTGTTCCTGGAGTGTGGCTGCAGGCCCTGGACAGACCAGAGGCTATCTGAGAAGTTTCCCTCATGGGAACATGCCTCAGCGTGGCACATGGGGAATGCCCACTGCTGGGGGTGCCTGAACGCTGCTCATCATGCCCCATGAGCCCACCTTCCTGTCTCCCTCTCCTGCACTACCCAAACTTGCCTGGAATGCAGGATCCATCCCTGAGCCTGGGGAATGCAGGAATGCTCCAGGAGCCCCTGCAGGGGGATCAGCCTCTGCCCAGCTGGCTCGGGGAGGTCCCTCACAGGCTGCTCTTCCTCAGTGCCTTTGGTCCGGAGGTGGAGCATGCGAGGGGTCACAGCTCAACGTGGGCAATGGAACAGGGCGCCACGGCCACCTACGAGGAGTGGAGAGGGACCGACATTGGCACAGCAGAGTATCATGGAATCCCAGAGTGGGTTAGGGTGGAAGGGATCTTAAAGCTCATTGAAAGCGCTACGACAGGTAGGGACATCTTCCACTAGAACAGGTTACTCATGTGGTCACTCCCGGAGCACCCCTGGGTGCACAGTGCCACCCCAATAACAGCACAACCCCCCCCAAACCACCTTGTCCTGCTTCTCCTATGGGATACAGGGTCAGAGCCTCAAAACAGACCCAAAACAGGACAAAAACACCCCCAAAAAACAGCCAAAACCCATCTTCTCCTGCTTCTCCTATGAAACTCAGGGTCAGAACCAAAAAACAGCCACACAAACAGGACAAAACCACCCCAAAACCACCCAAAACAAGACCGAAACACCTCCAAACCACCCCAAAACTATCCCAAAACCACCTTATCCTGCTTCCCCTGTGGGATACAAGGTCAGAGCCCCAAAAATGGACAAAAAAAGCCCCAAAGCACACCCAAAACCAGCCCAAAAATGCCTTCTCCTCCTTCTCCTACGGGATATAGGGTCAGAGCCCCAAAACAGCCGTAAAACAGCCCAAAAACAGGGGAAAAACAGACCAAAACATGCAAAGAAAACCACAAAAAAGGCCAAAATCACCCCAAAATCACCTTGTCCTGCTTCTTCTTTGGAATACAGGGTCAGACCCCCCAAAAGACCCAAACAGGACTAAACAGCCCAAAACAACTCCCAAAACAACCCCAAAACACCCAAAAAAAACCCTAAAACCACTTTATCCTGCTTCTCCTATGGGATACAGGGTCAGACCCCCAAAACAGACCCAAAACAGGACAAAACTAACCAAAAACACCCACAAAACACCACCAAACAACACCAAAACCACCTTGTCCTGCTTCTCCTGTGGAATACAAAGTCAGAGCCCCAAAACAAACCCAATAGAGGCAAAAACCAGGCCCAAACCAACCCAAAACCCAGAAAACAGCCAAAACCACCCCAAAACCACCTTGTCCTGCTTCTCCTATGGGATACCGGGTCAGACCTCAAAAACAGGGCAAAAACAGCCCACACCCACACCAAAACCAACTTCTCCTGCTTCTCCTGTAGGATATAGGGCCAGAGCCCCAAAAGAGAGGCATAAAACAGGAGAAAACCCAAAACCACCGAAAAAACCAAAACAAACCCAAACCACACCAAAACCACTTTGTCCTGCTTCTCCTAGGGGATACAGGGCCAGAGCCTCAAAACAGCCAAAAACACCCACAAAACAGGAGAAAAACAGCCCCAAACCACCTTGTCCTGCTTCTCCTGTGGGGTACAGGGTCAGAGCCCCAAAACAGCCCCAAAAGAGAACAAAACCACCCCAAAACATACCAAAAACCATGCCAAAACCACCTTCTCCTTCATCTCCTGTGAGATACAGGGTCAGAGCCCCAAAACAGACCCAAAACAGGCCAAAACCAGACCAAAACCAAAACAAAACAGCCAAAACAGCCCTTCAGAAAACCACAACCACCCCAAAAACACCTTATCCTGCTTCTCCTGTGGGATACAGGATCCATCCCTGAGCCTGGGGAATGCAGGAACCTCCTGCAGTGGAGGTGCAAAGCTTCTGTGAGACACTTGTGAGTGCAGGCAGAGAGCGGGGTGTGCGCAGCAGAGAGGGTGCTACAGGCAGGAAGCTGTCCCAGATGAAGCGCCCTGTCCCCAGAGTATGGGGTACCTTGCACCCAAGGACACCACCTTTCCTTTTGGCTTTTGCCAAGAAGTTCTCAATCCAGACCATTGTGTTTTCCCACTACTCTCTCATGGTGCTTTTTTCTCTAGACTGATTGCATCACCCATTCCTCTAGAAGCCTCCTTTAGATCAGCTTGCTGAGGGGTATTCACTCCACCTGCTGAATTGACACTGTAGTAGCAGCCTACAACTAGGTGAAATGTGGCTGCAGAGATGATGGAGGTTTTCTTGCTAGCAGGAAGAGAAGGAAACCTCTGCAAAGTGCAGCTTGGAAGGTTCAGATTCGAAGTTAGGAAAGAGAAATGTCTCTCAAAAGGTGGACTTGAGGTGCAAGAGGTCACCCAGAGGGAGTCTGGCTCAGCCCATGGCTTTGTGTTTCAAGGAACAGACAGGGATGGGTGCAGAGATGGGACTGAAGTTACAGAAATGCCAGGTGAGAGCTAGGTGGGAAAGCAAGATGGGTGTCAACAGCCTGAAGGGAAAGAGGTGCAGGCATGGGCCAGTGTAGGACAGCCTGCAGCAGAGATGACAGGGTTCTGGCATTGCTAAAAGGCCCAAAAGAGCAAAAGGCCTCTGTGCCCTGGGCTATGGCAGTTGCCTCTTTCATCAAGGCCTATGAGGAGAACCTTCATTCTCAGGATTTCAGGCTCTTCCCTAAGGGCTGCAGTCAGGGCTTGGCCTTCTCACCATCAGACACCTGCACTTTGCCTTTGTCTCCCTGTAATCACAGCCTCCAGTTACTTGCTTTAACGAGTCCCTGGGGAGGCTTTGTCAGTAACAGCCCTCAGTAGGGCCCATTAATGCTGAAGGCACTTGGGGCTCTGTTTCTGAGTTGGACTTCCTGAGAGGTTTCCTCAGCACCTGAGGTTCATGGACTCAGCCCAAATACACCATGGGGCTCATTAGAACCTTTGGGTTTTGTCTTTTGGATTGCACAGCACATTGGAGGTTTCTGAGTGCAGGAAGATTGCAAAGAACAACTGATAAAAGTTCTTGTCAAGTGTTTGTTTTCATACTTTCAAGTTTAGAAATTCCTGTGCCTTCTGGAATGCCCGGCACAGGGATCACAAGAACCTGCCAGGGCCCTGCCGCCTTCTGCAATGCCTGGTGAGCTTCCGCGATCCTTGCCGGAGCCAGGCAGGTCCCCTTGTGCTCAGCTCCCAGTGACAACACCAGCAGCTGCAGTGCCCAGGGGCTGCTCCTGCCCTAACACCTTGTCAGCACCTCTGACACCAGCAGCTCCTGCACACAGAAGGTTCCTGCTTTGCCCCCAGCACCTCTGCAGGCAGAACTGAGATCCAAGCACATGAACAAGCCCAGTGCCTCCTCCTCACCCATCCATCCCCTGCTCCTACAGCTGGGATGGCACCAGCACAGCTCCTGACAGCTTCTCCTCCCTTCCCAGCACGCACCCACAATGTGTTTGAGGCCAACACTAAAACAGGATTGCAAAGTCAAAGAACACGGACCTGGATGCACAGGGCAGCCCCGGGAGATGCAGCCTCCCGAGGGAGGGGAGGGCTCTCCTCTGCACTGGTTACTGCAGGGCTCTCCCTCCTTAAAGAGCCCACGCTCACCGTGGGGGCCCCGTCACAATGGGCAAATCCACAGCGACCGCCACGGCTTTGGGATGGCGGCAGCATCGTGCCCATGGCCACTGGGCACCCAGGGGTGCTCCGGGAGTGGCTGCGGGGGGACCAGCCTCTGCCCAGCCGACTCGGGGAGGTCCCTCACGGGCTGCTCTTCCTCAGTGCCTTTGGTCCGGAGGTGGAGCATGCGAGGGGTCACAGCTCAACGTGGGCCATGGAACAGGGCGTCACGGCCACCTACGAGGAGTGGAGAGGGACCGACATTGGCACAGCAGAGAATCATGGAATCCCAGACTGGGCTGGGCTGGAAGGGACCTTAAAGCTCACCCAGCTCCAACTCCCAAAGCCACAGGCAGGACACCTTCCACTAGAGCAGCTTGCTCCACGGCCCTGTGTCTCTGTGCACTCCCAGGGCATCCTGGGGATACCCCTAGAGAATCCCAGAGAATATCTGCAGCACCTCCAGAGCACCCCATGGACCCAGTCAGAGCTCCTGCATCACAATGACCTTGGGGACATGGAGACCACAGGGGTGGCTGATTCTGGAACTCTCCCTGTTCAGGTGTGTGAGGTCACAGAACCCCATGGAACCCTTCAGAGGACGCACCGGGAGACGACAGCTGCCCCACGGAACACAAGCTACCGGTGGAGGAGGCAAGAGCAGCTCCTCTGGTGGTTCCCGTCTTGGTGTCTCAGAGCTGGTGACGCCTGTGGACAGAGGAGCGTGGAAGGAGGTGGGTGGCGATGGCGATCTTGGGGTGCTGTAGGAGTTGCCAGAACACCTCAAGAGACTTCCCCAGAGTGGCTGCTTTGGACTCGGTGTGTGAGTTGGGCTGGCTGAGCCGGCAGCGGAGCGCTGCTGCTGCCGAGGGATGATCCTGGGATCTGCCCTCATTTCTTGTGGGGAGAGCAAGGGCCTGTGGGGATGGGACAAGGGGGAAGGATTTTAACGTGACAGAGAGGGGAGATTGAGATGAGATCTTAGAAGTTGTTCCCTGTGAGGGTGGTGGGGCAGTGGCACAGGGTGCCCAGAGAAGCTGTGGCTGCCCCATGGCTGGCAGTGTTCAAGACAGAGCTGAAAATACCCTGACTCTTTTTCATGGTACATGATTGAGTTGCAGGTTTTATTCCATTTTTGGCTAAATCTGAACTATTTATGGAAGTTTCTAGCCTATTTTAAGCTTTTCCTAGCTGTTTCTTAACTGGTTTAGGCTGTTTCGAACCCTTTTTTCCCCAATTCTAACACTTTTTGAACCATTTTGACCTTTTCCAAAATTTTTGTCCATTTCTTACTAATTTCTTGCCATTTCTAACCCATTTTTGCTCTTTCCTGACTCGGTTTGAGCCATTTTTGGCCATTCCTAACCCAGTGTTGCCAATTTCTAACCCATTTTAAGTCTGGCTATTTCTAAAAAAATATGGCCATTTCTGTCCTAATTTTGGCCATTTCTTACCAGTTTTAAGCTTTTTTTTGGCTATTCCTAGTCCATTCTTGCCTGCTTGTCCCCTGTTTGAAGCATTTTTTACCTCTTCTAAACAATTGATGACCGTTTCTATCTTATTTTTGCCCATGTCTTACCAGTTTTAAGCCAGTTTTGGCAATTCCTAAAGAATTCATGGCCATTTCTAGCCTGGTTTCAGCTTTTCTTAGCTATTTCTTAACTGGCTTGAGCTATTTCTAACCTTTTTTTTTGCCCAGCTCTAACTCTTTTTAAGCCATCATGGCCATTTCCAAACCGTTCTTGTCCTGTACTTACCAATTTCTTTCTAACCCTTTTTTTGGCCTTCCCTAACTTGGTTTAACCCATTTTTGGCCCTTTCTGACCCACTTTAAGGTTTTTTTTGGCTATTTCTAAACAATGGCTGGTCATTCTCACCTTATTTTTGCCCATTTCTTACCTGGTTTATGCCATTTTTGGCTAATGCTTCACTTTTTTTATGGGCATTTCTAGCCTGGTTTAAGCTTTTCTTACCTATTTCTAAACTGGCTTGTGCTATTTCTAACCCTTTTTGGCCAATTCTAACTCTTTTTAAGTCATTTTGGCCATTCCCAATCTATTTCTGTCCAGTTCTTACCAATTTTTTTTCTGTTCCTAACTCAGTTTTTGCCCTTTCCTGACTTGGTTTAAAACATTTTTGGCCCTTTCTAAACCATTTTAAGTCTGTTTTGGCTATTTCTAAACAATTGCTGGTCATTCTTATTTTTACCAATTTCTTACCAGTTTTATGCCAGTTTTGACTAAGCCTGAACAGTTTCTTGCCATTTCTAGTTTGGTTTAAGCTTTTCGTACCTATTTCTGAAGTGGTTTAGACTATTTCTAACCCTTTTTTGCCGACTTCTATCTCTTTTTAAGTGGTTTTGGCCATTTCCAAACCATTTCTGTCCATTTCTTACTAATTTCCTGTCATTTCTAACCCGTTTTTGCCCTTTCCTCTCCTGGTTTAAACCATTTTTGGCTTTTTCAAACCCACTTTAAATCTTTTTTTTTTTGGCTATTTCTAAGCAACTGCTGGTCATTCTTATTTTTGCCCATTTCTTGCAGGTTTTATTCCATTTTTGGCTAAATCTGAACTATTTATGGAAGTTTCTAGCCTGGTTTAAGCTTTTCTTACCTATTTTTAAACTGGCTTGAGCTATTTCTAACCCTTTTTTTGTGCAGTACTTATTCTTTTTAAGCCATTTTGGCCATTCCCAAACTCTTTCTGTCCAGTTCTTACCAATTTCTATTTCTAGCCTGGTTTTGCCGTTTCCTGACTTGGTTTAAACCATTTTTGGCTTTTTCTAACTCATTTTAATTCTTTTTTGGCTATTTCTAAAGAATTGCTGGACATTCTTATCTATTTTTGCCTATTTCTTAGTAATTTTATGCATTGTTGACTAAGTCTGAACTGGTTCTTGTCATTTCCAGCCTGGTTTAACCTTTTCCTAGCTATTTCTAAACTGGCTTGAGCTATTTCTAACCCTTTTTTGTGCAATTCTAACTCTTCTTAAGTCATTTTGGCAATTTCCAAACCATTTTGGTCCTGTTCTTACCAATGGATTTCTGTTTCTAAACCATTTTTGCCCTTTCCTAACTTGGTTTAAACCATTTTTGGCTCTTTCTAACACATTTTAAGTCTTTTTTGGCTATTTCTAAACAATTGCTGGTCATTCTTGTCTTATTTTTGCCCATTTCTTGCAGGTTTTATTCCATTTTTGGCTAAATCTGAACTATTTATGGAAGTTTCTAGCCTGGTTTAAGCTTTTCTTACCTATTTCTGAACTGGCTTGAGCTATATCTATCCCTTTTTTGGGGCAATACTGACTCTTTTTAAGCCATTTTGGCCATTCCCAAACCATTTCTCAACATTTCTTACCAATTTATTTCTATTTCTAACCCGTTTTTGCCCTTTCCTGACTTGGTTTAAACCATTTTTGGTTCTTTCTAAACCATTTTAAGTCTTTTTTGGCTATTTCTAAGCAATTGCTGGTCATTCTTCTCTTATTTCTGCTCATTTCTTGCAGGTTTTATTCCATTTTTGGCTAAATCTGAACTATTTATGGAAGTTTCTAGCCTGGTTTAAGCTTTTCTTACCTATTTTTAAACTGGCTTGAGCTATTTCTAACCCTTTTTTTTTGTGCAGTACTGATTCTTTTTAAGCCATTTTGGCCATTCCCAAACCCTTTCTGTCCAGTTCTTACCAATTTCTTTCTATTTCTAACCTGGGTTTCCCCTTTCCTGACTTGGTTTAAACTATTTTTGGCCCTTTCTAACGCATTTTAATTCTTTTTTGGCTATTTCTAAAGAATTGCTGGACATTCTTATCTATTTTTGCCTATTTCTTAGTAATTTTATGCATTGTTGACTAAGTCTGAACAGTTTCTTGCCATTTCTAGTTTGGTTTAACCTTTTCCTAGCTATTTCTAAACATGCTTGAGCTATTTCTAACCCTTTTTTGCCCACTTCTATCTCTTCTTAAGTCATTTTGGCCATTTCCAAACCATTTTTGTCCTGTTCTTACCAATTGATTTCTGTTTCTAAAACATTTTTACCCTTTTCTAACCTGGTTTAAGCCATTTTTGGCTCTTTCTGACCCTTTTTTTTGGCTATTTCTAAACAATTGCTGGTCATTCTTGTCTTATTTTTGCCCATTTCTTGCAGGTTTTATTCCATTTTTGGCTAAATCTGAACTATTTATGGAAATTTCTAGACTGGCTTAAGGTTTTCTTACCTATTTCTAAACTGGCTTGAGCTATTTCTAACCCTTTCTTGCCCAGTTCTAACTCTTCTTAAGTCATTTTGGCCATTTCCAAACCATTTTTGTCCATTTCTTACTAATTTCCTGTCATTTCTAACCCATTTTTGCCCTTTCCTCACTTGGCTTAAACCATTATTGGGCCTTTCTAAACCATTGTAAGTCTTTTTTGACTATTTCTAAACAATTGCTGGTCATTCTTATATTATTTTTGCCCATTTTTTCTTGCAGGTTTTATTCCATTTTTGGCTAAATGTGAACTATTTATGGAAGTTTCTTGCCTGGTTTAAGCTTTTCCTACCTATTTCTAAACTGGCTTGAGCTATTTCTAACCCTTTTTTGCGCAACACTGACTCTTTTTAAGCCATTTTGCCCAATCCCAAACCATTTTTCTCCATTTCTTACAAATTTCTTTCTATTTCTAACCCGTTTTGGCCCTTTCCTGACTTGGTTTAAACCATTTTTGCTTCTTTAGAACCCATTTTAAATCTTTTTTTTGGCTATTTCTAAACAATTGCTGGTCATTCTTATCTTATTTTTGCCTATTTCTTAGTAATTTTATGCATTGTTGACTATGTCTGAACTGTTTCTTGTCATTTTCAGCCTGGTTTAACCTTTTCCTAGCTATTTCTAAACTGGCTTGAGCTATTTCTTTCTGACCCTTTAAAGGGTTTTTTTGCTATTTCTAAACAATTGCTGGTCATTCTTATCTTATTTTTGCCCATTTCTTGCCCATTTGAAGCCATTTTTGGCAAATTCTGAACTATTTATGGAAGTTTCTCCTCTGGTTTAAGCTTTTCTTACCTATTTCTAAACTGGCTTGAGCTATTTCTAACCCTTTTTTGCGCAATACTGACTCTTTTTCAGCCATTTTGGCCATTTTCAAACCAATTTTCTCCATTTCTTCTTATAAATTTCTTTCTATTTCTAACCCATTTTGGCCCTTTCCTGACTTGGTTTAACTCATTTTTGCTTCTTTATAACCCATTTTAAATCTTTTTTTTTGGCTATTTCTAAGCTATTGCTGGTCATTCTTATCTTATTTTTGCCCATTTCTTGCAGGTTTTATTCCATTTTTGGCTAAATCTGAACTATTTATGGAAGTTTCTAGCCTGGTTTAAGCTTTTCTTACCTATTTCTAAACTGGCTTGAGCTATATCTGACCCATTTTTTGCGCAATACTGACTCTTTTTAAGCCATTTTGGCCATTCCCAAACCATTTTTCTCCATTTCTTACAAATTTCTTTCTATTTCTAACCCGTTTTTGCCCTTTCCTGACTTGGCTTAAACCATTTTTTGCTTCTTTATAACCCATTTTAAATCTTTTTTGGCTATTTCTAAGCAATTGCTGGTCATTCTTGTCTTATTTTTGCCCGTTTCTTGTAGGTTTTATTCCTTTTTTGGCAATTTCTGAACTATTTATGGAAGTTTCTAGCCTGGTTTAAGCTTTTCTTACCTATTTCTAAATTGGCTTGAGCTATATCTAACCCTTTTTTTGCACAATACTGACTCTTTTTAAGCCATTTTGGCCATTCCCAAACCCTTTCTGTCCAGGTCTTACCAATTTCTTTCCATTTCTAACCTGGTTTTGCCCTTTCCTCACTTGGTTTAAACCATTTTTGGCCCTTTCTAACGCATTTTAAGTCTTTTTTGGCTATTTCTAAACAATTGCTGGTCATTCTTATTTTTGCCAATTTCTTACCATTTTTATGCATTTTTGACTAAGCCTGAACAGTTTCTTGCCATTTCTAGTTTGGTTTATGCTTTTCGTAGCTATTTCTAAAGTGGTTTCGACTATTTCTAACCCTTTTTTACCCACTTCTATCTCTATTTTACTCATTTTGGCCATTTCCAAACCATTTATGTCCTGTTCTTACCAATTGATTTCTGTTTCCAAACCATTTTTGCCCTTTCCTAACTTGTTTTAAACCATTTTTGGCCCTTTCTAAACCATTTTAAGTCTTTTTCGGCTATTTCTAAACAATTGCTGGTCATTCTTATCTTATTTTTGCCCATTTCTTGCCAGTTTTAAGCCATTTTATGGCAATTTCTTAACTATTTATGAAAGTTTCTAGCCTGTTTTAAGCTTTTCTTAGCTATTTCTATACTGGCTTGAGCTATTTCTAAACCTTTATTGCAGAATACTGACTCTTTTTAAGCCATTTTGGCCATTTTCAAACCATTTTTCAACTGTTCTTACCAATTTCTTTCTATTTCTAACCTGGTTTTGCCCTTTCCTGACTTGGTTTACACCATTTTTGTCTCTTTCTGACCCTTTTAAGTTTTTTTTGGCTATTTCTAAACAATTGCTGGTCATTCTTACCTTATTTTTGCCCATTTCTTTCCCATTTGAAGCCATTTTTGGCAATTTCTCAACTATATATGGAAGTTTCTAGCCTGGTTTAACCTTTTCTTATCTATTTCTAAACTGGCTTGAGCTATTTCTAACCCTTTTTTGCACAATACTGACTCTTTTTAAGTCATTTTGGCCATTCCCAAACCCTTTCTGTCCAGTTCTTACCTTTTTTTTTTCTGTTCCTAACACAGCTTTTGCCCTTTCCTAACTTGGTTTAAACCATTTTTGGCCCTTTCTAAACCATTGTAAGTCTTTTTCGGCTATTTCTAAACAATTGCTTGTCATTCTTATCTTATTTTTGCCCATTTCTTGCAGGTTTTATTCCATTTTTGGCTAAATCTGAACTATTTATGGAAGTTTCTAGCCTGGTTTAAGCTTTTCTTACCTATTTCTAAACTGGCTTGAGCTATATCTAACCCTTTTTTTGCGCAATACTGACTCTTTTTAAGCCGTTTTGGCCATTCCCAAACCCTTTCTGTCCAGTTCTTACCAATTTCTTTCTGTTTCTAAACCATTTTTGCCATTTTCTAACCTGGTTTAAACAATTTTTGGCTCTTTCTGACCCTTTTTTTTGGCTATTTCTAAACAATTGCTGGTCATTCTTACCTTATTTTTGCCCATTTCTTGCCCATTTGAAGCCATTTTTGGCAATTTCTGAACTATTTATGGAAGTTTCTAGTCTGGTTTAAGCTTTTCTTAGCTATTTCTGAACTTTCATGAGCTATATCTAACCCTTTTTTTTGCGCAATACTGACACTTTTTAAGCAGTTTTGGCCATTCCCAAACCCTTTCTGTCCAGTTCTTACCAATTTCTTTCTATTTCTAACCTGGTTTTGCCCTTTCCTGACTTGGTTTAAACCATTTTTTGCTTCTTTATAACCCATTTTAAATCTTTTTTGGCTATTTCTAAACAATTGCTGGTCATTCTTATTTTATTTTTGCCTATTTCTTGCCCATTTGAAGCCATTTTTGGCAATTTCTGAACTTTTTATGGAAGTTTCTAACCTGGTTTAAGCTTTTCTTACCTATTTCTAAACTGGCTTGAGCTATATCTCTTTTTTTTGCACAATACTGACTCTTTTTAAGCCATTTTGGCCATTCCCAAACCCTTTCTGTCCAGGTCTTACCAATTTCTTTCTATTTCTAACCTGGTTTTGCCCTTTCCTCACATGGTTTAAACCATTTTTGGCCCTTTCTAACCCATTTTAAGTCTGTTTTGGCTATTTCTAAACAATTGCTGGTCATTCTTATCTTATTTTTGCATATTTCTTACCAGTTTTATGCCATTTTTGACTAAGTCTGAACAGTTTCTTGCCATTTCTAGTTTGGTTTTCGCTTTTCGTAGCTATTTCTAAAGTGGTTTAGACTATTTCTAACCCTTTTTTGCCCACTTCTATCTCTTCTTAAGTCGTTTTGGCCATTTCCAAACCATTTTTGTCCATTTCCTACTAATTTCCTGTCATTTCTAACCCATTTTTGCCCTTTCCTCACTTGGTTTAAACCATTTTTGGCTTTTTCTAACCCATTTTAAGTCTTTTTTGTGGCTATTTCTAAGCAACTGCTGGTCATTCTTGTCTTATTTTTGGACATTTCTTGCAGGTTTTATTCCATTCTTGGCTAAGTCTGAATTATTTATGGAAGTTTCTAGCCTGGTTTAAGCTTTTCTTACCTATTTCTAAACAATTGCTGGTCATTCTTACCTTATTTTTGCCCATTTTTTGTAGGTTTTATTCCTTTTTTGGCAATTTCTGAACTATTTATGGAAGTTTCTAGCCTGCTTTAAGCTTTTCTTGCCTATTTCTAAACTGGCTTGAGCTATATCTAACCCTTTTTTGCGCAATACTGACTCTTTTTAAGCCATTTTGGCCATTCCCAAACTCTTTCTGTACAGTTCTTACCAATTTCTTTTCTGTTCGTAACTCAGTTTTTGCCCCTTCCTGACTTGGTTTAAACCATTTTTGGCCCTTTCTAAACCATTTTAAGTCTTATTTGGCTATTTCTAAGCAATTGCTGGTCATTCTTATCTTATTTTTGCCCATTTCTTGCCAGTTTTAAGCCATTTTCGGCAATTTCTGAACTATTTATGGAAGTTTCTAGCCTGGTTTAAGCTTTTCTTAGCTATTTCTAAACTGGCTTGAGCTATTTCTAACCCTTTTTTGCGCAACACTGACTCTTTTTAAGCCGTTTTGGCCATTCCCAAACCATTTCTCAACATTTCTTACCAATTTATTTCTATTTCTAAACCATTTTTGCCCTTTCCTGACTTGGTTTAAGCCATTTTTGCTTCTTTATAACCCATTTTAAATCTTTTTTGGCTATTTCTAAGCAACTGCTGGTTATTCTTATTTTTGCCCATTTCTTGCTGGTTTTATTCCTTTTTTGGCAATTTCTGAACTATTTATGGAAGTTTCTAGCCTGGTTTAAGCTTTTCTTACCTATTTCTAAATTGGCTTGAGCTATATCTAACCCTTTTTTTGCACAATACTGACTCTTTTTAAGCCATTTTGGCCATTCCCAAACCCTTTCTGTCCAGGTCTTACCAATTTCTTTCCATTTCTAACCTGGTTTTGCCCTTTCCTCACTTGGTTTAAACCATTTTTGGCCCTTTCTAACACATTTTAAGTCTTTTTTGGCTATTTCTAAACAATTGCTGGTCATTCTTATCTTATTTTTGCCAATTTCTTACCATTTTTATGCATTTTTGACTAAGTCTGAACAGTGTCTTGCCATTTCTAGTTTGGTTTAAGCTTTTCGTAGCTATTTCTAAAGTGGTTTAGACTAGTTCTAACCCTTTTTTGCCATTTGTGAAAAGAAAATGTGCTCATTTGATTTTGGGTGGTTGTTTATTCATATCTCCTTTAATATTTCAAAGCCAGCCATAAGGTGCTGACAGATTACAAGCTTTATGAAATATCAATGTAATTATTTAGACTTTCATGCTTCTTTGTGCAGATGTGAAAGAATAAATACCCATAAAGTCTCAGAAGTGACACTTATCCTGGGCTGAGTCGTGGTAGCGATGTGGTTTTCTCCCCTGACCTGTCCCAGATAACTGGAACTATAGATGCTTGTCACTCCAGGCAATGTATTGTTCCCTCTGGTTTGTGCTCTGTGGAGAGATGAGGTTATTGTGCAGCCCTGAAACTCTTGGGCTTCAACCTTTGGGGTCCCACTCAACCTCACATGAGATTCAAACAGCTTGTTTCTTAACATGCCCTGGAGAATGTTACTAAATCACAGAATCACACAGTGCTTTGGGTTAGAAGGGACTTTAAAGCTCACCTAGTTCCACCCCACCTACCTTCCACTAGCCCAGGCTGCTTGAAGCTGGTTGCTGTGTTAGTAGAACAAGTCCACCTGGTTCCTGGTGTGGTGTTTTATTTATTTATTTAAGTATATTTTCTGTCTTAAATCTAAAACTGAAAGGTCAGAGTCCGATGGGAAGAGGGGTAAAAAGCAGAATTACAGGAATGCAAGAATTAACGTGTGGATGCTTGTGTCAGTTTTAAGCTCAGCAGGTCTGTGGCTGAACTGTGCCACAGCGTTTAAACTGTGATGCTTGGATCTAAACGGTTGTAATTCCTTGTCTTCAAACAGAGAGAATGTGAGGTCGAGGAAGGAGGTGTTGGAATGAGCTTGACTCAAGAGAACGCTGGGAGGAAGGAGGAGGGTGGGAAGTGAGAGATGATAACCCCAGCTCTGAGAGAAGAGCTCGCAAAACCAGGTGAGGTTCTGCAAAGAGCAGATGGTGGCCCAGGCTTTGAAGTCTTAGTGGTGGCCTTTTAGCAAGCCAAGTGACAGACGGTGTTCTTTGTTAGAGGTGCTGCTGTGGACCCTCAGTCATGGCAGGCTCTGAGCAGGGGCAGGAGAGGGCTTAGGCAGGGGCCGTTGGTACCTGCTCATTTCAGGGAGGAACCTGCAGCTGGGTAATACACCCGAGTGTGATGCACTCTGAGTGTGGTGAGTGTATCAGAGTTCAAAGGGTTTAATGTAGCTGCTAAGCAGCTTGGGAGAGAAGATGATAGTCCCACATGCCTTTAGCTCCTTTAGGGTGTGCGTTCCTCTAAGACTACTTAAAGATCAGCTTTGCCTCTGCTTTTACTTCTGTTTCAAACTTTGTTACTGAAACTTTATTTGCAGAGAAGAAGGTAGTTCAAATGAACTTTACCAATCCACTGCTGATCAGATGAGTGGCCTTCCAACAAGCTGTAGAGAACTTAATGGCCTTTTCAAACCAAAGGAGGACAAGCTTGAGAAGAGCTGGCCTGAGGGCCCTGCAGTTCAGAAGCCTCAGTTCTGAGTGGCAGAGCCAGGAGAAGGGTGATGGGAGCTTCTGTTCAGTTGGAGACTGAAGGCAGTTTAGTTTAATTTATTTTATTTCTTAGGATGAGAATGTGTTGAATGGGTGTTTTTGCACTGGCATTAGTACAGCTATAAAATAAAGAGCCATTCATTACATTTGTAGTGCGAAGGAGCAAAGTGAAGGCTTGGCAAGGAGTGGCAGTGACTTTCGTCTCCTCTTTGTGTGCATCATGGTGCTGCTGGGACCAGTGGAGAGGTTATAGGGGGCTGGTTCAAAACATCTTTTCAGTTTCAACTCTGAAGGCTGCAATGTGGCAGGGAGCCTGCAGTGTGCTGCAGAGCAGCCGCAGCACTGTTACAACCTTAGATTTCTTGTTTATTCATTTATTTAGTTCCTAGTGTCTGTGTTTGATCCAGAAGTCTCATTGTTCTGCCTGCCTGCAGGCGGTTGAGGGGACTGGTGGTTCTGGCAGGCGTGGAGTGGGCTGCTGGAGACAGGGCTGTCTAGAAGTGGGCAATGGGGAGGGAAGCGTTCTTGTCTGCAGCAAGTCCCCTGCTTGTTAGGTTGGAGGGGCTGCTGCCCCTATGGAAGGGTGCACCAAGTCCCCCCAGGCAGCTCAGGTGTTGCTTTGCCACAGAGGGGCCTGAGATGGGCTGGTGAGACTGCCCTGGCTGTTCTGTGGTGCAGAGCCTGTGCTGGCTCTGTGTTGTGCTGTGTAGTCACAGGGGTGTTTCACACCGGTTCACTTTCTGACCGCATCTGTATTGGTTTGGTTTTGGGCGGTGAATGAAACTGTGCTTTTCTGATGGTCTGTAGAAGTGGCCACTTGGAGAAGGAAAGCAGCGCTGGAGGGAAGGTCACCTTCCTGCTGTAATTTTTTTGGACTGCAGTCCTGCAGACCTTTCTGATATCTTCTGTCCTGGTTTGAGTTCATGGAAGCAAGTCCTTCCACAAATCACGAGACTTTTGTGGTTTTTGATAGCACTTTCTTGAAGACTGAGCAGAGCTAGGAATGAGGCTGGGTGTTTCTCCATCATGCTTGGGCAATCTGAAAACTTCCACTGCCCAGATTCCACTTCTTTCTATATTTGTGTAAAATAGTGATATAGTTTGAGCAGGTTCCTTTCAACAACAGTATTTCTTGTTTTCCTTACTAATTTTCTAGCTTTATCAGACCATTGTCTTTTGGGTGGTGGTTCTAGTGCAGCAGTTGAGTTACCCCTTTAAAAAATGCACCTTAAATCAGTGGTGATGGGTTACTGCTGTGTGTCAGTGATTTCAGCTCAGGCTCTTTTAAACTGCACTCTTGCAGAAAACTGGGATCTTTTTTGCCTGTAAAGAGTCTCCTAGTGTGGAGTTTCCCTTTCTGCATAAGTGTCAGCTTTAACAAATAATCAGTGCTTCAAACAAGGCAGCTTTTATTCAAGGAGATGGCTTGATAGATGCACACCGATTTGCCAGCTCTGTGTTACTTGGAAGAAAAGCAGGAGAGATGATGTGATGCAGCCAAATGCAGTTTTGCGTTTGGCTGTCCCTCCTAGTGTCGGTCAGAAGTTGCCACAGGGTCTTCTGGGTCTCATCCGGTCATAGATAAAAGTGTCCCCAGTATTGCATTTGGCTTTTGAGTCTATAAATTCCATGTTAGAAGTGCTGATGCCTTTCTCCAGGAGAGGATTGGAGGATCGGCCGTATGAAATACCAAGGCTTTTTTGGCTTGCAGTAGTTCTTTCTTCCGTGCTGTGTAGGGGTTTATTCATTTAGGGAGGCAAAGGCTGGAATACTGTCCACTCCCACAGAGCTGGATGGGGAGAGGGAGCTTCAGGACGTAGGAGCAGCCTGACACTGATGTCCCCAAAGCCCTGCTTAATGTGGCAATTGGCCTCGTTGCCATGTAACAGGGGGTTCCCACTGGTTGCTCCTGCAGCCACTTCCCCTGTGCTGTCCATAGAGTCTCCTGGAGAGTCGCTTCAGGGGACTGGTCAGGCTCAAACTGCCTGTGTCCTAGCCCCCAGCAAGGCTAGAACCAGTGTGAGGAGACAGGAGTGTCCTCAGCCACGTGGGCATCTGCATCTTCACACAGTTTAATTTTTAGCTGGTGCAGCTCTCACTGTAGTTCGTGGCTCAGTGTCCTGGGAGCTGTGGGGGACTCTGGGGCACAGTCACACTCCCCTGGGACCTCACCATGCGAGAGACACATGGTGACATACGGGCAGGCTCCCTGTGCTACTTGCTGTAGGAGATGAAGGGCAGTTCTGCTGAGCAGAAGGCTTTTCTCCCCTGTTAATTTCATGCTGATTGGCAGGAAGGAGACTTGATACCTAAAAGTTGATTTTTCTCCTGAAAGTGTTAATATAAATGTCAGCCTAAAGCAGTCAGTTGAGATGTGCTGGTGTGGGGACAGCCAGGCCATCGATGTGTAAGTGCTGCAGTGTGAATGACCCAGTCGGGCTTCTCAAATCCCTCTTATTTTTATGTTGGTTTTTGAAGTGACTTTTAATCCTTCAGACATATTGGTCCCTAGGCCCTTTTTTCAAAGAGGAAAAAGACCCCAGCTCGAGCAGTTTTGGTAATAATAGTACTTAGTGCTTAAGAAGTGCTGTGGAATTAATCTCCCTGCGCCAGTAAATTGAAATGAAGTTGTATTGATCTTGGTTGCGGAGCAGGAAGGTGACGTGAAATCAGCTTTCCTCTGGGCATAACGCAGCGGCTCCCTCTCTGCAGCTCCTTCATGGCCAGTGAAGGTGGAATTGTTGAGCCTGTGAAGTCTGGGTTCAAGCTGAGCCCTGCATTGTGGTTCGCTGCCTCTGCCCTCCCTGCTGAATCAGATGTTGTCCTCCAGGCTGGTCAGACCTACCAAGTAGCAGGTTCTGGGGAAAAGTCTGTTGTGGGATGATGGCTTAGGGATGGGGGGAGATGCTTCTGGTTCCCTGTCCTGCTCCTTCCCACATCCTGTCCCCCTGGGGTCAGCGAGGTGTTCCACGTCACTGCGCTAGACCTGTTGGTCTGCCTTCCTGTCACATGGAGAAGTCTTCTGGCCACCCTCTGTTGATTCAGACAGGACAGAACAATAGAAATAAATAGCCGGTGAGGAGAAAGTGTTCCAAGTTGTCTGAAGTCCTTTGGACAGCCATGGCCTTTGCTCCTCTGTGCTCCCAGAAGGAAATGGAGAATACTGTGGGTGGGCACTGGGTACCTTGGGCCACCTTGGGCCAACGGGAAAGAGCAGCGTTGAGGCTGTGATGCTGTACGATTTGGTGTACCGATTGGCATGTTTTGTGTTAGAGTTATTGCATGTTACTGCATGAGTGATTTGTGTTAGAGTTATTGCATGAGTGAACACATGACCGTGGCCAAGAGCTGGGAATCGTATTTTCTGTTGGAGCATGGAATCGAATTTTCTGTTGTTTTTTCCTGTTATTCTGCTGTCTGCTAAAATAACCCCTGCCTCCTGCGGTACACAGCAGGAGCAGAACACCACACAGAGGAGTGGGAAGGTTTCATCAGCACTGTGAGGTCCCTGAAACAAAGATACTGCAGTCTGTCATTGCAGTGGAATGGGCAGACGAGGGCATTTGAATGTGTTGTTGTGGGACTGTGAGCACAGTCTAGTGGGGATGGGATGGAGCAGCCCTGAGGAGAAGGACTTGGGGTTTTGGGTGACGAGAATCTCCCCGTGACCTGGCTTGAGTGTGTGCTTGAGCCCAGAACCCCCCTGTGTGCTGGGCTGCATCCCCCCCCCAGGGCGTGAGGAGCAGGTCAAGGGAGATCTCAGGCACAAGTTCTTCCCTGTGAGGGTGGTAAGGCCTTCAGCATTGGTGTTCAATAAACTGTGGCAATCACCACAGCGAGCCTGGCCTGTGCCAACAAATGTGTCTTTTGCTGGAGGTCAGCTCTGATGCAGTTCTACTGTGGGACAGGGGCTCTGTTCCACTCTGTCCCTGTGCTGTTCCTGAAGCCTGGGGCAGTGTTACTTGTGTGCCCCTTTAATTTGCAAGTCGGTGGAGGATGGGTTTGAAAGGGAGCAGGTGGCTCCCCCTTCCTGCCTGGACTCCTCCTCTTCCAAGAGCTGATGGAGCCCATGGGTGTGGGATGGTCGGATGTGAGCTGGGTGGGTGGGCTCCACATCTGGGAGACTGAGGAGGTGCCACCTTCCCTAGAGCTGAGTCCTGTGTCAGACTGGCTGGGAAGCAGTGGAAGGAGGAATTGGGGAGGCAGGAGACACACACCTCTCCGTGTACTGCCCTGCAATTCCCACTTGGTAGAGGTTTGGTTCCCCCTGGAGATCACTGTCTGAGATTGCGTGTGGCTCCTGGTGCTCTAGAGAACGTGGGCTGGCCCATCTTGTGCAAAGCCACCGAGGTGCAAAGCAAAATGAGTATCTTTGGTTTGAAACTGGACCGTTTTTCTTACTCCAGGTACCTTCATCGCCACCAATTCAGTTGCAATCTCAGTGAGTGAAAAGTGATGACTTGGTAACCGTTGCCTTCCTAAAGCAGTCTCTAATAGATGACTTTCCATTCTAGTCAGTAAAGTGACCCCTCTTCTTAGGGGAATGACTTTGTTAGCTCTCTAAAGGCAATGAGCTCTGCCTGGGTGGGAGCGGTGAGCAGCTCCAGCGGTGTTTACTCACTGGGCTGCCAAGGGAGGGTTTTGCCAGGCTGGGAGAGTGCAGGATGGGGTTGGTGAGAGACACTCAGCAAAACCAAAAGCAGTGTCGTGAAAGTGCGCTGTGTGGGAGGACATGGAGGTTATTCTTTGAGCTCTTTTGTCTTGCCAGCTAACTCATACGATGTGGCTTGCGCTTCCTCTCGTATTCACGCCTTCCCCAGGGACCTGCTTGCCAGAAATACCCCTTCCATTCCGAAGCCTGAGTGTGCATGCAAACCCAGCCAAATTCCTCCTTGTCCTGGGTTCAGCAGTAGCAGTCATGTTTCTCCTTCTTGGTAGCTGGTGCAGTGCTGTGTTTTGCTTTTCGGCCTGGGAACAGAGCCAATAGCGATGTTTTGGTTTGGCCAAGGACTTTGTGAGCCTCATGCTCTGCCAGGGAGGAGGGGAAGCCAGGAGGAAGCAGAGACAGGACACCTGACCCAAACTGACCAAAGAGGTATTCCATACCACAGCACGTCATGCCCAGGATGTAACTGGGAGTTAGCTGGAAGGGCTGGGAGACTGCAGGGTTGGAAGAGGGTTGGTGCTTGGTCGGGCTTGGGGGGCGAGTTACCGGTTGGCTGGTGGTGAGGTGGTGTATTCTCTTCCCTTGTTATTTCCTTTAGCATTATTATTATTGGTGGTAGCAGTAGTGATCTGTGTTATACCTTAGTTACTAAACTGTTCTTATCTCAACCCGTGGGAGTTGCATTCTTTTCGATTCTGCTCTCCATCCCTCCGGGAGTAGGGGGAGGGAAAGAAGGGGGGGAGTGAGTGAACGAGTTACCTGACTGGGTTTAAACCACGACACTCCTGAATCCCACTTTTTCTATTTCATAGTCTTTAAGTTTTAACAATGGAAATACTTCATGAGGATATTGAAATGGCAGCATTAGTGCAGAAGGACAGCAGAATTTTGGAGAGAATTTTGGGGAAGCTGTGTCCCATGTTAGTGTTAGATGTAAGCATTAGACACTGGTCATCCGGTGAAGTTTGCATTCTGAAATGTTAATTGGGGCTCTTGATGGGCTTTCATCATATCCTGGCTTGAACAAACACAGCAAATAGGTAAGTTTTTGCTGCTTTTCTTCAGAGCAATTTAATGGCTGGGAAGGAAAATGTACTGCTTGTGTCTTTTGTCTTCCTTTTTTTTCATGTTATCAGGTAGCAGTTGTGCATTTAATTCTGCAGTGGTGACTGGACTGGTAGGGAGAGGATTGCCGTGCATTTTGTCCCTCTGTCCCTACACAGCAGATACATCATAAACAGCAAATAGAAAGCGATAGCGTTGTCGGAGCGAGGAATTTTGCTCCTGATATTGCACTGCAGACCATTTAACACTGTTCCCCTTCAAAATGACCCACTCGGTATTTCTTAGCAGTAGCAGCAGCCTGTCTCTGGAGTAGGGGACTGAGCACAGTCCAAGTCTTAAAATGTTCATAGAAAATGCTGATTGCAGATACACTAGTAATATCTACAGCTGTCACAGCATATGCTGCCTTTTTTTCTATCTAGATTTTGTCAATAATGCTGTATTCCTCTTAGAGAGAGATCAGTTCCCTGGCTGAACGTGAGCATACTGAACTGGAAGAAAGGGAACAAGATCAAGATGTGGAGCCACCCATTGTTGGTCCTGTAGATCTAGAGCAGAACAAACTTGATCCTCTGGAAGGTTTGGAGGAAGCCACCAAAATATGCTTCTTGGTACTTAATTTTACCTCCTTTTACCTTTCTTTGAATTTGCTGGTTGCATAAAATATTTGGTAGTCTATATGGCTGTTTTTCTTGTAAGTTCACAAAATATGGGTCTATGATTTCAGAGTATTGTTATGTAAAGGTAATAAATTATATCTGCAGTCATGAACACTACAAGATTGTTGACGCAGGAGTCACGGACAACGCAGAGACGATCAATGTGATCAAGCGATTGCCAAATTTATTACAAAGCCTTAACTCCTTGTATACTATTTCTTACATGCACTTACAGTGATTTGGCATATTATGATTAGATATATGTCTTGAAGACCCTTAGTGACTAACATATAATTGGTCAAACACAGGTGTGAGAACTCAACCTCGAAAGCTTGCCAACAGTCCACAGTTCTCATTAGCTCAGTGAATTCCAGCTTCTTTCTTGCTTGCTTAAGCTTCTTCGGGCCTCTCATGGCCTTGTTGTATCTTTCAGGATTATTCAGAATTTATGTACTAATTATCCATTCTCCTTTGAGAACACTGCCTCCACATCTCCCCCTTTTTGTTTTATATATGTTTTGGGTGACCCTACTTGAGCAGCAGATTTGGGCTAGATCATATCTTCAACATATGCCAACTACAGGCTGCTGGGCCTGCCCCTTTTTCCTGCTGTATGGTTCTCTGATAACAGGGGAGGCCATCCTTCACATCAAGGTCTGGCATGGCATGTGTCCCCACCGCTCCATGCCTGCTGGGTTGCAGCCAACAGCAGAGCTAAAGGTTCTTCTTGGTGGCAAACACAGAGGCCAACCCAGTCTTGCCCTTGACTGTGGTAGCAGGCATTTTGTCAGCCTCAGTCCTTGCACCTTGTTTTCAATGCAGAGTTTCACATGCTTCATCCAGTACCAAGTCGCTACTACAGCAAGGCACACACAAATTTACATTAGCAGAGTAACTATTACAGGGTGCAGCAGCATGTTGAAGATGCTGATGGCAGCGAGGGTCTAGCCAAAGAAATTTCTTACCACTGGAATTCTCCCACCTCTTAATTTGTTCCATCATCTGCTTTATAACACTATCCGTGTATTAGAATCTTTCCAGCTTTTGCCTTAGCATTTTCTAGCAGCTACTTCAAATTTCCATCCTCTAACATCTCTTTTACAAGTGACAAATCTATATAATACAAGGTGTGGTTTCTTATTAGCGACTGGCTAGTAAATACAGGTGGTTTTATACACAAAATCACAGCCTCTAATAATAGCTACTTTACAAGCACACATATTCAAGCAGTTACTTTTCAGTTGCCCCCAAGTGACGTTTTGCAATCATTAGATTTTCTCTTCCTCTATCTCATTCTGCTTGGGATATTCATGGTCAGCTCCTGTAGCTGAGGCATCAGGTTTTTCCATTTGTCTGTCCAGCTCATGGCAAGGCTTGACAAACTTTGCAGGCAGTCGCCATGGACCTGTAGGCAGGAGGACACAAATATACCCCCTCCCCCAGGTTATCCGTTCTTGAGAAGCAGACAGGTTAAACTGCACGTTGTTAACTGGCGAGGAGTTTGCTGCATCATTGCCTTTGTTTTTGTTTTTTTTTTAATCCAAAGTTGCTCACCCTACAAACCCCAGCCTGCTCAGCAGCAGCTACAGCTGCCTGCCTGCTTCAGCAGCAACCATAAACACCTGCTGGCAACCGCACTTTTGCATTAACCCTTTCATGCCCGAAGTGTTAAACTGCTCCCCGTTAAAAACTTTTACATGAACCCAACAGCAAAAAAAACACACAGAACACCGTCTGCCCTCAACACACGCACACACACACGCGTATGGGATCCCACAAGCACACACCACACAACTACAATATTTGAAGCACAAAATCCAGACAATCATTACTCCCACTACAGTCCCACGTACAGAACGTGGCACAAGGACCCTGTGGAGACTAACAGCAAACCAGCTCCGAGAAGCATCGTTGCAGTGCGAGGTGGCAGGCTCAACCTTAGCGGGCTTCCCCACAGAGGCTCTGCCTCCCCCACATCGTATGAGGCTTGGGCTTTTATACTGACCAAAATGCACACTCATTCCGACACAGGTGGCCAGACTGTGCTGGAAGAAGTGGCCAGCAGTATCTACAAAGGTCTCCAAAGGTTGATAGAAACCTGGACATACTTATTTACTTATTTTTACCAACTTCTAGGACATGGGTATCACAGAGAAACTGTATGGGCTCCCCCTGTCAATTGCAAGAAAAAATCATAACATATACAGCTTGAGTATAAGAGGATTTTAACGCATACGTGGTCACTGCTTGTCAGGCCTCCTTAACTATTTTGAGATCAAGAGCTTCCCACTCTTTAGCCCCCTGCTGTGTAGTAAACACAGGATATGCAGAGAGGCCCATTGCAGAAAATTCACCAGTAATGATCACATCTTTGATTAAACATTGTTGCAGCTGAGCATCTCCAGGGCCAGCGGAGTCTGAGCAGACCGACCTGGGAGACAAAGAGTCAGAGTCTGGAAGCAGAGGATATAAATCTGGCTCGGATTCAGGGGATTCGGGGGCTTATCCTGGGCCGAACTCAGGGTCTCCGTTGCTCGCAGCTGTGTCTTTCTTATCAGATGTCTCTCGTTCGGTATGTGGCCATCTGCAGACCTGGCTCCTCCATAACTGAGTTAAAAATTTCCACTCTAGGGCATAGTGGGCTGGGGAGGCTCGCGGTTCCTTTAAATCTCCCGCTCGCGCATGATCTCTATTTTCTACTGCGTGCTTCAAAGTGGTGCCGCAATCGATCCGGCGCCGAGGAGCCGCCCTCTTTCTTTTGGATTCCTCTACATTCATCATGCGTATCCCTTCTAATATACTTTCTCTGTCCTGTTTAAAGTCCCTACTTTCGGAACTGGGGTGGTGGGGGAGCAGGGGGTTACACCTCCTCCGCGGCACCTTCTGATGGAGGGGGAGAAAAGGAAGGGGGGGGAAACCCTGTACTCCCGTGAGTTGGGGGAAACGAGTTGTAATCTTCCCCCGGTTTCAACCGACCGGGGACGTCTGTTCCTAGTTTCTCCGTTGCTACCGCGGCAGTTTTCTTTTCTGCCTTGTATCTTTTTATACAGTTTATTACTTCTCTCTGTGGTTTACCGAGTTTCTTTGCCGTTTTATTATCATTGAGCATTGAGTCAAATAGTTCATCACCAAAACTTTTGCCACTCACTCTCCTCAAATATTGTATTAGGATCTACAAAAAATCCCTTAGCCTTCCCTAGCCACTAGACCTGCTAGCTGCTTTAGAGTCTCAGGCTCAATTCCCTGCTTTTATAAAAAGCACTGTAAAAAGTTCAGGGCTCAGTTCCCCGCTTTATAAGAAGCACTGTAATAAGTCCAGGGCTACCTCTCGGTCCATTTTCATGGCCGGCCTTTTCCGGATCGTCTTCTTCTGGGTCGTCCTGTAACCTCGGTCTCCGGATCTGCCTCCCGACGCAGCAGTGTCTGGTTTGCCCCAGCGGCGGACTCCTTTCGGTCAGTCCAAGCACCCAGGTCCGTCACGCCACTGCAGCAGCATTGCCCACGCTCCCCGGCCGCTGCCGCCGGCGCCGCTCACTCGCCGTTCCGGGTCCCTGATACTCAGGGCCCTGTATTCCGGGTCCCCGCTAACCGGGGCCCTGTAATCCAGGTCCCTGTTTGGGCACCATTTGTTAGCGGTGAGGAGAAGCAAGACACGCCAACCCAGTATGGGTGACAAGCAAACGTCTACTTTATTTGTGGCCCACTTCGCTTAAATCCGCGTGGTGTTTAGCCACGCCTCCTAGTCACAACAGTATTGGTTAGTTCTACACAGCTTCCTCCACATTCTCCTCCCACATCCGGTTTCCGGTTACCTGTGAGGCCTACACCTTGCTTTGCTCGCACAAGGCCTCTAAGGATCCATGGCCTTGCTCTTGGAGCCATTCTGCAACAATTATGTATCAGATTTGTTTCTTCCAGTTATTCACAAATAAGAAATAGACGGAGTCTAATGTTACTTTTCCTCATTGAGCCCTCAGCCCTGTGAGAGATGACTGATTTTCCTACACAATGTGTAATGAATGCAGAGGTTTGATCTTCAGGTAGAATAGTTAAGCTTGCTGAAGGCAAAGTGGTCACCGTCTAGATGTCTGCCCCCCTCATTAATTAAATTCAGAACAGCAGTATTTTCAAGTACTGCACTTTAGGGCAAAACAAAGTCATTGTCTTTTTTCTAAAGTGCTATAGTGTGAACTGCTGCAACTGAGAAGCAATTAGCAAATGTCTTAGACCTCTTGGAGCAACACATGGTCACCTGTCCATTGTCCCAGTTCCAGTGTTCTGATCCCACTATCAGAGCTTTACAGGCTGGAACTCACTTCTGCATGGAGTAGGCTGAATTTCACAAACATTGCTGCTGCTACAAATACTTTGTATCAGAAGAACCCCAACAAACAAAATTGAAAACACCCCACCCAAAACCCATAGTCATTTCAACTGGTAAGAAGTGGACCCATATCTCCCAAATGCGCAACCCGAACATGAGATTGTAAAGTTATTCTCTCCTTCTGTCTGGACTAGTGAACATTTGAAAAATTTGAGTGTGTCATAGATCATTTAAGTTGAGAAACTATGCCTACTTAGAAAAATTGTCATGTATAGCTACCAATTATTGTAAATTTGACAATTGTTCCCTCACCCCATTTTAGTAGTAGTGCGCAGGGACATGGGGTACCTGCTTTTTTTTCCCCTGATTCAACTCGTGTTAAACATGGTGCAACATGCCATAGCTATTGGCTCTTTTACAGACTATTCCCATAGTGTTTTGGGTATTTTTTTTTTTTCTTGGAAGCTCATTTTTTAGAGTTTGTGTCCAATAGATGTTGCTCGTTTTGTTTTCCAAAATATTTCCTCGGGTACCTCACTGAACAGACTCAAGATGAGGCCATTAAATTGGAACACTTCCAAACATTGATCTCTGAAATCAAGCCAAGATTTTAATTCATTCATTTAGAAACAACTTACAAAGTAGGCTTATTGAGTCTTGAATATTAGCATGAAAATGCTTTCAAACAATCTTGTTACCTCATTGCTGTAGGTTTTTAAAGACAGTGGCTTAAAGCATAACTGATACTTATTTAAGCAGGATGACAGGTTAGATGAACAAGTAGAGACCTTCCTAGTTTCTGTTGTCTGCAAAAGCGCATAGAGGAGTTATTTGTACCTAGAGTACATATATATATGCACATAAAGTGATCATACGTAATCTCCCATGAACTCAGGAGGGATTATTCTAATAAAGTTATTTAACCACCAAAAGCAAAAGACTTATGGTTACTATTTTGTATTAAAAAATGTATGATGGTGTTACTGCCATAAGAAGGGAGATGCTTTTCTCAATAGGTTCTGCATGACAAACGGTACCCTCATATATGTTAAACGTAATCTTAATGCTGTCTACCCTTTGTACAAAAATTTATTACTGTTATGGATTCTCTACAAGATAAGCAGTTCCAGTAATTTAAATTGCGTATGTTCGGAAACAGGTAACTAAGAAGTGCTAAATTATATACAAAAATACATCTATTAAAATAAATGTTGAAATGTTCTTTAAGGCACAAGATCAAATAAAGACGAGTGCCTAGAGATTGTTTTCTGATCAGCAGTATCTGTTTGCATAGCTCACTGCTACCCAGAAGGGAACAATTTGCATTGTGCATCTCATACGTGAGATTTCAGGTAAAGGTTGTCACCCAAGCACCCTTTAACAGATGAGGTCTTTGAGATCTTAAGAAGCTTGCCAGATTCATGTTTACTGTTCTCAAATGCCACTGAAAACAACTGTGATCTAATTATTAACCTGTCAGGCTTCTCAGTGAACTGCTAACAGGAACATTTGTGAATCATGATGACCCATGTAACACAACTTAAGGATGTTTTTTTTGGGGGGGAGGTGTTGTTTGTTTTTCATTTAGGTCTACAGAAATACCACTGATTCTTAAAACTGAAATGTAATAAGGGATTTCAAAGTGCTCTTTCTCCTATTGGAGAATGTGGGAGAAGAATGGACATCTTTCTGCTCAAGTTGCTTAGAAAGTGTTAGCTTAAAACAGAAGGCATAATCATGAACTCTGTCTCTAGGGCAAGCATTTGTTCTTGTCACATTGAAGTCTTTTGGATTAACATTTGCTGCTCTTTCTTTCACCCTCTTTTCTCTCTTTGAAGCAGTTCTAAGAATTGACATTCTGTGAAATGCCTGTTCATTCCTTGTTACAAATTTTAAATGCTGAAAATTTCAAGTTTGTTGCTTTTATACATTCTTAGTATTGGGATCTTTAATTTGGATAAGATTTCTTTGCATTTTAGAGACATAGATGTTTGCTACTAATATGTCCTGGGTTCAGCAGTAGCAGTCATTTTTCTCCTTCTTGGTAGCTGGTGCAGTGCTGTGTTTTGACTTTCAGCTCAGGAACAGAGCTGATGGCGATGTTTTGGTTTGGCCAAGGACTTTGTGAGCCTCATGCTCTGCCAGGGGGGAGGGGAAGCCAGGAGGAAGCAGAGACAGGACACCTGACCCAAACTGACCAAAGAGCTATTCCATACCACAGCACGTCATGCCCAGGATGTAACTGGGAGTTAGCCGGAAGGGCTGGGAGACGGCAGGGTTGGAGGAGGTATCGGTCGGAGCTTGGTCGGGCTTGGGGGGCGAGTTATCGGTCAGCTGGTGCTGAGGTGTTGTATTCTCTTCCCTTGTTATTTCCTTTATCATTATTATCATTGGTGGTAGCAGTAGTGATTTGTGTTATACCTTAGTTACTAAACTGTTCTTATCTCAACCCGTGGGAGTTGCATTCTTTTCGATTCTCCTCTCCGTCCCTCCGGGAGTAGGGGGAGGGCAAGAAGGGGGGGGGTGTGAGTGAACAAATTACCTGTCTGGGTTTAAACCACGACATAATACTACTACTGTAGCAGGAAAAAATAATAACACCATTTGTTCCCCATGTTGTTGTTAGGGATAATTTTTTTATGTTTACTTGCACTGAATTTTTTTTTTGTCCAGAGTAGCATATTTGTAGTTTTTTTGTCATAGAGGTGTTATGTTGTATAGAGAAAGATTGTTTAGAAAAATTCTTAGATTTATTCTGAAGAACAAGGTTTGCATGATTTCACTGGTGATAAATATCCTTAGCGAAGTCTATCTCTGTCTTGCTGTTAAACTTGTCAGGATTAAAGATTACAAAGATGCTGGTTTAGTGAAATTAGCAGGTTGGTGAATTAGCAGCCCCACCTGGGGAAAGGTGGGTAGACTGAGCATCTTACTATTTCCAAGTCTGTATTGGTCATTTGTTGTACATTTATTGGTCAACTTGTACATTTATAGCTTGTGGTCTAGTACAGTATGTGCTACCACCTGCCTAAACAAATAGGTGACAGGTCTGTGGATGCCAGGCTAGGGAATGAGTACTAAGGAAAGCAGTGAAAATCAGACTATGGATTTTAGCTGGAAGTAGCAGGGGAAGGGAAGGGACAGGTCAGGAAATGAGTATTCAAATTCAATTCATCTCACTTCTTATATAAAATGAAAAGTAACTTTCTGCAAAAGCAGTAAGGATAACATATGGCAGACTAGAAGCTCAGCCATATTCATAATGAGGTCACAGACAGAATAAGGTTGCTTTAGCTAAATAAGGCCGAAATGAATGTTCCCGTAATTTCTTTATTTTGAGATGGTACAAAGCCAACTTTCCGTTCATTGTCTCTATGCCATCTCTGGTATACTAGAACCCTTTGTAAAGGGAATAATGTAATCTCAGAGCATAGTAGTGGTCTGAGTTTATTAGTCATATAGAAATACTTGTTTTAGGTCTTGGTATGCAGCTGTATTATAGATTAGTTGCAGAAAAATAATTTTGGGGAACAGCATATACTTAAGCATTTTGGGTAGCCTTTCTTCAGGTAGAAAGTCATCTATTCTGTAAGCAGACACACTCTTTTGACTGGTGACTACAAATATTCATACAATGAATAATTTTCCTTATTAGGGCTTAAGATCTCAAATGATACAGAGTCTAATTTTACCTAATGAGAAAACAGAAGCTTAAATGAGCCACTAAAATAAAAAACCTGTTTTGAGAAGAGCACTGAATGCATGCTTTTGATGCTTCTTTAAACTGCATTTTTGGTGGTTTCATCTCTGTATTTTACAGATGTGGCTTCCTGGTGGGCTGGTCATTTATGCCATGGAACAGCTTATAAACTAACTTTTCATTTTATTGCCGTAAATAAGCTGGGTTTCAAACTCTACAAATGATTAGATGATCACTAGAAAAAGAAGTTTCTTTTCTGAGATTTTAGTCATTTTTAAGATGTGTAGTGTACACTCAGAAGTAAACATGTATCGATGTCTAAGAAGCCCAGCTGTGCTTTGTAGGCATAATACAATAAAATAAATTCTTGAAGAGGCTTTGAACCAGTGTTCCTGTTCATTTTACTCCAGTCCACCCTGGGACCAGTATTTCTTTCCAAGAAATAAGATAATTTTAGAAAGTATTTTCACAATGAGAAATTGAAAGTTGTTTAGCACAGGTGTTTCTGTGGTTTGGTTTAAAAGAGGAATATATAGCTTTGAAAACTGTACTTCAACCTGCTTACAATGTAGTTTTGGGTTACAATATAAACCAATAAAGTTGCATGGCTCAAGATGCTCTAAAATGCTAGGTTTCTTTTCTAATATTATTGGTGCTCCTTTGTCATGTATGTGTATATATATGCTTCTGAATCCACCAAGGAGAACTTTTTCCTACCTAAACCCTGTGAAAAAATAACTATGTAATTATTAGAAAGCTAGTGGGAAGTTTAGAAAAGCTGTCTCCCAAGTTGAAACTCAGCAAAGACAAGACTCCGTAAGATGAGAACGGATCAGATAGACATATTTTAAAAGTTGTGTAAGTTGTAAGATTACTTCTCATACAAATTTTCAGAAGAAAGCTGCAGTACATTTAAGAATACAAATGTAAAGCAAGAGTCCTTTTGCAGATGTATATAATCTACAGCAATATATGTTTATGTTATGAAGCTATAGAAATGCATGATACTAAACATGGACATGAACCTTTTGTATAGTTTTTAAAAAAGGAATAAACAATTTTTATTATGTTGTTTGGTTTGTTTTTTTCTTCGTAAGTACTGTAGAATTCAGTATTTCTGTGAAATTATTAAACTGACTTAATGAATTCCATGGCATGAATTAGGTTTTTTATTTAATGGTTACTATCAAACAGATTTGTTTTCCTCTCTGTCCGCATCTAGATACATAGCACACTATATCCTCTTCTGAATTCTTTTATTGGAACAGTTCTGCCTTGAAGTCAGATTCGGTACATGTGTTATTTTACTTTGGATTTAAGATCTCAAAAAATTCGAAAGATCATTGAAGATGCAAGTTTATGTAAACTGGGAGGGTTTCTTTATGAAGTTGGTGACTTGTTCCTATCATATGGGGACATTTAAGCATGCATTTCTCTGGGTACTTGAAGGCAGTATATCAATGAAATGGTTGTCATATTGCATTTTCCAATCTTGACATTAATGGCAATTATACATGTTTATCAAAAACCTAACCTTAACTTCTAAATTCCAGTTTAAAAAATTGAGTTGTCTTTCAAACAATAGTGTACTGGTTTGGGGTTTTTTAGGGGTGTTTTGGTGGTTGTGGTTTGGGAGTTTAGGGTTTTTTGTGGTTTTGTCTTGGAGGAGGAAAAAAACCCCACAAGGTTACCAGATGTAGGATGGGACTGACAACTTGTGATGACTATCACTCCAATCTGTCATTTTTGAAAACATATTTGTATGGCCTGTTTCAGTAGAAGTGAATTCTGGTTGCAGCTCAGTTACAGTGTATTTCCAATTTGCAAAAAGTGGATTTCCTGGTGTCAGCTAGATCATGCGCTCTGTGCTGCAGCAGGATTGCGTATGTGCTGCTGCGAAATGTGAAATCAGAGCAGAGCTAGACCTCCCCTGAGAAACACAGGCTATAAATTGTAAAACTTTTAAATGAAGGGCTAGAAGAAAATGCTTACCTTAGGTTAGGGTTAATTGGTTTTGGTACAAAGAGTTTTATGTCCGTAACTGTCTATCTGTCCTCTTCCTGATTTCTCTAATGTTGTTTTGCATTGGGGTAAGTTTGTATTTGCTTTTCCTGACAATGATATGGTTGAAATTGAGCTGTTCTTCAGCTGTTATGAACTTGAACTTATTTACTGAATATTTATCAGATTTTTGTCTTCAATGAAGACTCTTCTTGTTTTTTTAGAACGTTTGTTTTCTGAATTAAAGTTCTTCCCTCTTCTAAAGCTCTTTAACTTTTTTTTTGTTTCAAAGAATAGCAGTTTCTCCTTTTACATTAACAAGCCACAGTTTTCCATCAATTCCTTGCAAAGTTCAAATACTGCAAATCTTACTAACACAAACCTGAAAATTACAGAAAATTGCCTGAAAAATTGCAGTTCACCCAAATACTGGTTAGCACAAATAATGTTTAGGGTCAGGTCTGTTGGTAGTGTAAATCAGGACAGCTCTGCCTGCTTCAGCATGGCAATACTTGTGATAAGTGATAAGTTTGGTTAGGTTAATTCTTTCCATGAACCTGTGAAACCCCAAAGTGTTTTTCAATCTAAAACATTCAACTGGACAAAAACAAATCAACAATTTTTTTTTTTTTTCTTAAAACTTCTGTTGCTTTGACAAATCTCTGTGCTCTGACAGGTCCACTTAAAAGCAGCTCAACAGTGCTGAAACATGAGGTCTTCCACATAAATTGTCAAGCTGTCCCACAACATGTAAATTAAATGGTGCTAAAAGAGGTAAGATTTCTCTCAATGTTGCAATGAGAGTCCAATCACTTGTTAGAAAAGCACCAAATTTTTATATTTGGGAAATGTTACTGATAAGGCAGAAATCAGGTAAGTCGTCATCACTGTGCTATGAACCAGAATCACCCATTATTATCCCTTGAAGTCTGTTTAATTTATACTGCCTGAAGTTGGCCCAGCATATAAAAACTGCAACAAGTTAAAAATGTAAAACATTCTTGAATGCAGCTCTGTTAATGAGCTTCATTAATTACAATGAGAATATATTTATAGCTATCTTAGATCTGATATCTCACTTTTATTGCATCTTGAGATGGTTTCTGATCTCATTCACATGTGGACATGGGAGTCACTTCTGATTAATGCAGATGAGACTGAGATAAGAAACAGACCATAAGTGGATCAACACCAAAGTGGGAACAAAGTGCAGCAGGCTAGAGTAGACTGGTTAAGAAGGCAAGAAAGTAGATGAATAGAGTATACAAAGAAACCGGTTTTATGTTGCCCTGGAGAATTAGGATATATTTCTGCATTTGCCATGCAGGCTACATGGCTATGTCTGTATATTCCTGTCAGATCATGTTCCAGACCATATTCAAAACCAAACTCATTGATTGTTCCCAGAGCTTTTATACATTCACTTTCTCTCTCATGTGAACCTTGTGGCTTGCCAGATGAGGAAAATTAAATGTGAGTTTGAGGATTGACATAAATCTAAATACCTGGTTATACAGGCAGTTTGAAGACAATTAAATTAAAATACATGAGGTGGGGTTCTTTTTTGGCATGGCTATTACTTATGCTATAGTTATAGCCAGCAGTGACACAGAATTCTACTATGATGCTAGTCAAATCAATTTATGATCATTATGTAGCGTAAGTATCTTCCCATAGGGTTTGACAGTGTGATTGAATGCTGAGTGTCATTATTGTTGCACATGGTACACTGCAAAGCCACTTGGAGGAGTAAAGCCTTAGGGCTCCCAAAGTGGGCACTTGGAATTACTGAAAACTTCTGAACTTAACTTTCTCTGCTGCATTTTCCTATATTTAAAAGAGGTGTAACAATACTATATATGTATTTTATCCCATCATTGTAAGAACTAAATGCATGAATGCTTAGGCAGGACTGAGAAGATAGTGGTGATGGTCATTAAAATTTTTTGAGAAATTAACAGCTCACTTGTCAAGCAGGAATTACAGAGTATATGAGAAACAAAGCATAAATTTATATGTTGAAAGAGGAGGTAAAAAAGGACCATAGGCTAACATTTCATTCTGTCATCCTCTTCCACTAACCTGTGGTGCGAGAAAACTCATTCAAACAGTAAAAACCATAGATAGGGATTAGATATTAAAGGTCTATTTTCAGTCTCCCGGGACAATTCATCTATCCTGTGCATCAATTCCCTGCAGTCATTTCTAATGGAAGCATATTCCCTCTCATTTCTATGTTCCCTGGGATCAAACATAACTTTGCTTTGAGGACTCCCAGGCTGAAGGGAGATTAGTAGATGTGTCCACAGCTAATCACTGCCTGTTTGTGTAGCTGGCCATGATAAAAAGAAAGCAGTTTTCATAGTCTAACACTTGGCATTCCGACCCTGGCTGCCATACTGCCAGAGCACTCCCTAAAACTAGGCAAGAAACAGGCTGCTGCCCCAGCTTTTGCCCAAGAGTTGATCTGCATCTCTGCAATAAAACTGATGCTTCTAGGAAGCATGTGGTCTACTGTCAGGTGCAGAATAAAGAGATGAGGAGTGCAGTATATCTGGACAGGAAATAAGCCACCACAGATTGTTTTGTCTTGCCATAGGCCGAAAGAACATGGCTTTCTTTTGTGTAAGGATTACCTCTGTTGGCATGATGTATTGGAAATACGGACTTTCTAATTTTTTTCATTGCTAATTTAGCTGAAATTTTTATATGCATTAAGCTTTTATTGATATCATAGTTGTTTGCCCATAAGAAAAGCGCAAATGAAATTATGGAAGGAAAAAAAAAGACTTTTGAAAACAGCAGATACTCTGATTTCCTTTGTGTTGTTATTACTGAATACTGTAATGTCTGTATTCTTTCGTATTTGCTGCAGCAGATTGGATTTATAAATACTCCCACTGTCTTTGACTGCAGTTAGATTGTTGTGTTGATTACATGAATTTGGCAGGCACACAGCAATAAGCAAAGTACAAGCTGAACAATAAAATAGATAGCAGCATTTAATTTAAAAGGTGGTTTTGACTTAAATCAGTAAATTAAACTTCCGAAACATACATGAATTATGTGCTGTGTAATTTGAATGATGTTGGCAATAAGCAAACTAAAAAAGGGAATTATTTGTTGTAGATAACAACTTCAGGAATTAAATTTATGTAGATGTCAGAGAGGCTTAGAACTATTTCTAGGAAAGAATTTATTATTTCAGATTAAAAGTAGGGAAACTGAGGCATGAACTGCAGGATGAAATATGCTTAATGATTACTTGATGAATCCAGCAGTAGAGAAAGAAAATGAATCCTAAGGAATTTGATTTTTGCCTTTTGCTTTTAGCTTTATGTTTAATGACCAATGCAAATGATGGAAAGTGGGGTTATTATTGTTGAGCATAAAGCATACAATCCTTAAGGCAGTTGCATTATTACATTTTATTGCTATGAATATTTCTCAATTCTAAGGTTTACTTTAATAAGGTTTTTTGATAAAGGGTTTACCATCCTTATTACAGTGAAGGAGTCAAATTATGACCTCCGTTTTATACTGATATTGATACTGTGAACTTCCTTTGAATCAGCCCAACCGTTTCTACAATTAACACTGTGTTTGCAACTCATGAATGATCAACTTCTCTGTCACTAAAAGCATTAGACTTTTCATACCCACTGAGATGAGAATTAGGTTTTGTGCATGTATGAAAAGCTATAAATAGCTCATCTGTTCATCTTGGGTTAGGAAATATTTGGGGAATTGCTGCTGTCTCAGAATAACAAGTTTGTCCATTTTACAGTGTAAGTCTGTCTCCAACAACAATCTCTTGCACGAAAAAGGCTTCAGCTAACAGCTAAAAACTGCTAAATATTTAGGGCAAGTTCTTTGAATGTGATACTGTTTTTTTTTTCCTGTTTGTTTTCTGGCAAACCCTTCATAGAAAGTTGATATAACAAACCTGAGACAGAAGGAAACTCCATAACGTGAAGAAAATTCAAGAGTAAAAAGGTGTCTTCAATTTGTCATCAAAATAGATTGAACACACAGAAAGGAGGAAGGGAAGGGGGCAGGATGTCAGTCTTCCAGAATCATTATCAGCTAGTATTCCACATTCAGATTAGGTTCTTTTTTCTGCTACATATTAGTCCTGCATAAAGTGACCTCAAAACTAAGGAAGTGATGGGGTAGTTGATGACATCTTTATTAAATCTTGCTTTCCACTTCAGGTTTAGTATATGAAGAATCTGCAAAAGCTTGTGAAGGTCAAATTAGATTTAGAATAAGAGTAATTTTGCATCAAAATCATGTTTATTCTTCATGTGTGAAATGTTTTACAAACAACTGTTGGAAATACTAAGATGTATGATTGTTAAAGTGAACACTTTAAAAAAATCATAGCTAAAAAAAATCATACGAAACCTCAAACATTTGGCCATGGTTTCCCTTTGTGGTATTTCTGATATAGATATTGATTGCTCTGCTTGTGACTGAAGTGGTAGCTCTAAGATCTGTAAATGTCCGTATATATCTCAGTAGCGACTCAGCTTGTATCAGTCATGTAATTTGTGGATTTGACATACAACATGCATCAAACGGTAGGTTGAATTTGTCTGATAAAACCTCACATTTTGACAATAATAGACTTGCACAATGAAAACAAATGAAAAATCTCAAGAACTCAGGTATGGTTAAGTATCCTTCCTCACGCTGTTATTGAGGAGAAAATCAACCATCAACTCCAGCAAGCCTGAGTGCAACATTCCAGCATCAAAATACAGACTTTCAAACTGTTGATATCACATCTGCTATGAGCACTAATTCCACTTGGGGAAAAAAAAAAAAAAAAGGTATCAATATTTTCTTGCCAAGAACTGGAAACTTTATTATATAGAAATGTCCAGTTAGGTCTCCAATGTTTAATAATTAAGTGGAATTGTGCTAACTTGGAATGTAAGTGAAAGAACGCATTTCTTGGAACCTGAGCCAAAGCCTGTTAAAATAAATGGAAATGCTCCTATTCATGTAAGTGGACTTTGGAGCAAAGCCTGCATAATCACCTGAGAAGCAATTTGCTACCTGACTTTGTATTCTGAGAAGACTTTTAACAATGCAGTGTGTGGTGTGCTCAGCTGACCACCTGACTTCACAGAAGGGATGCTTACCAGCATTAAAGCTTTCTGTTCGGGGCCCATTATTTTAAGTCATATTTTAATTAAAAAGCAATGTGAAATAACTTTGGGGAGAAATTGACATTACTTTCAGTGTTTAAAATACCATCTGATGGGATTAGAGCTCTATGAAGTGTGCTACCATAAAAGTGATCATTATTTTCTGAGCTGATTCTTGATTACTGAGGCATTAAAGTACACATTCTTAAATCACTTTTTAAAATTGCACTTTATACATTAGAGTATCTTGATAAAAATTACTCTAACTAGCACTTCAGAGGAGCACCAATTAGCTCATTTTCTGTGACACCTTTACATCTTCATACACTCATGAAGTAGCACATATTTCACAAACAATGTGTATGTTCACATAACATGCAGAATTTTACTATACTCTAAGAAAGCTGTGGTTCTAAGGTCCCTTTAAGAATAGAAATTAAAAGCGGACCTGAAAATGCACATGTAGAATCTCAAGACTAAAAATTAATTTTATTAACAACTGGTTTGAAATCAAAGCAGTACCATCTAGATGAGTGGGGGAGTCTACTATGGGAAAGGTATTTCACCATTTCACTTTCAAAGTTCAACTCATTTATCCAGATCAAAAACGCACAGATAAAGCTTGTGACGTAGGCAGTTTGCAAATGTTTCACATATCACTGTGTTTTCTGCCTTTCTAGTCGTTCTGTAAAGCTTATTGTGACAAATTATGCTGGGATTCTCAGTATGTTCTATCCTAGAGAGCAGGAGTCCCCTCAAACCCTCTGATGTTTTCCAGGTGAAGATACTGGTGAAGATACTTCCCTCGAAGCTTTTATCATTGCTCAGTTTAGTTATTATACTACTTCCATCAAAATATAATCATACATGTAATCAGAGGATTCTCATGACAGATGAAAAGGCCAAATGAATTCTTAATTAATCCAAAGAATCTGCAAGGACAAACAATGTATTTTAACCCCGGATAGTTTCTTCTTTCTTGATACTATATTTAGTAGTTGTTAGGCAGAGTCCTTGCTTGGGCAACTGGCCAGGTCAGAGTTTTGAAGTACAGTCTTTTTTCATTAAAATTTGCTTTTACTGGGGAACTTATTTTATGGGAGTGAGAGAGTAGGGGGAGTGTGAGAGGGGTGTTAATAACTTTTTTTGTACTAGCATACTAGATATTGAAATAACTATTAAGCCAGATCCTACAAAATGAGAAGACTTCTAAGATTTAAGAACTTTGCCTAAGCAATATTAAAATCTAAAAAATTAATCTCATTTTGGGCTGGTAGCAATGGGGAAGGCTGTGCCAGCCATAGAAGAGTGAAGACCAAATTGTTTTGTTGTTTGTTTTTTTTTAACCTGACCCCAGTATTGCAATTTAAGCTCTTCAGGTCATGGCATAGATTTCTGATAGCTTTAATAGTGCGGGGTTTAGTTGTTTTACTATAGAAATTCAATTGTGTTAGTCTATTACCTTTGGTCACCTCAAGAGGTAATATTCCTGAGCACATAACTGATTCTTACCAGTTACCACTTCACAGAATTAATGATCTATAAGCATATTCAAAGATCAACAATCATGTAGTCTAATTGTGATCCAGAAAAAGCATGTTAAAATTTCCTTGCAAATCTAGATTCTGCCCTCTCTCTTCCACTCTTGCTATTGATCTAATGTAGTATTGTTGTACTCTGAGTAATACCAAGACACAAATTTGCTGAGAAAAGTAGGTATAATTGGTGAATTACTGTGTTCTTGTGAAATCTCTGGCTACTGACAATAACCTAATGCATGTCATCTAAGACTCAAATTAAATACAATTGCAACCGTGTAATATGCAAAATCACCCTTTGGTTTAGTATACTGTTTAAAAGGTTGACTCTTAAGAACTCAGATTAACTATTCTAAATTATGTTGAGGGGAAATTTCTCACTGACTTCACTGAAACCCCCAAAAACTACCAGTGTACACTTTGGAAAACTCTGTATGAAACAACAGTGTCAAACTGTTATTTCTAAGATCTGAAGTTTTTAAATTGAATTATAATATTTGCATTGAAAAAAGAATGTGATGACATTTTTTGGAAAGTAAAGGAGAGTAAGGAATGCAATGGCTTAGGAAATATATAATGACAACTCAGTGCAAGTATAATATGTTTGAAAATATTTGGTGTTTGCAGAGTAATTATTTAATATTTAGGGTCATGTAAAGAAAGAAACTAGCTTTTTCCTTGAAATCATCTGACTGATTTGCATTGATGTCATGATAACATACTTCAAAGGTTGATGCCTGTGAACAGTCCAAGGACACGAGCCTTGTGACTCTACTACATATTGCTGGAGGCCATTCCAATTGTTCCCATTGTAATGTAGGGAGTCTTCTATTTAATTCATTTTTCAACTGTTGATCTCCAAAGAGTGTTGTTTGCATCTGTTCATTAAATTGCAAACTCAGCTGTGAAAATGGGTTTTATGGTGTCCTTTTATTATGGTCCCATTTAGAATTGGAGCTGAGCACAAACATGATAAATATTTTTCTTTGTGGAGGCACACACTGTTGGAGAGCCATTGAAATAACATGAAACTGGGGTTGTTTGTTTATGAGAACAGATTCATTCATTACTTTGGTAAGGAGCTGTGAAATGTAAATCTCGCATTCCACTGGACAATACCACCACCAGCTTGAACTCATTTAGAGGTGTGATATTCCATTCAAAGGATGGCTGTTAATTTTATTGACCAAATTTTGGAATTGCGGTAGCATTGATATTTAGGAATGCTTCCGAATTGCTTTACTTCTAAAAGTTTTGCTTATCTTTGGGAGGGAAAAGGGTTCAAGCTTTATATTACAGTATTGCTATTTTGAAAAATACGTAGTTTTATTGTTGTTATTCCTTAGCTTTCGTCTGTATCACATTTTCCCATCTTTCTCAGAGAGTGTGTGTGTGTAGGGATATAAAGAATGGATGTAATCATATTCCTTAGAACCAATGTTCATTTTCTTACATATGTTTGCATTTTTGTACATTTTACACTGGTGGAATTTAATTTTTTTTATCAAGATTTTGATCAGTTAGAGAGAAAATATTTAGTACTCATGTATAGACATTATAAAATAACTATTCAAGCTATCTGAAATAACATTTTAGAAAGTGTTTTTTTTTTCATTTAGTAACTGAAACTTCAGTGGTTGAAGGAATATTATGGAATTGAGTAAATTCTTTAGACAAGACTATTTAAAGCCCAGCCTGGCTTATAATATGCATGAATAAGAATAAAAGCAGCCAAAAACTGGAGTCTGATCTTATTAAAAATTATTACTGGTTTCATATAAGATTACTCAATTAGACTAACAACTCAGTGTGAAACATTGTGTTTTTAACAAGTGGGGATTCAGCACTTTTCTAAAATTTCATGGCTTATTCCTGTTTGTTTTGAACTGGCACCTAAAAACCAGGTACCCAGAGCCTCTAGTTACGTAAAGCCCAGATCTCTAATGCTGTCTATATAGCTGTGTGTTGTCACTTCCAAGTATTTTGCTTTATGAGGAAAGAGAATAAACTTCTCTTTATCCCTAGACCTGCTCTGTCAGGTCTTAAATAGGAAACCCATCAGGTTCATTTTGTGACAACTGAATTTTCTTTCCTGTTTTGTCACTGTGTATGACCTGCTGGATGTGATAGTGATAGAAACAAAGTTAAAATCAAACAAAAACTATCAACAGCTACTGCCCAAGTAGCCTGGGTGTGTCAAGGGATTTGACACAGAGCTAACCTTGATGTACTCCAACTAATATGTGTCTCAGAGATGTGTTAGTGATCTGGATCCTTGATTATTTGGAGAGAATGACTGCAGCTGGACCTACCTTATGTGCAGATCCTTAGTATAAGTTTTTCTTTTGGCTTTCTTTGGGTTTTGTTTCCTGGTTTGGTTTTTTTTCTTTTCCTCTTGGGAAAAAAGGAATATTCACTAAGACGTTCTTGGGGAAAAGAATGAGTTTGGAGTAGTGAACAGTGCCATATAAAAATATCAATGATGTCACAAAAGCTCTATCATGATGACGTTTTATTGTTGATGAATTGTAAAAACCATCTGGGTACTATTCTAATGATTCAGAGGCCTCTGTATGGCTCATACAGATGCTTCTTTTGTTATTGATGTGGTCTTGTAAATAGTTAAAATATTTACCAAGGCACCTCTGAGCTGAAGCTATACCGTTTTATTATTTATACCTTTTCAGGGAGACAAAAATGGAGGTGTCCACTAAATGTAATGGATTAGGCTTATAAACAGCCATTATTGCCATCAAACCTCACATGTCAGCTCTCCCTTTTCTGTCTGTGCATTTCTAAGCTAACCAGTGATCCGTGCGTAAGATAGAAGGTTAAGAATGTGCAGAGAGAAAGGGGGTTGACTCCAAGCAAGATGTATCTTCTGCTGATTAGAAATACAGCTGTAGACAAGGGAGAGAAAAGACGTTTTGCAACACAACACTCCCCTTTTCATTTCACACAACTCACTGTTTAGAACCTGCAAATCACTAACTAGCAGAGTCACTTTGCTGGTTCATGTAACTTAGTGCAGCTGCCTTTTGTTTTCCCAAGATAAAAATCAGGAAATGCAAAAAATTAATCAGAAAAAAAGGAATAGCAGAGGGAATGAGAGGAAAAAGGTTGAGCAAGTGACTTCACAACTTGTTGACAGAGCAAAGTACCCTTTTGTTATAATTAAGTGTACTTTACAAGCTAGGCAGAAGGGAAAGCCAACAGAGCTTATTTGATATCCCTGTCAGTACTTAAAGCTGAAAAAGTTATTCCTGCTACCGATGCACATGCAAAAAGAGAAATTATTTCCAAAACTAGTAACTTATCTTTTAAAAATTATTCTTGTCTCTCTGAAATTCTAGAGGCCATCACAGCAGTTTCTCCAAATGAGAATACCTTGTCTTGTGACTTTCTCCCCTTTTCTTCATTAAAAATAATTTTTATGCTAAAAGATTTACAAATATGAAATTCTTTTTAAACTTTAAATAAAATTGAATATAGTGGGTTTGTTAATTTTTGGTCTGATACTGAGAAATAATGTGCTATATTCCAATTGTGATATATTTGTTGTTATTGTTCAAATTGTTTAATATGTCAGTGTGTAACTGCTGGGAGAAGAGAACTGATTAAAAAAGGTCATGTTTGATGTTTCGGAGACATCATATAAGTGCAACAATGATTTATTCAGGCTGGGGTTCATGTTACTGCATTGTTAATTTCTCTTTTGTCTTAACCTGAAGCTGACTGTAGCAAACTATTAGGTAATTCTCATGCACAACTGAAAGCCATGGAGTTGTATACTCATAGGCTACAGAAAAAGAAAAAAAAAAAGAAAAAAAAAGGAAAATAATGTAGGAAATGTTTGTCTTCTTTCCAATGCCATTGTTAGAGCAGCTGAAAACTTTAAGAGTGAGTTTACAAAGCTGTCACTTAGGTGGCAAGGCTGGACATTATGCTTCAAACATAAAATTATGTGGAATGGTCTTTTCTGACATGAAACTAAGATTTTGCTTTAATTTATAAAATACTAACAATAGCCTAGTATCAGATGCATTAGTATGCTGGTGCGCTGACCATCTCGTCTCTGTAAATACTGTGATCTGAATTGCACATCCAGTGTGGCAAAGGTCCAGATTTCAGTTGCCACTCCCACTGGGAAAGAAAAAACCAAGCTTGTACACAATTTATGTCTGCAGTTGGTTCACTGTATATGCTGAAAAAAATCTTGTCAAGATAATGGCATTCAGCCTCATTTTGGTCAAAAGTAATCTGTACCAACAGCATTCAAAAATACTTAAAGGAAAAGAAGGTTTTTTTTTCTGAAACTTACCATTGCAGTGAAGTGGATGTACAAATGTAGACTGCATGTAATATCCAGTTCTGTTCTTCTGTCTTGCTGTTACCTAGCATCTCCCACAAGAGAAAAATAACAGTAAAATGACAAATGCCCAATAAACTTGCACCAAATGTAAAGCAACATTTTCATCTCTGAGCTTACAGTTTATATAAATTTCTACAGGCTTTGATGTAAGTTAGCACTTGGGAGTGTGAAATGAAATTACTCGAGATAGTGAATATGGGAAGAACTTCAAGTCCCAATTAGTCTTAATCAGTGTTTTTATTTTCCTGGGGGTTCTGCTTCATATCCTGATTACTAAATTGGCAAAGAAGGTAAACGCTATACCCCTTGAATCAGATTTTAATTCAGGATGCAGTCAGACAGCAAGAATCACAACTATGCTGTTTAATATTTTATTACTAGTAAAGCTTTAACTTTACTCTTTACTCATTCCATCTCTTCAAAATATGTGAAGTTCTTGAATACCCTTCAGAAGGCCCTAGTCTTGTGGCTGCAGATAGTTCCATGCAGATTGTCTCCCATTAAAATCAGTGATGGGACATGGAAATTCTGCCTGCATGTATTTTTGCAGATCGTGAGGGTCAATTGGATTTTTTAGCTTTTTTAGTTTCAAGTAACTGAGATATACGTTTAGGTTCTGTGCACAATGTTTTCACTACCATCTCCTAATGTCCAGACTGTTCAATTATAAGTGAAAAGGAAAGCACAAAACAAAACAAAAATCTAGGAATGTGTTTTGTGAGTAAAGTGGGGGTTTATTTGTCAGGCAAAATGCGTACATCACTGCACTGATTTGTAGCTCAGCTCTCTGAAACCTTGAAAAATGTTAAAACAAATCCCTCACCATTGTCTCTTTATGGCCTACAGAGGAAATGTTGGGCTTTTCAGTGTTTTAGACCTCCCATTAGTTGGGCAGAATCTGGAATTCTTCTTGGTTATGAGTCAGTGATCATACAGGCAAACGCACGTTTAACTGAAAAGAGAATTTTATATATTACTTAGCCCTGATGCTGTTAGTGATGTATCCTGAATATATGAAGAGGAAGAAGAAAACCGAATTTATAAAAGAAGCCCAAATCCAGACTTTCATGTAATCTTGTAGGTACCAATGACTAATATTTCATGCAGACAAAAGCTAGTTAAAACTGACTTGAGATAAGCATTCTTCAGCAATGACTCATCTTCCCTAGCAATAAGGAAAATGTAGCCCCTGTTTATGAGATATCTGAAGTGCAAATAGCAGTGTCCCTGAAGTGAGGTTAATTACAGGAAGGACTTTCATGATAATTGCTAATAAACAGCACTTGTCCTCCTTTGCATCTGTATTATCCTTTGCAGAGGAAGTTAGCTTCTGCAATTTGAATAGAATTTTGAACATTCACTCTGGAGGTGTAGGCAGTAAGAGGCAGGGGTGAATAATAAAACTCAGCCATAAAAGGGTAGGAAGCTGACCACATATGACATTTTCTCTCTTTTAAAATGTAGAATTCTGAACGGGTTACTGAATTCCCACAGATCGTCACTGTCTCAGCATGTAACGTGGTATGACCAAAAAGAAGCAAATGCCTGTATCCGTTCCGAGATTAAAACTGAAACCTAGTCAGTCTGGGAGTGATCATGTCTTCAAAGGGACAGAAAAATATTCTTTTAAAGGCTTCTAGTTCTCAGGAGTGTCTAGAGAGCTGATTTTAGCTTTAAAGATATGTTCTGTGAGGGATTAAAATGGATTTTAAATCCACATAGAAATTGTAAAATCCTAGCAATTAAGCTTGGGAGCATACCACTAGTAGTGTTGTAAACTGTGAAGAAAGCAACTATAAAAGCATTTTGAAAGGTGCATGATAGTGGTATTAATTTTATCAAAAACTTTAAATTGAACCCCCCTTCTTTGTGTATCCTCCTCTTTAAATTCCTGCATAGCTGCTGTAAAGTCTGTTGCTTTCAGAAGAAATGCCAACAAAAGTTTGTATTGGAAAGGCACAGAAGGTGACCAGGTCTTAGTCTGTGCTCTTTACAATGCCACATAAGTATCTTTATCTTATCTATATTTGTTAAATCAATTAAAAGAATATATGGAAGTTAATCCGTGGCTGACTTACTTTTGTAGTGTGACACAGTATGAACACAGCGGATTTCTTTTCAGTGCAGAAAACACAAAATAGCTTTTTGGTATATGTCAGCAGGTCAGACTTGTGGCTGTGTTGAAAACAAGCTGCTGTTATCTTTGATAAAATTATTCAGCATTTATTTTAGATGGTTAATGATTTAAATTCCTTTTTACCACAAATATTGCAACACTAAAACAGGAGTGGTATGCAGCCTTTTTGAGAGATGCAGAGTTCAACTGGCTTAGTGACAGAGCTGCTGGAACTTTGTTGAATGTTGCAGTAACTGAAAAACAGATTTGGTGATCCAAAATGATTCTGACATAATGCTTATATCTTATCAGTTAGCGTGTACCTGCATCCTCTTGAAAATTCAGATTGCTTTTGTTTAGGTGGATTTGAACCTGCACTTTTTACCTCCAAGGTGTTGCCTTGGGCTGGAGACATGGGACCTTCTTCTACTTGATCAAAATAAACATTTATTTGAGTAGGTACCAGAATATGCAAGAGGTGGAGCTGTACACCAGAACCAGATAATTAGGGTTTGGTTTTCTCAGGAAATAGGAGATTTAGGCATGTGTTCTCCAAGGGAGAAGGGAAAAAGAAACAAGGAAAGATTACTACTTTATTTTTGCCACCTTTATGGATGTAGTTTGTCACGTCTCTTATAGTATCCCTTTGAGAAGCATCTCAAAATATTTTTCTTGATCTTAAATATGGAATTTGATATAAATTTCTTCTTTTGCAATTGAGAAAATACAATTGGATCCAACATTTCAGGAGGAGTTCAGTGTATCTTCTAGGTTTTGGGGTCTTTTGTTTTATGGCCTGACCTTTTACAGTAATGGTAAAGCAGTAAGTGAAGACTTTAAGAAAATATTAGATGATGCAAGACACCTCATCAGTAGACAATGAGATTGGTGAGTGCTTTGAAGTCTAACATGCTCCTAAAATGCATCTACAGACAAAAGGTTTGCTGCAAGCTAGAAATCTAGTTGCATAAAGATCATAAACATAAATCATAGGTGTATGTAAGACAGGAGCTGTGATAACGGGTGGGGAAAAGCAGGGCTATATATGCACAGAAGTACACGGGATACAGTGCTGTTTAGGCTCCTTTGTGAGGATGGATGCTCAGTGGATGGAGAAAAAGGAGGCTAACTTTACCTCCATTAAGTTAAAAAAATGGCGGAAGTTTTGGAAGCTGCTCCAGAGAGATGGAAGATTTGGAAGGTTCCACAGAGATGCTTGCCGGAGAGCAGATCACTGAATACAAGTCAATTGAAGAGAAGGAGAGGGCTTTCTGCCCTTGCCTCCAGCTGGCCCTGAGCTGGAAGTGCTTTGCTTGGGTGTATCAGACACCCCATGTTACAGGGGTTGCGCAAAGCGCATGCACACGGGGCTATACTATTACCAAGGCAGGGAGGCAGAGAGACTCTTAAGAATATTAGATAATTGCTTTTATAATTGTAAATTAGCTTCCAACAGTCTTTAAGTTTTCAAATCACAGATAAATCTTTTAATTTAGTGAAGGCATCCTTCTGATGTTAAGCACCAATAACACACTGTACCCTTGATTACTTCAGATTTTGTAATAATATTTAGTAGTTCAGAAGTGATCACATAATTGGCTTCTAATATGTGAAATTTTGACTTCTTAAACTATCAAAAAGTTTCAATGTGTTCTGTCTAAATACATATTAAAAGTGATATACAAAAAAACCCAAAGGAGATTGTGAATAATGTACAAGTATTTATATTTATAAAAGGCTCCTTAACAGTGTTCTATTTCTACTAATTTCTTAGGTTTTTAAGATGAAAATAGGTGTCGCATTACATTTACATTAAATGGAGATTTTAATGAAATAATTCCTGTTTCACAGAAATAAAACAAACTGCATGCAGTTCTGTAAAAGATGTAAGTGTAAGCTTCAGCACAAAGTTTGGAAAACCAGATGTTTGTGAAGCTGTTGCTGCTGATACCTGGATTTTTGAGAGAGACCTGCAGAGCATGTCAGAGTCCTGAGCAGGCAGTTCTAAAAGCGTTTGGGACAATAGAATATTTTTATTCCTTGAAATAGGTATATAATCATCTTGTTAATGTGGTTTCATTGAAGATAAATGGAGAGTAGGTTGAACAGAAGGGTTATTAATAATGACCTTGGAAAAAAAGCTTCATTTTGTCTTTGCCCCACCGCCATACTGGACCCGTCTCCCACAGCCAGGCCAAAACTCCAGGTGGCACAAAACCAGCTTCATAAAAACCTACATGACTGAAATATTAATACACTATTTTACATTTTTTTCCTAAATCACATTTGAAAAATCAGACTTTCTTAGAATGTAAATCTAGATAGAATCTGACTGTAAAATTTCCTGGTATGTTCTATGTTACAAACACAGAATTGTCTGCTCCAATAATGCAAATTTCCATCTTTTTCTATCTTGTTTGGATGCATTGAATTTGGCATCATGTTTAGCATCTGAATAATGCAGCAGCAGGACCAAATTGACTCCTGTTTCACTAGAAAACTTGTTGCTAAGAAGTTGTCATGTCTCATTTGTCAAAAAAATTGTTTTGGGAACTTCTCTTTCATTTTACATTTATAACATGCATTGTTATGCAAAGGAAAAGATTGATAGACCCATAGGCTTGAGAAAACCCAGTTCCCACTAATTCTATAATAATTGGATTCCATTGCCATTGATTTTAATAGGGGCAGTATACCTGGCCTGCATCTCTTAGTTTAAAAAGCTTGAGAAACTGTTTGGAAGATGAGTTAGAATTCAAAGTGTATTGGAACCATTAACTTAACCATTAAGTTATAATTTAAGCAAATTGGTTTAAACCAATTGGTTTAATGTAAACCAAATTGGTTTAATGTAAAAATACAAGATAGTTTGAGCTTCAACACTTGAAAATAATTGGAAATCTTTTCAGAGGTGTCAATTTTATTTTGCAAAACATCAATAGTTTTATTAGAATCATAGAAAGATAGAATGATTAGGTTTGGAAAGAACCTTAAGATAGTTCCAATCCCCCTGCCATGGGCAGGGGTGCCTTACACTAGACCATGTTACCCAAGGCTCTATCCAACCTGGCCTTGAACACTGCCAAGATGGAGCAGGAGCATTTACCACTTCTTTGGGCAACCTGTTCCTCACCACTCTCACAATAAAGAACTTCTTCCTTATATCCAGTCTAAACTTCCCTTCTTTAAGTCTAAACCCATTACCCCTTGTCCTCCCGCTACATCCCCTGATGAAGAGTGCCACTATGGCTTCCTTATAGGCCCCCTTCAGATACTGGAAGGCTGCTATGAGGTCTCCACGCAGCTTCTCTTCTCCAGGCTGAACAGTCCCAACTTTCTCAGCCTGCCTTCATACAGGAGGTCTTCCAGGGCCTGGACCATCCTCATGGCCCTCTTCTGGACTTGCTTCAACAGTTCCATGTCATTCAGTAAAAGGCAATGAGGCAACCTACCTTTTGGACTTTTTTCATGCACTTCTGACAACAACAACAACAAAAGTTTTAAATTTGGGTGTTTTTAAAACGAGCTAGTGAGAATTTTCTTCAGTAAGTCAAGATATACTTTTATTTGTTCTATGAGATTTTAAAGAATTAATATATTTAAACCGAATTGCATAATTTTTGTTTACCATCTAGAATGATTGGTAATGCCTTAAAACCAATTTCTTTTTATTATTTAGAACTTAGTGGTAATTCTTGAGATTTCCAAGAGACAAGGGCACATCATGAGAAGCTGTACACTTATTTTTTTAAGATCAGCCTTTGCTATTCTGAGCAGTGTTATTTCCTTAGCCTTAGACTGGCTTGATCTTCAGGTGCCACTTTTCTGTGCTTCTTTAAAGTAAAAGAAACAAGAAGAAAACCCATCTGGAAGGGTTCCATCTGTATTTGGTTTTGTTGGCCTCTTTCTGAGCTGTTTAATGGACTACTGGTTTGTTTTATTTATCTGATGGGGTTTCCTCATATTGTTTCAGGTTATCAGCACTCTTGCAGATCATATTACAGCTTGTGCTCAGATCTGACCCTTGCTAGGGTTCACTTTAATCAGATCCTTATCATTAATGCAGTGATAAATAGAGATGCTTTAGAAGCAGTATACAGATTACTTACTTAGGGCTTCTCTATCATGTTTTATACAACCAGGGGTCAATGTCAGACCTTTATGGATATATCTTAGGTTGCGTTCAGTAACTACAACATAAAGCCCTTTAAATAAGGTTAACTTAGTAGCTGACATTTTTATGAAATAAATCTGCAAGATGGGGAAACTTAATATTGCTCTACAGTGAGGAAGATACTGATTTTTAGTTTCATCCCAAACCTAGAGGAATGCTTTTAGTTTAACAATTGCCTCTGAAGTCCCCACTTTAAAAAATAAAAAAAAAAAAAAGAAAAGAAAAAGAAACAAAAGCTTTTAAGGAAAAAAATTGAGTGCTCAACCATAGGTGGCCCTGGGTTATTGCTTTTGTAATGATAATTTCTGGGAGGCTCTACATAATTTTGTGCTTTAAGGTCTCTCATTCTTATGGTTTTCCCCTTGTAAGCTGGTCATCTTATGTCATAAGTGAATTTCTTTCTTTATAGATTGAGGCTGAATTAAAATATACTTTTCCATTTTCAATGTTAACTTTGTAGTCTTACAACTTTCTGTAATACATTTTCTCAAGTGTTCTTGCTCTGTAAGATGGCAGATTTGTAGTATGTGGATTTCCCATCTCGGTTGTATTTGCGTTAAAGTCTCCTTCTAAGCAGACAGCAAGTAAACTTACGAGTGAAGAAAACAAGTTTTTCTATTAGAATTATCAGAAGTCTGTTCTGTGTAACAAGCAAATCAAAGTATGTGCACAGAACACGATGTCTGCTAGGTAAAAGAAAAAATTTGCTTAAGTTTTTATATTGTTGCAGACTATTTTTACAGGTTTTTTTTTAAAGTAATTTAATAGTCACATAAAAGGAAGCGAGGTGTTCATTGGAAAGATGTTTAAGTACAAATTTATGGTTTAACAAAAATCAGATACTCAGATTTGAAGATATGTCATGAGTAAAATTAGATTGAGGCTTGCACATAGATACCAGAATCTCAAGGGCTATTCTGAAAAAATTTCAGCCTATATAGCAAAATCTCAAAACATTCAGCGCATTCTTGAATATTTTCTTCCTGGTCTTGCAATATTTTCTTCCTACTTGGAAATGCAAACTGTATGGGTAGGTTTGGTTATTTGATTCAGTTAGAAATCACCCCTCCAAAAGAAGAGAGAAAATATCAAGGCTATTCAGGACTGTGGAATGATTTTGTGATTTCCCACTGATGTATTTTGTCCCCCACATGGTTTGTTTCTGTAGAAATGTCCTCTATAAAGTATTAAGGTTTAGAATGGTATTAGCAGGTATTTGAGATTTAGCATGGTCAAGAAAAGTAGCTATAGGGGATTTTGTTACCTTTTCTATTCCTTTCACTTGTAATTTTAGTCCGAGCTGGGAATCTTATGGTTGAAATGAAGAGAAAAACAAAACTGAAACAAAATGCAAGTCCTTCAGAGATTCCATTACTCTACAAAACTTCCATCATATTAGCCGTATTTCTTTAAAACTTTATCTAAAAACCTATATTTCTTTTAAGGCTTGCTTCTTTAGCATCTAGGAAATATTCAGCCTGGTACATTTTGCTAGTGTTTTGCTCATGCAAACCGTGACAGTGACTATTGCAGGGAGCTAACTCCAAGCTATCATGTTCTGTTCAAGAGACAGCCAGGGAGCAACTGTCACAGTATCACAGTATGCTAGAGATTGGAAGGGACCTCAAAAGATCATCTAGTCCAATCCCCCTGCCGGAGCAGGAACACCTAGATAATGTTACACAGGAATGTGTCCAGGTGGGTTTTGAATGTCTATGCGTGGAGACCTCATAGCAGCCTTCCAGTATCTTAAGAGGGCCTATAGGGATGCTGGGGAGGGACTCTTCATTAGAGACTGTAGTGATAGGACAAGGGGTAACGGGTTGAAAGTTAAACAGGGGAAGTTTAGATTGGATATTGGGAGGAAATTCTTTCCTGTTAGGGTGGTGAGGCACTGGAATGGGTTGCCCAGGGAGGTTGTGAATGCTCCATCCCTGGCAGTGTTCAAGGCCAGGCTGGACGAGGCCTTGGGTGATATGATTTAGCGTAAGGTGTCCCTGCCCATGGCAGGGGGTTGGAACTAGATGATCTTAAGGTCCTTTCCAACCCTAACGATTCTATGATTCTATGATTCTATGACTCCTCTATGTCTCCTGTATGAATTCTCTATGACTTTATGGCACAATGACTCCTCTATGTATCCTGTATGACACCTCTATGAATCGTCTATGACTTTATGGCACAATGACTCCTCTTTGACTCCGGTATGACACCTCTATGAATGCTCTGCGACACATCTATGAATCTATGACTCCCTTATGACCCCTCTATGACTCCTCTGACTCCTCTATGAATCATCTACGACTCCACAATGACTCCTCTACATCTCCTCTATGAGTCTATGACACTATGACTCCTCTATGACACCTCTACGAATCGTCTATGACTTTATGGAACAATGACCCCTCTATGACTCCTGTATGACACCTCTATGACTGCTCTATGACACATCTATGAATTTATGCCTCCGTTATGACTACTCTATGAGTCCTCTGATTCCTCTATGACTAATCTATGACTCCTTTACGACTCCTCTACGACTTCTCTATGACTCCTCTATGACTCCACAATGATTCCTCTGTGAATCCTCTATGACTCCTCTAAGACGCCCCTATTACTCCTCCATGACCCCTCTATGACTACTCTACAATCACAGAATGACCATGCTATGACTCCTCTACTACCCATCTGTGACTCCTCTATGACCACAAAATGACCATTCTATGACTCCGCATCCACCCCTCTATGACTCCTGTATGAAGCCTCTATGACTTTATGACACAATGGCTCCTCCATGACTTCTCTATGACTCCTCTATGACTACTCTATCACTCTTCATTGACTCCTCTATGACCGCTCTATGACTCCTCTATGACTCCTCTTTAACGCCACTATGATGCCTCTATGATGGCTCAGTGATGCCCCTATGATTCCACTGTGACTCCACTGTGACTCCTCTATGACGTCTCTATGACTCCACTATGACACCACTATGACACATTGATAACGCTTATATGACCCCTCTATGACGGCACTATGACTCTTCTATGACTTCTCTGTGACCCTTCTATGACCCATCTATGACTCCACTGTGACTTCTCTATGACTCAATGAATCCTCTACGACTCCGCTATGACACGTTATTGACTACTCTGACAAAATATTGTCTCCTCTATGACTCCACAATGACTGCTATTTCCCTCCACTTTGACTCCTCTATGACATCTCTATGACTCCTCTATGACACCTCTATGACTCTTCTTTGACTCCTCTATTACTGCTCTATGAATCCCCTTTAACATCTCTATGACGCCTCTATGATGCCTCTGTGATGCCTCTATGACTCCAGTGTGACTCCACTGTGACACCTCTATGACATTTCTATGACTCTTCTATGACTCCTCTATAAACCGATGACTCCTCTATGACACCTCTATGACGCTGTTATTAAACTTCTGTGACTCCTCTATGATGCCTCTATAACCCATCTATGACCCCTCTATGACTCCAATATGACTACTCTATGACCCCTCTGTAACACCTCTATGACTCCTTTATGACTCCTCTCTGACTCCTCCATGACTCTTCTATGACATCTCTCTGACTCCTCTAAGATTCCTCTATGACTTTATGACATAATTACTCCTCTATGACTCTTCTATGACACATCTAAGAATCTATGACTCCCCTATGACTCCTCTGTGACTCCTTTGTCTCGTCTATGTCTCCTCTAAGACTCCTCTAAGACTCCTCTAAGACTCCTCTAAAATTCTCTAAGAATCCTCTATGACTCCTCTATGACTCCTCTATGACACATCTATGACTCTATGACACTATGACTCCTCACAGACTCCTCTATGACTCTATGACACTATGAATCCTCTTCCACTTTTCTGTGACTCTATGACACTATGACTTTTCTATGAATCCTCTATATCTCCTCTATGACTCCTGTATGACTGATATTTGACTACTCTATGACTCCTCTATGACACCACTATGAGTCTATGACAATATGACTCCTCTATGAATCCTCTCTGACTCCTCCGTGACTTTTCTATGACTCCTCTATGACTCCTCTATGGCACATCTATGATGCTATGACTCCTGTCTGACTCCTGTATGACTGCTCTGACTGCTCTATGACTCCCCTATGACTCCTCTATGACTCTTCTATGACTCCACTATGTCTTCTCTATGACACGTCTATGACTCCTCTATAACTCGACCATGACTGCTCTATGACTCCTCCATGACTCCTCTATGACTTCTGTAGATCTCCTATATGACTGCACTATGAGACCTCTATGACTCTTCTACGACTCTTCTATGACTCCAGTACGACTCCCCTATGATTCCTATATGACTCCTCTATAATTCTATGACTCTTCTATGACTCTCTATGACTTCTCTATGACTCCTCTATGACACCTCTATGACTCCCCTGTGACTCCTATGACCCCTCTATGACTTCTCTATGACTCCTCTATAACTCTATGAGTCCTGTATGACTCCCCTATGACTCCTCTATGACTCTATAACTCCAACATGATTCCTCTATGACTCCCCTATGAACCCTCTAAGATGCCCTTATGACTCCTCCATGACCCCTCTATGACTGCTCTGACTCCTCTATGACCATTCAATGACCATTCTATGACTCCTCTATGACCCCTCTATGACTCCTCTATGACGCCTCAATGAGTCCTCTATGACTACTCTATGACTCTTCTTTGACTCCTCTGACTGCTCTCTGACTCCTATTCAACGCCTCTATGAGGCCTCTATGATGCCTCTATGACGCCTCTATGATTTCACTGTGACTCCACTGTGTCTCTTCTGACTCCTCTATGACTCCTTTATGATGCAAATATGACGCATCTATGATGCTTATATGACCCCTCTATGACTCCTCTACGACACATTTATGACTCCTCTATGACTCCCCTATGACCCCTCTATGAATCATTATTGACTAATCCGACGCCTTACTGTCTCCGCTATGACTCTTCAATGACTGCTATTTCACTCCTGTTTGACTCCTCTATGACTGCTCTATGACTCCTCTATAACACCTCTATGACTCCTCCATGACTCCTCAAAGACTCTTCCATGAATCTTCTATGACTTCTCTATGACTCCTCTATGACTCCCATGACCGCTTTAGGACACCTATGTTAGTCGTCTATGACTTCCTTATGACTTCCCTATGACTACTCTATGACTCCTCTAACTCCTCTATGACTACTCTATGACTCTTCTTTGACTCCTCTATGAAGCCTCTATGATGCCTCAGTGATGCCTCTAAGACTCCACTGTGACTCCATTGTGACTCCTCTGTGACTCATCTATGACTCCTGTATGACTCTTCTATGACTCTTCTTTGACTCCTCTATGAAGCCTCTGTGATGCCTCTAAGACTTCACTGTGACTCCATTGACTCCACTGTGACTTGTCTGTGACTCCTGTATGACTCTTCTATGACTCTTCTATGACTCCTCTATGACTCCTTTATGACACCTCTATGCACCTCTATGAAACCTCTATGACGCCTCTATTAAACCACTTTGAAGCCTCTGTGATGCCTCTCTGACCCCTCTATGATGCCTCTATGACTCCACTATGACTACTCTATGACTCCTCCATGAGTCCTCCATGAATCTTCTGTAACATCTCTATGACTCCTCTATGACTCCTCTATGACTTCTCAATGACTCCACTATGACTCCACTATGACTCCTCTAAGAATCCTCTAAGACTCCTCCATGACTCCTCTATGAATCCTCTATGACACATCTATGACTCTATGACACTATGACTCCTCACAGACTCCTCTATGACTGACTCCATGACACTATGAATCCTCTTAAACTTTTCTGTGACTCTATGACACTACGACTCCTCTATGAATCCTCTATGACTGATATTTGACTGCTCTATGACTCCTCTGTGACGCCTCTATGACTCCATGACACTATGACTCCTCTCTGACTCCTCTATTAATCTATGACACTATGACTCCTCAATGAATCCTCTATGACTTTTCCGTGACTCCTCTATGACTCCTCTGTGACTGCTTTGACAGCTGTATGACCTATCTATGACTCCTCTATGACTCCTCTACGACTGCTCTGTTCTATGACTCCTCTGACTGATCTATGACTGCTCTATGACTCCTGTATGACTCCTTTGTGACTCCACTATGTCTTCTCTATGACACGTCTATGACTCCTCTATGCCTCCTCTGACTCCACCATGACTCCTCTCTGACACTTCTATGACTCGTCTATGACTCCAATATGACTCCCCTATGTCTCCTCTATGACTCCTTTATAACTCTATGACTCCTGTGTGACCCTCTCTGACTCCTCTATGACACCTCTATGATGCTTCTACAATAACTCTATGACCCCTCTACTAAACCTCTATGACTCCACTATGACACCGAGGAGACCCTTCTATGACCCCTCTATGACTCCTCTATGACTTGTATAGGACTCCTCTACGACTGATATTTGACTGCTCTATGACTCCTCTAGGACACCTCTATGACTCTATGACACTATGACTCCTCTATGAATCTTCTATGACTCCTCTATGACTCCTCCATGACTTTTCTATGACCGCTCTATGACTCCTGTATGGGTCCCCTAAGAGTCCCCTATGACTCCTCTATTACTCTATGTCTCCTTGATGACCCTATGACTCCTCTATAACTCTATGAGTTTTGTACGACTCCTCTAGGACTCCTCCATAACTTTTTCATGACTCCTCCATGACTCCACCATGATAGCCATATGAATCCTCAATGACTCCACTATAACTCCTCCATGACACCTCCATGACTCCTCTATGACACATCTATGACTGTATGACTCCTCTCTGACACATCTATGACTTTATGGCACCTCTCTGACACATCTATGACTTTATGACACCTCTCTGACTCTTTTGACTCCTCTCTGACTACTCTATGATTCCTCTATGACTCCTCTTTGAATATTCTATGACTCCTCTATAACTCTACTATGATTCCTCTATGTCTCCACTATGACACCACTAGAACTCCACTATTAATACTCTATTACTCCTCTATGACTCCTCTTTGAATATTCTATGACTCCTCTATGTCTCCACTATGACTCCACTAGAACTCCACTATTAATACTCAATTATTCCCCTGACTCCTCCATGACTCCACCATGACAGCTATACGATTCCTCTATGACTCCACTACGACTCCTCCATGAATCCTCCAGGACTCTTCCATGTCTCCTGCATGACTACTCTATGACACATCCATGACTATATGACTACCCTATGACTCTGACTCCTCTCTGACTCCTGTCTGACGCCACTCTGTCTCCTGTCTGAATCCACATTGACTCCCCTTTGAGTCATCTCTGTCTCCTCTCTGATTCCTCTCTGACTGTTCTCTGACTCCTGACTCCTTTATGATTCCTCTATGAATCCTCTTCCAATATTCTATAACTCCTCTACGACTCCACTGTGATTCCTCTATGACTCCACTATGACTCCAGTATGACTCCACTATGAATCCTCTATGACTCCTCTATGACTGATCATTTACTGCTCTATGACTCCTCTATGACTGATCATTTACTGCTCTATGACTCCTCTATGACACCTCTATGTCTCTATGACACCTCTATGACTCTATGACGCTATGACTGCTCTACGACTCCTCTGTGAGTCTAAGACACTATGACTCCTCTATGACTCCTCTATGACTCCTGTATCAATCCTCTACAACATTATGACACAATGACTCCTCTATGAATCCTCTATGACACATCTATGATTCTATGACTTCCCTAACTCCTCTATGAGTCCTCTGACTCAACTATGTCTCCTCAATGACTCCTCTACGACTCAACTACGACTCGTCTATGACTTCCCTATGACTCCTCTATGACTCCTCTGTGACTCCTCTATGACTACTCTTTGACTTCTCTATGAATCCACTAAGGCTCCTCTGTGAATCTTCTAAGACTTCTCTAAGAATAATCTAAGAATCCTCTATGACTCTTCTATGACTCCTCTGTGAGTCCACTAAAATTCCTCTATGACTCCTCTGTGACTCCTCTAAGATGCCCCTATGACTCCTCCATGATTTGTCTATGACTCATCTACGACGCCTCTATGACATTTGTATGCCGCCTCTATGAGTTTATGACACAATGGTGCCTCTATGACTCCTCTATGGCATCTCTGTTCCTCCTTGACTGCTCTGACACCTTATTGACTCCTCTATGACTCGTCTGTGACTCCTCTATGACTCCTATTGACTCGTCTTGAACGCCTCTATGATGCCTCTAAGACTCCTCTATGAATCCACTGTAACTCCACTGTTACTCTACTGCGACTCTACTGTGACTCCAGTGTGAATCCTCTATGACTCCTCTATGACGCATCTATGATGCTTCTATTACTACTCTATGGCCCCTCTATGACTCCACTATGACTCCTCTATGACCCCCCTATGACTTTTCTAAGCTCCTCTATGACTCCTCTATGACTCCTCTATGACACCTCTATGACTACACCATGACTCCTCCATGACTCTTCCATGACTTCTCCATGACTCCTCTATGACTTTATGACAGAATGGCTCCTCTATGACTCCTCTATGACACATCTATGACTCCTCTATGACTCCTTTATAACTCTATGACTGCCCTATGACTCTATGGCTCCTCTATAACTCTATGACTCCTATATGACTCCTCCATGAAAGCTATACGACTCCTCTAATACTCCACTATGACTCCTCTATGAGTCCTCCATGACTCCTCTAGGACTTATCTATAACTCCAATATGACTCCTCTATGACTCATGTATAACTCCTCCATGACTCCTCTATGACTCCATATTGACTCCTCTGGTACCTTATTGCCTCACTATGACTCCTCTATGACTCCACTATGACTCTTTTATGACTCCCCTAGGAATCCCCTATGACACCTCTATAACTCTATGATTCCTCTATGAATCCTCTATGACCCCTCTATGGTGCCTCTATGGCGCCTCTATGACCCCTCTATGACCCCTCTATGACTCCACTATGACTCCTATGACTCCTCTATGAGACCTGTATGACCCCTCTATGACTCCTGTATGAATCCTCTGTAACCCTATGAATCCTCTATGACTCCTCTACGACTCCACTATGACTCCTCTATGACTCCCCTATGACTCCTCTATGATTTCTCTATGACTCTTCTATGACTCCTCTATGACTGCTCCATAACTCCTCCTTGACTCCTCTATGACTTCTCTATGACTCCTCTATGTCTGCACTATGACTCCTCTGACTAGTCTGATTCCTCTGACGCTTCTATCTACTCTATAACTCCTCTATGACACATCTATGAATCTATGACTCCTCTATGACTCCTTTAAGACTCCTCTAAGACTCCTCTATGACTCCTCTGTGACTCTTCTATGACTCCTCCATGACTCTATGACTCCTCTATGCCTCTCTGACTCATCTCTGACTCCTGACTCCTCTGTGACTCCTCTAACTCCTCTATGACACATCTATGAATCTATGACTCCTCTGTGACTCCTCTATGAATCTTCTATGACTCTTTAATGAGTCCCCTATGACTCCTCCATGACTCCTCTATGACCGCTCTATTACTCCTCTATGACTTCTCTGTGGCTCCTCTATGTCTCCACTATGTCTGCACTATGACTCCTCTGATTACTTTATGACTCCTCTATGTCTCCACTATGGCTCCTCCAACTACTCTATGACACCTCTGACTCCTCTATGACTCCTCTATGTCTCCTCAATGACTCCTCTACGACTCCTCCATGACCGCTCTATGACGACTCTATGACCGCTTAATGAAACTTATATGACTCCTCCACTACCCCTCTATGACTCCTGTATGACTCCTCTGTGACTTTATGACACAATGGCTCCTCTATAGCTCCTCTATGACTCCTCTATAACTCCTTATTGACTCCTCTGAAACCTTATTGACTCCTCTATGAATCCCCAATGACTCCTGCATGACTCCCCAATGACTCCCCTATGACTCCTCTATGACTCCTCTATGACTCCTGCATGACTCCTCCATGGCTCCTCCATGATTCCCCATTGACTCTTCTATGACTACTCTATGACACCTCTATGACGCCTCTATGACTTTGTGACACTATGGCTCCTCTCTGACTTTTATATGACTCCTCTATGACTCATCTATGACACACCTATGATTCTCTGACTCCTCTGTAACTCCTCTATGACACCTCTATGACTTTTCTATGAGTCCTCTAAGACTCCACCATGACTGCTCTATGACTCCTCTATGACTTCTCTATGACTCCTCTATGGCTTCTCTATGACTCCTCTATGGCTCCACTATGATTCCTCTATGGCTCCACTACTACTCCTCTATGACTCTTTTATGACTCCCATATGACTCCTCTATAACTCTATGACTGCTCCAGGACAGCTATATGACCCCTCTATAACTCCACTGTGACTCCTCTATGAGTCCTCTATGACACCTCTATGATGCCTCTATGACGCCCCTATGACCCCTTTCTGACTCCACTGTGACTCCTATGATTCCACTGTGAGCTGTCTATGAGCCCTCTGACTCCTCTATGACTCCTCTATAACACTTTGACTCCTCTATGACTCCCATACAACTCTTCTATGACTCCTCTATGACTCCTCCATGATTCCTCCATGACTCTTCTATGACTTCTCTGTGACTCTTCTATGACTTCTCTATCCATCCTCTATGACGCCTCTATGACTCCTCTATGACTTTATGACACTATGGCTCCTCTGTGATGCCGTTTTGACTCCTCTATGAGTCCTCTGTGACACATCTATGACTCTCTGAATACTCTATGACTCCTCTATGACACCTCTATTACGTTTATAAGACTCATCTATGACTCCAACATGACTGCTCTATGACTACTTTATGACTACTGTACGACTTCTCTATGACTCCTCTATGACTCCCCTATGACTCCCCTATGTCTCCTCTATGACTCCTCTGTGACTCTGCTATGACTCCTCTATGAATTTGTGACACTATGGCTCCTTTGTGACTTTTATATGACTCCACTATGACTCCTCCATGATTCCTCCATGACTCCTCTATGACTTCTCTATGATGCCTCTATGACTCCTCTATGACTTTGTGACACTACGGCTTCTCTGTGATTTTATATGACTCTATGACTCCTCTGTGACACATCTATGACTCTCTGACTCCTCTATGACTTTTCTATGAAACCTCTATGACTTTTCTATGACTCCTCTACAACTTCCCCATGACTCCTCTATGATTCCACTAAGATTCCTCTATGACTCCTCTATAACTCCTCTATGACTCCTCTATGACTCGACTATGACTCCTATGATTCCTCTAAGAGCTGTCTATGAGACCTCTGACTCCTCTATGACTCCTCTATAACACTATGACTCCTCTATGACTCTTCTATGACTCCTCTAAGACTCCTCTATGACTCCTCTATGACTGCTCCATGAGTCCTCCATGACTCCTCTATGAATCCTCCATGAGTCCTCCATGAATCCTCCATGAGTCCTCCATGACTCCTCTATGACTGGCGTATGACTCCTCCAAGACTTTTTTATGACTCCTGTATGACTCCTCTATGACTCTCCTATGACTCTTTTAAGACTCCCCTATTACTCCTCCATGACTCCTTTATGACTCAACTATGACGCCACTATGACTCCACTATGTCTCCTATGACTCCTCTATGAGCTGTCTATGAGCCCTCTGACTCCTCTATGACCCCTCTATAACACTATGACTTCTCTATGACTCCTCTGCGACTCCTCTATGACTCTTCTATGACTGCTCCATCACTCCTCCATGACTCCTCAATGACCACTCTATGGCTCCTCTAAGACTTCTCTATGACTCCTCTGTCTCCACTATGACACCTCTGACTACTCTATGACTCCTCTATGTCTCCACTATGACTCCAACTACCCTATGACTCCTCTGACTCCTCTATGACTCCTCTATGACTCTTCTATGACTACTCTGACTCTTCTATGCCTCTGTTAAGACTCCCCTATGACTCCTCTATGACTCCTCTATGACTCCTCTATAACTCTATGACTCCTCTATGATTCCTCTATGACTCATGTATGATACATCTATGATGTCTCTATGACCTCACTATGACACCTCTATGACTCCACTATGTCTCCTGTGACTCATCTATGAGCCGTCTATGAGCACTCTGACTCCTCTGAGACCCGTCTGTAACACTATGACTTCTCTATGACTCCTCTACGACTCCTGTATGAGTCTTCTATGACGACTCTATGACTCCTCAATTATTCCTCTATGACTCTTCCATGACTCCTCTATGACTCCCCTATGACTCCTCTTTGACTCCTCTATGCCACGTTCTGTCTGTGGGGCTATAGTGGGAGTAATGACTGTCTGGATTTTGTGCTTCAAATATTGTGGTTGTGTGGAGCATGCTTGTGGGATCCCATACGTGTGTGTGTGTGCGTGTGTTGAGGGCAGACCGTGTTCTGTGTGGTTTTTTTGGTGTTGGGTTCATGTAAAAGTTTTTTAACCGGTAGCAGTTTGTAGGCGTTTGTAGGGTGAGCGACTTTGCATAAAAAAAAACAAAAACAAAGGCAATGATGCAGCAAACTCCTCGCCGGTTAACAATGTGCAGTTTAACCTGTCTGCTTCTCAAGAGCAGATAACCTGGGGGAGGGGGTATATTTGTGTCCTCCTGCCTACAGGTCCATGGCGACTGCCTGCAAAGTTTGTGAAGCCTTGCCATGACAGCTGGACAGACGAATGGAAAAACCTGATGCCTCCGCTACAGGAGCTGACCGTGATTACCCCAAGCAGAATGAGATAGAGGAAGAGAAAAACGAATGACTGCAAAACATCACTTGGGGGCAAATGAAAAGTAACATCCTGACTATGTGTGCTTGTAAAGTAGCTATTATCAGAGGTTGTGATTTTGTGTATAAAACCACCTGTATTTACTAGCTAGTTGCTAATAAGGAACTGCACCTTGTATAGATTTGTCACTTGTGAAAGAGATGTTAGAGTATGGAAATTTGCAGTAGCTGCTAGAAAAATGCTAAGGCAAAAGCTAGAAAAATTTTAATACAATGGTAGTGTTATAAAGCAGGTGTTGGAACAAATTTAAGAGGGGGGGAGAATTCCACTGGTAAGAAATTTCTTTGGCTAGTCCCTCACTGCCATCAGCATCTTCGACATGCTGCTGCACCCTGCAATAGTTACTCTGCTAATGTAAATTTGTGTGTGCCTTGCTGTAGTAGCGACTTGTTACTGGATGAAGCAGGTGAAACTGTGCATTGACAACAAGGTGCAAGGACTGAGGCTGACCAAATGCCTGCTACCACAATCAAGGGCAAGACTGGGTTGGCTTCTGTGTTTGCCACCAAGAAGAACCTTTAGCTCCGCTGTTGGCTGCAACCCAGCAGGCGTGGAGCGGTGGGGACACATGCCATGCCAGACCTTGATGTGAAGGATCAGAGAGCTATACAGCCTGTTATCAGAGAGCCATACAGCAGAAAAGAGGGGCAGGCCCAGGCAGCCTCTAGTTGGCATATGTTGGGGATATAATCTAGCCCAGATCCCCTGCTCAAGTAGGGTCACCCAAACCATATATAAGACATAAAGGGGGGAGATGTGGAGACAGTGTTCTCACGGGAGAATGCATAAGTGGTACATAAACTTTGAATAGTCCTGAAAGATACAGCAAGGCCATGAGAGGCCTGAAGAAGCTTAAGCAAGCAAGATAAGAGGCTGGAATTCACCAAGTTAATGAGAACTATGGACTGTTGGCAAGCTTTCAAGGTTGAGTTCTCACACCTGTGTTTAACCAATTATACGTTAGTCACTAAGGGTCTTCAAAACATGTATCCAATCATAATATGCCAAATCACTGTAAGTGCTTCAGCCGGGGCCTTGGCTCAACTAAGCAGACTGGGTTGCTGAGTTGCTAGGCAGACAATTCTACATCGAAGGCAATTTCTGATTTGTTTTAATGTTGACTCTGTAAGACATGCAACACTGCAGAACCTTTTGTTGTTGGAACAGGGACATGGATGTGAAGAGTTTGATGGAATGCGTTGCATGAGTCTCTCTGATTATGCTAATTCGATGCACACACAGCTGAGAACCCTGGCTCAGCTTACCCAGCAATAGTAACTGAGCAATATCCTAAGAATAACTAGATGGTTGTCTTCACGGGACATTACAGTCAAACACTGCTGTTTAAAGTATTGCACTTATGTATGATTGTTAGGTTAATCATCGTAGCTATTAGACTTGCTTATAGTTGTGTGATAAAACAGGTGAACAGAATAACCCACAATGCCTTGCTTGGACAAAGAAAAAGGGGGGAATTGTTGCAGAATGACTCTAAGAGCAGGACCATAGAGCCCTGGAGGACTGTGCAAGCAAGGCAGGGGGTGGCCCCCACAGGTAACCGGAAACCAGACATGGGAGGAGAATGTGGAGGAAGCTGTGTGGGGCTAACCAATACTGTTGTGCCAAGAAGGAGTGGCTGGATACCACTCCTATATATATGTGAACTTCATCACAAATAAAGTAGAAGCTTGCTTATCACCCATATTGGGTTGGCCTGTCTGCTTCTCCTCGCCGCTTACAAACAAGTGTACCCAGAGGAGATGACCTCAGCTTGAGCGAGCAGCAGGACTTTGGGCTCCCTTAGAGCAAACCACAGAACAAGCCCACCTTTCACATCCACTTTTGGAGCATTTCTGAGACAGTTACAGCTTCAGAAGGGCCATGGTTGACATTATCATGGCAGGGAGATGAGGGGAACCTTGCTGATGGGAGCTGGTACCAGCGTCCATCAGCAATGTCAGGCGCCACAGGCAATGAAGCAGCTTTCCACCCATCTTCAATTCCTTTTGCTCAAATCATAGCTCACAAGTTTGGCTGCAAAGAAGCCCACAGGAGATCGTGGTGACCTTCCTAACAACGAGGTAAATGCTGTCCTCTACTTCTTGTCCATGCAAACATCAATGCTCACATCACCCAAGGCACTCAGATTGGTCAAGTGTGACTTGGCCTTGGTACCTATGTGCTGGCTGCTCATGGTCACCCTCCTGTCCTTCTTCTGCGTGGTGACGGCTTCCTGGGGAATTTGGTTATTCACCTCAGTGGGGACGGAGGCAGCCCCAGTCCTTTTGCTCTCCCCGATGATGACATTCACCTTCTTCCACCCATCGTGTTGGAAGCACAAGAGACAAAGGAGGGCCTGAGGGAGCGGTGCCCAAAATTAGAAGGAAAGAGATGGGGAGGAACAGTGAGGAGTGTGGTGAAGGACTGAAATGGGCAGCAACAGGGGGAAAGGGCCCTTCTGAATGGGAGTGCTTTAAGGTTGCCCCTGTCGCTAGTGGCTCTGATGGATGCTCCCAAGCCCATCACAGAATCCCAGCCTGGTTTGTGTTGGAAGGGACCTTAAAGCTCCTCCAGCTCCAACCCCTGCCACGGGCAGGGACGCCTTCCACTGGAGCAGCTTGTTCCAATCCCCTGTGTCCAACCTGGCCTTGAACACTGCCACGGATGGAACAGCCACAGCTTCTCTGGGCACCCTGTGCCAGCGCCTCAGCACCCTCACAGGGAAGAGCTTCTGCCTAAGAGCTCATCTCAGTCTCCCCTCTGGCAGGTTAAAGCCTTCATGGGTGTTGTGGGGAACCTCCTTCTACAGCAAAACATGAAAGGAAAGTGCATGTCACACGGATTCCCACCAGAGATCAGCCAGATCCCCTGGCAGTGCACACTGGGAGCAAACCCCAACTATCTGGGCACCATTTTGGGTTCCAGCCCCTTCCAGAGCCACATCCTCCCCTTTCCTTCTCTCTCCAGCAGTAAAACCATTCACAGGAGCTGCAGGACATGGTGAGATGCTGAGGATGCGCCCCCTCCATCCTGCTCCTGCTGTCAGCTCTGCCTCTCACACCTCCTCATCTCCCTGCTCAATACCAGCCCCACAGCCACAGCTGGAGATGGATGGGGGAGAGCCTTCTCCGCAGGGCATGAGATATGTGTATGGATGTGATGGACATAGTAGGTGTACACGGGTATGGTCCCTCCTTGCTTTGCATCAGTCCTGGTCCCAAATGCTCACACTGCTCACAAAGCCCCCATGGCCACCTTGCAGGACATGGGAGGCAGAGGGTGTCCTCTCCATTATGATGGCCATAGGAAGGATTTAAGCACTGATCCCTAAGAAGTGAAAGGTGAGTCCCAGTTTGGATCCAGCTCCATGCAGAGCAGGGAGGGATATCAGCCCTTGCCTCCATCACCAGGGTACCATCAGGGGCAGAAGCCATCAGCATCCATATGAGAATGTTTCCTGTAGAGCCTCAGCATCCTTCACCCTGTCCCATGGTGTGCAGTGAGGTGCTGGAGTTTGCAGTTTGAATGAAGTCATAATGCAGGTTTTAAGCTATCACCTGGAGATGCTGACAGCTTTGGAAGATATTTTTGACAGGCTAGCAAGGATCCTGGTGCTAATATCCAGTGTGGATCAGAAAAGACCAAGACACAGGGAAAAAAACCCAGATACTAAGGGCAATAAAAGAGTGTAGATAAATCGGATTGTCTGTGGTCTTTCTACACAAACCAGTCATAGGAAAAAAGCAAGACTTAGAAATGGTTCCAAACCAAGCCTGGAAACCCAAGGAAGTGGCTGGGGAAACCAAAGTCCCTGGTGTCCGTGAAGCTCTGGTGTCCTCTGTCACAAAACCAGCACAGAAACGTTGTTCTAAAGCTACATTCAAACAAAAGTGTTGATAAACTACTGAAGAATGAAAGTCTAATTTTATACTTGGTAAACGAGAAGGCACTAAGGAAAAGATAACAACGCTTGAATGTAAGGATTAATTTATTGCTATCGTCTCCTAATTTGCTCATGCAGGGACATGTTCTGGGTGGAGAGGGACTGCCAGAGCAGTGAGCACTGGCTGGGCTGTTGGGGTGCAGAGGGTGATGGGTTCTACTCTGCAGAAGCCTGGAAAGTACCACAGGGGTTTGTCTCCTTTATCTGTCTAAACAGAACCAAAGGAGAACACCCTGGTGTGCAGGGACCATCCCACAGCACCTGAGCAAGAGAAGTAGGGCAGGAACAGAGAACTGGGCCAAATTTAACCAAGGCTCCAGAGCATCAGGAAAGCTGGTGATGAGGAGGCAGGTGACTGAGCCAAGTCAGGTCGAGTCAGTCTCTTTTGCAGGATCAGGTGAAAAAATTGCAAGGAAGATAGATGAGAAAACCTAGGTGACCACCAAAAGATTGCATAGGTGTGCTGAACTCCTACTAAACTGGAAACCAGAACTCCTCTAGTAAAGACTAATCCTACCTGTTCTGAGCTGAAATAGAGATGGGGGAACAATAGGAGGAGGGTGGGGATGGAGCCCCAGCTGAGGCTGCTCAGGGGGATAAAGGCCTATTAGTTCAGCCTGGGACAAATCCTCTCTGCCTCAAAATGCCTGCTTTTCATCCTTGAATACAGTGGAAGTCCAGATGCACCAGCTCAGCCTCTGGACATCCAGACACTACATGTGGGTAACCCCATTGGGGCTGGAAAACTGGGTTCACCCTCCACAGAGGGACATCAGCAGCTCCAGAGATGGAGTCACTTGTTCTTCATGTTCCTTTTGAGGACTGTGTGCAAGATCTGGAATGTCTCTAAACCCATTTTCATTGTGTCAGTATGTTCAGACCAAAACGTTTGCATGGTCCACAAGTATGTCAGAAGCATCCTATGAGCTACCCATAACTGTGTAGCTGTTCTCAGGGATGGCTCACCCACACCATGTCTCTCAGATTCCCAAGCACCATAATGCCTTTCAGAGTTGATTTCACACCCTTTGCTTTTCCTTCTCTTTGTTTTCCTCTGCTAAAGCATGAGCAGCCCTGGAGGCTTCCTCCCAGGAGAGCACATGCAACTGTATTTACAGCCTAAGCACCACAAGCTGGGCTCTTGGAGTCTGGCAGGAGATCACCTCTCTTCACATCAGCTGCTTAACAGAAGTGATGCTGACATGTAGATGTTCTCTGCTGCATTGGAGATAAAACCTTGACTCCCATCACTCGATGGCAGAGGGAAGGCACAGGAGGTAATACCAACACAAGGCAGAACCTCACCTGCGTTGAGGTCGTGTGCTTTTGTCTTCATGTTCTTGCGTCCTCTTAGGTAAAGCTGTGTCAGAAAACAGCCTTACCAGTGTGGGTTTTCTTTATAAGAGGGAGTAATGTCTGATGCATGCTGTGTTTCTTTTGCATAGGCAGCTAAAGCAAGATGCACTGATTTATTCAAGAGTTAAAAGTGGATGACTCTTATTCTGTTATACAGAAATGCAACAATTCAGATTGTCATCAGAATATAATCACTAACAAATGAGCCTTTGGAATCCGCCTGTTAGAACATAAATTCCTTTTTAAAGCAAGAAACTTAATGCCCATATGTTTAAGATGCTATAGCCTGCTGTAACTCAGAAGTGTATAAATCATGAATTTACCAATGTCAATGTTATTTGATGTAAATGATCTCAAATAGTTTTGTAAATGTGATTTGGTGACTGGAATGATAACTAAAAGCTGAGGGAAAATGTCTGGAGGTCATTCATGTGTAAGCGGGGCTTTCACTGCGACTGACCATTTCTCTTGATCCATGATTAAATGCAATCCTATGAGGTTCATCTGAGGTGTCTTCTGATACAAATTGCCTTCAAATTGAAAGTGAATATAGATCTGAATCTTTGCTCAAACCTGAAAACACGTGTGCCTGAGTAACTCCGGTGTTTTAACTATTCCACCACAGAAAAACAAAAATGCCCCTTTCTGCTTCAAGAAACTCCATGTTCTTTTCTAAACACCTTATCTGAAAAACATAAAATAGATATAATTTTGGTTAGAAAATAAAATGGAAAATTCTATTTGCAGTTATTCTATGGCAGTTAAAATGGTCACTGATTGGAGTTAGATATGGTCCAAATCTGAATGTCCATTTTTGATCAGTTTGATGTTTCTCTTCCTTTTGCCTCAGGAGGTAACACCTGGTCATGAGAGGAAATCACACGCAGACTAAATTTATCCTCTTGGGAGTTGCAGACAGCCCATGTGAGCAGACTCCTCTTTTTGTCTTGTTTCTAGTGATTTACATTGTCACTCTGGTGGGGAACTTTGCCATTTTCACATTGGTTCGGGTGTCTCCCAGCCTCCACACCCCCATGTACTTCTTCCTTGCCCATTTTGCCTTCACTGACATCTGCTATTCCACAGTCATCTGCCCCAGGATGCTGGCAGACCTGTTATCAGAGGACAAAACCATTTCTTTCACTGGCTGCATGACGCAGTTCCTCACTTTTGCTTTCTTTGCTACTATTGAGTGTTATCTCCTGGCCATGATGGCCTATGACCGGCACGTTGCTATCTGCCAGCCCCTGCTTTATGTGACCATCATCTTCAGCCGTGTCTGCTGGCAGCTGATAGCATCATCCTACCTATTCGCCTTCCTCAGTGCCATCATCTACACATGGTGCGTGTTTGGAGGTTCCTTCTGTGGTCCCAACCGCATCGACCACTTCTTCTGTGATGTTGTCCCTGTTCTAAAGCTCGTGTGCTCTGACACCCACAGCAGTGAGATGGTCATCTTTGCCTTTGTCACCATCAACGTGGTGGGCACGAGCCTGGTCATTTTACTCTCCTACATCTCTATTCTCTGTACTGTGCTAAGGGTGTGCTCAGCACAGAGCAGGGCCAGAGCCTTCCACACCTGCGCCTCCCATTTGATGTCTGTTTCCTTGTTCTTCGGGACATCATTCTTCATGTACCTACAACCTCCCTCTAGTCACAGGAGCCTGGATAAGGTGGCCTCCATCATCTACACAATGGTCACCCCCATGCTCAACCCATTCATCTACAGCCTGAGGAACAAGGAGGTGAAGGGGGCTCTGCTGAAGTGCGGGAGAACATTCTTCAGCCACTGGCAACATAGAAGAGTTCTGTCATCTGGGACATGAACAGTCCATGGGCAGTGTGAAAGCCAATGGGGCACTGAAATACTGAGATTTTCCACTGATACTCATGACTTTATGGAAGTTCTTCCAGAGTTTCTGCACAAAAGTCTATGATAGTACTGAATGAGAAACAGACCCCCCAAATCACACCATTCTTGGAAGAAAACCAAGAGGAGATTGAGCCTCAAAGTTCATTTCACTTCGCAGGCCCGCTCCTAGAAGAAGAAATTACCCTCAATAATCCCAGGCCTCTTTTCCTCACAGGAAACACCAATCAGCTTTATTCATATTAAACATTTGTCATTCATAAATGAGTATTTTCATTGCAAGATTCTTGACCTTGTTCCTCAGCTCCAGTAGAGTTCCTCACTCTTACCTGTGAGTTCTTTGTTAAAGCTGCTGGGGTGGGAGGGAAGAGGCAGTGTAGTTTTACATTTGCTTGCTGAAAAAGAGTCAGAGAAAAGGCTTCAAAAGATTGATTGCATTTGTTTGTGCCTTCCAAAGAGAAGAAGTTGGTGGGAATCAAGGTCTCAAGCTGCACCTTTGAATATCATGAGGAATCCCACCCCAGTCTGCAGCTTCACAATAAATTTCACTTCAAAGAAGAAATTGTAGACAATATAATTCATAATACAGGATGATGAACTGTGTTGATACTTCTCAGTGTAAAGGACAATTTGGGCACATCAGGGGGTCTCCCATTCATTTTAAGTGGAGTTTTACATTCATTTGCAGTGCTGTTTACTTCAATAGTGAGAGAAATGGAATTCCAGCTGGACATCAGCACACACATCCCATGTCCATGCCCAGCTCATGCTAAAGCCCACCAGGAAACCAAATTGTCTATTTCATATAAGAATTAATTCTGTAGAAAGCTTCCATAGATGAAACACAATGCTGAACAGAATCAATGGTAATTGAGAGCTTTCTGGGTCTGAAAGAAGCCAAAGCACACTGATGGGGGAAAATATCTTTCCTTTAGCTGTTGTGACTGAGAATTAAATTATATTTGGAAAGTATGTGGATGGTGAAGAGACTGTTTATGTGCTCTGAAAAACAATGATATGAAAGGAGACTGTCTTAGGTATAAGGGGAACGTGGCTTCTACCTGCAGTCAATGAAGGGGCCAGACCCTACATCATTAAACGCTATAGAATTTGCAGGACAGAAACCTTTGATATCAGAGAACTTCCTTTAAAAACTTCACTAAACCTTGTTTTCTTCCAATCTATTTTATTGGATATTTCTGCTTAGACTATAGGTATGGAATCATGCAGCTTCAAAAAGCCCAAGTTTGACCTCAAAATAGAGGTACTGGAGAAACACAACTGTGAAGTCCAGCAATACATGAAACAGGCTTGAGGTTTTGGAAATACATTTTATACTGAGATCATCATTGCATGATTCTGCTTCAATCTTTGCAGAGAAAGGGTCTACATAATGCAGAAACTCCTGGCTGTAGACACAAAATTCCCACACCAAATACATACCAGATTTCCTATCAATCCAAGTCTAATAGTTTACCTGGTAAAGGAGAAGTCACTATGAACCAGAGAATGACACTTGTATATAGGGTTCAATTCATTATTCTATTTCCCTCACTGAGAACACTACCTCCTATTTTGCCCATGCAGGGACATGGTCCAGATGGAAAGCAATAGCCAAAGCAGTGAGCACTGCTGGGTGCAGAGCATGATGGGTTCTCCTCTGCAGGAGCCTGGAGACTGCCACAGGGTTGGTCTCATTCATCTCTTTAAAGAGAGGCAAAGGGGAACACTCTGGTGTGCAGGGACCATCCCACAGAATCTGAGCAAGAGAAGTTAGGCAGAACAGAGACCTGGGCCAAGTTCAGACAAGACTCCAGAGCATCAGGCAAGTTGGTGATGAGGAGGCAGGTCCAAGAACAAAACGGGTCAATACAGAAGAAGTCAACAACCTGCTCAGGATCAGGTTCAGCAATGGCTAGGGAGATCCATTAGCAAGCCTAGGTCACCATGAAAGGATTCCATAGGTGTGCACAACGCCTGCTAAACTGGAAACCACAATGCCTTTAATAAAACTCAAACTCCCTGGGCTGAGGTTAAATAGAGATGGAGGTCAAATATGCAGAGGGTAGGGATGGAGCTGCAACTGAGGCTGCTCATGTGGATGAAGGCCTCTTAGTTCACCCTGGGATAATTCATCATTGCCTGGAAGTGTCCATTTCTCGACCTTGAGTACAGTGGAAGCCCAGAGTCAGCAGCTCAACTGTTGGACATCCAGGTACTTCATAGAATCATAGAACAGTTAGGGCTGAAAAAGACCTTAAGATCATCAAGTTCCAAACCCCCTGCATTGGGCAGGGACACCTCACACTAAACCATGTCAACCAAGGCTCTGTCCTTGAACACCACCAGGGATGGAGCTTCCACAAGTTCCTTGGGCAATCCACTCCAGTGCCTCACCACCCTCACAGTAATGAACTCCCTCCTTAGAGCCAATCTAAACTTACCCTGTTTAAATGTTAACCCATTAGCCCTTGTCCTATCACTACAGTTAATAATGAAGAGTCCCTCCCCAGCATCCTTATAGGCCCCCTTCAGATACTGGAAGGCTGCTATGAGGTCCCCATGCAGTCTCCTCCAGGCTGAAGAGCCCCAACTTCCTCAGCCTATCTTCAAACAGGAGGTGCTCCAGCCCGTGATCATCCTCATGGCCTCCTCTGGATTTACCATGTAGATAGCCACACTGGGGATGGAAAACTGGGCTCTCAAGTGTCCACAGAGGGACAGCAGCAAATCCAGAGGGGGAGTCCCTTGTGCATCATGTTCCATTTTGGGACCCTCTGTAAGATCTGAAATGGCTCTAAACTCATTCTGTGGCCAAGAACAGACAAAAAACTTTGCATTCCCCACAGGTGTGTCAGAAACACCACGAAAGCTGCTCATCAGTGCTGCTGTGTAGCTGTGATAAGGGATGGCTCAGCAACTCCATGACTCTCAGATGCCCAAGCACCACAACGCCTTTCAGAGCTGATTTCACACCCTTTGATTTTCCTTTCCTTTGTTTTCCTCTGGGAAAGCATGAGCAGCCCTGGAGGCTTCCTCCCAGCAGAGCACATGCAACTGTATTTATAGCCCCAGCACCACAAGCTGGGCTCTTGGAGTCTGGCAGGAGCTCACCTCTCTTCACATCAGGTACTTAACAGAGCTGATGCCAGCACATAGATGTTCTCTGCTGCACTGGGGATAAACCCTTGGCTCCCATCACTGAGTGGCAGAGGGAAGGCACAGGAGGTAACACCAACACAAAGCAGAGCTTCACCTGCACTGAGGTAGTGGGCTTGTGTCTGCATGTTCTAGTTGCCTCTTTAGCAAAGCTGTGTCAGAAAACAGCCTTACCAATGTGGGTTTTCCTTATGATAAGATGGAGCAATGTCTGATGCAGGTTGTTTTTCTGTTACATAGGCAGCTTAAGCAAGATACACTGATTTATTCAAGAGTTAAATGAGGATGAATCTTATTCTGTTATAAAGAAATGCAACAGTTCAGATTGTCAGCAGAATATAGTCACTAAGAAATCAGCCTTTGGAATCAGCACATTTTAACATCAACTCAGCTTTCAAGCAAGCAGCTTAATGCCCATGCTTTTAGGATGCTTCAGCATGCTGGAGCTCACAAAGGTATAAATCATGATTTTACCAATGTGTATTTCATCCTTTGAGAATGATCTCAAATAGTTTGATAAATGTGATTTGAAGACCAGAATGATGATCAAAAACCAAGGGAAAATATCCCTTGCGTGTGAAGTCATGCACGTGTAATCTGGGGTTTCCCTGGGACTGGGACTTTCTCTTGCTCCAAGCTTGCGTGCACTCATCATGAGTTTCCTCTTAGCTGTCTTCTGAAACGAATTGCTTCCAAAGTGAAAGCTAATAAAGATTTAATTCTTTTTTTCCATCTCAAAAAATATTTGTTGCAGAATGGCTCCAAGAGCAAGGCCATGGATCCTTAGAGGCCTTGTGTGAGCAAAGCAAGGTGTAGGCCTCACAGGTAACCGGAAACCAGATGTGGGAGGAGAATGTGAAGGAAGCTGTGTAGAACTAACCAATACTGTTGTGACTAGTAGGCGTCGTTAAACACCATGCGGATTTAAGCAAAGTGGGCCACAAATAAAGTAGAAGCTTGCTTATCACCCATATTGGGTTGGCGTGTCTTGCTTCTCCTCGCCACTAACAAATGGCACCCAAACAGGGACGCAGACTACAGGGCCCCGGTTAGCGGGGACCCGGACTACAGGGCCCCAGTTGATGGGGACCCGGAATACAGGGCCCCAGTTGATGGGGACCCAGAATACAGGGCCCTGAGTAACAGGGACCCGGAACGGCGAGTGAGCGGCACCAGCAGCAGCGGCCGGGGAGCGTGGGCAGTGCTACTGCAGTGGCGTGACGGACCCGGGTGCTTGGACTGACCGAAAGGAGTCCGCCGCTGGGGCGAACCAGACACTGCTGCATCGGGAGGAAGATTCGGAGACTGAGGTTACAGGACAATCCAGAAAAGGATGATCTGGAAAAGGCTGGCCATGAAAATGGACCGAGAGGTAGCCCCTGATTTATTACAGCGCTTTTTATAAAAGCGGGGAATTAAGCCTGAGACTCTAAAGCAGCTAGCAGGTCTAGTGGCTGTAGGGAAGGCTCAGGGATTTTTTGTAGATCCTAATACAGTTTTTGAGGAGAGTGAGTGGCAAAAGTTTGGTGATGAGTTATTCGACTCGATGCTTGATGATGATAAAATGGCAAGGAAACTTGGTAAGCCTTGGAGAGAAGTAATAAATTGTATAAAAAAATACAAGGCGTAAAAGAAAATCGCAGCTGTAGCAACAGAGAAACTAGGAACAGAGGTGCCCGGTCTGTTGAGGCCGGGGGAATATTATAACTCGTTTTACCCAACCCGCGGGGCGCTCCCTGTGCTCGGAGCGCAGGGTTTCCCGCCCCCCTTTCCTTTTCTCCCCCTCCTTCTTCATCAGAAGGTGCAGCGGAGGAGGCGCAACTCCCTGCTCCCCCACCACCCCAGTTGAGTTCCGAAAGGCAGAGGGATTCCGACAGGAGGGACTTTGAAAAGGACAGAGAGAGTGTATTAGAAGGGATACGCATGATAAATGTCGAGGAATCCGAAAGGAAGAGGGTGGTGCCTCGGCGCCGGATCGATTGGGACGCCATTTTGAAACACGCAGTAGAAAATGAAGACTACACCCTAACGAGAGATCTGGAAGACCTGCGAGCCTTCCCAGTCCGGTACGAACCAGATGGACTGGGAGGAACACAGGGAAACCATTATGCCCTAGACTGAAAATTTTTAACTCAGTTGCGAAGTACGGTGAATGAATCAGGATTGCACGGTGAGCCCACTAAACAGATGTTAGGTTATATATGGAGCAGTACAGTTTTATGCCCTGAAGATATTAAGGGAATAATTAGGATGATCATGACACAAGCGCGGCAGCTATTGTGGCAGGCGCATTGGCAGCAGCTCTGTGATAGATCATCAAATCTGCCCAGAGGTCAAAACGACCCGCTGTTTGGTGTTACAACAGAACAATTGATGGGAACTGGGTGATTTGCTAGTATAGACATTCAAGTGCAAATGGGGCCAGACGTTTGTCTGAAATCCATGCGTACTGCCTGGGAAGCCATGCAGAGGGCGTGCACGGTGCCCCTCACCCCCTCGTACATGTCCATTAAACAGGGAAAAGATGAAACATTTTTTGATTTTGTGGATAGACTAACCACAGCCATAGGGGATACTCCAGATTATATGAGGGGTCCGTTGTTGCGCCAGTGTGTCATGGAAAATAGCAACACCTACACAAAAAGTATTTTAGTTACCCTACCCGCAGATGCCACCATAGAACTTATGTTAGAACGCATGAGCAGGGTGCCAGTAGGAGCTCAGGCACTACTTGTAGAAACTGTTAAAGAGATGGGAAAAGAGATAGCTCAGGCACAGAGGGAGGCAGCTCAGGCACAGGTACAGGCTTTTGCAGCGCTGGGTCCTCTCCGGTCCAACAACATAGTGCCGGCCCAACCAAGACGTGAATGCAAGCCGCTGCTTCGTTGCTTCCGATGTGGCGGAAGACATTTGAAACGAAACTGCAGAAGGACTGTCTGGTGCTCTAATTGTCACTGAAACAGCCACAGCACAGAAGCCTGCAGCTCTTCGGGAAACGGACAGGCGAGCGCGAATGGCCGCCGCGCGCAGATAACAATTGCGGCCCCTGTTCAGGCCGCCGCCCAGTGGCCAGCGCCAAGGGCGACACCATCAGCCGGGAGCTGCGGCCCGCAGCCGGCCTACAGCCCGCCACAAGAGGGAGCCTCGGCTTGGACCTGGCAACCGCAGTAGATGCGACCCTCATTGATCAACGGCCGTGTAAGATCCCCACCGCAGTCCGGGGAACACTAATGATCAATGGACAGGGCCATGGGGCATTGCTGCTTGGGCGATCCTCCAGTGGACTGAAGGGTCTGTTTTATATTACCTGGGCTGATTGATGCAGACTTTACTGGAGAAATTTGCATGGTAGCTCAAATGTCATTTCCTCCGATTCATATCCCTGAAGGGAGTAAAATTGCCCAGCTAGTCCCCTTGCCACAATTAACTGCTGCAATGCAAGATACTGGCCCACTGGCCAAGCGTGGGTCCCAAGGATTTGGCTCCACGGGAGGCCTTGTTATGTTAACTGTCCCAATGACCACCAGACCCGTCGTTGACTCCACATGGTCTCGAGGGAATCAGCGTCTAAATCTACCAGCATTACTGGACACTGGAGCCAATATCACCATAATAAACACTGACAAGTGGCCACACTGGTGGCCGTGCCACCCTACCTTTGGCGGGGTTGAAGGCGTTGGCGGTACTGCTTCTGTGCAACACACCTCTGATTTAATACAGGTGGCCGTCGATGGTCAGGTTGCCTCCATCTATGCAACCATCATTTCGTTGCCGACTGGGGTTAATGCCCTAATCGGCCGAGATGTGCTAGACCAGCTGGGACTGGTGCTGACTAACCAACATTTTTAGGAGCGGTCGCTGCACTATGGACTTTCCCAATCCAGCTCACATGGACTACTAACACTCCGGTGTGGGTCGAGCAGTGGCCGCTGAAAAAGGAAAGTCTAGAGCAAGAGCAACTTTTAGTGCCGGAACAATTACAACAGGGACATCTACGACCTTCCATGAGCCCTTGGAATATGCCGATTTTTGTTATAAAAAAGAAAACAGGAAAATATAGACTGCTACAGGATTTGAGAGCTGTCAATGCACAGATACAAGCGATGGGTGCCTTACAGCCAGGACTGCCCAACCCTGCTATGCTCCCTGAAGGTTGGCACCTGCTGATTATTGATCTCAAAGATTGCTTTTTCACAATTAAGCTGCATCCACTAGACACCGCACTATTTGCCTTTACCTTGCCAATGCCAAATAAAGCAGCACCTTTTTGCCGTTTTGAATGGACTGTATTGCCACAGGGCATGAAAAATAGCCCTGCCCTGTGTCAACTGTTTGTGGCCAATGCGCTTCAGCCCCTTCACCGAATATGGCCAGGAACATTAATTTATCACTCTATGGACAATATTCTATTCGCCCAAAATCAACCCTTCACTACGGACCAAGAGACTCTACTGGAGCAGCAACTGAGCAAGCATGGACTCGTTATCGTGGCTGAAAAAATTCAGCGCAGCCCTGCCTGGAAATATTTAGGCTGGCATATTACGGAGGGCCAAGTACGACCGCAAAACCTGCAACTTCACATTCAAATATCAACCTTACATGACACACAGCGCTTACTTGGAGATATACAATGGCTGCGTCCCGTCGTGGGCATTTCAAACGATGATATTGACACCCTGAGATCCCTGTTGCAAGGTACCAACCCAGCACGGCCTGTGCGACCCACGTCGGAACAGCGGCTAACCATCCAGCGCATTAGCACACAAATCGCACAGCGATGGGTTGACCGTCGAGACCCAGATCTTCCCATAGATCTTACAATACTACAAGGCCCTAAGCAACTTTTGGGTGCACTGACACAGTGCAAAAAGAAAAAGGGGGAGGAGGTGAAGATATTGGAATGGGTTTTTACTGCTATCCGGCCCAAAACTACTATTCAACAGAAAATTGAAAATTTAGCAGAGTTGGTCCAAAAGGGCCGTATGAGGGCGTTGCAATTAATGGCCCAGGAACCCGGAACCATTTACTTGCCGATAAAATGGCGGGATCTTGAGTGGTATCTCCAGCATTCACAGGCGTTACAAGTCAGCCTGCTGTCTCAGGCTGCGGAGCTCAAGGTAGAACAACTGCAATCCACCACCTTGCGCTGGATCAGCCAGCAAGAATGGGTCAAGATACCAAAAAGGAGTGAGCACCCGCTGGCCAATGCAGTAACGGTTTTTACAGACGCCAGAAAGAAGTCTCGGCATGCCGCAGTGACCTGGATGCAGGATGAGAAATGGCACCAGCAGATATTGGCCGCAGAAGCAGAGGACTCACTGCAAACCTTAGAACTAGCGGCGGTCGTTTGGACCTTTCTGAACTGGCATCACACAGAAATAAATGTAGTCTCTGATTCTATGTACGTCACAGGTGTGGTTCAGCGCATTGAGGATGCTCGACTCAGAGAGTGTCAAAACCGGCGGTTGTTTGACCTGCTGCGTCAGCTGCAGGCGACCATTCACCAGCGGGAGTGTGCTTACGCCATCATCCACATACGGAGTCATAAATGGTCACAGAGGTTGGGGGAAGGCAATGATAGAGCAGATCAATTAGTTTCCATTGCTGCACCCCTGAGCAACTTCATAAAAGCCAGGGAGGCCCACAACACTTTTCACCAGAATGCCAAGGGTCTATTCCGTCAATTTAAGATTACAATGGAAGAAGCGAGAGGCATTGTTAGGGCCTGCCCCAGCTGTAGCCATCATGGACCAGGGCTGGGATTTGGGGTGAACCCTCGGGGCTTGGGCCCTTGTGAATTGTGGCAGATGGATGTCACACACGTGCTGCAGTTTGGACGCCTAAAGTATGTGCACGTCACAATTGACACATATAGCAGATTCCTATGGGCTACAGCCCAGACAGGAGAAAAGGGTTCCCATGTAGTATGGCATCTAACTAGCTGCTTTGCCGTTATGGGAGTACCTCAGCAAATAAAAACGGACAATGGGCCTGCCTATGTAGGTGAGAGAATGCACCAATTTTGTAACAATGGGGAGTCAAGCATGTGACTGGCATTCCCCATTCACCAACGGGACAGGCAATAGTTGAGCGGGCGCATCAGACCCTGAAACGGTACCTTGAAAAGTTCAGTGACGTTCATGCCGTGCAAGAAAGACTGTCTAAGGCATTGTTTGTTTTGAATTACTTGTGCATTTTTGCAGACCAGGACTCTCCCCCTGCTCAAGTGCACGGCCGAGTTGCGGCGTCCGAGTCTAAGGCACCCATGATGGTCATGTACCGTGATCCCAGCATGGGCCTGTGGCGGGGCCCGGCAGAAGTGAAGTACATGGGGCGAGGTTATATGTGTGTGCTCATGTCCACAGGTACACAGGTCCCCGCAATGTGGACTAAAACAGTGTCTTTATCTTCCCCTGCTCTTCCTGATAGTAATGAAGGCTCCGAAAATGGCCAGTTATCTGCCTCCGCAGCCCAAGACCAACGGGTGGGCGACAATGGTTAAGCTTAGGGGGCAGAACACCATTTGCCTCGCCTTATCGTCCCCTGGCAACCCGTTTTCAACCTGTTTGGTTGGTGTTCCTATAGGTGACTGGCCCTGCCCGTCCACCATACCGTGTGTAGCACTGCCAACCTCAACAGCGCAACAGACAATTGGGACGCTTGGGTACCCTATTTGCCTATTGCCCCAAATGAGCCTCAGGAGTTAGAATTATTAGGGGCCGTGCGAACGGATGCCTGTGTGACACTTAGTTGGACAAGCGCCCAAGCCAAGGTGAATGGTACCGCGACAAATGTAAATTCTAGTCCTTTACAGGAACACCAGTGTGTGGTGCAGGTATGCTTCCCGCAACACTTCCCGCTCTACCGATCATCCCCTGAAGTTGCCCAGTGGAATGTTCCTGATTTGTGGCGATCGAGCCTGGCCTGTTATTCCCTCTAAAATGAAAGGGGGACCTTGTTCTATTGGAAGACTGACACTGTTGGACCCCAACACTTCAATAATTCCTGATATGTCTTGACAGCACCATTTAAGGCGCTTAAAACACTTTGTACATAGTTTTACTGCTAACTGTAGATCTGATGTAAAGTTTTGGTCACCTGACACTATTATAGCAACTTCTTTACTCATGCCAGGTGTGGCTTCGGCCAGGGCCTTGGTTCAATTAAACAGACTGGGTTGCTGACTTGCTAAGCAGACAAATACTACATCGAAGGCAATTTCTGATTTGTTGTTTGATGTTGATTCTGTGAGACATGCAGCACTGCAGAACAGAGCCGCTATAGACTTTTTGTTGTTGGCACAGGGACATGGATGTGAGGAGTTTGATGGAATGTATTGTATGAATCTTTCTGATCATTCTAATTCGATACATGCACAGCTGAAAACCCTGGCTCAGCTTACCCAGCAATTGCAAGTGAGCAGTGACCTAGGGATAACTAAATGGTTGTCCTCATGGGGCATTACAGGTTGACTTAAAACACTGCTATTCGAAGGACTGCATTTATGTATCATTGTTATTTCAGTCATTGTAGTTGTTAGACTTGCTTATAGTTGCGTGATGAAACAGGTGAACAGAGCGACCCGCAATGTTTTGCTTGCACAAAAGAAAAAGGGGGGAATTGTTGCAGAATGGCTGCAAGAGCAAGGCCATGGATCCTTAGAGGCCTTGTATGAGCAAAGCAAGGTGTAGGCCTCACAGGTAACCAGAAACCAGATGTGGGAGGAGAATGTGAAGGAAGCTGTGTAGAACTAACCAATACTGTTGTGACTAGGAGGCGTGGCTAAACGCCACGCAGATATAAGCAAAGTGCACCACAAATAAAGTAGAAGCTTGCTTATCACCCATATTGGGTTGGTGTGTCTTGCTTCTCCTCGCCGCTAACAAGTATTAAATTAAATCCACATTTTTAAGTGTCACATCTTCGAAAAAATAAATGCCACCTGTTGCTTCAATGCTCTTGCTGTTCATTTCTAAATACCTCAACTGAAAAAAATAAAGTATACATAATTTGGGTTAGAAAATGTAGTAGAATATTCTAAAAAGTAGCAGTTACAATGGTTATTGATTGAGGTTAGATATGGTCCAAATGTGAATTTTTCTTTCACTGGCTGCATGATGCAGTTCCTCACCTTTGCTTTCTTTGCTACTATTGAGTGTCATCTCCTGGCCATGATGGCCTATGACCGGCACGTTGCTATCTGCCAGCCCCTGCATTATGTGACCATCATCTCCAGCCGCGTCTGCTGGCAGCTGGTAGTATCGTCCTACCTATTTGCCTTCCTCAGTGCCATCATCTATACATGGTGCCTGTTTGGAGGTTCCTTCTGTGGACCCAAACACATTGACCGTTTCTTCTGTGACATCGTACCTGTGCTTAAACTCCTCTGCCCTAATAAATACAATAGCGAGATGGTCATCTTTGCCTTTCCCACCACCAACGTGGTCATGAGCGTGGTCATTTTGCTCTCCTACATCTCTATCATCCGCACCGTGCTGAGGGTGTGCCCAGCACAGAGCAGGGCCAGAGCCTTCCACACCTGTGCTTCCCATTTGACAGCTGTTGCCTTATTTTTGGGGACATCATTCTTCATGTACCTACAACCTCCATCTAGCCACAGGAGCCTGGAAAAGGTGGCCTCCATCTTCTACGCTTTGCTCACCTCCATGCTCAACCCATTCATCTACAGCCCGAGGAACAAGGAGGTGAAGGCAGCTCTGGTCAAGTGTGAGAGGAGATTGCTCAGCAGATGGCAACATAAAAGAGTTGTATCACCTAGTACACCAAGTTCATCTTAAGTGAGAGACTTTGGGACACTAAAACAATGGGATTTTCCACTGATCCTCATCATTTTATATAGGTTCATCCACAATTCTTGCACATGAGTCAATGACAGTATTGAATGAGAAATACACACCACAAATCACATCTTCCTTGGAAAGAAACTAAAAGGAAAGGAACCTCAAACTTCATTTCACTTCACAGTCACCAGCCTGTGGGAAGAGATTACCTTCAATTATACCAGGCCTCTTTTCCTCACAGGAAACACCAATCAGCTTTATTCAGTTACAGGTTTTGTCACTGATAAATGTTTGTTTTCCTTGCAAGATTCGTGACCTTGTCCCTCACCTCCAATAAAATTCCTCACTCTTACCTGTGAGTTCTTTCGGCCTGGGAACAGCACTGACAGCACTGACGTTTTTAGTTACTGCTCACATGTTTAGACTGACCAAGGACTGTGAGTCTCATGCTCTGCTAGGGAGGAGGGGAAGCCGGGAGGAAGCAGAGACAGGACACCTGACCCAAACTGACCAAAGAGGTATTCCATACCACAGCACGTCATGCCCAGGATGTAACTGAGAGTTACCTGGAAGGGCTGGGATTGCAGGGTTGGACGAGGTACTAGTTGGTGCATGGTTGGGCTGGGGGGATGGAGGAGTTATCAGTCAGTGGGTGATGAGGTTTTGTATTCTCTTCCCTTGTTATTTCCTTTATTATTATTGGTGGTGTTTTGTGTTATACATTAGTTACTAAACCATTCTTATCTCAACCAGTGGGAGTTCCATTCTTCTGATTTTCTTCCCCATCCCTCTGAGAGCAGGGGGAGGGCAAGGGGGGGGGGGAGTGCGGTGCGTATGTGTGTGGGAGAGAGACTGTGTGCCTGGGTTTAAACCCGGTTTTCAATGTCAATCTTTTTTTCTGCTGGAAGGCACCAGACTGACAGTCCAGGAGATGCACTGCAGGAGTGTAGAACAGGATTTCTGAGTGGTTTTGAATGTCTTTCTTACCCATGGGGTACTGGGCTAAAACCAAGGCTTGAGACGTGGGAAGATCAATATAACAGAGGGAGAAATAACTCTCAATCAATTTTGGAAACAAGAAAAATATGTAATTCAAAGATTATTGAAAAGAACTACATGAAGGCAAAAAAAGCCACTAAGAATACCTGGGTGCGCTTGTGCAGGGGGAATAATGCAGCTTGAAGTCCCAGATACAGTCAGCTGGTTATTGCACTTGCTCCATCAGCTTCATCAGGGGACCCAGGCCAGCAGCACCTTGGCTGTTCAGGGGTGAGGAAGACCCCAAATCCTCTCTCCCACCAGCACTAAGGCTCTTTGTACCCCTGCTTAAATTCACAGCAGAGCAGAGGCTCAGATATGACTTGTCCTTATTTAGCACAAGGGCTTTGTTGACCAACAGACTGTCAGAGATTTATTTCACAGAATCCCAGCCTGGTTTGTGTTGGAAGGGTCTTTAAAGCTCGTCCAGATCCAATCCCCCTCCAACGGGCAGGGACACCTTCCGCTAGAGCAGCTTGCTCCAAGCCCTGTGTCCAACCTGGCCTTGAACACTGCCAGGGATGGGGCAGCCACAGCTTCTCTGGGCACCCTGTGCCAGCACCTCAGCACCCTCCCAGGGAACAGCTTCTGCCTAAGAGCTCATCTCAGTCTCCCTTCTGGCAGGTTCAAGCCATTCTCCTTGGCCTGTCCCTACAGGCCCTTGTCCAAAGCTCCTCCCCAGGTTCTTGTAGCCCCTTTAGGTACTGGAAGCTTCTCTGAGGTCTCCACACAGCTTCTCTTCTCCAGGATGAAAAGACCCAATATTATCAGCCTGGCTCCGTACGGGAGGTGCTCCAGCCCCAGACCATCCTCGTTGCCTCCCCTGTACTTGCTTCAGCAGCTCCGTGACCTCCTTGTGTTGCAGACGCCAGAGCTGTATCAAATCCTCTTGACCTTCCTGCAGTTCATCATTGAGAAAATGCTTATCAAGCAGGCAATGGAGACAGTGGTCAGTGCCTTATGTGAAGTCTGAGCCTCCTTTTTGTGGGCTCTACTTTCATTTAGCACAATAAAGACACAAAAAAACAAGGTGGTGTCTCAGGGCTGCTATTGAGGAGCTGATACTTATTTGGATGAAATATTGAATTCTCAGGCCACACTTAAAACCACCTGAGGCTCTTTGAAGAGAACCATTTGTTGTGCAGGTTCTCCATACCCTGCACTTGCTTTGTGATCTCCTTAACTGTAATAATGACCAATAGGGACCAATAATGACAAATAATGGCCAGTAATTACCAAATCCATGACCACCTGTTTCTTCCTTACCTCCACAGTACTGAAGAGCTCCAAATGTGCTTTCAAACCCTGCATAGATGTGGCAGCAGCTTTCGCTCCCACAGCCTCCTCAGAGCTGCCTTCACCTCCTTGTTCCTCAGGCTGTAGATGAGGGGGTTGAGGGTTGGGGTGAGGATGGAGTAAAACAGCGACACCAGCTTTGCCTGATCCCATGAGGATGCCTCATGAGGCTGGACATAGGTGAGGATCCCGGGTGCATAGAAGATGGTGATGGCAGCCAAGTGGGAGGTGCAGGTAGAGAAGACCTTCAGCCTCCTCGTGGCCAAAGGGATCTGCAGGACGGTGTGGAGGATGTAGGTGTAGGACACCAGGATCATCAGGAGAGAGACCATGGCATTAAACACACTGTTGTAAACCTGCAAGACCTCATTTGTGCTTGTGTCTGAGCAGGAGAGCTGCAGGAGGGTGGGCAGCTCACAGAAGAAGTGGTTGATGCTCCTGGCCTGACAGAAGGACAACCTCCCTGCCAGCGTGATGTGCACCAGGGAGGTGAGGAACCCGATGGTGTACACCAGCACCATCATGCCATAGCAACGCGCCCTGGTCATGGTAGTGGTGTAGAGCAGGGGCTTGCACACAGCTGTGTATCTGTCGTAAGCCATTACCCCATAGAGAAAGCTCTCACAGATAGCCAGAGCGAGGAAAATATACATCTGGGCAAAGCAACCCCAAAAGGAGATGTGGCTTCTCCCCAGCAGGAAGGTCTCCAGAGCTTTTGGGATGATAGCGGAGGAAAGGCAAAAATCCATGCAGGATAAGTGGGTCAGGAAGAAGTACATGGGGATGTGGAGGTGGGGGTCAGTGTTGATCAGCAGGATCATCGTCAGGTTCCCCAGCACCATGAAAACATAGAGGGATAAGAAGACTGTGAAGATGGTGGTTTGTAGCTCTGGGGCATCAGAGAAACCCAAGAGGATGAAGCTGTTTAGAACAGTGAGGTTTCCTGTATCTGTCATTTCAACAAGTTGATGGATTTGGATTGAAAAGAATCAGTGAAATACACCCCTAGAAGAGAAATAATGTGGAAGTTTAGTTGGAATATAATCCATAAAGTAAATGCAATGGAAAATGGTGCATTTGTAATGCTGTATTTCTGTGTGCAGCCCAAGATCTGAAGTCAGAGAAGTGAAGGAGCTAATTACAAAACCTGAAATTAAAAGAGAATAATTCCACCATGATTGATATACACTTCCCTAATGATACACAGGGAAACATCATGTCTATCAAAGTGTAATACAATAAAATCTAATAAATACATCTCAGAATGTGGAAAACAGAAAAGATTTTGTATTTTCTTCACTGATTTCTGGGAATTTTAAGGATTTTTTTTCTCCTTTTTGTATTTTTCAGAGTGGATCAGTGCTCTTCTGTAGCTTCTTTACTTGTGCTGCATTGTTTTCATCACAACACAAAGCCATGTACTTGAAATTTGCTTTTGGTTCTAAGTTTATCTGCTTTTGAGGGACCCTCACCCTGAATAATGTTAAGGGAAAGCAGTGGTCTTGTCTCCAGCAGAGCTCTGCTGTGATTGCAGTGAGCTTCCTACGACCAACCCAAATATCCACCTAAGGGTTTAAAATACAAAATACACCAAATATAAAGGAAAATTTTAAGGCTTTAGCTTGGATATTCTCATGCTAAAATATCGCTAAATCAGTTGTAGATGGGGTCAGGAATATTGGTGTTTTTGAAGCAAACCTACTAGGCATTCTAGGACACTTTTATTCACACCATGGGTTATCATGGGATGCTTTGGGTTGATGGGACCTTAAAGCTCACCCAGATCCAAACCCTCCCACGGGCAGGGACTCCTTCCACTAGAGCAGCTTGATCCAAGCCCCTGTGTCCAACCTGCCCTTGAACACTGCCAGGGATGGGGCAGCCTCAGCTTCTCTGGGCACCCTGTGCCAGCGCCTCAGCACCCTCACAGTAAAACACTTCTTCCTTTTCTCCAAACTGAATTTTCCTGTTTCAGTTTAAACCCATCACCCCTTGCCCTATCGCTACAGTCCCTGAAGAAGAGTGAAATTCAACATGCCATCATGCATGTGAGAGGCAGCATGACCAGGGTCAAACTGGACCCACCACCCATCAAACCCTTTTGTACCTGCTTGGTTAAAGAGGAAGGTGGTGGTGGATGCAGTGCCTGCAGCTCATCCTGGAGTCCATGCAATGGGTTGAAGGAGAGATGCTTGGGAGCAGGATGCTCCAGGCTGGCTGGTGAAGGGGCTTTATCTCACAGGAGGCATTACCTCAGAGGCTTGTGTTGTGCAAACTGTCCTCCCAAAGGACCCTCCTCCATCGGATAATTAGTTTGACTTGATCAGCAAAACAACCTCTCAATTCTTCTCTCCCCAAACTCCTTCTGGCTGCATCAGCACCTCCAAGACCAGTTCTCCTGCAGAGACCTACCCCTGAAGACAGGCCCAGGACAGTTTGCTTTGTATTTCCCCATCTATCACATACCTCTTCCTTTCAGTGTTTCCCTGAAGAAGCCCTTTACTTCCACAGGGATCATCTAATATTGCATTGAAGGGAGCTGAAAACAAGCACAACAAAGCATCCTCTCTGTGGATGGTTTGTGCTGGTCCTGGGGAGCCCTTTCCAGGGGACCCAGGCCAGCAGCACCCTGGCTGTTCAGGTGGAAGCAGGACCCCAGAACCCCCACCTAACAGCACTCAGGCCCTTTACACCCCTACTTAAATTTGCAGCAGAGCAGATGCTCAGACATGACTTCTCCCCATTTAGCACAAGGGCTTTGTTGACCAACAGACTGTCAGAGCTTTATTTCTTAGAATCACAGCCTGTTTTGTGTAGGAAGGGAGCTTAAAGGTCATCCAGTTCCAACCCTTGCCACGGGCATGGACACCTTCCACTAGAGTAGCTTGCTCCAAGCCCGTGTGTCCAACCTGGCCTTGAACACTGCCAGGGATGGGGCAGCCACAGCTTCTCTGGGCACCCTATGCCAGCGCCTCAGCACCCTCACAGGGAAGAGCTTCTGCCTAAGAGATCATCTCAGTCTCCCCTCTGGGAGGTTAAAGCCATTCCCCTTGGCCTGTCCCTACTGGCCCTTGGCCAAAGACCTTCTTCAGGTTTCCTGTAGGCCCCGTCAAACACTGGAAGCTTCTCTGAGGTCTCCACACAGCTTCTCTTCTCCAGGCTGAGCAGACCCAATGTTCTCAGCCTGGCTCCATATGGGAGGAGCTCCAGCCCTTGACCATCCTCGTTGCCTCCTCTGGACTTGCTCCAGCAGCTCCAAGTCCTCCCTGTGTTGGGGACACCAGAGATGTATCAAACCCTTTGGTCCTACCCTCAGTTCATAGAATCATAGAATCGTTAGGGTTGGAAAGGACCTTAAGATCATCAAGTTCCGAAGCCCCTGCCGTGGACAGGGACACCTCACACTAAACCATATCACCCAAGGCCTCGTCCAACCTGGCCTTAAACACTGCCAGGGATGGAGCATTCACAGTCTCCCTGGGCAACCCATTCCAGTGCCTCACCACCCTCACAGGAAGGAATTTCTTCCGTATATCCAACCTAAACTTCCCCTCTTTAAGGTTTAACCTGTTGCCCTTGTCCTATCATTACAGTCCCTAATGAAGAGTCCCTCCACAGCATCCCTATAGGCCCCCTTCAAATACTGGAAGCTGCTTTGAGGTCTCCACACAGGCTTCTCTTCTCCAGGCTGAACAGCCCCAACTTCCTCAGCCTGTCTTCATACAGGAGGTGCTCCAGTCCCCTGATCATCCTCGTGCCCTCCTCTGGACTTGTTCCAACAGTTCCATGTCCTTTTTATGTTGAGGACACCAGAACTGCACACAATACTCCAGGTGAGGTCTCACAAGAGCAGAGGAGAGGGGCAGGATCACCTCCTTCGACCTGCTGGTCACGCTCCTTCTGATGCAGCCCAGGATACTGTTGGCTTTCTCGGCTGCAAGCACACAATGAAGCCAGCTCATGTTCATTTTCTCATCAGCCAACACCCCCAAGTCCTTCTCTGCAGGGCTGCTCTGAATCTCTTCTCTGCCCAACCTGTAGCTGTGCCTGGGACTGCTCCGACCCAGGTGTAGGACCTTGCACTTGGCATGGTTAAACCTCATGAGGTTGCCATCAGCCCACCTCACAAGCGTGTCAAGGTCCCTCTGGATGGCATTCCTTCCCTCCAGCATATCAACCAAACCACACAGCTTGGTGTCATCGACAAACTTGCTGAGGGCACACTCAATCCCACTGTCCATGTCAGCAACGAAGATGTTGAACAAGACCGGTCCCAACACCGATCCCTGAGGGACAACACTCGTTACTGGTCTCCAGCCGGACATTGAGCCATTGACCACAACTCTTTGTGTGCGGCCATCCAGCCAGTTCTTTATCCACCGAGTGGTCCATCCATCAAATTGATGTCTCTCCAATTTAGAGACAAGGATGTCTTGTGGGACAGTGTCGAACGCTTTGCACAAGTCCAGGTAGATGCCATCAACTGCTCTACCCCTGTCCATCAGTTCTGTAGCCCCATCATAGAAGGCCACCACATTGGTCAGGCAGGATTTCCCCTTAGTGAAGCCATGCTGGCTGTCACCAAGCACCTTGTTGATTTTCATGTGCCTTAGCATGCCTTCGTGGAGAACCTGCTCCAAGATTTTGCCAGGCACAGAGGTGAGACTGACTGCTCTGTAATTCCCCGGGTCATCCATTTTCCCCTTCTTGAAAATGGGGGTTATATTTCCCTTTTTCCAGTCATTGAAACTTCACCTGACTTCCATGATTTCTCAAATATGATGGCCAGCAGCTTCGCAACTTCATTCACCAGCTCCTTCAGGACCCGTGGATGCATCTCATCAGGACCCATGGACACGTGCACGTTCAGATTTTTAAGATGGTCTCGAACCAGTTCCTCTCCTACATTGGGCCCAAGGTCTTCATTCTCACAGTCCCTGCATCTGCTTTCCGAGACTTGGGTGGTGCAGTCAGAGCCTTTGCCAGTGAAGACTGAGGCAAAGAAGTCATTCAGAACCTCAGCCTTCTCCAAGTCCTGTGTCGCTAGTTTTCCCGAGAGCTTCCTGAGGGAGCCTACGTTCTCCCTTGTCTGTTTTTTATTTGCTATGTACCTGTAGAATCCCTTCCTGTTTTCCTTAATACCCCTAGCCAAGTTTAATACTAACTGGCCCTTAGCTTTCCTAACCTAGTCCCTAGCTTCCCGGACAACATCCCTGTACTCTTCCCATGCCACCTGTCCTTGCTTCCACCTATTATAAGCTTCTTATTTCATTTGAATTTTCCTCAGGAGCTCCGTATCCATCCAAGGAGGTCTCCTGGCCCTCCTGCTGCACTTCCTTCTGGTTGGGATTCAACACTCCTGAGCTTGTAGCAGGTGATCCTTGAATATCAACCAAGAGTATTGGGCCCCCCTGCCCTCTAGGGCTGGATCCCATGGAACCTTCCGAAGCAGGTTCCTGAAGAGGCCAAAGTCTGCTCTTTTGAAGTCCAGGGCAGTGAGCTTGCTGCACACTCTTCTCACTGTCCTGAGGATCTCAAATTCAAGCATCTCATGATCGCTGCATCCAAGGCTGCCCTGGAGCGTCACATTTCCAACAAGCCCTTCCCTGTTGGTGAGCATGAGGTCAAGCATGGCACCTTTCCTTGTCGGCTCCTCTATTACTTGCAGAAGGAAGTTGTCTTCTACACAATCGAGGAACCTCCTGGATTGCTTGTGGTGGGCTTTACCGTCATTCCAACAGATGTCAGGGTGGTTGAAGTCACCCATAAGAACAAGGGCCTGCGAGCATGAGGCTTTTCCTATCTGTCTATAGAGTGCTTCATCCACAGGTTCTCCTTGATCAGGCGGTCTGTAACAGATCCCCACAGTAATGCCTCCCAGAGCTATATTCCCTTTAACCCTGACCCACAAACTCTCTGTGGACTGCTCACCTGCCCCCAGACAGAGTTCCATACTCTTTAGCCTATCCCTAACATAAAGGGCAACTCCCCCTCCCCGCCTGCCAGGCCTGTCCTTCCCAAAGCGCCTGTAACCTTCTATCGCAACACTCCAGTCATAGGAGCCATCCCACCATGTTTCTGTGATGCCTATTATATCATACCCCTGTAGACGTGCCCGCATCTCTAATTCCTCTTGTTTGTTCCCCATGCTACGGGCATTTGTATAGAGGCATCTGAGCCGAGCTCCAAATGAAGCCGGCTCATTGGCTGGAGCGCCTGGGATATCTCTACATTGCTCCAGGCATTTATTATAGGTTCTGGCAACTGACTGGGTGTGTTGGAATGGAATGATGCTCCCCTCCCCCAACACATCTAGTTTAAAGCCTTTTAATACCTGAGCTGGAGGAGATAACAGAAGTTAAGTGCACTGACTCTCTGTTAGACTCATCTGCCACACTGAGGGGAATAGTTCTCTCTGTGCTGGAACCTGACCAAAACTGCTAGTAGTGATAGGACAGAGGGGAATGGGTTAAAACTTAAATAGGGGAAGTTTAGGTTGGATCTAAGGAAGAAGTTCTTTACTGTAAGGGTGGTGAGGCACTGGAATGGGTTGCCCAGGGAGGTTGTGAATGCTCCATCCCTGGCAGTGTTCAAGGCCAGGTTGGACAGAGCCTTGGGTGACACGGTTTAGTATGAGGTGTCTCTGCCCATGGCAGGGGGGTTGGAACTGGATGATCTTAAAGTCCTTTCCAACCTTAACTGTTCTACGATTCTACTGACAGCAATGTGCCAGCTCAGCCTATTTTTGCTGTCTAGGACAGGACTCTCTGCCCCAGTCTGCTAGGGAAACCTCCTGAGACTCGAGTATCTCACTCAATGAGTTGTTGTGGGCAGCTGGGGATCCAGCAATGCTGTATCAGAGCTGGGGTGATGGATTCAGGGCTCCTGGGGTATCACACTCAGATGTGTTTAGTCTTTCTCATGGAGCAAATGGAATGCACAGTCCCTTTTTCTGCCTCCCTAATCAAATGTGATGACCAGTTTGCAAGTTCTTCACTTCTTCTCCAGTTTTCAAAGATTGGGTTTGGGTTTTTAAAAGAAAAGGTCTGATTTAGCCTCATGATTAAGAGATTTCTGAAGGGCTTTTGGATGCGTTTCTCTGCCTGTGAAGATTCACCAAGAACCACAGTTAGATGTTGCCTCAACTATCAAATCTTTATTGTTCTAGTGTCCAGCCTAACAGAGTACATGCAAGCCACATGGCATTGCTCTTCCCTATTTCACTCCATCTTTCCTCCTTCCCGCAGGGATGCTGCCATGCAATACAGTAACAGGGCTGAAGGCAACCACACCGCAGTGACCCACTTCATCCTCCTCGACCTGACAAGCGAGCCCAAGATGCAGACTCCTCTCTGTAATCTTCTTCATGATTTATCTCATCACTCTCATGGGCAACCTTGGGCTGATGGCACTGATCAAGACAAGCCCCCGGCTGCACACCCCTTGTACTTCTTCCTCTGCAATCTCTCTGTTGTTGATCTTTGCTACTCCTCTGTCTTTGCTCCAAAGCTGCTTCTTGCCTTCTTGGTGGAAAACAAAACCATCTCTTACCCTGCCTGCTTCCTGCAGCATTTCTTCTTCCTCATGTTTGTGACCACAGAGGTGCTCTTGCTGGCTGTGATATCTTATGACCGCTATGTAGCCATCTGCAACCCACTGCTCTACACGATTTCCATGCCCCACGGGGTCTATGTTCAGCTGGTGGCTGCATCATACATGGGGGAGGGGGGATTTTGAACTCCCTAATCCAAACCTGTTGCTTGCTGCTGTTGCCTTTCTGTGGTCCAAACACCATCAACCATTACTTCTGTGACACTAACCCTTTGCTGAAGCTCTCTTGCTCCAACAGCCACCTCAATGAGCTTTTGCTTGTAATTCTTCATGGGAGCATTTCCATATCTGTGCTGGTCCTCATCATCACCTTCTATGTATACATCCTTTTGTCCATCCTGAGGATTAGGTCTGCTGAAGGAAGGCACAAAGCCTTCTCTACTTGTGCCTCCCACCTCCTGACCGTTACCTTGTTCTATGTCCCTGCTGGGCTCAGCCACATGCAATCAGCTTCCAAGTACTCCCTGGAGACAGAGAAAGTCACCGCTGTGTTTTACACCCTCCTTGTCCCTATGCTCAACCATCTGATCTACAGCTTGAGGAACAAGGATGTTAAAGATGCCCTTAGAAAAGCAACAGCAAATAACCTCATTGCGAGCTGCTCATTGACCAACCTGGTCCCAGTCGGTTGATAGAACTCCTCCTCTTTCCCTTTTTAACTCATTTGGCGTCAGCTGTCTGGAGGAGGAAGGAACTGAATGTCTTTACAGGAGCAGGTACAGCACATCCTAACCATGCTTTAAAATCTGCAGAGGCTCGGTGATGTTAAGCATCCCCTCAATATAGGTCTCTGATAAATATTCTCTTGTCATCTCTTGGGTTTTGTTTTTTTTTTGGGGGGGGAAAGATGTGATATCATAGGAGGTGGCAAAAACAAGCCCATGAGGAATTTCCCTCTTCAGTTTAGCTTTAGAAGTTGCACTGATTCAAGCAGTGATTCATCCAGAGGCAAGTTCAAGGAGGGATAAAGGGTTTTGAGGAGGTACATCCAAAATACATCACTTTACTTTGGGCTAATGCAAGGAAATGCATAAAATCCCATTTGCTTCCAGAAGGATGTGCAGTGCAAAGTAAGGAAATGGGAGGAGAAGCAGAGCCACTGAGCTGCCAGAGGATGAGCATGGTAGGTGCTGTGATTGAGCATTGGGAAGATGCTAAATCTCTGTGTGACCAGAACATCCCAGGCTGGAGGCAGCAGAGCTGTGTCTGTCATCCTGCACCTTCCTTCCTACCACTGCAAACATCCAGCTCAGCCAAAGAGGTCTCAGAACTGTGTGGGTTGGAGGGAGCTTAAAGCCCACCTATTTCTAACCTCCTTGCTGTGGCCTTCATCTCATATCTGGTTTAGGAGAAGTAGCAGCTGAGAGTAGGATTTTCCCCTATTGCCAAGGATTTTAGTGTGATTGAATGTAATGACTTTAGGGAGAAGTATGTTTTTTTCCCCTATTTTCTTGTTGTGGGGCTGCTGTAAGTGATATTTCCTCCCCCCCAACTCTTCCCCAACACAACCTGTTAACTGAGAAGGTACCACTGAGGAATGCTGCAGAACTTCATGCTCTGCAAAGCAGAAATAACCAACTGCAACCTGTTAGAGACCTTTAGCAATAAGCTCTTTCTGTAGCAAATAGAGACCTGGATGCATTGCAGGATAGGGGGGATCATCTGCTACTTCATGGTACTTTGTACATGGCTGCACCCAAGTTAGTCCTGACGTTGTGTTTTTCATAGCTAAAAATAAAAGAGAAAGACTCCCAGCATCATTTCTGTTAGTTGGACATGTAAAATATGACTAAGCATACCCACTGTATGGTATACCTAGACTTCTAACTTCTTTTTTCCCCCTCAGAGGTAGGAGTTTGCATTTGGATGCCTGATGTAGAGTGCAACAAAATCTATCTGGAGCACCCAGTTGAACAGGGGTCATTTTCCCTAAGAGACAGACACAGACAAGGAGGGGGAGATGTTTATAACACTTAGTTTCCATTAGAGCTTGCCTTGTCCCTAGCTTGGACACCAGAGGATCTTGCCTCTCAATAAGAGTTGTTTGTGCTGTTTGCATGATGCAAGGTGCCTCAAGGGAGAAGCCAGGACCAGTTATTCCCAATGGGAAGGCGAGCTGGGAGCTGAAAGTGGCCACAAAACAGAGCACAGTCCCCGTGTGCCTGAGCACAGCAGCAGCTTCCTCTTATAGCCCAGGGGAAACTGAGAGTCAGGTTCATGGTCGTTACAGACCAGGAGCAAGCCCAGTTAAAGCACAGCCCTGGAAGTGGGCCAAGTGCCAGGACTGAGCTTAAATAGAGCCTGAGCCTATGGCAGAGGGTGTGTGAGAAGGACCCAGGTGATGCTGGCCATGGCAATTATTGTGGCTGCACTCCCTGATGTCTCAAGGAGAGGGGAACTGGGTTTTCCACCACCCAATGCCCTAAACACAGTGGCAGCTCTGCATTCAGCCTCCTCTGATGGATTCCTGTGTGCAGAGGATGAAAGAATGGAGCCGAAAGGAGCAAAGAGCTCCTTTATTGTGTTAATGAGAATCATCCCTCCTCAGTTATGCAAAATCATGGAATCATAGAATGGTTTGTGTTGGAAGGGAGCTTAAAGCTCATCCAGCTCCGACCCCAACACCTTCCACTGGAGCAGCTTGCTCCAAGCCCCTGTGTCCAACCTGGCCTTGAACACTGGCAGGGATGGGGCAGCCACAGCTTCTCTGGAAACCCTGTGCCAGCGCCTCAGCACCCTCATAGTGAAGAATTCCTTCCTTACATCCAGTCTGGATCCCCCCTGTTTCAGTTTGAACCTATCACCCCTTGTTCTTTTCCTACAGACCCTGATGAAGAGTCCCGCTCCTGCATCCTTGTAGCCCCCTTCAGACACTGGAAGCTGCTCTGAGGTCTCCACGCAGCTTCTCTTCTCCAGGCTCAACAGCCCCAGTGTTCTCAGCCTGGCGCCATCAGGGACGGGAGCACCTCCCGTATGAAGACAGGCTAAGAAAGTTGGGGCTGTTCAGACTGGAGAAGAGAAGGCTGTGTGGAGACCTCATAGCAGTCTTCCAGTATCTGAAGGGGGTCTATAGGGATGCTGGGTAGGGACTCTTCATTAGGGACTGTAGTGATAGGAGAAGGGTAACGGGTTAAAACTGAAACAGGGGAAGTTTAGATCAGATATAAGGAAGAAATTCTTTAATGTGAGGGGGGTGAGGCACTGGAATGGGTTGCCCAGGGAGGTTGTGAATGCTCCATCCCTGGTGGTGTTCAAGGCCAGGTTGGACAGAGCCTTGGGTGACATAGTTTAGTGTGAGGTGTCCCTGCCCATGTCAGGGGGTTGGAACTGGATGATTTTAAGGTCCTTTCCAACCCTAACTATTTTATGATTCTAGGATTCTATAGACACCAAAACTGTATCAGAACTGCAGGGGATACCAGAGCTGTATTGAACCTTTGGTCCTTCCCTCAGATCTTCAAGCTCGCTTGGGATGAACAATTATCAACCAGGCAATGGAGACAGTGGTCACTGCCTTACCTCAAGGTTGAGCCTCCTTTTTGTGGGAACTACTTTCATTTAGCCCAATTTAAACACAAACCACCATGGTGCTGTCTCAGTCCTGTTATTAAATAACTGATACTTATTTGGATGAATTATCAAAGACTCAGTCCACGCTTAAAATCACCTGAAGCTGTTTGAAGAAAACCATTTGCTCCCCAAACTCCTTCTGGCTGCATCAACACCTCCAAGACCAGTTCTCCTGCAGAGACCTACCCAGGTAGACAGGCCCAGGACAGTTTGCTCTGTCTTTGCCCATCTGTCATGGTTTAAACCCAGTCAGGTAACTTATTCACTCACTCCCAGTGAGTGGTGCCGAGCTGACAACAATCGAGGGCAGTCCCTCCCCCCCCCACCGGGGCTCTCCCCTTCCCCGCTCCCAGAGGAATGGGGAGGAGGATCAAAAGGGTGCAACTCCTATGGGCTGAGACAAGAACAGTCCAGCAACCAATGTACAACACAAATCACCACCACTACGATCAACTACAACAATGATAAGGGAAAATAACAAGGGAAGAGAATACGATACCACTGGCCAAGAAAACGAGTTCCACCCAGAAGCCCGTGTCCTTCCGGGTTAACTCCCAGGTACTCCCCACCCCGGACATGACGTGCTGTGGTATGGAATACCTCCCTGGCTAGCCCGGGGCAGGCACCCCATCTCTGCTTCCTCACAGCTTCCCCTCCTCCCTAGCAGAGCATGAGCCTCACAAAGTCCTTGGTCAGGGTAAACATCACTTAGCAACAACTGACAACATCGGCTTCACCAACACTGTTCCCAGGCTGGAAGTCAAAACACAGCACTGCACCAGCTACCACAAAGGAAAAACATGACTGCTACTGCTGAACCCAGGACATTATCCACCCCTTATTCCATACCATTCACATCGTGCTCAGATCCCACATTTTCAATACACCATCGCTCTCCCACATATATACATCCATATACATACAGACCAAGAGGAAAAAATCATTTTCTTAGTGCATGGGCCAATCCCTATAATGCTGCCGAGTCCATTCGGCCCATGATGTTCCAAGTTCATTCTCTGTTGGGATGATGGCTGGAGGGAAGTCAGGGCCAGTCGCTGGTGACCTGGAGACATCTAGTTGATGGGCTATAAAAGTATTACACAGCAGGCAACAGCATACAATTGAGTTCACTGGCTGTTTTCCCCTAAAATCAAATCCCCTTGAGGTATACATCGGACTTCCCCATCTTCCTGCATTACCCACCAAGTATATCCAGGTCCCTGAGCAAAAGCAATCCCACGTGTGGGTTTGCCTTTACCTGAAGCAAGAATAACTCAGACTGTCTTCCCCAGCAAATTCTTCATATGCACCACGGGAACTTTGTCCCCCTCTACAATATGTAAAAGTTCTGACTGGGCTGGGCCAGCCCTGTTGGCAGATCCTCTGGTGTTGACCAACCAGGTGGCCTTTGGTAAGTGTGTATCCCAGTGCTTGGAAGTACCCCCACCCATTGCTCTCAGTGTAGTTTTTAACAGCCCATTGTACCGTTCGATTTTCCCAGAGGCTGGTGCATGGTAGGGGATGTGATATACCCACTCAATGCCATGCTCTTTGGCCCAAATATCTATAAGGTTATTCTGGAAATGAGTCCCACTGTCTGACTCAATTCTCTCTGGGGTGCCGTGTCGCCACAAAATCTGTTTCTCAAGGCCCAGGATAGTGTTCTGGTCAGTGGCATGGGGCACAGCGTATGTTTCCAGCCACCCGGTGGTTGCTTCCACCATGGTAAGCACATGGCGCTTGCCTTGGCGGGTTGGTGGCAGTGTGATATAGTCAATCTGCCAGGCTTCCCCATATTTATACTTCAACCATCGTCCTCCATACCAAAGAGGCTTTAACCGCTTGGCTTGTTTAATTGCAGCACATGTTTCACACTCATGAATAACCTGGGCAATAGTGTCCATTGTTAAGTCCACCCCTCGATCACGGGCCCATCTATATGTTGTATCTCTGCCCTGACAGCCTGAAGTGTCATGGGCCCACCGGGCCAAAAATAATTCACCTTTATGTTGCCAATCTAAGTCCATCTGAGCCACTTCAATCTTAGCCGCTTTATCCACTTGTTGGTTGTTCTGGTGTTCCTCAGTGGCCCGACTCTTGGGTACATGGGCATCTACATGACGTACCTTCACCACCACGTTCTGCGCCCTGGCAGCAATATCTTTCCACAGTGCAGCAGCCCAGATGGGTTTACCTCTGTGTTGCCATTGTTTCAACCACCCCCTCAGGGCATTTGCCACCATCCATGAGTCAGTATAAAGTACAGGCCACTTTTCTCGTTCAGCAATGTTCAGGGCCAGCTGGATGGCTTTCACCTCAGCAAACTCGAGGCTCGATTCACCCTCTCCTTCAGCAGTTTCTGCAACTTGTCGTCCAGGACTCCATACAGCTGCCTTCCATCTCCGATGCTTTCCCACAATACGGCAAGAGCCATCAGTAAACAAAGCATACTGCTTTTCACTTTCTGACAGTTTATTATCTGGTGGGGCCTCTTCAGCACGCACCACCTCCTCCTTTGGTGACATTCCAAAATCTTTGCCCTCTGGCCAGTCCATGATGACTTCTAGAATGCCTGGACTTCTGAGATTTCCTATTCGAGTTCGTTGTGTAATTAGCGCAGCCCATTTACTCCATGTAGCATCAGTTGCATGATGTGTAGAGGAGACCCTGCCTTTGAACATCCAGCCCAGCACGGGCAACCGGGGTGCCAGGAGGAGCTGTGCTTCAGTGCCAATCACTTCCGAAGCAGCTCGAACCCCTTCATAGGCTGCCAGTATCTCTTTCTCAGTTGGGGTATAGCTGGCCTCAGATCCTTTGTATACCCGACTCCAAAAGCCGAGGGGTCGACCTCGAGTCTCTCTGGAGCTTTCTGCCAGAGGCTCCAGGTAGGACCGTTCTCCCCAGCTGCAGTGTACAGTACATTTTTACATCTGGCCCGGTCCGGACTGGTCCAAGGGCTACTGCATGAACTATCTCGCGTTTAATTTGCTCAAAGGCTTGTTGTTGCTCAGGGCCCCATTTAAAATCATTCTTCTACCGGGTCACATGATAGAGAGGGCTTACAATTGAACTGTAATTTGGGATGTGCATTCTGCAGATCCCCACAGCACCCAAGAAAGCTTGTGTTTCTTTCCTATTAGTTGGTGGAGACATTGCTGTTATCTTGTTGATCACATCTGTGGGGATCTGTCTACATCCATCTTGCCATTTTATTCCCAAAAATTGAATCTCCTTTGCAGGTCCCTTGACCTTACAGATGAAGGGACAATGTCAGATGAATTCCAGCTTCTGTGCCTGTAGTCAGCTGTGCAAACACACACTAGCACTGAATAACTACTGCTTTCAATAATGTGCCTAAAACCAGAGGTCCTAACATACATATACTTGTAATTAAGGCTTTTAGGTGCACGTCCAACCCTTCAGTGTTTGCTCATGCAAAAGAGAAAACTCAATGAGACAATGCTTTTACTGGGAAGACTTATGACAATGAATCTAATCAAACTGTGTTAGGCTGTAGCAGATGGTGACCCTACATGCATTTGTCTTCAGCCTCTACCTCCAGTTCTGCCACATGAAATTCAAATTAAAGAGTCTTAATATATGAGCAATTTCATGTGACACTGAGATTGAGATTTCCCATTCATAGAAGTTAGGGAATGCAAGGAAGTGTTCAAGGCCGACTTGGACGGGACATGGAGCAATCTGCTCTAGTAGGTGCTCCTCTTGTGGACAGGGGGTTGGAACTGGATGAGCTTTAAGGTTGTTTCCAAACCATTCCATCATTCTCCGATAGAAGAGCACAACAAATCTTCTCAATACAAAATTTACTCTGCTTTTCTCTTTTGTGTGTGCAGCTGTGTTTTGGAACAGAGAGCAATGCCAGCATCATGGAAGCCCTTCTCTTAGCCCATGATCAAGACCCCACACTGCAGCTATGAAAGAGCCACTGGGATCCATGTCTCCAGTTGCTTCACCATGGAAGAGAGGAACCACAGTTCAGTCACCAGCTTCATCCTCCTGGGGCTTACCACTGACACAAGGCTGCAGCTTCTCTTGTTCATGGTGTTCACCTTTGCCTACATCACCACCCTGTTGTGGTTCAAACCTAGCCAGACAGCTTGTTCACTCACTCCCCCCACTTCTTTCATTCTCCCTACTCCTGGGGGGGGATGGAGAGGAGAATCAAAAAGAATGCAACTCCCCCAGGTTGAGATAAGAACAGTTTAGTAACTAAGGTATAATACAGATCACTACTGCTACCACCAATAATCACAATGATAAAGGAAATAACAAGGGAAGAGAATACATCACCTCACCACCAACAACCAGTAACTAGCCCCCCCCCAGCCCAACCAAGCACCGACCCATACCTCCTCCAACCCTGCAGTCCCCCTGCATGCAGACTACTAGCCCTTCCAGGTAACTCCCAGTTACATCCTGGGCATGACGTGCTGCGGTATGGAATACCTCTTTGGCTAGCTTGGGTCAGGTGTCCTGTCTCTGCTTCCTCCTGGCTTCCCCTCCTCCCTGGCAGAGCATGAGGCTCACAAAGTCCTTGGCCAAACCAAAACATCACTGTTATCAGCTCTGTTCCCAGGCCAAAAGTCAAAACACAGCACTGCACCAGCTACCAAGAAGGAGAAAAATGACTGCTACTGCTGAACCCAGGACACACCCTCGTGAGCAACATCACCCTCATAGTGGTGATATGCCATAGCTCACGCCTCCATACCCCAATGGACTTTTTCACTGGCAATTTGTCCTTCCTGGACCTCTGGTATTCCTGTGTCTACACCCCCAAGATCCTTCTGAACTGCATCTCTGAGGACAAGAGCACCTCATTTGCTGGGTGTGCTGCTCAGTTCTTTGTCTCCGGTGGCTTGGCCTGCACCGAGAGCTACCTGCTGGCAGCCATGGCCTATGACAGGTACGTGGCCATCTCCAACCCACTGCTCCATGCTGCAGCCATGACCAAGAAGCTCTGCATAGGACTGGTGGCCACCTCCTACCTCAGTGGCTTTGCCAACTCTACCCTCATTGCCAGCTACACGTTCACCCCCAGCTTTTGTGACTCCAACGTCATCGATGACTTCTTCTGTGACCTGCTCCCACTGGTGAAGCTCTCCTGTGATGTGACAGACAGCTACCAGTCCCTCCTCTACTTCATCCTGACCTTCAACACCATCCTCCCTTCTGCACTCATCCTCAGGTCCTATGTCTCCATCTCGGTTGTTATCCTGAGGATGTGCTCAACTGAGGGGCAGTGCAAAGCCTTCTCCACCTCTGCCACCCACTTCACCACCATCACCCTTTCCTCTGCACTCGTCCCAGTTCCTCCTATGTGCTGGAGAGGGACAAGGTGGTATCTGTGCTTTACATGGTGGTGACTCCCATGCTGAACCCCTTCATCTACAGCCTGAGGAGCCAGGAGGTGAAGGAGGCACTGAAGACACTGCTGAAGAGACAGACAGCTTCCTAACAGAAGAAACCCAGGGGGTTATGTCCCTAATGATGCACACAGCAAGAAGCGCACAGACCTTGTCTTGCTTGTGCCTTCCTTTGTTACTTATCACAGTCTATGCAGGAGCACAAGCTCTCCTGATCTTGAAGTGCATCATGAGGGACAGGAGATGGCACTGTGCGGACAGACCTCCTCTCCTTCCCACCTCTCCCCATATGCAATATATATCTGTTATAAAATGGGATGTTAGCAGCAGTTGGGATTGTTGCACATCACCTTTGCACTGTGCTTTATCTGAATTAAACATTCATTACTCATGCCCAAAAAAGTAGCTCAGCGGGAGCTACATGTGTCAGAGAATCATGGACAGCTTTGGGCACAAAAGTACAGTAAGATCATCCAGTCCCAACCCCCAGTGACGGGCAGGGACACCTTCCACTACAGCAGCTTGCTCCAAGCCCCTGTGTCCAACCTGCCCTTGAACGCTGCCAGGAATGGAGCACTTACCACTGCTCTGGGCAACCAGAAGTCATGAAGTAACGTGTGCCTGTTCCTGAGCTGCCCAAGTTATTTCTTCACGATGATGCCAGCACCACAGACACACAATACCATAGTCCTATTCTATTATCCCAATGAAATATACACATGAGCACAGGTAGAGCAGGTCAGATTAGATGAACCCATGTCAGGAAACAGAAAGGCAACTGGGACTGACCTCAGTTGCCTGAACATTGACCATTAACACCATGGAGGGGCCCCTCGGTCTCCCTCTGAGCTTTCAGATGTTGCTCCAAAGCAGCCAAACCCTTCTGAAAGTGGCATGATGCACATGTCAAGTGCATGGCAATGTCCTGGGCCCTTCAGGACAGAGCAAATAGCACCACATATCTATATGAGGGCAACCAAACCTGACCTGGAGCATTTCACTGCATCTGTATCCTTCCCTGCAACTTAACTGGTAGTTTCCACCACCACTTACAGGAAAGCATGCAGAAAAAGGGGTTTCTTAGTTCTTCAATTATCTTTTCCTTTTCTTTTATAAAGTTTTAGTCCAACTGAAAGGAAAACTAAAACAAAGCTTTCAAGACTGTTGGGAGGAGGGATTAGGAGATCTGGAGTAGTTTCATCTTCTTCAAATTTAGGTAAATAAAAGTTGAGTCATTAAATCAGAGTTTTGTGTCCCCACCTGTGCTCAGTGAAGGTGTGTTTCTGTACCTCCTTTTAGACTCATTAAATCAACCAGGTTGGAAAATTCCTTCAGGCTCACCCAGTCCAACCCTTACCCCAGCACTGCCAAGGCCACCACTGACCATGGCACTGAGGGCCACATCTACACAGTGTGTGAACACTTGTAGGGATGATGACTGCAGCCGTGTCCTGGGCAGCCTGTTCCAATGCCTGAGCACCCTTTGGGGCAGGAATTGTTCCTCAGCTCCATCTAAACCTGCCCTGGTGCAGCTTGAGGCTGTTTCCTCTTGTCCTGTCTTTTGGATTAAAACAAACTGAAAATAGGTTTGAGAGGGGCAGCTGATCCAGTTTGACCTCTAGGAGGCCTTCACATCCTGACTGGAATTCATTTAATCTAGAGAAAGCTATTCGGAGATGCACATACCATGGAGAGACGGTGCATGGTACAAATCCTTCTGATGTTCAGACCTGCTCTGGACCACATCCATCCTCACCAGCTGTCCTAGGATGTAATAAAACATCCTCTTATTCCCATCCGTTCTAGAAGGGTCCTGACTATCTCATAACTAGGCAAGGAATTTTAGATGTTGAGTCAGGTGACCCCATTCCCATGTTTATTCTCCAATCCCAAATTCATAATGGTAGGAATAACAGTTTAAGGACATTTTTAACAGGTAAAGAACTAAAGAGAGACACAAATAAATCCATCCCAAGACAACTAGCAACAAGAAATTCAATGTATGAAGTGTCCTTGAGGAGGCCCAAAAGTGAAGAGAAATGCAATGAGCTTCCCCAGCTCCCTTTATTAGGGGTCAAAAGCAGGAAGGGACAAAGCAACCCATTAGCAAGAACCACATTATCTGCACATGTCATGAAGACAGGGATGTGTCTTTAAAGAGAGAGTAGGACCAAGCTTGTATGGGCACAGAAAGCCCTCCAGCAGGCCTGAGATCCAGGCTTTCACAATACAAGCAGTCACAGCTATTTCCATCACAAGTGATGCTGCTCACTTTGCCAAAGCAAGAAGTGGTCCCTGGGGACCAAGCACCCTTCCAGGTGTCATCAGCTTTAACAAGACCTTCTGGGGTTTACCAAGGAAGTTTCCTCATCACCACAAAAGCTTCTCAGAAGACTTGGATGTGACTTCCCTCACTCTTCATAACAAGCCATCAGAGATTAATTAGCTGGGGATAACAAGAAAGAAACTTTCTTCTTTGTTAACAGCAAAGTTCACTTCTACAGCTGCCTTGCTTGACAGAGATGGTTCATGCCCAAAGCCAGTGAGTTGGAGGGTCAGTGCGTAAGGCATGTTTGTGTATTAAGGACAATTTCATGGGCCAGGATCATAGAATCCCAATCTGCTTTGTGTTGAAAGGGACCTTAAAGCTCCTCCAGCTCCAACCCCTGCCACGGGCAGGGACACCTTCCACTGGAGCAGCTTGCTCCAAGCCCCTGTGTCCAACCTGGCCTTGAACACTGCCAGCGATGGGGCAGCCACAGCTTCTCTGGGCACCCTGTGCTAGCACCTCAGCACCCTCACAGGGAAGAGCTTCTGCCTAAGAGCTCATCTCAGTCTCCCCTCTGACAGGTTAAAGCCATTCCCCCTGGCCTTTTCCTGCAGGCACCTGTCCTAAGCCCCTCTCCATGTTTCCTGAAACCCCTTTTAGGCACAGGTTTATGGGGAAAAGTTCCTTTCTTATGGCTCTAAAAATAGCAAACCAACACTAGTATCTTCTAGGCAATAATTTCCTATCCATCCATGCAGAATAGAAACCCCTCATCAGGAATTTAATATCTGCTATTAGCAACCTTTATAAAAGCAAACACACAGCCAGAATGCTGCCGACATCCATTTTTCTTTCCTATTCTGTCCAGGAAGTGATTTATGCATGCTGAGCTTTGAGGCTCTACTGCATTAGACATTATTGACCAAGAGAAATGATTGAGGACAGGTTGGATGGTGATTGCAGCAACTTGATCTAGTGGAATGTGTCCCTGCCTGTGGCAGGGAGCTGGAATTTCATGAGCTTTAAGCTGCCTTCCAAACCAAACCATTCTATTATTGTATGAGAAGCTGCTTGCACCTCCCCACTTTTGAGTGGGGTTTCTGAAGGACCTCAACACATCAGCACAGTGAGCTGATGTTTCCCATTAGACTTAAACTTACTCTTCAGGCGATGGCCTCTGTCTGCTCTGAACACAACCCACATTGTAGCTGTGTCTGCACATCACTCTTCACTGCAAATGCAGAGCACCATCCACTTTTTCCAGAAGAAATCCCTGATATGCATGTTTAAAATAGAGCCAAGCTGAATCAAGGCCCCCAGATGCATCCTTGTCTCCATAAGGGGAACCTTCTGTGACTAATTCAGATGTGGAAACCTACAATTAGATACTATTGCTCCTTTGACCAATGTGACTCAACCATCAAACCCTGGAATGAGAAATCATGAGTAAGCTGCAGCTGGGATGGAAAATAAGCTTGGCCTGGATGGACAGACATAAGGAAATGAAGGAGTGATAGGGTAGTTCCGGACAACACTGAGAGTCTTTGAGCCATGAAATAAGTTGGACATGTCTGGATACAACATATGGCCAGAAGCATGGAGCATCTGTGTCATCAGCACCAGATGGCATCCAAGGAAAATCCAACCCTGCTCAGAGAGTGCCTTGAAAGGCTGTTCCTGCACCAAGTTGGGTGACTGCTTATCACAGGAGATGAAATTTCACCTTGCTCCTAGGTCAGCATGCTGGCAGCTTTCCATGGTGCAGGCCAATCCAGAAGAGCAAAATGACCAGCTTCCCTGATATGGAAGCTTAAAATAGATCCAAGCTGAATCAAAGGCCCCAGATGCATCCTTGTCTCTATAAGAGGAACCTTCTGTTTCTAATTCAGATGTGAAAGCCTACAGTTAGATAGGATGACTCCTTGGACTGATGTGACTCAACCCCCAAACCCTGGAATGAGAAATCATGAGTAAGCTGCAGCTGGGATGGAAAATAAGCTTGGCCTGGAGGGACAGATATAAGTTAATGAAGAAGTGATAAGGTAGTTCCAGACCACACTGAGAATCTTTGAGCCATGAAACAAGTTGGGCACGTCTGCATACAACATATGGCCAGAAGCATGGAGCATCTGTGTCGTCAGCACCAGATGGCATCCAAGGAAAATCCAACCCTGCTCAGAGAGTGCCTTGAAAGGTTGTTCCCGAACCAAGTTGCGTGACTGCTTATCACAGGGAATGAAGTTACACTCTGTTTCGAGGTCAGCATGGTGGCAGCTTTCCATGAAGCAGGCCAATCCAGGAAAGCAAGACACCCAGATACATCCTATGGAGGAAATAAGTATGTTTCCTATGAGGAAAGAAGTAGATGGGCACATGAAGCTGAGAGCTGGTCGTCATAAGGTTCCCCACCACCATGGTGTTGGAGATGAGTAAAACAGTTCCAAAGAGCAGCTTCTACACGTTGGGGAAGCCCAAGAGGACAAACGTGGTCACACTCAAGTGCTTTCCTCCAGCCACTCTCTTGGCAGCAGGAGACAAAGAAACATGGCAAGAGGTTGAATCACTTCTCCCAGCTCACAGGAACACACAGTGCATGAGGTTAATGCAGGATTTGGGGTTTTCTTTAGGACTGCACCCAATTCCTGGGAGATAAAACCATGATGGTTGAAGGTCCTAAATAATATATTAAAAATAATACCTTGATAAAATAATAGGCAATAGTTCCTATATGGAAACAAATAATCTTAGAGCTTAAATCCTAAAGCTGTGGCTGGCCTGTTATGGAAAGGATTGGTCCTGCAAAACATAAGCATCTTCCCATGGGCATCCAAATTCTTTTTAAGAAGGAGGCTTGTTTGGGATGATTTCTTTGCTGTCTGTGGGAGTTGTTCTTATATAAGGACAAGTAAATACAATAATATCATGCCTTAATCTGCCACAAGAATTAGTGTTGCATTAAATAGATAAGAAATCAAATTGGAGTGATTTTCTGACTCTGTAGTGATGTTTGAGTCAACTAAAATGAGACCAGAATCCCTGAATGCAATTCCATGTACTTGTAGCTTCAAGGGAAAAACCAACCCCTTCTCATCTGAATTATTCTTCCATATATTTCTTCCTCTGTTCTTACTTCTATTTAAAGAACATGTATGTATGTATAGATGTACACAAGATGACTGCTGTTCATGTTAACCTGAAATATGCAGACCTTAAAAAGATGAGATGACCTTCAAATAAGCATATTGCCTGATGAGAAATGAGCATTCCTGCTCCTTCCCCTCCCACTCCCCTCTTTCCATCAGCCCCTTTTCAAGCAACATGACCATTTCTTCAGCACAATTCATCTTCTCCCTCCACCCTTGCCAAAGCAGCTTTTACTTCCCCATTCCCCAGCCTGTGCTCAGATGTTCATTGCACAAAGTCCCTTGACTCACCACCAATGCTCTTCTCAGGGTGCTGGTGGGTGCCTTTGCTGCAAGGACACATTGATGGCTCGTTTCAACTCAGTGGACACCACAAGAGCCTTGTCCCTCTCTGATAAGGTGCCCCCCAGCCTGTCTTAGTGCTTAGAGCAAGTCCTCCTCATAGGCAGGACTCAGCATTTTCTCTTTTTGAAGTCTGTCTGATTCCACCTGCCCATTTTGGACCTAAAACTGGCCCACAGCTTCTCTGGGCACCCTGTGGCAGTGCCTCAGCACCCTCACAGGGAAGAGCTTCTGCCTAAGAGCTCATCTCAAGCCACCAACATCTCTTTATCAAACCATCAATACTGGTAAAGGCAGACACAGAGATGAACTCACCAGTACTTGACGAAAATCTCCTTGTTTCTTCCACCAGGACCTCAGAAGGGTTCCTCCAAGTAATAACAGTGTCTAAAAGAAGCCATTCTAATATCTCCCAATTCTTTTTCAAAAAGAAAATAAAGATAACATGGCCAACAGTTTTAAAGGGAGTAAAACCAAAGTGAATTTCACCTTTTCATTTCTACATAGAATCATAGAATCGTTAGGGTTGGAAAGGACCTTAAGACCATCCAGTTCCAACCCCCCTGCCGTGGGCAGGGACACCTAACGCTAAATCGTATCACCCAATGCCTTGTCTAACCTGGCCTTGAACACTGCCAGGGATGGAGCATTTACAACCTCCCTGGGCAACCCATTCCAGTGCCTCACCACCCTAACAGGAAAGAATTTCCTCCTTATATCTAACCTAAACTTCCCCTGTTTAAGTTTTAACCCATTACCCCTTGTAATGAAGGGAATTAGCTCAGTTTCCAGCTACCCTGGAGAGAAAAGCTTGGTACTCTGTGTTCCTGGTTCTTCTTATACATCTAGATACCAGACACTGGAGAGGAACCACATCCTCAGTGTAGAATCCACACATTCAAAATCCAAGCCTTGAAATCCTTTCCAATCAAAATGGAAAAAAAAATGTTCCCCTTGCTTCATGACATTTTTACCTCACCAGCTAAGGGAGCCATACCAGACATCTCCAAAGAGGACAGCACTCACCCTCTTTTAGACATGACTTACATTACAAGCCAAACATGAAAGTCTCTCCTTATCTGTTTATGAGCCAAGGTCCCATTACAGCTAAGGAGACTCAGGCCAATGCAATGAGCAGAGCTCATTCAGATCTCTTCAGCTGGAGGAATGGAGGTGTCTGCCTTGCAGTGAGAGGAATGAACCCCACCAAATCTCCCTCAGCAATAAAGGGAGCTAATGGACACAGTAAACACATAGAGATGACATGGTGCATTCCAATTTAAGGGATAAGTGCTTCCCTAAGGACATAGGAAATGATTCCTAAATCCAATCACTAAGTACCCAAAAAGGGGAGGTAGCTCCTACCCAGCATTTGCTCAGCTGCCTTTAAACCAGATTTAACTACAATGAAAGCAGCTCCACCTGAGAGTGGGGAGCTAAAGCCATTAGGAGCTCCTCAGCAGGAATGCCAGAAGCCAGGTGCCTCATTGCCTGCTCATCATGACCCAGCAGGAAGATGCATTGCAATGCTGGCTGCTGCTTCTGCTTCCTAGAACCTCATGTGGTGTTTGCTCTGCTCTCCTGGTCAGATGATAACCCCATTGAAGGCAGTGGCAGCCCTTAGACACAGCAAACCACTGGTTTCCTTAAACACACACAACAAGGAGCAAAAATCTTTGGGGTTTGATATCAGCAGCTCCAATGTGAAGCCACAGTGAGCAGAGTGATAGGGTTGTAGCCACAGACTTGTGTTTTTAAGACACTAAGAGCTCATGTTCCTATTTAAACACTTGGTGATGGTGAAGGAGAGAGAAGCTGGACATAAAGTCATTGAATATTGTTGCAGAAGGCACCAGAGAGACCTTATTGTGGCCTTTGAATCCCTTAAGAGGGGCTACAAGAAATCTGGAGAGGGGCTTTGGACAAGGGCTTTTAGGGAGAGGCCAAGGGGAATGGCTTTAACCTGCCAGAGGGGAGACTGAGATGAGCTCTTAGGCAGAAGCTCTTCCCTGTGAAGGTGCTGAGGCACTGGCACAGGGTGCCCAGAGAAGCTGTGGCTGCCCCATCCCTGGCAGTGTTCAAGGCCAGGTTGGACACAGGGGCTTGGAGCAAGCTGCTGTAGTGGAAGGGGTCCCTGCCCGTGTCAGGGTTTGGAGCTGGATGAGCTTTAAGGTCCCTTCCAACCCAAACCATTCCATGCTTCTATGATTTCAGGGACAGATAAAAGATTAATGCAAGAATTAATGGTGTCCCATTCTTTTTCACTTGATGCCATCTGGAAGTTCTCCATGTGCGTTATCTTGCAGATGAGGGTAAATCTCAGATTTCCTATTGTGAATATGCAGCATGGGAAATTCCAGTTAGAAACAGAGGGAGTTAGAAAACCCCGCTGTAAGAGCAGTCAAACATTGACATAGGGGCCAGGGAGGGTGTGAAACCTCTGCCCCTGCTTGTCCCCAAGGCTCAGGAGGAAAACAACTGTCATCTGGGTTAAATAATAACCAGGGAATTATCAGGAAGCTCTGGGAACAAAGCAGGATTCAGCTGATTGACCCTGGGTGCCTGTTAGTTGTGTGTTGTTAAGAAATGAGAAAACCACTTAGATCCTGACTTAACTGAATCCAGCCATGGACCTTCTCCCTCCAGCCTATGTTAATGTGGGTCCTTAGGATAGTCCTAAGGCTCAGCCATGGCTCCAGGTTTCACCACGGTCCTGGCAGAGGCTGCAGCTCCATGGGCTGAGGTAATGCACAAAGTGATGTGTTTTGTGGTGTTTTATGTATACTGTGTTTGCCTACCACCATTCAGCTTTCTGAGCAGGAAATCAACAGGAGAGACATCAGGGCAGGCAATGCCATCGCTCCAGGCTGCCAGGGGCTGCCACGTATCAGGTCTGAAGGCTGCTGAACAGCACCACAGCTCCTGTGCTCTGTTGTGATCAGGCTGCCATGGAGATCATGGCTTCTGCTGATGGTGAGGAGAAGCAAGACATGACAACCCAATATGAGTGATAAGCAAGCTTCTACTTTACTCATGTCGCACATCGCTTATAGCCTCATAGTGTTAATTATGCCTACTAGTCACAACAGCATTGGTTAGTTCTAAATGGTTTCATTTACATTCTCCTCCCACATCCGGTTTCTGTTTTCAAGGATCTTCCTCATTACATCAGCTGCAATTCAGTTCTGGGTACTTTCCCCAGAGCTCAAGGACAGTGTGTCCTTCAGCTTAAGTCACGTACATGTGAGGCCTACACTTTGCTTTGCTCGCACAAGGCCTCCAAGGATTCATGGCCTTGCTCTCGGAGCCATTCTGCAACAGCTTCTATTGCTGCCAACAGGGGAATGGAAAGTAAAGGTGTGGTGCAGTGGATGGGGATTCCTTGATAGTTTCTGCCCTTTGGTGTGGATTCATCACTATCACTTCTTAAAACGCTTTCAAAACGCATTCGGTCATAACAGAGGTCACAGAAGTACCATATTTCACTTAAATTCTTTGCTGTCTAAAATGAAATGAGGTGAATGGTGCTGGAAATCATTTTGTCCATCAAAACTTAATAATACTGACTGCATGGCATCACACTTATTTGCTATCATTTCTGTTTTTCTTGCTAAAGGTGTTTTTGTCCTTTTCTTAAGGCCCTTAATGATTTAACAACACCATTATGAAATGAAGTTTGATCCAGTGGAACGGTAGAATTCACAGTTTATTCTCATTTGCCAAGCAAAAGGGAGAACAAAAAAGAAAAGATCTTTAAGTTCATGCACTCCAAGTGTTCCCTTGCCCTGTCGAGGCCACCCCTAACCCATGGCACTGAGGGCCTTTTCTATAGGGTTTGTGAGCACTTGCAGGGCCGGTGCCTGCAGCCCTGCCCTGGGCAGCCCGTTCCAATGCCTGAGCACCGTCTGGGGCAGGAATTGCTCCTCAGCTCCATCTAAACCTGCCCTGGTGAAGCCTGAGGCCATTTCCTCTTGTCCCATCCCTTGTTCCCTGGGAGCAGAGCCTAGCCCCCTCCTGGCTCCATCCTCCTTTCAGGCAGGTGTAGGCAGCAATCAGGTCCCCCCTTTTCCTGAGATGAAGAGAAGTGCATGCTTGTAGTTGTCTACCTGTGTCTTCGTTAGGTGAAATAAAGTACAAATTAACTAATTAGGTGAAATTAACTACTAAATAGAATTATCAAAGTTTAGAGAGTGAAATTATTTGTATTTTCAATCATATCACCCAATGCATCACATAAGTCTGGGTGCAGAAGACCCCCAACATGTTGTCCATACTTAACCAATACCTGAGCATCTACCCCATATCTCCATTCTGTCTGGCCCTAAACTTGCACCACTCAAGATCATCTTATTTTTGTGTGCTTCCTCAATGCCTCCTTCACCTCCTTATTCCTCAGGCTGTAGATCAAGGGGTTCAGCATGGGAGTCACCACGGTGTAGATCACCACAGCCCATTTATCTGCTGCTCTTGAGCTGTCTGAGCTGGGGAATAAATACATAAAAAAGCATGCCCCATAGAAGATGCTGACAGTGGTGAGGTGGGAGGTGCAGGTGGAGAAGGCTTTGCGCTTGCCCTCGGCTGAATTGATGCTCAGGATGGTGGGGATGATGGCCACGTAGGAGAGCAGGATAACCAGGATGCTGGACACACCAAAGAGAGATGCTGCAGTGGTCAGGATAATGTGGCTGAGGGTGGTGTCAGTGGTGGAGAGTGAGATGAGAGGGGAAATGTCACAGAAGAAGAGGTCGATGGTGCTGGAGCTGCAGAAGGACAGAGTGGACATGCTGATGGTCTGTCCCACACCATTGGTCAGCCCCACCAGGTACGAGGCAGTCACCAGCTGGAAACAGCACTTTGGGGACATGACAAGGGGGTACAGCAGGGGATGGCAAATGGCCACGTAACGGTCATAGGCCATTGAAACCAGCAGGAAGCATTCAGTTATCCCAAGAAGCTGAAAGAGGAAGACCTGAGCCACACACCCAGCATAAGCAATGCTCTTCTTCTCTGACATCAAGTCAACCAACATCTTGGGGGTGATGATGGTGGAAGAACAAAGGTCTACAAAGGCCAGATTGCCCAGGAAATAATACATGGGGAAGTGGAGGTTGGGGCTGGCCCTGATTAAGATGATGATGCCCAGGTTGCCCACAATGGTGACAACGTAGGTGAGCAGGAAGAGCAGGAACAAGTTCCCCTGAGTCACCGGGTCCTGTGTGAAGCCCGCCAGGCTGAACTCGGTCGCTTGGGTGCAATTGCTTTGTGCCATGGGCTGGATGGTGTTTGTGTGTGAGCTCCTGGCTGGGGCTTTCTTCTCCAAGAGGCAGGGATGTCCCAGGTGGAAAAGGCTCTGTGTGGTGGAAGCTGCTCAGAGACAGTCCTGCAGGATGGAAAGGGAGAGTTCAGGCACAGCTCAATGAGGGACAGGTTGGTGAAAGTCATGTGCCAGGACAGGTAGAACAAAGGGGTGCTCAAGCAGTTGAACACCATGGCACAACGTGGTTTGTGCTCCTCTGGCTCACCTTGAGATGTTGAGCAATGACCACTTTGGAAATCAGTGGGGAGGTTCCACTCACCCGAGTAGATTTACCTTAATGCTGCACTTAATCCCCTTCGTTAGTGCTGAACCTGGGGCTTGGAGACCATCCAGCTCAACCTGGAACATAGAGAAGCGTGGTGCTTTCACAGTGCAGAGTTGATCCTTCATCCTGTCATGGGCATTTGCCAACCACCTGCTTCTTCCCTCTCTGCTTTGGTTTCTTCCTAACTAGAACAAATTTGTGACCTGTGGAAAGTGCAGGTTGGACAGGGCAACCTGCTCTAGTGGAAGGTGTCCCTTGCCATCACAGGGGGTTGGAACTGGGTGAGATTTAAGGTCTCTTCCAACACAAGCCATACTATGATCCTATGCAACCTTACAGAGTGGTTAGTATCGGTTTCCCCTCCCTCGTGACACACTTTGTCAGGTCTAAAACCTTTTCATGGTTCTTTAACCTTTCCCTTGATTCTCCAACAGAAATGGGCAATCCCCAGAGCTCAGCAATACCTACTTGCACACATGTTTTGGGGAAAAAAACTCACCTTTTGGAGCTGCCTCATCTCAGCAATGGGGAGCACCCTGATTGTGCTGTACAGGAAAGCTTCTGGTGCTCATCCAGGAATCCTTTTTTGCTCAGAGGTGAGGAAGCCTCCTGAGGGTGTTCTCCACCAGGGTGATCTCCAAATCTGCCTTCTCAGCAGCAGCATGGGGAGCACACAGCACAAGCAGCTCCCTGGGAAGCCCAGAGCATCATCAAGAAACCCACAACCCTGCAGTAGGGCAGAAGATGAAGACAGGAGCTGCTGGCTGTTGGCAAGGGAGAACCACAGGAGAATGATGGGCTGAAAGATGCTGCCCCTCACTTACATCTCAGCTCTGTCTCTGCTGCCCTCCTGATGCTCCTGGAGAAGGATGTGAAGATGAATGTGCCTGGAGCTGTGTAGGGAGCCTGGGAATGAGCCAGCATCAGCAAACCCCCTTCCTATTTCAAGTGATGTGGGGATGTGGGGACTGTGAATCTCTTTGTGCCCCAGGAGGTGACAAAGCCCAAAACAGGTCATTATCTCTTCTCTGTGCTGCTTGGTTTGGAGAAGAAGTGTACCCAGAGGAGATGACATCAGCTTGAGCAAGCAACAGGGCTTTGGGCTCCCTTACAGCAAACCACAGAACAAGCCCAGCTTTGACATCCACTTCTGGAGCATTTCTGAGCAGTTACAGCTTCACAATGGCCATGATTGACATTATCATGGCAGGGAGATGAGGGGAACCTCACCAATGGGAGCTGGTACCAGGTCCATCAGCAATCCCAGCACCACAGACAATGAACCAGGTTTCCACCCATTTTCAATTCCTTGTACTCAAACCATAGCTCACAAGTTTGGCTGCAAAGGAGCCAACAGAAGATCGTGGTGACCTTACTAACGACGAGGTAAATGCTGTCCTCTACTTCTTGTCCATGCAAACATCAATGCTCACATCACTCAAGGCACTCAGGTTGGTCAGGAATGACTTGGCCTTGGTACATCTGGGCTGGCTGCTCATGGTCACCCTCCTGTCCTTCCTCTGCCTGGAGAGGGCTTCCTGGGGAATTTGGATCTTAACCTCAGTGGGCCTGAGGCAGCCCCAGTCCTTGTGCTCTCCTTGATGATGACGTTCACCTTCTTCCGCCCATCGTGCTGGAAGCACAAGAGACAAAGGAGAGCCTGAGGGAGCGGTGCCCAAAAGTGAAAGGAAGGAGATGGGGAGGAACAGTGAGGAGTGTGGTAAAGGACTGAAATGGGCAGCAACAGGGGAAAAAGGCCCTTTTGAAGGGTGCTTTAGGGTTGCCCTTGTCACTGGTGGCTCTGATGTATGCTCCCAAGCACATCACAGAATCCCAGAGAGGTTTGTGGTGGAAATGACCTTAAAGCTCATCCAGTTCCAACCCCTGCCATAGGCAGGGACCCCTTCCACTGGAGCAGCTTGCTCCAAGCCCCTGTGTCCAACCTGGCCTTGAACACTGCCAGGGATGGGGCAGCCACAGCTTCTCTGGGCACCCTGTGCCAGCGCCTCAGCACCCTCACAGGGAAGAGCTTTTGCCTAAGAGCTCATCTCAGTCTCCCCTCTGGCAGGTTCAAGCCATTCACCTTGGCCTGTCCCTACAGGCCCTGATGAAGAGTCCCTCTCTTATTCTATCTGAGTAAGTTGCTTCAAATGTTGTGTTCTCTTTTCTTGAGGGAATTGTCCAAATGTCTCTATTTTTCATGAAAACTCCATCAGAAACTTTGATTAAAAGCTTATAAAGTGAGCGTTTCACTTCACACCAACTTAAATTAGATTTTGACTGGTTGCCATTGCATTCATTCATTATTCATCACAGTTCTTTGCAGAAGACCACGGTTTCCAAAGGTACTTATTTTAACCACAAATTTATTCAGTTTGTCATTATACAAGTACATGTTCTTCCAGCAATTGTACAGTTCATTAAACAGAAATGGTGTGTTTGGATTAAATGTTAAAACCCCTCCATCTACTGTTTCATTTAGAGCATCTTCCTCCTCAATAATGTGATGACATACAGAAGAGGATGTGACATGGTCAAATCCACAAAGCACAGACCTGGTACTGAGCATCCAGAAAGGAAAAGATGTGAGGACCACACATCCCAGGAAGATTTTAGTTGGGACACACTTCTGGCCACATGTTAACCTATGTGTGCCTATCACAAGTCCTTAGCACTGCTCCAGCTCACTTACATGGGATAAATGTATTGGATGGTCATATCAGGTATCGCAGAATCCCAGACTGGTTTATGTTGGAAGGGACCTAAAAGCTCTCAACTTCCAACCCCTGCCATGGGCAGGGACAACTTCCACTTAGAGCAGTTTGCTCCAAGCCCCTGTGTCCAACCTGGCATTGAACACTGCCAGGGATGGGGCAGCCACAGCTTCTCTGGGCACCCTCTGCCGGCACCTCGGCACCCTCATAGTGAAGGATTCCTTCCACAAATCCAATCTGGATCCCCCCGGTTTCAGTTTGAACCCATCACCCCTTGTCCTATCCCTACACTCCCTGATGAAGAATTCCTCTCCTGCATCCTTGTAGCCCCCTTCAGACACTGGAAGCTGCTCTGAGGTCTCCAAGCAGCTTCTCTTCTCCAGGCTCAATAGCCCCAGTGTTCTCAGCCTGGCGCCATACGGGAGCTGCTCCAGCCCCTGAGCACCCTCGTGGCCTCCTCTGGACTTACTCCAGCAGCTCCATGGCCTTCTTATGTTCCCTGCAGAGAAGCACTTGGGGGTGCTGGTCAATGAGAAAAGGACCATGAGCCAGCAGTGTGTGCTTGCAGCCAAGAAACGAACCGTATCTTGGGCGGCATCCAAAGGAGAGTGGCCAGCAGGTCAAAGGAGTTGATCCTGCCCCTCTGCTCCGCTCTTGTGCATTGTGTGCAGTTCTTGTGTCCTCAACATAAAAAGGACATGGAACTGTTGGAACAAGTCCAGAGGAGGCCACGAGGATGCTCATGGACTGGAGTACCTCCCGTATGAAGACAGGCAGAGGAAGTTGGAGCTGTTCAGCCTGGAGAAGAGAAGACTGCGGGGAGACCTCAGAGCAGCCTTCCAGTATCTGAAGGGGGTCTATAGGGATGCAGGCGAGGGACTCGTCATTAGGGACTGTAGTGACAGGACAAGGGGTAACGAGTTAAAACTGAAGCAGGGGAAGTTTAGGTTGGATATACTAAAGAAATTCCTTCCTGTGAGGGTGGTGAGGCACTGGAATGGGTTCCCCAGGGAGGTTGTGAATGCTCCATCCCTGGCAGTGTTCAAGACCAGGTTGGACAGAGACTTGGGTGGCATGGTTTAGTGTGAGGTGTCCCTGCCCATGGCAGGGGGGTGGAACTAGGTGATGTTAAGGTACTTTCCAACCCTAACTATTCTAGGATTCTAGTATTCTATAGACACCAAAACTGTATCAGAACTGCAGGGGATACCAGAGCTGTATTGAACCTTTGGTCCTTCCCTCAGATCTTCAAGCTCACTTGGGATGAACAGTTATCAACCAGGCAATGGAGACAGTGGTCACTGCCTTACCTCAAGGCTGAGCCTCCTTTTTGTGGGAACTACTTTCATTTAGCACAATTTAAACACAAACCACCATGGTGCTGTCTCAGTCCTGCTATTAAATAACTGATACTTATTTGGATGAATTATCAAAGACTCAGTCCATGCTTAAAATCACCTGAAGCTGTTTGAAGGAACCATTCATTCCCCAGACTCCTTCTGGCTGCATCAACATCTGGATGCCTCATGAGGCTGGACATAGGTGAGGATCGCGGGTGCGTAGAAGATGGTGATGGCAACCAAGTGGGAAGCACAGGTAGAGAAGACCTTCAGCCTCCTCGTGGCCAAAGGGATCTGCAGGACGGTGTGGAGGATGTAGGTGTAGGACACCAGGATCATCAGGAGAGGGCCCACGGTGTTTAACACAGCATGGTAAACCTGGAAGACCTCATTTGTGCTTGTGTCTGAGCAGGAGAGCTGCAGGAGGCTGGGCAGCTCACAGAAGAAGTGGTTGATGCTCCTGGCCTGACAGAAGGACAACCTCCCTGCCAGCGTGATGTGCACCAGGGAGGTGAGGAACCCGATGGTGTACACCAGCATCATCATGCCATAGCAACGCGCCCTGGTCATGGTAGTGGTGTAGAGCAGGGCCTTGCACACAGCCGTGTATCGGTCGTAAGCCATTACCCCAAGCAGGAAGCTCTCACAGACAGCCAGAGCCACGAAAATATACATCTGGGCAAAGCAACCCCAAAAGGAGATGTGGCTTCTTCCCAGCAGGAAGGTCTCTAGAGCTTTTGGGATGATAGCAGAGGAAAGGCAAACATCCATGCAAGATAAGTGGGTCAGGAAGAAGTACATGGGGATGTGGAGGTGGGGGTCAGTGTTGATCAGCAGGATCATCGTCACGTTCCCCAGCACCATGAAAAAATACAGGGATAAGAAGACTGTGAAGATGGTGGTTCGTAGCTCTGGGGCATCAGAGAAACCCAAGAGGATGAAGCTGTTTAGAACAGTGAGGTTTCCTGTATCTGTCATTTCAACAAGTTGATGGATTTGGATTGAAATGAAAGGAATCACTGAAATACATAACTACAAGAGAAATAATGTGGAAGTTTAGTTGGAGTTTAATCCATAAAGTCAATGCAATGGAAAATGGTGTATTTGTAATCGTGTATTTCTGTGTGTAGCCCAAGATCTGAAGTCAAAGAGGTGAAGGAGCTCATTACACAGCCTGAAATTAAAAGAGAATAATTTTACCATGATTGATACACACATCACTAATGAAACACTGCAAAACATCACGTCTATCCAAATGTAATACAATAAAATCAAAGAAGTGCATCTCAAAATGTGGAAAACAGAAAAGATTTTGTATTTTCTTCACTGATTTCTGGGAATTTTAAGGTTTATTTTTCTCTCTTTTTCTCTCTTTTTTGTTTTTTTTTTTCAGAGTGGATCAGTGCTCTTCTGTAGCTTCATTACTTGTGCTGCATCCTTTTCAACAGCACACAAAGCCATGTACTTGAAATTTGTTCTAAGTTCTAAGTTTATCTGCTTTTGAAGAACCCCCAATATGCATAATGTTAAGGGAAAGCAGTGGACTTGGCTCCAGCAGAGCTTTGCTGTGGTTGCAGTGAGCTTCCTATGACCAACCCAAATATCCACCTAAGGGTGTAAAACACAAAATATGCCATATATAAACCTAAATCTTAAGGCTTTAGCTTGGATATTCTCATGCTAAAATATCGCTAAATCAGTTGTAGATGGCGTCAGGAACATTGGTGTTTTTGAAGCAAACTTACCCCGTACTAGGGCACTTTTATTCACGCCATGGGTTATCATAGAATGGTTTGGGTTGAAGGGAAATTAAAGCTCAGACAGCTCCACACCCTGCCATGGGAAGGGACACCTTCCACTAGAGCAGCTTGCTCCAAGCCCCTGTGTCCGACCTGGCCTTGAACACTGCCAGGGATGGGGCAGCCACAGCTTCTCTGGGCACCCTGTGCCACCGCCTCAGCACCCTCACAGGGAAGAACTTCTTCCTTATTTCAAACCTGATTTTCCCTGTTTCTGTTTAAACCCATCACCCCTTGCCCTATCAATACAGTCCCTGAAGAAGAGTGAAATTCAACATGCCATCAAAGCATGGGAGAGGTAGCATGACCAGGGTCAAACTGGACCCACCACCCATCAAACCCTTTTGTACCTGCTTGGTTAAAGAGGAAGGTGGTGGTGGATGCAGTGCCTGCAGCTCCTCCTGGAGACCATGCGATGGGTTGAAGGAGAGATGCCTGGGAGCAGGATGCTCCAGGCTGGCTGGTGGAAGGGTTTTATCTCACAGGAGGCATTACCTCAGAGGCTTGTGTTGTGCAAACTGTTCTCCCAAAGGACCCTCCTCCATCGGATAATTAGTTTGACTTGATCAGCAAAACAACCTCTCAATTCCTCTCTCCCCAAACTCCTTCTGGCTGCATCAACACCTCCAAGACCAGTTCTTCCCAGGAAGACAGGCCCAGGACAGTTTGCTTTGTATTTCCCCATCTATCACATACCTCTTCCTTTCAGTGTTTCCCTGAAGAAGCCCTTTACATCCACAGGGATCATCTAATATTGCATTGAAGGGAGCTGAAAACAAGCACAACAAAGCATCCTCTCTGTGGATGATTTGTGCTGGTCCTGGGGAGCCCTTTCCAGGGGACCCAGGCCAGCAGCACCCTGGCTGTTCAGGTGGAAGCAGGACCCCAGAACCCCCACCTAACAGCACTCAGGCCCTTTACACCCCTACTTAAATTTGCAGCAGAGCAGATGCTCAGACATGACTTCTCCCCATTTAGCACAAGGGCTTTGTTGACCAACAGACTGTCAGAGCTTTATTTCTTAGAATCACAGCCTGTTTTGTGTAGGAAGGGAGCTTAAAGGTCATCCAGTTCCAACCCTTGCCACAGGCATGGAAACCTTCCAGTAGAGTAGCTTGCTCCAAGCCCCTGTGTCCAACCTGGCCTTGAACACTGCCAGGGATGGGGCAGCCACAGCTTCTCTGCGCACCCTATGCCAGCGCCTCAGCACCCTCACAGGGAAGAGCTTCTGCCTAAGAGCTCATCTCAGTCTCCCCTCTGGGAGGTTAAAGCCATTCCCCTTGGCCTGTCCCTACTGGCCCTTGGCCAAAGACCTTCTTCAGGTTTCCTGTAGGCCCCGTCAAACACTGGAAGCTTCTCTGAGGTCTCCACACAGCTTCTCTTCTCCAGGCTGAGCAGACCCAATGTTCTCAGCCTGGCTCCATATGGGAGGAGCTCCAGCCCTTGACCATCCTCGTTGCCTCCTCTGGACTTGCTCCAGCAGCTCCAAGTCCTCCCTGTGTTGGGGACACCAGAGATGTATCAAACCCTTTGGTCCTACCCTCAGTTCATAGAATCATAGAATCGTTAGGGTTGGAAAGGACCTTAAGATCATCAAGTTCCGAAGCCCCTGCCGTGGACAGGGACACCTCACACTAAACCATATCACCCAAGGCCTCGTCCAACCTGGCCTTAAACACTGCCAGGGATGGAGCATTCACAACCTCCCTGGGCAACCCATTCCAGTGCCTCACCACCCTCACAGGAAGGAATTTCTTCCGTATATCCAACCTAAACTTCCCCTCTTTAAGGTTTAACCTGTTGCCCTTGTCCTATCATTACAGTCCCTAATGAAGAGTCCCTCCACAGCATCCCTATAGGCCCCCTTCAAATACTGGAAGCTGCTTTGAGGTCTCCACACAGGCTTCTCTTCTCCAGGCTGAACAGCCCCAACTTCCTCAGCCTGTCTTCATACAGGAGGTGCTCCAGTCCCCTGATCATCCTCGTGCCCTCCTCTGGACTTGTTCCAACAGTTCCATGTCCTTTTTATGTTGAGGACACCAGAACTGCGCACAATACTCCAGGTGAGGTCTCACAAGAGCAGAGGAGAGGGGCAGGATCACCTCCTTCGACCTGCTGGTCACGATCCTTCTGATGCAGCCCAGGATACTGTTGGCTTTCTCGGCTGCAAGCACACACTGAAGCCGGCTCATGTTCATTTTCTCATCTACCAACACCCCCAAGTCCTTCTCTGCAGGGCTGCTCTGAATCTCTTCTCTGCCCAACCTGTAGCTGTGCCTGGGACTGCTCCGACCCAGGTGTAGGACCTTGCACTTGGCATGGTTAAACCTCATGAGGTTGGCATCAGCCCACCTCACAAGCGTGTCAAGGTCCCTCTGGATGGCATTCCTTCCCTCCAGCATATCAACCAAACCACACAGCTTGGTGTCATCGGCAAACTTGCTGAGGGCGCACTCAATCCCACTGTCCATGTCAGCAACGAAGATGTTGAACAAGACCGGTCCCAACACCGATCCCTGAGGGACCCCACTCGTTACTGGTCTCCAGCCGGACATTGAGCCATTGACCACAACTCTTTGTGTGCGGCCATCCAGCCAGTTCTTTATCCACCGAGTGGTCCATCCATCAAATTGAGCTTTTGGGATGACAGCAGAGGAAAGGCAAACATCCATGCAAGATAAGTGGATCAGGAAGAAGTACATGGGAATGTGGAGGTGGGGGTCAGTGTTGATCAGCAGGATCATCATCAGGTTCCCCAGCACCATGAAAAAATACAGGGATAAGAAGACTGTGAAGATGGTGGTTCGTAGCTCTGGGGCATCAGAGAAACCCAAGAGGATGAAGCTGTTTAGAACAGTGAGGTTTCCTGTATCTGTCATTTCAACAAGTTGATGGATTTGGATTGAAATGAAAGGAATCACTGAAATACATAACTACAAGAGAAATAATGTGGAAGTTTAGTTGGAGTTTAATCCATAAAGTCAATGCAATGGAAAATGGTGTATTTGTAATGCTGTATTTCTGTGTGTAGCCCAAGATCTGAAGTCAAAGAGGTGAAGGAGCTCATTACACAGCCTGAAATTAAAAGAGAATAATTTTACCATGATTGATACACACATCACTAATGAAACACTGCAAAACATCACGTCTATCCAAACGTAATACAATAAAATCAAAGAAGTGCATCTCAAAATGTGGAAAACAGAAAAGATTTTGTATTTTCTTCACTGATTTCTGGGAATTTTAAGGTTTATTTTTCTCTCTTTTTTGTATTTTTCAGAGTGGATCAGTGCTCTTCTGTAGCTTCATTACTTGTGCTGCATCCTTTTCAACAGCACACAAAGCCATGTACTTGAAATTTGTTCTAAGTTCTAAGTTTATCTGCTTTTGAAGAACCCCCAATATGCATAATGTTAAGGGAAAGCAGTGGACTTGGCTCCAGCAGAGCCTTGCTGTGAATGCAGTGAGCTTCCTATGACCAACCCAAATATCCACCTAAGGGTGTAAAATACAAAACATACCATATATAAACCTAAATTTTAAGGCTTTAGCTTGGATATTCTCATGCTAAAATATCGCTAAATCAGTTGTAGATGGGGTCAGGAATATTGGTGTTTTTGAAGCAAACCTACCCCATACTAGGGCACTTTTATTCACACCATGGGTTATCATAGAATGGTTTGGGTTGAAGGGAAATTAAAGCTCACACAGCTCCAAACCCTGACACGGGCAGGGACTCCTTCCACTAGAGCAGCTTGTTCCAAGCCCCTGTGTCCAACCTGGCGTTGAGCACTGCTAGGGATGGGGCAGATACAGCTTCTCTGGGCACCCTGCGCCAGCACCTCAGCACCCTCACAGTAAAGCACTTCTTCCTTATCTCCAACCTGAATTTCTCTGTTTCAGTTTAAAGCCATCACCCCTTGCCCTATCGCTACAGTCCCTGAAGAAGAGTGAAATTCAACATGCCATCAAGCATGTGAGAGGCAGCAAGACCAGGGTCAAACTGGACCCACCACCCATCAAACCCTTTTGTACCTGCTTGGTTAAAGAGGAAGGTGGTGGTGGATGCAGTGCCTGCAGCTCCTCCTGGAGACCATGCGATGGGTTGAAGGAGAGATGCCTGCGAGCAGGATGCTCCAGGCTGGCTGGTGGAGGGGTTTTATCTCACAGGAGGCATTACCTCAGAGGCTTGTGTTGTGCAAACTGTTCTCCCAAAGGACCCTCCTCCATCGGATAATTAGTTTGACTTGATCAGCAAAACAACCTCTCAAGTCCTCTCTCCCCAAAGTCTTCCTGGCTGCATCAGCACCTCCAAGACCAGCTCTCCTGCAGAGACCTACCCCTGAAGACAGGCCCAGGACAGTTTGCTCTATCCTTGCCTATCTATCACATACCTCTTCCTTTCAGTGTTTCCCTGAGGAAGCCCTTTACATTCACAGAGATCATCTAATGTTGCATTGAAGGGAGCTGAAAACAAGCACAACAAAGTATCCTCTGTGTAGATGGCTTGTGCTGGTCATGAGGAGTCCTTTCCATCAGGTGCATTTATTTCCATACACTTGACTAGTGATTGTACAACACTTTGGTCAAAAGCATTGGCTCAAATCGTGGCTGCTTTGAGGATATAGCAGGATGAAGTCAGATTTCCCAGTCTTCATCTGAAGAATCCCGAGTGCCGGTGTGCCCTGAATGCTTCTCCTAGATGAAGAGACATTATAAACTCTTAGTAGAAATATTAAATGATAACCTTGCCCCAGACATTTAGAAAAGACAAAGAATGGGGCAATGAGAGGAGAAAACCAAGCTATGAAAGTGTGGGGAAGGAAGAAGGAGAAGTATACAGGTGGCTTTAGATGTTTTCAACGTCAACCTGTTTTTCTGCTTGAAGGCACCAGACTGACAGTCGGGGAGATGCACTGGAGGAGGGTAGAAAAGGATTTCTGAGTGATTTTGAATGTCTTTCTTCCCCATTGAGTACTGGGCTAAGACCAAGGCTCGTGAAGTGGGAAAATCAATATAACAGAGGGAGAAATAACCCTCAACCAAATTTAGAAAAGAAGAACAATATATAATTCAAAGATTATTGAAAAGAATTGAATGAATTCAAAAACAGGCACTAAGAATACATGGGTGCACATGTGCAGGGTGAATAATGCAGCTTGAAGTCCCAGAAGCAGACAGTCCCATCAGCTTTGTCAGGATACCCAGGCCAGCAGCACCTTGGCTGTTCAGGAGGGAAGAAGATCCTCCATTGTAACAGCACTCAGCCCCTTTACACCCCTACTTAAAATCGCAGCAGAGCAGAGCCTCAGATATGACTTGTCCTCATCTAGCACAAGGGCTTTGTTGACCAACAGACTGTCAAAGCTTTATTTCTTAGAATCGCATCGCAGTTTGTGTTGGAAGGGACCTTAAAGCTCATCCAGCTCCAACCCCTGCTATGGGCTGGGACACCTGCCGCTAGAGCAGCTTGCTCCAAGCCCCTGTGTCCAACCTGGCCTTCAAAACTGGCAGGGAAGCAACATCCTCAGCTTCTCTGGGCACCCTGTGCCAGCACCTCAGCACCCTCACAGGGAGCAACTTCTGCTTAACAGCTCACCTCAATATCCCCTCTGTCATTTCACGTGAAAAAAACTTGTGGTCTGGACTTGAAATACCTGGAAATATCAGTTAATATTTCCTTAAAACCAGAAATAACACCAGAAATCATTTGCTAATATGAAACATGAGCTCAGATACCAGTTGGTTTGATGCCAGCAGGGCAAATCCATCACCTTCTCCCTTTTGCTCTCTGAACCCTGAAAGAAAGTTTATTGTTATGTTTAATAGCATTTAAATAATAAAATATATTAATTTCAAGCAATATTTAAGTAACACTCACTTTGGACAACAACTTTCTTTCCAATACACAGTCACTGTCAGGTTTCAGGCTGCAGCCTGAGAAAGTCCTGTCCATGCCAGCACAGAATGTAGCCTTGGTTTAAGGAGAAGCGTGTTTTCCAGGTGTCATGCTTCCAAGTATGTTTAGTCCCTGCTTTGTGAAGGTGCTATATCCACCCGTCCTTGAAGGTAAATATCCACCCATCCTTGAAGGTGTTATATCCAGCCATCCTCTTCAACGTCCAATATCCAGCCATCCCTGAAGGTGCAATATCCAGCCTGCTTCTTCTCACCAGGGCAGGGTAGCCCTCTCCTTTCAGCTGACTAGGAACCATGAAAGGATAAAGAGCAGAGGACTCTACTTTTTGCTGTCCTCATGGTGTTCTTCATATCCGCATTTCTTAGGCTGTAGATGAGTGGGCTCAGCATGGGGACAGCCACAGAGTACAGCATGGAGACCACCTCGTCATGCTTCGAGGACTGCCTGGAGCTGGGGTGCAGGTACATGAAGAGGGAGCTGCCATAGTACAAAGCAATGGAGATGAAGTGAGAGGCACAGGTGGAGAAAGCTTTGCGTTGACCAACCACAGACCGCATCCGCATGACAGTGGAAAGGACCTACAAGTAGATGAGGATGAAGACCGGGGTGATCAGTACCTTGAACCCCACCACGGCAGCAACCATCACCTCGATGGCAGTGGTGTCAGAGCAGGAGAGGGCTAGCAGTTGTGGTCCATCACAGAAGAAGTGATTGATCGTCTTGGACCGACAGAACGGGAGACGAGATATGGAAACCGTGTGTATGGTAGAGCTGATCACGCCAGCTAAGTAGGCACCAGCCAACATCCCAATGCAAAGCCTTTGGGACATGACCGTGGAGTAGAGAAGGGGGTTACAAATGGCCATGTAGCGATCGTAAGCCATAGCAGCCAGCACATAGCACTCGGTGGTGGCACAGGTTGCAAAGCAGAAGAGCTGAGTGGCACATCTAATGAAGGAAATCACCTTCTTCTCCACTAGAACATTGAGCAAGGCTTGAGGGATGATGGTAGAGGACTAGCAGACATCCAGGAGAGACAAGTGGCTTAGGAAGAAGTACATGGGGGTGTGTAGGCAGGAATCCGTTCTGATTAATGCAATTAATTGCAGGTTTCCTATGAAGGTAACCACATAGATGGCAAGGAATAAGACAAAGCACATCACCCGCAAGTCTTCCCTGTTTGTGAAACCCAGGAGAATAAGCTCAGAGGGGGACGTATAATTATCTTCAACCCCAGTGAACCTATAAGCAGTTTGCATGGTTTATGTCTTCAAATTGAAATGCTGAATAGGCCCAAATCCCTCAATAATGTTAAGAATGTCAGGTTTTGTCTATCAATCAGTTACACCACTTACATACATACAAGTCAATATAAGGTAAATTCTCTTTGAGAGAGGAAAACACCAAGTTCCTAAGGCTAAACACCACAACCATCACGAACACGCTTAGAAGCAAGTAGATATTTTAAGCCAAAGAAGGGAGGGCAACACCAGAATGAATAAACTGCAGGGTTCCTCATAGCTCCTCTCAAGCCATTGACACATGGAAGTCCTTGAATTCCCCAGTAACTGCTGGGAAAAGGGAATTATTTCTCATCTTTTGGGTGCTGCCAGTCCAGTGTAAGTTCATGAGGAATAAATAGCTGTTCTCTGTGACCCAGGAGGAGCTCTTTGAGAGCAAATGTGGCTTTCCTTAGGGTAGGATGGTGCAGAGCCAGGATTTCTCACCCCACTTTGCTTTAGACACGATGCCTAACTTGGAGACAAAAGATACATTCAGGCTTGATCAAACATGAATTCTGCCTGGGAGAAATCAGCAGCTCCTAATATCACAGCTTACGACAGGTAGAATAAATCTTCATTGATTTTTCTGCCTAACATTAATCATCACTTGACAGAGTTACACCAGAGAGCAAAGCAGGAGTGTGCGTGGCTGGTATCTGACAAGCAGAGCCATGCTTAAGAGTCATCATTATTTGATGACCTTTTGCTGAAGGGGTGAGTTCCCCCTCCAGAGCCAGACTCCTCATTTCAGATGTCCTGTGAGCAACGCGGGTGGTCTCCTGATGTTATTAATGGGGATGTAGAGCTGCTTTTCACTGCTCGCATAGAGATGCCGGAGGCAAAACAGCCCCTGAGCCATCACCACGGAGCTGGAAGATGTGACCCAAGTAATGAAAATCAAATTGTTTGGGTCTGGGGCTCAATCCTCCCCCTGAGGCAGCATCCACCTGCCCAGACACACACATCTCCTGCCAGTGGAGAATTGACCTGAAACTCACAATTAACAAAGGCTCACCCTCACTTTTTCTTGCTTGACAAACCAAGTGCTTAGTCTGAAGTGATCCAAGGTGCAGATATGAAACCTGGGATGTGTCTAAGGCTGCAGCTTGTGCTATACATGACAACGTCCTCCCAGCGATCACATCTCCCTGCAGCTTGAGCACACTCACTGGAATGGAGATAAATTAACTGAAAACCCATACCTTGCTGCCTTTGTTTAGATATTATCCATGCAGGTTGTGGGTCCACACTCTGCTGAAGAGTTGACTGAATATTTATCCCTGTATTCCTGGGGAAAGGACCTCCATTTGTGGCTTTCCTACTCCGATTTGGTAAGATCTTGCTTTTTTGCCAAGCTTTCAACAAGCTGCCCTAGGACTCACCAAGCAGACTGTTGCTAGTGTTATCCAAGATGTAACTCTTGACATTATTGATAGGAGAAAGTCCAGCTGTTGTTGAGACTCTACAGCAAAGCAAAACCTTGTAGCACAACCTCCTGGTTAGGTAGCAGTTAGCTTGCTCTCGTAGAACCATAGAATCCCAGAGTGGTTTCTGTTGGAAGAGTCTTTTAACCTCATCCAGTTCCAATCCCTGCCACGGGCAGGGACACCTTCCACTAGAGCAGCTTGCTCCAAGCCCCTGTGTCCAACCTGGCCTTGAACATTGCCAGGAATGGGGCAGCCACAGCTTCTCTGGGCACTCTGTGCCAGCACCTCAGCACCCTCCCATGAAGGGCTTCTGCCTAAGAGTTCATCTCAATCTCCCCCTGGCAGTCCAAAGCCATCATGGTGGATGTTATCATCAAGATCTCAGTACAGGAACAAGGGGAAGGTGACAGATATATGAAGTTATAACACACTGCTTGGTTACCTGCTCTTTCGAGAGTCTTACAGCACAAACTGTCTAATGAGTGAAGAAAAGGATCGTTTAAAATATGAAACAAAAGAGCCCCATGCTCACAGCACCAGCATCCCTCTGATTCCTCAAGGGGATGGTTTCTGCTGCCCTGATATAAAGCAGAGGAGGTAAGGTTTGCTACAAGGCCTGTGGATCCTGTGGATGCCACAGGACAAAGCAGGGTTTTCATATCAGGGATTTCTTCCTCTTTGCTCTCAGATCCACTTGAAATGGGTTTTAATACTCCCAGCTTCTCCAGGCTCCAGCTAGAAGGGTAATGCTGCTCTGTCTTCTCCCATGCAGAATCTACCCGTCCTTCCAGAGCCTTGTCCTTTGTGGTATTCACAGAGCCAGGGGTTAAACAAGTCAGGGGATTGCACATTAACTGCCGGGGAGCTGTCAGACCAGGCAAGGGTCAGCCCATAGGGCTCCCAAGAGCCAGGTCAGGATACACCCAACAGGTTTTAAAATTAATGGCACCAGAAGGTCTTATTTGAACAATACCAGCCCCAAACTGTTGTCTTTAAGAGTTTTATACAGCCTTCAAAAATCCCCAAAGTTGGTTTAGTACATAACAGTATGTAGTGTCTCATATCCGTATTCAAAAACAAGATTACCTCTTGGGAAGCACTCTTAGAAGCGTTCAACCGTCAGCGTAGGAGAAATCCAGTTTTTCTTCATCGCAGTTCATGCTGCTACTTAGAATGAAAATATAAAAGCACAACTTCCTTTTCATTTTGATGCAGCTGCCTTTCCATTTCAGTCAGAAATGCTTCCATTACTGTGCTCCCAAATATGAGAGGGGGCTGCAGGGCCTTCCAGGAAAGGACAGAAGTCACCTCTTAACTCCCCAAAAGCCCTAGTAGGGAATGACCCTGGTTATTCCTGCCTAGCACTTAATGTTCTGTAACAAAAGGTGGGTTTCCTACCCCATGCAGGTTACCAGGATGGATCCACCAGTAACCCAGGAACTTGGTTACTGTATAGGCAGCCTCACCCATTTAATTCAGCATCAGAGGGCACCTAAATAGGCCCAGCTGCTCCCCAGGGATTATTTAGGTGGTGATGGATGTGATTTACATACATCAACAACAAGGAATTAAATCCTTCACCTACATGGGATAAAGGTTGAGATTTTACCTGTTTTGAGATCTGATGTGTTTTCGTTTGCTTCCATTATGAAATCTGGGATGGCTTTGTCAGGAGTAAAGATGTGCAATGGGGACACCTTCTGAGAGGGATCTGTGGATCTGGAGGAAACAACTGATGGAGAAAGGAATCATTTAAAACACCATGAATTAGCACTTCAAATTGTGTATGGATAGCACAGGCTATTTAATGAAAAAAAAAAAAAACATTTAAAAGGCAGAGTGAATTTGATATCCTCAACATCAGAAGGATATGGAGCAAGTGCAGAGGAGGCCACGAGGATGCTCAGGGGATGGAGCACCTCCCATATGGAGCCAGGCTGAGAACATAGGGGCTGCTCAGCCTGGAGAAACGAAGCTGTGTGGAGACCTCAGAGCAGCTTCCAGTGTCTGAAGGGGGCTACAAGGGTGCTGGAGAGGGACTCTTCATCAGGGACTGGAGTGACAGGACAAGGGGTGATAGGTTCAAAGTGAAACAGGGGGAGTTCAGGTTACATATAACAAAGAAGCTCTTCCCTGTGAGGGTGCTGAGGCGCTGGCACAGGGTGCCCAGAGAAGCTGTGGCTGCCCCATCCCTGGCAGTGTTCAAGGCCAGGTTGGAAAGAGTCTTCGGTGACATGGTCTAGTGTGTAGTGTCCCTGACCATGGCAGGGGCTTGGAACCAAGCTCCTTTCCAACCCAAACCACTCTATGATTCTACAATAATCTACATTTCATACAACCTGAAGCCTCAGCCAAGAACTGCATTAGGAAAAGTGGGGTTTAAAGCATCATTTCTAAATGTGAGGGGACTTCATTTGAAGCTGTTAAACTATCTGACATTGCTTTAGTAGGGTCAGGAAATAAACTGTCCACATGGGATTAGCCAGCTGTAGAGGCAACATGATGGCGTTAGTTTTATTTACCTATTATCAGTTTCTTGGGTAAGAACAAGCCACTTGGCTGCGCAAAGGTTCCCAGCACATAAGAAAAAGAAGTTTTTATCTTAAAGAAAAAGGAGTGGCTATTCCCAGCAACGTCCAATAGATGGTGGTATTGTATAATAAATCCTGATCCATGATTTTCTAGCCACTTCCTTCAAAACTTCTGCCTTTTGATACCTAAAGGGACTCCTGTGACCATTTTGCACCTCTTGGAGGTGACCACAGAGAGCAATGGTACCAAGAAGGAACAAAAATCACATAGGAAAAGGCATGGATTTTGTTCAGAAGTAGATGAAATGCAGCTTTGAAGGAGAAATGGGCATCTAAAGAGCCAGCATATGTGGATACTGTCATGTCCTGCTGGCAACAGTAAGAGTCAGCATCAGGCTGGTAACTTTAGTAAACAGTAAGAACAAAAAATAAGAGTAAAGAAGAAGAATATATATATAATATATATATATAAATTAAATATATATATAATAAAATGTAAAGGATAAAGAATAAAGTATAAATAAACAATAAAGCATAAAAAAAGAATAAAGATTTATTTCTTAGTGCTGGCCAGGGTCACATCCCTGTTTGGGTTATTTTCCCCTTGATTAAAGAGTGTTTTTCCCACTGGTGATGCCACAGTTCAAGTGACCACAGGTGGAAAATCCCCATCCAGGACTCAGCCAAGCCTTCTCCTTCCTATCAGCCCATCAGCTCCAAATCCATTCCCAGAGGAGCTTGTTTACACAACTGGATCAGGGACATCTCTCACCTTTGAGTGATGAGCTGCTAAAGAAATAGGGAAGTTTTGGGTGTGTGGGGAAACCCTGTGGTGACTGTTTTCCCTGGTGGCATTGCGATTTTATAGCAACCAAGATATGGGGGAGCTGCAATTTGTGCCAGGAATGACTTCTTGCATAGGAAATAAAGACTTTTGGTTGGGTTTTTTCATTACCTTCGATTTCCCTGTTGTTTCAGGGAGTCGGTGTGTTTCCATGTTTGCTTTGGGTTTCTTTAATCCCCATTGCCTCAAACCAAAGTGCAACTCTCCTGCAGCAAACTCTACTGATAACATTCTTGCCTTTGTTTTTAACAAACCACTGTGGGTATAAATTAGAAAACTCCTTAGAGCTTCTCTTAAAGGATTTGAGAAAGGCAGAACTTGAGGAGGAAAACTGAAAGGGTGAAGTTCTACAGCTGCCTGAAAAGAGGTGGCAAAGCCCAATTTGACTGTGATTTAACTCAGCAGCCTGGTTCCAAACACAGACCTGTTGAAGAATTTGCATTTCACTCACTTGGCTCATGCGCAATATCCCACTGCTCCATAACTGCATTAAAACATCAGTTCATCCATTTAGATCTTGGGTTTCCATCCTTCCTGGGAAAAGCTTTTCATAGGAGCTGCCTCCCCTACCCAGCCCATAAATCACTGAGACCCCAGCTAAAGTGAGGCAAGAAAAATCAGTACCGTGTGTGTTGGTGTTGACATTGAACACAAGATTATATTGTGTTATATATAAATATATAGGTTAGGATACATTTAATATTGTGTTTTGATATATATACACACATACATACGTGTTTATGTGTATAATTTGCAAGTCATAGGAACAGAGACCTCCTAGATGTCCTTTCTGCACAATAACTATGTCCTGCTGGTCATAGTCACATCAGTGACTAGTCATGGTCACATCAGGTTGCTCCTGGCCTCATTCAGGCAGCTTCTGAACATGTCCATGGGTGGAGGCTCCACAGCCTCTGGGACAAATCCTCAGGTTACCCACATCCCTGGATCAGGGTTTTCAAAGCCTGACTGTGATTCTTTCTGCAGTTCTCCACAGAGCATCCTTCATCTCTTTGTTCCTCAAGCTCTAGATGAGGGGGTTGAGCATGGGGGTTACCACCGTGTAGAAAACAGAGACCACTTTGTCAGTGTTCAGGGAGTAACTAGAGCTAGGGCGTAAATACATGAAGATGGTTGTTCCATACAACATGGTCACCACAATCAGGTGGGACATGCAGGTGGAAAAGGCTTTTTGCCTGCCCTCAGCATTACGGACCCTCAGGATGGCAAAGAAGATGAAGAGGTAGGAGACCAGAATGGCAGAGATGGTGCTGAGCTCAATGACACCAGCCAAGGAGAAGAGGATCATCTCATTGATGTACGTGCTGGCACAGGACAGAGCCAGGAGAGGAGGAACATCACAGAAGAAGTGGTTGATGACATTGGAGCTGCAGAAGGGCAGCCTGATGATGGTCATCTGAATGATGGAGTTCAGGACACCCCCAATATAGCACCCTACCACCAGCCCCACACATAACCTCCGAGTCATGACAGAGGAGTAGAGCAGGGGGTTACAGATGGCCACATACTGGCCATAGGCCATGACAGCCAGCAGGAAACACTCAGTTGTCACAAAGACGATGTAGAAGAAAGCTTGAGCCATACAGCCAGCAAAGGAAATGGTCTTCTTCTCCAATAGGAAGTTGACCAAAGTCCTGGGGGCTACCACAGAGGAGAAGCAGATGTGAACAGTGGAGAGGCTGCCCAGGAAGAAGTACATGGATGTGTGGAGCTGTGGGTGACCTTGGATGGCTACAATTATCCCTGCCTTGCCCAGAAGGGTGATGGTGTAGATGAGCAGCAGCAGCACAAAAAAGGCTGCCTTCGTCTCCACTTGGTCACTGAGACCCTTGAGGATGAACTCTGCTACTGAGGTGTGATTCTGCTCTGTCATTCAGGGCTTTTGTATCTGGCAAGGAAGGAAAAAACCCTGGAAAATACAGGACAGTGGAAACCATGCCTTTATTTGAACTGGAATGGGATAACTTGACAATTAGCACCCTGTGCATCAAGGGCATCCCCACTATTCATTTCCAGGGAGCTACAGTGGAATGGACTGCTCTGTGGTCATCTGCTCCAAGCTTGCCCTCTTACACAGCCCAAGGAAAGAGGAGGCCCCTTCTGAAGTGAGAGCATCCCAGCTTCCCCAGACAACTCTGAGCAGATTCATTTTGTATCACTCAATCCCATTTTGGTACTTACAGTTTGATGAGACCAATGGCTACAGCAGCAGAGAGGGTTCGATGTGACACAGACCAAGGCATCAGCTCTGCCCTTGATCTCCTGTGATCAAGTTTCTCTGAAGACAGCTCTGATTTTGGCAGCAGCTTCTGGCTATAACTCATATAAGACTAAAAGCACAGTAGCTTTCTTTGGGTGGTTTTGGAAAAGTCATGGAGATGAAGGAAAAAGAGCCTTTAACTTGCTGGGAATTAAGGAAGGAGAATGGAAGGGGTGCTGCATGACCCTAAAACTCATTCAGGACATGAAGAGTTTAATATTACAGTCTTGGAAACCTTGGGGAGGTGAAGCCAGGAGACCATAAGCAAAATTTGGGTCTGAAGATGTTATTCCCTTAGTACTATTAAGAGAATATATGATTAGGAGGAATCAACACCATGATGAGACCATTGAGCTCTGCTAAGCCAAACTCACTCAACTCCGGTTGTCTAAGTTAGGTGCTAAGTTAAGCTGCTCACCCTCATGAAAGTGTGAATTACAGGTTTCTGTCCCTGATAACATAAAGGTTCAGAGTAAAACAACTAAATCTTTACAGGATTAAAGATGAGAACTAAAATCTTACCCCATCAGATGAGTGTCAGGACGAGAAGACTCAGCAAAGATCCATTCTCCATCAACAGAATATTTCTTTGTAGAAATATTCTTTACATTTTAAAGTGAATATCACTATTTCAGGGCCAGTGGTTAGGTTCATCTGTCCTTGTGAGTTTGCTCGTCTCTTATTTTGCAAGGTTCCTTAAACATACCATAAGCACCATGATAAGCAGCAGTGGCTAAATGGGCTACAAGAAAGATGGAGAAGGGCTTTGGACAGGGGCCTGTAGGGACAGGCCAAGGAGAATGGCTTTAACCTGCCCGAGGGGAGACTGAGATGAGCTCTTAGGCAGAAGCTCTTCCCTGCGAGGGTGCTGAGGCACTGGCACAGGGTGCCCAGAGAAGCTGTGGCTGCCCCATCCCTGGCAGTGTTCAAGGCCAGGTTGGACACAGGGGATTGGAGGAAGCTGCTCTAGTGGAAGGTGCCCCTGCCCGTGGCAGGGGTTGGAGCTGGATGAGCTTTAAACTCCCTTCCAACCCAAACCAGGCTGGGATTCTATGAGTACATCCCAGCAGGAATATTTCATCTCTTTAAAACCAACACAGAGGAGCAAATCTTTACCTGGCACAATTCTGAGCAGCCTCCCCAGTTGCTGCAGTGATTTCTACCAGAGCAGGGCTAACATGGATCTTTATGGTATGGTCTCACGTACCTGTGGAAGGGGGTCACCTCTTACAGCTGTAAGTTCTCTTCCACATTAGATGACACTGGATATCTGCACAGCAAATCAAGGGGATTCTCTCTTGAAGGCATCCTCCTAGCTTCCAAACAAGAACGTCTCTCCTGAACCTCCAAGACCTTCCAGCCTATTTTCATCACCAGGTGAAGTTCTTCACTTGCACCAATGTGTTACTTTTATTTCTCTCCCTGCAGGTCTTTGCAGGCAACAGACACAAACACTTGGGGAAGAAGTGTTTGTCACAGTTTTGGCTACAGTTCAGGGCCCTAAGACACATGAACCTTGGTTATATATTGCTGGCCCCTGAATGAGAACCCATGAGTCACAACAGCCTAAACTGCTAATAAAGGCTTAGCTATGCACACAGGCTGATGGAAAATCTCTTCTAATTGTTGTCACAGAGATCTCTAACCTGTTACAACATTCAGCAGCCTCCAGGGACAGGAAAAGTAGAGATCCAAGCAAGCACAAGTTGTTCTTCACAAGCCCTTTTGAAGAATCAAGGGGCAGGTGAGAAGGTGCAGCCAAAGGGCAGTCTGTGTCAAACATCTGCTGCAAGCAGTTTAGGTAATTACCTCTGAATGGATGCCTGGAGAAGACAGGTGGTATTATAGAAGATGAAGGCTGACCCAAGCCTCCAAGCACTAAATGAGCCTGAAAGGTTACTGATGGTTAGGAACACAGGGGTCTATCTAGGAGCAACTTGTCACAACATGACTGATGGTCCATTAGACCTCTTTACTGTGTTCCAGGTACTTCCAGAGTGTTTCAGCTACCCATTTTTGACTCCTTTTTGCACAGAGCCAAGTCATTCCACTGCTCCACTTCTATTGCAAGACCAAACCCATTCCATTACAACCTCTTTTGAAAAGGGATGATGTTAATCCAGTTCTTTCTACAACATTTTTGGAGGGGTGTAGCAGCAAACTGATAGTATATTCATGGTAACTTCAGTGTCGTTTGCCTCTGCTCAACACACTCAATAGACACCAGATTCTGCCAGTGCCTGGAACATTTTTGGGGGTTACAATTCACACTGTTTCTTTCAGTATAGCTGAGTTTTCCCTTTAAATACTAGAAGCCCATGCTTTGAGATCAGACTGACAGCATGAACAGAGCCATATTTGGATCAGATTTGATCCATAAGTGGGATTTATTCATCCATCAGTTGCCAACAGCATTAAGCATTGGTATATGAGCTAACTGCCAAGAGTCTCTTTGCAGTCAGGAGAAATGAAGGCGGTGGCTCAGCTGTTCAGACGTGGGTGTCCAGGACTATCAGAGACTTACCATGCATCCCTCTGGCTACCCTAAAGGACACAAGCCATGCCTGCCAGACCTGTGTCCATACATCCTATGATATCTCAGGGGCAATTGGATGGATCAATAGAGTCTGTGTAGCCCAAAGGAGGATTTGCCATGGCCAGAGAAGACCCACACATGGTCCCATGAACAGACTAAGTTCTCCATCAGAACCAGAGAACACCAGGGTGGAAGGGACCTCAAGGATCATCTGGTCCAACCTTTCTAGGCAAAGCCTGATCTAAGCTAGATGTTCCAGCATCTTCTCCAGCTGAAGCTTAAGTGTCCAATGGTAGGGAATCCACCACTTCCCTGGGGAGACTGTCACTGAGCTACTGATTTGTATCACTGAGAGCCTAGAGGACTGGCTGAGAGATGGACAAATGAGATGGGTTTGGGCTCACCTTGGTTCACATCAGCGTGAACAGTACCTGAGATGACACTTCTGGTTTCCTGTTGAAGACGCAGCCTCTTTCAGGCTGAGCTATTATTGTGCCTACCTCTTATTCCCTTCTCCAAGGAAATCATTCAAAGACAGAACCTGCACCTTCTCATTGCTGAGGGGAACTAGAAAGACAACAATACAGACAAATAGAGCATATCCTATTGAAATTGTCTATGCTGATCTCTTAAATAGGATAAAATACATCCCCAAAAAGGATCATCAGCGTGACATACAGACCAACACATGAGCTATAGGTGTCCCAGGTTATCTTCCAGTCTGTGAACTCCAGTGGTGCCATTCAGTTGGCCAAAGGAATGGCTGAGAAATGCTGCAGGACTCACTGGAACCCATGAGCTTCTGGAGGAAAGCATCAATGTCACCAGCACAACCAGCAACAATTTGCACTAACAAACCCGAATATGGATGGAGAAGAGCAATGCAGACAGCTGTGTTGACCCCAGACAAGTGTTTGGTTGGGTTTAGCTTCTACAAATGGCAATATTTTAACAGCAGGGTTTATATTTGAGGAGTTTCTGTGCCAACACTTTCACCAGTGATTCCTGTTTGTTCCCACTTCAGGCACAGCTCAAAACACCCTCCCCTTCCCTGAAAAGGTGAATAAAAACACATATTCCAGTTATTGCTGGAATAAACTTATTTTGCTTCTTACAACAGCATGACTAGGAGGAAAAACAACTTGTAGAAAGCAGGTAGACAGTCATCAGTTTATTAGGTCTAAACCTTCAAAGTGTTTATCACTAAATTCCTTGTCTTGTATCAGCTCTGTTGTGTCTAAGGATGTTTTGAGCCTATTAATTTTCCTCTTATAATGACGGTGGTAATGGAAAGGGGAAGTTTCAAATAAAAAATACATTGAAGTTACGTAGAACTGAAATCTGACCTAAGGAAGTGCCATGACCCATAGGCTGGGTGGGCCTTATCCACCTGAAATTCAGATGTCCTGAAGTTAAATATATCAGAATCATGATATACGTTCTATATGCAGCTGATATCTTTATATATCTTTATTATATCTTTATGCACCATCATTCACTTGAGCCATTTGAGTTCCTTCTAAGGAGGGAGACTGAGATCAGATATAATGTCTACTTATTAAACTTCACTTTTGGCCAGTTAAATCCCACAGCTAATGGTCTTGTGGATACAGAGAACTACATGCTTAGAGGAAAAAAAAAAAAAAAGAGAATAAAAGTAGAAATGTGTTGTATTGCAACTAATGCAGCATGGCTTTAGTGTCCATTAAGTTTGAATATATGTACTAAACAATTCCACTCAACAGCACATTTAGGAACCATCACTGTCCAATCCTTTGCTCTGTATATTAACAAAATTATTTGAAGTATTTCTTCACTATAAAAAGCACTTTGAAGGATTAAAGCGCAGCAGGGAAATCTTCAAATACCTTTGAACATTCTTTGATGGGTCGTTGATCAGGGAAGAAAATTCCGAGAAGCTCCTCTCCAGCTTCCCTGTTTCCTGCAGCTTTAGGGAACTTTTCTTCCTCCTCTCTCCTCCAAGCCTCCTTGGTCTGCTCTGTGTGTTCTCCTGCATGCTCCCATCTGTCATGGGGATTACCTGGAAGCACTGAAATTCACCTTAAGTCCATAGAACACATCTCATGGCTGGAAGAGGTACAGCACTTGGTAGAGTGTCCACCATACTGGTGAATGATGTCCCAGCTGTAAGAGACCACAAGTGGGCTCTTGAAAAGACAGCTGAGAAAATAGTCCAAGTCCTCAGCAGAAATCTCATAAATGGGTTATTTTAACAGGACCGAGCCTTGTCATCATATTTCCCTTCAAGAAAGAAGCGATTTGGGGTTGCTTAAGCAATGGCAGGTACATAGGAAAATCCAACACATTCTGCCTTCAAATATTCAGGAACAAGTTGGACATTTTAGCATGTTTCATCACAAATCAACCTTTGGTGGCTCTTCAGCGAGTATGTGTTTCTCCTGTTATGAAATACACTATCAAGAGGCAAATGTATAGCAAATTACTCCCACATCGATAAAGCTGGTCTACAAAATGGACAATAATATATAGAAGTATTATCACAGCTTCTCTCCAACCTCAAAAAGACTCAAAACCACCAACCCCACTCCCATCACTAAGTGTCAAACCATTTACGACTTTGGCAGGGAAATAATCGTTCTCCCCACTGTTCTCTTCAGAGCACTCTTTACCTCCTTGCTCCTCAGGCTGTAGATGAAAGGGTTCAACATTGGGGTCACCATGGTGTAAAAGACAGAAACTATTTTGTCCCTGCCCACGTTGTAGCTGGAGCTGGGCCGTAGGTACATGAAGATAAGGGTCTCATAGAAGATGGTGACAGCCACTAGGTGGGATGCACAGGTACCAAAAGCTTTGCCCAGCACAGAGCCTGTCCTCATGACGGTGAAGAGGATGTGGCCATAGGAGATGAGGATGACTGATATTGTGGTGACCTCACTGAAGCCCCCAAAAGCAAACAGCAACACTTGGTTGAGGGAAGTATCAGAGCAAGCCAACTTTGAGAGTGGTGGCCCATCGCAGAAGAAGTGGTCAATGACATTGGGGCCACAGAAGGACACCCTCAATGCAAAGCCTGTGAAGACGGCTGAATTAAAAAGCCCAACTGCATAGGACCTAGCTAAGAAGGAAACACAGACCTTCTTGGACATGAGGATGGGTTAATGCAAGGCGTTGCAGATGGCAACATAGCGGTCATATGCCATCCCAGCCAGGAGGTAGCACTCTGTGATTGCAAAACAGCATAGATATAGAGCTGTAGGAAGCAGCCAGCAAAAGAAATAGTCTTCCTTTCAGACAAGAGGTTCAGCAGCATTTTGGGTGTCACCATGGAGGAGTAGCACAGATCCAAGAAGGACAAGTGGCTGAGGAAGAAGGACATGGGGCTCTGAAGCTGGGAATCGAGCCAGACTGCAGCAAGGATGCCAGGGTTTCCTATCACAGTGGTGACATAGATGAGCAGGAAAATCACAAAAGGGTAACCTGGAAGTCGAGGCAATCTGTGAACCCCTTTAAAACAAACTCTGTCACCGTAGTCCAGTTTTCCCAGGCCATCAGTGTCCAAGAGGCTCCCAGTTCCCAGGCAGCAGGGTGGTTTCTGTGGGCTTGGTTATGATGGCTTAATCCCTTGCTTAACTATTAGTGGGGTTTAAGCCTGTACTCTAGATAATGAAGACATTCTCTAATGAAACACAGCCAGGCACCTTGGCAGGATGCTTAGATGGTCCACAGCCACCTGCCCATGCAGGGAGTCACTGACTACATCTACCACTCAGGCTCTTAAACCAAGCTTTGAATGTATCTTCTATCTTCACACACCAATTTCAAAGGAAGTCTGAAGCCAACAAAAGAAGTTTTCCCTTGTACATCATGGTGGTCTTCATTATGTTTCCATCTGCCTGCAGTTTTCTCCACATTAAGGGAAGAGCAGCTCAGGTTGACTGCTCTGATAATACAGGGTAAAGAAATATTAACTTTCATGCTGCTTTTCAGGTTGAAGATGTCCCAGAGACTCTTTTAATTACCCCAGGTAGCTCAGAGTCTGAATTTGTTGCTCCTTAGTCTAAATGCTCAGAAATAAAAGCAATATGTTGGTTTTCATTAAAAACAATTGATTAATAACAAGGTTAGTGGCTACTTTGGGGCTAAACTGCATCTCAATAACTGCTCTCATCTCATAAGAATAAATACCTAGAAGAGAGAGACAGGCATATGCATTTATCTTTGCTTCACCAGTATCTTCCAGCTTCACTGGTGACTTGTTAAAAATGTGTTTTTCCCCTTAATTTCTATCATTCAACTTACATCTTAAGCAAAAAGCAAATACTTCCAAGCAACTGATTTCCTGCCAGATTAAGGTCAGGAAGTAAAACTTCCATTTAGAAAGGATTTATAACATAACCATGTGTCTCAAACACAGACATTTGAGAGGAGTTTAAAACTAGTTCCACCACCATCCCCCAGAACAGTACCTGAGATGCCACTTCTGGTTTCCTGTTGAAGACCCCGCCTCTTTCAGGCTGAGCTATTATCGTGCATACCTCTTGTTCCTTTCTCCAAGGAAATCATTCAAAGACAGAACCTGCACCTTGTCATTGCTGAGGGGAACTAGAAAGGCAACAATACAGACAAATAGAGCATATCCTATTGAAATTGTCTATGCTGATCTCTTAAATAGGATAAAATACATCCCCAAAAAGGATTGTGTCAGGAGAGGGGGTAAATACATAAGATATTAGACATTTCTTCTGTACATGCTTATATTTGTCCCAGTATAACCATTACCACTAAGCAAGGAGATGTTTGCAAAGAGAAAAGGCAATTTAAGCTCCTGTGACAATCACTGCTACATTCCTTCGGCATTGCCTCTAAGCAGATCTTCCTTGCCCATTTGCATGACTATTACACAAAAGCATCTCTGTCTTGATAGTATTTCTCCACCTTCCAGCTTGCTTTATATACCAGAGCTTCAGAGATGAAATTTTGTGATTCTATGAGGCTGTGCTTCACCATTCCATGAAATCCTCCAAGTCTCCTTTCCTTCCCTGTTTAGTTCTACATGGTGTTGCCTGTCCATGTATGGCTGTGTCTCCCAGAGGCTCCTGTCTTCACTATTTATTGCTTTCCAGCTTAGATGGTTGACATAAGCTGCCAGCAGTCTCATTGGGCACATCACCCCATGCCAGTCTTGTTTTCTCCCCCCTTTAAATATAATTGGAAAGTTGCCTAAGGGACTTCACAAGTCAGGCATCTGGAGCTATTACTGCCTCAACCCCTGAGATGGGCTGTCTTCTGGGAGCCAGAATGCACTGAAATCAGAAATTGCTGTGAGGTTATTGACAAAGAGCATCTCTTAGTAATGACATCTCAGCACCTTGTAACTACAGAAACCCTCAAGCTGGACAGCTTTATGAGCTTTTACTAAGACTGAGAACCCATTACCAAACCACAGTGTTACTCACCTACTCAAAAACATTATTCTACAATTATATTTGGAAAATGGAGGTGATACTAATGACTGGAGAATAACACTCGAGTATAAAGTTCAATTGATCACTCTAATTCCCTCACTGAATAGACTATCTCCTATTGCGCCCATGCAGGGATATGGTCTGGATGGAGAGGGACTGCCAGAGCAGTGAGCAGCGGCTGGGCTGTTGGGGACAGAGGGTAATGGGTTCTACTCTGCAGGAACATGGGGAGTGCCATAGGGGTTTGTCTCTTCAATCTATCAAAATTGAACCAAAGGAGAACACCACTGTGTGCAGGGACCATCCCACGGTACCTGAGCAAGAGAAACAGAGCAGGAACAGAGACCTAGGCCAAGTTCAGCCAAGATTCCAGAGCATCAAGCAAGTTAGGGACTATGAGGCAGGTCCAAAACCAAGCCAACACAGGTCAAGTCAATCCCCTGGTCAGGTTTAGGTCCAGCAATTGCTAGGAAAGTCCATAAGAAACCTCAGATCACCCTCAAAGTATTCCATAGATGTGCACAACTCCTGCTAAAATGGAAACAAAAACTCAAATATAGTCCAACCACCTTGGGCTGAGCTTAAACAGAGATGGGGGCAAATGGGCCGAGGGTGGGAGTGGAGCCCCAGCTGAGTCTGCTCAGGGGGATAAAGGCCTATTAGCTCACCCTGGGACAATTCATCACTGCCTCAAATGCCCATTTCTCACCCTTGAATACAGTGGAAGCCCTAAAGCACCAGCTCAGGTGTTGGACATTCAGGCACTACATGTGGATAATCCCACAGAGGATGGAAAATTGGGCACTCAAGTGTGCAGAGGGGCAGCAGCAGCTCCATAGATGGAGTCACTTGTACTTCACGTTGCATTTAGGGACCCTCTGCAAGATCTGAAATGTCTCTAAACCCATTCTCATTCTGTTGACAAGGTCAAACTGAAAACTTTGTATGGTCCACAGGTATGTCAGAAGCATCCTATGAGCTGCTCATCACTGCTGCTGTGTAGCTGCGCTCAGGAATGACTCATCCACATCATGTCTCAGATGCCCAAGCACCACAATGCCTTTCAGAGGTGATTTCACACCCTTTGCTTTTCCTTTTCTTTGTTTTCCTCTGGTAAAGCATGAGCAGCCCTGGAGGCTTCCTCCCAGCAGAGCACATGCAACTGTATTTACAGCCCCAGCACCACAAGCTGGGCTCTTGGAGTCTGGCAGGAGCTCACCTCTCCTCACATCAGGTGCTTAACAGAGCTGATGCTGGCACACAGATGTTCTCTGCTGCGTTGGGGATTAACCCGTGGCTCCCATCACTCGGTGGCAGAAGGAAGTCACAGGAGGTAATGCCAACACAAAGCAGAGCCTCACCTTCATTGAAGCAGTGGTATTTCTTCTTCATGTCCTCATGTCCTCTTTGGGAAAGCTACATCAGAAATCAACCTTACCAGTGTGTTTTTTCTTTATAATTAGACGGAGCAATGGTGAATGCAGGTTGTTTTCTTTCACATATGCAGCAAAAGAAACATGCACCAATTTATTCAAGAGTTAAGTGAGGATGAATCTTATTTTGTTATAAAGAAATGCAACATTGCAGATTGTCAGCAGAATATAGTCACTAACAAATAAGTACATTGTAACATCAACTCCTTTTCAATGCAAGCAGCTTAATGCTCATAGGTTTAGGATGCTTCAGTGTGCTGGAGCTCAGAAAGGTATAAATCATGTGAATTTTATCTGTTACGAATAATCTCAAATAGTTTAATAAATGTGATTTGGTGACTGGAATGATAACTAAAAGCCAAGGGAAAATGTGTGCAGTTTATTCATGTGTAAGATGGATTTCACTAGGACTGGGACTTTCTTTCCCCCTGGATCACATGCGCTACTATGAGGTTTTCAGGTGTCTTCTGACCAAATTAACTCTGAATACTGAAAAGTGAAAGTGAAGAAAGATCTGATTCTTTTCTTTAATCTGAAAACACATGTGCTTGAATAAATTCATAGTTTTAAGAGTCCTAGCACTGAAAATAGCATTTGTGCCTTGAATGCGGTCCATGTTCTTTTCAAGATACCTCAGTTGAATAACATAAAATATATATAATTTGGGTTAGTTAATATAGTAGTATATACAGTAATGTGGCAGTTAAACTGGTCATTGTTTGGATTAAAATATGGTCCAAAAGTGCCTAAATAAATCCATCGTTTTAAGTGTTAGAGCATAGAAAACCAAAAATGCCATTTGTTACTTCAGTGTGCTTCCTGTTCTCTTATAAATACACTAACTGAAAACCAAAAACCATACGATTTTGGGTTAAAAATATAGTACAGTATATGAATTCAACCAAAATGTGGCACTTACAGTGGTGATTGACTGTAGTTAAACATGGTCCAAAAATGAATCTCCGTTTTTAAAAAAATGTTTCTCTTCCTTTTGCCTCAGCAGGTAACACCAGATCATGGGAGGAAATCAAACCCAGATTAAATTCATCCTTTCAGGAATTACAGACAGCCCGGGTGCTCAGATCCCTCTGTTCGTGTTGTTTCTGCTGAATTACATTGTCATTTTGGTGGGGAACTTCGGCATTATCATCTTGGTTCGGGTGTCTTCCAGCCTCCAGACCCCCATGTACTTCTTCCTCTCCCATTTTGCCTTCACTGACATCTGCTATTCCACAGTCATCTCCCCCAGGATGCTGACAGACCTGTTATCAGAGGACAAAACCATTTCTTTTACCGGCTGCATGATGCAGTCTCAAAGCTTTACACACTTTGCTGTTATTGAGTGTCACCTGCTGGCCATGATGGCCTACGACCGGCACGTTGCTATCTGCCAGCCCCTGCTTTACGTGACCATCATCTCCAGCCGTGTCTGCTGGCAGCTGGTAGCATCATCGTACGCATTTGCCTTCCTCAGTGCCATCATCTGCACATGGTGCACGTTTGGAGGTTCCTTCTGTGGTCCCAACCGCATTGACCACTTCTTCTGTGACGTTGTTCCTGTGCTAAAGCTCGTGTGCTCTGACACACACAGCAGTGAGATGGTCATCTTTGCCTTCGTCACCATCAACGTAGTGGGTACGAGCGTTATCATTTTGCTCTCCTACATCTCTATCATCCGCAACATGCTGAGGGTGTGCTCAGCACAGAGCAGGGCCAGAGCCTTCCATACCTGCACCTCCCATTTGATGGCTGTTGCCTTGTTATATGGGTCAGCATTCTTCATGTACCTACAACCTCCATCTAGCCACAGGAGCCTGGATAAGGTGGCTTCCATCCTCTATGCTGTGGTCAACCCCATGCTTAACCCATTTATCTACAGCCTGAGGAATAAGGAGGTGAAGGAGGCTCTGATCAAGTGCAGGAGAAGGTTCTTCAACCACTGGCAACACAGAAGAGTTGTATTATCCAGGACATGAAGATTTCATGTCAAGTGAGAAAGCTTATGGGGCACTGAAACAATGGGATTTCCCACTAATCCTCATGACTTTATGTAGGTTCTTACACTGTCCCTGCACAAAAGCCAATGACAGTATTGGATGAGAAAGAGACTCCCCCAAATCACATCTGCATTGGAAGGAACCCAAGAGGAACAGCAACCTCAAACTTCATTACATTTTGCTGTTATCCTCCTCTAGGAAGAATTTACCCTCAATTATTCCAGGCCTCTTCTCACAGGAAATACCAATCAGCTTTACTTGGTTATAACTTTTGTCACTGATAATATCTTTTTTTTTATCTTTTTGCAAGATTTTTGACCTTGTCCTTCAGCTCTAATAAAATTCCTCACTCTTACCTGTGAGCTCTTTATTAAAGCTGCTGGGGTGGGAGGGAAGAGGAAGTGTAGTTTTACATTTGCTTGCTGAAAAAGAGTCAGAGAAAAGGTTACAAAAGATTCATTGCATTTGTTTGTGCCTTTCAAAGAGAAGAAGCTGGTGGGAATCAAGGTCTCAAGCTGCATCTTTGAATATGAAGAGGAATCCCTCCCCAGGCTGCAGCTTCACAAGAGATGAGGTCTTGGGTGATCTGATTTAGTGTAAGGTGTCCCTGCCCACGGCAGGGGGGTTGGAACTAGATGATCTTAAGGTCCTTTCCAACCCTAATTATTTTATGATTCTATAAAGGAAGAAATTGTAGATTTAATTAATACATTGTAACTAATGTCAATATAATTAATTACTATGTTTCATTAATGTTAATATAATATATAATAAAGAGTGAACTGTTCTGAGACCACCCAGTGTTAAGGACATTCTGGGCGCATCAGGGAGTCCTTCAATTCATCTTAAGTGCCCTATACTTAAATGGTGAGATAAATGGAATTCCAGCTGGAGATAAGTACCCACATCCCATGTCCATGCCCAGCTCATGATAAAGTACACCACGGAACACAAATGGTGTATTTTACTGACAAATGAAACCTGCGGCTTGTTTCCATAGATGAAAGGCAATCTTGAGCACAGAATTCCTGGTAACTGAGAACTGTCTGGGTCTGAGAAAAGCCAAAACACACAGATGGGGGATAACAGCTTTCCTTTACCTGTTGAGTGGGAATTAACTTGTATTTGATAAGTGTATGGATGGTGAACAGTCTCTTTTGTTTGCTCTGCCAAACCACAGCAAGAGAGGAGATGTTGTCTGAGGTCTCAGGGAAAAGTCGTTTCTACCTGTGTCCACTGATGGAGACAGCAGAAATGCGATTAAATGCTGAAGAACTTAAGGTGTCAGAGACTTTTAATATCAAAGAGCTTCCTTGAAAACCTTCACCATAACTTCTTTTCCTCCTTCTAGTTAGTTGGATGTCTTTGCTTACACTGTACACATAAAATCATAGAGGCACAGAAAGCCCAAGCTGGACCTCAAAAGATCATCTGGTTCAAGCTTTTGTGGGAAAGGGAGTCTAGATGAGAAGCGTCATGTGTAGGGCTCACCACTGCCTGATGAATTACCCCACTCTGGTGTCCTTATTTCCTGTTCGGTTTAACAAATTTTCCAAAGCAGAGACAACTGAAATGCTCAAAGGTTTACCGACACTTGATGCCATGCTCCTAAGAGAGCTCTGGTTTGCCATAGTCTTGTGTGTGGTGGATCCAACTCAGTGAACTGGCAATAGGAACCTAAGTCTAATGTACAGGGGAGGCAGAACTCTGAATTCCAGCAACACAAGAAACAGGCTGGAGGTTTTGGAAATACATTTTACACCGAGACAATCATTGCATGATTCTGCTTCAATCTTTGCAGAGAAATGATCTACAAAATGCAGAGATTCCCGGGGGTGGACACAAACTTCCCACACCACATACATAAAAGTGGTCCTCTCCATAAAAGTCTCACATCACACTTGGTAAAGGAGAAAGCACCAAGGACAAGAGAATAATATATGAACTTGATTACTCAACTTCCCTAACACAGAAGAATAGCTCCAAATTTGCCCATTTAAGTACGTAATCTAGAGAGAGAGGGAATGCCAGAGCAGTGAGCCCTGGCCGAGCTGTTGAGAGCAGTGTGCTGGGTTCTGCTCTGCAGGAGCATGAGGAATGCCACAGGAGTGTCTTTCTTTAATCTCTTTAAGTAGAGCCAAAAAGGAACACCGTGGTGCACAGTGAGCATCCCACAGTACCTGAGCCAGAGAAGTAGGACAGGAACAGAGACCTGGGCCAAGTTCAGCCAAGACTCCAATCATCAGGCAGGTTGGTGATGATACGGAAGACACAGGTCCAGGACTAAGCCAAAGAATGTCAGATCAAGCCAAGTCAATCCCCTGAACAGGGTGAGGTCCAGCAATTGCTAGGAAGATACATGAGCAAGCTTTGGTCACCATCAAAGGATTCCATAGATGTGCACAACTCCTGCTAAAATGAAAACAAAAACTCAAACATAACCCAACTTCCCTGGGCTGAGTTAAAATAGAGATGGTGGGCAAATGGGTGGAGGGTGGGGACGGAGCCCCAGCTGTGGCTGCTCAGGGGGATAAAGGCCTATTAGCTCACCCTGGGACAATTCATCCTTGCCTCAAATACCCATTTCTCATCCTTCAATAGAGTGGAAGCCCCAAAGCATCAGCTCAGCTGTTGGCCATCCAGGCTCTACAAGTGGATAAGCCCACTGGGGATGGAAAACTGGGCTTGCCAGTGTCCAAGGAGGAACATCAGCAGCTCCAGAGAAGGAGTCACTTGTGCTTCCTGTCCCATTTGGGGATCCTGTGCAAGATCAGAAATGGTTCTAAACCATTTTCATTCTGTTGCCAATGACAGACAGAAAGTTTGGCATAGTCCATAAGTATGTCAGAAGCATCCTATGAGCTGCTCATCACTGCTGCTGCTGTGTAGCTGTGCTCCGGTTTGGCTCATCCACGCCATGTCTCTCAGATGCCCAAGCACCACAATGCCTTTCAGAGGTGATTTCACACCCTTTGTTTTGTTTTCCTCTGGTAAATCATGAGCAGCCCTGGAGGCTTCCTCCCAGCAGAGCACATGCAACTGTATTTACAGCCCCAGCACCACAAGCTGGGCTCTTGGAGTCTGGCAGGAGCTCCCCTCTCTTCACATCAGGTGCTTAACAGAGCTGATGCCGGCACGTAGGCGTTCTCTGCTGCATTGGGGACTAACCTGTGGCTCCCATTACTCGGTGGCAGAAGGAAGTCACAGGATGTAACACCAACACAAAGCAGAGCCTCGCCTGCATTGAGGCAGTGGGCTTGCTTCTGCATGTCCTCGGGTTGCCTTTGGGAAAGCTGCATTGGAAAACAGCCTTACCAATGCGGGTTTTCTTTATAATAAGAGGGAGCATTGGCTTATGCAGGTTGTTTTCTTTTACATAGGCAGCTAAAGCAAGATGAACTGAATTACTCAAGAGTTAAATGAGGATGAATCTTATTTTGTCATAAAGAAATGCAGCATTTCAGGTTGTCAACAGAATATGGTCACTAACAAATCAGCCTTTGGATTCAGCCTCTTATAACACCAACTCTTTTCTAAGGCAAGCAACATAATGCCCATAGGTTGAGGGTGCTTCAGCATGCTGGAACTCAGAAAGGTAGAAATCATGACTTTAGCGATGTGAATTTTATCCTTTTTGATATAGATAACACTTCGATATATGCGATTTTAAGACTGGCATTAGAATTAAAAGCCAAGGGAAAATATCTGGAGGTCATTAATGTGTAAGCTACAATTTCAATGGGAATGTGACTTTCTCTTGCTCAAGGTTTACTTGAGCTCCTATGAGTTTCCTCTAAGCTGTCTTCTGACACAAACTGCCTCCAATCTGAAAGTGAATAAAGATCTGATTCTTCACTCAAACCTGAAAAATCAGGTGCTTGAATAAATCCATAGTTTATGTTTCTCAGCATAGAAGAACAAAAATGGCATTTTTTGCTTCATCGCACTCTCTGTTTTTTTCTAAGTACCTCAAATGAAGAACAAAATCATATAATTTGGGTTTACAAAATACAATACAAAACACCAAAATGCCAAAGCATGGCTGTTAAACTGGTGATCGATTGTAGTTAAGTATGGTCCAAAAGTGAATTTCTGTTTGCAATGATTTTGATGTTTTCCTTCCTTTTGCCTTGGTAGGTAACACCTGGTCATGAGAGGAAATCACACGCAGACTAAATTTGTCTTCTTGGGAATTACAGACAGACCATGTGCGCAGACCCCTCCTTTTGTCTTGTTTCTCCTGATTTACATTGTCGCTTTGGAGGGGAACTTTGGCATTATCATCTTGGTTCGGGTGTCTCCCAGCCTCCATACCCCCATATACTTCTTCCTCTCCCATTTTGCCTTCACTGACATCTGCTGTTCTACAGTCATCTGCCCCAGGATGCTGGCAGACCTGTTATCAGAGGACAAAACCATTTCTTTCACCAGCTGCATGATGCAGTTCCTCACCTTTGCATTCTTTGCTGCCATTGAGTGTCACCTGCTGGCCATGATGGCCTACGACTGGCACATTGCTATCTGCCACCCCCTGCTTTATGTGACCTTCATCTCCAGAGGCGTCTGCTGGCAGCTGGTAACATCATCCTACCTATTTGCCTTTCTCAGTGCCATCATCTGCACATGGTGCGTGGTTGGGGGTTCTTTCTGTGGTCCCAACCACATTGACCACTTCTTCTGTGACAAAGTTCCTGTGCTAAAGCTCGTGTGCTCTGACACGCACAGCACTGAGATGATCCGTCTTTTACACCGTGGTCACCCCAATGCTAAACCCATTCATCTACACCCTGAGGATCAAGGAGGTGAAGTGCCCTCTGCTGAAGTGCAGGAGGAGTTTGTTCAACCACTGGCAACATGCAAGACTTGTATCATGCAGGACATGAATACATCAAGTGAGAACGCCTAAACTAATGGGATTTTCCACTAATCCTCATGACTTTATGTAAGTTCTTTCACAGTTCCTGCACAACAGTCAATGAGAGCATTTAATGAGAAATAGAACCCCCATCGCATATTCCTAGGAAGGACACCAAGAGGAGCAGCAACTTCAAACTTCATTTCACTTCTCAGCCACCAGCGTGTAGGAACAGATTACCTTGAATTATCCCAGGCCTCTTTTTCCTCACAGGAAACACCAATCAGCTTTATTCAATTCTCACTTTTGTCACTGATAAATATCCACTTTTCTTGCAAGATTCTTGACCTTGTCCCTCACCTCCAATATGCGTACTATGTGTGTATGTGTGTAAATATACGTATGTGTGACAGGAATACAAATAAAATGTATAAAACTGGTATTAGACATAATGTGACACAAACAGACTTGGACTCAATGTGTGAATCTGCATGACTGTACTGCACAGAATGATCTCTATCTTGAGAAAAAACTGATTTTCTCACCTCCTGGCTTGTTTTATAGAATCATAGAATCATTAGGGTTGGAAAGGACCTTAAGATCATTTAGTTCCAACCCCCCTGCCGTGGGCAGGGACACCTTATGCTAAACCATATCACCCAAGGCCTCGTCCAACCTGGTCTTGAACACTGCCAGGGATGGAGCATTCACAGTCTCCCTGGGCAACCTATTCCAGGGCCTCACCACCCTCACAGGAAAGAATTTCCTTCTTATATCGAACTTAAACTTCCCCTGTTGAAGTTTTACCCGTTACCCCTTGTCCTGTTACTACAGTCCTTAATGAAGAGTCCCTCTCCAGCATCCCTATAGGCCCCCTTCAGACACTGGAAGCTGCTATGAGGTCTCCATGCAGCCTTCTCTTCTCCAGGCTGAAGAGCCCCAACTTCCTCAGCCTGTCTTCATACGGGAGGTGCTCCAGTCCCCTGATCATCCTCGTGGCCTCCTCTGGGCTTGTTCCAACAGTTCCATGTCCTTTATATGTTGAGGACACCAGAACTGCACACAATATTCCAGGTGAGGTCTCACAAGAGCAGAGTAGAGGGGCAGGATCACCTCCTTTCACCTGCTGGTCATGCTTCTTTTGATGCAGCCCAGGATATGGTTGCTTTCTGGGCTGCAAGCGCACACTGCCAGCCTATGTTCATTTTCCCATCAACCAACACCCTCAAGTCCTTCTCTTTGGGCTGCTCTGAATCTCTTCTCTGCCCAACCTGTAGCTGTGCCTGGGATTGCTCCCACCCAGGTGTAGGACCTTGCACTTGGCATGCTTAAACTACATGAGGTTGGCATCAGCCCACCTCACAAGCGTGTCAAGGTCCCTCTGGATGGCATTCCTTCCCTCCAGGGTATCAACCGAACCACACAGCTCGGTGGCATCGGCAAACTTGCTGAGGGTGCACTCAATCCCACTGTCCATGTCAGCGAAAGAGATGTTAAACAAGACCAGTCCCAATACCGATCCCTGAGGCACCCCACTCGTTACTGGTCTCCAGCCGGACATTGAGCCATTGACCACAACTCTTTGCATGCAGCCATCCAGCCAGTTCTTTATCCACCGAGTGGTCCATCCATCAAATTGATGTCTCTCCAATTTAGAGACAAGGATGTTGTGTGGGACAGTGTCAAACGCTCATTCAGATTTTTAAGATGGTCTCGAACCAGTTCCTCTCCTACAGTGGTGTAAGTTCTTCATTTTCACAGTCCCTGCATCTGCCTTCCAAGACTTGGGTGGTGCGGTCAGAGCCTTTGCCAGTGAAGACCAAGGCAAAGAAGTCATTCAGAACCTCAGCCATCTCCAAATCCTGTGTAGCCAGTTCTCCCAAGAGCTTCCTGAGGGGGCCTACTTTCTCCCTAGTCTGTTTTTTATTTGCTACATACTTGTAGAATCCCTTCCTGTTATCTTTAATACCTCTAGCTAGGTTTAATTCTAACTGGGCCTTAGCTTTCCTAACCTGGTCCCTAGCTTCCCAAACAACATCCCTGTACTCTTCCCATGCCACTTGTCCTTGCTTCCACTTATTATAAGCCTCTTTTTTCATTTGAATTTTCCCCAGGAGCTCCTTATCCATCCAAGGAGGTCTCCTGACCCTCCTGCTGCAGTTCCTTCTAGTTGGGATGCAGCACTCCTGAGCTTGTAGCAGGTGATCCTTGAATATCCAGCAAGAGTATTGGGCCCCCCTGCCCTCTAGGGCTGGATCCCATGGAACCTTCCGAAGCAGGTTCCTGAAGAGGCCAAAGTCTGCTCTTTTGAAGTCCAGGGCAGTGAGCTTGCTTCACGCTCTCCTCACTGTCCTGAGGATCTCAAATTCGAGCATCTCATGATCGCTGCATCCAAGGCTGCCCTGGAGCGTCACATTTCCAATGAGCCCTTCCCTGCTGGTGAGCACGAGGTCAAGCATGGCACCTCTCCTTGTCAGCTCCTCTATTACTTGCAGGAGGAAGTTGTCTTCTACACAATCGAGGAACCTCCTGGATTGCTTGTGCCGGGCCATACCCTCCTTCCAACAGATGTCAGGGTGGTTGAAGTCACCCATGAGAACAAGGGCCTGTGAGTGTGAGGCTGTTCCTATCTGTCTATAGAGTGCTTCATCTGCAGGTTCTCCTCGATCAGGCAGTCTGTAACAGATCCCCACAGTAATGTCCCCCATCGCTTTTCTCCCTTTATCTCTCACCCACAAACTCTCTGTTGGCTGCTCACCTGTCCCCAGGCAGTTCCATACTCTCCAGCCATCACAAAGCTGTGGCGGTCGCTGTGGAGACGCCCATTGTGATGGGGCCCCCACGGTGAGTTGCCAGAGCCCTGCAGTAACCAGTGTGGAGGAGACCCCTCCCTCGGGAGGCTGCATCTCCTGGGGCTGCCCTGCACATCCAGGTCCGTGTTCTTTGACTTTGCAATCCTGTTTTAGTGTTGGCTTGAAACACATTGTGGGTGCGTGCTGGGAAGGGAGGAGAAGCTGTCAGGAGCTGTGCTGGTGCCATCCCAGCTGTAGGAGCAGGGGATGGATGGGTGAGGAGGAGGCACTGGGCTTGTTCATGTGCTTGGAGCACAGCTCTGCCTGAAGAGGTGCTGGGGTGGAAGCCGGAGTCTTCTGTGTGCAGGAGCTGCTGGTGTCAGAGGTGCTGAGAAGGTGGCAGGGCAGGAGCAGCCCCTGGGCACTGCAGCTGCTGGTGCTGTCTCTGGGAGCTGAGGACAAGGGGACCTGCCTGGCTCTGGCAAGGATCACGGAAGCTCACCAGGCATTGCGGAAGGTGGCCGGGCCCTGGCAGGTTCTTGTGATCCCTTTGCCGGGCATTCCAGAAGGCACAGAAATTTCTAAACTTAAACATATGAAAACAAACACTTGACAAGAACTTTTATCAGTTGCTCTTTGCAATCTTCCTGCACTCAGAAACCTCCAATGTGCTGTGCAACCTGAAAGACTTGACAAAACGCAAAGGTTTTAATGAGCCCCATGGTGTATTTGGGCTGAGTCCATGAACCTCATGTGCTGAGGAAACCTCTCAGGAAGTCCAACTCAGAAACAAAGCCCCAAGTGCCTTCAGCATTAATGGGCCCCACTGAGGGCTGTTACTGGCAAAGCCTCCCCAGGGACTCGTTAAAGCAAGTAACTGGAGGCTGTGATTACAGGGAGACAAAGGCAAAATGCAGGTGTCTGATGGTGAGAAAGCCAAGCCCTGACTGCAGCCCTTAGGGAAGAGCCTGAAATCCTGAGAAGGAAAGTTCTCCTGGTAGGTCTTGATGAAAGAGGCATCTGCCATAGCCCAGGGCACAGAGGCCTTTTGTTCTTTTGGGCCTTCCAGCCATGCCAGAATCCTCAGCCATCTCTGCTGCAGGCTGTCCTTCACTGGCCCATGCCTGCACTTCTTTCCCTTCAGGCTGTTGACCCCCATCTTGCTTTCCCACCTAGCTCTCACCTGGCATTTCTGTACCTTCAGTCCCATCTCTGCACCCATCCCTGTCTGTTCCTTGAAACACAAAGCCATGGGCTGAGCCATACTCCCTCTGGGTGACCTCTTGCACCACAAGTCCACCTTTTGAGAGACATTTCTCTTTCCTAACTTTGAATCTGAACCTTCCAGGCTGCACTTTGCAGAGGTTTCCTTCTCTTCCTCTCAGCAAGAAAACCTCCATCACCTCTGCAGCCACATTTCACATAGTTGTAGGCTGCTACTACAGTGTCAATTCAAGAGATGCATTGAATATCCCTCTGCAAGCTGATCTAAAGGAGGCTTCTAGAGGAATGGGTGATGCCATCAGTACAGAGAACTAAGCACCATGGGAGAGCAGCGGGAAAAGGCAATGGTCTGGATTGAGAACTTCTTGGCAAGAGCCAAAAGGAAAGGTGGTGTCCTTGGGTGCAAGGTACCCCATGCTCTGGGGACAGGGCACCTCATGTGGGACACCTTCTTGCCTGTAGCACCCTCTCTGCTGCACACACCCCGCTCTCTGCCCGCACTCACGAGTGTCTCACAGAAGCTTTGCACCTCCCCTGCAGCAGCGACTCCTCACTGCAGGAGGTTACTGCAATCCCCAGGCTCAGGGATGGATCCTGCATTCCAGGCAAGTTTGGGTAGTGCAGGAGAGGGAGACAGGAAGGTGGGCTCGTGGGGCATGATGAGCAGCGTTCAGGCACCCCCAGCAGTGGGTTCCCCATGTGCCACACTGAGGCATGTTCCATGAGGGAAAGTTCTCAGATAGCCTCTGGTTTGTCCAGGGCCTGCAGCCACACTCCAGGAACACCTACTCCTCCTCCACCTACAGACACCAACTGCTCCCCATCGCTGGGCTCCGTCCTGCTTGTAAGGATTTGTTAAAGCCCTGAACCACCACCTTGCTCCTCTCTGACTTCCCTCCATCTCGCTCACCTCCCTACACACTGCTCATTGCCACCAGTAACTAACTGAAGAGCTAAGAAGCTCTCAAGGCTTTCCTCAGGGGCTGACCATGTTTCTCCATTCACCATTGATGGATCCATTGATTGCCAGGTGTGAGGCTCCTGCAGAGGCAGAGATGCCCCTGGGCAGAGCCCTGCTGCCAGGAGGGGTGTGCAGGGCAGAGCTGAGCACACAGCCCATGGCATGGGCTCCAGGAGCACTAAGAAGGAGCAGAGCTGGGCACAGAGCAGCAGCTCCTGGCAGGGACAGCTCCAGGCAGCAGAGATATGGATGGGCAGGGAGTGGGTTGAAAGTGCAGCCCAGCCCTGGGAAGGGTGCGTTCAGGCAGCTCACTCCAGGTCTGGCACTGGAGGTGGCTGCTGGCGGTGCTCTGCTGCACACAGCCCTTTGCTTCTCCCCATGAGAGCTCCATGATCTTCTCTTTGAAACCGTGCTCCCCTGCTTTCAGCACAGGACAGGTGTTTGTGGGGGTTCTTAAGATCAATTTGTGTGTGAAGGCATCATATACAAGTGTTGTAAGCACAGGGCAAATGGGAAAGGACTGATGGACACTGCAGCCCTCCTTGCTCTGCACTAAGCTATAAGGAGCTGAGAACTTCTCCCTGTTTCAATATTGTTCTGATTTTATGTCATACAAAGAATGTTTTATAGCCCTGTCCCCCACCGAAAAGTGTTATGCCAGTAAATACATAGCACAGTCCAAATGACTCAAAGGCCATGCTGAGCCTCTCTTGTGCAGCCCAGACTCACTCAAGTCATGAGTACAAGTAGTGAACTTTACAATGAAGTTGGATTTCATCTGCCATCCCTTGTGAACATCAGAGGTGGACAAAGCACTGCTTCAGAACAAAGCTGACTTCCATCCAACCTGGCCTTGAGCACTGCCAGGGATGGGGCAGACACAGCTTCTCTGGGCACCCTGTGCCAGTGTCGCACCACTCTCAAAGGGAACAACTTCATCTGAATGTCCAAGCTGAATCTTCCTTTTTTCAGCATAAAGCCATTCCCCCTTGTTCTGTCACTGCAGGCCCTTGCAAAAACCCCTCTCCACATTTCTTGTAGGCCCTGCTTAGATATGGAGAGATTGCTAAGATATCTCCCTGGAGCCTTCTCTTCTCCAGGTTGAACACCCACATCTCTCAGTCCGTTTCCATTGGAGACGTTCTCCAGCCCTTAGAGCATCTTTGTGACCTTTCCTAAGCCCATCATTGTAGGATCAGAAGTGAACAGGGGTTGGAAGGGACCCCAGGAGGTCTCAAGTCCAACCCATCATGAAGAGGGTAAGAGCAAGTGGTTCAAGGCTCGATTCAGGCTGAGCTGGAAATCCCCAAGGCCAGAGACTGCACAACCTCTCTGGGTGACCTGATGCAGCACTTGCCTGAGCCGATGGGAGCAAGGTTTCCTTCTGTCCTGGCTGAACCTCTCCTCTGTCACTATCCCCCACTGCCTTTTGTCCTCCCACCAGGCACCACGGTGAGGAGCCTGGCTCTGTATTCTCCATGTCCTCCTTGCCGCTACAGGAGGCCAGTCCCCAACAGCCTTCCCTTCCCAAGATCTCAGGTCCCCATCAGCTTTCCCTTCTCCAGGATGGACAAGCCCAGCTTCCCCAGCCTCTCCCCACAGGCACCGTGCTCCAGTATCTCCTGACCTGAGGGCTCATTACTAAACCCACTCCTGCTTGCCAATAGCGTTCCTGAGTTGGGAATGTGAAACCTGGATGGAGGATTCCAGAGCATCCCTTCCCTTGTTCTCCTGCCGTGCTCCTGCTCATACAGCCCACGATGCTGCTGTCCTCCCTTGCTGCCAGGGCACACGCTGCCTCCTGTCCAGCTCCTGCCCACGCAGACCTTTCCCATGGGCTGCTCCCTGCCAGGCAGCCCCAGCCTGTGCCATTGCAGGGGAGTTCCCTGCAGGGACCCCTGTGTCCCCTGCTCCCCTGCCCAGGACACCCTGAGAGCTCTGCAGCCCCCCCATGCCTTCCCATCTCCCCACACCAGCACAACAGCCCTGGGTCTTGGGCTCCCCAAGAGCTCTTCCTGCTGCAGGCACAGAGCAGCCATCCCAGAGCTGGAGCAGTCAGAAAGCTGCTTTCATTCCCCTTCATTCCTGCCATGTGAGGACATATCACAGAGAAGAAGTTGCTGCAGGATGGTTTATTTCCCTTAAATACAATGAGAGACCCCCACTGACACAAAGCCTGTGTGTCAGACAACAAGAGTGGCTCCTTAAGCAGGAGGAGATGAAAACTGACATTTACGTGAAGACCACCACAAATTGAAGCAGGAAAGACATGGCCTCTCATATCCTACAATGGAAGCCCTTTGCAGGGTAAAGGAAGCAGTATATGGTTGCTGAAACCCATCCATTCACCAGCTTCCTCACAGCATCCTTCAGCTCCCGGTTCCTCAGGCTGTAGATGAGGGGGTTCACTGCTGGAGGCACCACCGAGTACAGCACTGACACCACCAGGTCCAGGGATGGGGAGGAGATGGAGGGGGGCTTCAGGTAGGCAAAGACAGCAGTGTTGACAAAGAGGGAAACCACGGCCAGGTGAGGGAGGCACGTGGAAAAGGCTTTGTGGCGTCCCTGCTCAGAGGGCATCCTCAGCACGGCCCTGAAGATCTGCACATAGGACCCCACAATGAAAACAAAACAGCCAATAACAATCAGGACAGCAACCACAAGAAGCCCAACTTCCCTGAGGTAGGAGTGTGAGCAGGAGAGCTTGAGGATCTGGGGGATTTCACAGAAGAACTGCTCCACAGCATTGCCTCGGCACAGGGGCAGTGAAAATGTATTGGCCGTGTGCAGAAGAGCAGTGAGAAAGCCACTGCCCCAGGCAGCTGCTGCCATGTGGACACAAGCTCTGCTACTCAGGAGGGTCCCATAGTGCAGGGGCTTGCAGATGGCCACGTAGCGGTCGTAGGACATGACAGTGAGGAGAAAATACTCTGCTGAGATGAAGAAGAGAAAGAAAAAGAGCTGTGCAGCACAACCTGTGTAGGAGATGGCCCCGGTGTCCCAGAGGGAACTGGCCATGGATTTGGGGACAGTGGTGGAGATGCAGCCCAGGTCCAGCAGGGAGAGGTTGAGGAGGAAGAAGTACATGGGGGTGTGGAGGTGCTGGTCGCAGGCTGTGCTGGTGATGATGAGGCCGTTGCCCAGGAGCGCAGCCAGGGAGATGCCCAGGAAGAGCCAGAAGTGGCAGAGCTGCAGCTCCCGCGTGTGTGCGAATGGCAGGAGGAGGAACTGGGTGATGGAGCTGCCGTTGGACATCTGCTGCCTCTGGGCATGGGGCAGTGCCAGAGGAGAAAAAGGCAGTGACAGGTTAGGACAGGAGGGATGTCAGATACAGAAGTTCAGTTTACACATTCACAACTGAGCACATATTAGCAGGACAGGAGAGGTTTAGCGTCGTCGCCAGTCATGTCATTACACTTCATGTCATTACGCTTCTTCCTAGGTACAATCAGAAGAGCATTGCATCAGGCCAAAAGTCTCAGTTCTTTGCAGAACCAAGAGAGCTGCAGTGTCCATCAGTCCTCTCCCACTTGCCCTGTGCTCAAACTTGCACTGCCTGTAAGGTGCCTTCACACACAAATTGATCTTAAGAACTCCCACAAACATCTCTCCTGTGCTGAGACCAGGGGAGAACGGTTTCAAAGGACAGTCCACAGAGCTCTCACGCTGAGAAGCAAAGGGCTGTGGGCAGCAGAGCACGGCCAGCAGCCACCTCCAGTGCCAGACCCCAAGTGAGCTGCCTGAACGCACCCTCCCCAGGGCTGGGCTGCACTTTCCCCCCACTCCCTGCCCATCCATATCTCTGCTGCCTGGAGCTGTCCCTGCCAGGAGCTGCTGCTCTGTGCCCAGCTCTGCTCCCTCTCAGTGCTCCCAGAGCCCATGCCATGGGCTGTGTGCTCAGCTCTGCCCTGTACACCCCTCCCGGCAGCAGGACTCTGCCCAGGGGCATCTCTGCCATTGCAGGGGCTCAGGAGCAGCTCACACAAGCCCTCTCAAGACTCTTGATGCCTCCCCCAAAGCAGAGAAGAAAATTCCCAGCTCCCACTGCCCAACCTGCCCACCAAGAGGGAAAAACATCAAAGCTCAGCATCCTTCCCTATCAGGTAAATGATGCCTCAGTGTCTTTCAGAGGGACCCTCTGAAGAAGTGCTCAGAGTGACGGCAGATTGGAGCAGCCTCACCCACCCAGCACTTCCCTTCCCTGCCAGGGGCTGTTCCCTTCCCCTCAGCTCCCCCTGAGCTCCATGGGGAGCTCCCGGGCAGGCCGAGTGCTGACCCTGCAGGCAGCAGAGTCCCTACCCCTGCACACAGCCTTTGGGCTGCAGGGACCCTGCTGCAAGGGCAGCACTGGGCACCCCTGGCTGCACACCCACATTCACACCCTGCAGCCAGCCCCGGGACAAGGGACCTGCCTTGTCCTGGCCCTGCATGGTGCAGGGGAAGCCCTGCTCTGCAGCACATCCTCCTCCTTATCTACAGAGAGAAACTGCAGCTGCATTACCCTGCACCCAGTGCCTTACCACAAACAGGGCTGGGAAGGTTTCTCCTTCAGAAGGTTCCTCCTCCTCCTCCTCAGCATCCTCCACTGCCAAGTGCCTTTAAGCTCCCTGTGTCTCACAGGTCTCCCCTCAGTCCCAGCTCAGCAGCAGAGGCCCAGCCCAAGGTGGCTCTGCCTCTGCCCCACTGGGCTCCTTCCACGGCTCCCTGGGGCTCCAGAGAAACACCATGGGAAACAGCCTGATGATACAAAGATTTGAGGCTAAAAATCTTTGTTTCCTACAATCAATCAATTAATTTGAAAATGGCCCTTTGAGAACATCGAATCCAACCATTAACCTATCTCTGGGAAGTCCACACACTGAGCATGACAACATCTCTGGTAGGATACCCTGCTTGGATGGTCAGCAACAGCAACTGGGGCTTTAAAGTTGAATTTTACATCCCACCTTAATTTCTCTAATTTATATCCTATTCTGTTTGTTGTTAAACATTCTGCTATACATTAGAGCATAGAAATCAGATGAACAAGTTACGTTGATGCAGAAACCTGTCCATTTATACTTTTCACTGCGCCAAGGGCAGCTTTAGCATAGGGATGCATCTAGATCTGTGCACAGCCATCTAGCTCCATCTCAGTGTGTTGTGTTAGGTTGGATATTTAATTGCAGGTGCGTGTATATTAGCTTCAGTGATCAAGTGCTGTTAGAAATCCTGTGATTGAGTTTACAAATGCAAACTGCTGCTAGCTGGCATTTGTGATCCTTTAGATGAATACCAGGCCTGAGACTAAGTTGGAATGCAGCTGCACGCAGACTGCTCTCGGAGAGGGAGCTTAGAAAGCAAAGAGATCCAGTCTGAACCTCGTGACTCAACAAGAGGTTCTCCCTTATTCCTTTCTGTCTGCAGTTTCTATACACATGATTTCAGTTGAATGCTGTATAAATCACTTGAATCCAGTCCTGGATAAATCCTTGCCGAGTCTGACACAATCTCTTTTTGTAGATGGTGGAGTGGGGCCTCGCCACCAAATCCTGAGGAATCCTGCTTTTAGAAATTCACATTAAAGTCACTTTTGCTGGTATCTGTGGAAGTGATTCTTTCAGCATTCTTTCTAAACAGTTTCAGAAGAGGCATGCAGGACTTTTCTGCGAAACACGTTCCAGTGTCTCACCACCCTCACGGGAAAGAATTTCTTCAGAGAACAGCGTTTCTGTTTCACTGCAGACAAAGGAGGCAGGAGAGAAGGGGTGGGGAGCACGCACCCCAGCCCCGACTCTGCACAGGGCAGCGAGGGGTGCTGCTCTTCACTACAGCACAGCTGGGCTGAACTGAGTCAGTGCTTACACAGAAACCTGTCCTTGTCCCTGATGAAGCTCTACAGGCCACAGGCTTCTCCACAAGTACCAGCCCATCTGTTTTTCTTATCATGTCTTGCCCAGTGTCACAAGCTGTGGCACAAGGGGAGGCCCTTGTTGCTGTTTCTCCTGGAACACAGGGAAGTAGAAAATGAAATACTTTTTTTAATAATGAAACCCATTCCAGTGACCACGGAAAATATGGAACAAGATGCTAGAGCCCTACAGGTTTTACCAGGAAGAGCAACAATTAACTAAAAATTCCCTCCTGTGCTGTTTCCTTTCCCAGCCCATGGATACTTTCCTCAGTAACTGGCAAACTGCACATGACACAGCAAGAGATCTGTGTCAAGCAAGGTCAGGCAAGGCAAGGCAATGCAAGACAAAGGAAGGCAAAGCAAGGGAAAACAATGCAAGGCTAGGGAAGGCAAGGCAAGGCAAGGCAAGAAATGGCATGGCAAGACAAGGCAATGCAACTCAAGGTAAGGCAAGGCAAGGCAAGGCAAGGCCAGGCAAGGCCATGCCAGGCCAGGCCAGGCCAGGCAAGGAAATGCAAGGAAAGCCAAGGCAATGCAAGGGCAGGGAAGGTAACGCTAGGCAAGGCAAGGCATGTCCAGGCCTGGCTAGGCCAGGAAAGGCCAGTCAAGTCATGGCAAGGCAAGGGAAGGCCAGGCCAGGCCATGCCAGGCAAGGCAAGGCAAGGCAAGGCAAGGCAAGGCAAGGCCAGGCAAGGCAAGGCAAGGCAAGTCAAGGCAAGGCAAGGCAAGTCAAGGCAAGGCCAGGCAAGTCAAGGCAAGGCCAGGCAAGTCAAGGCAAGGCAAGGCTAGGCAAGGCATGGCAAGGGAATTAAAGGCATGGCAGAGAAGGGAAGGCAAGGCAAGGGAAGGCCAGGCAAGGCAAGGCAAGGGAAGGCCAAGCAAGGCAAGGCAAGTGAAGCCCAGGCAAGGCAAAGGAAGGCAAGTCAAGGCAAGGCAAAGCAAGACAAGGAATGGCAAGGGAAGGAAAATCATAACAAGGCATGGCAAGACAAGGGAAGGTACGGCAAGGGAGGTCAATTCAAGGGAAGGCAAGAAAAGGCAAGGCAAGGCAAGGCTAGGCAAGGCATGGCAGGGGAATTAAAGGCATGGCAGAGAAGGGAAGGCAAGGCAAGGGAAGGCCAGGCAAGGCAAGGCAAGGGAAGGCCAAGCAAGGCAAGGCAAGTGAAGCCCAGGCAAGGCAAAGGAAGGCAAGTCAGGGCAAGGCAAAGCAAGACAAGGAATGGCAAGGGAAGGAAAATCATAGCAAGGCATGGCAAGACAAGGGAAGGTAAGGCAAGGGAAGTCAATTCAAGGGAAGGCAAGAAAAGGCAAGGCAAGGCAAGGCATGGCAAGGGAAGAAAAGGAATGGCAAGGAGACGCAAGGCAAAGCAAGGCAAGACAGGGCGAGGCAAGACAGGGCAAGGCAAGGCAAGGCATGGCAAGGGAAAGAAAGGCATGGGAAGGCAGGGCAAGGCAGGGGAATGCAAGGCAAGGAAATGCAAGGGAAAGTGAGGCAGGGCAAGGAAAGGCAAGGCCATTCCAGGCCAGGCAAGGCAAAGAGAGGCTATGCAAGGCGATGCGAGGCAAGGCAAGGGAACGCAAGGCAATGCAAGGCAAGGACAGGCAAGGAAAGGCAAGGACAGGCAAGGCCAGACCAGGACAGGCAACACCAGGCCAGGCATGGCAAGGCAAGGCAAGGGAAGGGAAGGCAAGGCAAGGCCAGGCAGGGTAAGGCAATGAAAGGGCAGGCAAGGCAAGGCAAATCAAGGCAAGGCAAGGCAAGGGAATGCAAGGCAGGGGAATGCAAGGCAAGGCAAGGCAAGGCATGGCAATGCCAGGCAAGGCAATGCAAGGCAGGGCAATGCAATGCAAAGGAAGGCAATGCAAGGCAAGGCAAGGCAATGCAAGGCAAGGCAAGGCAATACAAGGCAAGGCAAGGCAAGGCAAGGCAAGGCAAGGCAAGGCAATGCCAGACAAGGCCAGGCATGGTAAGGCAAGGCAAGGCAAGGCAATGCCAGACAAGGCCAGGCATGGTAAGGCAAGGTAAGGCAAGGCAAGGCAAGGCAAAGCAAGGCAAGTTAAGGCCAGGCCAGCCCAGGAAGGACAAGGCAAACCAAGGCAAGGAAAGCCCTGCAAGGCTAGGAAGGGCCACATCAAGCAGGGCAAGGCCAGGCTAGGCCAGGCCAGTCAAGGCAATGGAAGGTACGAAGAGGCAATTCAATGCAAGGCAAAGCAAGGCCAGGCCAAGCCATGCCAGGAAAGGCCAGGCAAGATAAGTCAATGCAAGGCAAGACCAGGCAATGCAAGACAAAGAAAGACAAGGCAAGGCCATGCAAGGCCAGGTAAGGCCAGGCTAGGCCAGGCCAGGCCAGGCAAGGCCAGGCTAGGTCAGTCCAAGCCAGGCAAGACCAGGCAATGCAAGGCAAGGCAAATCAAGGCAAGGCCAGGTAAGGCCAGGCTAGGCCAGGCTAGGCCAGGCCAGGCCAGGCAAGGCAAGGAAATGCAAGGCAAGGCAAAGCAAGGCAAGGCCAGGTAAGGCCAGGCTCGGCCAGGCCAGGCCAGGCAAGACCAGGCAAGGCAAGGCAAGGCAAAGTAAGTCAAGGCCAGTTAAGGCAGGGCCAGTCCAGGCCAGGCTAGGCCAGTCCAGGCCAGGCAAGGCAAGGAAATGCAAGGCAAGGCAAAGGAAGGCCAGGCCAGGCAAGGCAAAGGAAGGCCAGGACAGGCAAAGCAAAGCAAGGCCAGGCCAGGCCAGGCAAGGCAAGGCAAGGCAAGGCCAGACAAGGCAAGGCAATGCCAGCAATGCAAGGCAAGGCCAGGCAAGGCAAGGAAAGGACAGGCAAGGCAAGACAAAGACAGGCAAGGAAATGCCAGGCAAGGCCAAGCCAGGCAATGCCAGGCAAGTCCAGGCAATGCAAGGCAAGGCAATACAAGGCAAGGCATTACAAGGCAAGGCAATGGAAGGAAGGCGCGTCAAGGCAAGGCCAGGCCAGGCCAAGTCAGGCAAGGCTAGGCAAGGCAAGTGTCGTGGTTTAAAACTAGTCAGGCAGCTCGTTCACTCACTTCCCCCCTTCCTGCCCTCCCCCTACTCCCAGAGGGACGGAGAGGAGAATCGAAAAGAATACAACTCCCACAGGTTGTGATAAGAACAGTTTAGTAACTCAGGTATAACACAAATCACTACTGCTACCACCAAGAATACTAATGATAAAGGAAGTAACAAGGGGAGAGAATACAACACCTCACCACCAGCCGACAGATAACTCGCCCTGCAGCCTGACCAAGCACCGACCGATACCTCCTCTAACCTGGAGTCCTAGCCCTTCCAGGTAACTCTCAGTTACATCCTGGGAATGACGTGTGGTGGTATGGAATACCTCTTTGGTCAGTTTGGGTCAGGTGTCCTGTCTCTGCTTCCTCCCGGCTTCCCCTCCTCCCTCGCAGAGCATGAGGCTCACAAATGTCCTTGGTCAGAATAAACATGACTTTGCAAAAACTAAAAACATTGGTGTTATCAGCTCTGTTCCCAGGCCGAAAGTCAAAACACAACGCTGAACCAGCTACTAAGGTGAAATATGACTGCTACTGCTAAACCAGTATCCAGCCCTGATTGCATACCATTCACGTCATGCCCAGATCCTACATTTTCAATATGCCATTGCTCTTACATATATACATCCATATATACACACGGACAGTGAGAAAGGGATCATTTCTTAGCGCATGGACCAATCCCTATAAAGCTGCTGAGTCCATTCGGTCCATGATACCGGGTTTCATCTCTTATAACAGTCCTTCAGAACAGGAGAGGCTGTGTGCAGTGTTCACAGACGTGAATCACCTGGGCAATAGCATCCATTGCTAAGTCCACCCCTCCATCATGAGTCCATCTCTATGTTGCATCTCTGCCCTGATGGCCTGAAGTGCCATGGGCCCACCAGGCTCAAAATAATTCACTGTCCCCTTCAGCAGTTTCTGCACCTTGTTGCTGGGGACTCCATACAGCTGCCTTCCATCTCCCATGCTTCCAAAACACTGGAGGGGCCTAGTTTACTAGATACTTGCCCATACTGTCCCACACATCCTGCCACTCATGACTGTACAGCCTTGAGGAAAATCTCTTGGTCCTCCAATATCAACCATAGACAAGACCCAAACTCGACTCTGCTTAACTTTTGAGATCAGACAAAATGGTGGTGGGTAAAACACAGTCTCTGTGTGTGCCAACATGCTGATCCCCACCACAATCAGCAGGCAGGTCCCAAGGATACCCAAAGGCCATTCAAAACCTTCAGACCTCTCAAAGGATGCTGCTGTACTTGTCACTGGGACTGGGGTAGCTGCTGTGCTTGCTGGCACTCCCACCACCAGCTTCCCTTTTCCTGAGTCCAGATCTTCCTCCTCTGCCTTGCTGGGAAATGCTACGTGGTCTCCTGCATCCTCCTGGGGCTCGCCTGGCAGCTTCCAGGGAATGCTCTCGGCCGTCGTGGGGCTGGGCTCGGTCACGGGTCTCGGCTACTCCACCGCCTTCTCCCACTGCTCTGCAGTCACTTCCTTCTGCCCCTCGACAGCCCTGACATCCCCCACCAGTAGCCGCTGCCTGCCGGCCTCCAGCCCCGCTCCCCCCACCTCTTGGTCCCGGGGCCGCTCTCCCAGGCCAGTTGGGCAGCTGCTGGCTCCCGGGGCCGCTCCCCCTCGGCTCCCCGCAGCCTCTTGAAGATGGAGGTGAGGACTAGGGCCAGGACGGAGAAGAGCAGCGTACAGGTACAGGTACAAGTCCACAGCCACGTCTGTCCTGCGCTGCTGCTGGAGCCTCCCTGTATTACAAGTTATTGCCATGACAGCACAAGGGGGAATGGCTTTAACCTGAAAAAAAGGGAGATTTAGCTTGACTTTAGGAGGAAGTTGTTCCCTTTGAGGGTGGTGGGACACTGGCACAGGGTGCCCAGAGAAGCTGTGGCTGCCCCATCCCTGGCAATGTTCAAGGCTGGATTGGATGGGAGTCACCTTTGCTCTGAAGCAGTGAAGTCCAGCTCTGCTTTGCACAACGCATGTCAGATGAAATCCAACTTGGTTGTAAAGTTTTCTACACGTACTCATGATTTGGATGCATGTGGACTGCACAACTGAAGCTCAGCATGGCCTTAGAATCATTTTGTCTGTTATATATTTACTGGCATAACATTGCTGAGGTTGTTTTGGGGGGTATAAAACATTATTTCTTTGAAAGAAAATCAGAAGAGTATTGAAACAGGGAGAAGTTCTCAGCTCTTTGAAGCTTAGTGCAGAGCCAGGGGAGCTGCAGCATCCATCAGTCCTTTCCCATTTCCCCTGTGCTCAAACTTGCACTGCCTGTAAGATGCCTTCACACACAAACTGATCTTAAGAACCCCCACAAACATCTGTCCTGTGCGGAGAGCAGGGCAGCACGGTTTCAAAGGGCAGGTCACAGAGCTCTCATGGGCAGAAGCAGAGGACTGCGTGCAGCAGAGCATGGCCAGCAGCCACCTCCAGTGCCAGACCCCAAGAGAGCTGCCTGAATGCACCCTCCCCTTTAGATCCGCTTGCTGAGGGATGTTCAATGCATCTCTTGAATTGACACTATAGTAGCAGCCTACAGCTACTTGAAATGTGGCTTCAGAGATGATGTAGTTTTTCTTGCTAGCAGGAAGAGAAGGAAACCTCTGCAAAGTGCAGCTTGGAAGGTTCAGACTCAAAGTTAGGAAAGAGAAATGACTCTCAAAAGGTGGACTTGTGGTGCAAGAGGTCACCCAGAGGAAGTCTGGCTCAGCCCATGGCTTTGTGTTTCAAGGAACAGACAGGGATGGGTGCAGAGATGGGACTGAAGGTACAGAAATGCCAGGTGAGAGCTAGGTGGGAAAGCAAGGTGGGGGTCAACAGCCTGAAGGGAAAGAGGTGCAGGCATGGGCCAGTGTAGGACAGCCTGCAGCAGAGATGACAGGGTTCTGGCATTGCTGAAAGGCCCAAAAGAACAAAAGTCCTCTGTGCCCTGGGCTATGGCAGTTGCCTCTTTCATCAAGGCCTATGAGGAGAACTTTCATTCTCAGGATTTCAGGCTCTGCTTCTCCAAGGGCTGTGGTCAGGGCTTGGCCTTTCTGCATCATCAAACAAACCAAGGGTTTTCTCACCATCAGACACCTGCACTTTGCCTTTGTCTCCCTGTAATCACAGCTTCCAGTTACTTGCTTTAACGAGTCCCTGGGGAGACTTTGTCAGCAACAGCCCTGAGTGGGGCCCATTAATGCTGAAGGGACTTGGAGCTTTGTTTCTGAGTTGGACTTCTTGAGAGGTTTCCTCAGTCTCCTCTCAGCACCTGAGGTTCAAGGACTCAGCCCAAATACACCATGGGACTCATTAAACCCTGATGAGCCATGTCTCACTGTGTAGTTTTTGTCAAGTCTTCCAGATTGTCTTCCAGGTTACTGGGGAGGTTTCCCAGTGCAGGAAGATTACAAGGGCATCTGATAGAAGTTATTTGAAAGGGTTATTTGAAAGGAAAATCTACGAAAGATGAGAGGAAGGACGCGGTGTAACAGGCAGGACAGTGGCAGTGCAGTTACAGGGGAAGATCGGCTTTCCTTTGGGATCCCCCTTGTGAAAGGTTATTGGATTGGCAGAGGTCTCTTGGGAGAGAGGACAAGGCCATGTTGCAGTTACCTTTGATAAAGGTGCCAAGGGCAACCCAGGGGAGCCCAGGCTGTACAAGCTGCCTTTGGTTAGGCGTGTGCCAGCATCAGAGTCCTCTTGGGTGACACCTCTGGGCACCTAAACGCCGTCTGAAGGGTAACTGCTGCCTGGCCAAGCTGAGAGCATGCAGTTGTGTGTGAGGAGGCAAAGAGTGGATGTGGTTTCCCTCAGCTTCAGCACAGCTCTTGGCACGGTCTCCCTCAAGGCTGCTGTACCCAAGGGGTACACCACAGACATAACAATCCTGCTGTCCTACTTATCAATTAGTTTAACTGCAGCCCATCCTGGACACCTGCCATTCCCAGATACCCCTTATCTCTGTGTCCTGTTCTTCTAGCCTGTTTTTCTTAACTCATTTTGTACTAAGGTCATAAGGGCCTAAAACTATGTCAGCTATAATGGTTTATCCTACATGAGAAAGAATTCTCAGCCTGTTCTCTAGCCGTGCTCTGTTTTTTTTTCTGTGTATCATGCATCTCAGTAATTTTCCATTGCTACTGTTACAAAGCCATCAAACAACATTACTTAAAACTGATTCTAAAGGTATATATATTTCATTTTGTAATGTTTTGCCTCCCCCCTTTTCTCAAATTCTCCCTTTTTATGTCCTTTTGCAAATTCTTTTGCAACATTTTTTATATTACCATTACCATCTAAAGACTTTTTGAAATAATTTCCCGTTTCTACTTGGTGCTTAATTTCGTTCCTTTGCCAATCGTCATAATTGATCATAGACCATTTACAACAGCAGAGGGAACATTGTATCATACCACAAGTAATCAATATTAAAACAAATAACATCAATATTCCTGAAACTGGTTGCCTCAACCAGGAGAGGTTCAGGTAACCATGAAGTTATTTTTTTCCATATTTCTTCAAAACCCCAGGAGGTGTCATCCATGGCCATTTCATGAAATATCTTAGTTTGTTTCCAAATTTCCTCCAGATCTGTTTCGATTCTGCCACTTCAGTCTGTATAGGAACAACAACTTTCATTGATTATGGAAGAAAACCCTCCTTGTCATGCCAATAACATGTCTAGAGCTATTCAGTTTTGTAATACCACTTTAGACGGGCTGGTTATCTCTTGTTGTTCTGCCTGAATTATATCAATGTTTTTACTTTCCATTTCCTCTATGGTTGCTGAGATATTTACAATTGCCTTCTCTAATTCACTTACTCCCAAAGATGGAATTAGCCCTCTTACAAAACTATGAAATGCAGTGTGCCATTCAATAATAGGGTTAAACCCTCTCTTAATCTGTTTAGCAAAACTTCTAATCCAGGTCCCAGAAGGATACCTGTTGATAATAGTAAAATTGGGTATTACAGCACCTAAGGTGCATGCCTCCTTCCAGCTGGGGGGCAGAGTCTTATAAGCATTTTCTCCACATAACCAGTACCTTTAGGAACAGGCCATCACTGAACTACAATACCATCTATATTAATAGCACGATTGCAATTTGAATGGTGACCTACATCTGTGGCATTGAAACAAGCATGATCTCCTACCCTGGTTCCTGGTGTAATACATCTTTGTGCACAGGTGTAATGTTTATTACCTGGAATAGGATTAACTATTCCAAAGTTTAACCTTTCCTTCGAATACAGATTGCTAGTGTTCACCCACAAATTTGTCCATGAGGCAGTGTTTGGAATTGGAACTCCAATTAATGGGAGATCCAGGCTTTCTCCTGATTTAGGCAACTGTGCACACACCCAATAGTCAGTACGATTAAAAACATTAGTAATATTCTGCACTAACTTCAGGTGTAAGTTCTGGTCCCAAGCTTGTGCTCCAGTTATCATATGAGTCCAAATTATGACCGACGCAATTTCATACGTAAGGGTCCTGAAGGTTCGATCCGCCATGTCTTCTGTAGCTCTGGTGCTTTCTTAATTCTTGAATGATGTATCCAAGCAGGTTGTTCCTTTATCTTCACTGCTGTAAAGGTGGTCAGTAATATTGTAGGGGAGTCGTAGAAGAGTCATAGTGTGGTAGAGGAGGCATAGAGGAGTCAGATGGCTAACAGACAGCTCATAGAGCAATCTTAGGAGTCATAGTAGAGTCACAAAGGGGGTCATAGAGGGGTCATAGAGGCATCATAGTGGCATCATAGAGGTGTCATAGAGGAGTCATAGAGGAGTCTTAGGGGAGTCATAGAGGAGTCATAGAGGAGTCATAGAGGTGTCATAGAGGAGTCCTAGAGAAGTCATCCAGGAGTCCTGGATGAGTCATAGAGAGGTCATAGAGCAGTTGTAGAGGAGTCATGGAGGGGTCATAGAGGACTCATAGATGGGTCATTGAGTGGTCATAGAGGAGTCACAGAGGGGTCATGGAGAAGTCATAGAGGAGTCATAGAGGTGTCATGGAGGATTCATGGAGGAGTCATAGAGGAGTCATGAAGGAGTCATACAGGAGTCTGAGAGGAGTCTTGATGTCAAAAGTCACAGAGGTGTCATCGAGAAGTCATAGAGCAGTCATACAGCAGTAACAATGTAGTCATAGAGGAGTCATGGACGAGTCATAGAGGAGTCATAGTGACATAGAGGAGTCACAGAGGTGTCATAGAGGTGTCATAGAAAAGTCAGAGAGGAGTCACAGAGGAATCAGAGAGTCATAGGGCAGTCATAGAGAAGTCATAGAGTCATAGAGGAGTCACAGAGGTTTCATAGAGGTTTCATAGAGGAGTCATAGAGGAGTCATAGACGGGTCATAGACGGGTCATAGAGGCGTCACAGAGGCATCATAGAGGTGTCATAGAAAAGTCATCCTGTCCAAGACTCATAGAGGATTCGGAGAGGAGTCATAGAGTCATAGAGTCATGGAGGTGTCATAGAGGACTCATAGAGGAGTCGTAGAGGAGTCATAGAGGAGTCATAGTGTTATAGAGGAGTCATAGAGGAGTCATAGAAGAGTCGGGGGCTCATTGACGACTCAGAGGAGTCATAATAGTCATAGTGGAGTCAGAGGGGTCATAGATGCGTCATAGAAGCATCATAGATGTGTCATAGAGGAGTCATAAAGGTTTCATAGAGTTATAGAGGAGACATTCAGGAATCATAGGGGAGTCATAAAAGAGTCATAGAAGAGTCATAGAGGAGTCATAGAGGAGTCAGAGGAGTCAGAGGAGTCATAGAGGACTCATAGAGGGGTCATAGAGGAGTCATAGAGGAGTCATAGAGGAGTCATACTGTCCTAGAGTCAAAGAGGGGTCATAGAGAAGTCATAGAGGAGTCATAGAGGAGTCATAGAGGAGTCATACTGTCCTAGAGTCAAAGAGGGGTCATAGAAGAGTTGTAGTGTCATAGAGTCATAGGGGTGTCATAGAGGAGTCATAGAGCAGTCAAATATCAGTCATAGAGGAGTCATAAAGGAGTCATAGAGGAGTCATAGAGCAGTCAAATATCAGTCATAGAGGAGTCATAAAGGAGTCATAGAGGAGTCATACAGCATTCACAGGGGAGTCATAGAGAGTCATAGAGAAGTCATAGAAGAGTCATGGAGGAATCATGGAGGTGTCATAGAGGAGTTACAGAGGAGCCATTGTGTCATAAGGGCATAGCGGAGTCATAGACAGGTCGTAGAGAAGTCATAGAAGTTTCATTTAGTGGTCCTAGAGGAGTCATAGAGGGGTCATGGAGGAGTCATAGAGAAGTCATAAATTCATACATGTGTCATAGAGGAATCAGAGAGGAGTCACAGGAGTCATAGAGTAGTCGGAGAAGTCATAGTGGAGACATAGAGGAGTCATAGAGTAGTCATAGAGGTGTCATAGAGGAGTCATATAAGAGTCATAGAGGAGTCATAGAGGAGTTATATTGGAGTCATAATGGAGTCATAGAGAAGTCATGGAATAGTCATGGAGGAGTCATGGAAGAGTCATAGAGGAGTCATAGCGGAGTCATAGGCGTGTCATAGGGGACTCATAGAGGAGTCATAGGGGAGTCATGGAGGAGTTGTAGATGAGTCGTAGAGGAGTCATACAGGAGTCATAGAAGAGTCCTAGAGGACTCATAGAGGAGTCCTAGAGGAGTCAAAGAAGATTCTTAGAGGCATCTTAGAGGAGTCATATAGGATTATTAGAGGGTTCATTGAATAGTCACAGATGAGTCATAGAGGATTTATAGTGGAGTTATAGTGGAGTCATAGTGGAGTCATAGAGGAGTCATAGAATGGTCAAAGTGGAGTCATAGAGGAATCATAGAGGATTCAGAGAGGAGTCAGAGAGGAGTCAGAGAGTCATAGAGGTGTCACAGAGTCACAGATGTGTCATAGAGGCGTTATGGAGGAGTTAAGGAGGATTCATAGATGTGTCATGGTGGACTCATAATGAAATCATAGAGGAGTCATATTGGATTCATACAGGAGTCATAGAATAGTCAAAGAGGAATCATAGAGGAGTCATAGAGGAGTAAGAGAGGAGTCAGAAAAGAGTCAGAGATTCACAGAGGAGTCATAGAGTCATAGATGTGTCATAGAGGAGCCTTGGAGGAATCAGGAAGGAGTCATAGTGGAGTAATAGAGGAGTCGTATAGCTTTCATGGAGGAGTCATAGAGGGGTCATGGAGGAGTCATAGAGGGGTCATGGAGGAGTCATACAGGAGTCATGGAGGAGTCATAGAGGAGTCATGGAGGAGTTGGAGGCATCATAGATTCATAGATGTGTCATAGAGGAGTCATTGTGTCATAAAGTCATAGAGGTTTCATGCAGGAGTCATTGAGGGGTCGTAGCAGAGTCATAGAATGGTCATTCTGTGGTCATAGAGGAGTCATAGATAGGTCGTAGAGAAGTCATAGGGGTGTCTTAGAGGAGTCATAGAGGATTCTTAGAGGAGTCTTAGAGGAGTCATATTGGAGTCAGAGAGGAGTCATAGAGGAGTCGTAGAGGAGTCACAGATTACTCACAGAGAAGTAGAGGAGTGGAAGAGGAATAGTAGATTAGTCATAGAGGTGTCAGAGGATTCATAGAGAAGTCATAAGGGAGTCATAGATTCATAGATGTGTTGTAGAGCATTCATCGAAGTGTCATAGAGGAGTCATTGCCTAAAGTCATAGAGGATTCATACAGGAGTGATAGAGGAGTCATAGAGGAGTCATAGAGAAGTCATAGAGGAATCATAGAGAAGTCATAGAGGAGTCAGAGAGTCAATAAGGTGTCAGAGCAGTCAATAAGGAGTCCTACAGGAGTCATAGAGGAGTCGTGGAGGAGTCATAGAGGAGTCATAGAGGAGTTGGAGAGTAGACATAGTATCACAGAGTTATAGGGGTGTCATAGAGGAGACAGAGGACTCCAAGAGGATTCATAGAGGAGTCATAGTGTCTTAGAGGAGTCATAGTGTCTTAGAGGAGTCAGAGAGGAGTCAGAGAGGCATCAGAGAGGTGTCCTAGAGGAGTGCTAGAGGAATCCTAGAAAAGTCCTAGTGGAGTCTTAGAGGAGTCCTAGAGGAGTCATGGAGGGGTTATTGGGTGTTCATAGAGGAGTCTTAGACGAGTCATGGAGGATTCATAGAGGAGTCTTAGAGGGGTCATGGAGGAGTCATAGGGGCATCTTAGGATGGTCATAGAGCAATCATAGTGGAGTCATAGAGGAGTAATAGAGTCAAAGAGGAGTCATAGGGGGGTCATAGAGGAGTCATAGAGGAGTCATAGAGTAGTCATAGAGGATTCATAGAGGAGTCATAGTGTCATAGAGTCATAGAGGAATCGTAGAGAACTCGTAGAAGAGTCATAGAGGAGTCATAGGGGAGTCATAGATTCATAGATGTGTCACAGAGCATTCATAGCGATGTCATAGAGGAGTCATAGGGGAGTCATTGTTCCATGAAGTCATAGAGGATTCATACAGGAGTCATAGAGGAGTCATAGAGGAGTCGCAGAGGAGTCAATAAGGTGTCAGAGCAGTCAATAAGGAGTCCTACAGGAGTCATAGGGGAGTCATGGAGGAGTCATGGAGGAGTCATAGAGGAGTCATAGAGGAGTAATGGAGGTGTCATAGGGGAGTCAGAGAGTAGTCATAGTATCATAGAGTCATAGGGGTATCATAGAGGAGACAGAGGACTCAAAGAGGATTCATAGAGGAGTCATAGTGTCGTATAGGAGTCACAGAGGAGTCATTGAGTAGTCACAGAGGAGTCATAGGGGAGTCATAGCAAAGTCATAGCCGAATCACAGATGAGTCATAGTGGAGTCATAGAGATGTCGTAGAGGAGTCCTAGCGGAGTCATAGAGGAGTCCTAGAGGAGTCATAGAAGAGTCTAAGGGCAGTCATATAGGTGCCACAGAGGAATCATAGAGTAGTCATAGTGGAGTCAGACTGGAGTCATAGTGGAGTCCTAGAAGTGTCATAGAGGAGTCATAGCGAAGTCCTAGAGGAGTCATAGAAGAGTCATAGTGGAGTTTTAGTGGAGTCATAGAGGTGTCATAGGGGAGTCCTAGAGGAATCCTAGAATAGTCCTAACGGAATCATAGATGACTCATAGAGGAGTGTTAGAGGAGTTCTAGGGGAGTCATAGACGAGTCACAGAGGAGTCATAGAGTCAAAGATGAGTCATAGTGGAATCATAGAGGAGTCATTAAGGAGTCAGAGAAGTGTCACAGAGGTGTCACAGAGGAGTCACGGAGGAGTCCTTGAGGAGTCATAGTGTCATAGAGAAGTCATAGAGGAGTGAAAGAGGAGTCAATGAGGGATCAGAGAGGAGTCAGAGAAGAGTCATAGAGGATTCATAGAGTTGTCATACAGGGGTCACAGTGGAGTCACAGTGCAATCACATTATAGTTATAGAGGCGTCCAAGAGTAGTCACAGAGATGTCATGGAGGAGTCACAGTGTCATGGATATGTCATACAGATGTCCTAGAGGAGTCCAAGAGGAGTCCTAGAGGAGTCCTAGTGGAGTCATATTGGAGTCAAAGTGTAGTCATAGTGGAGTCAAACAAGAATCACAGTTCAGTCATAGAGGAGTCATAGAGGTGTCACAGAGGAATCATAGAGTTACAGAACAGTCTTAGAAGGAGTCATAGAGGAGTCTTAGAGGAGTCAAAGAGGAGTCATAGTGGAGTCAAACAGGAGTCACAGAGGAGTCCCAGAGGAGTCACAGGGGAGTCATAGAGTTATAGAGAAGTCCTACAGGAGTCCTAGAGGAGTCAAAGAAGAGTCATAGTGGAGTCAAAGAGGAGACATAGTGTAATCATAGAGGAATCAAAGAGGAGTCACAGAGGAGTCATAGAGTCATAGAGGAGTCATAGAGGAGTCATAGGAGAGACATGAATGAATCATAGTGAAGTCATAGAGTCATCAAAGAGGCGTAATATAGGCGTCAGAGAGGAGTCAGAGAGGAGTAGATGAGTCATTGAGGAGTCATATTGTTATAGAGGAGTCATAAAGGAATCATAGTGGAGTCATAGGGGCGTCACAGAGGTGTCATAGAGACACCTTAGAGGAATAATAGATCAGACATAGAGGCGTCAATGAGCGGTCATAGAGGAGTCATAGAGGTGTCATAGAGGAGTCAGAGTCGAGTTAGAGAGGAGTCAGAGAGTCATAGAGTAGTCATAGTGTCATAGAGGAGTCATAGATTCACAGAAAAGTCATAGTGAAGTCATAGAGGACTCAGAGAACTCATAGAAGACTTGTAGAGGAGTCATGGAGGAGTCATGGCGGAGTCTTAGATGAGTCATAGTGGAGTCATAAAGGATTCGGAGAGGAGTCATAATGACATAGTGTCATTTAGCTGTCATAGAGGAGTCATGGAGTCAAGGAGGAATCAGAGAGTCATAGAGGGCTCATAAATTAATAGTGTTCATAGAGTCATAGAGGAGTCATAGAGAAGTCATATTGTCATAGAGGATTCATAGTGTCATAGAGGAGTCATAGAGGAGTCATAGAGGAATCATAGAGGAGTCAGAGGAGTCATACAGGGCTCACAGTGGAGTCCCGGTGGAGTCAAGGTGGAGTCATAGAAGAGTCATAGATGAATCATAGAGGTGTCTTAGAGTCATAGAGGAGTCATAGAGGTGTCTTAGAGTCATAGAGGAGTCGTAGCATCATAGAGGAATCATACTGTCATAGAGGAGTCATAGAGGAGTAATCCAGGCGTCATAGAGGCATCATAGAGGCATCCAAGAGGAGTCATAGAGGAGTCATAGAGGAGTCATGCAGGGGTCACAGTGGAGACACAGAGGAGTCACAGTGGAGTCATAGAGGCTTCATAGAGGCATTATAGCAGCGTCATAGAGACATCCAAGAGGAGTCATAGAAGAGTCGTAGAGGTGTCATAAAGGAGTCATAGTGTCATACAGAGTCATAGAGGAGCCATAGAGGAGTCATACAAAGGTCATAGAGGAGTCATAGTGGAGTCATAGAGAGGTCATAGAGGAGACATAGAGGAGTCAGAGAGGAGTCATAGATTTATAGAGGATTCATAGAAGAGTCATAGGGGAGTCATATAAGAGTCATTGAGGAGTCATAGAGGAGTCCCAGTGGAGTCTCAGTGGAGTCACAATACAGACACAGTGGAGTCATAGAGGCGTCATAAAGGTGTCATAGAGGCATCATAGAGGCGTTCAAGAGGAGTCATAGAGGAGTCATAGAGCAGTCATAGAGGAGTCAAAGAAGAGTCATAGAGTAGTCATAGAGGAGTCATAGAGGATTCATAGATTTGTAATGGAGGAGTCATGTAGGAGTCATAGAGAAGTCATAGAGGAGTCACAGAGGAGTCATAGAGGAGTCATACAATGGTCACAATCTAGTCACAGTGGAGTCACAGAGGAGTCATAAAAGCTTCATAGAGGCATCATACAGGCGTCATAGAAGCGTCATAGAGTTGTCATAGAGGTGTCCAAGAGGAGTTATAGACGAGTCATAGACAAGTCATAGAGGAGTCATAGAGCATTCAAATATCTGTCATAGAGGAATCATAGTCATAGAGTTATAGAGGAGTTATAGAAGAGTCATAGACAAGTCATAGAGGAGTCATAGAGCATCCAAATATCTTTCATAGAGGAATCAGTCATAGAGTTATAGAGGAGTTATAGACGAGTCATAGAGGAGTCATAGAACATTCAAATATCTGTCATAGACGAATCATAGTCATAGAGTTATAGAGGAGTTATAGACGAGTCATAGAGGAGTCATAGAGCATTCAAATATCTGTCATAGACAAATCATAGTCATAGAGATATAGAGGAGTGGTAGAGGAGTTATAGAGTAGTCATAGAGTTATAGCAAAGTCATAGAGGAGTCATAGTGTTATAGAGGATTCATAGAGGAGTCACAGGGTAGTCATAGTAGAGTCATAGTGGAGTCATAGAGGAGTCATAGAGGAGTAATAAAGGAGTCATAGAGGAGTCATAGAGGAGTCAGTGGAGTCATAGAGGCATCGTAGGGGTGTCGTAGGTTGGTTCAAGAGGAGTCATAGAAGAGTCATAGAGGAGTCATAGAGGAGTCAAAGAAGAGTCATAGAGCAGTAATAGAGGAGTCATAGAGGAGTTGCAGAGTGTTCATAGATGAGTAATAGCAGAGTCATAGAGGAGTCAGAGGAGTCATGAAGGAGTCATAGAGGAGTCATAGAGGAGGAATATAGGACTCATACAGGAGTCATGGAGATGTCATAGTATCATAGAGTCATAGAGAAGTCTTAGAGGAGTCATAGTGTCATAGAGTCATAGAGGAGTCTTAGAGAAGGCATAGAGCAGTCGTAGAGAGGTCAATAAGATGTCAGAGCAGTCAATAAAGAAGCATAGAGGAGTCATAGAGGTTTTATAGAGGAGTCATAGAGGAGTCATAGAATCATAGAATAGTTCGAGTTGGAAAGGACCTTAAGATCATCAAGTTCCAACCCCCCCTGCAATGGTGTCGTGGTTTAAAGCCAGTCAGGTAACTTGTTCACTCACTCCCAGTGAGTGGTGCCGAGCTGACAACAATCGAGGTCCGTGTCCCCCCCCACCGGGGTTCTCCCCCACTCCCGGAGGAACGGGGAGGAGGATCGAAAAAATGCAACTCCCACGGGTTGAGACAAGAACAGCCCAGCAACCAATGTACACAAATCACCACCGCTACTATCAACTACAACAATGATAAGGGAAAATAACAAGGGAAGAGAATACGATACCACCGGCCAAGAAACGAGTCCCACACGGAAGCCCGTGTCCTTCCAGGAAACTCCCAGTCACCCCCCACCCCAGCCATGACGTGCTGTGGTATGGAATACCTCCCTGGCTAGCCCGGGTCAGGCGCCCTGTCTCTGCTTCTTCCCGGCTTCCCCTCCTCCCTGGCAGAGCATGAGCCTCACAAAGTCCTTGGTCAGGGTAAACATCACTTAGCAACAACTGAAAACATCGACTTCACCAACACTGTTCTCAGGCTGGAAGTCAAAACACAGCACTGCACCAGCTACCACAAAGGAAAAAAAAAACATGACTGCTACTGCTGAACCCAGGACACAGTGAGACACCAGTGAGACACCAGTGATACGAGTGATAACCAGTGAGACGCCATTGAGACACCAGTGATACCAGTGAGAAACCAGTGAGACACCAGTGATACCAGTGAGACACCAGTGAGACACCAGCGATACCAGTGAGACACCACTGAGACACCATTGAGACACCAGTGATACCAGTGAGACACCAGTGAGACACCAGGGATACCAGTGATACACCAGTGATACACCAGTGAGACACCAGTGATACCCCAGTGATAACAGTGAGACACCATAGATACCAGTGATACCAGTGAGACACCATTGAGACACCAGTGATACCAGTGAGACACCAGTGAGACACCAGGGATACCAGTGATACACCAGTGAGACACCAGTGAGACACCAGTGATAACAGTGAGACACCATTGATACCAGTGATACACCAGTGAGACACCATTGCGACACACGTGATACCAGTGAGACAACAGTGAGACAACAGTGATAACAGTGAGACACCAGTGAGACACCAGTGAGACACCAGTGATACCAGTGAGACACCAGTGAGACACCAGTGAGACACCAGTGGTACCCCAGTGATAGCAGTGAGACACCAGTGATAACAGTGATACCAGTGAGACACCATTGAGACACCAGTGATACCAGTGAGACACCACTGAGACACCAGTGATACCAGTGAGACACCAGTGAGACACCAGTGATACCAATGAGACACCAGTGAGACACCAGAAGGACACCAGTGGTACACCAGTGAGACGCCAGAAGGACACCAGTGGTACATCAGTGAGACACCAGTGACACCAGTGAGACACCAGTGATACCAGTGATAGGCCAGTGATACCGGTGGTACACCAGTCAGACACCAGTGATACCAGTGAGACACCATTGAGACACCAGTGATACCAGTGATAAACCAGTGAAACACAAGTGAGACACCAGTGAGACACCAGTGATACACCAGGGATACCCCAGTGATACCAGTGAGACACCATTGATACCAGTGATACCAATGAGGCACCATTGAGACACCAGTGATACCAGTGAGACACCAGTGACACCAGTGATGCCAGGGAGACACCAGTGAGAGACCAGTGATACAGCAGTGAGACACCAGTGAGACACCAGTGATACACCAGTGATACCAGTGAGACACCACTGATACCCCAGTGATACCAGCGATATAGCAGTGTTACACCAGTGACACCAGTGAGACACCAGTCATACCCCACTGATACCAGTGAGACACCAGTGATACCAGTGAGACACCAGTGATACCAGTGAGAAACCAGTGAGACACCAGTGATACCAGTGATACACCAGTGAGACACCATTGAGACACCAGTGGTACACCAGTGATGCACCAGTGACATACCAGTGATACCAGTTAGACACCAGTGATACACCAGTGATACCAGTGAGACACCAGTGATAGCAGTGATACAAGTGAGACACCATTGAGACACCAATGATACCAGTGAGACACCAGTGAGACACCAGAAGGACACCACTGGTACACCAGTGAGACACCAGTGACACCAGTGAGACACCAGTGATACCAGTGAGACACCAGCGATACCAGTGAGACACCAGTGAGACACCAGTGATACCAGTGAGACACCAGTGAGATACCAGAAAGAAACCAGTGGTACATCAGTGATGCACCAGTGACACGCAAGTGAGACACCAGTGAGACACCCGTAATACCCCAGTGAGACACCAGTGATACTAGTGATACCAGTGAGACACCAGTGAGACACCAGTGAGACACAAGTGAGACACAAGTGATACACCAGGGATACCAGTGATACACCAGTGAGACACCAGTGATACCAGTGAGACACCATTGATACCAGTGATACCAGTGAGACACCATTGAGACACAAGTGATACCAGTGAGACACCAGTGACACCAGTGATACCAGTGAGACACCAGTGAGACACCAGTGATACCAGTGAGACACCACTGATACCCCAGTGATACCAGCGATACAGCAGCGTTACACCAGTGACACCAGTGAGACACCAGTGATACCCTAGTGATACCAGTGAGACACCAGTGATACCCTAGTGATACCAGTGAGACGCCAGTGATACCAGTGAGACACCATTGAGACACCAGTGATACCAGTGAGACACCAGTGATACCAGTGAGACACCAGTGATACACCAGGGATACCAGGGATACACTAGTGAGACACCAGTGAGACACCAGTGACACCCCAGTGGTACCAGTGAGACACCATTGATACCAGTGATACCAGTGAGACACCATTGAGACACCAGTGATACCAGTGAGACACCAGTGACACCAGTGATACCAGTGAGACACCAGTGAGATACCAGTGAGACACCAGTGACACCAGTGAGACACCAGTGATACCCTAGTGATAGCAGTGAGACACCAGTGATACCAGTGATACCAGTGAGACACCATTGAGACACCAGTGATACCAGTGAGACACCAGTGAGACACCAGTGATACACCAGTGACACGAGTGAGACACCAGTCATACCCCACTGATACCAGTGAGACACCATTGAGACACCAGTGATACCAGTGAGATACCAGTGAGACACCAGTGAGACAGCAGTGATACCAGTGATACCAGTGATACACCAGTGAGACACCAGTGACACCAGTGAGACACCAGTGATACACCAGTGTTACACCAGTGATACACCAGTGATATACCAGTGATAACCAGTGATAAACCAGTGAGACACCAGTGAGACACCAGTGATACCAGTGAGACACCAGTGAGACACCAGTGATACCAGTGAGACACCAGTGAGATACCAGAAAGAAACCAGTGGTACATCAGTGATGCACCAGTGACACACCAGTGAGACACCAGTGAGACACCCGTAATACCCCAGTGAGATACCAGTGATACACCTGAGACACCAGTGATACCAGTGAGACACCAGTGAGACACCAGTGATACCCCAGTGATACACCAGGGATACCAGTGAGACACCAGTGATACACCAGTGATACACCAGGGATACCAGTGATACACTAGTGAGACACCAGTGAGACACCAGTGATACCCCAGTGGTACCAGTGAGACACCATTGATACCAGTGATACCAGTGAGACACCAGTGAGACACCAGTGATACCAGTGATACACTAGTGATACCCTAGTGATACCAGTGAGACACCATTGAGACACCAGTGATACCAGTAAGACACCAGTGATACCAGTGATACACCAGTGAGACACCAGAAAGACACCAGTGGTACACCAGTGATGCACCAGTGACACACCAGTGACACCAGTGATACCCCAGTGATAGCAGTGAGACACCAGTGATACACCAGTGAGACACCATTGAGACATCAGTGATACCAGTGAGACACCAGTAAGACCCCAGTGATACCAGTGAGACACCAGTGAGACACCAGTGATACCAGTGAGACACCACTGATACCCCAGTGATACACCAGTGATACAGCGGTGTTACACCAGTTACACCAGTGACACACCAGTGATAACCCAGTGATACCAGTGAGATACCAGTTATACATCAGTGACACCAGTGATACCAGTGATGCGCCAGTGACACACCAGTCACATCAGTGACACCTGCTTTGCATCTCCCAGTGACACCAGTAACCCCGGTCTATGTGTGCGTCAGTCTATGTGTCACTGTGTGGGTCAATGTGTAGGTCATTGTGTGGGCTAGTGTAGATCTGTGCGTTTGTCAATGTGTGGGTCAATGTGTGGGTCAGTCTATGGGTGTATGTACAGGTCTATGTGTGAGTCAGTCTATGGGTCCGTGTGTGGGTCAGTCTCTGGGTTAGTCTATGGGTCTATGTGTAGGTGTATGCATGGGTCAGTCTATGGGTCAGTCTATGGGTCCATGTGTGCGTCAGTGTATGGGTCCATGTGTGGGTCAGTGTACGGGTTAATGTGCGTGTCAATGTGTGGGTCAGTCTGTGGGCCAGTCTGTGGGTCAGTCTACGGGTCAGCCTCTGTGTCAATGTGTGGGTCAGTGTATGGGTCTATGTGTGTGTCAATGTGTGGGTCAGTCTGTGGGTCCATGTGTGGGTCAATGTGTGTGTCAGTCTATGGGTCCATGTGTGTGTCAACGTGTGTGTCAATGTGTGGGTCAGTCTGTGGGTCAGCCTGTGGGTCAGTCTATGGGTCTATGTGTGTGTCAATGTGTGGGCCAGTCTGTGGGTCAGACTGTGGGTCAGTCTATGGGTCCATGTGTGGGTCAATGTGTGGGTCATTCTGTGGGTCCATGTGTGTGTCAATGTGTGTGTTAACATGCGGGTCAGTCTGTGGGTCAGTCTGTGGGTCCATGTGTGGGTCAGTCTGTGGGTCAGTCAATGGGTCCATGTGTGGGTCAGCCTGTGGGTCAGTCTCTGGGTCTATGTGTGTGTCAATGTGTGTGTCAGTCTATGGGTCCATGTGTGGGTCAATGTGTGGGTCAGTCTGTGGGTCAGTCTATGGGTCTATGTGTGTGTCAATGTGTGTGTCAGTCTATGTGTCCATGTGTGGGTTAATGTGTGGGTCAGCCTGTGGGTCAGTCTATGGGTCCATGTGTGTGTCAATGTGTGGGTCAGTCTGTGGGTCAGTCTATGTGTCCATGTGTGGGTTAATGTGTGGGTCAGTCTGTGGGTCAGTCTATGGGTCTATGTGTGTGTCAATGTGTGGGTCAGTCTGTGGGTCAGTCTATGTGTCCATGTGTGGGTTAATGTGTGGGTCAGTCTGTGGGTCAGTCTATGGGTCTATGTGTGTGTCAACGTGTGGGTCAGCCTGTGGGTCAGTCTCTGGGTCTATGTGTGTGTCAATGTGTGGGTCAGTCTATGGGTCCATGTGTAGGTCAATGTGTGGGTCAGTCTGTGGGTCAGTCTATGGGTCTATGTGTGTGTCAATGTGTGTGTCAGTCTGTGGGTCAGTCTGTGGGTCAGTCTGTGGGTCTATGTGTTATCAATATTGTAGCCAATTTTGGTTTAAAGTATAAGTTTTATTAACCTGAGTAAGCGATAGCAGATAAAACAGCGCTGGGGGCGCCGGGGAGTCCTCCGCTCCGCCCAAGACGCGCACACGCGGTCCCTGCGAGGCGGTCCTTTATCTTCTCCGGTTCAAGGCCCCGGCCAATCCTGTCGCCCCTCCTCACTCGGATGTTGATGTGGCTCCTCCCCATTGGTTCCCTTTGTTGCAGGGGTCTCATTACCGAGCAGTTTCGGGAAGTTTCGAGAAGCTGCCAGAGGCTTCGAGAAGCGCCCACTGCCAGCCTCCAGCCTCCTCACCGCCGCAGCCCCCTCCCCTGCCCTCAAGCGTTGCAACAAGACACCACTTCGAGCCACCCAACCCCTTTTCTCTCTCACAATCCCGCGCAACAACACAACTGACCTCCCCCCATTACCTACAGAGTACAACAGGTACAGAGTCAAAAGGAGAATTGTTTCACATAACGACAGCCACAGAGAGCCTCCCTCCCCCCAAACTTCTTGATGAACAAACCCCACACATTACACTGGGTACCACAAAGTGGGACCCCAGCACCCAAAATGGGACCTGGGTACCCAACAATGGGACAGTAAACAGTCTTCCTCTTGTGAGTAGGGGTCTTCAAGAAGATGTAAGCAGTCTTCCTCACGGTGTACTTTTCACCTCTGGCACAGTTGGGCCCCCCAGCAATCACACAACCAGCTATATCTGTAATTATTCTGATAACTAGCAAGGATTTAAAACAGTGTGACCTTCCTGCAAAATTTGTTGCAGGATGGGCAGACAAGGAGTATCCCAAGCTAGCAGAGCCTTGGGAGGCTCTGTCTCTAAACTAACAGATAAGTAGAAGGATGGTGTGAAATAACTCATTCACGTTTAGTGGGGCCACTAAAGCGTGTTATCTCACCACAGACTTACAACACAAACATTGCTCTTTAAAACTGCTTTAGAAGACTAGTGTGAAACAATTAACTCGTGTTTAGTGGGGCCACTACATTCCACAGACTTACAACATAAACACTGTTCTCTTTCTGCAACCTAAGTTAAGCTAAAAAGTACTTTACATTTTCCAGGCACCACCTTTCCTTATATCAAGATTCACACACACACCACCCCTTTCTTTTACCTTTACAAATTCTTTTGCTATGTGACTCCGTTTTAATCAAGAGATCTGAACCTTTTTAACTTGTTGTCTAGTCTTGGGTCTTTAGCGTGTTTTGTTTCTGTTATTGTAAACTCGTACAGCTATATCCACATAACCACACCTATGATTTGCAAAAGCCAATACATTTATGTGTTTATCGCACTATTTAATCCATAGGAAATCAGCTACACGTGACTTTAACAAACCAGTGGTAACTGGGGCCGAGGAATTATTGCGGTCAGGCTTCAATTCACTGGACTTAAAGTGTTTCTTTATCCAAAGTTCAGGACAAGTTTCCTTCCCTTTGGCTGCAGCAGCTTCATTCCAGATGCCCCAACAGCCCTTATTGAGTGAAGATTCATTCCAAGAAAGAAGGTAGGTTCCCTTCTCGACCCTGTTCCATTTCTAACCCTACAACATGGAAGCACTTAAGGAAGCTTCCTCAGAGCAGCCAGGGCCATGGGCAAAGGGGAATAAACCATGTTAGGGCAGGCAAAAGCCCTTCAGGAAACAGGCCAAGTTGATTGTGGCAGACACAGTGTGGAGGTAGGGGAAAATGACATCAAGCCCCCCCGATTGTCCTTTTATACCTTTAGGATTCAGCGTTTCCTCCCTGCCACCATCTATCTCTGTGGATGCCAAGGACATCACAAATCACCCCTCCAAACATGTTTTGGGATGGAGTAGAAGATTGGGACAGCGTCATTCCCAGTTTTCATAATGCTCAAAGGCATTTTCAATTCCTAAAGGCTATGGTTTTAGCAATGTCGATGTCAGTACAACCTGCTTTCCTGAGACAGTTATGAGGTGACAGCCCATAGCAGTCCTTAGGGTGAAGGAGTTTTGGACGGGATGTTGGTGAACAAGTCAAGGATCAGGTCTGAAGGAGGCTGGAAAATAGCCAATATCTGCATTTTAATGTCAAAAGAGAACTGATTTCCTCTTTTACTGCATGGTGTGCTTCTGGGAACAGCGCAGGGAAGAGCACTGCTGAGATGATGATGAGGGAGGGAGCTGTGTGCCATTTAGCCATGAGACTGGTTGGGACCAATATGATCCGAGGACATGAGGAACACAGTTCTTTTTGATAATGGCCTTTATGTCCATTTAATGATGTCATTATTTTATCGAGACAGAGGAGGTGTATAGTGTTCAGTATTTTCTTCCGATGTATCTGCTATTATGGTTCTTACATCTGATAGTAAAGATCTCGCCTATTGAAAAGCAGCCTTCAAAACAGGTGGTCCGCTTGGGTTGCACAGGCACGCTCTACTTGCACTGTTGAACATGCATCCATAAACCCTGTTGTTCCCTATTCCAGGAGGGTTCCAGCTCTCCCAGTCATTACTCTTAATGCAACATAAAGTCCAGGAGCGCTTTCTCTCCAGAGCTGGGCAATCACAGCTATTTGGTAACACAGTGACAACAACTTACTGTGGTATTGACACGGTTGGTGAGGTTTTGGTGAAGTGCAGAACAGGAGATCAGTGAGGAGTTGAATATCCTTCCCCCTTGGGGGTTTGGGTTCTTTTTAGTACAACTTAGAATCATAGGATGGTTTGGGTTGGAAAGGACCTTAAACTCATCCAGTTCCAGCCCCTTGCCTTAGGCAGGGACACCTCACACTACACTGTGTCACCCAAGGCTCTGTCCACCCTGGCTTTGAACACTGCTGGGGATGGAGCATTCACAACTTCCCTGGGTAACCGATTCCTGTGGGTTCCTTCGACCTGCTGGTCACCCTTCCTCTTGATGTCCATGTCAGCGACAAAGCTGTTAAACAAGACCGGTCCCAACCCCAATCCCTGAGGAACACCACTCGTTACTGGTCTCCAACTGGACATGGACCACAGCTTTTTTGCCTGCGGCCATCCAGCCAGCTCTTTATCCACCAAGTGGTCCACCTATCAAATTGATGTCTCTCCAGTTTAGAGACAGCAATAAGAGGAATAGAGGAGCAATAAGGAATTCCTGCTTCTCAACTTCAACCTTGTTGGCGAGGCCTTACCCACCACCCTCACAGAAAGAACTTCTTCCTATATCCCTGTTCCAGTTTGAACACATCAGCCCTTGTCCTATAGCTCTGGTCCCTGATGAAGGTCCCATCTCCAGCATCCTCATGGAACCTGGAAGGAATCCTTCTTGGGATACTCCCAGCAGCTCCCTGTCACTTTGCAATGGCTGTGGATGCTGAGCACAGCTCTCTTCCGTAAGAGATGCCAGCTGGTCCTCCCACCCCATTCCCAAAGGGAGCACCTTTCCCTTGTGTCCTGGGTTCAGCAGTAGCAGTCATGTTTCTCCTTTGTGGTAGCTGGTGCAGTGCAGTGTTTGACTTCCAGCCTGGGAACAGTGTTGGTGAAACCGATGTTTTCAGTTGTTGCTAAGTGATGTTTACCCTGACCAAGGACTTTGTGAGGCTCATGCTCTGCCAGGGAGGAGGGGAAGCCGTGAGGAAGCAGAGACAGGGCGCCTGACCCAGGCTAGCCAAGGAGGTATTCCATACCACAGCACATCATGCCCGGGGTGGGGGGTAACTGGGAGTTACCCAGAAGGACACTGGCTTCCGGGTGGGACTCATTTCTTGGCCGGTGGTATCGTATTCTCTTCGCTTGTTATTTTCCCTTATCATTGTTGTCGTTGGTAGTATCGGTGGTGATTTGTGTTGTTCATTGGTTGCTGGACTGTTCTTGTCTCAACCCGTAGGAGTTGCACTCTTTCGATCCTCTTCGCCGCTCGTCCGGGAGCGGGGAAAGGGAGAGCCCTGGTGGGGGGGGGTGGCCCTCAATTGCTGTCAGCCCGGCACCACTCACTGGGAGTGAGTGAACAAGCTGTCTGGCTAGGGTTTAAACCATGACAGTTCCTTTCGGCACCCAACGTGGTGCACAAGGGGTTGAGATAAGAACAGATCTGACTGGATTGATAGTCACTCGTCACAAGGCTGATTTATTGGCTCTCAAGGTTGTTCCTCTTGATCTCACAGTTTCAGTATATCATATCTTACTTCCATCCAGTATTTGCTGTGTTAGTGTTTTTCAAGTGTGGGGCTTGGGCTAAGGTTTTTGTCCCATTGTACTTTATGGTAATGACTTGTAATACAATAGAATCATTGATCATGAAACTGATCTGGCTTATGTTACCAGTGTGGTCACCACCTTTACACTTTGGGAGGTATATGATGGAGGTGCTTAGCAATTACACATCTTTTTTCTCCTTTGCAGGTGCTCAAACTGTGAAGGAGACATCCTTTTACCCTCCTAGTCGTCCACCCAGACCATTTACATTTGAGAGTTTTGAATTTTTTGAATGGCCTTTTAATGCTGTTGAGACTTGTTTGCTGATGGTGATGGGAATCACCATGCTAGCACGCATACAGAGTGTGTTTTGCCCACTGCTGATTTCAAGAGTTAAGCAGAGTCAGGTTTGGGTCTTGTCTGGGGTCAAACGGCGATGTAGGAGGACCGAGAGATTTTCCCTGAGGCTGGACAGCCATGAGTGGCAGGGTGTGTGGGATAGTATGGGCAAGTATCTAGGTCAGTGGGCCCCTCCAGTATTTTGGAATTTCACTACCGAACAACTGCAAAATCCAGAAGAATTAGTAAAACACTTAAATGAGGTGTGTGGTCATTCTGGCCATACCAGAGATGGACAAATCACAGCAACGTGCTGGGGCTTGGCCTATGCTTACAGGGCCTTGTTCAACACTATCCAGCACTTTCAAAAGGAAAAGAATGTCGGCGGATCTGAGGGCAAAGCGACAGTCGCTACTCAAACTTTGGCTGCAATGAACTGCGCAGCTACCCCAGTGGCAAGTACAGCAGCTGCTCAAACTTCAACTGCAACAGACAGCGCGGATACCCCAGCTCCAAGCACGGTAGCTACACCACCCCCAGCAACAAGTACAGTCGCTACTCAAACTTTGGCCTCAATGAACAGAGCAGCTACCCCAGTGGCAAGTACAGCAGCTGCTCAAACTTCAACTGCAACAGACAGCGCGGTTACCCGAGCTCCAAGCACAGCAGCTACACCACCCCCAGCAACAAGTACAGTCGCTACTCAAACCACAGTGATAATCACTGCAGCCAAACCAGAGGCCCACTTTGTACCAATATCGGTTGCCCCTGTACGCAAGAGAACAAGTAAAAAGGAGGCAAAAAGGGTGAAGCGAGATGAAGAACCAATGAATTCACCACCCGGTCCAGAATCTGATCAGGAGTCATCATCACATGACGAAGAAGAAGAAGAGGTAACTTCTCAACCACGGACCTCAACTGAGTTGTGGAACATGCGAAAAGATTTTACCCGTCAACCAGGGGAGCACATCATCACCTGGTTACTCCGATGCTGGGACAATGGGGCCGATGGTCACGGACTAGAAGGTACAGAAGCCAAGCAGCTGGGATCACTTGCTAGAGAAGGGGGAATTGACAAAGCAATGGCAAGAGAGAAAAAGTCCCTCAGCCTTTGGAGGCGGCTCTTGGCAGCTGTGAAAGAAAGGTTTCCATACAAGGACGATGTTACGAGTCGTTCGGCCAAGTGGACTACTATAGACAAAGGCATCCAGTCTCTGAGGGAATCGGCCATCGTAGAGATGATCTATCACATCAAGCCGAATAACGGGGATACACCTATAGATCCAGATGAAGTTGAATGTACACGACCCATGTGGCGAAAACTTACACGGAATGCACCGTCATCATATGCCCATTCATTGGCAACAGTAACCTGGAATGACATAGTACCACTAACAGTGGATGAAATGGTTCATAAACTCCGAGAGTTCGAAGACAACCTCACCCCTTCCATCATCTCAGCTGTGAAAAAACTGTCCCAGGACCTTGAACAATTGAGGGACGATCGATCTGATTTATCCAGCTCCTCACGTGTAGCAACACACGTCTCAGCTATTAACAAAAGGCGTCCTATTGTTCAAGAGAGGAGATACAGGAGGTATACGCCACGGGGTACCCTATGGTTTTACCTGCTGGATCACGGAGAAGACATGACAAAGTGGGATGGAAAACCTACTTCAGCTTTGGAGGAACGGGTGAGTGAACTGAAGAGGGGAGCAAGGGCCAAGACTGATCGTCCCATGAGAGCGACGGCTTCAGTCTCTGGTGAGCAGTTTCCCAGATGGAATGGAAGACCTGATTTTACTCCAGCTCCTGTGCTAACGAAGAATAATCCCTTTCACCCCGATTTAAATGTCCAACGCTGTGACGACCATTAGAGGGGCCCTGCCTCCAGCCAGGTGGAGGTAGGGGACAATCGGATTTACTGGACTGTGTGGATCAGATGGCCTGGCACATCAGTCCCACACAAGTATAAGGCTCTAGTAGATACCGGTGCACAGTGTACCCTGATGCCATCAAGCTGTCAAGGGGTGGAACCCATCTATATTTCTGGAGTAACAGGAGGATCCCAAGAGTTGACTGTGCTGGAGGCTGAAATCAGCCTGACTGGGAGGGAGTGGCAAAAGCACCCTATTGTGACTGGTCCAGAGGCTCCATGCATCCTCGGCATAGACTACCTCAAGAGAGGGTACTTCAAAGACCCAAAAGGGTACCGGTGGGCTTTTGGTATTGCTGCTTTGGAGACTGAGGAAATTGAGCAGCTGTCCACCTTGCCTGGTCTCTCAGAAGATCCCTCTGCTGTGGGGTTGCTGAAAGTTGAAGAGCAACAAGTGCCAATTGCGACCACAACGGTGCACCGGCGGCAATATCGCACCAACTGAGACTCCCTGATTCCCATCCATCAGCTGATCCGTAGACTGGAGAGTCAGGGGGTGATCAGCAGGACCCGCTCACCCTTTAATAGCCCCATATGGCCAGTGAGAAAGTCTAATGGAGAATGGAGACTAACAGTAGACTATCGTGGCCTGAATGAAGTCACACCACCATTGAGTGCTGCCGTACCGGACATGCTAGAACTTCAGTATGAACTGGAGTCAAAGGCAGCCAAGTGGTATGCCACAGTTGATATTGCCAATGCATTTTTCTCCATTCCTTTGGCAGCAGAGTGCAGGCCACAGTTTGCTTTTACTTGGAGGGGTGTCCAGTTCACTTGGAACCGACTGCCCCAGGGGTGGAAATACAGCCCTACCATTTGCCACGGACTGATCCAGACTGCACTGGAACAGGGGCAAGCTCCAGAACACCTGCAATACATTGATGACATTATTGTGTGGGGCGATACAGCGGAAGAAGTCTTTGAGAAAGGGAGGAAAATAATCCAAATCCTGCTGAAAGCCGGTTTTGCCATCAAACGGAGTAAGGTCAAGGGACCTGCACAGGAGATTCAATTTTGGGGAATAAAATGGCAAGATGAACGTAGACAGATCCCCACAGATGTGATCAACAAGATAACAGCAATGTCTGCACAAATTAATAAGAAAGAAATGCAAGCCTTCTTGGGTGCAGTGGGGTTCTGGAGAACGCACATCCCAAATTACAGTTCGATTGTAAGCCCTCTCTATCACGTGACCCGGAAGAAGAATGATTTTAAATGGGGCCCTGAGCAGCAACAAGCCTTTGAGCAAATTAAACGCGAGATAGTTCATGCAGTGGCCCTTGGACCAGTCCGGACCAGGCCAGATGTAAAAAATGTAGTGTACACTGCAGCTGGGGAGAACGGTCCTACCTGGAGCCTCTGGCAGAAAGCTCCAGGGGAGACTCGAGGTCGACCCCTCGGCTTTTGGAGTCGGGGATACAAAGGATCTGAGGCCACCTATACCCCAACTGAGAAAGAGATGCTGGCAGCCTATGAAGGGGTTCGAGCTGCTTCGGAAGTGATTGGCACTGAAGCACAGCTCCTCCTGGCACCCCGGTTGCCCGTGCTGGGCTGGATGTTCAAAGGCAGGGTCTCCTCTACACATCATGCAACTGATGCTACATGGAGTAAATGGGCTGCACTAATGTCCTGGGTTCAGTAATAGCAGTCATTTTTCTCCTTCTTGGTAGCTAGTGTAGTGCAGTGTTTTGACTTTCAGCTCGGGAACAGAGCTGATAACAAGGATGTTTTGGTTTGGCCAAGGACTTTGTGAGCCTCATGCTCTGCCAGGGAGGAGGGGAAGCCGGGAGGAAGCAGAGACAGGACACCTGACCCAAACTGACCAAAGAGGTATTCCATACCACAGCACGTCATGCCCAGGATGTAACTGGGAGTGAGCCGGAAGGGGCTGGGGGACTGCAGGGTTGGAGGAGGTATCGGTCGGTGCTTGATCGGGCTGAGGGAGGCAAGTTATCGGTTGGCTGGTGGTGAGATGTTGTATTCTCTTCCCTTGTTATTTCCTTTATCATTGTTACTATTGGTAGTAGCAGTAGTGATTTGTGTTACACCTTAGTTACTAAACTGTTCTTATCTCAACCCGTGGGAGTTGCATTCTTTTGATTCTCCTCTCCATCCCTCCGAGAGCAGGGGGAGGGCAAGAAAGGGGGGGGGGGAAGTGAGCGAACGAATTACCTGACTGGGTTTAAACCACGACAACTAATTACACAAGGAACTCGAATAGGAAATCCCAGTCGTCCAGGCATTCTAGAAGTCATCATGGACTGGCCAGATGGCAAAGACTTTCGAATGTCACTAAAGGAGGAGGTGGTGTGCGCTGAAGAGGCCCCACCATATAATAAACTGTCAGAAAGTGAAAAGCAGTATGCCTTGTTTACTGGTGGCTCTTGCCGTATTGTGGGCAAGCATCGGAGATGGAAGGCAGCTGTATGGAGTCCTGGACGACAAGTTGCAGAAACTGCTGACGGAGAGGGTGAATCGAGTCAGTTTGCCGAGGTGAAAGCCATCCAGCTGGCCCTGGACATTGCTGAACGAGAAAGGTGGCCAGTACTTTACCTCTATACTGACTCATGGATGGTGGCAAATGCCCTGTGGGGGTGGTTGAAGCAATGGAAGCAGAGCAACTGGCAACGCAGAGGTAAACCCATCTGGGCTGCTGCACTGTGGAAAGATATTGCTGCCAGGGTGCAGAACCTGGTGGTGAAGGTACGTCATGTAGATGCCCGTGTACCCAAGAGTCGGGCCACTGAGGAACACCAGAACAACCAACAAGTGGATAAAGCGGCTAAGATTGAAGTGGCTCAGATGGACTTAGATTGGCAACATAAAGGTGAATTATTTTTGGCCCGGTGGGCCCATGACACTTCAGGCCATCAGGGCAGAGATGCAACATATAGATGGGCCCATGATCGAGGGGTGGACTTAACAATGGACACTATTGCCCAGGTTATTCATGAGTGTGAAACACGTGCTGCAATTAAACAAGCCAAGCAGTTAAAGCCTCTTTGGTATGGAGGACGATGGTTGAAGTATAAATATGGGGAGGCCTGGCAGATTGACTATATCACACTGCCACCAACCCGCCAAGGCAAGCGCCATGTGCTTACCATGGTGGAAGCAACCACCGGGTGGCTGGAAACATACGCTGTGCCCCATGGCACTGCCCGGAACACTATCCTGGGCCTTGAGAAACAGATTTTGTGGCGACACGGCACCCCAGAGAGAATTGAGTCAGACAATGGGACTCATTTCCAGAATAACCTTATAGATATTTGGGCCAAAGAGCATGGCATTGAGTGGGTATATCACATCCCCTACCATGCACCAGCTTTTGGGAAAATCGAACGGTACAATGGGCTGTTAAAAACTACACTGAGAGCAATGGGTGGGGGAACTTTCAAGCATTGGGATACACATTTACCAAAGGCCACCTGGTTGGCCAACACCAGAGGATCTGCCAACAGGGCTGGCCCAGCCCAGTCAGAACTTTTACATATTGTAGAGGGGGACAAAGTTCCCATGGTGCATATGAAGAATTTGCTGGGGAAGACAGTCTGGGTTATTCCTGCTTCAGGTAAAGGCAAACCCACTCGTGGGATTGCTTTTGCTCAGGGACCTGGATATACTTGATGAGTAATGCGGGAAGATGGGGAAGTCCGATGTATACCTCAAGGGGATTTGATTTTAGGGGAAAACAGCCAGTGAACTCAATTGTATGCTGTTGCCTGCTGTGTAATACTTTTATAGCCCATCAACTAGATATCTCCATGTCACCAGCGACTAGCCCTGACTTCCCTCCAACCATCATCCCAACAGAGAATAAACTTTGATAGAACCGGATGAGTTCCACAGTAAAGGAACGACCAGCATCAGCAGGCAATGATCCAATACTGCACACAGCCTTTCCTGCCCTGAAAGATTGTTACAAGAGATGGAACCTGACATCATGGACCGAATGGACTCTGCAGCATTATAGGGATTGGTCCATGCATTAAGAAAATGATCCCTTTCTCTTGCTCTGTGTGTATATGGATGTGTATATATATGTGGGATTTGAGCATGACGTGAATGGTATGGAGTAAGGGGTGGATAACGTCCTGGATTCAGCAGTAGCAGTCATGTTTCTCCTTTGTGTTAGCTGGTGCAGTGCTGTGTTTGACTTCCAGCCTGGGAACAGTGCTGTTAATACCGATGTTTTCGGTTGTTGCTAAGTGATGTTTACCCTGACCAAGGACTCTGTGAGGCTCATGCTCTACCAGGGAGGAAGGGAAGCTGTGAGAAAGCAGAGATGGGGCGCCTGACCCAGGCTAGCCAAGGAGGTATTCCATACCACAGCACGTCATCGCTGGGGTGGGGGATAACTGGGAGTTACCCGGAAGGACACGGGCTTCCGGGTGGGACTCGGTTCTTGGCCAGTGGTGTTGTATTCTCTTCCCTTGTTATTTTCCCTTATCACTGTTGTCGTTGGTAGTATTGGGGGTGATTTGTGTTGTACATTGGTTGCTGGACTGTTCTTGTCTCAACCCGTGGGAGTTGCACTCATTCGATCCTCCTCCCCATCCCTCAAAAGAGCGCTGAAGGGGAGAGCCCGGGGGGGGGGGGGGGGGCCTCAATTGCTCTCAGCCCGGCACCACTCACTGGGAGTGAGTGAACAAGCTCTCTGGCTAGGGTTTAAACCACATTATCTGCACATGTCATGAAGACAGGGATGTGTCTTTAAGGGGAGAGTAGGACCAAGCTTGTATGGGCACAGAAAGCCCTCCAGCAGGCCCGAGATCCAGGCTTTCACAATACAAGCACTCACAGCTATTTCCATCACAAGTGATGCTGCTCACTTTGCCAAAGCAAGAAGTGGTCCTTGGGGAACAACCACCCTTCCAGGAGTCATCAGCTTTAACAAGACCTTCTGGGGTTTACCAAGGAAGTTTTCTCATCACCACAAAAGCTTCTCAGAAAACTTGGATGTGACTTCCCTCACTCTTCATAACAAGCCATCAGAGATTAATTAGCTGGGGATAACAAGAAAGAAACTTTCTTCTTTGCTAACAACAAAGTTCACTTCTACAGCTGCCTTGCTTGACAGAGATGGCTCATGTCCAAAGCCAGTGAGCTGGAGGGTCAGTGTGTTGGCATGTTTGTGTATTAAGGACAATTTCATGGGCCTCCACCATAGAATTCCAGAGAAGTTGGCTTTGTAAGGGACCTAAAAGCTCCTCCAGCTCCAAACTCTGCCACGAGCAGGGACACCTTCCACTGGAGCAGCTTGCTCCAAGCCCCTGTGTCCAACCTGGCCTTGAACACTGCCAGGGATGGGGCAGCCACAGCTTCTCTAGGCACCCTGTGCCAGCGCCTCAGCACCCTCACAGGGAAGAGCTTCTGCCGAAGAGCTCATCTCAGTCTCCCCTCTGACAGGTTAAAGCCATTCCCCTTGGCCTGTTCCTGCAGCCACCTGTCCTAAGCCCCTCTCCATGTTTCCTGAAACCCCTTTAGGCACAGGTTTATGGGGAAAAGTTCCTATCTTATGGCTCTAAAAAGAGCAAAACAACACTAATATCTTCTAGGCAATAATTTCCTATCCATCTATGCAGAATAGAAACCCCTCGTCAGGAAGTTAATATCTGCTATTAGCAACCTTTATAAAAGCAAACACACAGCCAGGACACTGCTGACATCCATTTTGCTTTCCTATTCTGTTCAGGAAGTGATTTATGCATGCTGAGCTTTGAGGCTCTACTGCATTAGACATTATTGACCAACACAAATGATTGAGGACAGGTTGAATGGTGACTGCAGCAACCTGCTCTACTGGAAGTTGTTTCTGCCTGTGGCAGTGGGCTGGAACTGGGTGAGCTTTAAGCTCCCTTCCAACCCAAACCATTTCATGGTTGTATGAAAAGTTGCTTTCACTTCCTCACTTTTGCGTGGGGTTTCTGAAGGACCCCAACGCATCAGCACAGTGAGCTGATGTTTCCCATTAGACTTAAACTGACCCTTCAGGCTATGGCCTGTGTTTGCTCTGAACACAACCCACATTGTAGTTGTGTCTGCCCAGCACCCTTCACTGCAAAGGCAGCAGAACCATCCACTTTTTCCAGAAGAAACCTCCAATATGGATGTTTAAAATAGATCCAAGATGAATCAAAGGCCCCAGATGCATCCTTGTCTCCATAAGGGGAACCTTCTGTGACTAATTCAGATGTGGAAACCTACAATTAGATACTACCACTCCTTTGACCAATGTGACTCAACCATCAAACCCTGGCATGAGCCATGAAACAAGTTGGGCACGTCTGCATGCAACATATGGCCAGAAGCATGGAGCATCTGTGTCGTCAGCACCAAGTGACATCGAAGGAAAATCCAACACTGCTCAGGCAGTGCCTTGAAAGGCTGTTCCTGCACCAAGCTGGGTGACTGCTTATCACAGGGGATGAAGTTCCGCTGTGCTCCTAGGTCAGCATGCTGGCAGCTTTCCATTGAGCAGGACCATCCAGAAGAGCAAAATGACCAGCTACATCCTACGGAGGAAATAAGTACATTTCCTATGAGGAAATAAGGAGATGGGCACATGAACCTGAGAGCTGGTCTTCATAAGGTTCCCCACCACCATGTTGATGGAGATGAGTAAAAGAGTCCCAATGAGCAGCTTCTACACGTTGGGGAAGCCCAAAAGGAGAAACGTGGTCACACTCAAGTGGATTCCTCCAGCCACTCTCTTGGAGGCAGGAGACAAAGAAACATGGGAAGAGGTTGAATCACTTCTCCCAGCTCATAGGAACACACAGTGCATGAGGTTAATGCAGGATTTGGGGTTTCCTTTAGGAGTGCACCCAATTCCTGGGAGAGAAAACCATGATGGTTGAAGGTCCTAAATAATATACTGAAAAATAATACCTTGATAAAAGAATAGTCAATAGTTCCTATATGGAAACAAATAACCTTAAAGCTTAAATCCTAAAGCTGTGGCTGCTCTGTTATGGAAAGAATTGCTCCTGCAAAACATAAGCATCTTCCCATAAGCATCCAAACTCTTTTTAACAAGGAGGCTTGTTTCGGATGATTTCTTTGCTGTCTGTGGGAGTTGTTCTTATTTAAGGACAAGTAAATACAATAATATCATGCCTTAATCTGCCACAAGAATTAGTGTTGCATTAAATAGATAAGAAATCAAATTGGATTGATTTTCTGACTCTGTAGTGATGTTTGAGTCGATTAAAGTGAGACCAGAATCCCTGAATGCAATTCCATGTACTTGTAGCTTCAAGGGAAAAACCATCCCCTTCTCATCTGAATTATTCTTGCATATATTTCTTCCTCTGTTCTTCCTTATATTTAAAGAACATGTGTGTATATATAGATGTACGCAAGATGACTGCTGTTCATGTTAACCTGAAATATGCAGGCCTTAAAAAGATGAGGAGATGACCTTCAAATAAATATGTTGCCTGTTGAGAAATGAGCATTCCTCCTCCTTCCCCTACCACTTCACTCTTTCCATCAGCCCCTTTTCAAGCAAGATGACCATTTCTTCAGTACAATTCATCTTCTCCCTCCACCCTTCCCAAAGTAGCTTTTACTTCCCCATTCCCCAGCCTGTGCTCAGATGTTCATTGCACAAAGTCCCTTGACTCACCACCAGTACTCTTCTCATGTTGCTGGTGGGTGCCTTTGCTGCAAGGACACATTGATGGCTCATTTCAACTCGGTGAACACCACAAGAGCCTTCTCCCTCTCTGATAAGGTGCCCCCCAGCCTGTCTTAGTGCTTAGAGCAAGTCCTCCTCATAGGCAGGACTCAGCTTTTTCTCTTTTTGAAGTCTGTCTGATTCCACCTGCCCATTTTGGACCCAAAACTGGCCTTTGAAACAACATTTTGCATTATATGCCTCCAAATTTAAATAACCTCAGGGTGGCTTTTTACTGCTTGCAAAAGGAGGAAACGAAACCAAGAGTGGGACTTGTTCCTTGTAGAAAAAAGCAGCTGACAGCAGACAGGGCTTTAACACCTTCAAATGGGTTCAGAAGATCCAGCTGAAGTTGTCTACACCCACCTCAGGCAGGAGGATGAAGATAGTTGCTGTTTCCCATTGCTAATGGCTCACACACTCAATGGCCATCTCCTCATCCTCATTCTCCTCCTTCCCCTTGTGTAGTACTTACATAAGTAAGTTGCAGATACATAAAGAGTAGACATCTCAAACACACACCTTGCATCTAACACCACTGAAACCAGCCATTCTCAATACCACAGCTTGTCTAAACAAGGGCAAAACATCACCCATCCCACATCAAATACCCACATCTTATCACACACAGAAGCATGCTTTTCTCTGTGGTCTCTGCTTTACACACACATGCTGACACTGCAGGTGGCTAAATATTGATGACTTACATTAAAAGCCAAACATGAGAGTCTCTCCTTATCTATTTATGAGCCGAAGTCCAATTACAGCAGATGAGACTCAGGCCAATGCAATGAGCAGAGCTCATTCAGATCTCTTCAGCTGGAGCAATGCTGGTGTCTGCCTTGCAGTGAGAGGCATGAACCCCACCAAATCTCCCTCAGCAATAAAGGGAGTTGATGGACACAGTAAACACATAGAGTTGACATGGTGCATTCAAACGTAAGGAGATAAGTGCTTGCCCAAGGATATAGGAGATGATTCCTAAATCCAATCACTAAGTACCCAAAGAAGGGGATGTAGCTCCTACCCAGCATTTGCTCAGCTGCCTTTAAACCAGATTTAACCACAATGAAAGCAGCTCCAGCTGAGAGTGGGGAGCTAAAGCCATTAGGAGCTCATCAGCAGGAATGCCAGAAACCAGGCACCTCATTGCCTGCTCATCATGACCCAGCAGGAAGATGCATTGCAATGCTGGCTGCTGCTTCTGCTTCCTAGAACCTCATGTGGTGTTTCTTCTGCTCTCCTGGTCAGATGATTACCCCATTGAAGGCAGTGGCAGCCCTTAGACACAGCAAACTACTGATTTGCTTAAACAAACACAACAAGGAGCAAAAAGCTTTTGGGTTTGAGAGCACCAGCTCCAATGTGAAGCCACAATGAGCAGAGCAATAGGGTTGTAGCCACAGACTTGTGTTTTAAGACACTAAGAGCTCATGTTCGTGTTTAAACACTTGGTGATGGTGAAGGAGAGAGCAGCTGGACATAAAGTCATTGAATATTGTTGTAGAAGGCACCACAGAGACCTTAATGTGGCTGCCACGTATCAGGTCTGAAGGCTGCTGGACAGCACCACAGCTCCTGTGCTCTGTTGTGATCAGGCTGCCATGGAGACCATGGCTTCTGCTGACGGCGAGGAGAAGCAAGACACGACAACCCAATATGAGTGATAAGCAAGCTTCTACTTTATTCGTGTCGCAAGTCGCTTATATCCTCATAGTGTTAATTATGCCTACTAGTCACAACAGCATTGGTTAGTTCTAAACGGTTTCATTTACATTCTCCTCCCACATCCGGTTTCTGTTTTCAAGGATCTTCCTCATTACATCAGCTGCAATTCAGCTCTCGGTACTTTCCCCAGAGCTCAAGGACAGTGTGTCCTTCAGCTTAAGTCACGTACATGTGAGGCCTACACTTTGCTTTGCTCGCACAAGGCCTCCAAGGATTCATGGCCTTGCTCTCCGAGCCATTCTGCAACAGCTTCTATTGCTGCCAACAGGGGAATGGAAAGCAAAGGTGTGGAGCAGTGGATGGGGATTCCTTGATAGTGTCTGCCCTTTGGTGTGGATTCATCACTATCACTTCTTAAAACGCTTTCAAAACGCATTCGGTCATAACAGAGGTCACACAAGTACCTTATTTCACTTAGATTCTTTGCTGTCTAAAATGAAATGAGGTCAATGGTGCTGGAAATCATTTTGTCCATCAAAACCTAATAATACTGACTGCATGGCATCACACTTATTTGCTATCATTTCTGTTTTTCTTGCTAAAGGTGTTTTTGTCCTTTTCTTAAGGCCCTTAATGATTTAGCAACACCGTTATGAAATGAAGTTTGATCCAGTGGAACGGTAGGATTCACAGTTTATTCTCATTTGCCAAGCAAAAGGGAGAGCAAAAAGAAAAGAGCTTTAAGTTCATGCACTCCAAGTGTTCCCTTGCCCTGTCGAGGCCACCCCTAACCCATGGCACTGAGGGCCTTGTCTATAGGGTTTGTGAACACTTGCAGGGCTGGTGACTGCAGCCCTGCCCTGGGCAGCCTGTTCCAATGCCTGAGCACCCTCTGGGGCAGGAATTATTCCTCAGCTCCATCTAAACATGACCTGGTGCAGCTTGAAGCCGTTTCCTCTTGTCCCATCCCTTGTTCCCTGGGAGCAGAGCCTAGCCCCCTCCTGGCTCCATCCTCCTTTCAGGCAGGTGTAGGCAGCGATCAGGTCCCCCCTTTTCCTGAGATGAAGAGGAGAGCATGCTTGTAGTTGTCTACCTGTGTCTTCGTTAGGTGAAATACAGTACAAATTAACTAATTAGGTGAAATTCACTACTAAATATAAATTTAGAGAGTGAAATTATTTGTATTCTCAATCATATCAACCAGTGCATTCTGCGTGCAGAAGACCCCCAACATGTTGTCCATACTTAAGCAATACCTGAGCATCTACCCCACATCTCCATTCTGTCTGGCCTTAAGCTTGCACCATTCAAGATCATCTTATTTTTGTGAGCCTCCTCAAAGCCTCCTTCACCTCCTTATTCCTCAGGCTGTAGATCAAGGGGTTCAGCATGGGAGTCACCACGGTGTAGAGCACCACAGCCCATTTATCTGCTGCCCTTGAGCTGTCTGAGCTGGGGAATAAATACATAAAAAAGCATGACCCATAGAAGATGCTGACAGTGGTGAGGTGGGAGGTGCAGGTGGAGAAGGCTTTGCGCTTGCCCTCGGCTGAATTGATGCTCAGGATGATGCATGGCGATGATGGCCACGTAGGAGAGCAGGATAACCAGGATGCTGGACACACCAAAGAGAGATGCTGCAGTGATCAGGATGGTGTGGCTGAGGGTGGTGTCAGAGGTGGAGAGCGAGATGAGGGGGGAAATGTCACAAAAGAAGAGGTCGATGGCGCTGGAGCTGCAGAAGGACAGGGTGGACATGCTGATGGTCTGTCCCACACCATTGGTCAGCCCCACGAGGTACGAGGCAGTCACCAGCTGGAAACAGCACTTTGGGGACATGACAAGGGGGTACAGCAGGGGATGGCAAATGGCCACATAACGGTCATAGGCCATTGCAGCCAGCAGGAAGCATTCAGTTATCCCAAAAAACTGAAAGAGGAAGACCTGAGCCACACACCCAGCATAAGCAATGCTCTTCTTCTCTGACATCAAGTCAACCAACATCTTGGGGGTGATGACAGTGGAAGAACAAAGGTCTACAAAGGCCAGATTGCCCAGGAAATAATACATGGGGGAGTGGAGGAGGTGGCTGGCCCTGATTAAGATGATGATGCCCAGGTTGCCCACAATGGTGACAAGGTAGGTGAGCAGGAAGAGCAGGAACAAGTAGACCTGAGACACCGAGTCCTCTGTGAACCCCACCAGGCTGAACTCGGTCACTTGGGTGCAATTGCTTTGTGCCATGGGTTGGATGGTGCTTTGTGTGTGAGCTCCTGGCTGGAGGTTTCTTCTCCAAGAGGCAGGGATGTCCCAGGTGGAAAAGCCTCTATGTGGTGGGAGCTGCTCAGAGACAGTCCTGCAGGATGGAAAGGGAGAGTTCAGGCACAGCTCAATGCGGAACAGGTTGGTGAAAGTCCTGTGCCAGCACCGGTAGAACAAAGGGGTGCTCAAGCAATTAAATACCATGTCACAACACGGTGCCTGCTCCTCTGACTCACCTTGAGATGTTGATCAATGACCCCTGTGGAAAGCAGTGGGAAGGTTGCACACCCATATAGCTTTACCTTAGTGCTGCACTTCATTGCCTGCGTTAATGCTGAGCCTGGGGCTTGGAGACCATCCGGATCAACCTGGAACACAGAGAAACGTTATGTTTTCACAGTGCACAGTTGATCCTTCATCCTGTCATGGGCATTTGCCAACCACCCACTTCTTCCCTCTCTGCTTCGGTTTCTTCCTAACTGGAACAAATTCCTGACCTATGGAAAGTACAGGTTGGACAGGGCAACCTGCTCTAGTGGAAGGTGTCTCCGGCCATCACAGGGGCTTGGAACTGGGTGAGATTTAAGGTCTCTTCCAACACAAACCATACTATGATTCTATGTAACCTTACACAGTGGTTAATATCAGTTTCCCCTCCCTCCTGACACACTTTGTCAGATCTAAAACCTTTTATTGGTTCTTTAACTTGTTCCTTGAGTCTCCAATAGAAGTGGACAAACCCCAGAGCTCAGCAATCTCTTCTCAAACACGTTTTTGGGGAAAAAAGTCATCTTTTGGAGCTGCCTCATCTCAGCAATGGGGAGCACCCTGAATGTCCTGTACAGGAAAGCTTCTGGTGCTCATCCAGGAAACATCTGTGGTCAGAGTAGAGGAAGTCTCCTGAGTGTGTTCTCCACCAGGGTGATCTCCAAACCTGCCTTCTCAGCAGCAGCATGGGGATCACACAGCACAAGCAGCTCCCTGGGAAGCCCAGAGCATCATCAAGAAGCCCAGGACCCTGCAGTAGGGCAGGAGATGAAGACAGGAGCTGCTGCTTGTTGGCAAGAGAGAACCACTGGAGAATGATGGGCTGAAAGATGCTGCCCCTCACTTACATCTCAGCTCTGTTTCTGCTGCCCTCCTGATGCTCTCGGAGATGGATGTGAAGATGAATGTGCCTGGAGCTGTGCAGGGAGCCTGGGAATGAACCAGCATCAGCAAACCCCCTTCCTATTTCAAGTGACGTGGGGATGCGGGGACTGTGAATCTCTTTGGGCCCCAGGAGGTGACAAAGCCCAAAGCAGGTCATTATCTCTTCTCTGTGTTGATTAGTTTGGAGAAGAAATATACCCAGAGGAGATGACCTCAGCTTGAGCAAGCAACAGGGCTTTGGGCTCCCTTAGAGCAAACCACAGAACAACCCAACCTTTCAAATCCACTTTTGGAGCATTTCTGAGGCAGTTACAGCTTCACAAGGGCCATAGTTGACATTATCATGGCAGGGAGATGAGGGGGATCTCGCTAATGGGAGCTGGTACCAGGGTCCATAAGCAATGTCAGGCGCCGCAGGCAATGAACCAGCTTTCCACCCATATTCAATTCCTTGTACTCAAACCATAGCTCACAAGTTTGGCTGCAAATGAGCCAACAGAAGATCGTGGTGACCTTGCTAACGACGAGGTAAATGCTGTCCTCTACTTCTTGTCCATGCAAACATCAATGCTCACATCACCCAAGGCACTCAGGTTGGTCAGGAATGACTTGGCCTTGGTACATCTGTGCTGGCTGCTCATGGTCACCCTCCTGTCCTTCCTCTGCCTGGACAGGGCTTCCTGGGGAACTTGGTTCTTAATCCCATGGGGGACACAGGCACCCCCAGTCCTTGTGCTCTCCTTGATGATGACATTCACCTTCTTCCACCCATCGTGCTGGAAGCACAAGAGACAAAGGAGAGCCTGAGGGAGCGGTGCCCAAAAGTGAAAGGAAGGAGATGGGGAGGAACAGTGAGGAGTGTGGTAAAGGACTGAAATGGGCAGCAACAGGGGAAAAAGGCCCTTCTGAAGGGTGCTTTAGGGTTGCCCCTGTCGCTGGTGGCTCTGATGGATGCTCCCAAGCCCATCACAGAACCCCAGAGAGGTTTGTGTTGGAAGGGACCTTAAAGCTCTTCCAGCTCCAACCTCTGCCACAGGCAGGGACCCCCTTTGCTAAAGCAGCTTGCTCCAAGCCCCTGTGTCCAACCTGGCCTTGAACACTGCCAGGGATGGGGCAGCCACAGCTTCTCTGGGCACCCTGTGCCAGCGCCTCAGCACCCTCCCAGGGAAGAGCTTCTGCCTAAGAGCTCATCTCAGTCTCCCCTCTGGCAGATTAAAGCCTTCATGGGGGTTATGGGGAACCTCCTTCTACAGCCAAACATGAAAGGAAAGTGCATGTAACACAGATTCCCACCAGAGATCAGCCAGATCCCCTGGCAGTGCACACTGGGAGCAAACCCCCACAATCTGGGCATCCTTTGGGGTTCCAACCCCTTCCAGAGCCACATCCTCCCCTTTCCTTCTCTCTCCAGCAGTAAAACCATTCATAGGAGCTGCAGGACGCGGTGCAATGCTGTGGATGAGCCCCCTCCACCCTCCTCTTATTGTCAACTCTGCCTCTCTCACCTCCTCATCTCCCTGCTCAATACCAGCCCTGCAGCCAGAGCAGGAGATGGATGGGGCAGAGCCTGCTCTGCAGGGCATGGGATATGTGTATGGATGTGATGGACATAAGGGGATGTGCACGGATATGGTCCCTCCTTGCTTTGCATCAGTCCTGGTCCCAAATGCTCTCACTGCTCACATAGCCCTCGTGGGCACCCGGCAGGACATGGAGGGCAGAGGCCCTCCTCTCCCTTATGATGGCCATAGGAAGGATTTAAGCACTGATTGCAAAGAAGTCAAAGCTGAGTCCCAGTTTGGATCCAGCTGCATGCAGAGCAGGGAGGGATTTCAGCCCTTGCCCAGTGCCTCCATCACCAGGGTACCACCAGGGGCAGAAACCATCAGCATCCATATGAGAATGTCCATTGTTTCCTGCAGAGCCCCAGCATCCTTCATCCTGCCCCATGGTGTGCAGTGAGGTGCTGGAGTTTGCAGTTTGAAGGGGACTATGGAGCAGCCCCTTTGCTCTCTGCCCCCTCCAGCCTTTATCCCTGTGTCAGTGACCTCCCTGCACACATTCCTGGTCCCCAAGGTGACAGCTTCTCCCCATCCATCTCCTGCTGTCAGGCTGGGATTGGGCATGGAGATGGGAGGTGTGGGACAAGATGGTGAGGTTCCGGGTGGCAGCACAGAGACAGGACCAGCGTTTGGAATGGGTGCAAGGGGACAGGGGACCACATTGCACATCTCTCTTCCCTATTCCAGAGCTGCAGAGGCTCTGCACGAGCAGCCACAACACTGTGGATGCTGCTGTGCTTTTTAATATGGCTGAGCTGGTGGTACCCAGAGGGGCTTTGACCAGGAGAGGGAGTCACAGCAACCCCTATGTCCCTTCAATTGGATGTGTGACATCACATCTTCCTTCCTTGTAATGAAACCAAGAGGAGAAGGAACATCAAACTTCATTTCAATTCACAGTTACCAGCTTTGAGGAAGAAATTAGCCACAATTATCCCAGGCTTCTTTTCCTCACGTAAAACACCAATCAGCTTTATTGAGTTATAGCCTTGGTCACTGATAAATATCTGTTTTTCTTGCAAGATTCTCGACCTTGTCCCTCAGCTCCAATAAAATTCCTCACCCTTACCTGTTAGCTCTTTATTAATGCCTCTGGGGTGGGAGGGAAGAGGAAGTGTAGTTTTACATTTGCTTGCTGAAAAAGAGTCAGAGAAAAGGTTTCAAAAGATTCATTGCATTCGTTTGTGCCTTTCAAAGAGAAGAAGTTGGTGGGAATCAAGGTCTCAAGCTGCACCTTAAAATGTCAAGGGGAATCCCTCCCCAGGCTGCAGCTTCACAGGAGATTTCACTTCATGTAAGGAAGTGTAGAAAATATAATACCTAATGCAGATTGATGAACTGTGCTGAGACTACCCAGTGTTAAGGACAAACTGGGCATATCAAGTGGTCCTCCTATTCATTTTAAGTGGTGTTTTACACTCTTTTTAAGTGCCCTTTACTTAAATGGTGAGAAAAATGGAATTCCAGCTGGAGATAAGCACCCACATCCCATGTCCATGCCCAGCTCACACTAAAGCAGACCAGGAAACACCAAGTGGTGGGTTGCACTTATAAATACAGCATAAGGCAAGTTTCCGTTGGTGAAAGACAATCCTGAACCCAGAATCAATGGTAACCGAGAGCTGCCTGGGTCAGAAAGAAGCAAAAAAACACTGGTGTGGGAAAATGTTTTTCCTTTACCTCTTGTGAGGGAGAATTAACTTCTATTTGGGAAGTACATGGGTCATGAACAGTGTCTTTTGTGTGCTCTGGAAAACAGCAGTGAGAGGTCTGTGGAAAAGTGACTTCTATCTGTGGTCAGTGAGGAAGCCAGAATTGATGTAATTACTTGCTGATGAGCTTGGCAGCACAGAGACTTTGATATCAGAGAGCTTCTTGAAAACCTTCACCACACCTTGTTTTTTTGCTTCTTTCTTGCATATTGTAGCTGAGACATGTAGAATATATACAAATAGAATCATAGAACCACAGAAAACCCAAGTTTCACCTCAAGAGATCATCTGGTCCAAGCTTTAATGGGAAAGGGAGCCTAGATGAGAAGTGTCACGTGTAAGGCTCATCGCTGCTTGATGAATTACCCCACTCTGATGTTCTTATCCCCTCTTTGGTTTAAGAAAAATTCCAAAGCAGAGACAACTGCAATACATAAAGGTTTACCTAGATTTGGTGCTACATTGCTAAGGGAGGTCTGGATTGCTATAGTCTTGTGTGTGGTGGATCCAACTCAGGGAACTCCCAAGAGGAACCTCAGTCTAACGTACAGGGGAAGAACAGCTGTCAATTCCAGCAACAGGAAACAGGCTTGGAGTTCTGAAAACACATTTGATGACAAAAGCATCATTGCATGAGTCTGCTTCAATCTTTGCAGAGAAGGGATCTACAAAATTCAGAATCCCCTGGCTGTAGACACAAAATTCTCATATCAGGTAAATAACACAGGTCCTGCCATAGAAGCCCAATATTATACTTCGTAAAAGCGGATTAAATCTCTTAAATAGAGATGGGGGACAAACAGGCAGAGGGTGGGATGAAGCCGCAGCTGAGGCTTCTCAGGGGGATAAAGGCCTATTAGTTCACCCTGGGACAATTCATCCCTGCCTAAAAATGCCCATTTCTCACCCTTGAATACAGTGGAAGCCCAGAGGCACCAGCTCAGCTGTTGGACATCTAGGCACTACATGTATATAACCCCACAGGGGCTGAAAAACTGGGCTCTCAGGTGTGCACAGAGAGGGACAGCAGCAAATCCAGAGATGGGGTCATTTGTGCATCAGTTTCCATTTGAGGACCCTCTGCAAGATCTGAAATGTCTCTAAACCCATTCTCATTCTGTTGCCAATGTCAAAGTGAAACTTCTGCATGGTCCACAAGTATGTCAGAAGCATCATACAAGCTGCTCATCACTGCTGCCTTGTAGCTGTGCTCAGGGATGGCTCACTCATGCTATGTCTTTCAGATGCCCAAGCACCACAATGCCTTTCAGAGGTGATTTCACACCCTTTGCTTTCCCTTCTCTTTGTTTTCCTCTAGGAAAGCATGAGCACCCCTAGAGTCTTCCTCCAAGGAGAGCACATGCAACTGTATTTACAGCTCCAGCAGCACAAGCTGGGCTCTTGGAGTCTGGCAGGAGCTCCCCTCTCTTCACATCAGGTGCTTAACAGAGCTGATGCTTGCACGTGGATGTTCTCTGCTGTGTTGAGGATAAACCCTTGGCTCCCATCCTTGATGGCACAGGGAAGGCACAAGAGGTAACACTAACACAAAGCAGAGCCTCGCCTGCATTGAGGCAGTGGGCTGGCTTCTGCATGTCCTCAGGTCGTCTTTTTTCTGTCTTGGTCAGAAAACAGCCTTACCAACGTGGGTTTTCTTTATAAGAAGAGGGAGCAATGTCTGATGCAGGTTGTGTTTCTTTTATATAGGCATCTAAAGCAAGATGCACTGATTTATTCAAGACTTAAATGAGGATGAATCTTACTCTGTTATAAAGAAATGAAACATTTCAGATTGTCAGCAGAATACAGTCACTAAGAAATCAGCCTTTGGAATCAACATGGTGTAATATCAATTCCATTTTAGAGGAAGCAACCTAATGCCTATGGGTTTAGGGTGCTTCAGCATGCTGTAGCTCAGAAAGGTAGGTATCATGAATTTACCAGTGTGAGTGTTATCTATTGTGAATAAGCTCAAATAGTTTGATAAATGTGGTTTGGTGAGTGAATGATAATCAAAAGCCAAGAGCAAATGTCCAGAGGTCATTCATCTGTAAGCTGTGATTTCACTGGGACTGGGACTTTCTCTTGCTCCACGCTTACGTGCGATCCTATGAGGTTCCTCTGAGGTGTCTTCTGACACAAATTCCCTTCAAACTGAAAGTGAATAAAGATCTGATTCTTTACTCAAACCTGAAAACACACGTGCTTGACTAAATCCAGAGTTTAGTTTTTCCCAGCATAGAAAAACAAAACTGCCATTAACTGCTTCAGGAAACTCCCGGTACTTTTCTGAATACCTCATCTGAAAAACGTAAAATAGATACATTTTGGTTAGAAAATATATTGGAATATTTTAAAATGACACAGTTGAAATGGTCATTGATTGGCGTTAGATATGGTCCAAAAGCAAATCTCTGTTTTTGATCAATGTGATATTCTCTTGATTTTGCCTCAGCAGTTAACAACTGGTCATGGGAGGAAATCTCACACAGATTAAATTTATCCTTTTGGGAACTACAGATAGCCCATGTGCGCAGACTCCACTTTTTGCCTTGTTTCTATTGATTTACGTTGTGACACTCACAGGGAATGTTGGAATTATCTTGGTTCGGGTGTCTCCCAGCCTCCACACCCCCATGTACTTCTTCCTCACCCATTTTGCGTTTGTTGACATCTGCTGTTCCACAGTCATCTCCCCCAGGATGCTGGCAAACCTGTTATCAGAGGACATAACCATTTCTTTCACTGGCTGCATGATGCAGTTCCTCACCTTCGCTTTTTGCTACTATTGAGTGTCACCTCCTGGCCATAATGGCCTATGATCGGCACGTTGCTATCTGCCAGCCCCTGCTTTCTGTGACCATCATCTCCAGCCACGTTTACAGGCAGCTGGTAGCATCGTCCTACCTATTTGCCTTCCTCAGTGTCATCATCTGCACATGGTGCACGTTTGGAGGTTCCTTCTGTGGTCCCAACAGCATTGACCACTTTTTTTGTGATGTAGTCCCTGTGCTAAAGCTCGTGTGCTCCGACGCCCACAGCAGTGAGATGGTCATCTTTGCCTTTGTCACCATCAATGCGGTGATTGCAAGCGTGATCATTTTGCTCTCTTACAACTCTATTATCCGCACTGTGCTGAGGATGTGCTCAGCACAGAGCAGGGCCAGAGCCTTCCACACCTGTGCCTCCCATTTAATGGCTGTTGCCTTGCTCTTCGGGAGAGCATTCTTCATGTACCTACAACCTCCATCTAGTCACAGGAGCCTGGATAAGGTGGCCTCCATCTTCTACGCCGTGGTCAACCCCATGCTCAACCCATTCATCTACAGCCTGAGGAAGAGGGAGGTGAAGGGGGCTCTGGTGAGGTGCGGGAGAAGGTTCTTAAATGGCTGGCAACATGGAAGAGTTCTGTCATCGAGGACATGAACAATTCACCTCAAATGAGAAAGCCTATGGGGCACTAAAATAATGGCATTTTCCCAATTATTTCCATGATTCGATGCAAGTTCTTCTCCAGTTACTGCACAAAAGTCAATGACAGTATTGCATGAGAAATAGACTCCCCAAATCGCATCATCCTTCCTCTGAAGGAAACCAAGAGTAATGGAACCTCAAACTTGAATTCACTTCTCAGTCACTAGCTTGCATGAAGAAATTACCCTGAATTATCCCAGGCCTCTTTTCCTCACAGGGAACACCAATCAGCTTTATTCAGTTATAACTTTTGTCACTGATAATTATCTATTTTTCTTGCAAGATTCTTGACCTTTTCCCTCAGCTCCAATAAAATTCCTCACTCTTACCTGTGAGCTCTTTATTAAAGCTGCTGGGGTGGGAGGGAAGAGCAAGTGTAGTTTTACATTTGCTTGCTGAAAAAGAGTCACAGAAAAGGTTTCAAAAAATTCATTGCATTCGCTTGTGCCTTTCAAAGAGAAGAAGCTGGTCGGAATCAAGATCTCAAGCTCCAGCTTTGAATATCATGGGGAATCCCTCCCCAGGCTGCAGCTTCATGATAGATTTCACTTTAAGGCAGAAACTGTAGACAATATCATTCATAATACAGGATAATGAACGGTGCTGAGGCTATCCAGTGTGAAGGACAATTTGGGCACATTAAGGGGTCATCCCATTCATTTTAAGGGGTGTTTTACATTCTTCTTAAGTGCCGTTTACTTAAATGGTGCGATCCATGGAATTCCAGCACGAGACAAGCACCTACATTCCATGCCCATGTTTAACTCTTGCTAGTGCACACCAGGAAATACCAAATAGTGTATTTCATATAGGAGTTAAGACAGTGGCTCATTTCCATAGATGAAAGACAATCCTGAACACAGAATCGATCCTAACCGAGAGCTGTCTGGGTCTCAGAGAAGCCAAAACACACCGACGGGGGAAAATATCTTTCCTTTACCTGCTGTGAGTGGGAATTAACTGATGTTGTGAACAGAACATGGATGGGGAACAATCTCTTCTGTGTGCTCTGGCAAACAGCAGCAAGAGATGAGATGTTGTCTGTTGTCTGTGGGAAAGTGGCTTCAACCTGTGCTCAGTGAAGGAGGCAGAACCGATATAATCAGATGCTAAAAAGCTTGGCAGGACAGAGACCTTTGATACCATAGAATCATAACATCATAGGATAGTTAGGGTTGGAAAGGCCCTTAAGATCATCCAGTTCCAGCCCCCCTGTCTTGGGCAATGACACCTCCCACTAAACCATGGCACCCAAGGCTCTGTCCAACCTGGTCTTGAACACCGCCAAGGATGGAGCATTCACAATTTCCCTGGGCAGCCCATTCCAGTGCCTCACCACCCTTACAGGAAAGAGCTTCTTCCTTAGATCCAATCTAAACTTCCCCTGTTAAAGTTTTAACTCATTACCCCTTGTCCTATCACTACAGTCCCCAGTGAATAGTCCCTCTGAGTTTCAAATGATGAAGATACTTGTATTTTGAAACATGTTTCTTACATGTATTAAGCTATCAGTGAAACTTGATTGAAAGACATTTTCCTATGCTGTTGCCATGATTTGTCATCCTTAACTGATACTTACCTGGTAGTCACAGTGGTTCAGTCATTTTATATACTCAGATTTCATTACTTAATTAAATGACTTCATTTCAAAATGCACTAAAGACAAAAAACTGGGGTTGTTTTTCCTGATCTGTATTCCCTTAAATGTTTCAATACATACTTTGCCCTCACAGGAGATTTTTAATTCAGTATTCCTGGTTAATCTCCAAACACTTTTGTTGTGACCATGTGGAAAGGTAACAGTGAAATGGGGTTTTGGTGAGGGGATGAATGTTTAAAGAAGTAATCATAAATGGAAGTAAGAGGTGGGAAAATGCTTATAGAAGGGAAGTAAAATAAGTCAGCAGCAGGATAAAGCAGCTGCAAACAGTCTTCAACCCTGCCCACTTCTTGCTGGCCTGAGTATCGTTGTAGTAGTAGCACTAGTACATTGTGATGTATCACACTGTCTCAATGCCACAAATAGCTCAAGGAATGAGGCAGAAATAAAACATTTCTAACAAAGTTGAACTGCCCTTTCATGTACCTTTAATTGACTTAAAGGAACATTAAAGTTTGCTGCTGTTGTGTCAATTGATGCACACAAAACTCTCAGTGAGCCTCAAGTAAAATCATGAGTGTGACCACAGAAACCAGGTTTGGTGTTTGTACACTTGGCTTGTGCTGCTTTTCTGCCCCAGCCCTAAACTGAAGAGGACAAGAGCTGCACCACAGCATGCAGTGGCACAGAAATACCTGGGAATGACACACAGGGCACATTCCATGAGGAAACCTTCCAGGTTTTTCCTCTAAGAAGACTAAAAACGCACTGCAAAACCTCAAGCAACCTTCTGAAAGGTTATTCCTCAATGGCAGAAGGTTGGTGCTTTGTCCCAGCCATAGGGTTGGGTGGTCTGTTCTGGATTTCTGGGGATAAGGATTTTGGAGTGTTCTCAGAAGATGTTCATTTAAGGGAAGGTAAAAGCAGCTAGAAATAGAACCTAGAAATCTATATACAACATTTCTGGCTATTTCTGGTGTGTTGGGAGCTCATAGATATGTAAAAAGTGCAAAATCTCACAGAGATATAAGTAACAATGTGGGGTTGCAGCAGGGAAGTGGAGAGCAGCCACCCCAGTGGGAAGCACTAAACCCAAACCTGAAGTGCTGGGACCATCCAGAGATCATTTATTTGGGCATTTGCCTCCCCACCTCTTTTCCTCCCTCTACCTTGCTCTGGGGAGACCCCCCACCCCCCTGCAGTCCTGATCCAGCTATGGGGCAACAGCACAAGAAGGACGTGGAGTTGATGGAGAGAGGCCAGAGGAGGCCATGGAGATGCTGCGAGGGCTGGAGCAGCTCTGCTCTGGAGCCAGGCTGAGAGAGCTGGTCTGGGTCAGTCTGGACAAGAGAAGGCTCCTGAAGGGGAGACCTGAGAGCAGCTCCAGTGCCTGAAGGGGCTCCAGGAAAGCTGGAGAGGGGCTTGGGACAAGGGCCTGTAGGGACAGGCCAAGGGGAATGGCTTTAACCTGCCCGAGGGGAGACTGAGGTGAGCTCTTAGGCAGAAGCTCTTCCCTGGGAGGGTGTTGAGGCGCTGGCACAGGGTGCCCCGAGAAGCTGTGGCTGCCCCATCCCTGGCAGTGTTCAAGGCCAGGTTGGACACAGGGCTTGGAGCAAGCTGCTCCAGTGGAAGGGGTTGGGGTTGGAACTGGATGAGCTTTAAGCTCCCTTCCAACCCAAACCAGTCTGGGATTCTATGAATCTTTCAAATACAGCTAACAGCATTCTATTACCTATAGAACATGATGTCCAGTTCATTTCTTAGTCTCAGAGTTGTGAGGAGCAGCCTGCCATGCCTTCCTGACCTTGAGTGGGGAAAACCATGGAAATAATACCTGAGCTGGAGCAGATAACAGAAGTTAAGTGCACTGACTCTCTGTTAGACTCATCTGCCACACTGAGGGAAATATTTCTCTCTGTGCTGGAACCTAACTAGTAGTGGTAGTAGTGATAGGACAAAGGGTAATGGGTTAAAACTTAAACAGGGGAAGTTTAGGTTGGGTATAAGGAAGAAGTTCTTTACTGTGAGGGTGGTGAGGCACTGGAATGGGTTGCCCAGGGAAGTTGTGCATGCTCCATCCCTGGCAGTGTTCAAGGCCAGGTTGGACAGAGCCTTCGGTGACATGGTTTAATGTGAGGTGTCCCTGCCCATGGCAGGGGGGTTGGAACTGGATGACCTTAAGGTACTTTCCAACCCTAACTATTCTATGATTCTACTGACAGCAGTGTGGCAGCTCAGCCTATTTTTGCTGTCTAGGATGGGACTCACTGCCCCACGCTGCCAGGGAAAGCTCCTGAGTGTCAGGTATCTCACTGAACAATTGTTGTGGGCAGCTGGGGATCCAGCAATGCTGTATCAGAGCTGGGGTGATGGATTCAGGGCTCCTGGGGCATCACACTCAGATGTGTTTAGTCTTTCTCATGGAGCAGTCCCTCTTTCTGCCTCCTTAATGAAATGTGATGACCAGTTTGCAAGTTCTTCACCTCTTCTCCAGTTTTCAAATGGTTCAAGATTGGGTTTGGTTTTTTAAAAGAAAAGGTCTGATTTAGCCTCATGATTAAGAGATTTCTGAAGGGCTTTTGGATGTGTTTCTCTGCCTGTGAAGATTCACCAAGAACCACAGTTAGATGTTGCCTCAACTATCAAATCTTTATTGTTTTAATGTCCAGCCTAACAGAGTATATGCAAGCCACATGGCATTGCTCTTCCCTATTTCACTCCATCTTTCCTCCTTCCCGCAGGGATGCTGCCATGCAATACAGTAACAGGGCTGAAGGCAACCACACCACAGTGACCCACTTCATCCTCCTCGGCCTGACAAGCGAGACCAAGATGCAGACTCCTCTCTGTAATCTTCTTCATGATTTATCTCATCACTCTCATGGGCAAACTTGGGCTGATGGCGCAGATCAAGACAAGCCCCTGGCTGCACACCACCATGTACTTCTTCCTCTGCAATCTCTCTGCTGTCGATCTTTGCTACTCCTCTGTCTTTGCTCCAAAGCTGCTTCTTGGTGGAAAACAAAACCATCTCTTACCCTGCCTGCTTCCTGCAGCATTTCTTCTTCCTCATGTTTGTGACCACAGAGGTGTTCTTGCTGGCTGTGATGGCTTATGACCGCTATGTAGCCATCTGCAACCCACTGCTCTAAACGGTTTCCATGCCCCAGGGGTCTGTGTTCAGCTGGTGGCTGCATCATACATGGGGGGGAGTTTGAATTCCCTAATTCAAACCTGTTGCTTGCTGCTGTTGCCTTTCTGCGGTCCAAACACCATCAACCATTACTTCTGTGACACTAACCCTTTGCTGAAGCTCTCTTGCTCCAACAGCCACCTCAATGAGCTTTTGCTTGTAATTCTTCATGGGAGCATTTCCATGTCTGTGCTCGTCCTCATCATCACCTCCTATGTATACATCCTCTTGTCCATCCTGAGGATTAAGTCTGCTGACAGAGAAAGTCACCGCTGTGTTTTACACCCTCCTTGTCCCTATGCTCAACCCTCTGATCTACAGCTTGAGGAACAAGGATGTTAAAGATGCCCTTAAAAAAGCAACAGCAAATAACCTCATTGCGAGCTGCTCATTGACCAACCCGGTCCCAATCGGTTGATAGAACTCCTCCTCTTTCCCTTTTTAACTTGTTTTGTGTCAGCTGTCTGGAGGAGGAAGGGACTGAATGTGTTTACAGGAGCAGGTACAGCACATCCTAACCATGCTTTAAACTCTGCAGAGGCTCGGTGATGTTAAGCATCCCCTCAATATAGGTCTCTGATAAATATTCCCTTGTCATCTCTTGGGTTTTGTTTTTTTTTGGGGGGGAAAGATGTGATATCATAGGAGGTGGCAAAAATAAGCCCATGAGGAATTTCCCTCTTCAGTTTAGCTTTAGAAGTTGCACTGATTCAAGCAGTGATTCATCCAGAGGCAAGTTCAAGGAGGGATGAAGGTTTTTGAGGAGGTACATCCAAAATACATCACTTTACTTTGGGCTAATGCAAGGAAATGCATAAAATCCCATTTGCTTCCAGAAGGCTGCGCAGTGCAAAGTAAGGAAATGGGAGGAGAAGCAGAGCCACTGAGCTGCCAGAGGATGAGCATGGTAGGTGCTGTGATTGAGCATTGGGAAGATGCTAAATTGCTGTGTGACCAGAACATCCCAGCCTGGAGGCAGCACAGCTGTGTCTGTCATCCTGCACCTTCCTTCCTACCACTGCAAACATCCAGCTCAGCCAAAGAGGTTTCACAGCACTGTGTGCGTTGGAAGGAGCTTAAAGGCCACCTATTTCTAACCTCCTTGCTGTGGGCTTCATCTCACATCTGGTTTAGGAGAAGTAGCAGCTGAGAGTAGGATTTTCCCCTATTGCCAAGGATTTTAGTATGATTGAATGTAATGTCTTTAGGGAGAAGTATGATTTTTCCCCTGTTTTCTTGTTGTGGGGCTGCTGTAAGTGATATTTCCTCCCACCCAACTCTTCCCCAACACAACCTGTTAACTGAGAAGGTACCACTGAGGAATGCTGCAGAACTTCATGCTCTGCAAAGCAGAAATAACCAACTGCAACCTGTTAGAGACCTTTAGCAATAAGCTCTTTATGTAGCAAATAGAGACCTGGAGACAGACACAGACAAGGAGGGGGAGATGTTTATAACACTTAGTTTCCGTTAGAGCTTGCCTTGTCCCTAGCTTGGACACCAGAGGGTCTTGCCTCTCATTAAGAGCTGTTTGTGCTGTTTGCATGATGCAAGGTGCCTCAAGGGAGCAGCCAGGACCAGTTATTCCCAATGGGAAGGTAAGCTGGGAGCTGAAAGTGGCCACAAAGCAGAGCGCGGTCCCCCTGTGCCTGAGCACAGCAGCAGCTTCCACTGATAGCCCAGGGGAAACTAAGAGTCAAGTTCATGGTTGCTACTGACCAGGAGCAATCCCAGTTACAGCACAGCCCTGGAAGTGGGCCCAGTGCCAGGACTGTGCTTAAATAAAGCCTGAGCCTATGTCAGAGGGTGTGTGAGAAGGACCCAGGTGATGCTGGCCATGGCAATTACTGTGGCTGCACTCCCTGATGTCTCAAGGAGAGGGGAACTGGGTTTTCCACAACGCAATGCCCTAAACACAGCGGCAGCTCTGCATTCAGCCTCCTCTGATGTATTCCTGTGTGCAGAGGATGAAAGAATGGAGCAGAAAGGAGCAAAGAGCTCCATTATTGTGTTAATGAGAATCACCCCTCCTCAGTTATGCAAAATCATGGAATCATGGAATGGTTTGGGTTGGAAGGGAGCTTAAAGCTCCTCCAGCTCCGACCCCAACACCTTCCACTGGAGCAGCTTGCTCCAAGCCCCTGTGACCAACCTGGCCTTGAACACTGTCAGGGATGGGGCAGCCACAGCTTCTCGGGGCACCCTGTGCCAGTGCCTCAGCACCCTCACAGGGAAGAGCTTCTGCCTTAGAGCTCATCTCAGTCTCCCCTCGGGCAGGTTCAAGCCATTCCCCTTGGCCTGTCCCTACAGGCCCTGATGAAGAGTCCCTCTCTTATTCTATCTGAATCAGTTGCTTCACATGTTGTGTTCTCTTTTCTTGAGGGAATTGTTCAAATGTCTTTATTTTTCATGAAAACTCCATCAGAAACTTTGATTAAAAGCTTATAAAGTGAGCGTTTCACTTCACACCAACTTAAATTAGATTTTGACTGGTTGCCATTGCATTCATTCATTATTCATCACAGTTCTTTGCAGAAGACCACGGTTTCCAAAGGTACTTATTTTGACCACAAATTTATTCAGTTTGTCATTATACAAGTACATGTTCTTCCAGCAATTGTACAGTTCATTAAACAGAATGGTGTGTTTGGATTAAATGTTAAAACCCCTCCATCTACTGTTTCATTTAGAGCATCTTCCTCCTCAATAATGTGATGACATACAGAAGGGGATGTGACATGGTCAAATCCACAAAGCACAGACCTGGTACTGAGCATCCAGAAAGGAAAAGATGTAAGGACCACACATCCCAGGAAGATTTTAGTTGGGACACACTTCTGGCCACATGCTAACCTATGTGTGCCTATCACAAGTCCTTAGCACTGCTCCAGCTCACTTACACAGGATAAATGTATTGGATGGTCATATCAGGTATCACAGAATCCCAGACTGGTTTATGTTGGAAGGGACCTAAAAGCTCTCAACTTCCAACCCCTGCCATGGGCAGGGACGCCTTCCACTAGAGCAGCTTGCTCCAAGCCCCTGTGTCCTACCTGGCCTTGAACACTGCCAGGGATGGAGTAGCCACAGCTTCTCTGGGCACCCTGTGCCAGCACGTTGGCACCCTCATAGTGAAGAATTCCTTCCTTACATAAAATCTGGATCCCCCCTGTTTCAGTCTGAACCCATTACCCCTTGTCCTATCCCTACAGTCCCTGATGAAGAGTCCCTCTCCTGCATCCTTGTAGCCCCCTTCAGACACTGGAAGCTGCTCTGAGGTCTCCAAGCAGCTTCTCTTCTCCAGGCTGAACAGCCCCAATGTTCTCAGCCTGGTGCCATACGGGAGCTGCTCCAGCCCCTGAGCATCCTCGTGGCCTCCTCTGGACTTACTCCAGCAGCTCCATGGCCTTCTTATATTCCCTGCAGAGAAGGACTTGGGGGTGCTGGGCGATGAAAAAATGAACATGAGCCAGCTTCAGTGTGCGCTTGCAGCCCAGAAACCAACTGTATCCTGGGCTGCATCCAAAGGAGCGTGACCAGCAGGTCGAAGGATGTGATCCTGCCCCTCTACCCTGCTCTCGTCAGAGCTCACCTGGAGCACTGTGTGTAGTTCTGGTGTCCTCAACATAAAAAGGACATGGAACTGTTGGAACAAGTCCAGAGGAGGCCACGAGGATGATCAGGGACTGAAGCACCTCCTCTATGAAGACAGGCTGAGAAATTTGGGGCAGTTCAGCCTGGAGAAGGCTGAGTGGATACCTCATAGCAGCCTTCAGTATCTGAAAAGGGAGTTTAAAGGATGCTGGGAATGGACTCCTCATTAGCACGGTAGTGACAGCACAAGGGCAACGGGTTAAAACTTAAACAGGGGAAGTTTAGGTTGGATATAAGGAAGAAATTCTTTCTTGTGAGGGTGCTGAGGCACTGGAATGGGTTGCTAAGGGAGGTTGTGTATGTTCTATCCCGGGCAGTGTTCAAGGCCAGGTTGGACAGAGCCTTGGGTGACATGGTTTAGTGTGAGGCCTACCTACCAATGGCAGGGGGGCTGGAACTGGATGATCTTAAGGTCCTTTCCAACTCAAACTATTCTATGGTTCTAAGATTCTATAGACACGAAAACTGTATCAGAACTGCAGGGGATACCAGAGCTGTATTGAACCGTTGGTCTGTCCCTCAGGTCTTCAAGCTCGTTTGGGATGAACAAGTATCACCAGGCAATGGAGACAGTGGTCACTGCCTTAAATCAAGGATGAGCCTCTTTTTTGTGGGCACTACTTTCATTTAGGACTATTTAGACACAAAACACCATGGTGGGGTCTCAGGTGTGCTATAGAAGAGCTGATACTTATTTGAATTAATTATTGAAGGCTCAGGCCACGCTTACAAACACCTGAAGGTGTTTAAAGACAACAATTTGTTGTGCTGTTTATCCATGCCCTGCACTTGCTGTGTGATCTCCTTATCTCTAATAATGACCAGTGGTGAGCAATAATGACCAATAATGGCCAGTAATGATCAATTCCATAATCACATATTCCACATATTCCTTCCTTACCTCCACAGTACTGAAGAACTCCAAATGTGCTTTCAAACCCTGCATAGATGTGGCAGCAGCTTTCGCTCCCACAGCCTCCTCAGAGCCCCCTTCACCTCCTTGTTCCTCAAGCTGTAGATGAGGGGGTTGAGGGTTGGGGTGAGGATGGAGTAACACAGCGACACCAGCTTTGCCTGATCCCATGAAGATGCCTCATGAGGCTGGACATAGGTGAGGATCCCGGGTGTGTAGAAGATGGTGATGGCAGCCAAGTGGGAGGCACAGGTAGAGAAGACCTTCAGCCTCCTCGTGGCCAAAGGGATCTGCAGGACAGTGTGGAGGATGTAGGTGTAGGACACCAGGATCATCAGGAGAGAGACCACAGCATTAAACGTAACACTGGACACCAACACAAACTTGTTTCTGTGGGTGTCTGAGCAAGAGATCTGCAGGAGGGTGGGCAGCTCACAGAAGAAGTGGTTGATGCTCCTGGCCTGACAGAAGGACAACCTCCCTGCCAGCGTGATGTGCACCAGGGAGGTGAGGAACCCGATGGTGTACACCAGCACCATCATGCCATAGCAACGCGCCCTGGTCATGGCAATGGTGTAGAGCAGGGGCTTGCACACAGCGGTGTATCGGTCATAAGCCATTATCCCAAGGAGGAAGCACTCACAGATACCCAGAGCCAGGAAAATATACATCTGGGCAAAGCAACCCCAAAAGGAGATGTGGCTTCTCCCCAGCAGGAAGGTCTCCAGAGCTTTTGGGATGATAGCAGAGGAAAGGCAAACATCCATGCAAGATAAGTGGCTCAGGAAGAAGTACATGGGGATGTTGAGGTGGGGGTCAGTGTTGATCAGCAGGATCATCGTCACGTTCCCCAGCACCATGAAAACATAGAGGGATAAGAAGACTGTGAAGATGGTGGTTTGTAGCTCTGGGGCATCAGAGAAACCCAAGAGGATGAAGCTGTTTAGAACCGTGAGGTTTCCTGTATCTGTCATTTCAACAAGTTGATGGATTTGGATTGAAATGAAAGGAATCACTGAAATACATCCCTTAGAGATAAATAATGTGGAAGTTTAGTTAGAGTTTAATCCACAAAGTAAATGCAATGGAAAATGGTGTATTTGTAATGGTGTATTTCTGTGTGTAGCCCAAGATCTGAAGTCAAAGAGGTGAATGAGCTCATTACACAACCTGAAATTAAAAGAGAATAATTCTACGATGATTGATATACACTGCACTAATGAAACACTGGGAAACATCATGTCTATCCAAATGTAATGCAATAAAATCAAATTAGTACGTCCACAAATGTGGAAAACAGAAAACATTTTGTCTTTTCTGATTTCTGGGAATTTTAAGGACCTTTTTTTCTCTCTTTTTCTGTATTTTTCAGAGTGGATCAGTGCTCTTCTCTAGATTCATTACTTGTGCTGCATCCTTTTCATCACAACACAAAGCCATGTACTTGAAATTTGCTTTAAGTTCTAAGTTTATCTGCTTTTGAGGGACTCCCACCCTGCATAATGTTAAGGGAAAGCAGTGGTCTTAGCTCTAGCAGAGCTTTCCTGTGATTGCAGTGAGCTGCCTATGACCAACTCAAATATGCACCTAAGGGTGTAAAATACAAAATATATAAACCAAAATTTTAAGGCTTTAGCTTGGATATTCTCCACAATTCAATTTCTCTGCAGATGAATTACTTGATGGAATATCAATCTATGAATGGCTACATCAGTGCTAAAATACCCCTAAATCTGTTGTAGATGGGGTCAGGAACGTGGGTTTTTGAAGCAAAGCTACCCTGTACTAGTGCACGTTTATTCACACCACATAATAACATAGAATGCTTTGGGTTGAAGGGACCTTAAAACTCATCCAGTCCCAGCCTCCTGCCAAGAACCCCCACCCTGCATAAAGTTAAGGGAATACAGTGGTCTTAGCTCTAGCAGAGCTTTGCTGGGATTGCAGTGAGCTTCCTATGACCAACCCAAATATCCATCTAAGAGTGTAAAATACAAAATATACCATATATAAATCAAATTTTTAAGGCTTTAGCTTGGATATTCTCATGCTAAAATATCGCTAAATCAGTTGTAGATGGGGTCAGGAAGGTTGGTGTTTTTGAAGCAAACCTACCCCATACTAGGGCACTTTTATTCTCATCATCGGATATAAGACAATGTTTTGGGTTGAAGGGAGGTTAAAGCTCACCCAGCTCCAAGCCCTGCCATGGGCAGGGATGCCTTCCACTGGAGCAACTTGCTCCAAGCCGCTGTGTCCAACCTGGCCATGAACACTGACAAGGATGGGGCAGCCACAGCTTCTCTGGGCACCCTGTGCCAGTGCCTCAGCACCCTCACAGGGAAGAACTTCCTTAACTCAAACCTGAATTTCTCTGTTTTAGTTTAAACCCATCACCCCTTGCCCTATCAATACAGTCCCTGAAGAAGAGTGAAATTCAACATGCCATCAAAGCATGGGAGAGGTAGCATGACCAGGGTCAAACTGGACCCACCACCCATCAAACCCTTTTGTACCTGCTTGGTTAAAGGGGAAGGTGGTGGTGGATGCAGTGCCTGCAGCTCCTCCTGGAGACCATGCGATGGGTTGAAGGAGAGATGCCTGCGAGCAGGATGCTCCAGGCTGGCTGGTGGAGGGGTTTTATCTCACAGGAGGCATTACCTCAGAGGCTTGTGTTGTGCAAACTGTTCTCCCAAAGGACCCTCCTCCATCGGATAATTAGTTTGACTTGATCAGCAAAACAACCTCTCAATTCCTCTCTCCCCAAACTCCTTCTGGCTGAATCAACACCTTCAAGACCAGTTCTCCTGTAGAGACCTACCCAGGAAGACAGGCCCAGGACAGTTTGCTTTGTATTTCCCCATCTATCACATACCTCTTCCTTTCAGTGTTTCCCTGAGGAAGCCCTTTACATCCACAGGGATCATCTAATATTGCATTGAAGGGAGCTGCAAACAAGCACAACAAAGTATCATCTGTGTGGATGGTTTGTGCTGGTCATGGGGAGTCCTTTCCATCACATACATTTATTTCCATACAGTTGACTAGTGAATGTACACCACTTTGGTCAAAAGCATTGGCTCAAAATGTGGCTGCTTTGAGGATATATCAGGATGAAGTCAGATTTCCCAGTCTTCATCTGAAGAATTCTGAGTGTTGGTGTGTCCCGAATATTTCTCCTAGATGAAGAGACATGATAAAACCCTTAGTAGAAATATTAAATGATAACCTTGTCCCAGACATTTAGAAAAGACAAAGGATGGGGCAGATAGAAGAGAAAACCAAGGTATGAAAATGTGGGGAAGCAAGAAAGAGTAGAATGTAGATGGCTTTAGATGTTTTCAATGTCAACCTGTTTTTCTGCTTGAAGGCACCAGACTGACAGTCCAGGAGATGCACTGGAGGAGGGTAGAAAATTATTTCTGAGTGGATTTGAATGTCTTTCTTCCCCATTGGGTACTGGGCTAAAACCAAGGCTTGTGAAGTGGGAAAATCAGTATAACAGAGGGAGAAATAACCCTCAATCAAATTCTGGAAAGAAGAGAAATATATAATTCAAAGATTATTGAAAAGAACTACATGAAGGCAAAAAGAGGCACTGAGAATACCTGGGTGCGATTGTGCAGGGTGAATAATGCAGCTTGAAGTCCCAGATGCAGACAGCTGGGTATTGTACTTGCTCCATCGGGCTCATGAGGATACCCATGCCAGCAGCACCTTGGGTGTTCAGGGGAGAGGAAGACCCCAAATCCTTCCTCTTTACCAGCATTCTTGCTCTTTACACCCCTACTTAAATTCACAGCAGAGCAGAGGCTCAGATATGACTTGTCCCCATTTAACACAAGGGCTTTGTTGACCAAACAGACTGTTGCAGCTTTATTTCTTAGAATTGTAGCATGGTTTGTGTTGGAAGGGACCTTAAAGCTCATCCAGCTCCAACCCATGCCACAGGCAGGGACACCCTCCACTAGAGCAGCTTGCTCCAAGACCCTGTGTCCAGCTTGGCCTTGAACACTGCCAGGGATGGGGCAGCCACAGCTTTTCTGGGCACCCTGTGCCAGCACCTCAGCACCCTCACAGGGAAGAGCTTCTGCCTAAGAGCTCACCTCAATATCCCCTCTGTCATTTCACGTGACCAAACCTTGTGGTCTGGAGTTGAAATACCTGGAAATATCAGTTAATAATTCCTTAAAACCAGAAATAACACCAGAAATCATTTGCTAATATAAGACATGAGCTCAGGTACCAGTTGGTTTGATGCCAGCAGGGCAAAGCCACCACCTTCTCCCTTTTGCTCTCTGAAGCCTGAAGTAAAGTTTATTGTTATGTTTAATAACATTTAAATAGTAAAATATATTAACTTCAAGTACTATTTAAGTAACAATCACTTTGGACAACAACTTTCTTTCCAATACACAGTCACTGTCAGGTCTCAGGCTGCAGCCAGAGAAAGTCCTGTCCATGCCAGCACAGAATGTAGCCTTGGTTTAAGGAGAAGCGTGTTTTCCAGGTGTCATGCTTCCAAGTATGTTTAGTCCCTGCTTTGTGAAGGTGCTATATCCACCCTTCCTTGAAGGTGCTATATCCAACCATCCTCTTCAAGGTGCAATATCGAACCATCCTTGAAGGTGCAATATCCAGCCTGCTGCTTCTCACCAGGGCAGGGTAGCCCTCTCCTTTCAGCTGACAAGGAACCATGAACGGACAAAGAGGAGAAGACTCTACTTTTTGCTTTCCTCATGGCATATTTCATATCCACATTTCTTAGGCTGTAAATGAGCGGGTTCAGCATGGGGACAGCCACAGAGTACAGCATGGAGATCACCTCATCATGCTTTGAGGACTGCCTGGAGCTGGGGCACAGGTACATGAAGAGGGAGGTGCCGTAGTACAAAGCAATGGAGATGAAGTGAGAGGCACAGGTGGAGAAAGATTTTTGTCGACCAGCCACAGACTGCATCTGCATGACAGTGAAAAGGACCGACAAGTAGGAGATGAGGATGAAGACCGTGGTGCTCAGTACCTTGGACCCCACCACGGCAGCAACCATCACCTCGATGGCAGGGGTGTCAGAGCAGGAGAGGGCTAGCAGTGGTGGTCCATCACAGAAGAAGTGATTGATCGTCTTGGACCGACAGAACAGGAGACAAAATAAGGAAACCGTGTGTATGGTAGAGCTGATCACGCCAGCTAAGTAGGCACCAGCCAACAACCCAATGCAAAGCCTTTGAAACATGACCATGGAGTAGCAGAAGGGGGTTACAAATGGCCATGTAGCGATTGTAAGCCACAGCAGCCAGCACATAGCACTTGGTTGTGGCACAGGTTGCAAAGCAGAAGAGCTGAGTGGCACATCTAATGAAGGAAATCACCTTCTTCTCCACTAGAACATTGAGCAAGGCTTGAGAGATGATGGTAGAGGACTAGCAGACATCCAGGAGAGGCAAGTGGCTTAGGAAGAAGTACATGGGGGTTTGTAGGCAGGAATGCATTCTGATTAATGCAATTAATTGCAGGTTTCCTATGAAGGTAACACATAGATGGCAAGGAATAAGACAAAGCACATCACCCACAGGACTTCCCTGTTTGTGAAGCACAGCAGAATAAACTCAGAGGGGGACGTATAATTATCTTCAACCATAGTGAACCTATAAGCAGTTTGCCTGATTTATGTCTTTAAATTGAAAATTCTGAATAGGCCCAAATCCCTCAATAATGTTAAGAATGTCAGGTTTTGTTTATCTATCAGTTACACCACTTACATACATACAAGTCAATATAAGGTAAATTCTCTTTGAGAGAGGAAAACACCAAGTTCCTAAGGCTAAACACCACAATCATCAGGAACACACTTGGAAGCAAGTAGATATTTTAAGGCAAGGAGGGAGGGCAACACCAGAACGAATAAACTGCAGGGTTCCTCATAGCTCCTCTCAAGCCGTTGACACATGGAAGTCCTTGAATTCCCCAGTAACTGCTGGGAAAAGGGAATTAGTTCTCATCTTTTGGGTGCTGCCAGTCCAGGGTGAGTACATGAGGAATAAATAGCTGTTCTCTGTGACCCAGGAGGAGCTCTTTGAGAGCAAATGTGGCTTTCCTTAGGGTAGGATGGTGCAGAGCCAGGATTTCTCGCCTCACTTTGTTTTAGACACAATGCCTAACTTGGAGACAAATGAGAAATTAAGGGTTGAGCAAAGAAAAATTCTCCCAGGGAGAAATCAGCAGCTCCTAATATCACAGCTTACAACAGGTAGAATAAATCCTCATTGATTTATCTTGCCTAACATTAATCATCACCTGACAGAGTTACACCAGAGAGCAAAGCAGGAGTGTGCGTGGCTGGTATCTGACAAGCAGAGCCATGCTTAAGTCATCATTATTCGATGGCCCTTTGCCATTTGAAAATCAAACTGTTTGGGTCTGGGGCTCAATCCTCCCCCTGAGGCAGCATCCACTTGCCCAGACACACACATCTCCTGCCAGGGGACAATTGACCTGAAGCTCACAATTAACAAAGGCTCACCCTCGCTTTTTCTTGCTTGACAAACCAAGTGCTTGGTCTGAAGTGATCCAAGGTGCAGATATGAAACCTGGAATGTTTCTAAGGCTGCAGCTTGTGCTATACATGACAGCTTCACCCCAGCAATCACATCTCCCTGCAGCTTGAGCACACTCACTGGAATGGAGATAATTTAAACTGAAAACCCATAACTTACCGTCTTTGTTTAGATATTATCCATGCAGGTTGTGGGTCCACACTCTGCTGAAGAGTTAACTGAATATTTATCCCTGTATTCCTGGGGAAAGGACCTCCATTTGTGGCTTTCCTACTCCAATTTGGTAAGATCTTGCTTTTTGGTCAAGCTTTAACAAGCTGCCCTAGGACTCACCAAGAAGACTGTTGCTAGTATTATCCAAGATGCAACTCTTGACATTATGGATAGGAGAACATCCAGATGCTGTTATGATCCTACAGCCAAGCAAAACCTTGCAGCATAACCTCCTGGTTAGGTAGCAGTTAGCTTGCTCTCATGGAACCATAGAATCCCAGAGTTATTTGTGTTGGAAGAGACCTTCAAGCTCATCCAGCTCCAACCCTTCCCGTGGCAGGGACACCTTCCACTGAAGCAGCTTGCTCCAAGCCCCATTGAACCTGACCTTGAACACTGCCAGGAATTGGGCAGCCACAGCTTCTCTGGGCACCCTGTGCCAGCGCCTCAGCACCCTCACAGGGAAGAGCTTCTGCCGAAGAGCTCATCTCAATTTCCAGTCTGGCGGTCCAAAGCCATCATAGTGGATGTTATCCTCAAGATCTCAGTACAGGCACAAGGGGAAGGTGCCAGATATATAAAGTTATAACACACTGCTTGGTTACCTGCTCTTTCGAGAGTCTTACAGCACAAACTGTCTAATGAGTGAAGAAAAGGATCGTTTAAAATATGAAGCAAAAAAGCCCCATGCTCACAGCACCAGCATCCCTCTGATTCCTCAAGGGGATGGTTTCTGCTGCCCTGAAATAAAGCAGAGGAGGTAAGGTTTGCTACAAGGCCTGTGGATCCTGTGGATGCCACAGGACAAAGCAGGGTTTTCATATCAGGGATTTCTTCCTCTTTGCTCTCAGATCCACTTGAAATGGGTTTTAATACTCCCAGCTTCTCCAGGCTCCAGCTAGAAGGGTAATGCTGCTCTGTCTTCTCCCATGCAGCATCTACCCGTCCTTCCAGAGCCTTGTCCTTTGTGGTATTCACAGAGCCAGGGGTAAAACAAGTCAGGGGATTACACATTAACCGCCAGGGAGCTGTCAGACCAGGCAAGGGACAGCCCAAAGGGCTCCCAAGAGCCAGGTCAGGATACACCCAACAGGTTTTAAAATTAATGGCACCAGAAGGTCTTATTTGAAAAATATCAGCCCCTTTAAGAGTTTTATCCAGCCTTCAAAAATCCCCAGAGGTGGTTTAGTACATAGCAGTATGTAGTGTGTCATATCCGTATTCAAAAACAAGATTACCTCTTGAAAAGCACTCTTGGAAGTGTTCAACGCTCTGTGTAGGTGAAATCCAGCTCTCCTTTATCTCAGTTCATGCTGTTACTTAGAAGGAAAAATAAAAGCACAACTTCTTTTTCATTTTGATGCAAATGCCTTTACTTTTCAATCAGAAATGCTTCCATTACTGTCCCAGCTTGAAGTCCCAGATGCAGACAGCTGGGTACTGCATTTGCTCCAAAGCTTCATCAAGGGACCCAGGCCAGCAGCACCTTGGGTGTTCAGGGGAGAGGAAGACCCCAAATCCTCCCTCCTAACAGCACTCAGGCTCTTTGCACCCCTACTTAAATTCCCAGCAGAGCAGAGGCTCAGATATGACTCGTCCCCATTTAGCACAAAGGCTTTGTTGACCAGCAGACTGTCAGAGCTTTATTTCTTAGAATTGCAGCTTGGTTTGTGTTGAAAGGGACCTTAAAGCTCATCCAGCTCCAACCCCTGCCACAAGCAGGGACACCTTCCACTAGAGCAGCTTGCTCCAAGCCCCTGTGTCCAACCTGGCCTTGAACATTTCCAGGGATGGGGCAGCCACCGCTTCTCTGGGCACCCTGTGCCAGCACCTCAGCACCCTCACAGGGAAGAGGTTCTGCCTAAGAACTCATCTCAGTCTCCCCTCGGGCAGGTTCAAGCCATTCTCCTTGGCCTGTCCCTACAGGCCCTTGGCCAAAGCCCCTCCTGCAGGTTTCTTGTAGCCTCCTTCGGACACTGGGAGCTGCTCTGAGGTCTCCACGCAGCTTCTCTTCTCCAGGATTAACAGCCCCAATGTTCCCAGCCTGGCTCCATACGGGAGGAGCTCCAGCCCCTGCCCATCCTCATTGCCTCCTCTGGACTTGCTCTAGCAGCTCCATGTCCTCCTTGTGCTGGGGACACTACAGCTGTATCAAACCCTTTGGTTCTACCCTCAGTTCATCACCGAGAACATGCTTATGAAGTAGGTAATGGAGACAATGGTCACTGCCTTACCTCAAGGCTGAGCCTCCTGTTTGTGGGCACTACTTTCATTTAGCACAATTTAAACACAAAACACACGGTGCTGTCTCAGTCCTGCTATTGAAGAGCTGATACTTATTTGGATGAATTACTGAAGGCTCAGGCCTCGCTTAAAACCACCTGAAACTGTTTGAAGAGAACCATTCCTTGTGCTGGTTCTCCACAACCTGCACTTGCTTTGTGATCTCCTTATCTGTAATGGGATCATAGAATAGTTTGGGTTGGAAGGGACCTTCAAAGGTCATCTAGTCCAACCCTCCTTCAATGAGCTGGGACAACTTCAACTACACCAGGTTATCCAGAATTGCGTCCAGCCTGGCCTTCAGTGTCTCCAGGGGTGGCACATCCACCACCTCTCTGGGCAACCTTTGCCAGTACTTTACCACCCTCCTTCTTAAGAATTTTTTCCTCTTACCCAGCCCGAATTGCCCCTCCTTTAGGTTAAACCATTACTCCTCATCACAACAGGTCCTGCTAAGAAGTCTCTCCCCATCTTCCTTATAGGCCCCTTTTAAGAACTGAAAGGCTGCAGTAAGGTCTCCCCTGTCTTCTCCAGGCTGAACAACCCCAGCTGTGTCTGCCATTCCTCATAGCAGAGGTGCTCCATCCCTCTAATAATTTTTATGGCCCTCCGCTGGACCCTCTCCAACAGGTCTATGTCTTAACTCACAACCAGTAGGCAGTACTCTACTAGACTTACAGTACAATGCTATTTTCAAAGATATTTAGAGAAGTATTGTGAGCCAGTAGCCTTCATCAACAAATCTGCAGACTTGTTTATATATATATACATATATATATATATATGGAAAAGACCTGCTGACATGGAACACTGCTCCTCTCCCATCTAACCGTTACATGGATCCTTCCTCAAAAACAGAAAAGGTACAGTGTCACTCACCTCAACTCACCAGTAAAAACATGGGTTTTTTTTAATAAAAAAATGATCAGTAGTGAGCAATAATGACCAATAATGGCCAGTAATGCTTAATTCCATAATCACATATTCCACATATTCCTTCCTTACCTCCACAGTACTGAAGGGCTCCAAACGTGCTTTCAAACCCTGCATAGATGTGGCAGCAGTTTTTGCTCCCACAGCCTTCTCAGAGCCCCCTTCACCTCCTTGTTCCTCAAGCTGTAGATGAGGGGGTTGAGAGTTGGGGTGAGGATGCAGTAACACAGCGACACCAGCTTTGCCTGATCCCATGAGGATGCCTCATGAGGCTGGATGTAGGTGAGGATCCCGGGTGCGTAGAAGATGGTGATGGCAGCCAAGTGGGAGGTGCAGGTAGAGAAGACCTTCAGCCTCCTTGTGGCCAAAGGGATCTGCAGGACGGTGTGAAGAATGTAGGTGTAGGACACCAGGATCATCAGGAGAGAGACCATGGAGTTAAAAGTAGCACTGGACACCAGCACAAACTTGTTTCTGTGGGTGTCCGAGCAGGAGAGCTGCAGGAGGGTGGGCAGCTCACAGAAGAAGTGTTTGATGCTCCTGGCCTGACAGAAGGACAACCTCCCTGCCAGCGTGATGTGCACCAGGGAGGTGAGGAACCCGATGGTGTACACCAGCACCATCACGCCATAGCAACGCGCCCTGGTCATGGTAGTGGTGTAGAGCAGGGGCTTGCACACAGCCGTGTATCGGTCGTAAGCCATTACCCCATAGAGGAAGCACTCACAGGCAGCCAGAGCCACGAAAATATACATCTGGGCAAAGCAACCCCAAAAGGAGATGTGGCTTCTCCCCAGCAGGAAGGTCTCCAGAGCTTTTGGAATGATAGCAGAGGAAAGGCAAAAATCTATGCAAGATAAGTGGGTCAGGAAGAAGTACATGGGGATGTGGAGGTGGGGGTCAGTGTTGATCAGCAGGATCATCGTCACGTTCCCCAGCACCATGAAAACATAGAGGGATAAGAAGACTGTGAAGATGGTGGTTTGTAGCGCTGGGGCATCAGAGAAACCCAAGAGGATGAAGCTGGAGAGAACCGTGAGGTTTCCTGTATCCGTCATTTCAACAAGTTGATGGATTTGGATTGAAATGAAAGGAATCAGTGAAATACACCCCTATGAGAGAAATAATGTGAAAGTTTAGTTGGAGTTTAATCCATAAAGTAAATGCAATGGAAAATGGTGTATTTGTAATGGTGTATTTCTGTCTGTAGCTCAAGGTCTGGAGTCAAAGAAGTGAAGGAGCTCATTACACAACCTGAAATTAAAAGAGAATAATTCTACCATGATTGATATACACTGCACAACTGATACACTGAGAATCATCATGTCCATCAAAGTATAATACAATAAAATCAAATAAATACATCACAAAATGTGGAAAACAGAAAAGATGTTGTATTTTCTTCACTGATTTCTGGGAATTTTAAGGTTTTTTTTTCTCTTTTTTTGTATTTTCTTTATTTCTGGGAATTTTAAGGAATTCTTTTCTCTCTCTTTTGTATATTTCCAACTGGATGAGTGCTCTTCCATAGCTTCATTAGTTGGGGTGGATCCTTTTCATCACAACACAAAGACAAGTACTTGAAATTTTCTTTCATTTAAGTTCTAAGCTTATTTGCTTCTGAAGAACCCCCACCCTGCATAAGGTTAAGGGAAAGCAGTGGTCTTGGTTCCAGCAGAGCTTTTGCTTTGATTGTATTGAGCGTGCTATGACCAACCCAAATATCCACCTGGAGGTGTTAAATATATGATATATAAACCAAAATGTTAAGGCTTTAGCTTGGATATTATCATCGCTGCCATTCAATACCTCTGCATATGAATTACCTGATGGAATATCCATCTATGAATGGCTACATAGCTACTAAAATAACCCTAAATCACTTGTGCATAGGGTCAGGAATGGGGGCGGGGGGGAGGGGGGGTTGGGTTTGAAGCAAAGCTACCATGTACTAGGGCACTTTTATTCACACCATGGGCTATCATAGAGCTCTTTGGGTTGAAGGGAAATTAAAGCTCACCCAGCCCCAACCCACTGCCATGGGAAGGGACCCCTTCCACTAGAGCAGCTTGCCCCAAGCCCCCAAGCCCCTTTATCCAACATGGCCATGAACACTGCCAGGGATGGGGCAGCCACAGTTTCTCTGGGCACCCTGTGCCAGTGCCTCAGCACCCTCACAAAGAAGAACATCTTCCTAATCTCCAACCTGAATTTCCCTGTTTCAGTTTAAACCCATCACCCCTTGCCCTATCAGTACAGTCCCTGAAGAAGAGTGAAATTCAACATGCCATCAAGCATATGAGAGGCAGCATGCCCAGAGTCAAACTGAACCCACCACCCATCAAACCCTTTTGTACCTGCTTGGTTAAAGAGGAAGGTGGTGGTGGATGCAGTGCCTGCAGCTCCTCCTGGAGACCATGCGATGGGTTGAAGGAGAGATGCTTGGGAGCAGGATGCTCCAGGCTGGCTGGTGGAGGGGTTTTATCTCACAGGAGGCATTACCTCAGAGGCTTGTGTTGTGCAAACTGTTCTCCCAGAGGACCCTCCTCCCTCAGATAATTAGTTTGACTTGATCAGCAAAACAACCTCTCAAGTCCTCTCTCCCCAAACTCTTCCTGGCTGCATCAACACCTCCAAGACCAGTTCTCCTGCAGAGACCTACCCCTGAAGACAGGCCCAGGACAGTTTGCTCTGTCTTTCCCCATCTATCACATACCTCTTCCATTCTGTGTTTCCTGAGGAAGTCCTTTACATCCACAGAGATCATCTAATATTGAATTGAATGGAGCTGCAAACAAGCACAACAAAGTATCCTCTGTGTGGATGGTTTGCACTGGTCATGGGGAGTCCTTTCTATCAAATGCATTTATTTCCATACACTTGACTAGTGATTGTACAATAGTTTGGTCAAAAGCATTGTTCTACATTGCTGATTTGTGGATATATCAGGATGAAGTCAGATTTCCCAGTCTTCATCTGAAGAATCCTGAGTGCTGGTGTGTCCTGAATGCTTCTCCTAGATGAAGAGACATTATAAAACCCTTAGGGGAAATATTAACTGATAACCTTGTCCCAGACATTTAGAAAAGACAAAGGATGGAGCAATCAGGCGAGAAAACCAAGCTATGAAAGTGTGGGAAAGGAAGAAGGAGAAGTACACAGGTGGCTTTAAATGTTTTCAATGTCAACCTGTTTTTCTGCTGGAAGGCACCAGACTGACAGTCCAGGAGATGCACTGGAGGAGGGTAGAAAAGGATTTCTGTGTGGTTTTGAATGTCTTTCTTCCCCATTGAGTACTGGGCTAAAACCAAGGCTTGTGAAGTGGGAATATCAATATAACAGAGGGAGAAATAACTCTCAATCAAATTTAGAAAAGAAGAAAAATACATAATTTTAAGATTATTGAAAAGAACAACATGAAGGCAAAAAGAGGCACTAAGAATACATGCCTTCTACAAGAATAATCAATGGCTTTATGTCCAGCTGGTCTCTCCTTCATCATCACCAAGTGTTTAAATAGGAACATGAACAGTTAATGGCTTGAAAACACAAGTCTGTGGTTACAACCCTATCGCTCTGCTCATTGTGGCTTCACATTGGAGCTGCTGCTCTCAAAACCGAAAGCTTTTTGCTCCTTGTTGTGTATGTTTAATGAAACCAGTGGTTTGCTGTGGCTAAGAGCTGCCATTGCCTTCAATGGTGTTATCATCTGATCATGAGAGCAGAAGAAACACCAAGTGAGGTTCTAGGAAGCAGAAGCAGCAGCCAGCATTGCAATACGTCTTCCTGCTGGGTCATGATGAGAAATGGTCATCTTGCTTGAAAAGCGGCTGATGGAAAGAGGGAGTGGTAGGGGAAGGAGGATGAATGCTCATTTCTCAACAGGCAACATGTTGATTTGAAGGTCATCTCATCTTTTTAAGGCCTCCATATTTCAGGTTAACATGAACAGCAGTCATCTCGTGTACATCTATATATACATACATGTTCTTTAAATAGAAGGAGGAACAGAGGAAGGAATATATGCAAGAATAATTCAGATGAGAAGGGGTTGGTTTTTCCCTTGAAGCTACAAGTACATGGAATTGCATTCAGGGATTCTGGTCTCACTTTAATTGACTCAAACATCACTACAGAGTCAGAAAATCATTCCAATTTGATTTCTTATCTATTTAATGCAACACTAATTCTTGTGGCAGATTAAGGCATGACATTATTGTATTTACTTGTCCTTAAATAAGAACAACTCCCTGTCGTGGTTTAAACCCAGTCAGGTAACTTGTTCACTCACTCCCAGTGAGTGGTGCCGAGCTGACAACAATCAAGGTCCGTGTCCGTCTCCCCCCCCCCCCTGCACCGGGGCTCTCCCCTTCCCCGCTCCCGGAGGAACGGGGAGGAGGATCGAGAGAGTGCAACTCCTACGGGTTGAGACAAGAGCAGTCCAGCAACAAATCACCACCGCTACTATCAGCTAAAACAATGATAAGGGAAAATAACAAGGGAAGAGAATATGATACCACCGGCCAAGAAAGCGAGTTCTACCCGGAAGCCCCTGTCCTTCCGGGTAACTCCCAGTTACCCCCCCCACCCCGGGCATGACGTGCTGTGGTATGGAATGCCTCCCCGGCTAGCCCAGGTCATGCACCCCGTCTCTGCTTCCTCACAGCTTCCCCTCCTCCCTGGCAGAGCATGAGCCTCACAAAGTCCTTGGTCAGGGTAAACATCACTTAGCAACAACCGAAAACATCGGCTTCACCAACACTGTTCTCAAGCTAGAAGTCAAAACACAGCACTGCACCAGTTAACACAAAGGAAAAACATGACTGCTACTGCTGAACCCAGGACATTATCCACCCCTTATTCCATATCATTCACGTCGTGCTCAGATCCCACATTTTCAATACACCATCGCTCTCCCACATATATACATCCATATACATACAGGCCAAGAGGAAAAATTCATTTTCTTAGTGCATGGACCAATCCCTATAATGCTGCCGAGTCCATTCGGCCCATGATGTTCAAAGTTCATTCTCTGTTGGGATGATGGCTGGAGGGAAGTCAGGGCCAGTCGCTGGTGACCTGGAGACATCTAGTTGATGGGCTATAAAAGTATTACACAGCAGGCAACAGCATACAATTGAGTTCACTGGCTGTTTTCCCCTAAAATCAAATCCCCTTGAGGTATACATCGGACTTCCCCATCTTCCCGCATTACCCACCAAGTATATCCAGGTCCCTGAGCAAAAGCAATCCCACGAGTGGGTTTGCCTTTACCTGAAGCAGGAATTACCCACACTGTCTTCCCCAGCAAATTCTTCATATGCACCACGGGAACTTTGTCCCCCTGTACAATATGTAAAAGTTCTGACTGGGCTGGGCCAGACCTGTTGGCAGATCCTCTGGTGTTGACCAACCAGGTGGCCTTTGGTAAATGTGTATCCCAATGCTTGAAAGTTCCCCCGCCCATTGCTCTCAGTGTAGTTTTTAACAGCCCATTGTACCGTTCGATTTTCCCAGAGGCTGGTGCATGGTAGGGGATGTGATATACCCACTCAATGCCATGCTCTTTGGCCCAAATATCTATAAGGTTATTTCGGAAATGAGTCCCATTGTCTGACTCAATTCTCTCTGGGGTGCCGTGTCGCCACAAAATATGTTTCTCAAGGCCCAGGATAGTGTTCCGGGCAGTGGCATGGGGCACAGCGTATGTTTCCAGCCACCCGGTGGTTGCTTCCACCATGGTAAGCACATGGCGCTTGCCTTGGCGGGTTGGTGGCAGTGTGATATAGTCAATCTGCCAGGCCTCCCCATATTTATACTTCAACCATCGTCCTCCATACCAAAGAGGCTTCAACCGCTTGGCTTGTTTAATTGCAGCACATGTTTCACACTCATGAATAACCTGGGCAATAGTGTCCATTGTTAAGTCCACCCCTCGATCACGGGCCCACCTGTATGTTGCATCTCTGCCCTGATGGCCTGAAGTGTCATGGGCCCACCGGGCCAAAAATAATTCACCTTTATGTTGCCAATCTAAGTCCATCTGAGCCACTTCAATCTTAGCTGCTTTATCCACTTGTTGGTTGTTCTGGTGTTCCTCAGTGGCCCGACTCTTGGGTACATGGGCATCTACATGACGTACCTTCACCACCAGGTTCTGCACCCTGGCAGCAATATCTTTCCACAGTGCAGCAGCCCAGATGGGTTTACCTCTGCGTTGCCAGTTGCTCTGCTTCCATTGCTTCAACCACCCCCACAGGGCATTTGCCACCATCCATGAGTCAGTATAGAGATAAAGTACTGGCCACTTTTCTCGTTCAGCAATGTCCAGGGCCAGCTGGATGGCTTTCACCTCGGCAAACTGACTCGATTCACCCTCTCCGTCAGCAGTTTCTGCAACTTGTCGTCCAGGACTCCATACAGCTGCCTTCCATCTCCGATGCTTGCCCACAATACGGCAAGAGCCATCAGTAAACAAGGCATACTGCTTTTCACTTTCTGACAGTTTATTATATGGTGGGGCCTCTTCAGCGCGCACCACCTCCTCCTCTGGTGACATTCCAAAATCTTTGCCCTCTGGCCAGTCCATGATGACTTCTAGAATGCCTGGACGACTGAGATTTCCTATTCGAGTTCGTTGTGTAATTAGTGCAGCCCATTTACTCCATGTAGCATCGGTTGCATGATGTGTAGAGGAGACCCTGCCTTTGAACATCCAGCCCAGCACGGGCAACCAGGGTGCCAGAAGGAGCTGTGCTTCAGTGCCAATCACTTCCGAAGCAGCTCGAACCCCTTCATAGGCTGCCAGTATCTCTTTCTCAGTTGGGGTATAGCTGGCCTCAGATCCTTTCTATCCCCGACTCCAAAAGCCGAGGGGTCGACCTCGAGTCTCCCCTGGAGCTTTCTGCCAGAGGCTCCAGGTAGGACCATTCTCCCCAGCTGCAGTGTACAGCACATTTTTTACATCTGGTCTGGTCCGGACTGGTCCAAGGGCTACTGCGTGAACTATCTCGAGTTTAATTTGCTCAAAGGCTTGTTGCTGCTCAGGGCCCCATTTAAAATCATTTTTCTTCCGGGTCACATGATAGAGAGGGCTTACAATCAAACTGTAATTCGGGATGTGCATTCTCCAGAACCCCACTGCACCCAAGAAAGCTTGCGTTTCTTTCTTATTAGTTGGTGGAGACATTGCTGTTATCTTGTTGATCACATCTGTGGGGATCTGTCTACGTCCATCTTGCCATTTTATTCCCAAAAATTGAATCTCCTGTGCAGGTCCCTTGATCTTACTCCGTTTTATGGCAAAACCGGCTTTCAGCAGGATTTGGATTATTTTCCTCCCTTTCTCAAAGACTTCTTCCGCTGTATCGCCCCACACAATAATGTCATCAATGTATTGCAGGTGTTCTGGAGCTTGCCCCTGTTCCAGTGCAGTCTGGATCAGTCCGTGGCAAATGGTAGGGCTGTGTTTCCACCCCTGGGGCAGTCGGTTCCAAGTGAACTGGACACCCCTCCAAGTAAAAGCAAACTGTGGCCTGCACTCTGCTGCCAAAGGAATGGAGAAAAATGCATTGGCAATATCAATCGTGGCATACTACTTGGCTGCCTTTGACTCTAGTTCATACTGAAGTTCTAGCATGTCCGGTGCGGCAGCACTCAATGGTGGTGTGACTTCATTCAGGCCACGATAGTCTACTGTTAGTCTCCATTCTCCATTAGACTTTTGCAGTGGCCATATGGGGCTATTGAAGGGTGAGCGGGTCCTGCTGATCACCCCCTGACTCTCCAGTCTACGGATCAGCTGGTGGATGGGAATCAGGGAGTCTCAGTTGGTGCGATATTGCCGCCGGTGCACTGTTGTGGTCGCAATTGGCACTTGTTGTTCTTCAACTTTCAGCAACCCCACAGCAGAGGGATCTTCTGATAGACCAGGCAAGGTGGACAGCTGCTCAATTTCCTCAGTCTCCAAAGCAGCAATACCAAAAGCCCACCGGTACCCTTTTGGGTCTTTGAAGTACCCTCTCTTGAGGTAGTCTATGCCGAGGATGCATGGAGCCTCTGGACCAGTCACAATAGGGTGCTTTTGCCACTCCCTCCCAGTCAGGCTGATTTCAGCCTCCAGCACAGTCAACTCTTGGGATCCTCCTGTTACTCCAGAAATATAGATGGGTTCCACCCCTTGACAGCTTGATGGCATCAGGGTACACTGTGCACCGGTATCTACTAGAGCCTTATACTTGTGTGGGACTGATGTGCCAGGCCACCTGATCCACACAGTCCAGTAAATCCGATTGCCCCCTACCTCCACCTGGCTGGAGGCAGGGCCCCTCTAATGGTCGTCACAGCATTGGACACTTAAGTCGTGTTGAAAGGGATTATTCTTCATTATCACAGGAGCTGGAGTAAAATCAGCTCTTCCACTCCATCTGGGAAACTGCTCACCAGAGACTGAAGCCGTAGCTCTCATGGGACGATCAGTCTTGGCCCTTGCTCCCCTCTTCAGTTCACTCACCCGTTCCTCCAAAGCTGAAGTAGGTTTTCCATCCCACTTTGTCATGTCTTCTCCGTGATCCAGCAGGTAAAACCATAGGGTACCCCGTGGCGTATACCTTCTGTATCTCCTCTCTTGAACAATAGGACGCCTTTTGTTAATAGCTGAGACGTGTGTTGCTACACGTGAGGAGCTGGATAAATCAGATACATCGTCCCTCAATTTTTCGAGGTCCTGGGACAGTTTTTTCACAGCTGAGATGATGGAAGGGGTGAGATTGTCTTCGAACTCTCGGAGTTTATGAACCATTTCATCCACTGTTAGTGGTACTATGTCATTCCAGGTCACTGTTGCCAATGAATGGGCATATGACGACGGTGCATTCCGTGTAAGTTTTCGCCACATGGGTCGTGTACATTCAACTTCATCTGGATCTATAGGTGTATCCCCGTTATTCGGCTTGATGTGATAGATCATCTCTACGATGGCCGATTCCCTCAGAGACTGGATGCCTTTGTCTATAGTAGTCCACTTGGCCAAACGACTCGTAACATCGTCCTTGTACGGAAACCTTTCTTTCACAGCTGCCAAGAGCCTCCTCCAAAGGCTGAGGGACTTTTTCTCTCTTGCAATTGCTTTGTCAATTCCCCCTTCTCTAGCAAGTGATCCCAGCTGCTTGGCTTCTGTACCTTCTAGTTCGTGACCATCGGCCCCATTGTCCCAGCATCGGAGTAACCAGGTGATGATGTGCTCCCCTGGTTGACGGGTAAAATCTTTTCGCATATTCCGCAGCTCGGTTGAGGTCCGAGGTCGAGAAGTTACCTCTTCTTCTTCTTCTTCTTCTTCTTCTTCTTCGTCATGTGATGATGACTCCTGATCAGATTCTGGACCGGGTGGTGAATTCATTGGTTCTTCATCTCGCTTCACCCTTTTTGCCTCCTTTTTGCTTGTTCTCTTGCGTACAGGGGCAACTGATATTGGTACGAATTGGTCCTCTGGTTTGGCTGCAGTGATTATCACTGTGGTTTGAGTAGCGACTGTACTTGTTGCTGGGGGTGGTGTAGCTACCGTGCTTGGAGCTAGGGTAACCGCGCTGTCTGTTGCAGTTGAAGTTTGAGCAGCTGCTGTACTTGCCACTGGGGTAGCTGCGCAGTTCATTGCAGCCAAAGTTTGAGTAGCGACTGTCGCTTTGCCCTCAGATCCGCCGACATTCTTTTCCTTTTGAAGGTGCTGGATAGTGTTGAACAAGGCCCTGTAAGCATAGGCCAAGCCCCAGCACGTTGCCGTGATTTGTCCATCTCTGGTATGGCCAGAATGACCACACACCTCATTTAAGTGTTTTACTAATTCTTCTGGATTTTGCAGTTGTTCGGTAGTGAAATTCCAAAGTACTGGAGGGGCCCACTGACCTAGATACTTGCCCATACTATCCCACACACCCTGCCACTCATGGCTGTCCAGCCTCAGGGAAAATCTCTCGGTCCTCCTACATCGTCGTTTGACCCCAGACAAGACCCAAACCTGAATCTGCTTAACTCTTGAAATCAGTAGTGGGCAAAACACACTCTGTATGCGTGTTAGCATGGTGATTCCCATCACCATCAGCAAACAAGTCTCAACAGCATTAAAAGGCCATTCAAAAAATTCAAAACTCTCAAATGTAAATGGTCTGGGGGGACGACTAGGAGGGTAAAAGGATGTCTCCTTCACAGGTTGAGCACCTGAGGAGGAGAAAAAAATGTTTAATTGCTAAGCACCTCCATCATATACCTCCCAAAGTGTAAAGGTGGTGACCACACTGGGAACATAAGCCAGATCAGTTTCATAATCAATGATTCTATTGTATTACAAGTCATTACCATAAAGTACAATGGGATAAAAACCTTAGCCCAAGCCCCACACTTTAAAAACACTAATACAGCAAATACCGGATGGACATAAGATATGATAAACTGAAACTGTAAGATCAAGAGGAAAAACCTTGAGAGCCAATAAATCAGCATTGTGACGAGTGACTATCAACCCAGTCAGATCTGTTCTTCTCTCAACCCCTCGTGCCCCACGTTGGGCGCCAAAAAGAACTGTCGTGGTTTAAACCCAGTCAGGTAACTTGTTCACTCACTCCCAGTGAGTGGTGCCGAGCTGACAACAATCGAGGTCCGTGTCCCCCCCCCCACCGGGGTTCTCCCCCACTCCCGGAGGAACGGGGAGGAGGATCGAAAGAGTGCAACTCCCACGGGTTGAGACAAGAACAGTCCAGCAACCAATGTACACAAATCACCACCGCTACTATGAACTACAACAATGATAAGGGAAAATAACAAGGGAAGAGAATACGATACCACCGGCCAAGAAGACGAGTTCCACCCGGAAGCCCCGTGTCCTTCCGGGTAACTCCCAATCACCCCACCCCGGCCATGACGTGCTGTGGTATGGAATACCTCCCTGGCTAGCCCGAGTCAGGCGCCCCATCTCTGCTTCCTCCCGGCTTCCCCTCCTCCCTGGCAGAGCATGAGCCTCACAAAGTCCTTGGTCAGGGTAAACATCACTTAGCAACAACTGAAAACATTGACTTCACCAACACTGTTCTCAGGTTGGAAGTCAAAACACAGCACTGCACCAGCTAGCACAAAAGAAAAAAAAAAAAAAAACATGACTGCTACTGCTGAACCCAGGACACTATATGAAAGTGAGCAGTGAAAGCAACGATGGAGGCACCGATGTAAAGGTGATTGTGTCCTGAACAGGTCCAGCACCAGATTTCCCTCCTGGCTCTTCTACTGTGGGAGCAGAGGCCAAACGTTCGTGCTGTACTCACTGTGCTGCTGGGCAGCTGAGAGAGACCACCTAAGAATTTGGATTCACATGGACTTTTAGGTATGAAACCGAAAAGAGACTGCAATGATGGTGACACCGTTGCAAAGCTCCTTGTGTGCTGAAGAGGCCCAGCACTAGCTTTCCCTGCTGGACCTTCTGTTCTGGGAGCAGATGCCCCTGTTCATTCTGTGCTGACTGTGTTGCTGCGCAGCAGATAGCAGGCTCTGGACTGATTCCATTCAAATGCTTTTCCTGCATGAAAGTGAGCAGTGAAAGCAGATATGGAGGCACCAATCCAAAGGTGATTGTGTGCTGAACAGGCCCAGCACAAGCTTTCCCTCCTGGCTCTTCTGCTGTGGGAGCAGAGGCCAAACGTTCATGCTGTACTCACTGTGCTGCTGGGCAGCTGAGAGAGACCACCTGAGAATTTGGATTCAAATGGACTTTTAGGTATGAAACAGAGGAGAGACTGCAATGATGGTGACAGCGTTTCAAAGCTGACTGTGTGTTGAAGAGGCCCAGCACCAGCTTTCCCTGCTGGCCCTTCTGCTGTGGGAGCAGATGCCACTGTTCATTCTGTGCTGACAGTGTTGCTGCGCAGCAGAGAGCAGGCTCTGGACTGATTCCATTCAAATGCTTTTCCTGTGTGAAAGAGAGCAGTGAAAGCAACGATGGAGGATCCAATGTAAAGGTGATTGTGTGCTGAACAGGTCCAGCACCAGATTTCCCTCCTGGCTCTTCTACTGTGGCAGCAGAGGCAAAATGTTCGTGCTGTACTCACTGTGCTGCTGGGCAGCTGAGAGAGACCACCTGAGAATTTGGATTCAAATGGACTTTTAGGTATGAAACCGAGGAGAGACTGCAATGATGGTGACACCGTTGCAAAGCTGACTGTGTGTTGAAGAGGCCCAGCACTAGCTTTCCCTGCTGGTCCTTCTGTTCTGGGAGCAGATCCCCCTGTTAATTCTGTGCTGACTGTGCTGCTGCGCAGCAGAGAGCAGGCTCTGTACTGATTCCATTCAAATGCTTTTCCTGTATGAAAGTGAGCAGTGAAAGCAGCAATGGAGGCACCGATGTAAAGGTGACTGTGTGCTGAACAGGCCCAGCACCAGCTTTCCTTCCTGGCTCTTCTGCTGTGGGAGCAGAGGCCAAACATTTGTGCCGTACTCACTGTGCTGCTGGGCAGCTGAGAGAGACCAACTGAGAGTTTGGATTCAAATGGACTTTTAGGTATGAAACCGAGGAGAGACTGCAATGATGGTGACCCCGTTGCAAAGCTGCTTGTGTGCTGAAGAGGACCATCAACAGCTTTCCCTGCTGGCCCTTCTGCTGTGGGAGCAGAGGCCAAACGTTTGTGCTGTACTCACTGAGCTGCTGGGCAGCTGAGAGAGACCACCTGAGAATTTGGATTCAAACGGACTTTTTGGTATGAAACCGAGGAGAGACTGCAATGATGGTGACAGCGTTGCAAAGCTGACTGTGTGCCAAAGAGTTCCAGCACCACCTTTCCCTGCTGGCCGTTCTGCTGTGGGAGCAGAGGCCACACGTTCGTGCTGAACTCACTGTGCTGCTGGGCACCTGAGAGAGACCACCTGAGAATTTGGATTCAAATGAACTTTTAGGTATGAAACCGAGGAGAGACTGCAATGATGGTGACACCGTTGCAAAGCTGACTGTGTGCTGAAGAGCCCCAGCACCAGCTTTCAATCCTGGCTCTTCTGCTGTGGGAGCAGAGGCCAAACGTTCGTGCTCTACTCACTGTGCTGCTGGGCAGGTGAGAGAGACCACCTGAGAATTCGGATTCAAATGGACTTTTAGGTGTGAAACCGAGGAGAGACTGCAATGATGGTGACACCGTTGCAAAGCTGACTATGTGCTGAAGAGGTCCAGCACTAGCTTTCCCTGCTGGTACTTCTGCTGTGGGAGCAGATGCCACTGTTCATTCTGTGCTGACTGTGTTGCTGCGCAGCAGAGAGCAGGCTCTGGACTGATTCCATTCAAATGCTTTTCCTTTGTGAAAGTGAGCAGTGAAAGCAACGATGGAGGCACCAATATAAAGGTGATTTTGTGCTGAACAGGCCCAGCACGAGCTTTCAATCCTGGCTCTTCTGCTGTGGGAGCAGAGGTCAAACGTTCATGCTGTACTCACTGTGCTGCAGGGAAACTGAGAACGACCACCTGAGAATTTGGATTCAAATGGACTTTTAGGTATGAAATTGAGGAGAGACTGCAATGATGGTGACACCGTTGCAAAGCTGACTGTGTGCTGAAGAGGCCCAGCACCAGCTTTGCCTGCTGGCCCTTCTGCTGTGGGAGCAGATGCCACTGTTCATTCTGTGCTGACTATGTTGTTGCTGCCAGACGCTTAGCAGGCTCTGGACTGACTCCATTCAAATGCTTTTCACGTATGAAAATGAGCAGTGAAAACAACGATGGAGGCACCGATGCATAAGAGATTGTGTGCTGAACAGGTCCAGCACCAGCTATTGAATCCTGGCTCTTCTGCTGTGGGAGCAGAGGCCAAACGTTCGTGCTGTGCTCACTGAGCTGCTGGGCAGCTGAGAGAGACCACCCGAGAATTTGGATTCAAATGGACTTTTAGGTAAGATACCGAGGAGAGACTGCAATGATGGTGACACCGTTGCAAAGCTGCTTGTGTGCTGAAGAGTCCCAGCACTAGCTTTCCCTGCTGGTCCTTCTGCTGTGGGAGCAGATGCCACTGTTCATTCTGTGCTGACTGTGTTGCTGCGCAGCAGAGAGCAGGCTCTGGACTGATTCCATTCAAATGCTTTTCCTGTATGAAAGTGAGCAGTGAAAGCAATGATGGAAGCAGCGATGTAAAGGTGATTGTGTGCTGAACAGGCCCAGCACCAGCTTTCCCTCCTGGCTCTTCTGCTGTGGGAGCAGAGGCCAAACGTTCGTGCTGTACTCACTGTGCTGCTGGGCAGCTGAGAGAGACCACCTGAGAATTTGGATTCAAATGGACTTTTTGGTATGAAACCGAGGAGAGACTGCAATGATGGTGACACCGTTGCAAATCTGACTGTGTGCCAAAGAGTTCCAGCACCAGCTTTCCCTGCTGGCCGTTCTGCTGTGGGAGCAGAGGCCACACGTTCGTGCTGTGCTCACTGAGCTGCTGGGCAGCTGAGAGAGACCACCCGAGAATTTGGATTCAAATGGACTTTTAGGTATGAAACCGAGGAGAGACTGCAATGATGGTGACACCGTTGCAAAGCTGCTTGTGTGCTGAAGAAGCAGAGCACTAGCTTTCCCTGCTGGTCCTTCTGCTGTGGGAGCAGATGCCACTGTTCATTCTGTGCTGACTGTGTTGCTGCGCAGCAGAGAGCAGGCTCTGGACTGATTCCATTCAAATGCTTTTCCTGTGTGAAAGTGAGCAGTGAAAGCAATGATGGAGGCACCGATGCAAAGGGGATTGTATGCTTAACAGGCCTAGCACCAGCTTTCCGTCCTAGCACTTCTGCTGTGGGAGCAGAGGCCAAACGTTCGTGCAGTACTCACTGTGCTGCTGGGCAGCTGAGAGAGACCACCTGAGAATTTGGATTCAAATGGACTTTTAGGTATGAAACCGAGGAGAGACTGCAATGATGGTGACACTGTTGCAAAGCTGACTGTGTGCTGAAGAGGCCCAGCACTAGCTTTCCCTCCTGGCTCTTCTGCTGTGGGAGCAGAGGCCAAACGTTCGTGCTGTACTCACTGAGCTGCTGGGCAGCTGAGAGAGACCACCTGAGAGTTTGGATTCAAATGGACTTTTAGGTATGAAACCGAGGAGAGACTGCAATGATGGTGACACCGTTGCAAAGCTGACTGTGTGCTGAAGAGGCCCAGAACCAGCTTTCCCTGCTGGTCCTTCTGCCGTGGGAGCAGATGCCACTGTTCTTTCTGTGCTCTGTTGCTGCGCAGCAGAGAGCAGGCTCTGGACTGATTCCATTCAAATGCTTTTCCTGTATGAAAGTGAGCAGTGAAAGCTACGATGGAGGCACCTATGTAAAGGTGATTCTGTGCTGAACAGGCCCAGCACCAGCTTTCAATCCTGTCCCTTCTGCTGTGGGAGAAGAGGCCAAACGTTTGTGCTGTACTCACTGTGGTGCAGGGCAGCTGAGAGGGACCCCAAAAGAATTTGTATTCAAATGAACTTTTAGGTATGAAACCGAGGAGAGACTGCAAGGATGGTGACAACGTTGCAAAGCTGACTGTGTGCTGAAGAGGTCCTGCACTCGCTTTCCCTGCTTGTCCTTCTGCTGTGGGAGCAGATGCCACTGTTCATTCTGTGCTGACTGAGTTGCTGCGCAGCAGAGAGCAGGCTCTAGACTGATTCCATTCAAATGCTTTTCCTGTATGAAAGTGAGCAGTGAAAGCAACGATGGAGGCACTGATGCAAAGGTGATTGTGTGCTGAACAGGCCCAGCACGAGCTTTCAATCCTGGCTCTTCTGCTGTGGGAGCAGAGGCCAAACGTTTGTGCTGTACTCACTGTGCTGCTGGGCACCTGAGAGAGACCACCTGAGAGTTTGGATTCAAATGGACTTTTAGGTATGAAACCGAGGAGAGACTGCAATGATGGTGACACCGTTGCAAAGCTGACTGTGTGTTGAAGAGGCCCAGCGCCAGCTTTCCCTCCTGGCTCTTCTGCTGTTGTAGCAGAGGTCAAACGTTCGTTCTGTACTCACTGTGCTGCTGGGCAGCTGAGAGACACCACCCGAGAATTTGGATTCAAATGGACTTTAAGGTATGAAACCGAGGTGAGACTGCAATGATGGTGACACCGTTGCAAAGCTGACTATGTGCTGAAGAGGCAGAGCACTAGCTTTCCCTGCTGGTCCTTCTGCTGTGGGAGCAGATGCCACTGTTCATTCTGTGCTGACTGTGTTGCTGCGCAGCAGAGAGCAGGCTCTGGACTGATTCCATTCAAATGCTTTTCCTGTGTGAAAGTGAGCAGTGAAAGCAATGATGGAGGCACCGATGCAAAGGTGATTGTGTGCTGAACAGGCCCAGTACCAGCTTTCAATCCTGGCTCTTCTGCTGTGGCAGCAGAGGCCAAACGTTCGTGCAGTACTCACTGTGCTGCTGGGCAGCTGAGAGAGACCACCTGAGAATTTGGACTCAAATGGACTTTTTGGTATGAAACCGAGGAGAGACTGCAATGATGGTGACAGCATTGCAAAGCTGCTTGTGTGCTGAAGAGGCCCAGCACCAGCTTTCCCTGCTGGTCCTTCTGCTGTGGGAGGAGATGGTACTGTTCATTCTGCGGTGACTGTGAGGCTGCGCAGCAGACAGCAGGCTCTGGACTGATTCCATTCAAATGCTTTTCCTGTATGAAAGTGAGCAGTGAAAGCAATGATGGAGGAACCGATGTAAAGGTGATTGTGTGCTGAACAGGTCCAGCACCAGCTTTCAATCCTGGCTCTTCTGCTGTGGGTGCAGAGCCCAAAGGTCCGATCTGTACTCACTGTGCTGCTGGGCAGCTGAGAGCAACCATCCGAGAATTTGTATTCAAATGGACTTTTAAGTATGAAACCGAGGAGAGACTGCAATGATGGTGACACCGTTGCAAAGCTGACTGTGTGCTGAAGATGCCCAGCACCAGATTTGCCTCCTGGCTCTTCTGCTGTGGGAGCAGATGCCAAACGTTCATTCTGTGCTGACTGTGTTGCTGTGCAGCAGAGATCAGGCTCTGGAGAGATTGCATTCAAATGCTTTTCATGTATGAAAGTGAGCAGTGAAAGCAATGATGGAGGCACCTTTGCAAAGCTGACTGTGTGCTGAATATTCTCAGCACCAGCTTTCCCTCCTGGCTCTTCTGCTGTGGGAGTAAATGACAAACGCTCATGCTCTACTCACTGTGCTGCTTGGTAGGCGAGAGCAAGCTCCGCATATGTTGCATTCAAATGCACTCTTAGATACGAAAGTGAACAGTGAGAGCAATGATGTAGGCACCGTTGCAAATCTGACTCACGGGTGAGTGAACTGAAGAGAGGAGCGAGGGCCAAGACTGATCGTCCCATGAGTGCTACGGCTTCAGTCTCTGGTGAGCAGTTTCTCAGATGGAATGGAAGAGCTGATTTTACTCCAGCTCCTGTGATAACGAAGAATAATCCCTTTTACCACACTTAAGTGTCCAACGCTGTGATGACCATTAGAGGGGCCCTGCCTCCATCCAGTTGGAGGTAGGGGACAATCGGATTTACTGGACTGTGTGTATCAGATGGCCTGGCACATCAGTCCCTCAGAAGTATAAGGCTCTAGTAGATACCGGTGCACAGTGCACCCTGATGCCATCAAGCTGTCAAGGGGCGGAACCCATCTATATTTCTGGAGTAACAGGAGGATCCCAAGAGTTGACTGTGCTGGAGGCTGAAATCAGCCTGACTTGGAGGGAATGGCAAAAGCACCCTATTGTGACTGGTCCAGAGGCTCCATGCATCCTCGGCATAGACTACCTCAAGAGAGGGTACTTCAAAGACCCAAAAGGGTACCGGTGGGCTTTTGGTATTGCTGTTTTGGAGACTGAGGAAATTGAGCAGCTGTCCACCTTGCCTGGTCTCTCAGAAGATCCCTCTGCTGTGGGGTTGCTGAAAGTTGAAGAACAACAAGTGCCAATTGCGACCACAACGGTACACCGGCGGCAATATCGCACCAACCGAGACTCCCTGATTCCCATCCATCAGCTGATCCGTAGACTGGAGAGTCAGGGGGTGATCAGCAGAACCCGCTCACCCTTTAATAGCCCCATATGGCCAGTGAGAAAGTCTAATGGAGAATGGAGACTAACAGTAGACTATCGTGGCCTGAATGAAGTCACACCACCATTGAGTGCTGCCGTACCGGACATGCTAGAACTTCAGTATGAACTAGAGTCAAAGGCAGCCAAGTGGTATGCCACGATTGATATTGCCAATGCGTTTTTCTCCATTCCTTTGGCAGCAGAGTGCAGGGCACAGTTTGCTTTTACTTGAAGGGGTGTCCAGTTCACTTGAAACCGACTGCCCCAGGGGTGGAAACACAGCCATACCATTTGCCATGGACTGATCCAGACTGCACTGGAACAGGGGCAAGCTCCAGAACACCTGCAATACATTGATGACATTATTGTGTGGGGCGATACAGCGGAAGAAGTCTTTGAGAAAGGGAGGAAAATAATCCAAATCCTGCTGAAAGCAGGTTTTGCCATAAAACGGAGTAAGGTCAAGGGACCTGCACAGGAGATTCAATTTTTGGGAATAAAATGGCAAGATGGACGTAGACAGATCCCCACAGATGTGATCAACAAGATAACAGCAATGTCTCCACCAACTAATAAGAAAGAAACGCAAGCTTTCTTGGGTGCAGTGGGGTTCTGGAGAATGCACATCCCAAATTACAGTTCGATTGTAAGCCCTCTCTATCATGTGACCCGGAAGAAGAATGATTTTAAATGGGGCCCTGAGCAGCAACAAGCCTTTGAGCAAATTAAACGTGAGATAGTTCATGCAGTAGCCCTTGGACCAGTCCGGACCTGGCCAGATGTAAAAAATGTACTGTACACTGCAGCTGGGGAGAACGGTCCTACCTGGAGCCTCTGGCAGAAAGCTCCAGGGGAGACTCGAGGTCGACCCCTCGGCTTTTGGAGTCGGGGATAGAAAGGATCTGAGGCCAGCTATACCCCAACTGAGAAAGAGATACTGGCAGCCTATGAAGGGGTTCGAGCTGCTTCGGAAGTGATTGGCACTGAAGCACAGCTCCTCCTGGCACCCCGGCTGCCCGTGCTGGGCTGGATGTTCAAAGGCAGGGTCTCCTCTACACATCATGCAACCGATGCTACATGGAGTAAATGGGCTGCACTAATTACACAACGAACTCGAATAGGAAATCTCAGTCGTCCAGGCATTCTAGAAGTCATCATGGACTGGCCAGATTTTGGAATGTCACCAAAGGAGGAGGTGGTGCGCGCTGAAGAGGCCCCACCATATAATAAACTGTCAGAAAGTGAAAAGCAGTACGCCTTGTTTACTGATGGCTCTTGCCGTACTGTGGGAAAGCATCGGAGATGGAAGGCAGCTGTATGGAGTCCTGGACGACAAGTTGCAGAACCTGCTGAAGGAGAGGGTGAATCAAGTCAGTTTGCCGAGGTGAAAGCCATCCAGCTGGCCCTGGACATTGCTGAATGAGAAAAGTGGCCAGTACTTTATACTGACTCATGGATGGTGGCAAATGCCCTGTGGGGGTGGTTGAAGCAATGGAAGCAGAGCAACTGGCAACGCAGAGGTAAACCCATCTGGGCTGCTGCACTGTGGAAAGATATTGCTGCCAGGGTGCAGAACCTGGTGGTGAAGGTACGTCATGTAGATGCCCATGTACCCAAGAGTCGGGCCACTGAGGAACATGAGAACAACCAACAAGTGGATAAAGCGGCTAAGATTGAAGTGGCTCAGATGGACTTAGATTGGCAACATAAAGGTGAATTATTTTTGGCCCGGTGGGCCCATGACACTTCAGGCCACCAGGGGAGAGATGCAACATATAGATGGGCCCGTGATCGAGGGGTGGACTTAACAATGGACACTATTGCCCAGGTTATTCATGAGTGTGAAACATGTGCTGCAATTAAACAAGCCAAGCGGTTAAAGCCTCTTTGGTATGGAAGATCATGGTTGAAGTATAAATATGGGGAGGCCTGGCAGATTGACTATATCACACTGCCACCAACCCGCCAAGGCAAGCGCCATGTGCTTACCATGGTGGAAGCAACCACCGGGTGGCTGGAAACATATGCTGTGCCCCATGCCACTGCCCGGAACACTATCCTGGGCCTTGAGAAACATATTTTGTGGCGACACGGCACCCCAGAGAGAATTGAGTCAGACAATGGGACTCATTTCCAGAATAACCTTATAGATATTTGGGCCAAAGAGCATGGCATTGAGTGGGTATATCACATCCCCTACCATGCACCAGCCTCTGGGAAAATCGAACGGTACAATGGGCTGTTAAAAACTACACTGAGAGCGATGGGCGGGGGAACTTTCAAGCATTGGGATACACACTTACCAAAGGCCACCTGGTTGGTCAACACCAGAGGATCTGCCAACAGGGCCGGCTCAGCCCAGTCAGAACTTTTACATACTGTAGAGGGGGACAAAGTTCCCGTGGTGCATATGAAGAATTTAAGGGGGAAGACAGTCTGGGTTATTCCTGCTTCAGGTAAAGGCAAACCCACTCGTGGGATTGCTTTTGCTCAGGGGCCTGGATATACTTGGTGGGTAATGCGGGAAGATGGGGAAGTCCGATGTATACCTCAAGGGGATTTGATTTTAGGGGAAAACAGCCAGTGAACTCAATTGTATGCTGTTGCCTGCTGTGTAATACTTTTATAGCCCATCAACTAGATGTCTCCAGGTCACCAGCGACTGGCCCTGACTTCCCTCCAGCCATCATCCCAACAGAGAATGAACTTTGAACATCATGGGCCGAATGGACTCGGCAGCATTATAGGGATTGGTCCACGCACTAAGAAAATTATCTTTTCCTCTTGGTCTGTATGTATATGGATGTATATATGTGGGAGAGCGATGGTGTATTGAAAATGTGGGATCTGAGCACGACGTGAATGGTATGGAATAAGGGGTGGATAATGTCCTGGGTTCAGCAGTAGCAGTCATGTTTTTCCTTTGTGCTAGCTGGTGCAGTGCTGTGTTTTGACTTCCAGCCTAAGAACAGTGTTGGTGAAGCTGATGTTTTTGGTTGTTGCTAAATGATGTTTACCCTGACCAAGGACTTTGTGAGGCTCATGCTCTGCCAGGGAGGAGGGGAAGCCGTGAGGAAGCAGAGACGGGGCGCCTGACCCAGGCAAGCCAGGGAGGTATTCCATACCACAGCACGTCATGCCCGGAGTGGGGGGTGACTGGGAGTTACCCGGAAGGACACGGGCTTCCGGGTGGGACTCGTTTCTTGGCCGGTGATATCGTATTCTCTTCCCTTGTTATTTTCCCTTATCATTGTTGTAGTTGATAGTAGCGGTGGTGATTTGTGTACATTGGTAGCTGGTCTGTTCTTGTCTCAACCCGTAGGAGTTGCACTCTTTCGATCCTCCTCACCAATCCTCCAGAAGCGGGGAAGCGGAGAGCCCCGGTAGGGGGGGGACACGGCCCTCAATTGTTGCCAGCTCGGCACCACTCACAGGGACTGAGTGAACAAGTTACCTGACTGGGTTTAAACCACGACAGCTCCCACAGCAGAAGAGCCAGGAGGGAAAGCTAGTGCTGGGCCTCTTCAGCACACAGGCAGCTTTGCAACGGTGTCTCCATCATTGCTTTCACTGCTCACTGTCATACATGAAAGTGCATTCGAACGCAACCTCTCCGGAGCCTGCACTCTGCTGCCCAGCAACACACTGAGGAGAGCACGAATGTTTGGCCTCTGCTCCCACAGCAGAAGAGCCACGAGGGAAAGCTGGTGCTGGGATTATTCAGCTCACAGTCAGCTTTCAGGTGTGTCACCATCATTGCTGTCACCATTCACATTCATACCTGAAAAAGCATTTGAGTACAACCTCTCAGAAGCCTGCACTCTGCTGCCCAGCAGCACAGTGAGTAGAGCATGAGCGGTCGTTCTTTACTGCCACAGCAGAAGAGCCAGGAGGGAAAGCTGGTGCTGGGATTGTTCAGCACACAGGCAACTTTACAACAGAGTCACCATCATTCCTGACACTGCTCACTTTCATACGTGAAAGTCCATTTGAATTGTACCTCTCCGAGGCTTGCTCTAGGGGGCCCAGCAGCACAGCGAGGAGAGCACGAGCGTTTGCCCTCTGCTTCCAAAGCTGAAGAGCCAGGAGGGAAAGCTGGTGCGAGAGATCTTCAGCAGACAGTCAGCTTTGCAACAGTGCCTCCATCATTGCTCGCACTGCTCACTTTCATATCTAAGAGTGCATTTGAATGCAACATCTGCGGAGCTTGCTCTCGCCTACCCAGCAGCACAGCGACTGGAGCATGAGCGGTCCTTCTTTACTCCCACAGCAGAAGAGCCAGGAGGGAAAGCTGGTGCTGGGAATCTTCAGCACACAGCCAGCTTTGCAACGGTGCCTCCGTCATTGCTCTCACTGCTCACTGTCATACATGAAAAGCATTTGAATGCAATCAGTCCAGAACCAGCTATCTGCTGCGCAGCAACACAGTCAGCACAGAATGAACGGTGGCATCTGCTCCCACAGCAGAAGAGCCAGGAGGCAAATCTGGTGCTGGGCCTCTTCAGCACACAATCAGCTTTGCAACGGACTCACCATCATTGCAGTCTCCCCTCGGTTTCATACCTAAAAGTCCATTTGAATACAAATTCTCAGGTGGTCGCTCTCAGCAGCCAGGCAGCACTGGGAGTATAGCACGAACGTTTGGCCTCCGCTCCTACAGCAGAAGAACCAAGAGGGAAAGCTGATGCTGGGCCTCTTCAGCACACAGTCACCTTTGCATCGGTGCCTCCATCGTTGCTTTCACTGCTCACTTTCATACAGGAAAAGCAGATGAATGCAATCAGTCCAGAGCCTGCTCTCTGCCGCGCAGCAACACAGTCAGCACAGAATGAATGTTTGGCCTATGCTCCCACAGCAGAAGAGCCAGGAGACAAATCTGGTGCTGGGCCTCTTCAGCACACAGTCAGTTTTGCAACGGTGCCACCATCATTGCAGTCTCTCCTCGGATTCATACCTAAAAGTCCATTTGAATCCAAATTCTCGGGTGGTCGCCCTCAGCTGCCCAGCAGCACAGTGAGTTCAGCACGAACGTTTGGCCTCTGCTCCCACAGCAGAAGAGCCAGCAGGGAAAGTTGGTGCTGGGCCTGTTCAGCACACAATCACCTTTGTATCGGTGCCTCCATCATTGCTTTCACTGCTCACTTACATACATGAAAAGCATTTGAATGCGATCAGTCCAGAACCTGCTCTCTGCTGCGCAGCAACACAGTCAGCACAGAATGAACGTTCGGCATCTGCTCCCACAGCAGAAGGGCCAGCAGGGAAAGCTGGGGATGGGACTCTTCAGCACACAGTCAGCTTTACAACGGTGTCACCATCATTGCAGTCTCTCCTCCGTTTCATACATAAAAGTCCATTTGAATACAAATTCTCAGGTGGTTGCTCTCAGCTACCCAGAAGCACAGTGAGTAGAGCACGAACGTTCGCCCTCTGCTCCCACAGAAGAAGAGCCACGAGGGAAAGCTGGTGCTGGGATTCATCAGCACACAGGCAGCTTTACAATGGTGTCACCATCGTTCCTGACACTGCCCAATTTCATATGTGAAAGTCCATTTGAATTGTACCTCTCCGGGGCTTGCTCTAGGGGGCCCAACAGCACAGCGGGGAGAGCACGAACCTTGGCCCTCTGCTTCCAAATCTGAAGAGCCAGGAGGGAAAGCTGGTGCGAGTGATCTTCAGCACACAGTCAGCTTTGCAACGGTGTCACAATCATTGCTCTCACTGCTCACTTTCATATCTAAGAGTGCATTTGAATGCAACATCTGCGAAGCTTGCTCTCGCCTACCCAGCAGCACAGTGAGTAGAGCATGAATGTTTGTTCTTTACTCACACAGCAGAAGAGCCAAGAGGGAAAGCTGGTGCAGGGAATCTTCAGCACACAGTCAGCTTTGCAAAGGTGCCTCCATCATTGCTTTCATTGCTCACTGTCATACAGGAAAAGCATTTGAATGCAAACTCTGCGGAGCCTGCTCTCTACTGCGCAGCAACACAGTCAGCACAGAATGAACGTTTGGCATCTGCTTCCACAGCAGAAGAGCCAGGAGGCAAATCTAGTGCTGGGGCTCTTCAGCACACAGTCAGCTTTGCAACGGTGTTACCATCATTGCAGTCTCTCCTCGGATTCATACCTAAAAGACCATTTGAATACAAATTCTCGGGTGGTCGCTCTCAGCTGCCTAGCACCACAGTGAGTACAGCACGAACGTTTGCCTCTGCTCCCACAGCAGAAGAGCCAGGAGGGAAAGCTGATGCTGGGCCTCTTCAGCACACAATCACCTTTGCATCGGTGCCTCCATCATTGCTTTCACTGCTCACTTTCACACAGGAAAAGCATTTGAATGGAATCAGTCCAGAACCTGCTCTCTGCTGCGCAGCAACACAGTCAGCACAGAATGAACAGTGGCATCTGCTCCCACAGCAGAAGGACCAGCAGGGAAAGCTAGTGCTGGGCCTCTTCAGCACACAGTCAGCTTTGAAACGCTGTCACCATCATTGCAGCCTCTCCTCGGTTTCATACCTAAAAGTCCATTTGAATCCAAATTCTCGGGTGGTCGCTCTCAGCTGCCCAGCAGCACAGTGAGTACAGCACGAACGTTTGGCCTCTGCTCCCACAGCAGAAGAGCCAGAATTGAAAGCTTGTACTGGGCCTGTTCAGCACACAATCACCTTTGCATCGGTGCCTCCATCATTGCTTTCACTGCTCACTTACATACAGGAAAAGCATTTGAATGGAATCAGTCCAGAGCCTGCTCTCTGCTGCGCAGCAACACTGTCAGCACAGAATGAACAGTGGCATCTGCTCCCACAGCAGAAGATCCAGCAGGGAAAGCTAGTGCTGGGCCTCTTCAGCACACAGTCCCCTTTGCAACAGTGTCACCATCATTGCAGTCTCACCTCAGTTTCATACCTAAAAGTCTATCTGAATACAAATTCTCAGGTGGTCTCTCTCAGCTGCCCAGCAGCACACTGAGTACAGCACGAACGTTTGGCCTCTGCTCCCACAGCAGAAGAGCCAAGAGGGAAAGCTGGTGCTGGTCCTGTTCAGCACACAATCATCTTTACATCGGTGCCTCCATTGCTGCTTTCACTGCTCACTTTCATTCAGGAAAAGCATTTGAATGGAATCAGTCCAGAGCCTGCTCTCTGCTGTGCAGCAACACAGTCAGCACAGAATGAAGTGGCATCTGCTCCCATAGCAGAAGGACCAGCAGGGAAAGCTAGGGCTGGGCCTCTTCAGCACACAAGGAGCTCTGGAACGGTGTCACCATCATTGCAGTCTGTCCTCGGTTTCATACCAAAAAGTCCATTTGAATCCAAATTCTCAGGTGGTCTCTCTCAGCTGCCTAGCAGCACAGTGAGTACAGCACGAACTTTTGGCCTCTGCTCCCACAGCAGAAGAGCCCGGATTGAAAGCTGGTGCTGGGTCTGTTCAGCACACAATCACCTTTACATCGGTGCCTCCATCGCTGCTTTCACTGCTCACTTTCATACAGGAAAAGCATTTGAATGGAATCAGTCCAGAGCCTGCTCTCTGCTGCGCAGCAACACAGCAAAGAATGAACAGTGGCATCTACTCCCACAGCAGAGGGACCAGCAGGGAAAGCTAGTGCTGGGCCTCTTCAGCACACAGTCTGCTTTGCAACGGTGTCACCATCATTGCACTCTCTCCTCGGTTTCAAACCTAAAAGTCCATTTGAATCCAAATTCTCAGGTGGTCTCTCTCAGCTGCCCAGCAGCACAGTGAGTATAGCACGAACGTTTGGCCTCTGCTCCCACAGCAGAAGAGCCAGAATTGAAAGCTGGTGCTGGGCCTGTTCAGCACACAATCACCTTTGCATCGGTGCCTCCATCATTGTGTGAAAAACTAGGGACTATGGTATTGTTTATTAAGATTTATGCTAAGCCTGATGTAAAGATTAGACAACAAAAGAAAAGATAACCGTGGTCGCTTGTGCAGATTAAACCAGACACCGCTTGCGCAAGTTTTGAGGAAATATCTGCAAGTTTTGAGGAAATATCTGCAAGATGTTCTAAGAAAACTGGCAGACATATGGGTGGGGGCAACTATTGCTTTGCTTAAGTGCTTTACTTGCATAAGTTGACACCAAAATTACTTACAAACCGCAAGACGCTTACTAAGGGCTTTTGCAAAACAATTCTAAAAATTATTGCACAGCAAGTTGAAGACCATATATGGAAAAGGATATCTAAAGGTAACCGAGGAGGACTTCAAGCCTTCAGCCTCAAGCAACTGGGGCATGCGCAGAGTACTCCGTTGAAGATATGAATGCGGAACTGGAGGACTGATAAAAAGGGACTGTTAGAACTGTTCAGTACGGCAGTTGTCGGAGCGCAGACTCCCCTGTCGTCCAGCGCTGTCTTTGCTCATATTCTACTTGCTATAATTAATAAAATTTCAATTGGATTATGATCCGTTGTGGTCCCAATTTATAACAATTTCTTGGTGCCGTGACTCGGATAAGGAACGGTGGGCTTTGGTCCTCCGGGGAGGCGCCCCGCGACATTTCGCGGCCCCGCGACCAACAGCTCACCCCAACCTTACCGACGAACCTAAATTCTAGAATAATGAGCAAAGGAGAAACCGGTAAAATCCCATAAAATTCTGTGCACAGGAGTCCGGACGAAGACGCAGGACGCGTAAGTATATTGCGAAATTTTTCGCGGGTTTGCCGTTCGGGCGGGATTGGGTTTCCTGGAATATAACAAATGAGAGGTTCGATATACTGAACCAAGCGAGTGTGGACCCTTAAGTACTGCGTTTTCCATCTCCCGCGAGGGACTGGGCCAGGAACAAGGGGAGTGACTGAGTGTGTGTTTGTGGATATTCCAGAAGATGGGGGCGAAGGGCAGCAAGCCTTCGGCTCCCATGGGAAGGGTACCTACTGTACCTAAGAATACCCCTCTGGCATATATCTTAGATAATTGGAGATATTTCCCTGGAACCCAAGGGAAAGATAAGCAGAAGATGATAGAATATTGTACTAAGATATGGGGAGGGAAGAAGATTTTTAAAAATGTCTTTTGGCCAGTCTATGGGTCAGAAGAAGATTGGGTAAGACAGCAATTAAACCTCTGGGTTAATAGTAAAAAACCCCTTAACCCGGAGGAGAGTCAATATGCAGAAGTCTGGCTGGAAAAACCAGGAACTAGACTTTATCCATTGAATGAACTGAAAACTAAATTAAAGAAAAAGAAGGAAGAATTGGATGAAACCCTTCTGACCCCCCCTCCTTATATTCCTCCTCCTGCTCCCACAGCCCCTCCAGAGGCCCCCAGAGCATCCACTCCCCCACCAGAGTCGGAACAAGAGTCTCCCCCTCCTCCTAGACGCGTAACTAGAAGTCAAAAAGGGGCAGCTCAGATGTACCCTCTAAGGGAAATACCCATGGGGGGACCTCAACCTGTGATCGGATATATTTCCGTACCTTTAAATTCGGCTGACCTACGAGATTTTAAAAGAACCGAGATGGGAAACTTAATTGAGGACCCACTCGGAGTGGCAGAAAGATTAGATCAATTTTTGGGACCAAACCTTTATACTTGGGAGGAGATGCAATCTATCCTTGGTCAATTATTTACTACTGAGGAAAGAGATATGATTAGACGAGCAGGAATGAGACTGTGGGATGCTCAACATGTCCAGGGACCCCAAGCAGATATTAAATGGCCACTCCAAAGACCTAATTGGGATAATCAAGATCCGGTACATAGAACTCATATGCAGGATCTGAGAACTATAGTAATTCAGGGAATTAGAGAAGCAGTACCCCGTGGCCAGAATATCAATAAAGCATTTAATGAAATGCAAAAGAAAGATGAAAGCCCTACTGAGTGGCTAGAACGACTGAGGAAAGCCCTTCAGCTGTACTCTGGGGTAAATCCAGACGACCCTTTAGGGCAAGCGCTCCTCAAAACTCAGTTTGTGGCAAAATCATGGGAAGATATCAGAAAGAAGATTGAAAAGTTAGAAGACTGGCAGAATAGAGGGCTGGATGAACTACTGAGAGAAGCTCAGAAAGTTTATGTAAGGCGGGAAGAAGAGAGCAGCAAGCGACAAGTAAAAATGATGGTAGCAGTGGTCAGAGAGGATCGCAAAGGGCGAACTGGTGAACACAGATCTGCTGGAACGAAACAAGGGAACGTAGTAGTAGAGAAGGAACAGAGATATTGTTTTTACTGTGGAAAGAAGGGACATATAAAGAAGAATTGCAGACAAAGGATCAGGGATGAGGAAATGTTGAAAACAGAATAGGAGAGTCAGGGGCTCTATATCTTAGGGGACCGGAGTCATCATGAGCCCTTGATAAAATTAAGAATAGGTCCCCATAAACAAGAGTTCACCTTTTTAGTAGACACTGGGGCTGAAAAATCAACTATTAAGCAAATACCTGAGGGATGTAAAGTTTCCCCTGAAAAAGTACAAGTAATTGGGGCAAAAGGAGAACCCTTTAAAGTAAGCAAAATCAAAAATGTAGTATTCGAAACTGAAAATAAATTTGGAATGGGTGAACTCTTGCTCGTCCCTGAAGCAGAATTTAATCTGTTAGGACGAGATTTAATTGTTGAATTGCAATTAGAAATTAAAGTAAAAAATAATGAACTAACAGTGTCTACTTATCCTTTGACCGTGGATGATCAAAAACAAATTAACCCCGATGTCTGGTACTCTCCGGATACAATAAGTAGACTGGAAATCCCACCAATTAAGATCCAGATTTCCGAACCCCACATACCTGTGAGGGTGAAACAATATCCCATCTCCCTAGAAGGACGGAGAGGATTAAAACCAGAAATCGATCGATTGTTGGCAAAAGGAGTCTTAGAGCCTTGTATGTCACCCTTTAATACTCCCATTCTGCCTGTAAAGAAACCAAATGGGAAGTATCGGCTCGTACATGATTTAAGAGAAATAAACAAAAGAACTATTACCCGGTTCCCTGTAGTAGCAAACCCATACACATTGTTAAGTAAACTAGGACCCCATAATTCCTGGTATAGTGTAATTGATTTGAAGGATGCTTTTTGGGCCTGTCCACTGGCAGAGGAATGTCGTGATTATTTTGCTTTTGAATGGGAGGACATAGAGACAGGCCGTAGACAACAATTGAGATGGACCGTGCTTCCCCAAGGGTTTACGGAGTCCCCTAATTTGTTTGGACAAGCCCTGGAAGAGCTCTTAAAGGAATACCAGGTCCAAACGGGAAACGTGTTGTTACAATATGTAGATGATCTACTCATAGCAGGGAATAATAAGGAGGATGTAAGAAAAGAAAGCATTCGACTCCTAAACTTTCTTGCACAAAAAGGACTACGGGTATCACAGGAAAAGTTACAATTTGTGGAGGAAAAGGTGAAGTATTTGGGACATTATTTGTTTAATGGCAAGAAGATATTGGATCCAGAACGCATTAAAGGAATTCTGGAATTACCTATGCCTGTCACTAAGAGGCAAATTAGGCAGGCATTAGGGCTATTTGGGTATTGTAGGCAGTGGATAGAGAACTACAGCTTTAAAGTTAAATTCTTATATGAACAACTGTCTACAGACAAACTACCCAAATGGACCCCACAAGATCAAGAGCAGTTTGCCAATCTCAAAAGGGAACTAAGCCAAGCACCGGTTTTAAGCTTACCAGATTTAAAGCGGCCATTCCATTTATTTGTTAACATACATGAAGGTACGGCATTCGGAGTATTAACTCAGGAATGGGCCGGACAAAAGAAACCGGTGGCATATCTATCAAAGCTGTTGGATCCTGTGAGCAGGGGTTGGCCGAGTTGTTTACAAATCATTGTGGCTGCTGCCTTATTACTTGAGGAAACAAATCGCATTACCTTTAATGGAAAGGTTGTCTTATATGCGCCTCATAACATCCGGGGAGTGTTACAACAAAAAGCAGAAAAATGGCTTACAGATAGCCGATTATTAAAATATGAGGGAATACTTATAGAATCCCCTAAACTATCTTTGAAAACTATTGGAGCAGTTAACCCCGCTGAATTTTTGTACCCAGGAGAAGGTAATGAATTATTGCACAATTGTTTTCAAACAATTGAACAACAGACACGCATTAGGCCAGATTTAGAAGAAGAAGAACTACAATGTGGAGATGTATTATTTATAGACGGTTCATCACGAATAGTGAAAGGTAAACGATTATCTGGATATGCCATTGTTAAGTTGGAAAAAGGGGAATTTAGGACAATAGAATCAGGCCCCCTGAGTGCTAGCTGGTCGGCTCAAGCCTGTGAGCTGTATGCATTGTGGAAAGCATTAGTGTCACTAAAAGGAAAGGATGGAACTATATATACAGACTCACGCTATGCGTTCGGAGTAGTGCACACTTTTGGAAAAATATGGGAGGAAAGAGATTTTGTTAACTCACAGGGAAAAGAACTAATACACCCGGAATTAATTCGGAGAGTTCTGGGGGCATTGAAAATGCCAAATAAAATAGCAGTTGTACATATAAAGGGACACCAGCGAGGTACAAGTTATCAAGTTAGGGGAAATAATGCAGCTGATACAGAAGCAAAACGAGTGGCAGGCAATTATAGTATGATTTTGACTATGCAACAAGTACCTGTTAATAAGAATTTGAGTTTTGAGTCTGCAGAAAAGGAAAAACTAGAACAAATGGGAGCTAAGGAACAAGATGGGAAGTACATATTGCCAGATGGGAGAGAAGTCTTGCCGAAAGGCATAGCACTCGAAATATTTTCAAAAATACACAGTAAAACACACTGGGGAACACAGGCGTTAGTTGATCATTTCAATCAACAGTTTGCCTGTATAGGCGTATATAATATAGCAAAGACAGTCATGGCAGCCTGCGAGACCTGTCAAAAGGTTAATCGAAACAACATGAGACAAAGACCTCTTGGAGGACGTTCCCCAGCATACAGACCTTTCTCACACATACAAGTAGATTTTACTGAACTACCTAGGGCAGGGCGTTATAAATATTTATTAGTTATGGTGGATCATTTAACACATTATGTTGAGGCTTTTCCTACCTCCAGGGCTACTGCTAACCAAGTTACTAAAGTGTTACTTGAACACATTATACCTCGATATGGAGTACCTGAAGTAATCGACTCGGACAGAGGAACACACTTTGTGTCAAAAATTGTTAGAGATCTAACAGAAAGCTTGGGTATTAAGTGGGAATACCATACACCATGGCATCCACAGAGTTCGGGAAAAGTTGAAAGGATGAATGGGGAAATCAAAACTATCCTAACTAAATTAATGACAGAAACCAAATTATCATGGATTAAGTGCCTACCCATGGCTCTATTGATTCTCAGAACTCGACCCCGAGCAGATGTGGGAATATCAGCATTTGAAATGGTGTATGGAATGCCCTATAGAATTGAAAGCCCACAGACAAATATTTTAATTCGAGACCGTGCGATTAATGACTATATTTTACAATTAGCAGAACATCGTAATAAGCTTTGGGAATGGGGACTGATTGTACAACGACCGCCGTTGGACTTAAAAATTCACAATCTTAAACCTGGAGATTGGGTATTGGTTAAAACGTGGAAAGAAGAAACCCTAAAACCTAACTGGGAGGGACCCTATCTTGTTTTACTTACAACAGAAACAGCTGTCCGGACTGCTGAGCGCAGATGGACTCATGCCAGTCGCATTAAAGGCCCAGTGACGAAACCCCACTGGAAAGTAATCAGTGCACCAGGTGATACCAAGATAATATTAAGAAGATAAAGTTATGATAGAGACTTGGTTTGATTATTTTAAAGCTTTACCCTTTGGAGTTAAGTGTGTGATTTGTTTTGCAATTGCTGTTATAATGTCTTTAATAGTGTATTACCTGTGGAAACATACCAAGTGCGGTCGTAAAAATTGTTAAATACCCATGCAACCTGATATAGACTATAGAGACCCCACGGGAATAAGGAACAATTATATACAAAACCTACGATTAAGGTGTAGCAACCCACAGTGTGATTGTTATCCATTTGTATGTTTTAAATGCAAGGTATGCCAGGACAAATGGTGGGTGCACTGTTATGAGGGGTACCCTCCGAACGGAGTCTGTGAACAGTGCTATAAATTTGAAAGATCATTAACCGATTGGAAATTAAAACAATTTGAACAAAGACGAGAAATTGTAAAAGGATTCCCCCAATGGTGGGATATTTTTGCTAAGGGAATACACCCCCAATATTATTGTTACCACTCAAATCAACCAGTCCCTTTTGTGACTGAAATCGTGGCTGTCCAGTGCCGGAGGGAAGTACTAACCGTGTCTTGCTTGGCCCCATTAATTAAGGCTGTAAAGTGGGAAGCCTATGTAAGCAGGCAAAAAGCCCGAAACAGCTATTCTCCTGAAGAATTCCCTTGCTGCCGAGAAGATGGTACACCCCGTGGCTCGAAGCAACCGAGTCGACGGGCGAGGCAGAAGAGAAACAAACCGTGGAGAAAAGAGCCAGAAAAATGGGATGCAGAAGCAGCCATGGCCGAACTTCCCCAGGACTGGTAAGAATATATTTAAATTGGCAAAATTGACAAACACCCTTTTTCCTGGTATACCATTAGTCTTGATATTGATAATAACCCAGGCAAAAGGGGAAAACCCACATGAACCATTTAAGTGGGAACTAGTATCTTGGGAAGGAACGAGAACAATAGCCACTTTTAGCGACCCAGGGCCACCTGAATTCATAGTGGAACTTTGTGAATTAATACCAATACCTTGTGAAAAGGGGCCTCCATTTTATATATGCCCGGCCTCTGGACCAACTTACTGTAATTATCCCGGACATTACTATTGTGGGTATTGGGGATGTGAGACAATAGCCTCAGGCTGGTCAGTAAATACTCCTGATAAATATATAAAAGCAACCTGGACTCCTAACGGATGTGTACCTGAAGGCACAGGTGTAGATCTTACAGGTCTACGTGACGAATATGTATCTTCACGTGACAGGGAAATCTGTACCTACATCAAATTTCAAGTATTAAATCCCCAAGATGACAAGTGGTTAATAGGACGAACATGGGGAATACGTATCCATGCAGGAATTCCTAAAGACAGGGGAGGGCACTTTCTCATAAGAAAAGTTAAAATACCACATGATCCACTCCCTGTTGGGCCGAATAAAGTATTGAATCCACCCACTAACTCCCTATCAGTAACAGACGCGGTGACTGAGTCTTCTGTAGTTAGGGATTCAGGAAAGTCAGAATTCAAAGACCCTTTATGGGATTTAATGCAAGCCTCTTATCGTGCCCTTAATGAAAGCAAACCAGATCTAACTAAGGAATGCTGGTTATGTTACAATGTTAGACCACCATATTTTGAGGCAATTGGAAAAGTAGGGAAGATTCAATGGTCTAGTGGTTCAAACCCACAAGAATGCCCATGGGATGACCAGAGAAACCATACGCAAGGCATTACTATTCAATTAGTAACAGGCCAAGGAAAATGTATAGGTACAGTGCCCAAAAAGTATCAGCCTTTGTGCAACCGAACAGTCACTATAGAAGAACACACTATAGAGAAACACAAGAATAAAAATGACAAATGGGCTATCCCGACACCAGGAGCTAAATGGGTTTGTTCAGACATCGGAGTAACGCCTTGCCTATCCCTAAAGGTGTTTAATAAATCTCAGTTTTGCGTACAGGTGATTATTGTTCCTCGTCTGATCTATCACACCTCTGAGGAGGTGTTACGCCATTTTGAAGGAGACCTGAATAGACAAAAACGAGAGCCAATTACAGTGGTAACCTTAGCTACACTGCTGATAGTGGGCGGAGTTGGAGCAGGCACAGGCATAGCCTCCCTAGTAAAAGGTCAGGAATTACAAAGTTTGCAGATGGCTGTAGATGAGGATTTAGCAAAAATAGAACAATCTATCCAAAATTTAGCCACTTCAGTAAAGTCTTTATCAGAAGTAGTACTGCAAAATAGAAGAGGATTAGATCTGTTGTTCTTAAAGGAGGGAGGGTTATGTGTAGCTCTCAATGAAGAATGTTGTTCTTTTGCTGACCATACGGGAGTAGTCCAGGACACCATGTCTGAACTCCGGAAAAGGTTAGATCAACGTAAGAAAGATCGTGAGGCGGGCAGGTCATGGTATGAGAACTGGTTTAATGTTTCACCCTGGCTAACCACTTTGTTATCTACTTTAGCAGGACCGCTTATTATGCTAATCATAGGACTTGTATTTGGACCTTGTATATTGCGTTATATTTTACATTTTATTAAGGAAAGGCTTGACATAGCCAAATTGCTTATTCTAACTACAAAATTCGAAACAAAGTATAAGAAGGTATCTATCAATGAAGAGGAAGAATACTGTGAATGTACTATACCACGAAAGTGCTATGAATGTAACTGCGAGGTATTACCTTGTGAATGTTATGATAAGTGTTGGGAGTGTGGGAACAAATTAGCTTACAGTACTGAGAATGAAAATGAAAGTAACATCTAATAAACAATAATAGGATAAAAAGAAAAAGGGGGGATTGTGAAAAACTAGGGACTATGGTATTGTTTATTAAGATTTATGCTAAGCCTCATGTAAAGATTAGACAACAAAAGAAAAGATAACCGTGGTCGCTTGTGCAGATTAAACCAGACACCGCTTGCGCAAGTTTTGAGGAAATATCTGCAAGTTTTGAGGAAATATCTGCAAGATGTTCTAAAAAAAATGGCAGACATATGGGTGGGGGCAACTATTGCTTTGCTTAAGTGCTTTACTTGCATAAGTTGACACCAAAATTACTTACAAACCGCAAGACGCTTACTAAGGGCTTTTGCAAAACAATTCTAAAAATTATTGCACAGCAAGTTGAAGACCATATATGGAAAAGGATATCTAAAGGTAACCGAGGAGGACTGCAAGCCTTCAGCCTCAAGCAACTGGGGCATGCGCAGAGTAATCCGTTGAAGATACGAATGCGGAACTGGAGGACTGATAAAAAGGGACTGTTAGAACTGTTCAGTACGGCAGTTGTCGGAGCGCAGACTCCCCTGTCGTCCAGCGCTGTCTTTGCTCATATTCTACTTGCTATAATTAATAAAATTTCAATTGGATTATGATCCGTTGTGGTCCCAATTTATAACAATTGCTTTCACTGCTCACTTTCACACAGGAAAAGCATTTGAATGGAATTAGTCCAGACCCTGCTCTCTGCTGCGCAGCAACACAGTGAGCACAGAATGAACAGTGACATCTGCTCCCACAGCAGAAGGACCAGCAGGGAAAGCTAGTGCTGGGCCTCTTCAGCACACTGTCAGCTTTGTAACAGTGTCACCATCATTGCAGACTCTCCTCGGTTTCATACCTAAAAGTCCATTTGAATCCAAATTCTCAGGTGGTCGCTCTCAGCTGCCCAGCAGCACAGTGAGTACAGCATGAACGTTTGGCCTCTTCTCCCACAGCAGAAGAGCCAGGATTGAAAGCTGGTGCTGGGTCTGTTCAGCACACAATCACCTTTGCATCGGTGCCTCCATCGCTGCTTTCACTGCTCACTTTCATACAGAAAAAGCATTTGAATGGAATCAGTCCAGAGCCTGCTCTCTGCTGGCAGCAACACAGTCAGCACAGAATGAACAGTGGCATCTGCTCCCACAGCAGAAGATCCAGCAGGGAAAGCTAGTGCTGGGCCTCTTCAGCACACAGTCCCCTTTGCAACAGTGTCACCATCATTGCAGTTTCACCTCACTTTCATACCTAAAAGTCCATTTGAATACAAATTCTCGGCTGGTCTCTCTCAGGTGCCCAGCAGCACAGTGAGTACAGCACGAACGTTTGGCCTCTGCTCCCACAGCAGAAGAGCCAAGAGGGAAAGCTGGTGCTGGGCCTGTTCAGCACACAATCACATTTACATCGGTGCCTCCATCATTGCGTTCACTGCTCACTTTCATACAGGAAAAGCATTTGAATGGAATCAGTACAGAGCCTGCTCTCTGCTGTGTAGCAGCACAGTCAGCACGGAATGAACAGGGGGATCTCCTCCCACAGCAGAGGCACCAGCAGGGAAAGCTAGTGCTTGGCCTCTTCAGCACACAGTCAGCTTTGCAACACTGTCACCATCATTGCAGTCTCTCCTCGGTTTCATACCTAAAAGTCCATTTGAATACAAATTCTGAGGTGGTCTCTCTCAGCTGCCCAGCAGCACAGTGAGTACAGCACGAACGTTTGGCCTCTGCTCAAACAGCAGATGAGCCAGGATTGAAAGCTGGTGCTGGGCCTGTTCAGCACACAATCACCTTTGCATCGGTGCCTCCATCATTGCTTTCACAGCTCACTTTCATACAGGAAAAGCATTTGAATGGAATCAGTCCAGAGCCTGCTCTCTGCTGCGCAGCAAAACAGTCACCACAGAATGAACAGTGGCATCTGCTCCCACAGCAGAAGGGCCAGGATGGAAAGCTGGTGCTGGGCCTCTTCAGCACACAGTCAGCTTTGAAACGCTGTCACTATCATTGCAGTCTCTCCTCGGTATCTTACCTAAAAGTCCATTTGAATACAAATTCTCGGGTGGTCGCTCTCAGCTGCCCAGCAGCTCAGTGAGTACAGCAGGAATATTTGGCCTCTGCTCCCACAGCAGAGGAGCCAGGAGGGAAAGCTGGTGCTGGGCCTGTTCAGCACACAATCACATTTACATTGGTGCCTCCATCGTTGCTTTCACTGCTCACTTTCATACAGGAAAAGCATTTGAATGGAATCAGTCCAGAGCCTGCTCTCTGCTGCGCAGCAACACAGCAAAGAATGAACAGTGGCATCTGCTCCCACAGCAGAGGCACCAGCAGGGAAAGCTAGTGCTGGGCCTCTTCAGCACAAAGTCAGCTTTGACACGGTGTCACCATCATTGCAGTCTCACCTCGGTTTCATACCTAAAAGTCCATTTGAATCCAAATTCTCAGCTGGTCTCTCTAAGGTGCCCAGCAGCACACTGAGTACAGCACAAAGGTTTGGCCTCTGCTCCCACAGCAGAAGAGCCAGGATTGAAAGGTTGTGCTGGGCCTCTTCAGCACACAATCACCTTTGCATTGGTGCCTCCGTCATTGCTTTCACTGCTCACTTTCACACAGGAAAAGCATTTGAATGGAATCAGACCAGAACCTGCTCTCTGCTGCGCAGCAACACAGCACAGAATGAACGTTTGGCATCTGCTTCCACAGCAGAAGGTCCTGCAAGGAAAGCTAATGTTGGGCCTCTTCAGCACACAGTCACCGTTGAAACGGTGTCACCATCATAGCAGTCTCTCCTCGGTTTCATACCTAAAAGTCCATTTGAATCCAAATTCTCAGGTGGTCATTCTCAGTTGCCCAGCAGCACAGTGAGTACAGCACAAACGTTTGGCCTCTGCTCCAACAGCAGAAGAGCCAGGATAGAAAGCTGATGCTGGGCCTGTTCAGCACATAATCACCTTTGCATCGGTGCCTCCATCATTGCTTTCACTGCTCACTTTCATACAGGAAAAGCATTTGAATGGAATCAGTCCGGAACCTGCTCTCTGCTGCGCAGAAACACAGTCAGCACAGAATGAACGTTTGGCATCTGCTCCCACAGCAGAAGGACCAGCAGGGAAAGCTGGTGCTGGGCCTCTTCAACACACAGTCAGCTTTGCAACGGTGTCACCATCATTGCAGTCTCTCCTCGGTTTCATACCTAAATGTCCATTTGAATCCAAATTCTCAGGTGCTCTCTCTCAGCTGCCCAGCAGCACACTGAGTACAGCACGAACGTTTGGCCTGTGCTCCCACAGCAGAAGAGCCAGGAGGGAAAGCTGGTGCTGGGCCTGTTCAGCACACAATCACCTTTGCATCGGTGCCTCCATCATTGCTTTCACTGCTCACATTCATACAGGAAAAGCATTTGAATGGAATCAGTCCAGAGCCTGCTCTCTGCTGCGCAGCAACACAGCACAGAATGAACAGTGGCATCTGCTCCCACAGCAGAAGGACCAGCAGGGAAAGCTAGTGCTGGGCCTCTTCAGCACACTGGCAGCTTTGCAACGGTGTCACCATCATTGCAGTCTCACCTCGGTTTCATACCTAAAAGTCCATTTGAATCCAAATTCTCAGGTGGTGTCTCTCAGCTGCCCAGCAGCACAGTGAGTACAGCACGAACGTTTGGCCTCTGCTCCCACAGCAGAAGAGCCAGGAGGGAAAGCTGGTGCTGGGCCTGTTCAGCACACAATCTCCTTTGCATCGGTGCCTCCATCATTGCTTTCACTGCTCACTTTCATACAGGAAAAGCACTTGAATGGAATCAGTCCAGAGCCAGCTCTCTGCTGCGCAGAAACACAGTCAGCACAGAATGAACGTTTGGCATCTGCTCCCACAGCAGAAGGACCAGCAGGGAAAGCTGGTGCTGGGAATCTTCAACACACAGTCAGCTTTGCAACGGTGTCACCATCATTGCAGTCTCTCCTCGGTTTCATACCTAAATGTCCATTTGAATCCAAATTCTCAGGTGCTCTCTCTCAGCTGCCCAGCAGCACACTGAGTACAGCACGAACGTTTGGCCTGTGCTCCCACAGCAGAAGAGCCAGGAGGGAAAGCTGGTGCTGGGCCTGTTCAGCACACAATCACCTTTGCATCGGTGCCTCCATCATTGCTTTCACTGCTCACATTCATACAGGAAAAGCATTTGAATGGAATCAGTCCAGAGCCTGCTCTCTGCTGCGCAGCAACACAGCACAGAATGAACAGTGGCATGTGCTCCCACAGCAGAAGGACCAGCAGGGAAAGCTAGTGCTGGGCCTCTTCAGCACACAAGCAGCTTTGCAACGGTGTCACCATCATTGCAGTCTCACCTCGGTTTCATACCTAAAAGTCCATTTGAATCCAAATTCTCAGGTGCTCTCTCTCAGCTGCCCAGCAGCACAGTGAGTACAGCACGAACGTTTGGCCTCTGCTCCCACAGCAGAAGAGCCAGGAGGGAAAGCTGGTGCTGGGCCTGTTCAGCACACAATCTCCTTTGCATCGGTGCCTCCATCATTGCTTTCACTGCTCACTTTCATACAGGAAAAGCACTTGAATGGAATCAGTCCAGAGCCTGCTCTCTGCTGCGCAGCAACACAATCAGCACAGAATGAATGTTTGGCCTCTGCTCCCACAGCAGAAGGGCCAGCAGGGAAAGCTAGTGCTGGGCATCTTCAGCACACAGTCAGCTTTGCAACGCTGTCACCATCATTGCAGTCTCTCCTTGGTTTCATACCTAAAAGTCCATTTGAATCCAAATTCTCGGGTGGTCTCTCTCAGCTGCCCAGCAGCACAGTGAGTACAGCACAAACATTCGGCCTCTGCTCCCACAGCAGAAGAGCCAAGAGGGAAAGCTGGTGCTGGGCCTGTTCAGCACACAATCACCTTTGTATCGGTGCCTCCATCATTGCTTTCACTGCTCACTATCATACAGGAAAAGCATTTGAATGGAACCAGCCCAGAGCCTGCTCTCTGCTGCGCAGCAACACAGTCAGCACAGAATGAACAGTGGCATCTGCTCCCACAGCAGAAGGGCCAGCAGGGAAAGCTAGTGCTGGGCCTCTTCAGCACACAGTCAGCTTTGCAACGGTGTCACCATCAGTCCTGCCACTGCTCACTTTCAAACGTGAAAGTCCATTTGAATTGTTCCACTTTGGGGCTTCCTCTAGGTGGCCCAGCAGCACAGCAAGGAGAGCACGAACGTTTGCCCTCAGCTTCCAAAGCTGAAGAGCCAGGAGCGAAAGCTGGTGCGAGTGATCTTCAGCACACAGTCATCTTTGCAACGGTGCCTCCATCATTGCTCTCACTGCTCACTTTCATATCTAAGAGTGCTTTTGAATGCAACATCTGCGGAGCTTGCTCTCGCCTACCCAGCAGCACAGTGAGTAGAGCATGAACGTTTGTTCTTTACTCCCACAGCAGAAGAGCCAGGAGGCAAATCGGGTGCTGGGCCTCTTCAGCACACAGTCAGTTTTGCAATTGTGTCACCATCATTGCAGTCTCTCCTCGGATTCATACCTAAAAGTCCATCTGAATACAAATTCTTGGGTGGTCGCTCTCAGCTGCCCAGCAGCACAGTGGGTACAGCACAAACGTTTGGCCTCTGCTCCCACAGCAAAAGAGCCAGGAGGGAAAGCTGGTGCTGGGCCGGTTCAGCACACAATCACCTTTGCATCGGTGCCTCCATCAGTGCTTTCACTGCTCACTTTCATACAGGAAAAGCATTTGAATCCAATCACTCCAGAACCTGCTCTCTGCTGCGCAGCAACACAGTCAGCACAGAATGAACGTTTGGCATCTGCTCCCACAGCAGAAGGACCAGCAGGGAAAGCTAGTGCTGGACCTCTTCAGCACAGTCAGCTTTGCAACGGTGTCACCATCATTGCAGTCTCTCCTCGGTTTCATACCTAAAAGTCCATTTGAATACAAATTCTCGGGTGGTCGCCCTCAGCTGCCAGGCAGTACAGTGTGTTTATCACGAACGTTAGGCCTCTGCTCCCACAGCAGAAGACCCAGGATAGAAAGCTGGTGCTGGGATTCTTCAGCTCACAGGCAGCTTTCAAGTGTGTCACCATCATTGCTGTCACCATTCCCTTTCATACCTGAAAGAGCATTTGAATACTACCTCTGCGAAGCATAGCTAGGGTAGGCTAGGCTAATCTAAGGCTGGCTAGGCTAAAGCAGGCCTAACCTTACGCCTGACCCTAACCCTTACCCCTAACCCTAATGTCTTCAACCTAACTGTAACCCCTAACCATAAACCTAACCCTTAACCCTAACCATGACCCTAATTGTAAGAGTAACACATTCTTACACTAACCATTATCCTAAACCCTAAAACTAACCCATCCTAAACCTAAACCATACATTAAAACTAACCATAACCCATAACCTTAACAATTACTCTAACTCTTTTTTCTAACCCCTAACTCTAATGGCTGCCAGTTTAACCCAACCCACTGACCCTAACATTAGCTATAACCCATCCTAACCATAGACCTAACACTAACCCCTAATGCTTACGCTAACACCTAAACCTAAACCTAACACATCCTAAAGCTTACCATACCATTAACCCTTAGGCTAAACCCTAACCCTAGCCCCTAACTCTAAACCTAACCCTAAACCTTACCCTTAATGCACCCTAATTTCTAAACCTAATCATCTACACTCATAGCCAAAGAACCAGGCTAGAAAGCTGGTGCTGCGCATCTTTGGCACAGAGTGTGGTTTGTTACGGTGCCACCCACCTTGGGGGCGCTCCTCACTTTCCCACCCAAATGTCCATTTGAATCCAACCCATTTGGTGGTACCCTAGGCTGCCCAGCAGCACGGCCAGCAGAGCTCTCTAGCCTGGTTCTTTGGCTATGGGAGTACAGGATTAGGGTTACAAGTTAAGGCGGATTAAGGTTAGGGTAAGGTTTAGGGTGATGGTTAGAGTTAGGGGTTGGGGTTACGGTTTAGGTTAGGGCTTATTGGTGTGGTTTAGAATGTGTTAGGCTTAGGTTTAGGGTTAGGTGTTAGGGTAAGTATTAGGGGTTAGGTTTAGGTGTACAGCTAGGATGGGTCATGGCTAGTATTAGGGCCAGCGGTTATGGTTAAGGTGGCAGCGATTAGAGTTAAGGGTTAGAAATAAGAGAGTAAGGGTTAAGGTTATGGGTTATGGTTAGGTTTAGGGCAAGGGGCAGGTTTAAGATGGGTTAGTGATAGGGTTTAGGGAAACAGGGGTCTCATGTGTTACTCTTACGATTAGGGTCATGGTTAGGGTTAAGTGTTAGGTTTATGGTTAGGGGTTATAGTTAGCTTGAAGACATTGGGGTTAGGGGTAAGGGTTAGGGTCAGGGGTAAGGTTAGGCCTGCTTTAGCCTAGCCTGCCTTAGATTAGCCTACCCTACCCTAGCTCTGACTGGGTTAGGTTAGATTACATTAGCCTAACCTAGCCTAGTTTGGCTTAGATTAGCCTAGCTCTGCCTGCTTCAGATTACAATAGACTAGCCTAGCATCTATTAGCATAGCCTCGGTTAGATTACCATAGCCTAGCTCTGCTAGGTTAGATTAGACTAGCCTAGCTTAGTCTGGATTAGCCTAGCCTTGTCTAGATTAGCCTAGCCTTGTCTAGATCAGCCTAGCCTTGGTTAGATTAGCTGAGCGTAGCCTAGCTCTGCCTGGGTTAGATTAGGTTAGACTTTCCCAGCCTAGCCTGGGTTAGCCTAGAGCAGATTGCTTGGGTTACATTAGATTAGTCTAGTTTAGCCTGTGAGAGGCCAAACCTTCGTGCTCTACTCACTCTGCTGCTGGGCAGCCGAGACCTACCGCCAAAGAGGTTGGATTCAAATGGACTTCTAGATGGGAAAGTAAGGAGCAACACCAATGTCGGTGGCACCGTAGCAAAGCTCACTGTGTGCTGAAGATGCCCAGCACCAGCTTTCTAGCCTGGTTCTTTGGCTATGGGAGAAGAGGATTAGGGTTACGGGTTAGGATGGATTAAAGTTAGGGTAAGGTTTAGGGTTAGAATCAGGGGTTAGGTTTACAGTTTAGGGTAAAAGTTAGTGGTAGGGTAAGGATTAGGATGTGTTAGGGTTAAGTATTAGGGTAAGTATTAGGGATAAGTGTTAGGTATATGGTTAGGAGGGCTTTTGGATAGTGTTAGGGTCAAGGGTTAGGGTTAAGGTGGCAGCCATTAGAGTTAGGGGTTAGAAATAAAAGATATAATAAGGCTTAAGGTAATGGGTTATGCGTAGCCTTAGGGTAAGTGTTAGGTTTAGGATGGGTTAGTTTTAGTTTTTAGGGTAAGGGTTAGTGTTATTGTATGTTACTCTTAAGATTAGGGTCATCCTTAGGGTTAAGGGTAAGGGTTAGGGTTAGGGTTAGGCCTGGTTAAGTCTAGCCTGCCTTATATTAGCCTAGCCTACCCTAGCTCTGCCTGGGTTAGATTACATTAGCCTAACCTAGCTCAGTTTGTTTTAGATTAGCATAGCTCTGCCTGCCTTAGATTACAACTAGCCAGCGTAACCTCGGTTAGCCCAGCCTTGGTTTCCTTATCATAGCCTAGCTCTGCTGGTTTAGATTACACTAGCCTTGCCTAGCCTGGGTTAGATTAGCCTAGCCTAGACTGGTTTAGCCTTGCCTGGGTTAGATTAGCGCAGACTACCCTAGCACTGCCTGGGTTAGATTAGGTTAGACTATTCTAGCCTAGCCTGGGTTAGCCAGGGACACCCGAGTCAGGGCTGGGGTAGATTACATTAGCCTGGCTTAGCTTTTGAGAGGACAAAAATTCATCCTCTACTCACTCTACTGTTGGGCAGTTGAGAGCTACCCCCAAAGACATTGATATCAAATGGACTTTTAGGTGGGAACGTGAGTTTCAACACCAATGTCGGTAGCACCGTAGCAAAGCTCACTGTGTTGGTAACATTCCCAGCACCAGCTTTCTAGCCTGGTTCTTTGGCTATGGGAGTTCAGGGTTAGGGTTATGGGTTAGCATGGATTAAGGTTAGCGTTAGATTTAGGGGTTGGGGTTAGGGTTTAGGGTAAGGGTTAGTGGTAGGGTAAGGCTTCGGATGTGTTAGGCTTTGGTTGAGGGTTCGGTGTTACGGTAAGCATTAGGGGTTAGGTTGAGGTGTACGGCTAGGAGGGGTTATGGCTAGTGTTAGGGTCAGCGGGTTGGGTTAAGGCGCCAGGCATTAGAGTTAGGGTTAGAAATAAGAGAGTAAGGGTTAAGGTTATGGGTAGGTTCAGGGTAAGGGTCAGGTTTAGGATGGGTTAGTGTTAGGGGTTAGTGTAATGGTTAGGGTTCTTATGTGTTACTCTTACAGTTAGGGTCATGGTTAGGGTTAAGGGTTAAATTTACAGTTAGGGGTTACAGCTAGGTTGAAGACATTGGGATTAGGGGTAAGGGTTAGGGTCAGGGGTAAAGTTAGGCCTGCTTTAGCCTAGCCTGCCTTAGATTAGCCTAGCCTACCCTAGCTATGCCTGGGTTAGGTTACATTACATTAGCCTAACCTAGCCTAGCTTGGCTTAGATTAGCCTAGCTCTGCCTTCCTTAGATTACAATAGCCTAGCCTAGCATTTATTAGCATAGCCTCGGTTAGATTACCATAGCCTAGCCTAGCTTAGTCTGGATTAGCCTAGGCTAGCCTACTCTGGATTAGCCTAGCCTGGGTTAGATTAGCCGAGCCTACCCTAGCTCTACCTCGGTTAGATTAGGTTAGACTATCCTAACCTAACGTGGGTTAGCCTAGACCAGCCGTGTCTGCCTTGGGTTAGATTAGATTAGTCTAGTTTAGCCTGTGAGAGGCCAAACATTTGTGCTCTACTCACTCTGCTGCTGGGCAGCTGAGACCTACCACCAAAGAGGTTGGATTCAAATGGACTTCTAGATGGGAAAGTAAGGGGCGACACCAATCTCGACCAATCTAGGGTTACGGGTTAGGATGGATTAAAGTTAGGGTAAGGTTTAGGGTTAGAGTCAGGTTAGGGTTAGGGTTTAGGGTAAGGGTTAGTGGTAGGGTAGGGCTTAGGATGTGTTTGGGTTTGGTGTTTGAGTAAGTATTAGGGATTAGTGTGAGGTATATGCTTACGATGGCTTTTGGATAGTGTTAGGCTCAGGGGTTAGGGTTAAGGTGGCAGCCATTAGAGTTAGGGGTTAGAAATAAGAGCTATAATAATGGTTAAGGTTATGGGTTATGCTTAGCTTTAGGGTAAGGGTTAGGTTTAGGATGTGTTAGTTTTAGTTGTTAGGGTAAGGGTTAGAGTTATTATATGTTACTCTTATGATTAGGCTCATGGTTAGGGTTAAGGGTAAGGGATAGGCCTGGTTTAGCCTAGCCTGCCTTATATAATCCTAGCCTACCTGATCTCTGTCTGGGTTACATTACATTGCCCTAACCTAGCCTAGCTCTGCCTGCCTTAGATTAGAATAGCCTACCCTAGCCTGTGTTAGCCTAGCCTCGGTTAGATTTTCATAGCCTAGCTCGGCTACCTTAGATTAGACTAGCCTAACCTAGCCTGGCTTACATTAGCCTAGCCTAGTCTGGTTTACCCTAGCCTGGGTTAGAGTAGCCTAGCCTTGCCTACTCTGCCTGCATTAGATTAGATCAGGCTATCCTTGCCTAGCCTGGGTTAGCCTTGCCCAACCAAGCCTGGGTTAGATCAGATTAGCCTAATTTAGCTGGTGACAGGCCAAACATTCGTGCTCTACTCCCTCTGCTGTTGGGCAGCCAAGAGCTACCACCAAAGAAGTTGGATTCAAATGGACTTTTAGGTGGGAAAGTGAGGAGCGACACCTATGTGGGTTGCCCCGTAGCAAAGCTCACTGTGTGCTGAAGATGCCTAGCACCAGGTTTCAGGCCTGCTTCTTTGGCTGTGGGTCTAGAAGGTTAGGGTTACGAGTTAGCGTTAGGCTGGAGTAGGCTTAGGGTAAGGTTTACTTTAGGGTTATGGATTACAGTTAGTGGGTAGGGTTAGGGTTTAAAATCAGGCTTACAGGTAAGGATAATGGTTACCGTTAGGGGTTATAGCTAAGGGTTTAGGGTTTATGGTTAGGGTTAGGGTTTAGGGTAAGTGTTAGGGTAAGGTTTATGATGTGTAAGGCTTAGTTTCAGGTTTAGGTGTTAATTTGGGTGTTATGCTTAGGTGTATGGCTAGGTTTGGTTATATTTAGTGTAAGGGTAGGTGTTTAGGGTTAAGTTAGCACCCATTAGCTTTAGGGGTTAGGGTTAGGGTTAGGCCTGGTTTAGCCTAGCCTGCCTTAGATTAGCCTAGCCTACCCTAGCTCTGCCTGGGTTAGACTAGGTTAGACTATCTTAGCCTAGCCCACCCGAGTCAGGGTTGTTGTAGATTACATTAGCCTGGCTTAGCCAAACATTCATGCTCTACTCACTCTGCTTTTGGGCAGCCGAGAGCTACCACCAAGGACATTGATATCAAACGGACTTTTAGGTGGGAACGTGAGGAGCGACACCAATCTCGGCGGCACCGTAGAAAAGCTCACTGTGTGCTGAAGATGCCCAGCACCAGCTTTCTAGCCTGGTTCTTTGGCTATGGGAGAAGAGGATTAGGGTTACGGGTTAGGATGGATTAAAGTTAGGGTAAGGTTTAGGGTTAGAGTCAGGTTAGGGTTAGGGTTTAGGGTAAGGGTTAGTGGTAGGGTAAGGCTTAGGATGTGTTAGGGTTAGGTGTTAGGGTAAGTATTAGGGATTAGTGTGAGGTATATGCTTAGGATGCCTTTTGGATAGTGTTAGGCTCAGGGGTTAGGGTTAAGGTGGCAGCCATTAGAGTTAGGGGTTAGAAATAAGAGCTATAATAAGGGTTAAGGTTATGGGTTATGCTTAGCTTTAGGGTAAGGGTTAGGTTTAGGATAGGTGAGTTTTAGTTGTTAGGGTAAGGGTTAGAGTTATTATATGTTACTCTTATGATTAGGCTCATGGTTAGGGTTAAGGGTAAGGGATAGGCCTGGTTTAGCCTAGCCTGCCTTATATAATTCTAGCCTACCTGATCTCTGTCTGGGTTACATTACATTGCCCTAACCTAGCCTAGCTCTGCCTGCCTTAGATTAGAATAGCCTACCCTAGCCTGTGTTAGCCTAGCCTCGGTTAGATTTTCATAGCCTAGCTCGGCTACCTTAGATTAGACTAGCCTAACCTAGCCTGGCTTACATTAGCCTAGCCTAGTCTGGTTTACCCTAGCCTGGGTTAGAGTAGCCTAGCCTTGCCTACTCTGCCTGCATTAGATTAGATCAGGCTATCCTTGCCTAGCCTGGGTTAGCCTTGCCCAACCAAGCCTGGGTTAGATCAGATTAGCCTAATTTAGCTGGTGACAGGCCAAACATTCGTGCTCTACTCCCTCTGCTGTTGGGCAGCCAAGAGCTACCACCAAAGAAGTTGGATTCAAATGGACTTTTAGGTGGGAAAGTGAGGAGCGACACCTGTGTGGGTTGCCCCGTAGCAAAGCTCACTGTGTGCTGAAGATGCCTAGCACCAGGTTTCAGGCCTGCTTCTTTGGCTGTGGGTCTAGAAGGTTAGGGTTACGAGTTAGGGTTAGGCTGGAGTAGGCTTAGGGTAAGGTTTAAGTTTAGGGTTATGGATTACAGTTAGTGGGTAGGGTTAGGGTTTTAAATTAGGCTTACAGTTAAGGATTATGGTTACCATTAGGGTAAACCCTAAGGGTTTATGGTTAGTGTTAGGGTTAGGGTTTAGGGTAAGTGTTAGGGTAAGGTTTATGATGTGTTAGGCTTAGTTTCAGGGTTAGGTGTTAAGGTAAGTATTAGGGGTTATGCTTAGGTGTATGGTTAGGTTTGGTTATATTTAGTGTAAGGGTAGGTGTTTAGGAATAAGTTAGCACTCATTAGGTTTAGGGGTTAGGGTTAAGAGATAGCGTAAATATCAAGGTTATGGGTTAAGCTTAGGTTTAGGGTAAGCTTTAGGTTTAGATTCTAGATGGGTTAGTGTTAGTGGTTAGGGTAAGTGTTAGGGTTTTTATGGGTACCCTTATGGTTAGGGTCATGTTTAGGGTTAAGGGTAAGGGTTAGGGTCAGGGTGAGGCCTGGTTTAGTCTAGCCTGCCTTAGATTAGCCTAGCTGACCATTGCTCTGCCTGGGTTAGATTACATTAGCCTCACCTAGACCAGCTTGGGTTAGGTTTGCATAGCCCTGCCTGCCTTAGATTACAATAGCCTAGCGTAACCTCGGTTAGCCCAGCCTTGGTTTGCTTATCATAGCCGAGCTCTGCTGGCTTAGATTACACTAGCTTTGTCTCGCCTGGGTTAGATTAGCCGAGCCTGCCCTAGCTCTGCGTGGGTTAGACTAGGTTAGACTATCCTAGCCTAGCCCAACCGAGGCAGGGTTGTGGTAGATTACATTAGCCTGGCTTAGCCAAACATTCATGCTCTACTCACTCTGCTGTTGGGCAGCTGAGAGCTACCACCAAAGACATTGATATCAAATGGACTTTTAGGTGGGAACGTGAGGAGCGAAACCAATCTCGGCGGCACTGTAGCAAAGCTCACTGTGTGCTGAAGATGCCCAGCACCAGCTTTCTAGCCTGGTTCTTTGGCTATGGGAGTTCAGGGTTAGGGTTATGGGTTAGCACGGATTAAGGTTAGGCTAAGGGTTAGGGTTAGAATTAGGGATTAGGTTTGGGCTTTAGGGTAAGGGTTAGTGGTAGGGCAAGTGTTAAGATGTGTTAGGCTTAGGTTTAGGGTTAGGTGTTAGGGTAAGTATTAGGGGTTAGGTTTAGGTGTATGGTTCGGATGCCTTATGGCTAGTGTTAGGGTCAGGGGGTTGGGTTAAGGTGGCAGCCATTAGAGTTAGGGGTTAGAAATAAGAGTTAGAGTAAGGGTTAAGGTTATGGGTTATGGTTAGGTTTAGGGCAAGGGGCAGGTTTAGGATGGGTTAGTGTTAAGGGTTCGTGTAATGGTCAGGGGTCTTATGTGTCACTCTTATGATTAGGGTAATGGTTAGGCTTAAGTGTTAGGTTTACTGTTAGGGGTTACAGCTAGGTTGTAGACATTGTGGTGGGGTTAGGGGTAAGGGTTAGGGTCAGGGGTAAGGTTAGGCCTGCTTTAGCCTAGCCTGCCTTAGATTAGCCTAGCCTACCCTAGCTATGCCTGGGTTAGGTTACATTACATTAGCCTAACCTAGCCTAGCTTGGCTTAGATTAGCCTAGCTCTGCCTGCCTTAGATTACAATAGCCTAGCCTAGCATTTATTAGCATAGCCTCGGTTAGATTACCATAGCCTAGTGTGGCTAGGTTAGATTAGACTAGCCTAGCTTAGTCTGGATTAGCCTAGGCTAGCCTACTCTGGATTAGCCTAGCCTGGGTTAGATTAGCCGAGCCTACCCTAGCTCTACCTCGGTTAGATTAGGTTAGATTATCCTAGCCTAGCCTGGGTTAGCCTAGACCAGCCGAGTCTGCCTTGGGTTACATTAGATTAGTCTAGTTTAGCCTGTGAGAGGCCAAACATTTGTGCTCTACTCACTCTGCTGCTGGGCAGCTGAGACCTACCACCAAAGAGGTTGGATTCAAATGGACTTCTAGATGGGAAAGTAAGGAGCGACACCAATCTCGGCAGCACCATAGCAAAGCTCACTGTGTGCTGAACATTCCCAGCACCAGCTTTCTAGCCTGGTTCTTTGGCTATGGGAGAAGAGGATTAGGGTTACGGGTTAGGATGGATTAAAGTTAGGGTAAGGTTTAGGGTTAGAGTCAGGTTAGGGTAAGGGTTAGGGTTTAGGGTAAGGGTTAGTGGTAGGGTAAGGCTTAGGATGTGTTAGGGTTAGGTATTAGGGTAAGTATTAGGGATTAGTGTTAGGTATATGCTTAGGATGGCTTTTAGATAGTGTTAGGATCAGGGGTTAAGGTTAAGGTGGCAGCCATTAGAGTTAGGAGTTAGAAATAAGAGCTATAATAAGGGTTAAGGTTATGGGTTATGCTTAGCTTTAGGGTAAGGGTTAGGTTTAGGATGTGTTAGTTTTAGTTGTTAGGGTAAGGGTTAGAGTTATTATATGTTACTTTTATGATTAAGGTCATGGTTAGGGTTAAGGGTAAGGGTTAGGCCTGGTTTAGCCTAGCCTGTCTTATATAAGCCTAGCCTACCCTAGATCTGTCTGGGTTACATTACATTGCCCTAACCTAGCCTAGCTCTGCCTGCCTTAGATTAGAATAGCCGACCCTAGCCTGTGTTAGCCTAGCCTCGGTTAGATTTTCATAGCCTAGCTCTGCTAGTTTATATGAGACTAGCCTAGCCTAGTCTGTCTTAGATTAGCCTAGCCTGGTTTAGATTAGCGTAGCCTAGTCTGGTTTACCCTAGCCTGGGTTAGAGTAGCCTAGCCTTGCCTACTCTGCCTGCATTAGATTAGATCAGGCTATCCTTGCCTAGCCTGGGTTAGCCTTGCCCAACCAAGCCTGAGTTAGCCTAGCCTGGGTTAGATCAGATTAGCCTAATTTAGCTGGTGACAGGCCAAACATTCGTGCTCTACTCCCTCTGCTGTTGGGCAGCCAAGAGCTACCACCAAAGAGGTTGGATTCAAATGGACTTTTAGGTGGGAAAGTGAGGAGCGACACCTACGTGGGTGGCACCGTAGCAAAGCTCATTGCGTGCTGAAGATGCCTAGCACCAGGTTTTGGGCCTGCTTCTTTGGCTGTGGGTCTAGAAGGTTAGGGTTACGAGTTAGGGTTAGGGTGGAGTAGGCTTAGGGTAAGGTTTAAGTTTAGGGTTATGGATTACAGCTAGGGGGTAGGGTTAGGGTTTTAAATTAGGCTTACAGTTAAGGATTATGGTTACCGTTAGGGTTTATAGCTAAGGGTTTAGGGTTAGTGTTAGGTTTAGGGTTTAGGGTAAGTGTTAGGGTAAGGTTTATGATGTGTTAGGCTTAGTTTTAGGGTTAGGTGTTAAGGTAAGTATTAGGGGTATGCTTAGGTGTATGGTTAGGTTTGGTTATATTTAGTGTAAGGGTAGGTGTTTAGGCTTAAGTTAGTACCCATTAGGTTTAGGGGTTATGGTTAAGAGATAGGGTAAATGTTAAGGTTATGGGTTAAGCTTAGGTTTAGCGTAAGTGTTAGGTCTAGATTCTGGATGGGTTAGTGTTAGTGGATAGAGTAAGGGTTAGGGTTATTATGGGTACCCTTATGGTTAGGGTCATGTTTAGGGTTAAGGATAAGGGTTAGGGTTAGGGTTAATGTTAGGGTCAGGGTGAGGCCTGGTTTAGTCTAGCCTGCCTTAGATTAGCCTAGCTGACCATTGCTCTGCCTGGGTTAGATTACATTAGCCTCACCTAGACCAGCTTGGGTTAGGTTTGCATAGCCCTGCCTGCCTTAGATTACAATAGCCTAGCGTAACCTCGGTTAGCCCAGCCTTAGTTTGCTTATCATAGCCTAGCTCTGCTGGCTTAGATTACACTAGCTTTGTCTCGCCTGTGTTAGATTAGCCAAGCCTGCCCTAGCTCTGAGCCTGAAGGTCCCTTCCAACCCAAACCACTCTATGATTCTATGATATTCTGGATTTCGTAAGACAGGCAAATCAACACTTTTCCTAAAATCTGCAGCTTTTAGGCCGCTTCCCAGAATATGACAGGACACAACCTTTTTAATCTGAGCTATCGCTATGAAACTCAAAACTAATGCTTCCAGCCCTGGTCCTGCTTGCACCCGATACAAACCTCAAACAAATCTCCTGAAGATACTCACATATTGGTGTGAATCTGAGTCAAAGCCACTGCCTGTAACCAGTGTCAGTGTCTACAGCACTTTACATTCAATTCCTGCTTTAGCTAAAAATAGTAGGCTCCTATCTATGCACACACAGCTCCTATTTACTTCATGAAATTGCTTTACAGTGCTGCATCAAATTCCTGTTCTTTAATAAAAATGGGTTCTCTGCTTTTCTCTCCTAGTCACAGCACTGATGAAACGTGACAAGATTTTCTTTAGACATCTCATGGCCTTCTCTGATGCTAAAAACGACAGAAGAGAGAAGTATTTGTACGAGTAACCAGCAGAAGCATCAGTGGGCTCAGGATGTCCCACAGATATTCAGAACAACACAGCAGTGGGCTCGCGAAACTGCTCATGATGAACCAGTTCCTTGACGCCAGGCATCTCACTAGGAAAGCCTCGCTGCAGCCACTCTGGGGATTGCCCTTCACAGAACTGTTCAAAACCAAAGTTAATCATGCAGCAAAGCCAAGAGCCAAGGAACTCATCCCTGCCACACCACAAAAATTAGGGATGTGCTGGCATCTTCACGAGGTGCTGATTGCCACAGTTTATTGAACACCAGTGCTGAAGGCCTTACCACCCTCACAGGGAAGAACTTGTGCCTGAGATCTCCCTTGACCTGCTCCTCACGCCCTGGGGGGGGATGCAGCCCAGCACACAGGGGGGTTCTGGGCTCAAGCGCACCCTCAAGCCAGGTCACGGGGAGATTCTCGTCACCCAAAACCCCAAGTCCTTCTCCTCAGGGCTGCTCCATCCCATCCCCACTAGACTGTGCTCACAGTCCCACAACAACACGTTCAAATGCCCTCGTGTGCCATTCCACTGGAATGACAGACTGCAGTATCTTTCCTTCAGGGACCTCAGAGCGCTGATGAAACCTTCCCACTCCTCTGTGTGGTGTTCTGCTCCTGCTGTGTACCTCAGGAGGCAGGAGTTATTTTAGCAGACAGCAGAATAACAGGAAAAAACAACAGAAAATTCGATTCCCAGCTCCTTCGATTCCCAGGCAAAGCAACACCTGAGCTGCCTGGGGGGACTTGGTGCACCCTTCCATAGGGGCAGCAGCCCCTCCAACCTAAGAAGTTAGTAGTGCAACAATTGTCATGTACCCAGGCAGTTCCAGCAAGGCAACTGCATTTCCAGCTACTGAAAGACCAGCCCCCATCCCCATTCCCACCTTTTGGCACTTGAGAGGTCACTTTGGTAAACCAGATGACACCCAACAGCCACTTTGTGGCACATCAGCTGACTATCAAAGGAGAACTTTTCTGCATAGCTCATTCACGTATTTCAGAAGCCTTTCAGGGTATTGGGAAGTCAAAGTACATTAATCTCTGCTTTATACAACTCCACTGGGCAGTCAGAAACCATTCATTATCTCTGCCTGTCAGAAAGATATTGCAAACCCACACATCACTGAGGTTGTGCAATCTTATGACCTGTGCTGTGCAGCGATGAAGTTGATCTTCAGTATTTAAGGCAAGCAAATACTCTTGTAGAGATCCAAGCTCCTGCAACAAAGCCTTCAGTGAACACCAACACTTCTAGTAAAGACATCATCCTACTCATTATCATTAAAATGCTGATCATTACAGTAGTCCCCATGAACCAAAGGTATCTGAACTACACAGAAGACTCTCCCTGACTAGAACACACTTTGTGAACACAGAAATCAGTTCGTTACAGGCTGTTCCTACGTAGTGTGCAAAACCAACTCAATGAAAAGCACATTTAAATAACTTTAAATTAATTATTAAAGCAGCGTTCCTCTCAGAATAAAGAGTGGCTTTAGGGCTTGCTGCCTGAAGTGCATAAGGAGGAGTCATGACTATTATATAAGGCTCCACAATGGATATGGCAACAGCATGGCCCCTCTCGTAGAATTTGCTGCCAGACTCCGCAAGAGAAAGTTTGTCATGTTTCTGAAGCATTTAATGGTTCTAAAGCTCTGATGAACTTTGCCAAGGGAAAGGAAAACTGCTTTTAATTTAACACTGGACTACGTATCATTCTGCACTGGGGAGAGGAGGGGTGCAAGTACAGGAACTGCTTACACTAACTCTGTTTTCTGTAACAAGGAAGAGTTCTGCAAGCGCACGACGAAGAGGAAGAAGAATCCCAGGCTTGGCCATGTCATGACACAAGTTGTTTTCCGTATGGGTAAAAAGCTGCCAAAGTGGCTTCAACAAGGTAAGGTCACAGTCCCTGAAAAAAGCTAATTCTAATGAAATAGTGAGTGACCGTGACCTTATGCCTCTTTCTGGGAGGGAAAAAAAAACAACACAGAACCCCAAACAAATTCAAGAGAACAGAACCAAACAGTTTTAACAGATGCATCAATGAAGGAAGAGGCACAAGAATTACTCTATAATTTAAATTCAGTCAAGTGTTTCAGAACAATTAATTTCATTCTGAATCGGTGAAGTGGAGAAAACCTCACATCTATGAATATGTCCAAATGACTTTGGTAAAACTAAGTGGCCTCCTGAAATGAGGACTTGAAAATACCTGTATCCATCACTCTGCAAAATGCTGTAGCTCCATTGATTGAAATTATCCAGTACTGCACTACAGCAGTGAGCAGGTGATGCCCTTGTATAGGGCAAAATCTCATCTATAGCTTTCAAAACAATTCCAACCCTGCCTCCTTCTTACTCCCCAGTTAAAGCCAACTAACCCAAATGTTACTTACTACACAGAGAGGATGACAAATATTGGGGAGGGGGGAGGGGAGGGACAAGGGGAAACTCAATTTCAGAACGTATCATCAGATTAACACAAGGAAAATACTAAATAATACAAGCACAATGGAGACTTGGCCTTTCAGCAATTAAACCTGGCGTCCACATGACAAAAGATGACATTTGCTGATGAAAACACCTAAGGGAACTTGAAAAAGTAATAAACCATAAGTAATTATTACCATAAGTAATAAGACCATAAGAAAAGCACAGTTTCATTCACTGCCCAAAACCAAACCAACACAGATGCGGTCAGAAAGTGAACCGGTGTGAAACACCCCTGTGACTGCCACGGCACAACGCAGAGCCAGCACAGGCCCTGCACCACAGAACAGCCAGGGCAGTCTCACCAGCCCATCTCGGGCTCCTGTGTGCCAAAGCAACACCTGAGCTGCCTGGGGGGACTTGGTGCACCCTTCCATAGGGGCAGCAGCCCCTCCAACCTAAGAAGCAGGGGACTTGCTGCAGACAAGAACGCTTCCCTCCCCACTGCCCACTTCTAGACAGCCCTGTCTCCAGCAGCCCACTCCATGCCTGCCAGAACCACCAGTCCCCTCAACGGCCTGCAGGCAGGCAGAACAATGAGACTTCTGGAGCAAACACAGACACTAGTAACTAAATAAAGAAATAAACAAGAAATCTAAGGTTGTAACAGTGCTGCGGCTGCTCTGCAGCACACTGCAGGGTCCCTGCCACACTGCAGCCTTCAGAGTTGAAGCTGAAAAGATGTTTGGAACAAGCCCCCTATAACCTCTCCACTGGTCCCAGCAGCACCATGATGGACACAAAGAGGAGACGAAAGTCACTGCCACTCCTTGCCAAGCCTTCACTTTGTTCCTTCGCACTACGAATGTAATGAATGGCCCTTTATTTTACAGCTGTACTAATGCCAGTGCAAAAAAAAACCAATAACCGTGGGCAAACACATCACCAGTCACTGACAAAAGCTCAGACCAACCTTGGGGAGCAAAGGTGTTGGGATCCCACAGCTGCTGGACTCACACAGGACACAGTTAGAAAATCAGAGCCCAGCTCTGAAGCAAGCTGCCTCCAGTGCAATAGCAGAACTGTGGTCTCAGCAGCATCAGGAGAGATTCTATTCATTTAGCAAGCAAGAAAAATTCAACACATTCTCATCCTAAGAAATAAAAGAAATTAAACTAAAGGAGCTAAAGGCATGTGGGACTATCATCTTCTCTCCCAAGCTGCTTAGCAGCTACATTAAACCCTTTGAACTCTGATACACTCACCACACTCAGAGTGCATCACACTCAGGTGTATTACCCAGCTGCAGGTTCCTCCCTGAAATGAGCAGGTACCAACGGCCCCTGACTAAGCCCTCTCCTGCCCCTGCTCCGAGCCTGCCATGACTGAGGGTCCACAGCAGTACCTCTAACAAAGAACACCGTCTCTCACTTGGCTTGCTAAAAGGCCACCACTAAGACTTCAAAGCCTGGGCCACCATCTGCTCTTTGCAGAGCCTCACCTTGATTTGTGAGCGCTTCTCTCAGAGCTGGGGTTATCACCTCTCACTTCCCACCCTCCTCCTTCCTCCCAGCATTCCCTTGAGTCAAGCTCATTCCAACACCTCCTTCCTCGACCTCACATTCTCTCTGTTTCAAGACAAGGAATTACAACCATTTAGATCCAAGCATCACAGTTTAAATGCTGTGACACAGTTCAGCCACAGACCTGCTGAGCTTAAAACTGACACAAGCGTCCACACATTAATTCCTGCATTCCTGTAATTCTGCTTTTTACCCCTCTTCCCATCGGGCTCTGACCTTTCAGTTTGAGATTTAAGACAGAAAATATACTTAAATAAATAAATAAAACACCACACCAGGAACCAGGTGGATTTGTTTTACTAACACAGCAACCGGCTTCAAGCAGCCTGGGCTAGTGGAAGGTAGGTGGGGTGGAACTAGGTGAGCTTTAAAGTCCCTTCTAACCCAAAGCACTGTGTGATTCTGTGATTTAGTAACATTCTCCAGGGCATGTTAAGAAACAAGCTGTTTGAATCTCATGTGAGGTTGAGTGGGACCCCAAAGGTTGAAGCCCAAGAGTTTCAGGGCTTCACAATAACCTCATCTCTCCACAGAGCACAAACCAGAGGGAATTATACATTGCCTGGAGAGACAAGCATCTATAGTTCCAGTTATCTGGGACAGATCAGGGGAGAAAACCACATCGCTACCACGACTCAGCCCAGGATAACTGTCACTTCTGAGACTTTATGGGTATTTATTCTTTCACATCTGAAGAAAGAAGCATGAAAGTCTAAATAATTACTTTGATATTTCATAAAGCTTGTAATCTGTCAGCTCCTTATGGCTGGTTTTGAAATATTAAAGGAGATATGAATAAACAACCACCCAAAATCAACTGAGCACCTTTTCTTTTCACAAATGGGCTATCGCCCATCCAAGCCTCCTGCGTGCCAAAGACATCAAGAAGTTCATACAAACACTTCCAGTTTGAGTCCACCCACCAACTGTGGCCGTGACGAAGGAAACCACAGATTTCTTGTGGATCTGAGCAAAATTTCAGAAATAAAGGAGCCCCAGAAGAAAAAAAGAAAGAGAAAAACCATCCAACCAACCAAAAAACCAAAACAACACAAACCAAGAGACTCAGAGGTTCAAGGGCAAAAGAGTTCCTCGTAAGCACTTGAAAAGAAAGTAGGAGAGTAGACCATTTAGGGACAGAGGTTATTACCTTCCCCACTCATCTTGAATAAAACTCTGGCTCACACTTTCAGGGAGGCTGTTCAGGAAGGTGTTTTTTAATGACCAGTAACACAACATGGTCCAAGCTGTTTCCATCTTCTACTTCCTTTCACTCTGCTGAATTTTTAGGCAGGATTTCATTGCTTTCTATAGCACGGCAGAACTTCCCTCAAAGGCAGCGCTATAAAGTACCTGTCATTTGTTGGGTTTAAAAGCTCGTTTCTTGAGATGTGATTTATCAGCAAGATGCTTCAGCAGTAAAATATTAACCATAGAATCACAGAGTGGTTTGGGTTGAAGGGACCTCAAAACCCATCCAGCTCCAAGCCCCTCCCACAGGCAGAGGCAGCTCCCACCAGGTGCTCCAAGCCCCAGAACGTCTCCATGGACTCCTCTGGACTGGGGTTGAACGGATTGAAAGTAGCCCTGAGAAGAAGCACTTGGGGGTGTTGGTCTATGAGAAGCTCCCCATGCCCTGGCTTCAGTGGGCGCTTGAGCCCAGATCCCCTCCCTGTGCTGGGCTGCAACCTCAGAGCATGAGCAGCAGCTCAGGGAGGGGATTCTCCCCCTCTGCTGTGTTTCGGGGAGACCCCCCTGCAGGCCTGATCCAGCTCTGGGGCAACAGCACAAGAGGGACGTGGAGCTGCTGGAGCGAGTCCAGAGGAGGAAATGGAGATGATGCGAGGGCTGGAGCAGCTCTGCTCTGGAGCCAGGCTGAGAGAGCTGGGCTGGTTCCACCTGCACAAGAGAAGGCTCCTCAAGGGGAGACCTTAGAGCAGCTCCAGTGCCTAAAGGGGCTACAGGAATCCTGGAGAGGGGCCTTGGGTAGCGGCCTGCAGGAACACCAAACAGGAGGGAAACCCTCGCCTTCTCGTGGCCCCATCCAGCAAAAAGTTCCAGGGCCTTTTATGCAATGAAAGGCACACACTTTAAGAAAACAATAATCAAGGGCTAGAGCCAGGACTAACAGAACCAGCGCTGAGGGAAAACCTTGGCAAGGCTGTCAGACAGAAAGCCTGCCTGGCAGCAAGGAACACTGCTACAACATTCCCAGGGGAGCTCTTAAAGTTCATGGATTACACGAATGAAGAGCTCAAGTTCAAATCCACGGAGCTCTGGAAGAGGTACTGCAGGGGCAAGAGGACAGCTAGAAAAGCTGACGACTTGGCCCTTACTTCAGGCTCATCTGTCACTGACACCACAGGCAAGAACCACCTGGGTTGTTCAGAAAACTGGGTTAGACATCAGGCTGCCCACAGGAACAGCACTTGGCTCCTTGCAAAACAGCCTTCTGCAGGACTAAAACATACGGGAGAAACCGGGACAGGGAGCAGACTTCCACGCAGCTACTCCTGACCACAGCGCAAGAGGAGAACCCTGCTAGTGCACGTGGGCATCTTCCTGCTCCAGCTACAAAGTCTGCCTGCCACAACCCAGCTGAAGAGATGCTGACAGCGCTGCAGTTTGCTCAGCCCACAGATGAAAGGCCCTGCCAGTCTTACACAGCACAGGATACTCTCACTGCTCTCAGTCACACGCAGAATGGCTTGGAGCATTTGCAAGTGAGCACAAAGACAAACACTGGAACCTTGGTTTGAATCATCCGTGAACCAGCAAACACCCCAACAGCAAGAAAACCTCCTTAGAAGTAGCTGCTAGTGTCAACAGAAACACAAGCCCCAGACCCGCTCCAGTTAAGCACAAAAGCCTGAAGCAAAAAGCAGACAGCGGTTGAAGCCTGACAGCTGAGAGATGGCCATCTTGGCAATCCCTTACCCCTCAGCACTGCCAGAGGAAGTGTCCTGATCAAGAGCAAATCTCATGGCATGTATTTTCAGCAAGTGTCCCTGAAATGGGGAAGGCCCCTGAGAAGCTCTCTCGGAAGCCAGGCTTTTACTCCTGGAACACAAACCTCTGTGACTATGCCATAACCAGCTGGAAGGAAGTCTCCATCCACACATCCATCCCCACGCAGCAGAAGGTCCCTCACGTTATGCTCAGGCAGCAGGTCCTAGCTGCCAGCCAAAGGAAGGATGCTATTCAAGCAGACCTGCAGCTCAGCCTCCACAGGGGGAATCCTGCACTTTCTTTCCTGTGAAAAGTCACTGCTGAGGGTTTTGGACATACACAACAGCATTTGAAAACCCAAACTCATGCAGACACATAATAAGGGAAGACTTGGGCTGCTATCCAACCACCTTACTCTGCCAGGGTGCTGCACATCTGGGAAATACAAGTGGCTAAATCATCCTACCAACATCCCATTTTCCTGTAGCTCAACATCAGCCAGAACCCTCATGGATAAAACAATTCCCACATCACAACTCTAAAAATACATCTGCAGGGCTCCAGGGCTTGAAGGTTGCTTCCCCTAGCTAGAACATCCCTGCTGGGCTGGAGGGAAAGCTTTACAGCAGCTCATTAAACCACAACTCCATCTGCTGCACAGTTCTGCCAAGGTTTGTTTGATTTGGGGAACTTCCTTCCACACACCATAAAGATTGATTCCCAAAGGAAACAAAAGAGAACTAAGGATGTGCCTGTCTCCGCCCAAAAGGCACTCCCTCACAGTTGAACATTGGGCCATACAGTCACACTTTTACTGCTTTCTTCCCTGCTAGGGTAATCACAACTAAAATCCAGGTAAATGGGATTTAAGCAGCGACCCAAAGCCCCACTTGCCAAAAGCACAGGCCAGAAAGGATGGAGGAATTCGGCACTTCACCCTCTGAAGGGGGACACAGCCCAGTTCCATGCACACAACCACACCAACTGCTTTGCCAGCAAAGCCTTGTGCTTCACACCTAGGCTTCTCCTGCATGTTTGTTCACAGCAGATGAGACATAACAGTTCTCTTCCTTTAAAACCTACCAACCCATCCTTGTTTGGCCACTGCTGATGGCTCACAGGGACCAGCCCAACTGAGCTGGGGCACACTGAGCCCTACACAGGGAGCACAGATCCAGACCCACGCTGCCACCAGGCACCAGCAAAGGCTCTGCCAGTGGCAAAGAGGAACATCATTTCCTTGGGCAAAAGCTTCACTGCATTATTACAAGAAAATGGTTTCCACAATTACATTGAAAAAAATCCAGATGGTTGGGAACACATGTTAGCACTCCATGCAACACAGAAACAGTTTCATGACATGTTATAGCATCCAGCTCTTTCTGTAGAGCTGAGAGAATGCTACTTCTGTTCTCTTAGTGCCACTCTCTTCTGTTGAGAGAGCTTTTTGGAAAGATTGCATCTCATCTGCACATCCACAGCACCTACCAAAATGCAGTCCCCATCTCATGCCAAGCCTCTGCAACCCAACAGCAAGAGAGGGACGTCAGAAGAGCACCTCTGACACACAAACAAGGACAGGTGAATACTGGGCCTGCTTTGGCAACACAAGTATCAGCAAAGGAAGCAAAACTGTGGCTCACCTTGTAACAGGAAAGAAAAAGCAGCTCCCACTCTCCAAAGCTGCTCTTCACACAGAGCAGGGGGACACTGGACAAGGTGAGCATGTGCTGGCACTTGAGAGCCACCTACAAACTGCACTGACCACTGCAAGCAAGAACCTGGAGAGCTGCTGCAGCTGCAGGCCCAGCCTGAGGGGCTTGTCCCACAGAACACCAGTGCAGCCAAACACAAGGTCCAGCCTGAGCTTACCTTTAAAGTAACTTTGCTTTCTTCCGCCCTTATTTAGCAGGGACTCCCAAGTCCTACCCAGAAAAAGGCAAGCCTCAAGAGCTCTTGTAATGTTATTTATGAATGATAACCCTTTTCAATGGACAAGATTTAGAGAAGAAAGATTTGAAGGAAAGGGACAAGTGTCCCTCTGACAAATCCACATTTAAGGAAGTTTTTTTTCTGAACCACAGCAGCAGAGGTCAAAGCCCAGCCCAGCCTAGCCAAATGAGCTGCTGCAGATGAAAGCACAGTGCTCCTACAGGAATCTTTCACACCTTAAAAGTTCCAGGAAGTTTTTGGAGAGCTCTAAACCCCTGTATCAATTTTAGTTGATTTTAAATCTGACCGTTAAGTACCCCAGCCTCATGCAGGTAGCTTAAAATACAGCTAACAATTCTTGGGGACTCCAACAAGTTTCTGCCTGCAACTCAAAATCACAGACAACCCTTTTTCTGTAAGCCTTATACCTTAAGCACCTTGTATCTTAACACTCACTGCCTCATTTCAAATAGGACTTCAACACAAGTTTCTTCATCCAGCGTCAGCATTGTTTGGTCTTCCACAGCCCTCACATGCTCACAAAGGAGGTGATGGGCACTCCCAGGGCCATTGAACTCCCTTTCAGGGGAGAGTGCCAAAGGGGATGAGGAAACATCCCCCCTGGCAAATGCACACAGAAGAAAACAAACTTCTTGACCATGTATTGTCTCCTGTAAACCCCATCTCAGTCTTGCTCTCTGTCTCTCTCACACACACACACACACACACCCCTTTTTCTTTACATTGCAAATGTGACTCTCAGCATCATTACATTTTCGTTTGGGAAACCAAGAACATTAACCTCAAAACTGTGTCCAGAGAATATGCCCATTTGATTGCTTCCCAGCCCAGCAACAGAAAATTAGGGTATTACCATCACTATTACTCATGCCTGCAGTTTAGAAATACAAAGGTTAATAAAGCCATTTCATTCCCTGGAAACAAGTCTAGATTGAGCTGTCTTTCCAGTCTACAAGGGGGCCTCCAGTCTCTAGGGGGCCTCCAAGGATGCTGGAGGGGGACTCTTCACTAGGGACTGGAGTGATAGGACAAGGGGTAAGGGCTTAAAACTTAAACAGGGGAAGTTGAGATTGGACAGAAGGAAGAAGTTCCTTACTTTTGCACAGATCCAACACGTGCAAATCTCTCGAGCCACAAAGCTCCGTGGCAAGGGCCAAATCACCTCCAAGTGACAAAAACAGGAGAACAGCAGGCCAAAACACCCCAAACAACCCCCAAAATAGGCCAAAACCACCCCAAAATCACCTTGTCCTGCTTCTCCTATGGGACACAGGTCAGAGCCCCAAAACTGGACAAAACCACCCCAAAACCACCCCAAAACCACCTTGTCCTGTTTCTCCTGTGGGATACAAGTTCAGAACCCCAAAACAGGCTCAAAAAAGGACAAAAACAACCCAAACCTATTTAAAACCACCCCCAAAACAACCCCAAACCACCCTAAAACCACCAAAATAACACCTTGTCCTGCTTCTGTGGGATACAGGCTCAGAGCCCCAAAACAGACCCAAAACAGGCCAAAAAGAGGAAAAAAACACACCAAAACACCCAAAACCACCCCTAAAACAGCCCAAGCCAACCCCAAAACCACCTTGTCCTGCTTATGGGATACAGGGTCAGAGCCTCAAAACAGACCCAAAACAGGACAAAACTAGCAAAATCAGCAACAAAACACCACCAAATGACCCCCAAACCACCCCAAAACCAACCTGTGAGGCTTCTCCTCTGGGATACAGGGTCAGAGCCCCAAAACAGGACAAAAAGCAAGCCAAAAGCAGGCCAAAACACCCAAAACAACCCCCAAAACAGGCCAAAACCACCCCAAAATCACCTTGTCCTGCTTCTCATGGGGCACAGGTCAGAGCCCCAAAACAGGAAAAAAACAACCCAAAACCACCTTGAACTGTTTCTCCTGTGGGATACAGGCTCAGAGCCCCAAAACAGACCCAAAACACGCCAAAAACCACCCCAAGGCAACCTTGTCCTGATTCTTCTATGGGACACAGAGTCAGAGCCCCAAAACAGCCCTAAAACAGGACAAAAACAACCCAAAACACCCGAAAACCACCTTGTCCTGCTTCTCCTACGTGATACAGGGTAAGAGGCCCAAAATAGACCCAAAACAGACCAAAACCAGGCGAAAACCAGACCAAAACACCCAAAGAAAACCCCAAAACATGCCAAACCACCCCAAAACCACCGTGTCCTCCTTCTCCTAAGGGACATAGGGTCAGATCCCCAAAACAGACCCAAAATAGCCCCAAAAGAGGCCAAAACCAGACGAAAACAAGGCCAAAACAAGCCAAAGCAAACCCCAAAACAACCCCAAACCACCCCAAAACCACCTTGTCCTGCTTCTCCTATGGGATACAGGGTCAGAGCTTCCAAACAGACCCAAAACAGGACAAAAACAGTCATAAACCCCCAAAAGAGCCCCAAAACACCCCAAAAACACCTTGTCCTCCTTCTCCTGTGGGATACAGGCTCAGAGCCCCAAAACAGACCCAAATCAGACCCAAAACACCCCAAAAACCACCCCAAGGCCACCTTGTCCTGCTTCTACTATGGCACACAGGGTGAGAGCCCCAAAACAGACCCAAAATAGCCTCAAAACAGGCCAAAAACAAGCAAAAACAAGGCCAAAGCACCCAAAAACCACCCCAAAATCACTTTCTCCTGCTTCTCTTATGGGATTCAGGGTCAAAGCCCCCCAAAAAAGACCTAAAACAGGCCAAAAACAGGCAAAAACACCCCAAAACCACCTTGTCCTGCTTCGTCTAGGGCATACAGGGTAAGAGGCCCAAACAAGACCCAAAACAGGCCAAAAACGGGCCAAAACACCCAAAGCAAACCCCCAAACACCCCCAAACCACCCCAAAACCACCTTGTCCTGCTTCTCTTATGGGATACAGGGTCAGAGCCTCAAAACTGACCCAAACCAGGACAAAACCAGCAAAATCAGCCACAAAACACCACCAAATGACCCCCAACCCACCCCAAAACCAACCTGTGAGGCTATGAGGTTATAACGGGGCTCTATGACGCACTAATGGGGGTTCTATGACGCAATAATGGAGCTCTATGAGGCAATAATGGGGCTCTATGAGGCAATAATGGGGCTCTATGTCGCAACAATGGGGATCTAGGAGGCTATAGTGAGGTCTATGAGGCAATAATGGGGCTCTATGCGGTTATAAAGAGTCTCAATAATGCAATAATGGGGCTCTATGAGCCAATAATGGGGCTCTAAAACGCAAAACTGGGTCTCTACGAGGTAATAATGGGGCTCTATGAGGCAAAAATGGGGCTCAACGAGGTAATAATGAGGCTCGATGAGTCAAAACTGAAGCTCTAGGATGAAATAATGGGGCTCTATGAGGCAATAATGGGGCTCTATGAGGCAATAATGGGGCTCTATGATGTTATAATGGGGCTCTATGAGGCTATAATGAAGTCTATGAGGCAATAATGGGGCTCTATGATGCAATAATGGAGCTCTAAGAGGCAATAATGGGGCTCTATAAGGCAATAATAGGGCTCTATGTCGTTATAAAGGGACTCTATGACGCAATAATGGGCTCTATGAGGCAATAATGGGGCTCTATGACGCAATAATGGGGCTCTATGTTGCAGAAATGGGGGTCTATGAGGCAATATTGGGGCTCTATGTCGTTATAAAGGGGCTCTATGAGGCAATAATAAGGCTCTATGAGGCAATAATGGGGCTCTATGTCGCAACAATGGGGGTCTATGAGGCAATATTGGGGCTCTATGTCGTTATAAAGGGGCTCTATGAGGCAATAATGGGGCTCTTTGAGGCAACAGTGGGGGTCTATGAGGCAATAGTGGGGCTCTATTGGACAATAATGGGCCTCTAAGCGGTAACAATCGGCCTCTACGAGGCAATACTGGGGCTCTATATTGAAATAATGGGGCTCTATGAGGTTTTAATGGGGCTCTATGATGCAATAATAGGGCTCTATAAGGGCATAATGGGGTATATGAGGCAATAATGGGGCTCTATGAGGCAATAACGGGGCTCTATTAAGGAATAATGTGGCTCTATGAGGCTATAATGAGGTCTACGAGGCTATAATGGCGTCTACGGGGTTATAATGGGGCTCTATGAGGGTATAACGGGGCTCTATGAGGTAATAATGGGGCTCTGTGAGCAATACTGGCGCTCTATGATGCAATAATGGGGCTCTATGAGGGTATAATGGGGCTCTATGAGGTTATAATGGGGCTCTGTTAGCCTATAATAGGGTTTATGAGGCAATAATGGGGCTCTATGATGCAATAATGTAGCTCTATGATGCAATAATAGGCTCTATGTGGTTATAAAGGGCTTCTATGATGCAATAATGTGGCTCTATGAGCCAATAATGGGGCTCTAAAATGCAATAATGGGGCTCTACTAGGTAATAATGGGGCTCTATGGGGCTATAATGAAGCTCTATGAGGCTATAATGGGGCTCTATGAAGCTATAATATGATTTATGAGGCAATAATGGGGCTCTGTGATGCAATAATGGAACACTATGAAGCAATAATGGGGCTCTATAACGCAATAATGGGGCTCTACGAGGTAATAATGGGGCTCTATGAGGCAATAACGGGGCTCTATGACACAATACTGGGGCTCAATGATGGCTATAATGAAGTCTACGAGGCTATAATGGGGCTCTATGGGGTTTTAATTGGCCTCTATGAGGCAGTAATGGGGCTCTATGAGGGAATAATGGGGCTCTATATAGCAACAATGGGACTCTATGAGGCTATAATGGGGTCTATGAGGCTATTCTGGGGATCTATGGAGCAATAATGGGACTCTACAAGTAAATAATGGGGCTCTATGTTGCAATCATGGTGCTCTATGAGATAAGAATTGGGCTCTAGGATGCAATTATGCGGCTCTAGGATGCAATAATGTGGCTCTATGATGCAATAATGGGGCTCTGATGCAATAATGAGGCTCTATGAGGTCATAATGGGCCTCTATGATGCAAAAATGGGGCTCTATGAGGCAATAATGCGGCTCCATGAGGCTATAATGGGGTCTATGACGCAATAAGGAAGCTCTATGAGGCAATAATGGGGCTCTATGAGACAATAATGGGGTTCTATGTAGTTATAAAGGGGTTCTATGAGGTAATAATGGGGCTCTATGAGGCAATACTGAGGCTCTATGAGGCAATAATAGGGCTCTATGTCGCAACAATGGGGCTCTATGAGGTTATAATGGGGCTCTATGAGGCAATACTGGGGCTCTATGAGGCAATAATGGGGCTCTATGTCTCAACAAAGGGGCTCTATAAGTCAATAATGCGGCTCTATGAGGATTTAATGAGGTCTTTGAGGCTATAATGGGCCTCTATGGGGTTATAATGGGGCTCTGTTAGGCTATAATAGGGTTTACGAGGCAATAATGGGGCTCTATGACACAATAATCGGGCTCTATGAGGCAATAATGGGGTTCTATGTCGTTATAAAGGCGCTCTATGAGGCAATAATGGGGCTCTATGAGGCAATAATGGGGCTCTATGTCGCAACAATGGGGCTCTATGAGGCAATAATGCGGCTCTATGAGGCTATAATGGGGTCTTTGAGGCTATAATGGGCCTCTATGAGGTTATAATGGGGCTCTGTTAGGCTATAATAGGGTTTATGAGGCAATAATGGGGCTCTATGGCGCAATAATCGGGCTCTATGAGGCAATAACGGGCTCTATGGGGAAATAATTAGGCTCTATAAGGTTATAATGGGGCTCTATATAGCAACAATTGGACTCTATGAGGCTATACTGGGCTCTATGAGGCTATTCTGGAGATCTACGGAGCAATAATGGGACTCTTACGAGTAAATAATGGGGCTCTATGTTGCAATCATGGTGCTCTATGAGGTAAGAATTGGGCTCTATGATGCAATAATGGGGATCTAGGATGCAATAATGGGGCTCTATGAGGCAAAAATGGGGCTCTGATGCAATAATGAGGCTCTATAAGGTTATAATACGCCTCTATGATGCAATAATGGGGCTCTATGAGGCTATAATGCAGCTCTATGAGGCTATAAGGATGTCTTTGAGGCAATAATGGGGCTCTATGAGGCTATAATGGGGATCTATGAGGTTATAATGGGGCTCTGTTAGGCTATAATAGGGTTTATGAGGCAATAATCGGGCTCTATGACGCAATAATGGGGCTCTATGAGGCAGTAATAGGCTCTATGTGGTTATAAAGGGTCTCTATGATGCAATAATGTGGCTCTATGAGCCAATAATGGGGCTCTAAAACGCAATAATGGGGCTCTACGAGGTAATAATGGGGCTCTATGATGCAATAATGGGGCTCTATGTTGCAATAATGGGGCTCTATGAAGCAATAATGCGGCTCCATGAGGCTATAATGGGGTCTATGAGGCACTAATGGAGCTCTATGTTGCAATAATGGAGCTCTATGAGGCAATAATGGGGCTCTATAAGGCAATAATGGGTTCTATGTCGTTATAAAGAGGCGCTATGATGCAATAATGGCTCTCTATGAGGCAATTCTGGGGCTCTATGAGGCAATAATGGGGCTCTATGAGGCAGTAATGGAGCTCAATGTGGTTATAAAGGGGCTCTATGAGGCTATAATGGGCCTCTATGAGGTTATAATGGGGCTCTGTTAGGCTATAATAGGGTTTATGAGGCAATAATGGGGCTCTATGACGCAATAATGGGTCTCTATGAGGCAATGATGCGGCTCTATGAGGCTATAATGAGGTCTTTGAGGCTATAATGGGCCTCTCTGGGGTTATACTGGGGCTCTGTGAGGCCATAATAGGGTTTATGAGGCAATAATGGGGCTCTATGACGCAATTATCGGGCTCTATGAGGCAATAATGGGCTCTATGGGGAAATAATTTGGCTCTATGAGGTTATAATGGGGCTCTATGAAGCAATCATGGGGCTCTATGACGCACTAATGGGGGTTCTATGACGCAATAATGGAGCTCTATGAAACAATGCGGCTCTGCGAGACTATAATGATGTCTTTGAGGCTATAATGGGCCTCTGTGAGGTTATAATGGGGATGTGTTAGGCTATAATAGTGTTTATGAGGCAATAATGTGGCTCTATGCAGCAATAATGGGGCTCTATGATGCAATAATGGGGCTTTATGATGCAATAATGGGGCTCCATGAAGCAACAATGCGGCTCCATGAGGCTATAATGGGGTCTATGACGCAATAATGAAGCTCTATGAGGCAATAGTGGGGCTCTATGAGGCAATAATGGGGTTCTATGAAGTTATAAAGGGGTTCTATGAGGTAATAATGGGGCTCTATGAGGCAATACTGGGGCTCTATGAGGCAATAATGGGGCTCTATGTCGCAACAATGGGGCTCCATGAGGCAATAATGGGGCTCTATGTCGCAACAATGGGGCTCTATGGGTCAATAATGCAGCTCTACGAGGCTATAATGAGGTCTTTGAGGCTATAATGGGCCTCTATGGGGTTATAATGGGGCTCTGTTAGGCTATAATAGGGTTTATGAGGCAATAATGGGGCTCTATGACACAATAATCGGGCTCTATGAGGCAGTAATGGGCTCTATGGGGAAATAATTTGGCTCTATGGGGTTATAATAGAGCTCTATGAAGCAATCATGGGGTTCTATGATGCACTAATAGGGGTTCTATGACGCAATAATGGAGCTCTATGAGGCAATAATGGGGCTCTATGAGGCAATAAAGGGGCTCTATGAGGCAATAATGGGGCTCTAGGAGGTTATAATGGGGCTCTATGAGGCAATACTGGGGCTCTATAAGGCAATAATGGGGCTCTATGTCGCAACAATGGGGCTCTATGAGTCAATAATGCAGCTCTATGAGGCTATAATGGGGTCTTTGAGGCTATAATGGGCCTCTATGGGGTTATAATGGGGCTCTGTTAGGCTATAATAGGGTTTATGTGGCAATAATGGGGCTCTATGACGCAATAATCTGGCTCTATGAGGCAATAACGGGCTCTTTGGGGAAATAATTAGGGTCTATAAGGTTATAATAGGGCTCTATATAGCAACAATGGGACTCTATGAGGCTATACTGGGGTCTATGAGGCTATTCTGGAGCTCTATGGAGCAATAATGGGACTCTTACGAGTAAATAATGGGGCTCTATGTTGCAATCATGGTGCTCTATGATGCAATAATGGGGCTCTATGATGCAATAATGGGGCTCTATGAGGCAATAACGGGGCTCTGATGCAATAATGAGGCTCTATGAGGTTATAATGCGCCTCTACGATGCAATAATGGGGCTCAATGAGGTTATAATGGGGCTCTATGAGGCAATAATGGGGATCTATGTCGCAACAATGGGGCACTAGGTGGCTATAATGAGGTCTATGAGGCAATAATGGGGCTCTATGTGGTTATAAAGGGTCTCTATGATGCAATAATGGGGCTCTATGAGCCAATAATGGGGCTCTAAAATGCAATACTGGGGCTCTACGAGGTAATAATGGGGCTCTATGAGGCAATAATGGGGCTCTATGAGACAATACTGGGGCTCTATGTGGTTACAAAGGGGCTCTATGACATAATAATGGGGCTCTTTGAGGCAATAATGGGGCTCTATGTCACAACAATGGGGCTCAATTAGGCAATAATGGGGCTCTATGAGGCTGTAATGAGGTCCACGAGGCTATAATGGCGCCTATGGGGTTATAATGGGGCTCTGTTAGGCTATAACGGGGGTCTATGCGGTAATAATAGGGCTCTGTGAGCAATACTGGGGCTCTATGATTCAATAATGGGGCTCTATGAGGCAATAATCAGGCTCTCTGAGTAAATACTGGGGCTCTGTGAGTCAGTACTGGGGCTCTATCATACAATAATGGGGCTCTATCAGGCAATAATGGGGCTCTAAAACGCAATAGTGGGGCTCAACGAGGTAATGATGGGGTTCTATGAGTCAATACTGAAGCTCTATGATGCAATAATGGGGCTCTATGAGGCAATAATAGGGCTCTATGAGGTTATAATGGGGCTCTATGATGTTATAATGGGGCTCTATGATGCTATAATGGGGTCTATGACGCAATAATGGAGCTCTATGAGGCAATAATGGGGCTCTATGTCGCAACAATGGGGGTCTATGATGCAATAATGGGGCTCTGTGGTTATAAAGGGTCTCTATGATGCAATACTGGGGCTCTACGAGGTAATAATGGGCCTCTATGAGGCAATAACGGGGCTCTATGATTTAATAATGGGGCTCTACGAGGCAATACTGGGGGTCTGTGAGTCAGGACTGGGGCTCTATGATGCAATAATGGGGCTCTATGAGGTAATAATGGGGCGCTATGATGCAATAATGGGGCTCTATGAGGCAATAATGGGGCTCTATGTCGCAACAATGGGGGGCTATGAGGCAATAATGGGGCTCTATTAGGCAATAATGGGGCTCTATGAGGTAATAATGGGGCTCTATGAGGTTATAATGGGGCTCTATGATGTTAAATGGGGCTCTATGAAGCTATAATGGGGTCTGTGATGCAATAATGGAGCTCTATGAGGCAATAATGGGGCTCTGTAAGGCAATAATGGGGGTCTCTGTCGTTATAAATGGGCTCAATGACGCAATAATGGGGCTCTATGAAGCAATAATGGGGCTCTATGTCGCAACAATGGGGGTCTATGAGGCGATATTGGGGCTCTATGTCGTTATAAAGGGGCTCTACGAGGTAATAATGGGGCTCTATGAGGCAATAATGGGGCTCTATGAGGTAATAATGGGGCTCTATGAGGCAATACTGGGGCTCTGTGAGTCAGTACTGGGGCTCTATGATGCAATAATGGGGCTCTATGAGGTAATAATGGGGCACTATGATGCAATAATGGGGCTCTATGAGGATATAATCGGGCTCTATGAGGATATAATGGGGTCTATGAGGCTATTATAGGATTTATGAGGCAATAATGGGGCTCTGTGATGCAATAATGGAACGCTATGAAGCAAAATGGGGCTCTATAACGCAATAATGGGGCTCTACGAGGTAATAATGGAGCTCTATGAGGCAATAACGGGGCTCTCTGAAGCAATAATGGGGGTCTATGAGGCAATAATGGGGCGATATGATGCAATAATGGGGCTCTATGAGGCAATAATGGGGCTCTATGAGGCAATAATGGGGCGATATGATGCAATAATGGGGCTCTATGAGGCAATAATGGGGCGCTATGATGCAATAATGGTGCTCTATGAGGCAATAATGGGGCTCTATGAGGCAATAATGGGGCTCTATGTCACAACAATGGGGCTCTATTAGGCCATAATGGGGCTCTATGACGCTATAATGAGGTCCACGAGGCTATAATGGCGCCTATGGGGTTATAATGGGGCTCTAGGAGGCTATAACGGGGGTCTATGAGGTAATAATAGGGCTCTGTGAGCAATACTGGGGCTCTGTGAGTCAGTACTGGGGCTCTATCATGCAATAATGGGGCTCTATCAGGTAATAATGGGGCTCTAAAACGCAATAGTGGGGCTCTACGAGGGAATAATGGGGCTCTATGAGGCAATAATGGGGCTCTATGAGGTTATAATAGGGCTCTATGATGTTAAATGGGGGTCTATGAAGCTATAATGGGGTCTGTGATGCAATAATGGAGCTCTATGAGGCAATAATGGGGGTCTATGTCGTTATAAATATGCTCAATGACGCAATAATGGGGCTCTATGAGGCAATAATGGGGCTCTATGTCGCATCAATGGGGGTCTATGAGGCGATATTGGGGCTCTATGTTGTTATAAAGGGGCTCTACGAGGTGATAATGGGGCTCTATGAGGCAATAACGGGGCTCTAAAATGCAGTACTGGGGCTCTATGAGGTAATACTGGGGCTCTACGAGGTAATAATGGGGCTCTATGAGGCAATAACGGGGCTCTATGAGGTAATAATGGGGCTCTATATAGCAACAGTGGGACTCTATGAGGCTATAATGGGGTCTATGAGGCTATTCTGGGGCTCTATGGAGCAATAATGGGACTCTACGTGTAAATAATGGGGCTCTATGTTGCAATCATGTTGCTCTATGAGGTAGGAATTGGGCTCTATGATGCAATAATGGGGCTCTATGAGGCAATAATGGGGCTCTATGAGGCTATAATGATGTCTTTGAGGCTATAATGGGCCTCTATGAGGTTACAATGGGGATGTGTTAGGCTATAATAGGGTTTATAAGGCAATAACGGGTCTCTATGATGCAATTATGAGTCTCTATGAGGCAATAATGGGGCTCTGATGCAATATTGAGGCTCTATGAGGTTATAATGGGCCTCTATGATGAAATAAGTGGGCTCTATGAGGCAATAACGGGGCTCTATGAGGCTATAATGATGTCTTTGAGGCTATAATGGGCCTCTATGAGGTTATAATGGGGATGTGTTAGGCTATAATAGGGTTTATGAGGCAATAATGGGGCTCTATGATACAATAATGGGGTTCTATGATACAATAATGGGGCTCTATGTAGCAATAATGCGGCTCCATGAGGCTATAATTGGGTCAATGATGCAATAATGGAGCTCTAAGAGGCAATAATGGGGCTCTATGTGGCAATAATTGGGCTCTATGAGGCAATAATGAAGCTCTATGTCGTAACAATGGGGCTCTATGAGGCAATAATGCGGCTCTATGAGGTAATAATGGGGCTCTATGAGGCAATACTGGGGCTCTATGAGGCAATAATGGGGCTCTATGTCGCAACAATGGGGCTCAATGAGGCAATACTGGGGCTCTATGAGGCAATACTGGGGCTCTATGAGGCAATACTGGGGCATGTTGTGGTTATAAAGGAGCTCTATGACGCAATAATGGGGCTCTATGAGGTTATAATGGGGCTCTATTAGGCAATAATGGGGCTCTATGACGCTCTAATGAGGTCTACGAGGCTATAATGGCGTCTATGGTGCTATAATGGGGCTCTATGAGGCTATAACGGGGCTCTACGAGGTAATAATTGGGCTCTATGACGCAATAACGGGGCTCTATGACGCAATAATGGGGCTCAATGATGGCTATAATGAGGTCTATGAGGCTATAATGGGGCTCTACGGGGTTATAATTGGCCTCTATGAGGAAAAAATGGGGCTCTATATAGCAAAAATGGGGCTCTTGGAGGCTATAATGAAGTCTATGAGGCAATAATGGGGCTCTATGTGGTTATAAAAGGTCTCTATGATGCAATAATGTGGCTCTATGAGCCAATAATGGGGCTCTAAAACGCAATAATGGGGCTCTACGAGGTTATAATGGGGCTCTATGAGGCAATAATGGGGGCCTATGAGGCAATAATGGGCCTCAATTAGGCAATAATAGGACTCTATGACGTAATAAAGGGGCTCTATGAGGCAATAATGGGGCTCTATGAGGCAATAATGGGGCTCTATGAGGCTATAATGGGGCTCTATGATGTTATAACGGGGCTCTATGAGGGTATAATGAAGTCTATGAGGCAATAATGGGGCTCTATGATGCAATAATGGAGCTCTATGAGGCAATAATGGGGCTGTATGTATTATAATGGGGCTCTATGTCGTTATAAAGGGGCTCTATGATGCAATAATGTGGCTCTATAAGGCAATAATGGGGCTCTAAGTTGCAACAATGGGCCTCTTGGAAACTATAATGAAGTCTATGAGGCAATAATGGGGCTCTAAGTTGCAACAATGGGCCTCTTGGAAACTATAATGAAGTCTATGAGGCAATAATGGGGCTCTGTGGTTATAAAGGGTCTCTATGAGGCAATAATGGGGCTCTATGATGCAATAATGGGGATCTATGGTGCAATAATGGGGTTCTATGAGGCTAGAATGGGGTATATGAGGCAATAATGAAACTCGATGAGGCAATAATGGGGCTCTAGGAGGCTATAATGAAGCTCTATGAGGGTATAATGGGGCTCTATGAGGCAATAATGGGGATCTATGATGCAATAATGGGGCTCTATGAGACAATAATGGGGCTCTATGATGCAATAATAAGGCTCTATGAGGCAGTCATGGGGCCCTATGAGGCTATAATGGGGCTCTACGATGTTATAATGGGGTATATAACGCAAAAATGGAGCTCTATGATGCAATAATAAAGCTCTATGAGGCAATAATGGGGCTCTATGAGGCAATATTGGGGCTCTATGTCGTTATAAAGGGGCTCTATGAGGCAATAATGGGGCTCTATGAGGTAATTATAGGGCTCTATGAGGCAATACTGGGGCTCTATGATGCAATAAGGGGGCTCTATGAGGCTATAATGGGGTATATAAGGCAATAATGGGGCTCTATGAGGCAATAACGGGGCTCTATTAGGGAATAATGGGGCTCTATGAGGCTATAATGAGGTCTACGAGGCTATAATAACGTCTACGTGGTTATAATGGGGCTCAATGAGGCTATTACGGGGCTCTATGATGAGGTAATAATGGGGCTCTGTGAGCAATAATGGAGCTCTATGATGCAATAATGGGGCTCTATGAGGCTATAATGGGGCTCTATGAGGTTATAATGGGGCTCTGTTAGGCTATAATAGGGTTTATGAGGCAATAATGGGGCTCTATGACGCAATAATGGGGCTCTATGAGACAATAATAGGCTCTATGTGGTCAAAAAGGGCCGCTATGATGCAATAATGTGGCTCTATGAGCCAATAATGTGGCTCAAAAACACAATAATGGGGCTCTAGGAGGTAATAATGGGGCCCTATGATGCAATAATGGGGCTCTATGAGGCAATAATGGGGCTCTAGGAGGCAATAATGGGGCTCTATGAGGCTATAATGAAGTCTATGAGGCAATAATGGGGCTCTGTTATAAAGGTTCTCTATGGTTATAAAGGGTCTCTATGATGCAATAATGTGGTTCTATGAGCCAATAATGGGGCTCTAAAACGCAATACTGGGGCCCGACGAGGTAATAATGGGGCTCTGTTAGGCAATAATGGGGCTCTATGAGGAAATAATCAGGCTCTATGAGGCAATACTGGGGCTCTGTGAGTCAGTACTGGGGCTCTATAATGCAATAATGGGGCTCTATGACGTAATAATGGGGCACTATGATACAATCAAGGGGCTCTATGAGGCTATAATGGGATCTATGAGGCTATAATAGGATTTATGAAGCAATAATGGGGCTCTATAATGCAATAATGGGGCTCTACGAGGTAATAAAGGGGCTCTATGAGGCAATAACGGGGCTCTATGACGCAACACTGGGGCTCAATGATGGCTATAATGAGGTCTATGAGGCTATAATGGGGCTCTATGGGGTTATAATTGGCCTCTATGAGGAAGTAAAAGGGCTCGATGAGGGAATAATGGGGCTCTATATAGCAACAATGGGACTCTATGAGGCTATAATGGGGTCTATGAGGCTATTCTGGGGCTCTATGGAGCAATAATGGGACTCTACGAGTAAATAATGGGGCTCTATGTGGTTACAAAGGGGCTCTATGACACAATAAAGGGGCTCTATGAGGCAATAATGGGGCTCCATGTCGCAACAATGGGGCTCTATGAGGCAATAATGGGGCTCTGTGATGCAATAATGGAACACTATGAAGCAATAATGGGGCTCTATAACGCAAGAATGGGGCTCTACGAGGTAATAATGGGGCTCTATGAGGCAATAATGGGGCTCTGTGACGCAATAATGGGGCTCTACGAGGTAATAATGGAGCTCTATGAGTCAGTAACAGGGCTCTATGACGCATACTGGGGCTCAATTATGGCTATAATGAGGTCTATGAGGCTATAATGGGGCTCTATAGGGTTATAATTGGCCTCTATGAGGCAGTAATAGGGCTCTACGAGGGAATAATGGGGCTCTATATAGCAACAATGGGACTCTATGAGGCTATAATGGGGTATATGAGGCAATAATGCGGCTCTATGAGGCAATAACGGGGCTCTATAAGGCAATAATGGGGCTCTATGAGGCTATAATGAGGTCTACGAGGTAATAATGGGGCTCTATGAGGCAATAATGGGGCTCTATGAGGCTATAATGGGGCTCTCTGAGGCTATAATGGGACTCAATGTGGTTATGAAGGGTCTCTATGATGCAGTAATGGGGCTCTATGAGCCAATAATGGGGCTCTAAAAAGCAATACTGGGGCTCTAAGAGGTAATAATGGGGCTTCATGAGGCAATAATGGGGCTCTCTGATGCAATAATGGGCCTCTATGAGGCAATAATGCGGCTCTATGAGGCAATAATGGGGCTCTATGAGGCAATAATGGGGCTCTATGAGGTAATAATGGGGCTCTATGAGGCAATACTGGGGCTCTATCTGATTACAAAAGGGGCTCTATGACACAATAATGGGGCTCTATGAGGCAATAATGGGGGTTCTATGTCGCAACAATGGGGCTCTATGAGGCAATAATGGGCCTCTATTAGGCAATAATGGGGCTCTATGCGGTAATAATCGGGCTCTATGAGGCAATACTGGGGCTCTATGATGCAATAATGGGCCTCTATGAGGTTTTAATGGGGCTCTATGGAGCAATAATGAGACTCTACGAGAAATTAATGGGGCTCTATGTTGCAATCATGGTGCTCTATGAGGTAAGAATTGGGCTCTATGATGCAATAATGGGGTACTATGAGGCAATAATGGGGCTCTGATGCAATAATGAGGCTCTATGAGGATATAATGGGCCTCTATGATGCAATAATGGGGCTCTATGAGGCAATAAAGGGGCTCTATGAGGCAATAATGTGGCTCTATGAGGCTATAATGAGGTCTACGAGGCTATAGTGGCGTCTATGGGGTTATAATGGGGCTGTATGAGGCTATAACGTGGCTCTACGAGGTAATAATGGGGCTCTGTGAGCAATACTGGGGCTCTATGATGCAATAATGGGGCTCTATGAGGCTATAATGGGGCTCTATGAGGTTATAATGGGGCTCTGTTAGGCTATAATAGGGTTTATGAGGCAATAATGGGGCTCTATGAAGCAATCATGGGGCTCTATGATGCACTAATGCGGGTTCTATGACGCAATAATGGGGCTCTATGAGGCAATAATGGGGTCTATGAGGCAATAATGGGGCTCTATGTGGTGATAAAGGGTCTCTATGATGCAATAATGTGGCTCTATGAGGCTATAATGGGGCTCTATGATGCAATAATGGGGATCTATGAGGTAATAATGGGGCGCTATGATGCAATAATGGGGCTCTATGAGGCTATAATGGGGCTCTATGAGGTTCTAATGGGGCTCTAGGAGGCTATAATGAAGTCTATGAGGCAATAATGGGGCTCTAAGAGGTTATAAATGGCCCTATTATGCAATAATGTGGCTCTATGAGCCAATAATGGGGCTCTACGAGGTAATAATGGGGCTCTATTAGGCAATAATGGGGCTCTATGAGGAAATAATCGGGCTCTATGAGGCAATACTGGGGCTCTGTGAGTCAGTACTGGGGCTCGATAATGCAATAATGGGGCTCAATGAGGTAATAATGGGGCGCTATGATGCAATAATGGGGCTCTATGTGGCAATAATGGGGCTCTATGAGGCAATAATGGGGCTCTATGACGCAATAATAGGGCTCTATGAGGCAATAATGGGGCTCTATGAGGCTATAATGGGGCTCTATGAGGTAATACTGGGGTCTATGTGGTTATAAAGGGGCACTATGACGCAATAATGGGGCTCTATGAGGCAATAATGGGGCTCTATGTCGCAACAATGGGGGTCTATAATGCAATAATAGGGCTCTATGAGCCAATAATGGGGCTCTATGATGCTTTAATGGGGCTCTATGCGGTTTTAATGGGGTTCTATGACGCAATAATGGGGCTCTATGAGGCTATAATGGGGTATATGAGGCTATAATGGGGTCTGTGGGGCAATAATGGGGGTTGTATGACGCAATAATGGGGCTCTATAAGGCAATAATGGGGCCCTATGAGGCAATAATGGGGTCTATGGGGCAATAATGGGGCTCTGTGAGGCAAGAATGAGGCTCTATGAGGCTATAATGGGGTCTGTGAGGCTATAATAGGATTTGTGAGGCAATAATGGGGCTCTGTGATGCAATAATGGAACACTATGAAGCAATAATGGGGCTCTATGAGGTAATAATGGGGCTCTATGAGGCAATAACTGGGGTCTATGACGCAATACTGGGGCTCAATAATGGCTATAATGAGGTCTATGAGTCTATAATGGGCCTCTATGAGGTTATAATGGGGATCTGTTAGGTCATAGTAGGGTTTATGAGGCAATAATGGGACTCTATGATGCAATAATGGGGCTCTATAAGGCAATAATGGGGTCTATGAGGCTATTATGGGGCTCTATGTGGCAATAATGGGGCTCTAAGAGGCAATAACGGGGCTCTATGAGGTTATAATGGGGCAGTATGATGCAATAATGGGGCTCTATTAAGCAAGAATGGGGGATCTATGACGCCTAAACAGAGCTCTATGACGCAGGAATGGGGCTCTATGTGGCTATAATGGGGCTCTATGTAGCAACAATGGGGGTCTATGAGGCAATATTGGGGCTCTATGTCGTTATAAAGGGGCTCTATGACGCAACAATGGGGCTCTATGACGCAATAATGGGGCTCTATGAGGCAATAACGGGGGTCTATGACGCAATACTGGGGCTCTATGTGGTTATAAAGGGGCTCTATGACACAATAATGGGGCTCTATGAGGTATTAATGGGGCTCTATGAGGCTATAATGGGGTCTATGAGGCAATAATGGGGCTCTATTAGGCAATAATGGGGCTCTATGGGGCAGTAATTGGGCTCTATAAGGTAAAAATGGGCCTCTATGAGGCAATAATGGGGCTCTATGGGGCTATAATGGGGTGTATGAGGCAGTAATGGGGTGTATGAGGCAGTAATGGGGCTCTATGTGGTTATAATTGGGGTCGGGGGGGGCAATAATGGGGCTCCATGAGGAAATAATGGGGCTCTATGAGGCTACAATGGGGTGTATGAGGCAGTAATGGGGCTCTATGTGATTATAATTGGGCTCTGGGGGGCAATAGTGGGGCTCCATGAGGCAATAGTCATGGAATCATAGAATCATTATCGTTGGAAAGGCCCTTAAGATAATCCAGTTCCAACCCCCCTGCCATGGGCAGGGACACCTCACACTAAACCGTCTCACCCAAGTCTTCGTCCAACCTGTTCTTGAACACTGCCAGGGATGGAGCATTCACAACCACCCAGGGCAACCCATTCCAGTGCCTCACCACCCTCACAGGAAAGAATTTCCTCCTTAGATCCAATCTAAACTTCCCCTGTTTCAGTTTTAACCCATCACCCCTTGTCCTGTCACTACAGTCCCTAATGAAGAGTCCCTCCCCAGCATCCCTATAGGCCCCCTTCAGGTACTGGAAGGCTGCTATGAGGTCTCCACGCAGCCTTCTCTTCTCTGCTTCTGCAGAAAACCCAGAGAACTAGATGGTACTGGTATGGGTAATCAAAGCTAGGAAGTAAGATCCCGAAACATCAGCATTACAGTGCAGATGCCCTGCTAACAGTTTCCCAAATGAACTTACCCAAGTGCCCAGTGCCAGCAGAGAGCACGCCGGGTCCTGCGGCTCACGGTAGCCGGCCCGTTCGGTGCGCATGGCCACGCACAGCACAGTCAGGATGCTCCTCTTCACACACAGCTCTGCAAACGCACCGCAGTCCTGACCTCCAGCACTGCTTATTGTGGTTTGGAATGTTTCTGAACAGCTACTGCCAGAATTGTCAAAATGAATGAAATTAAAAACTGACCTACAGTGAAAACCACGCTCGGTTTTTTATTTATGACTCAAAATAAGAATATATCTTCCTACTTTTAAAGTCTGTCAAATAAGGAAAGTTTAAAATTACGTAGATAATTCACAATCAGTGATGAATTTTAAAGTCAGCCACGTGTCTCCAGTTCGTGTCAATGCGTCTGAGGAAATTCTCTCGGTTGTCTTTGGTATTTGAAGAGTTAGAAGCACATTGTAACAAACAAACAAGGACCCATGCAGAGATATCAATGTGTGGTATTGCCACAAGGCATGAAAAATTCACCAACGATATGTCAAGGTTATGTTGATGTAGCTGCGTCCATTTCGGGAAAGACACCCCCAATTATTAGTGTATCGTTATATGGATGATATACTGGTGGCTGGGAAAGTAACCTAGAAGCTGTTAAACAAGAATTGTGTTCAGTGTTGCAACAACATAAATTGCAAATTGCCCCTGAAAAGGTTCAGGATACCACACCATGGAAATATTTGGGTTGGAAAATCTTAGATCATACCATTGAACCTCAGAAAATTAGCCATCAAGGTCAATATCCATACACTTAACGATGTGCAAGTCTTGTTAGGGAATATCAATTGGATTCGAGCATTATTGGGAATTGACAGCAAAACTTTAGAACCATTGTTTGAATGGTTGAAGGGTGACACAGACTTCAATGCACCCAGACAATTAACACCAGCAGCAAAACGAGCAATAGCAATGGTAGAAGCCGCATTAAGTGAGAGACAGGCACATCGTGCGATGAATGGAGTTCCTACTGAGTTTTTGACTGTCAGTAATGATTTCCCGCCAGTAGGATTAATCATGCAATGGGTTGACTCTGATAAGGAGAAATTGAAAAAACAGTGCAAAACCCCCAAAATAGCCCCAAAACACCTCAAAACCACCTTCTCCTGCTTCTCCTCTGCGATACAGGGTCAGAGTCCCAAAACAGACAAAAAACACCCTGAAAACCACCCCAAAACCACCTTGTCCTGCTTCTCCTGTAGGATACAGGGTCAGAGCCCCAAAACAGACCCAAAACAGGACAAAAACAACCCAAAACACCCCAAACTACCCAAAACCGACCTTGTCCTGCTTCTCCTGTGAAATACAGGGTCAGGGCCCCAAAATAGGACAAAAACAACACAAAAAACCCCAAAACCAGCCCAAAACCACCTTCTCCAGCTTCTGCTCCGGGATACAGGGTTGGAGACCCCAAACAGACCCAAAACAGGCCAAAACCAGTCAGAAACCCCAAAACACCCCAAAACTACCTTGTCTTGCTTCTCCTGTGGGATACAGTGTCAGAGCCCCAAAACAGGACAAAACCAGACCCAAAACAGGACAAAAACACCCCAAAACTCCCAAAACCACCCAAAAAAACTCCCCCAAAGCACCCTAAAACCACCCCAAAACCATGTTATCCTCCTGCTTCTGTGGGATACAGGGTCAGAGCCCCAAAACAGACTCAAAACAGGACAAAAACAACCCAAAACCACTCCCCAAACCAGCCCAAAACCACCCTGTCCTGCTTCTGCTATGGGATACAGGGTCAGAGCCCCCAAACAGCCTCAAAACAGGCCAAAATCCAAAACCCCCAAACCACCCGAAAACCTCATTGACCTGCTTCTCCTGGGGGATACAGGGTCAGAGCCTCAAAACACACCAAAAACAGGCCAAAAACAGGCCAAAACACGCAAAAAAAAACGTCAAACAGGCCAAAACCACCCCAAAATCACCTTGTCCTGATTCTCCTATGGGACACAGGTCAGAGCCCCAGAACAGCCCCAAAACAGCCCAAACACAGGACTAAAACACCCCGCAACCACCCCAGAACGACCCCAAAACCACCCTGTCCTGCTTCTCCTAGGGGATACAGGGTCAGAGCCCCAATACAGGACAAAAACAGCCCTAAAACTCCCCAAAAACGAACCCAAAACCACCTTGTCCAGCTTCTCCTGTGGGACACAGGGTCACACCACGAAACAGATGCAAAACAGGACAAAAGCAACCCAAAACCACCCCAAAACCACCTTGTCCTGCTTCTTTTATGGGATACAAGGTCAGAGACCCAAAACAGCCTTAAAAACAGAGAAAACCACCCCAAAACACCGAGTCCTGCTTCTACTATGGGTGCCACCCAGTGAGAACCCAAAACAGCCCCAAATCACCCCAACCCCCCCCAAAATGGTACCTTCTGGAGGTCGCTTTGGAGCTGCTTTAGCCTGGCCTTGAGCTGCGACACCTTGCCAAAACTGCATGGTGCCCCAAACCCCAATCAACCACAGGCATCTCCACCCCTCCCAACACTGCTGGCACCCCTAAATGACCCCAAACCCCATCTTTATTGAGCTTCATAAGGAAGGGTCCCCACACCCAGCACGTTGGGGTCCGGAGCCAGCGGCCCAGCTGCGCCATGATGGCCGAAATTGGCGCGCTGGGAGTGCCGCGCGGCACGACGGGAGTTGTAGTCCAAGCCGGGCGGCTCCTTAGTGGTGCTGTAGGGGTGTCGCACTGCATCATGGGAGTTGTAGTCCAAGCTGGGTGCCGCCATAACGGGGCTCAACGGGTGCCGCGCGGCATGATGGGAGTTGCAGTCATAACTGGGCGCCGCCATAACGGGGCTCATGGGTGCCGCGCTGCATGATGGGAGTTGTAGCCCGGCTGGGCGCCACCGTAAAGGGGCTCTATGGGTGCCGCGTTGCATGATCAGGGTTGTAGTCCCTGCAGTCTATGGGGTCTCTATGGAGTCTCTATGGGGTCTCTATGAAGTCTCTATGGGGTCTCTATGGTTCACTTTGGGTTGCTTTCGGGCTCTGTGCAGTGTCTATGGATCTCTATGGGTTTCTATGAGTCTCTATGGGGTCTCTAAGGGCCTCTATGAGTCTCTGTGGGCTGTGGGTCTCTCTATGGGGTCTCTATGGGTCCCTGCAGCGTCTGACCATGGAGGGGGGGGTCTCTTTACGAGTCCCTTGGAGGGGGAAGCAGCAGCAGCTCCAGTACCAGGATGCAGGTGGCAGAGCTCAAAACCCCGAGACCCCCCCTTTACCCCCATTGCCCCCGTTACCCCAAATTGCTCCCATTGCCCCATTACCGCCATTGCCCCCATATAAAGCCATGGGGGGAGCCAGCAGTGGGTGTGAACCTGTCCCTGCCCCATAGGGTTCTATAGGGGTCCATAGGGGTCCCATCGCCCCCCATCTCCCTCCTTTCCCCCCCAGCCAACGCGCGCTCTGTTCCTGTCTCCCCGCCCACTTCCATGACAGCCAATCAGCGCCTGGCCCCGCGCACTGCGCCGCGGAGCCAATCAGAGCGCAGGGTGGGAGAGTAACCCCTCCGCTCCCCTCAGCTGACTCCGCCCCCTGTAACAGCCGCAGGCGCGAGGAGAGGTGGGGGGCGGGGGGCAATGGGGCCGATGGGGGGCAATGGGAGTAATGGGGGGTAATGGGGGCAGTCGGGGGTAATCGGGGGCAATGGGGGTAATGGGTGTATATGGGGCCAATGTGGGGGTAAAGGGGGGCAATGGGGCAGTGGGGGCAATGGAGATAACGGGGGGTGATGGGAGGTAATGTGGGCAATGGGGGTAATGGGGACAGTGGGGGTTATGGGGGACAATGGGGGTTATGGCCGGTAATGAAGGCAATGAGTGTAATGGGGATAATGGGGGGCAATGAAGCCAATGTGGGGGTAATGGAGGCCATGGGGGTAATGGGGGGTAATGGAGGCAATGGGGTAATGGGGCAATGGGTTAATGGGGGCAGTGGGGTCAATGGCGACAACAGGGTGTGATGGGAGGTACTGTGGGCAATGGGGGCAATGGGGGGTAATGGGGGCAATGGGGGGCAATGGGGGCAATGGGGTGGTAATGGGGGGTAAAAGGGGCATGGGGGGCAATGGGGACAATGGGGGTTGGTCAGTGGGCATCCTGGGGTCTCCACAGGGCGAACTGCGGCCCTTTGGGGGATCAAACTTCACAACTCCATTTCCTCACCCACATTTCATAGAATCATACAATCATAGAATAGTTAGGGTTGGAAAGGACCTTAAGATCATCCAGTTCCAACCCCCCCTGCCATGGGCAGGGACACCTCACACTAAACCATCTCACCCAAGGCCTCGTCCAACCTGGCCTTGAACACTGCCAGGGATGGAGCATTCACAACCTCCCTGGGCAACCCATTCCAGTGCCTCACCACCCTCACAGGAAAGAATTTCCTCCTTAGATCCAATCTAAACTTCCCCTGTTTAACTTTCAACCCATCACCCCTTGTCCTATCACTACAGTCCCTAATGAAGAGTCCCTCCCCAGCATCCCTATAGGCCCCCTTCAGATACTGGAAGCTGCTATGAGGGCTCCACGCAGCTTCTCTTCTCCAGGCTGAACAGCCCCAACTTCCTCAGCCCGTCTTCATACGGGAGGTGCTCCAGTCCCTGATCATCCTCGTGGCCTCCTCTGGACTTGTTCCAACAGTTCCATGTCCTTTTTATGTTGAGGACACCAGAACTGCACACAATGCTCCAGGTGAGGTCTCACCAGAGCAGAGCAGAGGGGCAGGATCACCTCCTTCGACCTGCTGGTCACGCTCCTTTTGATGCCCAGGATACAGTTGGTTTCTGGGCTGCAAGTGCACACTGAAGCCGGCTCATGTTCATTTTCTCATCGACCAACACCCCCAAGTCCTTCTCCTTGGGCTGCTCTGAATCTCTTCTCTGCCCAGCCTGTAGCTGTGCCTGGGATTGCTCCCACCCAGGTGTAGGACCTTGCACTTGGCATGGTTAAACTCCATGAGGTTGGCATCAGCCCACCTCACAAGCGTGTCGAGGTCCCTCTGGATGGCATTCCTTCCCTCCAGGGTACCAACCGAACCACACAGCTCGGTGTCATCGGCAAACTTGCTGAGGGCGCGCTCAATCCCACTGTCCATGTCAGCGACAAAGATGTTGAACAAGACCGGTCCCAACACCGATCCCTGAGGGACGCCACTCGTTACTGGTCTCCAGCTGGACATTGAGCCATTGACAAGGCAAGGGAAAGCAAGGCCACTCCAGGACAGCCAGGTAGGGCCAGGTAAGGCAATGCAAGGCAAGGCCAGTCCAGGACAGGCAACACAAGGCCAGATAAGGCCAGGGAAGGCAAGGCAAAAAAAAGCCAGGCAAGACAAGGCAAGAAAAGTCAATGCAAGGCAAGGCCTGGCCAGGCCAGGCCAGGAAGGCAAGGCAAGGCCAGTCACGGCAAGGTAAGTCTAGGCAAGGCAAGGCCGGTCCAGGACTGGCCAGTCCATGCAAGGCCAGGTAAAGGCCATGTAAGGCAAGGTAAGGCAAGGTAAGGCAAGGCAAGGCCCATGCACTAGTTGCAGTTCAGGCCAGGTAAGGCAAGCCCAGGACAGGTAAGGCCAAGTAAGGCAAGGCCTGGCCAGCCAAGGCCAGGCAAGGGCAGGCAAGCTCAGGCCAATCAAGGCCGGCGAGGGCAAGGCCAGTCCAGGCTAGGCCAGGCAAGGAAAGGCTAGGCAGGGAAAGGCAAGGCACAGCAAGGCAACAGAAGGCCAGGCAATGCCAGTCCAGGCAAGGCCAAGCAGGTCAAGGCCAGGCCAGGCAAGGCTAGGCGAGGCAAGGCAATTCAAAGCAAGGCAAGGCTAGGCAAGGCAAGGCAATGCAAGGCAAGGCAAGTCCAGGACAGGCAATGCTAGGCCAGGTAAGGCCAGGTAAGGCAAGGCAAGGAAAGGCCATGCCATGAAGGCCAGGCCAGGCCAGGCCAGGCCAGGCAAGGCAAGGCAAGGAAAGGCAACATAAGGCTAGGCAAGGCAAGGCCAGTCGAGGCAAGGCCAGGCAAGGTCAGGCCAGGCCAGGCCAGGTCAGGCCAATCAAGGCAATGCAAGGCCAGGAAATGACAGGGAAGGCAAGGCCAGGCCAGGCCAAAACAGGGCAGGCCTGGCAAGGCCTGCAAAGGCCTGGCAAGGCAAGGCAAGGCAAGGCAAGGCCAGTCCAAGACAGGCAATGCAAGGCCAGGTAAAGCCAGGTAAGCCAAGGCCAGGCCAGGCCAGGCCATGAATGCAAGGCCAGGCAAAGCAAGGCAATGCAAGGCACGGCAAGGCAAGGCCAGGCCAGGCCAGTCCAGACCAGGCCAGGATAGGCCAGGCAAGGCCATTCAAGTCAAGGCAAGGCAAGGCAAGGGAAGCACAGGCCAGACAATCAAGGCAAGGCAAGGCAAGCCTAGACAAGGCAAGGCTACACAACACAAGGAAAGGCAAGTTTACGCAGCTCCAGGACAGGCAATGGAAAGCTTGGTAAGGCAAGGCAAGGCCAAGCCAAGCCAGTCCAGGTCATACAAAACCAGGGCAGGCCAGGCAAGTCCAGGCAAGGCAAGGTAATACAAGGCAAGGCAAGTCAAGACAACCCCAGGAGAGGCAAGACATGGCCAGGCGAGACATGGGCAGGCAGGAAAGGCCAGGCCAGGCCATGCCAGGCCATGCAAGCCCAGGCAAGGCAAGGCAAGGCAAGGCAAGGTAAGGCCAGGCAAGGCAAGCCCAGTTCAGTCCAGGAGAGGCCAGGACATGCAAGGCAAGACCAGGTAAGAATAGGTAAGACCAGGAAAGGCCAAGCCAGTCAAGGCCAGGCAAGGCAAGGCAAAGGAAGGCAAGGCAAGGCTAGGCAATGCCAGGCAAGGTAAGGTAATACAAGGCAAGGCAAGTCAAGAAAAGGCCAGGTGAGGCAAGACATGACCAGGCGACACATGGGCAGGCAAGGAAAGGCCAGGCCAGGCCATACAAGGCCATGCAAGGCAGGCAAGGCCAGGCAAGGCAAGGTAAGACTAGGCAAGGCAAGGCCAGTCCAGGACAGGCAATTCAAGGCCTGGTAAGGCCAGGTAAGCCAAGGCCAGGCCAGGCCATGAAGGCAAGGACAGGCGAGGCCAGGCAAGGCAAGGTAAGGCTAGCAAGGCAAGGCCTGTCCAGGACTGGCCAGGCAAGGCAAGGCCAGGCAAGGCAAGGCAAATCAAGGCCAGGCAAGGCAAGGCCAGGCCAGGCCAGGCAAGCTAGGACAGTCCAGTCAAGGCCAGGCCAGGCCAGGCCAGGGAAGGCCAGGTGAGTCTAGGCAAATCAAAGCAAGGCCAGGCAAGGCACGGCAATGCAAGGCAGTGCAAGGCCACTCTGGGACATACCAGGACAGGCATTGCAATGCCAGGTCAGACCAGGTAAGGCCAGGTAAGGATAGGTAATATCAGGACAGACAAGGCCAGCCAACGCCAGGCCAGGCCAGGCCAGTAAAGGAAATTCAAGACAAGGCAAGGCCAGGCAAGGCAAAGCAAGGAAATGAGAGGCAAGGCAAGGCAAGGCAAGGAAATCCAGGCCAGGCCAGGAAATGCTAGGCAAGGCAAGGCAAGGCAGCCTAGTCGAGGCAAGGCAAGGCAAGGCAAGGCCAGGCCAGGTAAGGATAGGCCATTAAGAACAGGCCAGGCAAGACTAGGCCAGGCCAGCAAGGCCAGTCCACACCAAGGAAGCCCAGGCAGACAAGGCAAGGCAAGGCAAAACCAGGTAAGGCCAGGCAAGACCAGGCGAGGCAAGGCCAGGCCAGGCCAGGCCAGGCCAGGTAAGCAAGGCCAGAACAGGGCAGGCAATGCAAGGCAAGGCCAGACTAGGCCAGGCAAGACAAGGCAAGCCCAGTCCAGTCCAGGAGAGGCCAGGACATGCAATGCAAGACCAGGTAAGACCAGGAAATGCCAAGCCAGTCAAGGCCAGGCAAGACAAGGCAAAGGAAGGCAAGGCAAGGCTAGGCAATGCCAGGCAAGGTAAGGCCAAGCCAGGCAAGGACAGGCAAGACAAAGCCAGGCCAGGCCAGGCCAGGTAAAGATCAGGCAAGGCCATGCTAGCCCAGGCCATGATAGGCCAGGTCATGCAAGGGAAGGCCAGGTCATGCAAGGGAAGGCCAGGTCAGGCAAGGCAAGGCAAGGCTAAGCAAGGCAAGGCAAGCCCAGGACAGGCAATGCAAGGCCAGGAAAGGCCAGGCAATGCAAGGCCAGGTAAGGCCAGGCAATGCCAGCCCAGGTCTGGCCAGGCCAGGCTAAGCCAAGTCATACAAAACCAGGGCAGGCCAGGAAAGGCCTGGCAAGGCAAGGTAAGGCGAGGCAAGGCAAGGCCAGTCCAGGACTGCCCAGTCCATGCAAGGCCAGGAAAGGCCAGGTAAGTCCAGGTAAAGCCAGGTCAGGCAAGGCCAGGGAAGTCCATGCATGGCCAGGCCAGGCCAGGCAAGGCATGGCAAGGCAAGGCAAGGCAAGGCAAGACAAAGAAAGGCAAGGCAAGGCAAGGCAAGGCAAGGCAAGGCAAAGCAAGGCAAGGCAAGGCAAGGAAAGGCAAGGCAAGGTGAAGCAAAGCAAGGCAAGGCAATGCAAGGAAATTGCAGGACGGGCAATGCAAGGCCAGGTAAGGCCATGCAAGACCAGGCCAGGCCAGGCTCGGCCAGGTCATACAAAACCAGGCAAGGCAAGGCAAGGCAAGCAAGGCCAGGCAAAGCAAGGGCAGGCCAGGCAAGGCCAGGCAAGTCCAGGCAAGGCAAGGCAAGGACAGGCAAGGGAAGGCAAGGCAAGGACAGGCAAGGGAAGGAAAAGCAAATCAAGGGAAGGCAAGGAAAAGAAAGGCCAGGCAAGGTAAGGCCAAGCAAAGACTGGCAAGGAAAGGCAAGGCAAGACAAAGCAAGGCAAGGCGAGGCAAGGAAAGGACAGGCCAGGCCAGGCCAGGCCAGGCCAAGCCAAGCCATGCAAGGAAAGTCCAGACGACGCCAGGCAAGGCAAGGCAATGCAAGGCAAGGCAAGTCCAGGGAAGGCAAGGCAGACCAGGCCAGGCCAGGCCAGGAGAGGCAAGTCTAGGCAAGGCAAGGCAAAGCAAGGCAAGGCTCGTCCCGGACAGGCAATGCAGGCCAGGTAAGGCCAGGTAAGGCAAGGCAAGGACAGGCAAGGCCAGGACAGGCAAGGCCAGTCAAGACCAGGACTGCCAATGCAAAGCCAGATATGGCAAGTTCAGTTGAGGACAGGCCAGGACAGGCAGTGCAAGTCCAGGTAAGGCAAGGAATGGCCAGGTCAGGCAAGGGAAGGCAAGGCCAGGACAGCCCATGAAAGGCCAGGCCAGGCCATGCCAGGAAATGCAAGGGCAGGCCAGTATAGGCAAACCCTTGGCAGGCCAGGCAAGGCAAGGCAAGGCAAGACAAGGCAAGGCTCGTTCAGGACAAGCAATGCAGGCCAGGTAAGGCAAGACAAGGCCAGCCCAAGCCAGGCAAGGGCAGGTAAGGCCAGGTGAGGCTAGGCAAACAAGGCCAGTCCAGGACTGGCCAGTACATGCAAGGCCAGGTAAGGCCAGGTAAGGCAAGCCATGGAAAGGCCAGGCCAGGCAAGGCAAGGCAAGGCTAGGACAGGCAAGGCAAGGCAAGGCTAAGCAAGGCAAGGCAAGGTAAGGCTAGGCAAGTCCAGGACAGGCAATGCAAGGCAAGGCAAGACAAGGCTAGGCAAGTCCAGGAGAGGCAATGCAAGGCCAGGCAATGCAAGGCCAGGTAAGGCCAGCCAATGCCAGCCCAGGCCTGGCCAGGCCAGGATAGGCCAAGTCATACAAAACCAGGCCAGGCCAGGCAAGGCCTGGCATGGCCAGGTAAGGCTAGGCAAGGCAAGGCCAGTCCACGACTGCCCAGTCCATGCAAGGCCAGGTAAGGCCAGGAAAGGCCAGGTAAGTCCAGTTAAAGCCAGGTCAGGCAAGGCCAGGGAAGTCCATGCATGGCCAGGCCAGGCAAGGCATGTCAAGGCAAGGCAAGGCAAGACAAAGAAAGGCAAGTCAAGGCAAGGAAAGGCAAGGCAAGGTGAACTAAGCAAGGCAAGGCAATGCAAGGAAATTGCAGGACGGGCAATGCAAGGCCAGGGAAGGCCATGCAAGGCCAGGCCAGGCCAGGCTCGGCCAGGTCATACAAAAACAGGCCAGGCAAGGCAAGGCAAGGAAAGCAAGGCCAGGGAAGGCAAGGGCAGGCCAGGCAAGTCCAGGCAAGGACAGGCAAGGGAAGGCAAGACAAGGCCAAGCAAGGCAAGGAAGGGCAAATCAAGGGGAGGCAAGGAAAAGAAAGGCCAGGCAAGGTAAGGCCAAGCAACGACTGGCAAGGAAAGGCAAGGGGAGACAAGGCAAGGCAAGGTGAGGCAAGGCAAGGACAGGCCATGCCAGGCCAGGCCAAGCCATGCAAGAAAAGTCCAGACCAGACCAGGCAAGGCAAGGCAATGCAAGGCAAGGCAAGGCAAGGCCAGGCCAGGCCAGGAGAGGCAAGTCTAGGCAAGGCAAGGCAAAGCAAGGCAAGGCTCGTCCCGGACAGGCAATGCAGGCCAGGTAAGGCCAGGTAAGGCAAGACCAGGCCAGCCCAAGCCAGGCAAGGGCAGGCAAGGCCAGGACAGGCAAGGCCAGGCAAGACCAGTACTGCCAATGCAAGGCCAGATATGGCAAGTTCAGTTGAGGACAGGCCAGGACAGGCAGTGTAAGTCCAGGTAAGGCAAGGAATGGCCAGGTCAGGCAAGGGAAGGCAAGGCCAGGACAGCCCATGAAAGGCCAGGCCAGGCCATGCCAGGAAATGCAAGGGCAGGCCAGTATAGGCAAACCCTTGGCAGGCCAGGCAAGGCAAGGCAAGGCAAGACAAGGCAAGGCTCGTTCAGGACAGGCAATGCAGGCCAGGTAAGGCAAGACAAGGCCAGCCCAAGCCAGGCAAGGGCAGGTAAGGCCAGGTGAGGCTAGGCAAGCAAGGCCCGTCCAGGGCTGTCCAGTACATGCAAGGCTAGGTAAGGCCAGGTAAGACAAGCCATGGAAAAGCCCGGCCAGGAAAGGCAAGGCAAGGCAAGGCAGGCAAGTCAAGGGAAGGGAAGGAAAGGGAAAGGAAGGGAAGGGAAGGCAAGGCTAGGGAAGGGAAGGCAAGGCTAGGCAAGGCAAGGCAAGGCCAGTCCAGGACAGGCAATGCAAGGCCAGGTTAAGCCAGGGAAGGCCAGGGGAGGCAAGGCCAAGCCAGGCAAGGCCAGGCGACTCAAGGCCAGGGAACGTAAGGCCACCCCAGGTCATGACAGGCCAGGCCAGGCAAGGTATTTCAAGTCAACGCAAATCAAGGTAAGGCATGGCAAGGCGAGGCAAGGCAAGGCAAGGCCAGGCCAGGCAGTGCAAGTCCAGGACAGGCCAGACAAGGCCAGGCAAGGCAAGGCAATACAAGGCAAGATAAGGCAAGGCAAGCAAAGCAGGGCCAGGCAAGGCAAGGCCACGAGAAGCAATGCCAGGCAAGGCAAGGCAAGGCCAGGCCAGGCAAAGGAAGGCAAGGCAATTCAAGGGCAGTTCAGGACAGGAAATGCTAGGCCAGGTAAGGTGAGGTAAGGCTATGCAAGGCAAGGCAAGGCCAGGCAAAGGAAGGCAAGGCAAGGATAGTCTAGGACAGGTAATGCAAGGACAGGTAAGGCCTGGTAAGTAAGGCAAGGCAAGGCCAAGCAAAGGAAGGCAAGGCAATTAAAGGGCAGTCCAGGACAGGTAATGCAAGGACAGGTAAGGCCTGGTAAGTAAGGCAAGGCAAGGCAATTCAAAGGCAGTCCAGGACAGGCAATGCTAGGCCAGGTAAGGCAAGGTAAGGCTATGCAAGACAAGGCAAGGCCAGACATTGCAAGACAAGGCAAGGCCAGACATTGCAAGGCAAGGCAAGGACAGGTAATGCAAGGCCAGGTAAGGCCTGGTAAGTAAGGCAAGGCAAGGCCAGCCAAGGCAGGGCAATGCAAGGCAAGGCAAGGCAATGCAAGGCCTCTCCAGGACAGGCAATGCTAGGCCAGGCAATGCACTGCAAGGCAAGGCAAGGCCAGTCCAGGACAAGCAACGGAAGGCCAGGTAAGACAAGGGCAGGCAAGGGCAGGCAAGGCAAGGTAAGGCTAGGCAAGGCAAGGCCTGTCCAGGACAGGAAATGCAAGGCCTGGTAAGGCCAGGTAAGCCAAGGCCAGGCCAGGCCATGAATGCAGGGCCAGCCAAGGCAAGGCATAGCAAGGTAAGGCTAGGCTAGGCAAGGCAAGGCAAGGGAAGGGAAGGGAAGGACAGGCCAATCAAGGCAAGACAAGGCGAAGCAAGGCAATGCAAGGCAAGGCAAGGGCAGGCCAGGCCAGGCAAGTCAAGGCAAGGCAAGGATAGACAAGGCAAGACTACACAAGGCAAGGCAAGGCAAGTTTAGGCAAGTCCAGGACCAGCAAGGGTAGGCTTGGAAAGTCCAGGCCAGGCCAGTCCAGGTCATACAAAACCAGGGCAGGCCAGGCAAATTCAGGCAAGGCAAAGTAATACAAGGCAAGTCAAGTCAAGAAAAGGCCAGGCAAGGCAAGACCAGGCCAGGCGAGGCATGGCCAGGCAAGGAAAGGCCAGGCTATGCAAGGCCATGGAAGGCCAGGCAAGGCAAGGAAAGGTAAGCCAAGGCCAGGCCAGGCCATGTAGGCAGGGCCAGGCCAGGCCAGGCCAGGCCACGCAAGGCCAGGCAAGGCAAGGCAAGGCAAGGTAAGGCAAATCCAGGCAAGGCAAGGCAAGGCAAGGCAAACTTAGGCCAGGCCAGGCCAGGCAATGCAATGCCAAGTAATATAAGGCCAGGACAGGCAAGGGAAGGCTTGGCCAGGCAAGGCCAGTCAAGGCCATTAAAGACAAGGCAAGGCAAGGCCAAGCAAGGCCAGGCCATGCCAGGCCAGGCTAGGTTAGAGAAGGTAAGCAAAGGCAGGGTAAGTCAGTGCAAGTCAAGGCAAGGCGTGGCTAGGCAAGGCAAGGCCAGATCAAGCCATGCAAGGCAAATCCAGACCAGGACAAGCAAGGCAAGACAATGCAAGGCAAGGCCAGGACAGGCCAGGAGATGCAAGGGCGGGCAAGGCAAGGCCGGGCCAGGCCAGGCAAAGTCAGTGACGGCCTGGCAAGGCCAGGCCAGGCAAGGCCAAGCCAATCAATGCTAGGCAAGGCCACGCAATGCATGGGCAGGCAAAGCAAGGCAAGACAAGGAAAAGCCAGGACAGGCAAGGCAAGTCAGTGCAAGTCAAGGCTAGGGAAGATAAGGCAACACAAGGCAAGGAAAGCCAGGCCAGGCCTGGCAAGGCAAGTCATGGCAAGGCAAGACAAGGCAATGAAAGGCAAGACCGAGACAGGCAATGCAAGGCCAGGTAATTCCAGGTAATTCAAGGCCAGGTGAGTCCAGGCCAGGCAATCCAATTCAGAGCAATGCAAGGGAAGGGAAGGGAATGCAAGGCCAGGCCATGCCAGGCAATGCAAGGTCAGGTAAGGAAAGGCCAGGCTATGACATGCCAGGAAAAGCCAGGCCAGGCAAGGCCAGGCAAGAGCAGGGAAGGCCAGTCCAACACAGGAAATGCAAGAAAATGTAAGGCCAGCTAAGCCAAGGCCAGTCCAGGCCATAAAGGGAAGGCCAGGCCTGGCCAGGCAAGGCAAGGCAAGTCAAGGCCAGGCCAGGCCAAACAAGGGAAGGCCTGTCCAGTACTGGCCAGGCAAGGCAGGGCCAGGCAAGGCCAGGCCAGTGAAGTAAAGTAAAGTCAAGGCCAGGCAAGGCCAGGCAAGGCAGGGAAATGACAGGCAAGGCAAGGCAAGGCAAGGCACGGCAAAGCAAGGCAAGGCAAGTCCAGGACAGGCAGTGCAAATCCAGAACAGGCCAGGGAAGGCCAGGTAAGCCCAGGCCAGGCCAAATCATGAAGGCAAGGCCAGGCCAGGCAAGGCAAGGCCATGCAAGGCAAGGTAAGGCTAGGCAAGGCAAGGCCAGTCCAGGACTGGCCAGTGCATGCAAGGTCAGGGAAGGCCAGGCAAGGAAGGTAAGGCCATGTAAGGCCAGGTGAGGCAAGGAAAGGAAAGGCCAGCAAGGCAAGGCAAGGCAAGGCCAGTCCAGGACTGGACAGTATATTCAAGGCCAGGTAAGACAAGGTAAGGCCAGGCCAGACCAGGTAAGGCCAGGTCAGGCAAGGCCAGAGAAGGCCAGCAGGGCAAGGCAAGGCAAAGCAAGGCAATGCGAGTCAAGGCCATGCAAGGCAAGGTAAGGCTAGGCAAGGCAAGGCAAGTCATGTCAATGCAAGGCAAGGCAAAGCTAGTCAAGACAATGCAAGGCAAGGCAAGGCGAGGCAAGGCAAGGCAAGGCCAGAAAAAGCAAAGCAAGAAAATGAAAGGCCAGGGAAGCCAGGCACTGCCAGGCCACACCAGGCAAGGCAAGGCAAGGCCAGGACAGGCAAGGTAAGGGAAGGAAAGGCCAGGCCAGGCAAGGTAAGGGGAGGAAGGGGCAGACTAGGCAATGTAAGACTAGACAAGAAAAAGCCAGACAAGGCAAGGTAAGGCTAGGCAAGGCAAGACCAGTCCAGGACTGGCCAGTCGATGCAAGGCCAGGTAAGGCTAGGTAAGGCCAGGCAAGGCCAGGTAAGGCCAGGTCAGGTGTTGCAGAATGGCTCCAAGAGCAAGGCCATGGATCCTTAGAAGCCTCGTGCGAGCAAGGCAAAGTGTAGGCCTCACAGGTAACCGGAAACTGGATGTGGGAAGAGAATGTAAAGGAAGCCATGTAGAACTAACCAATAGTGTTGTGACTAGTAGGCGTGGCTAACACCACGCAGATATAAGCCATGTGCTCCACGACTAAAGTAGAAGCTTGCTTATCACCCATATTGGGTTGGCGTGTCTTGCTTCTCCTCGCCGCTAACAGCCTTGCTTTCTCTAGCCTTGCCTGGCATTGCCTTGCCTTGCCTTGGTTGCCTGGCCTGTCCTCCCTAGCCTTACCTTGCCTTGCCTGGCCTTGCCTTGCCTTGCCTGGCCTGGCCTGGCCTGGTTTTATATGAACTGGGCAGGCCTGGTTGGTCTGGCCTTGCCTGGCCTTACCTGCCATTGCACTGACTGTCCTGAACTTGCCTTGTATTACCTTGCCTTGCCTTGCCTTGCCTAGCCTTGCCTTGCCTTGCATGGCCTTGCCTTGCCTTGCCTTGCCTGGCCTGCCCTTGCCTTCATGGCCTGGCCTGGCCTGGGCTTACCTTGCCTTACCTGGCCATGCATGGCCTTGCCTTAACCTATATTACCTTGCCTTGTTTTGCCTTGCTTTGCCCTGCCTTGCGTAGCCTTGCCTGTCGTGGCCTTGCCTGGCCTGGCCTTCCCTTGTCTGGCCTGGCCAGGCCAGGCCTTGCCTTGCCTTGTCTTGCCTGGCCTTGACAAGCCTGGCCTGGCGTGGCCTGGCCTGGCCTTTTCTTGACCTGCTTGGCCTTGCCTGGACTGGCCTTGCCTTGCCTAGCCTTATCTTGGCTTGCCTGGCCTTGCCTTGCCTTTATGGCCTGGCCTGGACTTGGCTTAGCTGGCCTTACATGGTCTTGCATTGCCTGTCTTGGACTGGCCTTGTCTTGCCTTGCCTTGCTTTGCCTTTCCTGGGCTTGCCTGGCCTGGCTTTGCCTGGCCTGCCCTCATTTTGTATGACCTGGCCTGGCCTGGCCTGGCCTTTCCTGGGCTGGCCTTTTCTTGCCTTACCAGGCCTTCCATTGCCTGTCCTGGACATGCCTTACCTTGCCTTTCCTCGGCTTGTGTAGCCTTGCCTTGCCTTGCCTTGCCTGGCCTTGCCTTGCCTGGCCTGGCCTGGCCTTACCTTGTCTTCGCTTGCCTTGCCTTGACTGGCCTTGCCTGGCCTAGTCTTGCTTTGCATTGCCTTGCATTACCTTCCCTTGCCTTGCCTTGCTTTGCCTTGCCTTGCCTTGGCTGGCCTTGCCTGGCGTGCCCTGGTTTTGTATGACCTGGTCTGGCCTTTCCTGGCCTGGCCTTCCCTTGCATTACCGGGGGTTCCATTGCCTGTCGTGGACTTGCCTTATCTTGTCTTGCCTTGCATTGCCTTACCTGGCCTTGCCAGACCTTCCCTGGCCTGGCCCAGCCTTGCCTTCCCTTCCCTTCCCTTGACTTGCATTGCACTGAATTGCCTTGCCTGGCCTGCCCAGGCCTGGCCTTGCCATGCCTTGCCTGTCCAGGCCTTGCCTGGATTGGCCTGGCCTGGCCTGACCTGGCCTGGCCTTGTCTTTCCTGACCTTCTCTGGCCTCGTCTGGCCTGGCCTTTTCTTACCTGGCCTTTTATTGCCTGGTCTGGCCTGGCCTTCCCTGCTCTTGTCTGGCCTTGCCTAGCCTCGCCTTTCCTGGCATGTCATAGCCTGGCCTTTCCTTACCTGGCCTTCCATTGCCTGGCATGGCCTGGCATGGCCTGGCCTTGCATTCCCTTCCCCTCCCTTGCATTGCTCTGAATTGGATTGCCTGGCCTGGCCTGGCCTCGCCTGTCCTTGAATTACCTGGAATTACCGGGCCTTGCATTGCCTGTCTCTGTCTTGCCTTTCATTGCGTTGTCTTGCCTTGCCTGGCCTTGCTATGACTTGACTTGCCTTATCAGGCCTGGCCTGGCTTTCCTTGCCTTGCCTTCCCTAGCCTTGACTTGCACTGACTTACCTTGCCTGGCCTGGCCTGGCCTGGCTTTTACTTTGCTCTGTCTGGCCTTGCATTGCCTGGCATTGCTTAGCATTGATTGGCCTGGCCTTGCCTGGCCTTCCCTAACCTATCCTTGCCTTGCCTTGCCTTGCCTTGTCTTACCTTGCCTTGCCTTGCCTTGTCTTACCTTGCCTTGCCTTGCCTTGTCTTACCTTGCCTTGCCTTGCCTTGTCTTACCTTGCCTTGCCTGGCTTTGGCTTGCCTTGCCTGGCCTCACCTTGCCTGGCCTAGACTTGCCTTGACTTGCCTTGCCTTGCCTTGATTGTCCTTGCCTGGCCTGGCCTTGACTTGCTTTGCCTGGCCTGGCCTTCATTTGCCTTGCCTTTCCTTGCCTTGCCTTTATTGGCGTCGCCTTGCCTTGCATTGTCTTGCCTTGCTTGACCTTGCCTGGTCTGGATTTGCATTGCATGGTTTGGCCTGGCCTTGATTGTCTTTGCCTGGCCTGGCATTGACTTGCCTTGCCTGGCCTGGCCTTCATTTGCCTTGCCTTTCCTTTTCTTGACTTGATTGTCCTTGCCTCGCCTGGCCTGGCCTTGACTTGCCAGGCCTGGCCTTCATTTGCCTTGCCTTTCCTTGCCTTGTCTTTATTGGCCTGGCCTGGCCTGGCCTGGCGTGGCCTTGCCTTGCATTGTCTTGCCTTGCTTGTCCTGGTCTGGATTTGCCTTGCATGGCTTGGCCTGGCCTTGCCTTGCCTAGCCACGCCTTGCCTTGCATTGCACTGACTTGCCCTGCCTGTCCTTGCCTTCTCTGTCCTAGTCTTCCCTGGCCTGGCCTAACCTGGCCTGGCCCTGCCTACATGGCCTGGCCTGGCCTTGGCTTACCTGGCCTTACCAGGCCTTGCATTTCCAAGCCATGCAAGGAAAGTCCAGACCACGCCAGGCAAGGCAAGGCAATGCAAGGCAAGGACAGGCCAGGGAAGGCAAGGCAGACCAGGCCAGGCCAGGCCAGGAGAGGCAAGTCTAGGCAAGGCAAGGCAAAGCAAGGCAAGGCTCATCCCGGACAGGCAATGCAGGCCAGGTAAGGCCAGGTAAGGCAAGACCAGGCCAGCCCAAGCCAGGCAAGGGCAGGCAAGGCCAGGACAGGCAAGGCCAGGCAAGGCCCGGCCAGGCAAGGCCAGTCAAGACCAGGACTGCCAATGCAAGGCCAGATATGGCAAGTTCAGTTGAGGACAGGCCAGGACAGGCAGTGCAAGTCCAGGTAAGGACAGGTAAGGCAAGGAATGGCCAGGTCAGGCAAGGGAAGGCAAGGCCAGGACAGCCCATGAAAGGCCAGGCCAGGCCATGCCAGGAAATGCAAGGGCAGGCCAGTATAGGCAAACCCTTGGCAGGCCAGGCAAGGCAAGGCAAGGCAAGACAAGGCAAGGCTCGTTCAGGACAGGCAATGCAGGCCAGGTAAGGCAAGACAAGGCCAGCCCAAGCCAGGCAAGGGCAGGTAAGGCCAGGTGAGGCTAGGCAAACAAGGCCAGTCCAGGACTGGCCAGTACATGCAAGGCCAGGTAAGGCCAGGTAAGGGAAGCCATGGAAAGGCCAGGCCAGGAAAGGCAAGGAAAGGCCAGGAAAGGGAAGGCAAGGCAAGGCAAGGCAGGCAAGTCAAGGGAAGGGAAGGGAAGGCAAGGCAAGGCAAGGCAAGGCAAGGCCAGTCCAGGACAGGCAATGCAAGGCCAGGTTAAGCCAAGGAAGGCCAGGGGAGGCAAGGCCAAGCCAGGCAAGGCCAGGCAACTCAAGGCCAGGGAACGCAAGGCCAGGCCAGGTCATGACAGGCCAGGCCAGGCAAGGTATTTCAAGTCAATGCAAATCAAGGTAAGGCAATGTGAGGCAAAGCAAGGCAAGGCAAGGCAAGCAAAGCAAGGCAAGGCAAGGCAAGGCAAGGCAAGTCCCGGACAGGCAGTGCAAGTCCAGGACAGGCCAGACAAGGCCAAGCAAGGCAAGGCAATGCAAGGCAAGACAAGGCAAGGCCAGGCCATTCAAAGCCAGGCAAGGCAAGGCCACGAGAAGCAATGCCAGGCAAGGCAAGGCCAGGCAAAGGAAGGCAAGGCAATTCAAGGGCAGTCCAGGACAGGCAATGATAGGCCAGGTAAGGCGAGGTAAGGCAATGCAAGGCAAGGCAAGGCCAGACATTGCAAGGCAAGGCAAGGACAGTCTAGGACAGGTAATGCAAGGCCAGGTAAGGCCTGGTAATTAAGGCAAGGCCAGGCAAGGCAAGGCAGGGCAATGCAAGTCAAGGCAAGGCAAGGCAATGCAAGGCCTCTCCAGGACAGGCAATGCTAGGCCAGGTAATGCACTGCAAGGCAAGGCAAGGCCAGTCCAGGACAGGCAACGGAAGGCCAGGTAAGGCAAGGCAAGGAAACGCCACGCCAGGGCAGGCCAGTCAAGGCAAATCAGTCCAAGGCAAGTCCCAGGACAGGCAATGCAAGGCCAGGGAAGGCCAGGAAAGGCAAGGCCAGGCCAGGGCAGGCCAGGCCAGGCAAGGCAAGGTAAGGCTAGGCAAGGCAAGGCCTGTCCACGACAGGAAATGGAAGGCCTGGTAAGGCCAGGTAAGCCAAGGCCAGGCCAGGCCATGAAGGCAGGGCCAGGCCAGGCCAGGCCAGGCCAGGCAAGGCAAGGCAAGGCAAAAGCAGGCCAGGCCAGGCAAGTCAAGGCAAGGCAAGGATTGACAAGGCAAGACTACACAAGGCAAGGCAAGTTTAGGCAAGTCCAGGACCAGCAAGGGTAGGCTTGGAGAGTCCAGGAAAGTCCAGGCCAGGCCAGTCCAGGTCATACAAAACCAGGGCAGGCCAGGCAAATACATGCAAGGCAAAGTAATACAAGGCAAGGCAAGTCAAGACAAGGCTAGACAAGGCAAGACAAGGCCAGGCGAGGCATGGCCAGGCAAGACAAGGCCAGGAAAGGCATGGCCAGGCAAGGAAAGGCCAGGCCATGCAAGGCTAGGCAAGGCAAGGCAAGGTAAGGCTAGGCAAGGCAAGGTAAGTCTAGGCAAGGCAAGGCAAGGTAAGGCTAGGCAAGGCAAGGCCTGTCCAGGACAGGAAATGCAAGGCCTGGTAAGGCCAGGTAAGCCAAGGCCAGGCCAAGCCATGTAGGCAGGGCCAGGCCAGGCCACGCAAGGCCAGGCAAGGCAAGACAAGGCAAGGCCTGGCCAGGCAAGGCACGGCAAGGCCAGGTCAGTCCAGGCCAGGCAATTCAGTGCAATGCAAATCAAGGGAAGGGAAGGCAAGACCGGGCCAGGCCAGGCCATGACAGGCAACGCAAGGCCAGGCAAGGCAAGGCCAAACCAGGCCAGGCCTGCCAAGGCCAGGGAAGGCAATGCAAGGCAAGACAAGGTAAGGCAAGTCCACGACAGGCAATGGAAGGCCTGGTAACGCAAAGCAAGGCCAGGTCAGGCCAGGCCAGGTCATACAAAACCAGGGCACGCCAGGCAAGGCCAGCCAAGGCAAGGCAAGACAAAGCAAGGCAAGGCAAGGGAAGGTAACGCAAGGCAACGTAAAGCAAGACCAGGCCAGGCAAGGCCAGCCAAGGCAAGGCAAGCGAAGACAAGGTAAGTCCAGGCAAGGCAAGGGAAGGGAAGGTAATGCAAGGCAATGCAAAGCAAGACTAGGCCAGGCAAGACAAGGCAAGCGAAGAGACAAGGTAAGGCCAGGCAAGGCAAGGCAATGGAAGGGAAGGTAATGCAAGGCAATGCAAGGCAATGCAAAGCAAGACTAGGCCAGGCAAGGCAAGGCAAGCGAAGACAAGGTAAGGCCAGGCCAGGCAAGGGAATTCACAGCAAGGCAAGGCTAGGTAAGGCAAGACAATGCAAGGCATAGCAAGTCCACGACAGGCAATGGAAGGGCAGCTAAGGCCAGGCAAGGCCAGGCAAGCAAGGCAATACAAGGTAAGGCAAGTTAAAACAAGGCGAGGCAATGCCAGGCCCAGCAAGGCAAAGAAAAGCAAGGCAAGGCAAGGCAAGGCCAGGCAAAGGAAGGCAAGGCAAGGCTAGGGCAGTCCAGGACAAGCAATGCAAGGCCAGGTAAGGCCTGGTAAGGCAAAGCAAGTCAAGGCAAGTGAAGGCAAGTCAAGGCAAGGCAAGTCCAGGACAGGGAATGAAAGGGCAGGTAATGCAATGCCAGGTAAGGCCAGGCTAGGCAATTCAAGGAAAGGGAAGTCCAGGCAAGGCCAGGCAAGGCCAGGCCAGGCCAGGCAAGGCAAGGTCACTCCAGGACAGTCAACGCTATGCTAGGTAAGGCAGGTAAGGCTATGTAAGGCAATGCCAGGAAAGGCAAGGCAAGGCAAGGCAAGGCAATGCCAGCGAAGGCCAGGCAAGGCCAGACAATACAAGGCAAGTTAAAACAAGGCAAGTTAAGGCCAGCAGAGGCAATGCCAGGTCAGGCAAGGCAAGGCAATACAAGGCAAGGCAAGGCAAGACAAGGCCAGGACAAACCAGGACAGACCAGGCCAGGCAAGGCCAGGAAAAGCAAGGCAAAGCAAAGCAAGGCAAGGCAAGGCCAGTCCCGGACAGGCAATGCAAGGCCAGGTAAAGCCAGGAAAGGCAAAGCAAGGCAAGGCAAGACAAGGCAAGGCCAGGCAAGGCCAGGCAATACAGGTTAAGGCAAGGCCAGGCAAGGCCAGGTAAGGCAAGGTAAGCCCAGGCCAAGCCAGGCCATGAAGTCAAGGCCAGGCCAGGCAAGGCAAGGCCATGCAAGGCAAGGTAAGGCTAGGCAAGGCAAGGCAAGTCAAGTCAATGCAAGACAAGGCAAGGCTAGTCAAGGCAAGGCAAGGCAAGGTAATACAAGGCAAGTTCAGGACAGTCAATGCAATGCCAGGTAAGGCCAGGCAAGGCCAGACCAACCAGGCCTGCCCAGTTCATATAAAACCAGGCCAGGCCAGGCAAGGCAAGGCAATGCCAGGCAAGGCAAGGTAAGGCTAGGGAAGGACAGGCCAGGCAACCAAGGCAAGGCAAGGCAAGGCGAGGCAAGGCTAGAGAAAGCAAGGCTGTTAGCGGCGAGGAGAAGCAAGACACGCCAACCCAATATGGGTGATAAGCAAGCTTCTACTTTAGTCGTGGAGCACATGGCTTATATCTGCGTGGTGTTAGCCACGCCTACTAGTCACAACACTATTGGTTAGTTCTACATGGCTTCCTTTACATTCTCTTCCCACATCCAGTTTCCGGTTACCTGTGAGGCCTACACTTTGCCTTGCTCGCACGAGGCTTCTAAGGATCCATGGCCTTGCTCTTGGAGCCATTCTGCAACACCTGACCTGGCCTTACCTGGCCTTGCCTGGCCTTACCTAGCCTTACCTGGCCTTGCATCGACTGGCCAGTCCTGGACTGGTCTTGCCTTGCCTAGCCTTACCTTGCCTTGTCTGGCTTTTTCTTGTCTAGACTTACATTGCTTAGCCTGCTCTTTCCTTCCCTTACCTTGCCTGGCCTAGCCTGGCCTTGCATTACCTGGTGTGGCCTGGCAGTGCCTGGCTTGCCTGGCCTTTCATTTTCATGCCTTGCTTTTTCTGGCCTTGCCTTGCCTTGCCCTGCCCTGCTCTGCCCTTCCCTGCCTTGCCCTGCCCTGCCTTGCCCTGCCTTGCCTAGCCTTGCCCTGCCCTGCTCTGCCTTGCCTTGCCTTGCCCTGCCTTGCCCTGCCTTGCCTTGCCTCTCATTTCCTTGGCTTGGCTTGCCTTGCCTTGCCTTGAATTTCCTTTACTGGCCTGGCCTGGCCCTGTCCTGATATTACCTATCCTTACCTGGCCTTACCTGGTCTTATCTGGCATTGCAATGCCTCTCCTGGCATGTCCTGGAGTGGCCTTGCACTGCCTTGCATTGCCGTGCCTTGCCTGGCCTTGATTTGCCTAGACTCACCTGGCCTTCCCTGGCCTGGCCTGGCCTGCCCTTAACTGGACTGTCCTAGCTTGCCTGGCCTGGCCTTGCCTTGCCTGCCCTAGCCTTGCCTGGCCAGTCCTGCACAGGCCTTGCCTTGCTATCCTTACCTTGCCTTGCATGGCCTTGCCTTGCCTTGCCTGGCCTGGCCTTGTTTTGCATTGCCCTGATTTTGTATGACCTGGCCCGGCCTGGCCTTACCAGGCCTTCCATTGCCTGTCTTGGACTTGCTTTACCTTGTGTTGCCTTGCCTTGTCTAGCCTTGCCTTGCCTTGCCTCACCTTGCCTTGCCTTGCCTTGGTTGCATGGCCTGTCCTTCCCTAGCCTTACCTTGCCTTGCCTGGCATTGCCTTGCCTAGCCTTGCCTGGCCTGGCCTTGCCTTCATGGCCTGGCCTAGCCTGGGCATGCCTTGCCTTGCCTGGCCTTGTTTTCCCCTGTATTGCCTTGCCTTGTTTTGTCTTGCCTTGCCCTGCCTTGCCTGGCCTTGCCTGCCTGGCCAGGCCTGGCCTGGACTTGCCTTGCCTTGCCTGGCATTGCTTCTCCTGGCCATGCCTTGCCTTGTCTGGCCGGGCCAAGCCTTGCTTTGCCTTCCCTTGTATTGCATTGCCTTGCCTGGCCTGGCCTGATTGTATATGAACTGGGTAGGCCGGGTTGGTTTGGCCTTGCCTGGCCTTACCTGGCCTTGCATTGACTGTCCTGGACTTGCCTTCTATTACCTTGCCTTGCCTTGCCTTGCATTGACTTGACTAGCCTTGCCTTGCCTTGCATTGACTTGACATGACTTGACTTGCCTTGCCTTGCCTTGCCTTGCATTGCATTGCCTTGCCTTGCGTTGCCTTGCTTGGCCTTACCTTGCCTTTCATGGCCTTGCCTTGCATTGCCTTGCTTTGCCTTGCCTTGCCCTGCTGGCCTTCTCTGGCCTTGCCTGACCTGGCCTTACCTGGTCTGGCCTGGCCTTACCAGGTCTTACTTGGCCTTGTATATACTGTCCAGTCCTGGACTGGCCTTGCCTTGCCTTGCCTTGCCTTGCTAGCCTTTCCTTTCCTTGCCTGACCTCGCCTTACATGGCCTTACCTGCCTTGCCTGGCCTTCCCTGACCTTGCCTTGCCTGGCCAGTCCTGGACTGGCCTTGCCTTGCCTAGCATTACCTTGCCTTGCATGGCCTTGCCTTGCCTGGCCTGGCCTTGCCTTCATGGTTTATCCTGGCCTGGTCTTACTTGGCCTTGCCTGGCCTGTCCTGGCCTTGCCTTCATGGTTTATCCTGGCCTGGTCTTACCTGGCCTTGCCTGGCCTGTCCTGGATTTGCACTGCCTGTCCTGGACTTGCCTTGCCTTGCTTTGCAGTGCCTTTCCTTGCCTGTCATTTCCCTGCCTTGCCTGGCCTTGACTTTACTTTACTTTACAGGCCTGGCCTGGCCTGGCCTTGCCTTGGCTGGCCAGTCCTGGAAAGGCCTTCCCTTGCCTGGCCTTGCCTTGCATTTATGGCCTGTCCTGGATTTGGCTTAGCTGGTCTTATATGGCCTTGCATTTCCTGTCTTGGACTGGCCTTTTCTTGCCTTGCCTTTCCTGGCCTTGCCTGGCCTGGCCTTGCCTGGCCTGCCCTCCTTTTGTATGACTTGGCCTGGCCTTTCCTGGGCTGGCCTTGTCTTGCCTTACCAGGCCTTCCATTGCCTGTCCTGGACATGCCCTACCTTGCCTTTCCTCGCCTTGTGTAGCCTTGCCTTGCCTTGCCTTGCCTTGCCTTGCCCTGCCTTACCTTGTCTTCGCTTGCCTTGCCTTGACTGGCCTTACCTGTCCTAGTCTTGCCTTGCATTGCCTTGCATTACCTTCCCTTGCCTTGCCTTGCTTTGCCTTGCCTTGCATCGGCTGGCCTTGCCTGGCATGCCCTGGTTTTGTATGACCTGGCCTGGCCTGCCCTGGCGTGGCCTTTCCTGGCCTGGCCTTTCCTAGCCTGGCCTTGCTTTGCGTTACCAGGCCTTCCATTGCCTGTTGTGGACTTGCCTTATCTTGTCTTGCCTTGCATTGCCTTACCTGGCCTTGGTAGGCCTGGCCTGGTTTGGCCTTGCCTTGCCTGGCCTTGCATTGCCTGTCATGGCCTCATCTGGCCCTGCCTTGCCTTCCCTTCCCTTGACTTCCATTGCACTGAATTGCCTGGCCTGGCCTGGCCTGGCCTGGCCTGGCCTGACCTTGTCTTGCCTGGCAATCCCTGGCCTGCCCTTACATCTCCCTGCCTGGCCTGGCCTGGCCTGCCCTGAGATTGCCTGTCCTGCCATGGCCTGACCTGGCCTGGCCTTGTCTTTCCTGACCTTCTCTGGCTTCGTCTGGCCTGCCCTTTTCTTACATGGCCTTTTATTGCCTGATCTGGCCTGGCCTTCCCTGCGCTTGCCTGGCCTTGCCTGGCCTGGCTTTTCCTGGCATGTCATTGCCTGGCCTTTCCTTACCTGGCCCTGCATTGCCTGGCATGCCTTGGCATGGCCTGGCCTTGCATTCCCTTCCCTTGACTTGCATTGCACTAAATTTCCTTGCCTGGCGTGCCCTGGCCTGGCCTTGCTGTGCCTTGCCATGCCTTGCCTTGCCTGGCCTTGCGTCTCCTATCCTGGCCTGGCCTTGCCTTGCCTTGCATTGACTTGCCTTGCTTGTCCTGGTCTAGATTTGCCTTGCATGGCTTGATCTGGCCTTGCCTTGCCTAGCCACGCCTTGCCTTGCCTTGCACTGACTTGCCCTGCCTTTCCTTGCCTTCTCTGGCCTAGCCTGGCCTGGCATGGCCTGGCCTTGCTTGGCCTTGCTTAGCCTTGTCTTTAATGGCCTTGACTGGCCTTGCCTAGCCTGGCCTTACCAAGCCTTCCCTTGCCTGTCCAGGCCTTATATTACCTGGCATTGCATTGCCTGGCCTGGCCTTGCATTGCTTTGCCTTGCCTTGCCTTGCCTGTCCTTGCATCTCCTGGCCTGGCCTTGTCTTGTCTTTAATGGCCTTGGCTGGCCTTGCCTGGCCTGGCCTTACCAAGCCTTCCTTGACTGTCCTGGCCTTATATTACCTGGCATTGCATTGCCTGGCCTGGCCTGGCCTAAGTTTGCCTTGCCTTGCCTAGCCTTGCCTTGCCTTGCCTAGCCTTACTTTACCATGCCTTGCCTAGCCTTACCTTACCATGCCTTGCCTAGCCTTACCTTACCTTGCCTTTCCTTGCCTTGCCTGGCCTGGCCTTGCCCTGGCTGGCCTTGATTGGCCTGATCTTGCCTGCCCTTGCCTGGCTGGGACTCGCCCAGCCTTTCTTACCTGGCCTTACCTGTCCTGCATTTCTACTACTGTATGGGCCATGCCTTGTCTTACTTTGCCTTACCTTGCCTTACTTTGCCTTACCTGGCCTTTACCTGGCCTTGCAGGGACTGGGCAGTTCTGGACTGGCCTTGCCTTGCCTAGCCTTACCTTGCGTTGCCTGGCCTTGCACTGCCTTGCCTTGCTTTGCCTTGCCTTGCCCTGCTGGCCTTCCCTGGATTTGCCTAACCTGGCCTTACCTGGCCTTGACTAGGCTTACCTGGCCTTGCATGGACTGCCTAGTCCCGGACTTGCCTTGCCTTGCCTACACTTACCTTCCCTGGCCTGGCCTTGCCTTGCCTTTTCTTGCCTTGCATTGCCTTGTCTTGTCTTGCCTTGCCTAGCCTAGCCTTGCCATGACTTGCCTGGCCTGGCCTGGCCTGGCCATGCCTGACATTGCCTTGCCTGGCCTTGCCTTGCCTTGCCTTGCCTTCCCTTGTATTTCCTTGCCTGTCATGACCTGGCCTGGCATTGCCTTCCCAGGCCTTGACTAACCAGGTCTGACCTTGCCTGGCCTGGCCTTCCCTGGCCTTGCCTTGCCTTGCCTTTCATTGCCTTGCCTTGCCTTGCCTGGCCTGGTCTTGTCTTTCCTTGCATGGCTTGACTTGGCCTTGCCTTGCCTTTTATTGTCTTGTCTTGCCTGGCCTTGACTGGCCTGGCCTGGCCTGGCATAGCCTGGCCTTAGCTGGCCTTGCATTGCCTGTCGTGGACTTGCTATGCCTTGCATTGTCTTGCCTTACCTAGCCTTGCCTTGCTTTGAATTCCCTTGCCTGGCCTGGCCTGTCATGGCCTGGCCTGGCCTTGAATTCCCTGGCCTTGCCTGGCCTGGCCTTGCCTTCCCTGTCCTTTTCTGGCCTTGCATTGCCATGGTTGGCCTATCCTGGCCTCTCCTGGCCTGGCCTCACCTGGCCTGGCCTGGCCTGGCCTTGACCTGCTTGGCCTTGCCTGGCCTGGCCTTGCCTGGCCATGCTTGGTATAGCCTGACCCAGACTGTCATGGCCTGGCCTTGCCTTTCCTAGCCTAGCCCTGCCTTGCATGGCCTAACCTGGCCTGGCCTTGCCCTGGCTGGCCTTGATTGGCCTGACCTTACCTGCCCTTGCCTGGCCTTACCTGTCCTGTCCTTGCCTTACCTGCCCTTCCCTGTCCTGCACTGCTACTACTGTATGGGCCTTGCCTTGCCTTACCTTGCCTTACCTGGCCTTCACCGGGCCTTGCATGGACTGGCCAGTCCTGGACTAGCCTTGCCTTGCTTGGCCTTGCCTTGCATGGCTTGGCCTGGCCTGGCCTGGCCTTGCCTTGTCTTGTCTTCTCTTGCCTTGCCTTGCCTGCCCTGGCCTGGTCTTGCCTTCCTTTGCCTTGCCTTGTCTTGCCTTGCCTTGCCTGGCCTTTCCTTGTCTTGACTTATCTGGCCTAACCTGGCCTTGAGTTGCCTGCCCTTGACTGGCCGTGCCTTGCATTGCTTTACCCTGCCTTACCTGGCCTAGCATTGCCTGTCCTGGAATGGCCTTGCCTTGCCTTGCCTTGCCTCGGGTGGCATGGCATGGCATGGCATGGCCTGGCCTGTCCGTCCCTGGTTTTGCCTGGCCTGGCCTTGTGTGGCCTGGCCTTTTCTGGCCTGGCCTGGCTTTGCCTTCCCTGTGATTTCCTGGCCTTGCATTGCCTTTATTAGCCTGGCCTGGCCTGGCCTTTCCCTGACCTGCTTGGCCTTGCCTGGCCTTTCCTTACCTGGCCTTGCCTGGCCTTACATGGCCTGTCTAGACCTGGACTAGCCTTGCCTTGCCTAGCCTTACCTTGCCTTAGCTGGCCTTTCCTTTCCTTGCCTGACCTGGCCTGGCCTTCCCTTCATGGGCCTTGCCTGGTCTTGCCTTGTCTTGCCTTGCCTCTCCTGGCCTGGTCTCACCTGTCTTGCCTGGTCTTGCCTTGCCTTGCCTTGCTGTCCTGGTTTAAACCCAGCCAGACAGCTTGTTCACTCACTTCCCCCCAGGGGACTTGAGGATATCACGGAAGCACACAATGGTTTGGACTGGGAGGGACCTTAAAGCTCCTCCAGCTCCAACCCCTGCCACTGGCAGAGACAACTTCCACTGGAGCAGCTTGCTCCAAGCTCCATTCAACCTGGCCTTGAGCACTGCCAGCCATGGGGCAGCCACAGCTTCTCTGGGCACCCTGTGCCACTGCCCCACCACCCTCACAGGGAACAGCTTCTAAGATCTCATCTCAATCTCCCCTCTCTGTCACATTAAAGCCATCCCCCTTGTCCCATCCCAACAGGCCCTTGCTCTCCCCACAAGAAATGAGGGCAGATCCCAGGATCATCCCTGGGAAGCCGCAGCGCTCCGCTGCCAGCTCAGCCAGCCCAACTCACACACCGAGTCCAAAGCAGCCACTCTGGGGAAGTCTCTTGAGGTGTTCTGGCAACTCCTACAGCACCCCAAGATCGCCATCGCCACCCACCTCGTTCCACGCTCCTCTGTCCACAGGCATCACCGGCTCCGAGACACCAAGACGGGAACCACCAGAGGAGCTGCTCTTGCCTCCTCCACCGGTAACTTGTGTTCCGTGGGGCAGCTGTCGTCTCCCGGTGCCTCCTCTGAAGGGTTTCATGGGGTTCTGTGACCTCACACACCAGAATCAGCCACCCCTGTGGTCTCCATGTCCCCAAGGTCATTGTGATGCAGGAGCTCTGACTGGGTCCATGGGGTGCTCTGGAGGTGCTGCAGGCATTCTCTGGGATTCTCTAGGGGTATCCCCAGGATGCCCTGGGAGTGCACAGAGACACAGGGCCATGGAGCAAGCTGCTCTAGTGGAAGGTTTCCCTGCCCGTGCCTTTGGGGATTGGAGCTGGGTGAGCTTTAAGGTCCCTTCCAGCCCAGCTCAGCCCAGTCTGGGATTCCATGATTCTCTGCTGTGCCAGTGTCGGTCCCTCTCCACTCCTCGTAGGTGGCCGTGACGCCCTGTTCCATGGCCCACGTTGAGCTGTGACCCCTCGCATGCTGCACCTCTGGACCAAAGGCACTGAGGAAGAGCAGCCCGTGAGGGACCTCCCCGAGCCGGCTGGGCAGAGGCTGGTCCCCCCGCAGCGACTCCCGGAGCACCCCTGGGTGCCCTCAGCTTCCAAAACGGGGGGGGGGGGGGGGAGGGTCCCCAATGGACACAACCTCCCATCCCCCACCCAGGGGTGTCGGGGGTGGGGACCTCCCCCCCTCTTTATAGCCGGGATGGGAGAGGGGAGGATAAAGGGGGGATGGGGGGGTGTCGATCCGAAGCCTTGTTGACACCAATGTAAATAGCGGGGGGGGGAGGGGGGGAAGGGGAGGGAAGGCGGGAGGCGTCACCTTAAGACTGTATAAAAAGGAAAATTAACCAATAAATAAAGATTTCACAGGAAATCGAGGCCTCTTTTCCCCCCTAGCTCCTAAATTTCGGCCTTTCCCCATCCCCGTTCGGTGATGCTCGCCGCACTTCCGGGTTGGTTGCTAGGCAACGGGGTCTCCGCGTACCGCTTCCCCTGCGTTGCCAGGTGACGGCCAGTGAGCTTCCACCGCGCTGCGCGTTGCCAGGCAACCTTGCCCCCGCCCCCCGCCTCGTTCTGGCGACCGTTGCCCAGGCAACAGCCAATCAGCTCTGAGCTCCCCAACTCGTGTCCCCATTTAACCCCGTCCCGGCTGCCCCCCCCATGGCCCTGAATATGGGGCTTTTCCTTGCCCCTGCCCCCCATTTGTCCCCTCTTCTCCTCCCCCCCTTATGCCCCCCATTCCCCCTCCCCTTTTTCCCACCCCCATTCCCCACATTCCTGCCATTTCTCCCCCTCTCCCTCCATCCCTCCCCATTTCTCATCCCACCATCGTTACCCCCCCCCTTATTTACATGCAATTAGCGTAGGACCTGCTTTACTCACACGCAGTTCATGTAGGGTTGAACTTATTTACATGTTACTAACACAGACCCTTCCTTATTTACATGTTATTAATGGAGGGCCTACTTAATTTGCATCCTTTTAGTGGAGGACCTGCTTTATTTACATGTCATTAACATGGAGCCACTCGTATTTGCACGTTCTTACTGTAGGACCTCCTGTATTTACATGGTGCTGTGCCAGGACCTCCTGTATTTACTCACTTATTAATGTAGGACCTATTTTATGTACAGTTGCTGTCGGATCTGCTCTATTGACAGGGTATTGGGGCAGGACCTACTTCATTTATGGGCCCTTATTGTAGGTCCTACTTTATCGAGGAGGTATTATTGTAGGACCCATTTTTTTGAGGGAGTTATTAATGTAGGGCCTACTTTATTTACATGTTGTATTTACAGTTTCATTCCTGTAGGACCTACTGTATTGGGGGTGGTTGTTATGTCAGGACCCGCTTTACTGAGTAACTTATTTACAAGTTCTTAATGTAGGATCTACTTTTATGTACCTGTCATTAACATAGAGCCTGTCTAATTTACATATTCCTGTACGTCCTACTTTATTCCCAGGCTGTTATTGTAGGTCGTGCTTTATAAGGGAATTTAGTATGTCAGGACCTGCTTTGTTTACACTTTCGTTACTGTAGGACCTGCTTTATTTATGTGTTACTGTAGGCCACATGTTATCTGTGCATTGTTATTGGAGGCTCTGCTCTGTTGACATGCTGTTACTGCAGGCGGGACGAGTTTATTAACACAAGACCTGCTTTGCATCTCATTAACATGGGTGCAACCTCATTTACATGTAATTAACAGAGGACCTGCTTTATTTACTGCTCTATTTCTATAGGACCTACTCTATTCCGCTTCCAGGACCGCAGCCTTGTGGCCACACCCCCCTCCAAGCCCTGCCTCCTGCACCCCATCCAATAGGAGCATCTGATGAAACCGAGGCTCAGGGGTGGGGCTTGCTCTGGTCACGCCCTTCCTTGTCGCTGGTGGGCGGCGCTAAGGGGAGGGGGCGGTGCAAGTTTAGGGTACGGGTGGCCTGGGACCAGCGCTTCAGCCAATGGGAGAAGGGGATGTTGCTGGGGGGGGTGGCCGGTATCCACTGAGCCGGCTGCTCCCACCTATGGGAGACGAAGGAGGGGGGAAGGGGGTATGTGACATCACACATGGTGGGCGTGGCCGCTCACGGACCCACCCTCGCCGTCTCACCATTGGCTGATGACGTCCTGCAGGTGGGGCCAGCCCTCGAGGCACTGCTGGACCCGAATGGACAGCGCCTGCAGCTGGGGGAGGAGCTCGGCGATGGCCACCCTCCGCGGGTGCTGCAAAGGGACAGGGTCAGCACAGGCCACACCCTCACCCCCCAGCTCGTCCCCCTCACTCACCGCGGGGTGGGCGGGGCTTCCCCGGTCCCGCCCCTTGAGCTGACCACGCCCCTTGCGCTGACCTCGCCCCCTGCAGCTGTTCCAGCTCCCCCTGCAGCACTGCCGCCCGCAACAGCGCCCCCTGTGGGGGCTGAGGCACAAACACCCCTGAGCAACGGCACCATTGCCCCTCCCCCCTCTATGTCCCCTCCTTCCATTGCCCCGCCTTCCTCTATGTCCCCTTCTCGCATTGCCCTTCCCCCTTTATGGCCTTCCCCCTCTTTATGACCCCTGCCCCCTCTATGGCACATCCTTCCAATTCCCCTCCCCGTCTATGGCCCCTCCACCACCTCACTCTCTGCCATTCCTAGGGCAGGTCTGATTGGCTGCAGTGGGTAGTGGGCGGGGCTAAAGGGAGAATGGAGGGGTCAGCACAGCCCTTCCCCCTCCTCCCCCACCACCCTCCCCCCCCCCAATTCACTCACCTCGGGGGAAGGGGCACTCTCTCCTTTCCCAGCATGCTCAGCGCTACCTGCAGCCGCTGCCCTTCCCCCTGCAGCCCTGGGGGGAGCCGCACAGCTCCTCGGGCCTGAAAGGGGCGTGGCCAAAGCTCTGAGGCCTCGCCCACTCACCATTAAGCCCCGCCCCACTTCCCTCCCCCTCGTTCCTCACCTGGGCCTGCAGGGGGCACAGCTGCGCCCGGAGCTTCCCATTGGATGCGGCCAGAGCCCGGAGCTGGATCCAGCGGCGGGACTGGAAGGGGTGGGGAGGGGGGACACAAGGAAATGAGGGACCCCAAAGCCATGGGAGGGACCCAAATACCCCCTCAAGACCCCCAAACACCTTAAATATCGCCCCATATTTCTCCCCAAAACCTCTCCCTTCACCCCAAACCAATCCAGAACCCCAGATACCCCTCCCAGCAATGCTGAATCCCCCAAATCCCCTCTAAAGCCCCAAACTCCCCCAGACCATCCCCTATAGACCCAAAATCCCCCTCCAGGACCCCCAGATATCCCTCATCCCTCCCAAAAAGTGGTGCTGGGACCCTTTAGGGACCCCAACCCCTCCCCATAACCATCAGATTCCACCCCCCAGCCCCCCCCAAGCCCATCAGGACCCCCCCCAAATCCCCACATTCCCCCGTTGGCACCCACCAGCCGCTGCTTCCCCTCCTGCAGCTGCCTCCTCAGTGGCCCCAGGGCAGCTTCTGGGGAGTCCATGGGGCTGCCCCGTAGCTCCAGGACCTGCTTGATCAGGGCGTCCCGAGCCCCTGAGAGCCCTGCGGCCTCCAGCATCAACCTGGGGGGCAATGGGGCCCCAAAGCCAAACGTTGAGGGGAGTTTGGGAGGCCCAAAGGGGTTCAAGAACCCTTTTTGGGGGGGGGACGGGACCATAAAAGGACTGCAGGGACCATGGAGGGATTGGGGGCACCCCAAAAGGTCCCAGCACTGGGTTTAGGGAGAATCTGGGGGGCTTTAAGGACCCCTATGAGCCCAGCACCCGCTTCAGAAGGAAACCCAGTGGGGTTTAAAGTACAGAGAGAGTCCCTAAAGGGTTCTGAGGTTCAGGAGTGGGGAAGAAAAAGTTATGGGGGAGGACCCAGGGGCAGTTTTGGGGTGCAGGGGGGGAAACCGGGCTGCAGGACGCATTCAGGGGGTCCTTGAGAGGGTTTTGGGTGCATGAGGGACTCCATAGGGAGGTTTTGGGGTGCAGGGGGGTTGTTTTGCGGTGCCGTGTGGGTTCTGGGGTGCATGGGGGTGGTTTTAGGGTGCAGGGGGTGTGTTCTGAGGTGCAGGAGATAAGGTTTTGGGGTGCAGGGGAGGTGGTTTGAAATGTAGTGGATTGTTTTGGGGTGCAGGGGGGATGGTTTTGGGGTGCAGAGGGGGTGTTTTCAGATGCAGGGGGTGTGCTTTGGGGTGCAGGGGGAATGGTTTTGGAGTGCAAGTGGGTGTTTTGGGGTGCAGAGGGGTGGTTTTGGGGTTCAGGGAGGTGTTTTGGGGTGCAGGGTTTTACCTGGCAGCCTGCTGGGCTTTGGGGTCCCCCTCCAGGCGCTGCGGGATCTCCACCGGCAGCTGGAGGAGCCGGAGCTTCAACGGGGACAGGCGGGAAGCCAAGGAGTGGAGAGTCCCAGAGTCCCCCCACATCCACCCAGCAGTCCTGGGAGGTGCAAAGGGGGGATCCCACATCAATGGGGAGCTCCGAGCCCTAAAGCACCCCCAAATGTGCCCCTCAAGTCTCCCCATTTACCTGGATGAGGGTCTTCATAGGGGGCTGAGCATCAGGGTCAGGGTTGGGGTCAAGGTCAGGGCTGATTTTGGGGTACCCCTTCCTGCAATGGAACAACGGGGAATGGAGGGAGGACGCAACCCCGCCCCTCTGTTGGCTCCACCCACCGGTAGCCCCGCCCCTTCCCTAGTGCCCTGGGGCCACACCCTCAGAACCTTATAAGGGAAGTCCTGCCCCCTTTAAGCCACACCCCCAGCAGCCCACTGGCTCTGCCCCTTCTCTAAGCTCCACCCCCTCCCAAAGCCCCATTTCTTAAGTCCCTCCCCTCTCCTAAGCTCCTCCCCCTCAGCCCCACCCCTCATAAGCTCCTTCAGGGCCTCCTCCCGCAGCTTGCACACGGCCTGGGGGGGGGGGCGGGCGGGGCAATGGGTGCATGGCCACGTTCAGACCCCTCCCCCGTCCATAAGCCCCTCCTCCTTCCCAATAAGCCCCGCCCCTTCTTACCGCCAATTTCGACGTTAGTCCCACCTTTGGCCCCGGCTCCCTGCAAGCGCAGAGCATCATGGGAATGCTGCCCCCCGCCTCCATTGGGATACCCATGGGGAAGCCCCGCCCACTCCTCGCTTACGAGTGGGCGGAGCTTATCTGGGCCCGCTCCCTCCGCAGCCACAGCCCCTCATGCGCCGACTCCGCCGCCAGGGCGCGAAGCTCCGCCCCTCGGCGACGCTCCGCCCCCTGGCCGTTAAGCTCCGCCCCCAGTTCCTCTTCTACAAGGAAACTAAGGGGGCAGAGCCTCAGGTCAGGTGACCGGTAGCCCCGCCCCTTTACCCCCCATCCCACCCCCCAGTCAACTCACTCAGCTCCAGCACCGCTGCCCCGGCCTCGCCCACGGCCCCGCCCATCACTTTAAGCTCCGCCCTTACCTGCTCCAAGGCCTCATGCACTTCCATATAAGGCGTGCTTGACCCCGCCCCTCGCTGGGGAGAGACACCAAAGGTCACCTGAGGACACCACACCTCCTATCCTTAAGTCCCATTTTTTCTCCCTCCACCACCCCTGAAATTTGCACCCCCGCTCAAATCTTGCCCCCCCCCGTCCCTCTGGGACCCCCCAAAACCCCATACAGCCCCCCAAAAACCCTCCCCCCCCTCAAACCTGAATCTCCTCGAGGTGCCGTTACCTGAGCCCCGAGTTAAGGAGGAAACGGGGGTTAAAGGAGGAGTTGTGGGGGGTTGGAGGGGGTGTCATGGGAGGGAATTGGGGGTTCCTGGGGATCCCAATGGGATTTGGAGTTGTCCTAAAGGAATTTGGGGCTGTGCATGGATTTGGGAGGAGAAAAGAGGTTGGGGGGGGTCACAGGGGGAACTGGGGGGTGCTGGGGTGGGTCTTGGGATCCCAATGCAATTTTGGAGGGGTTTTGGAGGCTCTCCAAGTGTTAGCGTCGAGACAAACACATAACCACCGGGATGGTTATATGAGGTGCTTTATTGAGGCGCCGGGAACCAGGGGTACGCACCCAAATCTGGTTCCGATTCCCGTCACATCGCGTTCGCAATTTATACACTAAAAATTTCGTAACTAATACATATTCAACACAGATTACATCATTGGCTAATACATATGCATCAAAGATTGCTACATCAGTTTATTACGACATCAGCCTCTTCTGCGCCTGCGTCGCCCCCTCTGGTGGTCGACCTGATGAAGTAAGGAGTCTTCCTCAGATGAAGTAAGAAGTCTTCCTCGGGACCTTTTCCTTACTTGGATATATCCCAATCCTTGTGTGGACGCTAGCATTTTCTTATCAGCTTCTGGTATGCTCTTCTGGCTACCTTATGCATAGGTTCCATTTGGGTATAGTCTCCAGTACATACCTTTCTAAATCCACCCATACACATATCATTGCAACACTGATTACAGAACAACCGTGATACAAAATTGCAAAGTTACAACATTTTTAATATACAAAACCTCACTACTGATTTATAAATTTCTCGAACATAATCATTTCTACTATTTTATATAATTATTCTATTGTAAAAACTTCACCCTCTCTAACATTTCCCCTCTTTGAAAATACTTCATTTAACTTAAGCAAGTATTTTCATTCTCTTAGGTAATTGTCTCTTGATAGGTAGGTGGAGGTGTGGGGCTCTTTGGATATTCCCTAGTCACTGCTCCTATGATTCGATGAGTCCAAGCACTGTTTCGAGCTATTTCCCTTCGAATACAAAGATACATCAGATATGTCATCAAAAACACAATTAATATTACAATTGCGGTTTGTATGAGGGAACGAATCCATCCAGTAAGGTGAAGGCCCAGACTATTAAATATTGTCCCTAGCCAATCTTGTTCAGCCTTCTCTTTTTCCTTTTCTAGTTCTCGTTCAACTTTGGTTAGTTGAGAAATGTCATGTTCTATATCTGCAGTCACATTAGGAATGTGAATACAGCAATGATCCACTCTGTCCTTTAAATATTCACAGACACCATGTTCCTTAAGTAACAACATGTCTAATGCCATTCTGTTCTGCAAAGTCATCTTAGTTGTTGCCTGTAATTGCAAATTTAAATCTTTGAATCCTTTCTTTGTTATCCTGGCTAATCTTTTTGTTTGGCCAATCAGGCTGTCAATCATTTCTCTGTTTCGATATGCTGCTACTTGGGCAAATAGGGATTCAAAAGCCCATCCTATTTTAACTCCTGTGGAGGGTTCCTGCCAAGTGTCTTCATCGTCACTGTCGTTGTCATCTGTATCTCTTTTTGTTCGAATTTGCAGGGTTTCTAATTTGCCTTTGAATGGTGACCTTTTCCAAATTGGACAAAGAGTTGGTAATCCTAGGGTGATTTCTTTAGCTGGACCTTCCACTGATAGGTGGGTAGTCCAAGTTCCATCACTTGCTGCCCAAACAAAATGTCCTATGCTACGCACCGTAGAATATTTACAGTCTAACCAGGAGTGAAACATCGCTTTTCCTCCAATTTTCAGTCCTCGACATGCGCATCCTGCCATTAAAGCAATTTTAACTGAAGGTATTGTGATTTCTTCGGGGTCAGAGTCACAATTTAAAATTTTGGTACAATTCCACCAAGGAACATTTTTGATAGCATCTCGACTAACTCTGTTCATGGACAACAAATTATCAATGTTTATGTTTTCTGTCATATTTTGCTTTCCTGTCCATTTAAGGCACCAAGATGTGTTTCCAATATATTGAAATTTCTGTAAAATGCTCATTGACCAAGCCGCCTCCCAGTTTTTGTTTTCACATTCCCATACTGTTTCTTGTTTGTTTACTTTGGTTTCTTTATCATAAACACACTTCCCGACTCCTTTTTCATAAGAGGTAAATTCCGAATTCAGTTTCTTTTCACATAATGATTTTGTTATGGAGGTTCCTAGAATACCTTCCTTTTGATATTCTGTCACTGTTATATTTTTCGTTACCTCTTTTTCCTGGCAAGTGATTGTTCCGTTAATTTCTGAAAGTGAAAGCGTTATTATTCCCCATTCAATTGGTTCTCCAGCCGCTTTGGGTATCAGCAAACATGCTGTTATTCTACTTGTGTTTTTCATTTTTGCAAAATCCTTAATCAGACCTATCATTAAATTTTCTTCAGGATCTCGGCGATATGTTTGAATTATCTGTGTGGGATTCACTGATCTTTTAGATCTTTTTCCTATAACTTCAGTCCTATAGAATCGTTTACCTTTAAAAGTGTTGGTCCCTTCAGGATGGTTTTTGTGAACTTGCAGATCAGAATGGCATCCTGTTTTTGTTAAATCATTTTTCTGAGAATTTCCTAGAACAGGACTGAATGTCAATTGTGTTAATGACCAGATGACAATCAAAATTTTGTAATGAAACTCAGACATCTTATTTACATTTCAGCTTCAGTTTCGTAGGGCCTAGCATCTGTGTTTCCCAGACTCTTGGAACTCTTTTTACCCGCGTATAATGTATCCAAGAATCCACCCCTTCTACCTTTACTGCAGTGAACGTTGTTAACAGTACTTGATGAGGTCCGTCCCACTTCTCTTTCAATGGTTCCTCATTCCAATTTCGGATGTATACTTGATCTCCTGGCTGAATGTCATGCACTGGATTTTCCAAGGACAACGGTCTGTTCCACACCAGGGTGCTTCTCAGTCTGGTTAGGGTTTTACCTAGAGATAGCACATAATTGTAAACATCCTGATTCCCTTTAATGTGGGTATTGGGATTAGGTTCTGGTGCCTCATATGGTTTCCCATAGAGGATTTCATAGGGGCTTACTGACATTCCACTTCTAGGTTTTATTCTGATTCGCAACAAGGCAATGGGCAGTGCTTGTGGCCATTTTATTTTGGCCTCTTGGCATATTTTACTGATTTGTCTTTTTATTGTCTGATTCATCTTTTCTACCTGCCCACTAGATTGGGGTCTCCAGGGAGTATGTAGATTCCATGATATTCCTAACAGTTTACTTATCTCCTGTACTATTGTTGCGATAAAGTGTGGACCTCTGTCTGATGATATTCCTAAAGGAACACCGAATCGTGGCATAATTTCTCTGAGCAACCACTTTACTGTCTCTTTTGCCTGATTGGTGCGACAGGGAAGGGCCTCTGGCCATCCAGAAAAGGTGTCAACCCCTACTAATAAGTATTTGTACCCTTGCGTCTTTGGTAATTCCACAAAATCAATTTGCCAATAATCTCCTGGTTCCATCCCTATTCTGATCCTTCCCATTTCAACCTGTCTCCTTACTATTGGGTTATTTTTCAAACAAATTTCACATTTTGACCCTATTGATTTTGCCATGGTTAACATCTGTGTGGAAATTATTCCTCGCTTTAAATAAGTCACCAACGCCTCCGCACCCCAATGACATTTTTGATGTTCGTTCTGTAGGATTTTCCGCATTATAGCTGGCGGCACTATTATTTGTCCGGTTACTGTTACATACCATCCTTCAGAATTCTTTTGAGCCCTTAGAAGTCCTGCCAATTTTTCATCTTCCTTTGAATAGTTTGGGTCTTGTGAGAGATAGGTATGGAGTGGGCTTACCTTGAGAGGTATCAGTGCCATTACATTCCATACCTTCCGGGCCACTTGTCGAGCTGTCCGGTCTGCCAATGTATTTCCTTCAGATATCTTTGAAGTTCCTCCTTGATGTGCTTTACAATGCATGATGGCCACCTGTTTAGGCTTTTGCACAGCAATTATTAATTCCAGAATTTCTTTTTGATATTTTATGTTAGTCCCTTGAGAAGATAATGCTCCATGTATATGTACTACACCGAACGCGTACTTTGAATCTGTCCAGATATTTACCTTTTTGTCATTACTCAGTTCCAGTGCTCTCATAAGAGCTATGAGTTCAGCCCGTTGTGCTGATGTTCCAGGAGGTAGCGCTTTTGCTTCAATTATCTTTTGCTGTGTTGTTACAGCATATCCTGCATACCGTGTTCCATTTTCCACAAAGCTGCTACCATCTGTGAAGAGTTCCCAGTCAGGCTCTTCGAGACGTTCATCTTTTAAATCTGTTCTACTTGCATATGTATGCTCGATGACCTCTATACAGTTGTGTTCAAGCGTCCCTTCTTCTAGGTCCGTTCCTAGAAAGGCTGCTGGATTTAACAGGTTAGTAGTCTTTAAGCTTACATCATCTTGTTCTGTTAAGATCACTTGATATTTCATCATCCTGCTAGGGGATAACCAGTACCCCCCTTTTTGTTCCAAGACGGTTGTCACCATATGTGGCACAAACACTTCCATGTGTTTTCCCAAAGTCAGTTTTCTGGCTTCCTGTATTAGAACAATAGTCGCTGCTACTGCTCTCAAGCATACAGGCCATCCCGCACTTACTGGGTCCAGCTGTTTTGAGAAATATCCTACTGGTCTCTTCCAGCTCCCAAGTTTCTGAGTTAACACTCCCAGCGCTAATCTCTGTCTCTCATGGACGAATAACTGAAAGTCCTTTGTCAGATCTGGGAGTCCCAAAGCCGGAGATTTCATTAATGCCTCTTTCAGTTTCTTAAAGGCCTCTTTCTGTGGTTTATCCCAAACAAGAACAGGTGATTTTTGGGCCTCATACAGGGGTTTAGCTATGAGTCCATAGTCCATTATCCATAATCTGCACCACCCTGCCATACCCAGAAATGTTCTTAACTCATGTAAGTTCCGTGGTTCTGGAATGGCACAAATTGCCTCTATACGATTTATTCCCAGCTTTCGCTGTCCTTGTGAAATTTCACATCCTAAATACAACACAGTTGTTCATGCAATTTGCGCCTTTTCTTTTGAGACCTTATACCCATTCAGGCCTAGTTGGTTTAAGATTTCAATGGTTACCTTTATACACAATGACTCCTGCTCTGTTGCTATAAAGATATCATCAACGTATTGCAATAGGAGATATTGTGACCTTGGTACCTGTATTTTTCCTCGAGTGGTCCATGTTTCCAGTTCTTTGGCCAGTTGGTTTCCGAAGAGAGTTGGACTGTTCTTAAATCCCTGTGGGAGTCTGGTCCATGTTAATTGGGTCTTTCGTCCATTCTGTGGGTTTTCCCATTCAAATGCAAACAATTTCCTGCTATTTTTGTCAAGAGGAATGCAGAAAAAGGCGTCTTTTAAATCAATCACTGTAAACCATTTATACTTTTCCTTCACAGATGTTAACAATGTGTAAGGGTTTGCAACCACTGGGTGGATATCTTTTGTTATTTCATTTATAGCCCTCAGATCCTGGACTAACCTGTACTCACCATTAGGCTTCTTTACTGGAAAAATTGGGGTGTTATATTCTGATTCACATTCTTCTAAAATTTGGTATTTTAAAAATTTCTCAATGGTTTTTATAATTCCATATCTTGCTTCTAATTTCAGGGGATATTGTTTAACTCTTACTGGCCTAGCTCCATCCTTTAATTCCACTATTACTGGCTGAGCAGTTTTTGATTTTCCTGGAATTTGTTTCCCAAACTGTCGGTATTACAGCTTGTTCTACCTCCTCGGGGATTCGAGCAATAGGTTTATCTTTTAAAACCAAAATTTGTCCTGCTTTAGATTCCGGAATTTGCATTATTAATTCACCATCTTCAAAAATAATTGTTGCATCCAATTTAGCTAACAGATCTCTTCCTAAAAGAGGAACAGGACATTCAGGCATATACAGAAATTCATGTGTCAACTCTTTCCCCCCAAATCGCAAATCTAGGGGTTGTAGGAACGGCCGTGTTTCCTCCTTCCCTGTGGCCCCTACGATTGTGGTTGTCCTTTTCCCTAACCTTCCATGTAAGTCATTTAAGACGGAATAGGTAGCCCCTGTGTCCACTAAAAATTTTACTTCTTCTTCTCCCAATTGTATTTTCACAAGGGGCTCCTTAACTCTTGCTTTGGTTAGTCAGCTTTGATTATTATATTCCCCCAGCACCATTGCCTGAGCTACTTCCGATCCCACAAAAGGGTTCCTTGGAGACATAATTCTTCCCCTTAACGGACATTCATTTTTCCAGTGTCCCTCCTGTTTGCAGTTTGCACACTGATTATATCCTATTCTTTCCACATTTACTCCTGTACTCGGGTTATAGAATCCTCTTCCTCGTCCTCGTCCCCGCACATTTCCTCTCCCTCTACCTCTAGTGTTAGTGAAACCCTGTTCTCTCCCCTGTACCACTGCCAATAGATTTTGCTGTTGCCTCCAGGAACTCTCTTTTTCTCTATTGTTATACACCTTCCAAGCTACTTCTAGCAATCTGTCTAAGTTTCGCAAGTCTGCTCCCTCCAGCTTCTGCAATTTCTTCCTAATGTCATCCTGAGACTGTCCCAAAAAGATCAAAGCTAATTGTACCTTAGCCTGTTCAGTTTCCACATCCAGATCTGTATATTTCTTTGCTGTCTCTTTAAGTCTTTCCAGGAAAGCAGATGGTGATTCTGTCTTTTCCTGCCTTACATTATATAGTTTTGACCAATTTATTGCTTTAGGCATAGCATTCTGCACTCCAACAATCACCCAATCTTGATATCTGCGCAAATTCCTCATTCCCCTTGCCGTGTTATAATCCCACATTGGATCCTCTGTAGGAAAATTTTGATCTACATTTCCTTCAACCAATCCCTGTCGTATATCCTCCCGGACCCTTTCTCTTGCAACTCGCAACACCATTTCCTTTTCTGTTGAATCCATGAGGGTGTCTAAAAGCACCTGAATATCATCCCAGTCTGGATTCTGGGTTTTAATGATCATTTTCATTACACGGGCTACCCTATCAGGATCCTCCCTATATGTCCCTGCTGATTGTTTCCAGATAACCAAATCCCCAGGAGAAAAGGGCACTTTAACATACACAGGTCCTTCTGTTCCAACTCCCTGTCTTAAAGGCGCAAGCACTGCACTAGGTGCCTGGGACGCCTGAGTCTGTACTTTCTTTTTCCCTTCTCCCCTCTGACGAGTTCGGTGTGAAACTGGAGTAGCAGGAATCTCTGTCTCTCTGCAATCACAATCACTCTCACTCTCAAGACCATTATCACTATCATTCTCCTCCCCCCTTTCTTCCTTTGCTACTAGCGGTGCAAGTGGAGCCACTGCCAATTCAAGATTTTCATCATCTTTTTGGTGCTGCAAACTATTTTCTACAGCAAAACATCCAACACACTTCTTCTCAGTAACACATCCTTTACATTTTTCATTTGCATTTGCTTTAACAACTAAAATCCCACAAGACTTCTGCCATTCCTTATTATTTCTCAAAGTAAAGAAAAGGTCTACATACGGCACTTCATCCCATTTTTCTTCCCTTCTACAAAACAACATTAGCTGCAAAATAGTATTATATTCCAGAGTCCCATTTTCAGGCCACTTTTCCTGATCCCCTAGTTGATACTGTGTCCACCAAACGTTACAATATTCAATCAATTTGTTTTTCCGCATACTTTGTCCAAATCCCCCTTCCTTCCAATGGTTTAGCAAACAGCCTAGTGGAGAGGACATGGGAATCGGCGACATCTTGTGAGTACAAAAGAGTTTCCTTTTGTACCACAAATCCTAAGGAAAACTTGTTTCCTGTATAACACTAAGTTACAACACTTATCTACACCGATGCTGTTCCTGCAGCATAAATACCAATACCGAACCACGTTTGCCGAACCTGCAGAGCTTTCGCTACTGTCTAACGGATGGCGCCTAGGCTTTTACCCCGAGAGCTCTCTAGCCCCAACCAAGCGCAGCTTTCGCCACGTCTAACAGGCAGGCTTTACTACTAGCCCAGCCACACACACAGCTTTTTGCTGCGTGTAACAGGCAGGCTTTTTACCAGACCTTTACCAAAGGTCAATACCATACATTTACCAAAAGTCGGTACCGTAACCTAGATCAAAAGCACCTTTCTTACCGTATCAGAGGTCCGTCGTGAGCAGCGGAGGTCGGTCGCGGTCGATGGCTCCCCGAGAACTCTCGGTGCCGGCTGGAGCAGGATCGAAGCGCGATCTGACTCAGCAATGCCCGCGAGGTCCCATCTGGGGTGCCAAAATGTTAGCGTCGAGACAAACACATAACCACCGGGATGGTTATATGAGGTGCTTTATTGAGGCGCCGGGAACCAGGGGTACGCACCCAAATCTGGTTCCGATTCCCGTCACATCGCGTTCGTAATTTATACACTAAAAATTTCGTAACTAATACATATTCAACACAGATTACATCATTGGCTAATACATATGCATCAAAGATTGCTACATCAGTTTATTACGACATCAGCCTCTTCTGCGCCTGCGTCGACCCCTCTGGTGGTCGTCCTGATGAAGTAAGGAGTCTTCCTCAGATGAAGTAAGAAGTCTTCCTCGGGACCTTTTCCTTACTTGGATATATCCCAATCCTTGTGTGGACGCTAGCATTTTCTTATCAGCTTCTGGTATGCTCTTCTGGCTACCTTATGCATAGGTTCCATTTGGGTATAGTCTCCAGTACATACCTTTCTAAATCCACCCATACACATATCATTGCAACACTGATTACAGAACAACCGTGATACAAAATTGCAAAGTTACAACATTTTTAATATACAAAACCTCACTACTGATTTATAAATTTCTCGAACATAATCATTTCTACTATTTTATATAATTATTCTATTGTAAAAACTTCACCCTCTCTAACACAAGGAGCTTGGGGGTCCCCAGAGGGGGCAGCTTTGGGTCCCCCCCCCTTTTTTGGGTGCAACGGTTACCACAGCAGGTTCCCTTTGATCTTCTTCACATTCCTATAGGAACACACACAACCCCCCCCCCCGCCATGTATTTTAGGGACCGATCCGAGGTTTGGGGTCCCTCCAGATGTTGCAGTTCCTCCCCCCCACATGTTGGGGTGCCCCCCTCACCGCGGGTGCCGCACGTGGCCCATGATGTACTCCCAGATGGGGGCACAGGGCCCCGTGCACAGCCTGGAGGTGGGGGGAGACAAAGAGAGGGGGTCAGGAGCACCCCAACCCCCCCAGGACCCCAAAAGCCCCCACTGGGGGGTCCCGCGGGCTCCAACCTGCGCAGGTCGGGATCGGAGGGGAGCTCCAGCTCCGCCACAATGGGCGAAATTGGCGCGCTGGGAGCGCCGCGCGGCACGACGGGAGTTGTAGTCCAACCGGGGCGGTGCCTTAGTGGTGCTGTAGGGGTGTCGCACTGCATCATGGGAGTTGTAGTCCAGGCTGGGCGACGCCCTCGTGGTGCTCTCTGGTTGCCGCGCGGCATGATGGGAGTCGTAGTACCGCCTGGCGGCTGTATAATGGTGTTCTATGGGAGCCGCGGGGTATGATGGGAGTTGTAGTCATAACTGGGCGCCGCCATAACAGGGCTCAATGGGTGCCGCGCTGCATGATGGGAGTCGTAGTCCCGGCTGGGCGCCACCGTAAAGGGGCTCTATGGGTGCCGCGTTGCATGATCAGGGTTGTAGACCCTGTAGTCTATGGGTCTCTATGGGGTCTCTATGGAGTCTCTATGGGGTCTCTATGGGGCGTCTCTATGGTTCACTTTGGGTCGCTTTCAGGATCTCTGCGGTGTCTATGGATCTCTATGGGTCTCTATGAGTCTCTGTGGGCTGTGGATCTATATGGTCTCTATGGGTCTCTCTGTTTGGCCTCTATGGGTCTCCCTATGGGGTCTCTATGGGTTCCTGCAGGGTCTGACTGATACAGAGGGTTGACCATTGTACAAGGGAGTTGTACAGGGGGGTTGTACAAGGGGGTTAGAGGGATTTGTTTAAACAAAAGGACTATCTATTGTAAATGCCTGCTAAGCAGAACAGAGACCTCCGGTCCTGTTAATAAGCAGATGCCTGAATCTACTGATAAACGGGAGAAGTAGAGGATTTACGGCTGGGACACTGACCAAACTCAAAGGCTACACATAAGACTAAAAAGGTGAAAAGTGCAAGAAGAGGAAGACTCATTTACTTCATCTTGAAGACCCCTGCCCATGACCAGAGGGGGCACTGCGCAGGCGCAGAGGACCTTCTGGCTCATTATAATACGAAGCAGGGATAGGACATGAATATGTATAGGCGTATTGTGCAACCTTATGAATATATATAACTTTAGAGAATAAATGTAGAGGGAAACAACACTGAGGTACGCATGACTTTGAGGAATTATCCCTGTGCGTCTCAGCGCTGAATAAAAAGCATACCTACTTTACAACTTTTAATGAGTTGTGGAGTCAATCCGCGCATCATGACCATGGAGGGGGTGTCTCTTTACGAGTCCCTTGGAGGGGGAAGCAGCAGCAGCTCCAGTACCAGGATGCAGGGGGCAGAGCTCGAGACCCCGAGACCCCCCTTTTACCCCCATTGCCCCCCGTTACCCCAAATTGCTCCTATTGCCCCATTACTGCCATTGCCCCCATATAAAGCCATGGGGGGAGCCAGCAGTGGGTGTGAACCTGTCCCTGCCCCATAGGGTTCTACAGGGGTCCATAGGGGTCCCATCGCCCCCCATCTCCCTCCTTTCCTCCCCCCCAGACAACGCGCGCTCTGTTCCTGTCGCCCCGCCCACTTCCACGGCAGCCAATCAGCCCCTGGCCCCGCGCACTGCGCCGCGGAGCCAATCAGAGCGCAGGGTGGGAGAGTAACCCCCTCCGCTCCCCTCAGCTGACTCCCCCGCCTGTAACGGCCGCAGGCCGTTGAACAAGACCGGTCCCAACCCCGATCCCTGAGGGACCCCACTCGTTACCGGTCTCCAGCCGGACACTGAGCCATTGACCACAACTCTCTGTGTGCGGCCATCCAGCCAGTTCTTTATCCACCCAGTGGTCCATCCATCAAGTTGATGTCTCTCCAATTTAGAGACAAGGATGTCGTGTGGGACGGTGTCGAACACTTTGCACAAGTCCAGGTAGATGCCATCAACTGCTCTGCCCCTGTCCATCAGTTCTGTAGCCCCATCATAGAAGGCCACCACATTGGTCAGGCAGGATTTCCCCTCAGTGAAGCCCTGCTGGCTGTCACCAAGCACCTTGTTGATTTTCATGTGCCTTAGCATGCCTTCCAGGAGAATGCTCCAAGCTTTTGCCAGGCACAGAGGTGAGACTGACTGCTCTGTCATTCCCCAGGTCATCCATTTTCCCCTTCTTGAAAATGGGGGTTATAGTTCCCTTTTTCCAGTCGTCAGGAACTTCACCTGACTTCCATGTTTTTTCAAATACGAAGGCCAGTGGCTTAGCAACTTCATTCGCCTGCTCCTTCAGGACCTGTGCATGGATTTCATTAGGCCCCATGGACTTGTGCATGTTCAGGTTTTTAAGATGGTCTCGAGCCAGCTCCTCTCCTACAGTGGGCCCAAGGTCTTCATTCTCACAGTTCCTGCATCTGCCTTCCAAGACTTGGGTGGTGTGGTCAGAGCCTTTGCCAGTGAAGACCGAGGCAAAGAAGTCATTAAGAACCTCAGCCTTCCCCAAATCCCGTGTAGCCAGTTCTCCCGAGAGCTTCCGGAAGGGGGCTATGTTCTCCCTAGTCTGTTTTTTATTTGCTACATACCTGAAGAATCCCTTCCTGTTATCCTTAACATCCCGAGCCTATTTGAATTCTAACTGGGCCTCAGCTTTCCTAACCTGGTCCCTAGCTTCCTGGACAAATTGTTCCTCAGCTCCATCTAAACCTGCGCTGGTGCAGCTTGAGGCCATTTCCTCTTGTTCCATCCCTTGTTCCTTGGGAGCAGAGCCCAGCCCCTCCTGGCTCCATCCTCCTCGCAGGCAGTTGTAGGCAGCAATCAGGTCCCCCCCAGGTCCCTCAGCCCTTCCCCATCACATTTGTGCTCCAGGCCCTGCACCAGCTCCATTGCCCTTCTCTGGCCCCGCTCCAGCACCTCAATGTCTCTCTTGTAGTGAGGGGCCCAGAGGTGAACCCAGGATTCGAGGTGCGGCCTCAGCAGTGCTCAGTGCAGGGGCACCACCACTGCCCTGGCCCTGCTGCTGCACTGGTGCTGATCCAGGCCAGGATGCTGGGAGCTTCCTGGCTGCCTGGGCACAAGCTGCTCATGTTCAGCTCCATCACTCAGCACCCCCAGCTCCTTTCCCATGAGCAGTTTTCAGCCCCTCTTCCCCAAACCTGGAGCATTGCAGGGGGTTGTTGTGGCCCAACCGCAGGACCCTGCACTTTGCCTTCTTGACCCTCAACACATTGGCCACAGCCCATGGATCCAGCCTGTCCAGATCCCTCTGCAGAGATTCCTACCCTCCATCCCCCACCACACCTCCTTGGTCTTTTGGTGGGACATCCCAAATTAGGCAACCCCCACTCTGGGGCTGGCCCCCCCAACTCCCTGATACCAGGGACGGGGGAGCTGGGATGCCCCATGGGGTGTGGTTTGGGGGCAACGAGGAGCAATTTGGGGCTGGGTGGCATTGGAGGGGGGGAGCAGCTTTTCTGGGGTACCCCCAGTTGGGGGCGGGTGTTTGGTGGGGCCCCTCCAGGTTTTTGGGTCCCTGGGTTCATCTGGGGGGGCCGGGGGGATGGAAGGGTGTGGGTGACTTTTGTGCTGCCCCAGGCCCCCACTTGGGGGTCCTGCCTGCTTTTGTGCTGCTTCAGGGAGATTTGGGGTTACCCTAGGATTTAGGGGCAGCACGATTGCTTTGGGTGCCTCCAGGGCCCTTTGGGGTGCAGTGTGGTTTTGGTTTGCCCCTTTATTGGGGTGAACCTTTTGGGGATCCACCCCCTTAGACCCACCTAATTCACTACTGAAGCGAAAGCAATGTTGGGGTCCCCCCAGTGTGTTTGGGGTTCCAGAGCATCTTGATGGATCCCCAGGGCAGGTGTTGGGGGAACACCACTTTTCGGAACACCCCTTTTTTAGCAAGTCTGTGCCACTGTGCTGAGCCGGGGTGGCTTTGGAGCTGTGGGCTTTGGGTTTGGGGGGATTTGGGGGGATGCAGGGAGGATTTGGGGATTCAGGCTGGTCCACAAAACTCTTTGGGGTGGCTCATTTATTTGAGGGACTCCCTGTCTACCGAGACTGGGGGGTCCATCAATCCCAGGGCAGCCGAATCTCATTGGATGCCCTAGGGAGCCCCGTTGACACAAGCGGGAGGAATTTGGGTGTTCAGAGGGATTTGAGGGTTCAAGGAACATTTTGAGGTTCAGGGGGGGATCCCCAAAATGAGCTGTAGGAGGCACATTATACTGGGAGATCTCCCATGTACCTGGGTCCCAGGGCCCCCTCAGTCGCTTTTGGGTGAGCAACATTCCCCCAGCGTGGAGATGTGTTGAGGGGAAGAGTTTGGGGGTTCAAAGGGGATTTCGGCATTGGGGGAGCTCCCCAAAGCTCCCTGGGGTGGTGCAGGTATTTGGGGAACAGACAGTGTCCCAAAACCAGGGGTTACATTTGACCCAGAGTACCCTGACTCTTCAGTGCCCCTGTTGGCCCATGGCAGTAAATGGAAGGGATTTGGGGTTTGGAAGGGAACTGGAGGTTTAGGGGGATTAGGAGGTTCATGGGAATGTGCCCAAGCTCTGCAGGGGACAAATGGAGGCCTCAAACAGGGCCTACAGCCACCAGAGACCACCCCACAGATCACTGGGGCTTTGGGATGGCGGCAGCATTGTGCCCATGACCGCTGGGCACCCAGGGGTGCTCCGGGAGTCGCTGCGGGGGGACCAGCCTCTGCCCAGCCGGCTCGGGGAGGTCCCTCACGGGCTGCTCTTCCTCAGTGCCTTTGGTCCGGAGGTGCAGCATGCGAGGGGTCACAGCTCAACGTGGGCCATGGAACAGGGCGTCACGGCCACCTACGAGGAGTGGAGAGGGACCGACATTGGCACAGCAGAGAGTCATGGAATCCCAGAGTGGGCTGGGCTGGGCTGGAAGGGACCTTAAAGCTCACCCAGCTCCAACTCCCAAAGGCACGGGCAGGGACACCTTCCACTAGAGCAGCTTGCTCCATGGCCCTGTGTCTCTGTGCACTCCCAGGGCATCCTGGGGATACCCTTAGAGAATCCCAGAGAATGCCTGCAGCACCTCCAGAGCACCCCATGGACCCAGTCAGAGCTCCTGCATCACAATGACCTTGGGGACATGGAGACCACAGGGGTGGCTGATTCTGGAACTCTCCCTGTTCAGGTGTGTGAGGTCACAGAACCCCATGGAACCCTTCAGAGGAGGCACCGGGAGACGACAGCTGCCCCACGGAACACAAGTTACCTGTGGAGGAGGCAAGAGCAGCTCCTCTGGTGGTTCCCGTCTTGGTGTCTCAGAGCCGGTGATGCCTGTGGACAGAGGAGCGTGGAACGAGGTGGGTGGCGATGGCGATCTTGGGGTGCTGTAGGAGTTGCCAGAACACCTCAAGAGACTTCCCCAGAGTGGCTGCTTTGGACTCGCTGTGTGAGTTGGGCTGGCTGAGCCGGCAGCGGAGCACTGCGGCTGCCGAGGGATGATCCTGGAATCTGCCCTCATTTCTTGTGGGGAAAACAAGGGCCTGTGGGGATGGGACAAGGGGCCAGGCCAGGCCAGGCCAGGCAAGGCAAGGCAAGGCAAGGGAAGACAAGGAAAGGCCAGGCCAAGCCATGCAAGGGAAGACCACACCAGCTCAGGCAAGGCAAGGCCAAGCAAGGCAAGGCTAGTCCAGGACTGGCCAGTCCATGCAAGGACAGGTAAAGCCCAGGCAAGGCCCATACAGTAGCAGCAGTGCAGGACAGGGAAGGGCAGGTAAGACAAGGCCAGGACAGGTAAGGCCAGGCAAGGGCAGGCCGATCAAGGCCAGCTAGGGCAAGGCCAGGCCAGGTTAGGCCATGCATGGCAGGCTAGGCTAGGAAAGGCAAGGCCAGGCCATGCCAGTCTTGGTCATGTTATACCAGGCATGGCCAGGCAAGGCCAGTCCAGGCAAGGCCAAGCAGGTCAAGGCCAGGCCTTGCCAATCAAGGCAATGCAAGGCCAGAAAAGGGCAGGGAAGGCAAGGCCAGGCCAGGCCAGGCAAGGATAGGCCAGGCAAGGCCAGGGAATTCAAGGCCAGGCCAGGACACGACAGGCCAGGCCAGGCAAGGGAATTCAAAGCAAGGCAAGGCTAGGTAAGGCAAGGCAATGAAAAGCATAGCAAGTCCAGAACAGGCAATGCAAGGCCAGGTAAGGCCAGGCAAGGCCAGACGAGGCAAGGCAATAGAAGGCAAGGCAAGTTAAAACGAGGCAAGGCAAGGCCAGGCCAGGAAATGGCAGGCCAGGCCAGGCTGGGCCAGGTCAGGCAATACAAGGCAAGGAAAAGAAAGGCAAGGCAATGCCAGGCAAGGCAAGGCAAGGCAAGAACCAGTCCAGGACAGGCAACGCAAGGCCAGGTAAGGCCTGGTAAGGCAAGGCAAGGCAAGGAAAGGAAAGGCAAGTCCAGGAAGGGAATGCAAGGCCAGGCAACGTAAGGCCAGGCACAGCAAGGCCAGGCAAAGCCAGTCTAGGCAAGGCCATAGAAGGCAGGGCAAGGCAAGTTAAGGTAAGCCCAGGCCATTCAAGGTCAGGCAAGGCAAGGCCAGGCTATGCCAGGCCAGGCCAGGCCAGGCCAATCAAGGCTAGGCAAGGCAAGGCAATACAAGGCAAGGCAAGGCAAGGCCAGGCCAAGTCAAGCCATGCAAGGAAACTCAAGACCAGGCCAGGCAAGGCAAGGCAATGAAAGGCAAGGCAAGGCAAGGTAAGGCCAGGCAAGGCAAGGCCAAGGTATGCAAGGCAAGTGCAGACCAGGCCAGGCAAGGCAAGGCAATGCAGGGCAATGCAAGACAAGGCAAGGCCATGCAAGGCAAGGAAGACCACTCCAGGACAGGCAATGCTATGCCAGGTAAGGCCAGATAAGGCTATGCAAGGCAATGCCAGGCAAGGCAAGGCAAGGCAAGGCAATGACAGGGAAGGCAAGGCAAGACAAGGCAAGGCAAAGCAAGGCAAGGCAAGGCAATGCCAGTCCAGGACAGGCAATGCAAGGCCAGCTAAAGCCAGGCAAGGCAAGGCAATACAAGGCAAGACAAGTTAAAACAAGGCAAGGCAAGGCCAGGAGAGGCAATACCAGGTCAGGCCAGGCCAGGCCAGGACAGGCAAGGCAAGGTAAGGCTAGGCCAGGCACGGCAAGGTAAGGCTAGGCAAGGCAAGGCAAGGCCAAGCCAGGCAAGGCAAGGCAAGGCAAGGCTAGACAAGGCAAGGCAACACAAGGTAAAACAAGTCCAGGACAGGTACTGGAAGGCCTGGTAAGGCCAGGCTGGGCCAGGTCATACAAAATCAGGGCACTGCAAGGCCAGGCAAGGCAAGGCAATACAGGGCAAGGCAAGGCAAGACAAGGCCAGGACAAACTGGGACAGACCAGGCAAGGCAAGGCCAGGACAAACCTGGACAGAGCAGGCCAGGCAAGGCCAAGAAAAGCAAGGCAAAGCAAAGCAAGGCAAGGCAAGGCCAGTCCCGGACAGGCAATGAAAGGCCAGGTAAAGCCAGGCAAGACAAGGCAAGGCAAGGCAAGGCAAGGCAAGACAAGGCAAGGCCAGGCAAGGCAAGGCAAGGCAAGGCAGGCAAGGCAAAGCAGGCAAGGCAAGGCAAGACAAAGCAAGGCAAAGCAAGGCCAAGCCAGACAAGGACAGGAAAGGGAAGGACAGGCAAAGCCAGGACAGACAAGGCCAGAGAAGTCCAGGATACATAATGCCAGGCCAGATACAGCCAGGCCAGGCCAGGCCAGGCAACGCAAAGGAAATCAAGGCAAGGCAAGGCAAGTCCAGGACAGGAAAGGCAAGGCCAGGCCAGGCTAGACCAACTCATACAAAACCAGGCCATGCCAGGCCAGGCAAGGGAAGGCAAGGTAATACAAGGCAAGGCAAGGCAAGGCAAGGATAGCAAGGAGAGGCAAGTCAAGTCAAGGAAAGGTGAGGGAAAGCAAGACAAGGCAAGGCAAGGCAAGTGCCGAACGTCCAATGCAAGTCCAGGTAAGGTCAGTCAAGGCCAGGCCAGGCCAGGATAGGCCTGGCGAGGGAAGGCAAGGAAAGGCAATACAAGGCAAGGCAAGGCAATGCAAGAAAGAACAGTCTAGGACAGGTAATGGAAGGCCAGTTAAGGCCTGCTAAGGCAAAATAAGGCAAGGCAATACATGGCAAGGCTAGGCAAGGCAAGTCAAGGCAAAGCAAGGCCAGGCCAGGCAATGCCAGGAAAGGCAAGGCTAGGCCAGGCAAGTCAATTCAAAGCAAGGCAAGGCAGGGCAAGGCAAGGCAAACCAAGGCAAGGCAAACCAAGGCAAGGCAATACAGGGGAAGGCAAGGCCAGGAAAGGCAAGGTAAGTCCAGGCCATGAAGGCAAGGCCAGGCCAGGCAAGGAGGCAAGGCAAGCCAAGGCCATGCAAGGCAAGATAAGGCTAGGCAAGGCAAGGCCAGTCCAGGACTGGCCAGTGCATGCAAGGTCAGGGAAGGCCAGGCAAGGCAGGTAAGGCCATGAAAGGCCAGGTCAGGCAAGGAAAAGTAAGGCCAGTAAGGCAAGGCAAGGCAAGGCCAGTCCAGGACTGGACAGTATATGCAAGGCCAGGTAAGACAAGGTAAGGCCAGGCCAAACCAGGTAAGGCCAGGTCAGGCAAGGCCAGAGAAGGCCATGCAAGGCAAGGTAAGGCTAGGCCATGCAAGGCAAGTCATGTCAATGCAAGGCAAGGCAAGGCTAGTCAAGCCAAGGCAAGGCAAGGTAATACAAGGCAAGTCCAGGACAGTGAATGCAAGGCCAGGTAAGGCCAGGCAAGGCCAGATCAACCAGGCCTGCCCAGTTCATATAAAACCAGGCCAGGACAGGCAAGGCCAGGCAAGGCAATGCAATACAAGGGAAGGCAAAGCAAGGCTTGGCCAGGCCAGGCCAGACAAGGCAAGGCATGGCCAGGAGAAGCAATACCAGGCAAGGCAAGGCAAGGCCAGGCGGGCAAGGCCAGGCAAGGCAGGGCAAGGCAAGGAAAAACAAGGCAAGGCAATACAGGGGAAGGCAAGGCCAGGCGAGGCAAGGCAAGCCCAGGCTAGGGCAGGCCATGAAGGCAAGGCCAGGCCAGGCAAGACTAGGCAAGGCAATGCCAGGCAAGGCAAGGTAAGGCTAGGGAAGGACAGGTCAGGCAACCAAGGCAAGGCCAGGCACCCAAGGCAAAGCGAGGCAAGGCAAGGCGAGGCGAGGCAAGGCAAGGCAAGGCAACAGAAGGTAAAGCAAGTCCAGGACAGGCAATGGAAGCCCTGGTAAGGCCAGGCCAGGCCAGGTCATACAAAATCAGGGCAACGCAAGGCAATACAAGGCAAGGCAAGACAAGGCCAGTCCAAGACAGGCAATGCAAGACCATGTAAGGCCAGCTAAGCCAAATCCAGGCCAGGCCATAAAGGCAAGGCCAGGCCTGGCCAGGCAAGGCAAGGCCAGGCCAGGCAAGCCAAGGCCAGACAAGGCAAGGCAAGGCAAGGGAACACAAGGGAAGGCAAGGACAGTCTAGGACAGGTAATGGAAGGCCAGTTAAGGCCTGGCAAGGCAATATAAGGCAAGGCAAGGCATGGCAAGGCTAGGCAAGGCAAGGCATGGCAAGGCAAGGCAAGGCAAGGCCAGGCAATGCCAGAAAAGGCAAGGGTAGACCAGGCAAGGCCAGGAAGGGACAGGAAAGTCCAGGCAAGGCAAGGCCTGGCCAGCCATGGCCAGGCAAGGGCAGGCAAGCTCAGGCCAATCAAGGCCAGCCAGGGCAAGGCCAGTCCAGTCTAGGCCATGCAAGGAAAGGCTAGGCATAGAAAGTCAAGGCAAGGCAAGGCAAGGCAAGGCAAAGCAACAGAAGGCCAGGCAAGGCCAGTTCAGGCAAGGCCAAGCAAGTCAAGGCCAGGCTAGGCCAGGCAAGGCAATTCAAAGCAAGGCAAGGCTAGGCAAGGCAAGGCAAGACAAGGCAAGGCCAGGCCATTCAAGGCAAGGCAAGGCCACGAGAAGCAAAGCCAGGCAAAACAAGGCAAGGCCAGGCAAGGTCAGGCAAGACAAGGCAAGGCGAGGAAATGCAAGACAAGGCCAGGGAAAGGAAGGCAAGGCAAGGCAAGGGTAGTCCAGGACAGGCAATGCTAGCCCAGGTAAGGCAAGGTAAGGCTATGCAAGGCAAGGCAAGGTAAGGACAGTCTAGGACAGGTAATGCAAGGCCAGGTAAGGCCTGGTAAGTAAGGCAAGGCAAGGCAAGGCCAGGCGAGGCAGGGCAAAGCAAGGCAATGGAAGGCAAGGCAAGGCAATGCAGGGCCTCTACAGGACAGGCAATGCTAGGCCAGGTAATGCAAGGCAAGGCAAGGCCAGTCCAGGACAGGCAACAAGAGCCTGGTAAGGCAAGGCAAGGCAAGGCCAGGCCAGGGCAGGCCAGTCAAGGCAAGTCAGTCCAAGGCAAGTCCAAGGCAAGTCCAGGACAGGCAATGCAAGGCCAGGTAAGGCCAGGGAAGGCAATGCCAGGCCAGGAGAGGCAAGGCCTGTCCAGGACAGGAAATGCAAGGCCTGGTAAGGCCAGGTAAGCCAAGGCCAGGCCAGGCCATGAAGGCAGGTCCAGGCCAGGCAAGGCCAGGCAAGGCAAGGCAAGGCAAGGCAAGGCAAGGATAGACAAGGCAAGACTATACAAGGCAAGGCAAGGCAAGTTTAGACAAGTCCAGGACCGGCAAGGGTAGGCTTGGAAAGGCCAGGAAAGGCCAAGCCAGGTCATACAAACCAGGGCCGGCCAGGCAAATCTAGGCAAGGCAAAGTAATACAAGGCAAGGCAAATCAAGACAAGGCCAGGCAAGGCAAGACAAGGCCAGGCGAGGCATGGCCAGGCAAGAAAAGGCCAGGCAAGGCATGGCCAGGCAAGGAAAGGCCAGGCCATGCAAGGCCAGGAAAGGCAAGGCAAGGCAAGGTAAGGCTAGGCAAGGCAAGGCAAGGCCTGTCCAGGACAGGAAATGCAAGGCCTGGTAAGGCCAGGTAAGCCAAGGCCAGGCCAGGCCATGTAGGCAGGGCCAGGCCAGGTCAGGCCAGGCCAGGGAAGACTAGGACAGAGAAGGCAAGGACAGGCAGGGCAAGTCAGTGCAATGCAAGGCAAGGCATGGCTAGGCAAGGCAAGGCCAGGCCAAGCCATGCAAGGCAAATCCAGACCAGGACAAGCAAGGCAAGACAATGCAAGGCAAGGCCACGCCAGGCCAGGCCAGGCCAGGCCAATAAAGGCAAGGCAAGGAAAGGCAAGGCAAATGAAGGCCAGGCCTGGCAAGTCAAGGCCAGGCCAGGCGAGGCAAGGACAATCAAGTCAAGGAAAGGAAAGGCAAGGCAAATGAAGGCCAGGCCAGGCAAGTCAAGGCCAGGCCAGGCGAGGCAAGGACAATCAAGTCAAGGAAAGGAATGGCAAGGCAAATGAAGGCCAGGCCAGGCAAGGCAAGTCAATGCCAGGCCAGGCAAAGACAATCAAGGCCAGGCCAAACCATGCAATGCAAATCCAGACCAGGCAAGGTCAAGCAAGGCAAGACAATGCAAGGCAAGGCGACGCCAATAAAGGCAAGGCAAGGAAAGGCAAGGCAAATGAAGGCCAGGCCAGGCAAAGCAAGTCAAGGCCAGGCCAGGCAAGGACAATCAAGGCAAGGCAAGGCAAGTCAAGGCAAGTCTAGGCCAGGCAAGGTCAGGCCAGGCAAGGCAAGCCAAAGCCAGGCAAGGCAAGGTAAGACAAGGCAAGGCAAGGCAAGGTAAGACAAGGCAAGGCAAGGCAAGGCAAGGATAGGTTAGGGAAGGCCAGGCAAGGCCAGGCCAATCAATGCTAGGCAATGCCAGGCAATGCAAGGCCAGACAAAGCAAAGTAAGACAAGGAAAAGCCAGGCCAGGCCAGGCCAGGCAAGGTAAGTCAGTGCAAGTCAAGGCTAGGGAAGGCAAGGCAAGGAAAGCCAGGCCAGGCCTGATAAGGCAAGTCAAGTCATAGCAAGGCCAGGCAAGGCAAGACAACGCAATGAAAGGCAAGACAGAGACAGGCAATGCAAGGCCCGGTAATTCCAGGTAATTCAAGGACAGGCGAGGCCAGGCCAGGCCAGGCAATCCAATTCAGAGCAATGCAAGGGAGGGGAAGGGAATGCAAGGCCAGGCCATGCCAGGCCATGCCAGGCAATGGAAGGCCAGGTAAGGAAAGGCCAGGCTATGACATGCCAGGAAAGGCGAGGCTAGGCAAGGCCAGACAAGAGCAGGGAAGGCCAGGCCAGACCAGGCAATAAAAGGCCAGGTAAGAAAAGGCCAGGCCAGACGAGGCCAGAGAAGGTCAGGAAAGACAAGGCCAGGCCAGGTCAGGCCAGGCCAGGCCAATCCAGGCAAGGCCTGGACAGGCAAGGCATGGCAAGGCCAGGCCTGGGCAGGCCAGGCAAGGCAATTCAGTGCAATGCAAGTCAAGGGAAGGGAAGGGAAGGCAAGGCTGGGCCAGGCCAGGGAAGGTCTGGCAAGGCCAGGTAAGGCAATGCAAGGCAAGACAAGATAAGGCAAGTCCACGACAGGCAATGGAACCCCCGGTAATGCAAGGGAAGGCCAGGCCAGGAAAGGCCAGACCAGGTCATACAAAACCAGGGCACGCCAGGCAAGGCCAGCCAAGGCAAGGCAAGGCAAAGCAAGGCAAGGCAAGGGAAGGTAATGCAAGGCAATGCAAAGCAAGACTAGGCCAGGCAAGGCCAGTCAAGGCAAGGCAAGCGAAGACAAGGTAAGGCCAGGCCAGGCCAGGCAAGGCAAGGCCAGGCAAGGCAAGGCAAGGCAAGGCTACACAAGCCGAGGAAAGGCAAGGTAAGGCATGTCCAGGACAGGCAATGGAAGGCCTGGTAAGGCAAGAAAAGGCCAGCCCAGGAAAGGCCAGGCCAGGCCAGGCCAGGTCATACAAAATGAGGGCAGGCCAGGCAAAGCCAGGCCAGGCAAGCCCAGGAAAGGCAAAGCAAGGCAAGGCAAGACAAGGCCAGTCCAAGACAGGCAATGCAAGACCATGTAAGGCCAGCTAAGCCAAGTCCAGGCCAGGCCATAAAGGCAAGGCAAGGCCAGGCAAGCCAAGATAAGGCTAGGCAAGGCAAGGCCAGTCCAGGCAAGGCCAAGCAGGTCAAGAAAAGGCCAGGCCAGGCCACGCCAGGCCAGGCTTGTCAAGGCCAGGCAAGACAAGGCAAGGCAAGGCCTGGCCTGGCCAGGCCAGACAAGGGAAGGCCAGGCCAGGCAAGGCCACGACAGGCAAGGCTACGCAAGGCAGGGCAAAGCAAGGCAAAACAAGGCAAGGTAATATAGGTTAAGGCAAGGCCATGCATGGCCAGGTAAGGCAAGGTAAGCCCAGGCCAGGCCAGGCCATGAAGGCAAGGGCAGGCCAGGCAAGGCAAGGCAAGGCAAGGCCATGCAAGGCAAGGCAAGGCTAGGCAAGGCAAGGCAAGGCAAGGTAATACAAGGCAAGTTCAGGACAGTCAGTGCAATGGCAGGTAAGGCCAGGCAAGGCCAGACCAACCAGGCCTGCCCAGTTCATATAAAACCAGGCCAGGCCAGGCCAGGCAAGGCAAGGCAAGGCCAGGCAAGGCAAGGTAAGGCTAGGGAGGACAGGCCAGGCAACCAAGGCAAGGCAAGGCAATGCCAGGCAAGGCTAGAGAAAGCAAGGCTGTTAGCGGCGAGGAGAAGCAAGACACGCCAACCCAATATGGGTGATAAGCAAGCTTCTACTTTAGTCGTGGAGCACATGGCTTATATCTGCGTGGTGTTAGCCACGCCTACTAGTCACAACACTATTGGTTAGTTCTACATGGCTTCCTTTACATTCTCTTCCCACATCCAGTTTCCGGTTACCTGTGAGGCCTACACTTTGCCTTGCTCGCACGAGGCTTCTAAGGATCCATGGCCTTGCTCTTGGAGCCATTCTGCAACACCTGACCTGGCCTTACCTGGCCTTGCCTGGCCTTACCTAGCCTTACCTGGCCTTGCATCGACTGGCCAGTCCTGGACTGGTCTTGCCTTGCCTAGCCTTACCTTGCCTTGTCTGGCTTTTTCTTGTCTAGTCTTACATTGCCTAGTCTGCCCCTTCCTCCCCTTACCTTGCCTGGCCTGGCCTTTCCTTCCCTTACCTTGCCTGTCCTGGCCTTGCCTTGCCTTGCCTGGTGTGGCCTGGCAGTGCCTGGCTTCCCTGGCCTTTCATTTTCTTGCTTTGCTTTTTCTGGCCTTGCCTTGCCTTGCCTCGCCTTGCCTTGCCTTGCATTGTCTTGACTAGCTTTGCCTTGCCTTGCATTGACATGACTTGCCTTGCCTTGCCTAGCCTTACCTTGCCTTGCATGGCCTTGACTCGCATTGCCTTGCTTTGCCTTGCCTTGCCCTGCTGGCCTTCTCTGGCCTTGCCTGACCTGGCCTTACCTGGTCTGGCCTGGCCTTACCTTGTCTTACCTGGCCTTGAATATACTGTCCAGTCCTGGACTGGCCTTGCCTTGCCTTGCCTTGCTGGCCTTTCCTTTCCTTGCCTCACCTGGCCTTACATGGCCTTACCTTCCTTGCCTGGCCTTCCCTGACCTTGCATGCACTGGCCAGTCCTGGACTGGCCTTGCCTTGCCTAGCCTTACCTTGCCTTGCATGGCCTTGCCTTGCCTGGCCTGGCCTTGCCTTCATGATTTGGCCTGGCCTGGGCTTACCTGGCCTTCCCTGGCCTGTTCTGGATTTGCACTGCCTGTCCTGGACTTGCCTTGCCTTGCTTTGCCGTGCCTTGCCTTGCCTTGCCTTGCCTGTCATTTCCCTGCCTTGCCTGGCCTTGCCTGGCCTTGACTTTACTTTACTTCACTGGCCTGGCCTTGCCTGGCCCTGCCTTGCCTGGCCAGTACTGGACAGGCCTTCCCTTGCCTGGCCTGGCCTGGCCTTGACTTGCCTTGCCTTGCCTGGCCAGGCCTGGCCTTCCCTTTATGGCCTGGACTGGCCTTGGCTTAGCTGGCCTTACATTTTCTTGCATTTCCTGTGTTGGACTGGCCTTCCCTGCTCTTGCCTGGCCTTGCCTGGCCTGGCTTTTCCTGGCATGTCATAGCCTGGCCTTTCCTTACCTGACCTTGCATTGCCTGGCATGGCCTGGCCTTGCATTCCCTTCCCTTCCCTTGCATTGCTCTGAATTGGATTGCCTGGCCTGGACTCACCTGGCCTTGAATTACCTGGAATTACCTGGCCTTGCATTGCCTGTCTCGGTCTTGCCTTTCATTGCCTTGTCTTGCCTTGCCATGACTTGCCTTGCCAGGCCTGGCCTGGCTTTCCTTGCCTTGTGTTGCCTTATCTTCCCTTGCCTTGACTTGCACTGACTTGCCTTGCCTGTCCTGGCTTTTCCTTGTCTTGCCTTGCTTTGCCTGCCCATGCATTGCGTGGCCTTGCCTAGCATTGATTGGCTTGGCCTTGCCTGGCCTGGCCTTGCCAGGCCGTCACTGACTTTGCCTGGCCTGGCCCGGCCTTGCCTTGCCTTGCCTTGCCTTGCCCGCCCTTGCATCTCCTGGCCTGTCCTGGCCTTGCCTTGCATTGTCTTGCCTTGCTTGTCCTGGTCTGGATTTGCCTTGCATGGCTTGATCTGGCCTTGCCTTGCCTAGCCACGCCTTGCCTTGACTTGCACTGACTTACCCTGCCTTTGCTTACCTTCTCTAACCTAGCCTGGCCTGGCATGGCCTGGCCTTGCTTGGCCTTGCCTTGCCTTGTCTTTAATGGCCTTGACTGGCCTTGCCTGGCCAAGCCTTCCCTTGCCTGTCCTGGCCTTATATTACTTGGCATTGCATTGCCTGGCCTGGCCTGGCCTAAGTTTGCCTTGCCTTGCCTTGCCTTGCCTGGATTTGCCTTACCTTGCCTTGCCTTGCCTTGCCTTGCCTGGCCTTGCGTGGCCTGGCCTGGCCTGGCCTGGCCCTGCCTACATGGCCTGGCCTGGCCTTGGCTTACCTTTCCTTGCCTTGCCTGGCCTTGCATGGCCTTGCATAGCCTGGCCTTTCCTTGCCTGGCCATGCCTCGCCTGGCCTGGTCTTGCCTTGCCTGGCCTTTTCTTGACTTGACTTGCCTTGTATTACTTTGACTTGCCTGAATTTGCCTGGCCTGCCCTGGTTTTGTATGACCTGGACTGGCCTGGCCTGGACTTTCCAAGCCTACCCTTGCTGGTCCTGGACTTGCCTAAACTTGCCTTGCCTTGCCTTGTGTAGTCTTGCCTTGTCTATCCTTGCCTTGCCTTGACTTGCCTGGCCTGGCCTGCCCTTGCCTTGCCTTGCATTGCCTTGCTTCGCCTTGTCTTGCCTTGATTGGCCTGTTCTTCCCTTCCCTTCCCTTGCCTTGCCTTGCCTAGCCTAGCCTTACCTTGCTATGCCTTGCCTTGGCTGGCCCTGCATTCATGACCTGGCCTGGCCTTGGCTTACCTGGCCTTACCAGGCCTTGCATTTCCTGTCCTGGACAGGCCTTGCCTTGCCTAGCCTTACCTTGCCTTGCCTGCCCTTGCCTGCCCTTGTCTTACCTGGCCTTCTGTTGCTTGTCCTGGACTGGCCTTGCCTTGCCTTGCAGTGCATTGCCTGGCCTAGCATTGCCTGTCCTGGAGAGGCCTTGCATTGCCTTGCCTTGCCTTGCATTGCCCTGCCTCGGCTGGCCTTGCCTTGCCTTGCCTTTCTTACCAGGCCTTACCTGGCCTTGCATTACCTGTCCTTGCCTTGCCTTGCAATGTCTGGCCTTGCCTTGTCTTGCATAGCCTTACCTTGCCTTACCTGGCCTAGCATTGCCTGTCCTGGACTGCCCTTGAATTGCCTTGCCTTGCCTTACTTACCAGGCCTTACCTGTCCTTGCATTACCTGTCCTGGACTGCCCTTTAATTGCCTTGCCTTCCTTTGCTTGGCCTTGCCTTGCCTTACTTACCAGGCCTTACCTGTCCTTGCATTACCTGTCCTAGACTATCCTTGCCTTGCCTTCCTTTGCCTGGCCTTGCCTTGCCTTGCATAGCCTTACCTCACCTTACCTGGCCTAGCATTTCCTGTCCTGAACTGCCCTTGAATTGCCTTGCCTTCCTTTGCCTGGCCTGGCCTTGCCTTGCCTTGCCTGGCATTGCTTCTCGTGGCCTTGCCTTGCCTGGCCCTGCTTTGCTTGCCTTGCCTTATCTTGCCTTGTATTGCCTTGCCTTGCCTGGCCTTGTCTGGCCTGTCCTGGACTTGCACTGCCTGGCCTGGCCTTGCCTTGCCTTGCCTCGCCTTGCCATGCCTTACCTTGATTTGCGTTGACTTGAAATACCTTGCCTGGCCTGGCCTGTCATGACCTGGGGTGGCCTTACGTTCCCTGGCCTTGAGTCGCCTGGCCTTGCCTGGCTTGGCCTTGCCTCCCCTGGCCTTCCCTGGCTTAACCTGGCCTTGCATTGCCTGTCCTGGACTGGCCTTGCCTTGCCTTGCCTAGCCTTGCCTTCCCTTCCCTAGCCTTGCCTTCCCTTCCCTTCCTTTCCCTTTCCTTCCCTTCCCTTGACTTGCCTGCCTTGCCTTGCCTTGCCTTTCCTGGCCGGGCTTTTCCATGGCTTGTCTTACCTGGCCTTACCTAGCCTTGCATGTACTGGACAGCCCTGGACGGGCCTTGCTTGCCTAGCCTCACCTGGCCTTACCTGCCCTTGCCTGGCTTGGGCTGGCCTTGTCTTGCCTTACCTGGCCTGCATTGCCTGTCCTGAACGAGCCTTGCCTTGTCTTGCCTTGCCTTGCCTTGCCTGGCCTGCCAAGGGTTTGCCTATACTGGCCTGCCCTTGCATTTCCTGGCATGGCCTGGCCTGGCCTTTCATGGGCTGTCCTGGCCTTGCCTTCCCTTGCCTGACCTGGCCATTCCTTGCCTTACCTGGACTTACACTGCCTGTCCTGGCCTGTCCTCAACTGAACTTGCCATATCTGGCCTTGCATTGGCAGTACTGGTCTTGACTGGCCTTGCCTGGCCTGCCCTTGCCTGCCCTTGCCTGGCTTGGGCTGGCCTGGCCTTGCCTTACCTGGCCTTACCTGGCCTGCATTGCCTGTCCGGGACGAGCCTTGCCTTGCTTTGCCTTGCCTTGCCTAGACTTGCCTCTCCTGGCCTGGCCTGGCCTTGCCTTGCCTTGCCTTGCATTGCCTTGCCTTGCCTGGTCTGGTCTGGACTTTTCTTGCATGGCTTGGCCTGGCCTGGCATGGCCTGTCCTTGCCTTGCCTCACCTTGCCTTGCCTTGTCTCCCCTTGCCTTTCCTTGCCAGTCGTTGCTTGGCCTTACCTTGCCTGGCCTTTCTTTTCCTTGCCTCCCCTTGATTTGCCCTTCCTTGCCTTGCTTGGCCTTGTCTTGCCTTCCCTTGCCTGTCCTTGCCTGGACTTGCCTGGCCTGCCCTTGCCTTCCCTGGCCTTGCTTTCCTTGCCTTGCCTTGCCTGGCCTGTTTTTGTATGACCTGGCCGAGCCTGGCCTGGCCTGGCCTTGCATGGCCTTCCCTGGCCTTGCATTGCCCGTCCTGCAATTTCCTTGCATTGCCTTGCCTTGCTTAGTTCACCTTGCCTTGCCTTTCCTTGCCTTGACTTGCCTTTCTTTGTCTTGCCTTGCCTTGCCTTGACATGCCTTGCCTGGCCTGGCCATGCATGGACTTCCCTGGCCTTGCCTGACCTGGCTTTAACTGGACTTACCTGGCCTTTCCTGGCCTTACCTGGCCTTGCATGGACTGGGCAGTCGTGGACTGGCCTTGCCTTGCCTAGCCTTACCTGGCCATGCCAGGCCTTGCCTGGCCTGGCCTGGTTTTGTATGACTTGGCCTATCCTGGCCTGGCCAGGCCTGGGCTGGCATTGGCTGGCCTTACCTGGCCTTGCATTGCCTGGCCTTGCATTGCCTCTCCTGGACTTGCCTAGCCTTGTCTTGCCTTGCCTTGCATTGCCTGTCCTGGACTTGCCTAGCCTTACCTTGCCTTGCCTTGCTTAGCCTTGCCTTGCCTTGCCTGTCCTAGCCTTGCCTTGCCTTGCCTGGCCTGGCCTTTCCATGGCTTGCCTTACCTGGCCTTACCTGGCCTTGCATGTACTGGCCAGTCCTGGACTGGCCTTGTTTGCCTAGCCTCACCTGGCCTTACCTGCCCTTGCCTGGCTTGGGCTGGCCTTGTCTTGCCTTACCTGGCCTGCATTGCTTGTCCTGAACGAGCCTTGCCTTGTCTTGCCTTGCCTTGCCTTGCCTGGCCTGCCAAGGGTTTGCCTATACTGGCCTGCCCTTGCATTTCCTGGCATGGCCTGGCCTGGCCTTTCATGGGCTGTCCTGGCCTTGCCTTCCCTTGCCTGACCTGGCCATTCCTTGCCTTACCTGGACTTGCACTGCCTGTCCTGGCCTGTCCTCAACTGAACTTGCCATATCTGGCTTTGCATTGGCAGTCCTGGTCTTGACTGGCCTTGCCTGTCCTGGCCTTGCCTGTCCTTGCCTTGCCTTACCTGGCCTTACCTGGCCTGCATTGCCTGTCCGGGACGAGCCTTGCCTTGCTTTGCCTTGCCTTGCCTAGACTTGCCTCTCCTGGCCTGGCCTGGCCTGGTCTGCCTTGCCTTCCCTGGACTTGCCTTGCCTTGCATTGCCTTGCCTTGCCTGGCGTCGTCTGGACTTTCCTTGCATGGCTTGGCTTGGCCTGGCCTGGCCTGGCCTGGCCTGTCCTTTCCTTGCCTCGCCTTGCCTTGCTTTGTCTTGCCTTGCCTTTCCTTGCCAGTCTTTGCTTGGCCTTACCTTGCCTGGCCTTTCTTTTCCTTGCCTTCCCTTGATTTGCTTTTCCTTCCCTTGCCTGTCCTTGCCTTGCCTTCCCTTGCCTGTCCTTGCCTTGCCTTGCCTGGACTTGCCTGGCCTTGCCTGGCCTGCCCTTGCTTTGCCTGGCCTTGCTTGCCTTGCCTTGCCTTGCCTGGTTTTGTATGACCTGGCCGAGCCTGGCCTGGCCTGGTCTTGCATGGCCTTACCTGGCCTTGCATTGCCCGTCCTGCAATTTCCTTGCATTGCCTTGCCTTGCTTTGCTTCACCTTGCCTTGCCTTTCCTTGCCTTGCCTTGCCTTGCTTTGCCTTGCCTTGCCTTGCCTTGCCTTGCCTTGCCTTTCTTTGTCTTGCCTTGCCTTGCCTTGCCTTGCCATGCCTTGCCTGGCCTGGCCTGGCCATGCATGGACTTCCCTGGCCTTGCCTGACCTGGCTTTACCTGGACTTACCTGGCCTTTCCTGGCCTTGCATGGACTGGGCAGTCCTGGACTGGCCTTGCCTTGCCTCGCCTTACCTTGCCTTGCCAGGCCTTTCCTGGCCTGCCCTGGTTTTGTATGACTTGGCTTAGCCTGGCCTGGCCAGACCTGGGCTGGCATTGCCTGGCCTTACCTGGCCTTGCATTGCCTGGCCTTTCCTGGCCTTGCATTGCCTGTCCTGGGCTTGCCTTGCCTTGCTTAGCCTTGCCTTGCCTTGCCTGACCTGGCCTTCCCTTGCATGACCTGGCCTTCCCTTGCATGACCTGGCCTATCATGGCCTGGGCTAGCATGGCCTTGCCTGATCTTTACCTGGCCTGGCCTGGCCTGGCTTTGTCTTGCCTGTCCTTGCCTGGCTTGGCCTTACCTTGCCTGGCATTGCCTAGCCTTGCCTTGCCTTCCTTTGCCTTGTCTTGCCTGGCCTTGACTGGCTTGGCATTTCCTGGTCTTACCTGGTCTTGCATTGCATGTCCTGGCCTCTCCTGGACTGGACTGGGCTTGCCTTGTCTTGCCTGGCCTAGTCTGGCCTTGCCTTGCATTGCCTGCCCTGTTCTGGCCTTGCTTACCTGGCCTGGCCTGGCCTGGCCTGGCCTTGCCTCGCCTGGTCTTGCCTGGCCTTACCTGGTTTTGCCTTGCCTTGCCTTGTCTGCCTGGGCTTCCTTGGTGTGGACTGGCCTTGCTGGCCTGGCCTAGTCTTGCCTGGCCTGTTCTTAATGGCCTATCCTTACCTGGCCTGGCCTTGCCTTGCCTTGCCTTGCCTCGACTAGGCTGCCTTGCCTTGCCTTGCCTAGCATTTCCTGGCCTGGCCTGGATTTCCTTGCCTTGCCTTGCCTTGCCTCTCATTTCCTTGCTTTGCCTTGCCTGGCCTTGCCTTGTCTTGAATTTCCTTTACTGGCCTGGCCTGGCCTGGCGTTGGCTGGCCTTGTCTGTCCTGATATTACCTATCCTTACCTGGCCTTACCTGGTCTGACCTGGCATTGCAATGCCTGTCCTGGTATGTCCCAGAGTGGCCTTGCACTGCCTTGCATTGCCGTGCCTTGCCTGGCCTTGCTTTGATTTGCCTAGACTCACCTGGCCTTCCCTGGCCTGGCCTGGCCTGGCCTTGACTGGACTGTCCTAGCTTGCCTGGCCTGGCCTGGCCTTGCCTTGCCTGGCCTTGATTTGCCTTGCCTTGCCTGGCCTTGCCTTGCCTGGCCAGTCCTGGACAGGCCTTGCCTTGCTAGCCTTACCTTGCCTTGCCTGGCCTCGCCTGTCCTTGCCTTCATGGCCTGGCCTGGCCTTGGCTTACCTGGCCTTACCAGGCCTTGAATTGCCTGTCCTGGACTGGCCTTGCCTTGCCTAGTCTTACCTTGCCTTGCCTGGCCTTGCCTGCCTTGCATGGCCTTGTATGGCCTGGCCTGGCCTTTCCTTGCCTGCCCATGTGTCGCCTGGTCATGTCTTGCCTCACCTGGCCTTTTCTTGACTTGCCTTGCCTTGTATTACCTTACCTTGCCTGGCATTGCCTAGCCTTGCCTTGCCTTCCTTTGCCTTGCCTTGCCTGGCCTTGACTGGCTTGGCCTTTCCTGGTCTTACCTATTCTTACCTGGTCTTGCCTTGCATGTCCTGGCCTCTCCTGGACTGAACTGGGCTTGCCTTGCCTGGCCTTACCTTGCCTTGCCTTGCCTTGCCTTGCCTGGGCTTGCATGGCCTGGCATGGCCTGGCCTGGCCTTTCCTGCCTGCCCATGTCTCGCCTGGCCATGTCTTGCCTCTCCTGGGGTTGTCTTGACTTGCCTTGCCTTGTATTACCTTGCCTTGCCTGGACTTGCCTGGCCTGCCCTGGTTTTGTATGACCTGGACTGGCTTGGCTTGGCCTTGCCTTGCCTTACCAAGCTTTCCATTGCCTGTCCTGGAGCTGCGTAAACTTGCCTTTCCTTGTGTTGTGTAGCCTTGCCTTGTCTAGGCTTGCCTTGCCTTGCCTTGATTGTCTGGCCTGTGCTTCCCTTGCCTTGCCTTGCCTTGACTTGAATGGCCTTGCCTGGCCTATCCTGGCCTGGTCTGGACTGGCCTGGCCTGGCCTTGCCTTGCCGTGCCTTGCATTGCCTTGCTTTGCCTGGCCTTGCATTCATGGCCTGGCCTGGCCTGGCCTTGGCTTACCTGGCTTTACCTGGCCTTGCATTGCCTGTCTTGGACTGGCCTTGCCTTGCCTTGCCTTGCCTTGCCAGGCCTTTGCAGGCCTTGCCAGGCCTGCCCTGTTTTGGCCTGGCCTGGCCTTGCCTTCCCTGTCATTTCCTGGCCTTGCATTGCCTTGATTGGCCTGACCTGGCCTGGCCTGGCCTGACCTTGCCTGGCCTTGCCTCGACTGGCCTTGCCTTGCCTAGCCTTATGTTGCCTTTCCTTGCCTTGCCTTGCCTGGCCTGGCCTGGCCTGGCCTGGCCTTCATGGCATGGCCTTTCCTTGCCTTGCCTTACCTGGCCTTACCTGGCCTAGCATTGCCTGTCCTGGACTTGCCTTGCCTTGCATTGCCTTGCCTTGCCTAGCCTTGCCTTGCTTTGAATTGCCTTGCCTCGCCTAGCCTTGCCTGGCCTGGCCTTGACCTGCTTGGCCTTGCCTGGACTGGCATTGCCTGGCCTTCTGTTGCCTTGCTGTGCCTTGCCTTTCCCTGCCTAGCCTTTCCTTGCCTGGCCTAGCCTGGACTGGCCTTGCCCTCGCCGGCCTTGATTGGCCTGAGCTTGCCTGCCCTTGCCTGGCCTTGGCTGGCCAGGCCTTGCCTTACTTGGCCTTACCTGTCCTGGGCTTGCCTTACCTGGCCTGAACTGCAACTAGTGCATGGGCCTTGCCTTGCCTTACCTTGCCTTACCTTGCCTTACATGGCCTTTACCTGGCCTTGCATGGACTGGCCAGTCCTGGACCGGCCTTGCCTTGCCTAGACTTACCTTGCCGTGACTGGCCTTGCCTTGCCTTCCTGGCCTGGCCTGGCCAGGCCTTGCCTTGCATTGACTTTTCTTGCCTTGTCTTGCCTGGCTTTTTTTTGCCTTGCCTTCCCTGGCCTTATCTGGCCTTGTGTTGCCTGTCCTGGACTGGCCTTGCCTTGCATTGCCTTACCTGGCCCTACCTGGCTGTCCTGGAGTGGCCTTGCTTTCCCTTGCCTTGTCAATGGCTCAATGTCCAGCTGGAGACCAGTAACGAGTGGCGTCCCTCAGGGATCGGTGTTGGGACCGGTCTTGTTCAACATCTTTGTCGCTGACATGGACAGTGGGATTGAGCGCGCCCTCAGCAAGTTTGCCGATGACACCGAGCTGTGTGGTTCGGTTGGTACCCTGGAGGGAAGGAATGCCATCCAGAGGGACCTCGACACGCTTGTGAGGTGGGCTGATGCCAACCTCATGGAGTTTAACCATGCCAAGTGCAAGGTCCTACACCTGGGTGGGAGCAATCCCAGGCACAGCTACAGGCTGGGCAGAGAAGAGATTCAGAGCAGCCCAAGGAGAAGGACTTGGGGGTGTTGGTCGATGAGAAAATGAACATGAGCCGGCTTCAGTGTGCACTTGCAGCCCAGAAACCAACTGTATCCTGGGCATCAAAAGGAGCGTGACCAGCAGGTCGAAGGAGGTGATCCTGCCCCTCTGCTCTGCTCTGGTGAGACCTCACCTGGAGCATTGTGTGCAGTTCTGGTGTCCTCAACATAAAAAGGACATGGAACTGTTGGAACAAGTCCAGAGGAGGCCACGAGGATGATCAGGGACTGGAGCACCTCCCGTATGAAGACGGGCTGAGGAAGTTGGGGCTGTTCAGCCTGGAGAAGAGAAGCTGCGTGGAGCCCTCATAGCAGCTTCCAGTATCTGAAGGGGGCCTATAGGGATGCTGGGGAGGGACTCTTCATTAGGGACTGTAGTGATAGGACAAGGGGTGATGGGTTGAAAGTTAAACAGGGGAAGTTTAGATTGGATCTAAGGAGGAAATTCTTTCCTGTGAGGGTGGTGAGGCACTGGAATGGGTTGCCCAGGGAGGTTGTGAATGCTCCATCCCTGGCAGTGTTCAAGGCCAGGTTGGACGAGGCCTTGGGTGAGATGGTTTAGTGTGAGGTGTCCCTGCCCATGGCAGGGGGGGTTGGAACTGGATGATCTTAAGGTCCTTTCCAACCCTAACTATTCTATGATTGTATGATTCTATGAAATGTGGGTGAGGAAATGGAGTTGTGAAGTTTGATCCCCCAAAGGGCCGCAGTTCGCCCTGTGGAGACCCCAGGATGCCCACTGACCAACCCCCATTGTCCCCATTGCCCCCCATGCCCCTTTTACCCCCCATTACCACCCCATTGCCCCCATTGCCCCCCATTGCCCCCATTACCCCCCATTGCCCCCATTGCCCACAGTACCTCCCATCACACCCTGTTGTCGCCATTGACCCCACTGCCCCCATTAACCCATTGCCCCATTACCCCATTGCCTCCATTACCCCCCATTACCCCCATGGCCTCCATTACCCCCACATTGGCTTCATTGCCCCCCATTATCCCCATTACACTCATTGCCTTCATTACCGGCCATAACCCCCATTGTCCCCCATAACCCCCACTGTCCCCATTACCCCCATTGCCCACATTACCTCCCATCACCCCCCGTTATCTCCATTGCCCCCACTGCCCCATTGCCCCCCTTTACCCCCACATTGGCCCCATATACACCCATTACCCCCATTGCCCCCGATTACCCCCGACTGCCCCCATTACCCCCCATTACTCCCATTGCCCCCCATCGGCCCCATTGCCCCCCGCCCCCCACCTCTCCTCGCGCCTGCGGCTGTTACAGGGGGCGGAGTCAGCTGAGGGGAGCGGAGGGGTTACTCTCCCACCCTGCGCTCTGATTGGCTCCGCGGCGCAGTGCGCGGGGCCAGGCGCTGATTGGCTGTCATGGAAGTGGGCGGGGAGACAGGAACAGAGCGCGCGTTGGCTGGGGGGGAAAGGAGGGAGATGGGGGGCGATGGGACCCCTATGGACCCCTATAGAACCCTATGGGGCAGGGACAGGTTCACACCCACTGCTGGCTCCCCCCATGGCTTTATATGGGGGCAATGGCGGTAATGGGGCAATGGGAGCAATTTGGGGTAACGGGGGCAATGGGGGTAAAGGGGGGGTCTCGGGGTTTTGAGCTCTGCCACCTGCATCCTGGTACTGGAGCTGCTGCTGCTTCCCCCTCCAAGGGACTCGTAAAGAGACCCCCCCCTCCATGGTCAGACGCTGCAGGGACCCATAGAGACCCCATAGAGAGACCCACAGCCCACAGAGACTCATAGAGGCCCTTAGAGACCCCATAGAGACTCATAGAAACCCATAGAGATCCATAGACACTGCACAGAGCCCGAAAGCAACCCAAAGTGAACCATAGAGACCCCATAGAGACTTCATAGAGACCCCATAGAGACTCCATAGAGACCCCATAGACTGCAGGGACTACAACCCTGATCATGCAACGCGGCACCCATAGAGCCCCTTTACGGTGGCGCCCAGCCGGGCTACAACTCCCATCATGCAGCGCGGCACCCATGAGCCCCGTTATGGCAGCGCCCAGTTATGACTGCAACTCCCATCATGCCGCGCGGCACCCGTTGAGCCCCGTTATGGCGGCACCCAGCTTGGACTACAACTCCCATGATGCAGTGCGACACCCCTACAGCACCACTAAGGAGCCGCCCGGCTTGGACTACAACTCCCGTCGTGCCGCGCGGCACTCCCAGCGCGCCAATTTCGGCCATCATGGCGCAGCTGGGCCGCTGGCTCCGGACCCCAACGTGCTGGGTGTGGGGACCCTTCCTTATGAAGCTCAATAAAGATGGGGTTTGGGGTCATTTAGGGGTGCCAGCAGTGTTGGGAGGGGTGGAGATGCCTGTGGTTGATTGGGGTTTGGGGCACCATGCAGTTTTGGCAAGGTGTCGCAGCTCAAGGCCAGGCTAAAGCAGCTCCAAAGCGACCTCCAGAAGGTACCATTTTGGGGGGGGTTGGGGTGATTTGGGGCTGTTTTGGGTTCTCACTGGGTGGCACCCATAGTAGAAGCAGGACTCGGTGTTTTGGGGTGGTTTTCTCTGTTTTTAAGGCTGTTTTGGGTCTCTGACCTTGTATCCCATAAAAGAAGCAGGACAAGGTGGTTTTGGGGTGGTTTTGGGTTGCTTTTGTCCTGTTTTGCATCTGTTTCGTGGTGTGACCCTGTGTCCCACAGGAGAAGCTGGACAAGGTGGTTTTGGGTTCGTTTTTGGGGAGTTTTAGGGCTGTTTTTGTCCTGTATTGGGGCTCTGACCCTGTATCCCCTAGGAGAAGCAGGACAGGGTGGTTTTGGGGTCGTTCTGGGGTGGTTGCGGGGTGTTTTAGTCCTGTGTTTGGGCTGTTTTGGGGCTGTTCTGGGGCTCTGACCTGTGTCCCATAGGAGAATCAGGACAAGGTGATTTTGGGGTGGTTTTGGCCTGTTTGACGTTTTTTTTTGCGTGTTTTGGCCTGTTTTTGGCCTGTTTTTGGTGTGTTTTGAGGCTCTGACCCTGTATCCCCCAGGAGAAGCAGGTCAATGAGGTTTTCGGGTGGTTTGGGGGTTTTGGATTTTGGCCTGTTTTGAGGCTGTTTGGGGGCTCTGACCCTGTATCCCATAGCAGAAGCAGGACAGGGTGGTTTTGGGCTGGTTTGGGGAGTGGTTTTGGGTTGGTTTTGTCCTGTTTTGAGTCTGTTTTGGGGCTCTGACCCTGTATCCCACAGAAGCAGGAGGATAACATGGTTTTGGGGTGGTTTTAGGGTGCTTTGGGGGAGTTTTTTTGGGTGGTTTTGGGAGTTTTGGGGTGTTTTTGTCCTGTTTTGGGTCTGGTTTTGTCCTGTTTTGGGGCTCTGACACTGTATCCCACAGGAGAAGCAAGACAAGGTAGTTTTGGGGTGTTTTGGGGTTTCTGACTGGTTTTGGCCTGTTTTGGGTCTGTTTGGGGTCTCCAACCCTGTATCCCGGAGCAGAAGCTGGAGAAGGTGGTTTTGGGCTGGTTTTGGGGTTTTTTGTGTTGTTTTTGTCCTATTTTGGGGCCCTGACCCTGTATTTCACAGGAGAAGCAGGACAAGGTCGGTTTTGGGTAGTTTGGGGTGTTTTGGGTTGTTTTTGTCCTGTTTTGGGTCTGTTTTGGGGCTCTGACCCTGTATCCTACAGGAGAAGCAGGACAAGGTGGTTTTGGGGTGGTTTTCAGGGTGTTTTTTGTCTGTTTTGGGACTCTGACCCTGTATCGCAGAGGAGAAACAGGAGAAGGTGGTTTTGAGGTGTTTTGGGGCTATTTTGGGGGTTTTGCACTGTTTTTTCAATTTCTCCTTATCAGAGTCAACCCATTGCATGATTAATCCTACTGGCGGGAAATCATTACTGACAGTCAAAAACTCAGTAGGAACTCCATTCATCGCACGATGTGCCTGTCTCTCACTTAATGCGGCTTCTACCATTGCTATTGCTCGTTTTGCTGCTGGTGTTAATTGTCTGGGTGCATTGAAGTCTGTGTCACCCTTCAACCATTCAAACAATGGTTCTAAAGTTTTGCTGTCAATTCCCAATAATGCTCGAATCCAATTGATATTCCCTAACAAGACTTGCACATCGTTAAGTGTATGGATATTGACCTTGATGGCTAATTTTCTGAGGTTCAATGGTATGATCTAAGATTTTCCAACCCAAATATTTCCATGGTGTGGTATCCTGAACCTTTTCAGGGGCAATTTGCAATTTATGTTGTTGCAACACTGAACACAATTCTTGTTTAACAGCTTCTAGGTTACTTTCCCAGCCACCAGTATATCATCCATATAACGATACACTAATAATTGGGGGTGTCTTTCCCGAAATGGACGCAGCTACATCAACATAACCTTGACATATCGTTGGTGAATTTTTCATGCCTTGTGGCAATACCACACATTGATATCTCTGCATGGGTCCTTGTTTGTTTGTTACAATGTGCTTCTAACTCTTCAAATACCAAAGACGACCGAGAGAATTTCCTCAGACGCATTGACACGAACTGGAGACACGTGGCTGACTTTAAAATTCATCACTGATTGTGAATTATCTACGTAATTTTAAACTTTCCTTATTTGACAGACTTTAAAAGTAGGAAGATATATTCTTATTTTGAGTCATAAATAAAAAACCGAGCGTGGTTTTCACTGTAGGTCAGTTTTTAATTTCATTCATTTTGACAATTCTGGCAGTAGCTGTTCAGAAACATTCCAAACCACAATAAGCAGTGCTGGAGGTCAGGACTGCGGTGCGTTTGCAGAGCTGTGTGTGAAGAGGAGCATCCTGACTGTGCTGTGCGTGGCCATGCGCACCGAACAGGCCGGCTACCGTGAGCCGCAGGACCCGGCGTGCTCTCTGCTGGCACTGGGCACTTGGGTAAGTTCATTTGGGAAACTGTTAGCAGGGCATCTGCACTGTAATGCTGATGTTTCGGGATCTTACTTCCTAGCTTTGATTACCCATACCAGTACCATCTAGTTCTCTGGGTTTTCTGCAGAAGCAGAGAAGAGAAGGCTGCGTGGAGACCTCATAGCAGCCTTCCAGTACCTGAAGGGGGCCTATAGGGATGCTGGGGAGGGACTCTTCATTAGGGACTGTAGTGACAGGACAAGGGGTGATGGGTTAAAACTGAAACAGGGGAAGTTTAGATTGGATCTAAGGAGGAAATTCTTTCCTGTGAGGGTGGTGAGGCACTGGAATGGGTTGCCCTGGGTGGTTGTGAATGCTCCATCCCTGGCAGTGTTCAAGAACAGGTTGGACGAAGACTTGGGTGAGACGGTTTAGTGTGAGGTGTCCCTGCCCATGGCAGGGGGGTTGGAACTGGATTATCTTAAGGGCCTTTCCAACGATAATGATTCTATGATTCCATGACTATTGCCTCATGGAGCCCCACTATTGCCCCCCAGAGCCCAATTATAATCACATAGAGCCCCATTACTGCCTCATACACCCCATTGTAGCCTCATAGAGCCCCATTATTTCCTCATGGAGCCCCATTATTGCCCCCCCCGACCCCAATTATAACCACATAGAGCCCCATTACTGCCTCATACACCCCATTACTGCCTCATACACCCCATTATAGCCCCATAGAGCCCCATTATTGCCTCATAGAGGCCCATTTTTACCTTATAGAGCCCAATTACTGCCCCATAGAGCCCCATTATTGCCTAATAGAGCCCCATTATTGCCTCATAGACCCCATTATAGCCTCATAGAGCCCCATTAATGCCTCATAGAGCCCCATTATTGTGTCATAGAGCCCCTTTATAACCACATAGAGCCCCAGTATTGCGTCATAGACCCCCGTTATTGCCTCATAGAGCCCCATTATTGCGTCATAGAGCCCCATTGTTGCGTCATAGAGCCCCTTTATAACGACATAGAGCCCCAATATTGCCTCATAGACCCCCATTGTTGCTACATAGAGCCCCATTATAGCCACATAGAGCCCCATTCCTGCGTCATAGAGCTCTGTTTAGGCGTCATAGATCCCCCATTCTTGCTTAATAGAGCCCCATTATTGCATCATACTGCCCCATTATAACCTCATAGAGCCCCGTTATTGCCTCTTAGAGCCCCATTATTGCCACATAGAGCCCCATAATAGCCTCATAGACCCCATTATTGCCTTATAGAGCCCCATTATTGCATCATAGAGTCCCATTATTGCCTCATAAACCCTACTATGACCTAACAGATCCCCATTATAACCTCATAGAGGCCCATTATAGACTCATAGACCTCATTATAGCCATTATTGAGCCCCAGTATTGCGTCATAGACCCCAGTTATTGCCTCATAGAGCCCCATTATTACCTCATAGAGCCCCATTATTGCTTCATAGTGTTCCATTATTGCATCACAGAGCCCCATTATTGCCTCACAAATCCTATTATAGCCTCACAGACCCCATTATAGCCTCATAGAGCCTCATTCTTGCCTCACAGAGCCCCATTATTGCCCCATAGACCCCATTATTGCCTCATAGGGCCCCATTATTGCCTTATAGAGCCCCATTATTGCGTCATACAACCCCCATTATTGCCCCACAGACCCCATTATAGCCTCATATACCCCATTATAGCCTCATAGAGCCCCATTATTGCGTCATAGAACCCCATTAAAACCGCATAGAGCCCCATTAAAGCATCATAGAGCCCCATTATTGGCTCATAGAGCCCTATTATTGCATTATAGACCCCCATTGTTGCGACATAGAGCCCCATTATTGCCTCATAGAGCCCCATTATTGCGTCATAGTGCCCCTTTATAACCACATAGACCCCAGTATTACCTCATAGAGCCCCATTATAGCCTCATAGAGCCCCATTGTTGCGTCATAGAGCCCCTTTATAACGACATAGAGCCCCAATATTGCCTCATAGACCCCCATTGTTGCTACATAGAGCCCCATTATAGCCACATAGAGCCCCATTCCTGCGTCATAGAGCTCTGTTTAGGCGTCATAGATCCCCCATTCTTGCTTAATAGAGCCCCATTATTGCATCATACTGCCCCATTATAACCTCATAGAGCCCCGTTATTGCCTCTTAGAGCCCCATTATTGCCACATAGAGCCCCATAATAGCCTCATAGACCCCATTATTGCCTTATAGAGCCCCATTATTGCATCATAGAGTCCCATTATTGCCTCATAAACCCTACTATGACCTAACAGATCCCCATTATAACCTCATAGAGGCCCATTATAGACTCATAGACCTCATTATAGCCATTATTGAGCCCCAGTATTGCGTCATAGACCCCAGTTATTGCCTCATAGAGCCCCATTATTACCTCATAGAGCCCCATTATTGCTTCATAGTGTTCCATTATTGCATCACAGAGCCCCATTATTGCCTCACAAATCCTATTATAGCCTCACAGACCCCATTATAGCCTCATAGAGCCTCATTCTTGCCTCACAGAGCCCCATTATTGCCCCATAGACCCCATTATTGCCTCATAGGGCCCCATTATTGCCTTATAGAGCCCCATTATTGCGTCATACAACCCCCATTATTGCCCCACAGACCCCATTATAGCCTCATATACCCCATTATAGCCTCATAGAGCCCCATTATTGCGTCATAGAACCCCATTAAAACCGCATAGAGCCCCATTAAAGCATCATAGAGCCCCATTATTGGCTCATAGAGCCCTATTATTGCATTATAGACCCCCATTGTTGCGACATAGAGCCCCATTATTGCCTCATAGAGCCCCATTATTGCGTCATAGTGCCCCTTTATAACCACATAGACCCCAGTATTACCTCATAGAGCCCCATTATAGCCTCATAGAGCCCCATTATTGCCTCATAGAGCCCTATTATTGCGTCATAGAGCCCCATTATTGCCTCATAGAGCCCCATTATTGCCACATAGAGCCCCATTATTGCATCATAGCGCCCCATTATTACCTCATTGAGCCCCATTATTGCATTATCGAGCCCCAGTACTGACTCACAGAGCCCCAGTATTGCCTCATAGAGCCCGATTATTTCCTCATAGAGCCCCATTATTGCCTAATAGAGCCCCATTATTACCTCGTAGAGCCCCATTATTGGCTCATAGAGCCACATTATTGCATAATAGGGCCATTTATAACCTCTTAGAGCCCCATTATTGCCTCATAGACTTCATTATAGCCTCCTAGAGCCCCATTAGAACCTCATAGAGCCCCATTATAGCCTCATAGAGCCCCATTATTGCATCATAGCGCCCCATTATTACCTCATAGATCCCCATTATTGCATCATAGAGCCCCATTATAGCCTCATAGAGCCACATTATTGCATCATAGAGACCCTTTATCACCACATAGAGCCCCATTATTGCCTCATAGACCCCATTATTGCCTCATAGAGCCCCATTATTGCGTCATAGAACCCGCATTAGTGCATCATAGAGCCCCATGATTGCTTCATAGAGCCCCATTATTGCCTCATAAACCCTATTATAGCCTAACAGAGCCCCATTATAACCTCATAGAGCCCCATTATAGCCTCATAGAGCCCCATTATTGCATCATAGAGCCCCAGTATTGCTCACAGAGCCCCATTATTACCTCGTAGAGCCACGTTATAGCCTCATACAGCCCCATTATAACCCCATAGACGCCACTATAGCCTCGTAGACCTCATTATAGCCTCATAGAGCCACATTATTGCCTCATAGAGCCCCTTTATTGCCTCATAGAGCCCCATTATTGCATCATAGAGGCCCATTATATCCTCATAGAGCCTCATTATTGCATCAGAGCCCCATTATTGCCTCATAGTACCCCATTATTGCATCATAGAGCCCAATTCTTACCTCATAGAGCACCATGATTGCAACATAGAGCCCCATTAATTTCTCGTAGAGTCTCATTATTGCTCCATAGAGCCCCATTAAAACCTCATAGAGGCCCATTATTGCATCATAGAGCCCCAGTACTGCCTCATAGAGCCCGATTATTACCGCATAGAGCCCCATTATTGCCTAATAGAGGCCCATTATTGCCTCATAGAGCCCCATTGTTGCGACATAGAACCCCCATTATTGCCTCATAGAGCCCCATTATTGTGTCATAGAGCCCCTTTTGTAATCAGATAGAGCCCCAGTATTGCCTCATAGAGCCCCATTATTACCTCATAGAGCCCCATTATTGCCTCATAGAGCCCCATTATTGCCTCATAGAGCCGCATTATTGCCTCATAGAGGCCCATTATTGCATCAGAGAGCCCCATTATTGCCTCATGAAGCCCCATTATTACCTCTTAGAGCCCCAGTATTGCTTTTTAGAGCCCCATTATTGGCTCATAGAGCCCCATTACTGCATCATAGAGACCCTTCATAACCACATTGAGTCCCATTATAGCCTCAGAGAGCCCCATTATAGCCTCATAGAGCCCCATTATTGCCTCATAGAGCCCCTTTATTACCTCGTAGACCTCATTATAGCCTCATAGAGCCCCATTATTGCCTTATAGAGCCCCGTTATTGCCTCATAGAGCCGCATTATTGCCTCATATACCCCATTATAGCCTCATAGAGTCCCATTGTTGCTATATAGAGCCCCATTATTCCCTCGTAGAGCCCTATTACTGCCTCATAAAGGCCAATTATAACCCTATAGAGCCCCATTATAGCCTCATAGACCTCATTATAGCCATAATTGAGCCCCAGTATGCGTCATAGAGCCCTGTTACTGACTCATAGAGCTCCATTATTACCTCGTAGAGCCCCATTATTGCGTCACAGAGCCCCATTATTGCCTCATAGAGCCCCATTATTACCTCGTAGAGCCCCATTCTTGCGTTATAGAGCCCCATTATTGCTTCATAGTGTTCCATTATTGCATCACAGAGCCCCATTATTGCCTCATAGAGCCCCATTGTTGCGACATGGAGCCCCATTATTGCCTCATAGAGCCCCTTTATTGTGTCATAGAGCCCCTTTGTAACCACATAGAGCCCCATTATTTACTCGTAGAGTCCCATTATTGCTCCATAGAGCCCCAGAATAGCCTCATAGACCCCATTATAGCCTCATAGAGTCCCATTGTTGCTATATAGAGCCCCATTATTCCCTCATCGAGCCCTTTTACTTCCTCATAGAGGCCAATTATAACCCCATAGAGCCCCATTATAGCCTCATAGACCTCATTATAGCCATCATTGAGCCCCAGTGTTGCGTCATAGAGCCCCGTTATTGCCTCATAGAGCCCCTTTATTACCTCGTAGAGCCCCATTATTGCATTATAGAGCCCCATTATTGCTTCATAAATCCTATTATAGCCTCATAGATCCCATTATAGCCTCATAGAGCCCCTTGATTGTATCATAGTGCCCCATTATTACGTCATAGAGCCCCATTATTGCATTATAGAGCCCCAGTACTGACTCACAGAGCCCCAGTATTGCCTCATAGAGCCTGATTATTTCCTCATAGAGCCCCATTATTGCCTAACAGAGCCCCATTATTACCTCGTCGGGCCCCAGTATTGCGTTTTAGAGCCCCATTATTGGCTCATAGAACCACATTATTGCATCATAGAGACCCTTTATAACCATAGAGAACCTTTATAACAGAGCCCCATTATTGCCTCATAGACTTCATTATAGCCTCATAGAGCCCCATTATTGCCTCCTAGAGCCCCATTATTGCCTCATAGAGCCCCATTATTGCATCATAGGGCCCCATTATTACCTCCTAGAGCCCCATTATTGTGTTTTTGAGCCACATTATTGGCTCATAGAGCCACATTATTGCATCATAGCGGCCCTTTTTGACCACATAGAGCCTATTATTGTCTCATAGAGCCCCATTATTGCGTCATAGAGCCCCATTATTGCCTCATAAACCCTATTATAGCCTAACAGAGCCCCATTATAACCTCATAGAGCCCCATTATAGCCTCATAGAGCCCCATTATTGCATCATAGAGCTCCATTATTGCTCACAGAGCCCCATTATTACCTCATCATAGAGCCCCGTAATAGCCTCATTGAGCCCCATTATAACCACGTAGACGTTATTATAGCCTCGTAGACCTCATTATAGCCTCATAGAGCCCCATTATTCCCTAATAGAGCCCCATTATTGCCTTATATACCCCATTATAGCCTCATAGAGCCCCCTTATTGCATCATAGAGCCCCAGTATTGCCTCATAGAGCCCTATAATTACCTCATAGAGCCCCATTATTGCCTCATAGAGCCCCTTTATAACGACATAGAGCCCCAATATTGCCTCATAGAGCCCCATTATTGCCTCATAGAGCTTTATTATTGCATCATAGAGCTCCATTATTGCGTTATATACCCCATTATAACATCGTAGAGCCCCATTATAGCCTCATAGGGCCCCATGACTGCCTCATAGAGCCTTATTATTGCATCATAGAGCCCCATTATTGTCTCATAGAGCCCCATTATTGCATCATAGATCCCCATTATTGCCTCATAGAGCCCCATTATACCCTCATAGAGCTTCATTATAGCCTCCTAGAGCCCCATTATTGCCTCATCGAGCTTCATTATTGCCTCATATACCCCATTATAGCCTCATAGAACCCCATTATTGCACCATAGATCCCCATTATTGCATCATAGAGCCCCATTATTGCCTCATAGAGACCCTTTATAATCACAGAGCCCCATTATTGCCTCATAGACTTCATTATAGTTTCCAAGAGGCCCATTGTTGCAACTTAGAGCCCCATTATTGCCTCATAGACTTCATTATAGTTTCCAAGAGGCCCATTGTTGCAACTTAGAGCCCCATTATTGCCTTATAGAGCCACATTATTGCATCATAGAGCCCCTTTATAACGACATAGAGCCCCATTATAATACATACAGCCCCATTATTGCCTCATAGAGCTCCATTATTGCATCATAGAGCCCCATTATTGCCTCATAGACTTCATTATACCCTCATAGAGCCCCGTTATAACATCATAGAGCCCCATTATAGCCTCATAGAGCCCTATTATAGCCTCATAGAGCCCCATTATTGCCTCATAGAGCCCCATTATTGCCTCATAGAGCCCCTTTATTACGTCATAGAGCCCTATTATTGCCTAATTGAGGCCCATTATTGCCTCATAGGCCCCCATTATTGCCTCATAGAGCCCCATTATAACCTCGTAGAGCCCCATTATTGCGTTTTAGAGCCCCATTATTGGCTCATAGAGCCACATTATTGCATCATAGAGACCTTTTATAACCACATAGAGCCCCATTATTGCCTCATAGACTTCATTATAGCCTCCAAGAGCCCCATTTTTGCTATATAGAGCCCCATTATTTCCTCATAGAGGCCAATTATAACCCCGTAGAGCACCATTATAGCCTCATAGACCTCATTATAGCCATCATTGAGCCCCATTATTGCGTCATAGAGCCCCGTTATTGCGTCATAGAGCCCAATTATTACCTCGTAGAGCCCCGTTATAGCCTCATAGAGCCCCATTATAACACCATAGACGCCATTATAGCCTCGTAGACCTCATTAGAGCGTCATAGAGCCCCATTATTGCCTAATAGAGCCCCGTTATTGCCTCATAGAGCCCCATTGTTGCCTCATATACCCCATTATAACCTCATAGAGCCCCATTATTGCGTCATAGAGCTCCTTTATAACCACAATATGCCCCAGTATTGCCTCATAGAGCCCCAGTATTGCCTCATAGAGCCCCAGTATTGCCTCATAGAGCCCCATTGTTGCGACATAGAGCCCCATTATTGCCTCATAGAGCCCCAGTATTGCCTCATAGAGCCCCATTATTACCTCATAGAGCCCCATTATTGCCTCATAGAGCCCCATTGTTACGACATAGAGCTTCATTATTGCCTCATAGAGCCCAATTATTGCCACATAGAGCCCCATTATTGCCTCTTAGAGCTCCATTATTGCATCATTGACCCAATTATAGCCTCATGGAGCCGCATTATTGCTTCATAGAGCCCCATTATTGTATCATAGAGCCCTATTATTGTGTCATAGAGCCCCATTATTGCCTCATAAACCCTATTATAGCCTAACACATCCCCATTATAACCTCATAGAGGCCCATTATAGCCTCAAAGACATCATTATAGCCTCATAGAGCCCCGTTATTGCCTCATAGAGCCCACTTATTTCATCATAGAGGCCCATTATAACCTCATAGAGCCTCAATATTGCATCAGAGCCCCATTATTGCCTCATAGAGCCTCATAATTGCATCATAGAGCCCCGTTATTGCCTTATAAACCCTATTATAGCCTAACACATCCCCATTATAAACTCATAGAGGCCCATTATAGCCTCAAAGACATCATTATAGCCTCATAGAGCCCCATTATTGCCTCATAGAGCCCCATTATTGCATCATCGAGCCCAATTCTTACCTCATAGAGCAACATGATTTCAACATAGAGCCCCATTATTTACACGTAGAGTCCCATTATTGCTCCATAGAGCCCCAGAATAGCCTCATAGACCCCATTATAGCCTCATAGAGTCCCACTGTTCTATATAGAGCCCCATTATTCCCTCATAGAGCCCTATTAGTGCCTCATAGAGGCCAATTATAACACCATAGAGCCCCATTATAGCCTCATAGACCTCATTATAGCCATCATTGAGCCCCAGTATTGCGTCATAGAGCCCCGTTATTGCCTCATAGAGCCCCATTACTTCCTCGTAGAGCCCCATTATTGTGTTATAGAGCCCCATTATTGCTTCATAGAGTTCCATTATTGCATCACAGAGACCCATTATTGCCTCATAAATCCTATTATAGCCTCATAGACCCCATTATAGCCTCATAGAGCCCCATTATTGCCTCATAGAGCCCCACTATTGCATCATAGCTCCCCATTATTACCTCGTAGAGCCCCATTATTACCTCATAGAGCCCCATTATTGCATCATAGAGCCCCAGTACTGACAAACAGAGCCCAAGTATTGCCTCATAGAGCACCATTATTACATCATAGAGCCCCGTTATTGCCTCATAGAGCCCCATTATTACCTCGTAGAGCCCCTTTATAACGACATAGAGCCCCAATATCGCCTCATAGACCCCCATTGATGCGACATAGAGCCCCATTATTGCCTCATAGAGCCCCATTATTGCGTCATTGAGCCCATTTATAACGACATAGACCCCCATTATTGCCTCATAGAGCTCCATTATTGCGTCACAGACCCCATTATAGTTTCATAGAGCCCCATTTAACATCATAGAGCCCTATTATAACCTCATAGAGCCCGATTATTGCCTCATAGAGCCCCATTATTGAGTCATAGAGCCCCAGTATTGCTCACAGAGCCCTATTATTACCTCATAGACCCCCGTTATAGCCTCCTAGAGCCCCATTATAACCCCATAGGCGCCATTATAGCCTCGTGGACCTCATTATAGCGTCATAGAGCCCCATTATGGCCTAATAGAGCCCCATTGTTGTGACATAGAGCCCCATTATTGCCTCATAGAGCCCCATTATTGCCTCATAGAGCCCCATTATTGCATCATAGCGCCCCATTATTGCCTCATAGAGCCCCATTATTGCATCATAGAGCCCAGGTACTGACTCACAGAGCCCCAGTATTGCCTCATAGAGCCCCATTATTACCTCGTAGAGCCCCAGTATTGCGTTTTAGAGCCCCATTATTGGCTCATAGAGCCCCATTATTGCATTATAGAGACCCTTTATAACCCCATAGAGCCTATTATTGCCTCATAGAGCATTATTATTGCATCATAGAGCCCCATTATTGCGTCATAGACCCCATTATTGCCTCATAAACCCTATTATAGCCTAACAGAGCCCTATTATAACCTCATAGAGGCCCATTATAGCCTCAAAGACATCCTTATAGCCTCATAAACCCCATTATAGCCTAACAGAGCCCCATTATAACCTCATAGAGCCCCATTATTGCCTCATAGACCCCCATTATTGCTTCAGAGAGCCCCGTTATTGCCTCATAGAGCTCCATTATTACCTCGTAGAGCCCCATTATTGCGTTATAGAGCCCCATTTTGCTTCATAGCGTTCCATTATTGCATCACAGAGCCCCATTATTGCCTCATAAATCCTATTATAGCCTCATAGACCCCATTATACCCTCATAGAGCCCCATTATATCCTCATAGAGCCCCATTATTGCATCATAGTGCCCCATTATTACCTCATAGAGCCCCATTATTGCATCATAGAGCCCCAGTACTGACTCACAGAGCCCCAGTATTGCCTCATAGAGCCCCATTATTACCTCATAGAGCCCCATTATTGCCTCATAGAGCCCCATTATTACCTCATAGAGCCCCTTTATAACGACATTGAGCCCCAATATCGCCTCATAGACCCCCATTGTTGCGACATAGAGCCCCATTATTGCTTCATAGAGCCCCATTATTGCGTCATTGAGCCCATTTATAACGACAGAGACCCCCATTATTGCCTTATAGAGCCCCATTATTTCCTCATAGAGCTCCATTATTGCATCACAGACCCCATTATAGCTTCATAGAGCCCCATTTAACATCATAGAGCCCCATTATAACCTCATAGAGCCCCATTATTACCTCATAGAGCCCCATTATTGCCTAATAGAGCCCCATTATTGCCTCATAGCCCCCATTGTTGCGACATAGAGCCCCATTATTGCCTCATAGAGCCCCATTATTGCATCATAGCGCCCCATTATTACCTCATAGAGCCCCATTATTGCATCATAGAGCCCCAGTCCTGACTCACAGACCCCCAGTATTGCCTCGTAGAGCCCCATTGTTACCTCATAGAGCCCCATTATTGCCTCATAGAGGCCCATTATTACCTCGTAGAGCCCCAGTATTGCATCATAGAGACCCTTTATAACCACAGAGCCCCATTATTGCATCATAGACCCCCATTGTTGCGACATAGAGCCCCATTATTGCCTCATAGAGCTCCATTATTGCATCATAGACCCCATTATAGCATCATAGAGCCCCATTATAACATCATAGAGCCCCATTATAACCTCATAGAGCCCTATTATTGCCTCATAGAGCCCCATTATGGAATCATAGATCCCCAGTATTGCTCACAGAGCCCTATTATTACCTCATAGACACCCGTTATAGCCTCCTAGAGCCCCATTATAACCCCATAGGCGCCATTATAGCCTCGTGGACCTCATTATAGCCTCATAGAGCCCCATTATTGCCTAATTGAGCCCCATTGTTGTGACATAGAGCCCCATTATTGCCTCAAAGAGCCCCATTATTATGTCATAGAGCCCCTTTGTAACCACATAGAGCCCCAGTATTGTCTCATAGAGCCCCATTATTGCCTCATAGAGCCCCATTATTACCTCGTAGAGCCCCAGTATTGCATTTTAGAGCCCCATTATTGGCTCATAGAGCCCCATTATTGCATCATAGAGACCCTTTATAACCATATAGAGCCCCATTATTGCCTCATAGACTTCATTATAGCCACCTAGAGCCCCATTGTTGCGACATAGATCCCCATTATTGCCTCATAGAGCCTCATTATTACCTCATTGAGCCCCATTATTGCATCGTAGGGCCAAATTATTTCCCCATAGAGCCTATTATTGCCTCATAGAGCCCCATTACTGCGTCATAGAGCCCCATTGTTGCCTCATAAACCCTATTATAGCCTAACAGAGCCCCATTATAACCTCATAGAGGCCCATTATAGCCTCAAAGACATCCTTATAGCCTCATAGAGCTGCGTCATTATTGCGTCATAGAGCCCCATTATTGCATCATAGAGGCGCATTATAACCTCATAGAGCCTCATTATTGCATCAGAGCCCCGTTATTGCCTCATAGAGCCCCATTATTGCATCCTAGAGCCCCATTATTGCCTCATAGAGCACCATGATTGCAACATAGAGCCCCATTATTTACTCGTAAGAGTCCCATTATTGCTCCATAGAGCTCCAGAATAGCCTCATAGACCCCAGTATAGCCTCATAGAGTCCCATTGTTGCTATATAGAGCCCTATTATAACCTTATAGAGCCTAATTATTTCCCCATAGAGCCCGTTATTGCCTCATAGAGCCCGATTATTGCGTCATAGAGCCCCATTATTGCCACATAAACCCTATTATAGCCTAACAGAGCCCCATTATAACCCCATAGAGGCCCATTATAGCCTCCAAGACCCCATTATAGCCTCATAGAGCTGAATTATTGACTCATAGAGCCCCATTGTTGCGACATAGAGCCCCATTATTGCCTTATAGTGCCCCAGTATTGCCTCATAGAGCCCCATTATAACCTCCTAGAGCCCCATTATTGCCTCATAGAGCCCCTTTATTGCCTCATAGAGCCCCATTATTGCCTCATAGAGCTCCATTATTGCGTCATAGAACCCCCATTAGTGCATCATAGAACCCCATGATTGCTTCATAGAGCTCTATTATAACCCCATAGAGCCAAATTATTTCCCCATAGAGCCCATTATTGCCTCATAGAGCCCGATTATTGTGTCATAGAGCCCCATTATTGCCTCATAAACCCTATTATAGCCTAACAGAGCCCCATTATAACCCCATAGAGGCCCATTATAGCCTCAAAGACCTCATTATAGCCTCATAGAGCTGCATTATTGACCCATAGAGCCCCATTGTTGCGACATAGAGCCCCATTATTGCCTCATAGAGCCCCAGTATTGCCTCATAGAGCCCCATTACAACCTCATAGAGCCCCATTATTGCCTCATAGAGCCCCATTATTGCCTCATAGAGCTCCATTATTGCGACATAGAGCTCCATTAGTGCCTCATAGACCCCATTATAGCCTCATGGAGCCGCATTATTGCTTCATAGATCCCCATTATTGCAACATAGAGCCCCATTATTGCCTCATGAAGCCCCATTATTACCTCTTAGAGCCCCAGTATTGCTTTTTAGAGCCCCATTATTGGCCCATAGAGCCACATTATTGCATCATAGAGACCCTTTATAACCACATAGAGCCTATTACTGCCTCATAGAGCCCCATTATTGCGTCATAGAGCCCGATTATTGCCTCATAAACCCTATTAGGCCTAACAGAGCCCCATTATAACCTCATAGATCCCCATTATAGCCTCATAGAGCCCCATTATTGCCACAAAGACATCCTTATAGCCTCATAGAGCTGCATTATAGCCTCATAGAGCCCCATTATTGCATCATAGAGGCGTATTATAACCTTATAGAGCCTCATTATGCATCAGAGCCCCATTATTGCCTCATAGAGCCCCATTATTGCATCCTAGATCCCCATTATTGCATCATAGAGCCCAATTCTTACCTCATAGAGCACCATGATTGCAACATAGAGCCCCATTATTTACTTGTAAGAGTCCCATTATTGCTCCATAGATCTCCAGAATAGCCTCATAGAGCCCAGTATAGCCTCATAGAGTCCCATTGTTGCTATATAGAGCCCCATTATAACCTTATAGAGCCAAATTATTTCCCCATATGGCCCATTATTGCCTCATAGAGCCCGATTATTGCGCCATAGAGCCCCATTATTGCCTCATAAACCCTATTATAGCCTAACAGAGCCCCATTATAACCTCATAGAGGCCCATTAAAGCCTCCAAGACCCCATTATAGCCTCATAGAGCTGCATTATTGCCTCATAGAGCCCCATTGTTGCGACATAGAGCCCCATTATTGCCTCATAGAGCCCCATTATAACCTCATAGAGCGCATTTATAATGACATAGAACCCCATTATTGCTTCATAGAGCCCGATTAATGTGTCATAGAGCCCCATTATTGCCTCGTAAACCCTATTATAGCCTAACAGAGCCCCATTATAACCCCATCGAGGCCCATTATAGCCTCAAAGACCTCATTATATCCTCATAGAGCCGCATTATTGCCTCATAGAGCCCCATTGTTGCGGCATAGAGCCCCATTATTGCCTCATAGAGCCCCATTATAACCTCATAGAGACCCTTTATTGCCTCATAGAGCTGCATTATTGCCTCATAGAGCCCCATTGTTGCGACATAGAGCCTCATTATTGCCTCATAGAGCCCCAGTATTGCCGCATAGAGCCCCATTATTACCTCATAGAACCCCTTTATAACTACATAGAACCCCATTATTGCCTCATAGAGCCCCAGTATTGCCGCATAGAGCCCCATTATTACCTCATAGAACCCCTTTATAACTACATAGAACCCCATTATTGCCTGATAGAGCCCCACTATTGCCTCATAGAGCTTCATTCTTGCGTCATAGACCCCATTATAGCCTCATGGAGCCGCATTGTTGCTTCATGGAGCCCCATTATTGCATCATAAAGCCCCATTATTGCATCATAGAGCCCCATTATTGCTGCATAGAGCCCCATTATTGCCTCATAAACCCTATTATAGCCTAACACATCCCCATTATAACCTCATAGAGGCCCATTATAGCCTCAAAGACATCATTATAGTCTCGCAGAGCCGCATTATTGTTTCATAGAGCTCCATTATTGCGTCATAGAACCCCCATTAGTGCGTCATAGAGCCCCATGATTGCATCATAGAGCCCCATTATAACCTCATAGAGCCAAATTATTTCCCTATAGAGCCCATTATTGCCTCGTAGAGCCTGATTATTGCGTCATACAGCCCCATTATTGCCTCATAAATCCTATTATAGCCTAACAGAGCCCCATTATAACCCCATAGAGGCCCATTATAGCCTCAAAGACCTCATTATAGCCTCATAGAGCCACATTATTGCCTCATAGAGCCCCATTGTTGCGACATAGAGCCCCATTATTCCGTCATAGAGCCCCTTTATAACCACATAGAGCCCCAGTATTGCCTCATAGAGCCCCATTATAAGATCATAGAGCCAAATTATTTCCCCATAGAGCCCATTATTGCCTTATAGAGCCACATTATTGCATCATAGAGCCCCATTATTGCCTCATAAACCCTATTATAGCCTAACAGAGCCCCATTATAACCTCTTAGAGCCCCATTATAGCCTCATAGAGCTCCATTATTGCGTCATAGAGCCCCTTTATAACCACATAGAGCCCCAGTATTGCCTCATAGAGCCCCATTATAAGATCATAGAGCCAAATTATTTCCCTATAGAGCCCCATTATTGCCTTATAGAGCCCCATTATTGTGTCATAGAGCCCCATTATTGCCTCATAAACCCTATTATAGCCTAACAGAGCCCCATTATAACCTCATAGAGCCTCATTATAGCCTCATAGAGCCCCTTTATAACCACATAGAGCCCCATTATTGCCTCATAGAGCTCCATTATTGCGACATAGAGCTCCATTATTGCGTCATAGACTCCATTATAGCCTCATGGAGCCGCATTATTGCTACATAGAGCCCCGTTATTGCATCATAGAGCCCCATTATTGCCTCATAGAGCTCCATTATTGCGACATAGAGCTCCATTATTGCGTCATATACCCCATTATAACATCGTAGAGCCCCATTATAGCCTCATGGGGCCCCATGACTGCCTCATAGAGCCCCATTATACCCTCATAGAGCTTCATTATAGCCTCCTAGAGCCCCATTATTGCCTCATCGAGCTTCATTATTGCCTCATATACCCCATTATAGCCTCATAGAACCCCATTATTGCATCATAGATCCCCATTATTGCATCATAGAGCCCCATTATTGCCTCATAGAGACCCTTTATAACCACAGAGCTCCATTATTGCCTCATAGACTTCATTATAGTTTCCAAGAGGCCCATTGTTGAGACTTAGAGCACCATTATTGCCTCATAGAGCCCCATTATTGCGTCATAGTGCCCCTTTATAATGACATAGCGCCCCATTATAATGACATAGAGCCCCATTATTGCCTCATAGAGCTCCATTATTGCATCATAGAGCCCCATTATTGCCTCATAGACTTCATTATACCCTCAGAGAGCCCCGTTATAACATCATAGAGCCCCATTATAACCTCATAGAGACCCATTATTGCCTCATAGAGCCCCATTATTGCCTCATAGAGCCCCATTATTGCATCATAGAGCTTCAGTATTGACTTATAGAGCCTCATTTTTAACACATAGAGTCCCATTATTGCCTCATAGAGCCCCTTTATTACGTCATAGAGCCCTATTATTTCCTAATTGAGGCCCATTATTGCCTCATAGCGCCCCATTTTTGCCTCATAGAGCCACAGTATTGTTTCTTAGAGCCCCTTTATAACGACATAGAGCCCCAATATTGCCTCATACATTCCCATTGTTGCGACATAGAGCCCCATTATTGCCTCATAGAGCCCCTTTATGACGACATACAGCCCCATTTTAACGTTATGGAGCGCCATTATTGCCTCATAGAGCTCCATTATTGCGACATAGAGCTCCATTATTGCGTCATAGACCCCATTATAGCCTCATGCAGCCGCATTATTGCTTCATAGAGCCCCATTATTGCATCATAGAGCCCCATTATTGCCTCATAAATCCCATTATAGCCTAACACATCCTCATTATAACTCATAGAGGCCCATTATAGCCTCGTAGAGCTCCATTATTGCGTCATAGAGCCCTATTATTACCGAATAGAGGCCCATTATTGCCTCATAGGCCCCTCGTTTTGCCTCATAGAGCCGTGTTTTTGCCTCCTAGAGCCCCATTATAACCCCATAGACGCCATTATAGCCTCGTAGACCTCATTAGAGCGTCATAGTGCCCCATTATTGTCTAATAGAGCCCCGTTATTGCCTCATAGAGCCCCATTATTGCCTCATATACCCCATTATAGCCTCATAGAGCCCCATTATTGCTGCATAGAGCCCCTTTATAACCACATCGGGCCCCAGCATTGCCTCAGAGATCCCCATTATTGCCTCATAGAGCCCCATTGTTGCGACATAGAGCCCCTGTATTGCCTCATAGAGCCACATTTTTGCATCATAGCACCCCATTATTACCTCATAGAGCCCCATTATTGCATCATAGAGTCTCAGTACTGACTCACAGAGTCCCAGTATTGCCTCATAGAGCCCCATTATAACCTCGTAGAGCCCCATTATTGCCTCATAGACTTCATTATAGCCTCCAAGAGCCCCATTGTTGCTATATAGAGCCCCATTATTTCCTCACAGAGCCCTATTACTTCCTCATAGAGGCCAATTATAACCCCATTATAGCCTGATAGACCTCATTATAGCCATCTTTGAGCCCCATTATTGCCTAATAGAGCCCCGTTATTGCCTCATAGAGCCCCATTGTTGCATCATATACCCCATTATAGCCTCATAGAGCCCCATTATTGCGGCATAGAGCCCCTTTATAACCACATCGGGCCCCAGCATTGCCTCAGAGATCCCCAGTATTGCCTCATAGAGCCCCATTATTGCCTCCTAGAGCCCCATTGTTGCGACATAGAGCCCGATTATTGCCTCATAGAGCCCCAGTATTGCCTCATAGAGCCCCGTTATTACCACATAGAGCCCCATTATTGCCTCATAGAGCCCCATTGTTGCGACATAGAGCCCCATTATTGCCTCATAGAGCCCCAGTATTGCCTCATAGAGCCCCGTTATTACCACATAGAGCCCCATTATTGCCTCATAGAGCCCCATTGTTACGACATAGAGCTTCATTATTGCCTCATAGAATCCAATTATTGCCACATAGAGCCCCATTATTGCCTCTTAGAGCTCCATTATTGCATCATTGACCCAATTATAGCCTCATGGAGCCGCATTATTGCTTCATAGAGCCCCATTATTGTATCATAGAGCCCCATTATTGCATCACAGAGCCCCATTATTGCCTCATAGAGCCCCATTGTTGCGACATAGATCCCCATTATTGCCTCATAGAGCCCCATTATTGTGTCATAGAGCTCCTTTGTAACCACATATAGCCCCAGTATTGGCTCTTAGAGCCCCATTATTACCTCATAGAGCCCCATTATTGCCTAATAGAGCCCCATTATTTCCTCATAGACCCCCATTGTTGCCTCATAGTACCCTATTATTGCCTCATAGAGCCTTTCTATAACGAGATAGAGCCCCAATATTGCATCATAGACCCCCATTGTTGCGACATAGAGCCCCATTATTGCCTCATAGAGCCCCATTATTGCCTCATAGAGCTCCATTATTGTGACATAGAGCTCCATTATTGCGTCATAGACCCCATTATAGCCTCATGGAGCCGCATTATTGCTTCATAGAGCCCCATTATTGCATCATAGAGCCCCATTATTGCATCATAGAGCCCCATTATTGCCTCATAAACCCTATTATAGCCTAACACATCCCCATTATAACCTCATAGAGGCTCATTAGAGCCTGAAAGACATCATTATAGCCTAATAGAGCCGCATTATTGCCTCATAGAACCCCATTATTGCATTATAGAGCCCAATTCTTACCTCATAGAGCACCATGATTGCAACTTAGAGCCCCATTATTTACACTTAGAGTCCCATTATTGCTCCATAGAGCCCCAGAATAGCCTCATAGACCCCATTATAGCCTCATAGAGTCCCATTGTTGCTATATAGAGCCCCATTATTCCCTCATAGAGCCCTATTACTGCCTCATAGAGGCCAATTATAACACCATAGAGCCCCATTATAGCCTCATAGACCTCATTATAGCCATCATTGAGCCCCAGTATTGCGTCATAGAGCCCCATTATTACCTCGTAGAGCCCCATTATTGCTTCATAGTGTTCCATTATTGGCTCACAGAGCCCCATTATTGCCTCATGAATCCTATTATAGCCTCATAGAGCCCAGTATACCCTCATAGAGCCCCATTATAGCCTCATAGAGCCCCATTATTGCATTACAGAGCCACAGTACTGCCTCATAGAGCCCCAGTATTGCCTCATAGAGCCCGATTATTGCCTCATAGAGCCCCATTATTGCCTAATAGAGCCCCATTATTACCTCGTAGAGCCCCAGTATTGCGTTTTAGAGCCCCATTTTTGCCTAATAGAGCCCGATTATTACCTCGTAGAGCCCCATTATTGCGTTTTAGAGCCCCATTATTAGCTCATAAACCCTATTATTGCCTAACACATCCCCATTATAACCTCATAGAGGCCCATTATAAACTCAAAGACATCATTATAGCCTCATAGTCTCCCATTTTTGCGACATAGAGCCCCATTATTGCCTCATAGATCCCCATTATTACCTCTTAGAGCTGGATTATTGCATCATAGAGCCCCATTATTGCCTCATAGAGCCTAATTATTGCCTCAGAGAGCCCCATTATTGCCTCATAGAGGTCCATTATTGCATCATAGAGCTCCATTATTGCATCATAGAGCCCCATTATAGCCTCATAGAGCCCCATTATTGGGACATAGATCCCCATTATTACCTCGTAGAGCCCCAGTATTGCGTTTTAGAGCCTCATTATTGGCTCATAGAGCCCCATTATTACCTCATTGAGACCCTTTATAATTACATAGAGCACCATTATTGCCTCATAGACCTCATTATTGCCTCCTAGAGCCCCATTGTTGCGACATAGAGCCCCATTATTGCCTCATAGAGCCCCATTATTGCCTCATAGGGCTCCATTATTGCGCCATAGAACCCCCATTAGTGCGTCATAGAGCCCCATGATTGCTTCATAGAGCCCCATTATAACCTCATAGAGCCAAATTATTTCCCCATAGAGCCCATTATTGCCTCATAGAGCCCTATTCTTACGTCATAAAGCCCCATTATTGCCTCATAAACCCAATTATAGCCTAACAGAGGCCCATTATAACCTCGTAGAGCCCCATTATATCCTCTTACAGCCCCATTATGGCCTCATAGAGCCCCATTATTGCATCATAGAGCCCCATTATTACCTCGTAGAGCCCCATTATTGCCTCGTAGAGCCCCATTATTGCCTCATAGAGCCCCATTATTGCCTCGTAGAGCCCCATTATTACCTCGTAGAGCCCCAGTATTGCGTTTTAGAGCCCCATTTTTGCCTCATAGAGCCCCATTAAAGCCTCATAGACCACATTGTTTCCTCATAGAGCCCCATTATTGCCTCATAGAGCCCCATTGTTACGACATAGAGCCCCATTATTCCTTGTAGATCCCTGTTATAGCCTCATAGAGCCCCATTATGAAGCCATAGACACCATTATAGCCTCGTAGACCTCATTTTAGCCTCATAGAGCCACCATTATTGCCTAATGGAGCCCTGTTATTGGCTCATAGAGTCCCATTATTGCCGCATACAGCTGCATTATAGCCCATAGAGACCCATTACTGCCTCCTCTACCCCATTATTCCGTCATAGAGCCCCATTAAAACCTCATAGAGCCCGGTTATTCCATTATAGAGCTTTAGTATTGCATCATAGAGCCCCATTATAATGACATAGAGCCCCATTATTGCCTAATAGAGCCCAATTATTGCTTCATAGAGCCCCATTGTTGCCTCATAGAGCTCCATTATTGCATCATTGACCCAATTATAGCCTCATGGAGCCGCATTATTGCTTCATAGAGCCCCATTATTGCCTCATAGAGCCCCTTCATAAAGACATAGAGCCCCATTATTGCCTCATAGTCTCCCATTTTTGCGACATAGAGCCCCATTATTGCCTCATAGATCCCCATTATTACCTCATAGAGCTGGATTATTGCATCATAGAGCTTCATTATTGCCTCATAGAGCACCAGTATTGACTCACAGAGCCCCATTATTACCTCGTAGAGCCCCATTATTACCTCGTAGAGCCCCAGTATTGCGTTTTAGAGCCCCATTATTGGCTCATATAGCCCCATTATTGCATCATAGAGACCATTTATAACCGCATAGAGGCCCATTATTGCCTCGTAGAGCCCCATTATTGCGTCAAGGTGCTCAATTATTACGTCATAGAACCGCCATAATTGCCTTATAGAGCCCCATTATTGCATCATAGAGCCCTATTATTGTATTATAGAGCCCCGTTATTGCCCATAGAGGCCCATAATGGCCTCATAGACCCCCTTTATAGCCTCATAGAGCCCCATTATAACCCCATAAAACCCCATTGTGGCCTCATAGACCTCATTATAGCCTCATAGAGCCCCATTATAACTCCACAGAGCCCCATTATTGCCCCATAGAGCCGCATTATAACCCCATAGAGCCCCATTACTGCCTCATATACCCCAATATATCCTCATAGATCCCCATTTTTGCATCATAGAGCCCTATTATTGCCTCAGAGAACCACATTTTTACCTTATAGAGCTCAATTATTGCCACATAGAGCCTCAGTATTGCCTCATAGAGTCCCATTATAACCTCATAGAGCCGCATTATTGCATCACAGAGCCCCATTATTGCCTAATAGAGCCCCATGATTGCATCATGGAGCCCCATTATTTCCTCATAGAGACCCATTATTTCCGCATAGAGCCCCATTATTACCTCATAGAGCCCATTTATTGCCTCATAGAGCCCCATTATTACCTCATAGAGTCCCAATATGGCGTCATAGAGCCGCATTATTACCACGTATAGCCCCATTATTGCCTTATACAGCACCATTATTGCCTCATAGAGCCACATTTTTGAGACATAAAGCCCCATTATTGCCTCATGGAGCCCTATTATTGCGTTATAGAGCTCCATTATTGTGTCATAGAACCCCCATAAATGCCACATAGAGCCCCATTATTGCATCATAGAGCCCCATTATAGCCTCATCGAGCACCATTATTGCATCATAGAGCCCCAATATTGCCTCATACAGCCCCATTATTGCGTCATAGAGCTCCATTATTGCCTCATAGAGCCGCCTTATTACATCATAGAGCCCCATTATTACCTCATAGATCCCCATTATTGCAACATAGAGCCCCATGATTGCCTCACAGAGCTCTGTTATTGCTCCATAGAGCCCCATAGTAGCCTCATAGAGCCCCATTATTGCGTAATAGAGCCCCGTTATTGCCTCACAGAGCCCCATTATTGCGTCATAGAGCTCCATTATTGCGTCATAGAATCCTCATTATTGCCTCATAGAGCCCCATTATTACCTCATAGAGCCCCATTATTGCCTCATTGAGCCCCATTGTTGCAACATAGAGCTTCATTATTGCCTCATAGAGCCCCAATATGGCTTCATAGAGCCGCATTATTACCTCGTAGAGCCCCATTATTGCTTTATAGAGCACCATTATTGCCTCATAGAGCCCTATTATTGCAGCATAGAGCCCCATTATTGCCTCATAGAGCCCCATTTTTGCCTCATTGAGCCTTATTATTGCCTCATTGAGCCCCATTATTGCCTCATAGAGCCCCATTATTGCCTCATAGGGCCACATTATTACCTTATAGAGCTCACTTATTGCCTCAGAGTCCCATTATTGCCTCACAGAGCCCCATTATTGCCTCACAGAGTCCCATTATAACCTCATAGAGCTGCATTATTGCATCACAGAGCCCCATTATTTCCTTATAGAGCCCCATTATTGCATCATGGAGCCCCATTATTTCCTCATAGAGCCCCATTATTTCCACATAGAGCCACATTATTACCTCATAGAGCCCCATTATTGCCTCATAGAGCCCCATTATTGCCTCATAGAGCCCCAATACGGCTTCATAGAGCTGCATTATTGCGTAGAGCCCCATTATTTCGTTATAGAGCACCATTATTGAATGATAGAGCCCTATTATCCATGATAGAGCTCCATTATTGCGTCATAGAACCCCCATATTTGCCTCATAGAGCCTCATTATTGCATTATAGAGCACCATTAATAACCTTATAGAGCCCCATTATAACCTCATAGAGCCTCATTATTGCCTCATAGAGCCCCAATATGGCTTCATAGAGCCACATTCTTACCTTGTAGAACCCCATTATTGCATTATAGAGCACCATTATATCCTCATAGAGCCCCATTATTGTCTCATAGAGCCCCATTATTGCCTAATAGAGCCCAATTATTACATCATAGTGCCCCATTATTGCAACATTGAGCCCCATTATTGCCTCATAGAGCCCCATTATTGTCTCATAGTTCTCCTTTATTGCCTCGTTGAGCACCATTATTACCTCATAGAGCCCGTTATTTCCTCATAGACCCCATTATTGCCTCATACAGCCCCATCATTGCCTCATAGTGCCCCAATATGGCTTCATAGTGCCGCATTATTACCTCGTAGAGCCCCATTATTGGCTAATAGAGTACCATTTTTGCATGATAGAGCCCTATTATTGCGTCACAGAGCTCCATTATTGCATCATAGAACCCCCAATAATTGCCTCATAGAGCCCCATTATTGCATTGCAGAGCACCATTATAACCTCATAGAGCCTTATTATTGTCTCATAGAGCCCCACTATTGCCTCATAGAGCCCCATTATTGCAACATAGAGCCCCATTATTGCCTCATAGAGCCCCGTTATTGCCTCATAGAGCCCCATAATAGCCTCATAGACCCCATTAATGCCTCATAAGGCCCCATTATTGCCTGATAGAGCCCTATTTTTGCCTCATAGTGCCCCATTATTGCCTCATGAAGCCCCATTGTTTGGATATAGCGCCCCATTATTCCCTCATCGAGCCCCATTACTGTCTCATAGAGCCTCATTGTACCCCCATAAAGCCCCATTATAGCCTCATAAACCTCATTATAGCCATCATAGAGCCCCGGTGTTGCATCATAGAGCCCCATTATTACCTCGTACAGCCCCATTATTGGGTTATAGAGCCCCATTATTGCTTCTTAGAGTTCCATTATTGCATCAAAGAGCCCCATTATTGCCTCGTAAACCCTATTATAGCCTCATAGAGCCCCATTATTGCCTCACAGGACCCCATTATTGCCCCATAGAGCCCCTTATTGCCTCATAGAGCCCCATTATAACCTCATAGAGCCCCATTATTGCATCACAGAGCCCCATTATTGCTTTATAGAGCCCCATTATTGCATCACAGAGCCCCATTATTGCTTCATAGAGCCCCATTATTGCGCCATAGAACTCCATTTTTGCATCATAGAACCCCCATTATTGCTTCTTAGAGCCCCATTATTGCTTCATATAGCCCCATTATAACCTCAGAGACCTCATTATTGCATCACAGAGCCCCATTATTGCCTCATAGAGCCCTATTATCGCCTCAGAGAGCCCCTTTATAATCACATAGAGCCCCATTATTGCGTCATAGTCTCCCATTTTTGCCTCATAGAGCCCCATTATAGCCTCATAGAGCCCCATTATTACCTCATAGAGCCTCATTTTTGCATCATAGATCCTCTTTATAACCACATAAAGCCCCATTATTGCATCACAGAGCCTCATTATTGCCCCATAGAGCCCCATTATTTCATCATAGGTACCCATTATTGCCTCATAGATCCCCATTATTCCCTCATAGAGCCCCATTGTTGCCTCGTAGAGCCCATTATTTTGTCATAGAGCCGCATTATAGCCTCACAGAGCCCCATTATTGCTTCATAGAGCCCCATTATTGTTTCAGAGAGCCCCATTATTAGTATTTGATGAGACAATGAACATGAGCCATCAGTGTGTGCGTGCAGCCAAGAAAGCGAATCGTATCCTGGGCTGCATCAAAAGGAGCGTTGCCAGCAGGTCAAAGGAGGTGATCCTGCCCCTCTACTCTTCTGTCGTGAGACCTCACCTGGAGCATTGTGTGCAGTTCTGGTGTCCTCAACATAAAAAGGACATGGAACTGTTGGAACAAGTCCAGAGGAGGGAAAGAGGGTGATCAGGGTGTGAAGCACCTCCCGTATGAAGACAGGTTGAGGTTGCTGGGGCTGTTCAGTCTGGAGTAGAGAAGGCTGCGCGGAGACCTCATAGCAGCCTTGCAGTATCTGAAAGGGGGCTATGGGGATGCTGTGGAGGGACTCTTCATTAGGGACTGTAGTGGCAGTACAAGGGGTAACAGGTTAAAACTGAAACCGGGGAAGATTAGATTGGATCTAAGGAGGAAATTCTTTCCTGTTAGGGTGGTGAGGCACTGGAATGGGTTGCCCAGGGAGGTTGTGAATGCTCCATCCCTGGCAGTGTTCAAGGCCAGGTTGGACGAGGCCTTGGGTGATATGGTTTAGTGTGAGGTGTCCCTGCTCATGGCAGGGGGGTTGGAACTGGATGATCTTAAGGTCACACAGTATCACAGTATGTTAGAGATTGGAAGGGACCTCGAAAGATCATCTAGTCCAATCCCCCTGCCGGAGCAGGAACACCTAGATAATGTTACACAGGAATGTGTCCAGGCGAGTTTTGAATGTCTCCAGGGAAGGAGACTCCACAACCTCCCTGGGCAGCCTGTTCCAGTGTTCCGTCACCCTCACTGAGAAGAAGTTTCTTCTCAAGTTTAAGTGGAACCTCTTGTGTTCCAGTTTGTACCCATTACCCCTTGTCCTATCATTGTTTGCCACTGAGTAGAGCCTGGCTCCGTCCTCGTGACACTCCCCCTTTATATATTTATAGACACTGATAAGGTCACCCCTCAGTCTCCTCTTCTCCAAACTATAGAGACCCAGCTCCCTCAGTCTTTCCTCATAAGGGAGATGCTCCACTCCCTTAATCATCTTCGTTGCCCTGCGCTGGACTCTCTCCAGCAGCTCCCTGTCCTTCTTGAACTGAGGGGCCCAGAACTGGACACAATACTCCAGATGCGGTCTCACCAGGGCAGAGTAGAGGGGAAGGAGGACCTCTCTCGACCTACTAACCACCCCCCTTCTAATACACCCCAGGATGCCATTGGCCTTCTTAGCCACAAGGGCACAGTGTTGGCTCATGGTCATCCTGTCGTCCACTAGGACCCCCAGGTCCCTCTCCCCTACACTGCTCTCTAACAGGTCATTCCCCAACCTATACTGGAACCTGGGGTTGTTCCTGCCCAGATGCAGGACTCTACACTTTCCCTTGTTATATTTCATCAAGTTACTCCCTGCCCAACTCTCCAGCCTATCCAGGTCTCGCTGGATGGCAGCACAGCCTTCTGGCGTGTCAGCCACTCCTCCCAGCTTAGTGTCATCAGCAAACTTGCTGATAGTACACTCAATTCCCTCATCTAAATCATTGATGAATATATTAAATAATACCGGTCCCAGTACTGACCCTTGAGGCACTCCACTAGTTACAGGCCTCCAACTAGACTCAGCCCCATAGACTACAACTCTCTGGCTTCTCTCCTTCAGCCAGTTCGCAGTCCACCTCACTACCTGATCATCCAGTCCACACTTCCTCATTTTAGCCGTGAGGATGCTGTGGGAGACTATGTCAAATGCTTTGCTGAAGTCAAGGTAGACCACATCCACCGCTCTGCCATCATCCATCCACTGTGTTATTTCCTCATAAAAGGCTAAGAGATTGGTCAAACATGATTTCCCCCTGGTGAAGCCATGTTGACTGCCCCTCATAACCTTCTTATCCTTGATATGCCTTAAGATGGTACCAAGGATAAGGTGTTCCATCACTTTCCCAGGGATGGAGGTGAGGCTGACCGGCCTATAGTTACCCGGGTCCTCCTTCTTGCCCTTTTTGAAGACTGGAGTGACATTTGCTTTCCTCCAGTCCTCAGGCACCTCTCCCGTTTCCCAAGACTTGGTAAAGATGATGGAGAGTGGTCTAGCAATGACTTCCGCCAGTTCCCTCAGCACCCGCGGGTGCATCCCATCTGGACCCATGGATTTATGGATGTCCAGATTGCTCAACTGGTCTCTAACCCATTCCTCATCGACTAAGGCAAACCGCTCCGTCGACCTGACTTCATCTAAGGTCTCAGGGGTACAGGGCTCTTCAGGACTGCCCGCAGCAGAGTAGACAGAGACAAAGAAGGCATTCAGTAACTCTGCCATCTCTTTATCTTCTGTCACCAGGGCACCCATCCCGTTCATCAGTGGGCCTACATTGCCTCTGGTGTTAGTTTTGTCTGCCATGTATTTAAAAAAGCTCTTTTTGCTGTCCTTGACCCTTCTTGCCAGGTTTAATTCTAAGGATGCCTTAGTCCTCCTAGCTGCCTTCCTACATCCTCTAGCAGCAGCCTTATATTCCTCCCAAGTGGCCAGCCCCTCCTTCCATGACCTGTAAACTCTCCTCTTCCACTTGAGCATACCCAGCAATTCCCTATTTAGCCACGCAGGTCTCTTGGCCCTCTTCCTTGACTTCCTACGTGTCGGGATGCTCCGATCTTGAGCACGGAAAAAGCAATCCTTGAATGTCAACCAACTATCTTGGGCCCCTTTACCTTCAAGCAGCCCTGCCCATGGGATTTCCCCTAGCAATTGCTTGAAAAGGCCAAAGTTTGCCCTGCTAAAGTCCAGGGTTGCAATTCTACTTGGTATTCTACTAGTCCTGCCACACAAGATCCTGAACTCCACCATCTCGTGGTCGCTGCAACCAAGGCAGCCCTCAACCCTTACTGCTTCAACCAGATCCTCCTTGTTAGTGAGGATGAGATCCAGCAGCGCTCCTCTCCTGGTCGGCTCATCCACCATTTGCAGGAGGAAGTTATCATCCACACACTGGAGGAACCTCCTGGACTGCGGCTGGGTTGCCGAGTGGTCCCTCCAGCAAACATCAGGGAAGTTAAAATCCCCCACGACGACCACGGCCTGTGACTGTGAGGCCGCTCTCAGCTGCCTGTAGAAGGCCTCGTCAACTTCCTCACCCTGATCCGGTGGTCTGTAACAGACACCCACAACAGTATCCCCCCTGCCAGCCTGCCCCTTAATTCTCACCCACAGACTCTCAACTTGCTCATCATCTGTCCCTGGACAGAACTCGGTGCACTGTAGTTCCTCCCGCACATAAAGAGCAACCCCACCACCCCGCCTGGCTGGCCTGTCCTTCCTGAAAAGGACATAGCCCTCCATGACTATATTCCAGTCATGTGAGCTGTCCCACCACGTCTCTGTAATTGCCACCAGATCATAATCTCCTGACTTAACACAGGTTTCCAACTCCTCCTGCTTATTTCCCATGCTGCGCGCATTGGTGTACAGGCATTTCAGGGAGCGAGCTGAGCACACCGATTTCACCCTAGGATTGTAGGAGGCCTCCCAGTCTTCATTAATTCTGGAGCGCTGCCCCACTGGGGCAAGCCCAGCTACAACCCCATCCCCCTTCGAATCTAGTTTAAAGCTCTCCAAATGAGCCCTGCTAATTCGTGCCCCAGCATCCTTTTCCCTCTGTGAGACAAACCTTTCTCACTTGTCATTGTCCAGACTGGTGCCCTATAAAACCAGCCGTTATCAAAGAATCCAAAGCCCTGCCTGTAGCACCAGTCTCGAAGCCAATTGTTCATGAACTGAATCTTCCCATTCCTTCTCACATCATCAGTGGAAGATGGAAGGAGTGAGGAGAAGATCACTTGAGCCCCAGACTCTTTCACCATCCGCCCCAAGGCCCTGTAGTCTTTCTTCAGCCCCCTCAGATTGCGGGAAGCAGCTTCCTCCCCACCTGTCTGGAAGACCAGCAGCGGGTAATAGTCTGTCGGGTGCACCAGGTTGGGGAGCGCCCTGGTGATATCCCTGATCCGGGCTCCAGGCAGACTACACACTTCCCTATGATGAGGGTCAGCTCTGCATATCGGGCCCTCTGTTCCTCTCAGAAGGGAATCCCCTACTACAATGACCCTTCTTTCTTTCTTAACAGAGGCAGTCTTGAGGTGCAAAGTCGACTCCCTTTTCCTATGTGGCCTTGTGGGCTGGCCTTGCCCCACATTCTCACCTACCTCTCCTTCAAGATCCAGGGCCTCGAACCTATTATGGAGGGACACCTGGGGAAGCAGGGCAGGAAGGGGGGAGGGTTTCCCACGACGTCGACCCGGAACTCGCTTCCAACCCTCGTCGTCTTTTTGGTCCCCTACCTCTGCGCAACAGCTACAGGGCAGGGGCTGCCTCAGGCCATCCCCCTCTGTGTGAGAAGGCAGGGGGTCCTTCCCCTTTTGGGGGGTATCTCCCTGGAACCGTTTTGACTGGCCCGCCAGGGAGTTACTCCACCAGTCGATCTCCCTTTCACACTCCCTGATGGTCCTCAGTGTCTCAACCTCCTCCTTAAGTCTTGCCACCAGGCTAAGCAGATCTTCTACCTGCTCACACCTCACGCAGGTGGAATGCTGTCCTCCCTCCCCCGGCAGCAGCAGGCTCTGGCACTCCCTGCACCCAGAGACCTGAACAGCCACGGTCTGGGACGGGGTCTCTGTCTGAGTTGCTGTAGTCACCTTACTGCAAGCTCTCTTTCTGGAAGCAACCATATTGGTGCGCAGTCTGGGACTTAAGGATCTTAAGGTCCTTTCCAACCCGATCCATTCTAAGATTCTATGATTTTTCCATGACTTCACTATCACTCCTTATTGACTCCTCTATGACTACTCTATGACTCCTCTGACTACTCTATGACTCCTGTATGACTTCGCTATGACACTTCTATGACTCTATGACTTTATGACTCCTTTCCAACTCCTATATGACTCCTGTATGAATACTCTTAGACTCCTCTATGACTCCTCTAAGACTCTATGACTCCTCTATGACAGTATGACTCCTCTCTGACTCCTCTATGTATCCTCTATGACCCCTCAGTGACCCCTCTTTGAATCCTCTATGACCCATCTATGACTTCTCTATGAGTTCTCTATGACTCCCCTAAGACTCTTTTCGGACTCCTCTCTGACACGTCTCAGACTCCTCTATGACTCCTCTATGACCCCTAATTGACTGCTCTTTAATCCTCTATGACTTCTCTATGACACTATAACACCTCTATGACTCCTCTATGACTCTTCTTTGACTTCTCTATGACTCCTCTATGACTCTTCTATGACTCCTCTATGACTCTTCTATGACTGCTCTGACTGCTGTATGACTCCTCTATGAGTTCTCTATGACTGCTGTTACTGCTCTGACTCCTCTATGACTCCGCTATGACTCCTCTGACTCCTCTATGACTGCTCTGACTGCTCTGTGACTTCACCATGACTCCTCTATGACTCTTCTATGACTCCAATATGACTCTCCTATGACTCCTCTATAACTCTATGACTCCTCTATTACTCTCTATGACTCCTCCATGACACCTCTCTGATGTTTCTATGATGCCTTTATGACAGCTCTATGCTACCTCTGTGACTCCGCTATGATTCCTATGACCCTTCTATGACCCCTCTATGGCCCCTTCTATGACTCCTCTATGACTGATACTTGACTGCTCTATGACTCCTCTAGGTCACCTCTATGACTCTATGACACTATGACTCCTCTCCAACTCCTCTATGACTCTAGGACACTCTGAGTCCTCTATGAATATTCTATGACTCCTATATGAGTCCTCTAAGACTCCCCTATGACTCCTCTGTGACTCTTCTATGACACCTCTATGAGTTCTGTATGACTCTTCTTTGTCTCCACTATGACTCCTCTGACTCCTCTATGACTCCTCTGACTCCTCTTTGACTCTTCTATGACACCTCTATGAGTTCTGTATGACTCTTCTTTGTCTCCACTATGACTCCTCTGACTACTCTATGACTCCTCTGACTCCTCTATGACTCCTCTTTGACTCTTCTATGACACCTCTATGATGCCTCTATGACACCTCTATGATGCCTCTAAGACTCCTCTATGATGCCTCTATGACCCCTATGACTCCTATGACTCCTCTAGGAGCCCACTAGGAGCCCTCTATGACTCCTCCAATATGACACCTCTATGACGCATCTATGATGCTTCTATGATGACTCTGTGCCCTGTCTATGACTCCGGTATGAGTGCTGTACGTCCCCACTATGATTCATCTATGACTCTTCTATGACCTCACTATGAACCCTCTATGACTCCTCTAAGACTTTTCTATGACTCCTCTATGATACCCCTATGACTCCTACATGACTCCTCTATGACGCCTCCATGACTCTTCTATGAATTCTCTATGACTCCTCTAGACTTTATGACACAATTGCTCCTCTATGACTCCCCTATGACTTGCCTAGGACTCCTCTATGACTCCTCTATTACTCCTCTATGACTCAGCTATGACTCTTTTATGAATCCTCCATGACTCCTCCATGACTCCTCTATGACCGCTCTATGACCCCTCTATGACTGGTCTATGAACTCTATATGACTCCTCTATGACTTCTCTATGACTCCTCTAGGTCTCCACTATGATTCCTCTGACTCCTCTATGACACCTCAGACTCCTCTATGATTCCTCTATGACTTTTCTATGACTCCTCTATGACTCCTCTATGACTATATGACACCAGAGTAACTCGATGACTTCTATATGACTCCTCCAGGACTCCACCATGACAGCATACCACTCCTCTATGACTCCACTATGACTCCTCCATGAGTCCTCCATGAATCCTTCAGGACTCCTCCATGACTCCTGCATGACTCCTTGTCCTGGGTTCAGCAGTAGCAGTCATTTTTCTCCTTCTTGGTAGCTGGTGCAGTGCAGTGTTTTGACTTTCGGCTTGGGAACAGAGCTGATAACAAGGATGTTTTGGTTTGGCCAAGGACTTTGTGAGCCTCATGCTCTGCCAGGGAGGAGGGGAAGCCAGGAGGAGGCAGAGACAGGACACCTGACCCAAACTGACCAAAGAGGTATTCCATACCACAGCACGTCATGCCCAGGATGTAACTGGGAGTTAGCTGGAAGGGCTGGGAGACTGCAGGGTTGGAGGAGGTATCGGTCGGTGCTTGGTCGGGCTGGGGGGGCGAGTTATGAGTTGGCTGGTGGTGAGGTGACGTATTCTCTTCCCTTGTTATTTCCTTTATCATTATTATTATTGGTGGTAGCAGTTGTGATTTGTGTTATACCTTAGTTACTAAACTGTTCATATCTCAACCTGTGCGAGTTGTATTCTTTTCGATTCTCCTCTCCGTCCCTCCGGGAGTAGGGGGAGGGAAAGAAGGGGGGGAAGTGAGTGAACGAGTTACCTGACTGGGTTTAAACCACGACACCAGTCATTGGGAACTTCCCCTGACTGCCAGGATTTCTCAAATATGACGGCCAGCCACTTCGCAACTTCATTCGCCAGCTCCTTCAGGACCCGCGGGTGGATCTCACATGGACTTGTGCACATTCAGATTTTTAAGATGGTCTCGAACCAGTCCCTCTCCTACAAGACAAAACCAGCCCAAAACCACCTTGTAATGCTTCTGCTATGGGATACAGGGTCAGAGCCTCAAAACAGCCTCTAACCACGCCAAAAACAGGCAAAAACCAGGCCAAAACACGCAAAGTAAAGCCCAAAACACGCCAAAACCACCCCAAAATCACCTTGTCCTGCTTCTGCTGTGGGATACAGGGTCAGAGCCCAAAAAGAAACACAAAACAGGCCAAAAAAACCTCCCAAAACACCCCAAACCCACCTTGTTCTGCTTCTGCTATGGGATACAGGGTCAGAGCCCCGAAACAGCCCCAAAACAGGAGAAAAACAGAAGAAAATCACCCATAACCAGCCCCAAAACACCCCCAAACCAACCCAGAGCCACCTTGTTTTGCTTCTCCTATGGGATACAGGGTCAGAGCCCCCAAAATGGCCAAAACCAAACCAAAACACCCAAAAAATAGCCCAAAGCCAACTTCTCCTGCTTCTGCTATGAGATACAGGGTCAGAGCCCCAAAACAGACCTAAAACAGGACAAAAAAAAAAACAAACCCCTCAAAACAGACCCAAAACACCTCAAAACCAACTTGTCCCTCTTCTCCTATGGGATACAGGGTCAGAGACCCAAAACAGATTCAAAAGAGGCCAAAAACAACCTAAAACACCCCAAAACCAGCCCAAACCCACCTTGTCTTGCTTCTGCTATGGGATACAGGGTCAGAGCCCCAAAATAAACCCCCAACCAACCCAAAACACCCAAAAAAACAGCCAAAAACCACCTTGTCCTGCTTCTGCTATGAGATACAGGGTCAGACCCCCAAAACAGACCCAAAACCACCTTGTCCTGCTTCTCCTGTGGGATACAGGGTCAGAGCCTCAAAATAGCCCCAAAACTGGCCAAAACCAGGTGAAAACCAGGCCTAAAACCCCCAAGTAAACCCCAAAACAGGCCAAAACCACCCCAAAATCTCATCCTGCTTCTTCTGTGGGATACAGGGTCAGAGCCCCAGAACAGGCCAAAACCAGGCCAAAAACACTCCAAAACCCCCAAAACAGGCCCAAAACACCTCAAAACCACAATGTCCTGCTTCTCCTATGGGATACAGGGTCAGAGCCCCAAAACAGACCCAAAACCGGCCAAACACAAGCCCCAAAACACCCGAAAAAACAGCCCAAAACCGCCTTCTCCTGCTTCTGCTATTGGATAGAAGGTCAGAGCCCCAGAACAGCCCCAAAACACCCAAAAAACAGGACAAAACCAGCCCAAAATCACCTTGTCCTGCTTCTCCTGTGGGATACAGGGTCAGAGCCCCAAAACAGACCCAAAACAGGCCAAAAAACACACCCCAAATCACACAAAAACACCCCTAAAACGGCCCAAACCTACCCCAAAACCACCTTCTCCTGCTTCTGCTATATGATACAGGGACAGAGTCCCAAAACAGCCCCAAAACATGCCAAAAACAGTCAAAAACCCCCAAAACAGCCCCAAAACACCCCAAGCCACCTTGTCCTGCTTCTGCTATGGCATACAGGGTCAGAGCCGCAAACAGATCCAAAACAGCCCCAAAACAGACCAAAAACAGGTGAGAAACAGGCCAAAACACCCAAAGCAAACCGGAAACTGACCAAAACCACCCCAAAATAACCTTGTACTGCTTTTCCTATGGAACACATTTCAGAGCCCCAAAACAGACCAAAAACAGGCCAGAAACAACCCAAAACCCTGCCCAAAACCACCTTGCCCTGCTTCTCCTATGGGATACAAGGTCAGAGCCGCAAAACAGATCCAAAACAGCCCCAAAACAGCCCCAAACCAGGCGAAAAACAGGCCAACACACCCAAAGCAAACCAGAAACTGACCAAAACCACCCCAAAGTAACCTTGTCATGCTTCTCCTATGGGACACAGGTCAGAGCCCCAAAACAGACCAAAAACAGAACAAAACCACCCCAAAACCACCTTGTCCTGCTTCTCCTATGGGATACAGGGTCAGAGCCCCCAAACACCCCAAAAGCAGCCCCAAAACACCCCAAAAGCAGCCCAAAACCACCTTGTCCTGCTTCTCCTGTGGGATACAGGGTCAGAGCCCCAAAACAGACCCAACACAGTACAAAAGCACCCCAAAACACCCCCAAACCACCCCAAAACCACCTTGCCCTGTTTCTCCTATGGGATACAGGGTCAGACTCTGAGAACAGCACCAAAACAGGCGAAAACCAGGCCAAAACCAAATAAAACACGCACAAAACAGTCCCAAAACAACACAAACCCAGCCCAAAACCACCTTGTCCAGCTTCTCCTTTGGGATACAGGGTCAGATCCCAAAAAAAGACGCAAAACAGGCCAAAAACAACACAGAACACCCCAAAACCCACCCCCAAAAAAAACTTGTTCTGCTTCTCCTATAGGATACAGGGTCAGAGACCCAAAGCAGACCAAAACCAGCTCCAAAACAGGCCAAAACCAGGTGAAAACCAGCCCAAAACACGCAAAGCAAAGCCCAAAACAGGCCAAAACCATCCCAAAATCACCTTGTCCTGCTTCTCCTGTGGGATACAGGGTCAGAGCCCCAAAACAGACCCAAAAGAGGCCAAAAACATCCCAAAACACCCCAAAACCCCCCCCAAAAATAACCTTGTCCTGCTTCTCCTATGAGATACAGGGTCAGAGCCCCAAAGCACCTTAAAAACAGGACAAAACCCACCCCAAAACCACCTTGTCCTGCTTCTCCTGTGGGATACAGGGTCAGAGCCCCCAAACAGACCCAAAACTGGCCAAAAACAACCTAAAACACCCCCAAAACAGCCCCAAACCATCTTGTCCTGCTTCTCCTAAGGGACACGGGGTCAGGTCCCCAAAAGAGCCTTAAAACAGCCGAAAACCAACCCAGAACCCCAAAAACTACCCCCAAACCACCTTGTCCTGCTTCTCCTATGGGTGGCACCCAGTGAGTACCCAAAACAGCCCCAAATCACCCCAACCCCCCCCAAAATGGTACCTTCTGGAGGTCACTGTGGATCTGCTTTAGCCTGGCCTCGAGCTGCGTCAACTTCTGGGGTAGGTCCAAGGCTGGGAGGGAGCTGGGGGGGGGGGGGGGGGGGGGGAAGGGCAATGGGAGGGGGGGAATGGGGTGTCTGCATATTGGGGGGGGATCCCAGACCCACATGTGGGGGTCCCAGCTCCACATACAAGGAGGACAGGGGGGATCTCCATATGGGTCCCTGTACCTGATGGGGGGGGGGGCAGCGGCCTCTCCAGGGGTGGGGGCTCAGCACCGGCTCCTTGAGGGAGAACAGGGACACGGCCCTTTGCACTGGGGGGGTGGCACGTCAGCACCCCAAAACCAGCCCAAACCAGCCTAAAATACCCCAAAACCAGCCCAAAACAACCATAATACCCCAAAACCAGCCCAAAACAATCAAAATACCCAAAAGCAGCCCAAAACAGCCCAAAATACCCCCAAAGCCAGCCCCAAATCCCCCAAACCACCCCAAAACAGCCAAAATACCCCCAAACCAGCCCAAAATACCCCAAAACCAGCTCAAAACACCCCAAAATACCCCCAAAATAGCTCAAGACAGCCA